>NC_138962.1:31292000-32614000 GCF_055761805.1 Camellia sinensis
TCATAGCAACATTCTTGCCCTTGTCTCGGTATTGAGGATATGGTTGTTCTCGGATGTCTTGAGTCCCTTGCTTTTTGAACCTCAACTCGTCTGCCTCGACTTTATCTCTGAAGATTTTTCTGAGAGTCCAACACTTCTCTGTCGGATGTTTCAATGTACGATGGTAGACACAGAATTCAGGGCTCTCACGGTCTTTCTTTGATGGCATTTCTTCAACATAAGGCAATTTTAGCTCTCCGTCAGCCACCCATTCCTTAACTAGAGCTTTCACTTCCTCGATTCCACATGGATAAGAAACATTCCCCTTTTCACCATTATATTGCTTTCTCTTCTGGCCTCTATGACCTCCTCCTTGTGAATTTCGGGTATCTGGGGCAGAGGCAGCAGCAACAATAGGTCCACGAGACGATTTGAAACTAGTCTTGTAACTGGCCTTAAATCCGGACTCCTGATCATGAGGAATGCTAATGTTCCGAGCTGCTTCTATTAATGCCGAGAAGGTGGGTAGCTTGTGATTAACTAGAAACATTTTGTATCTGCTCAATGCCCCTTCTAGACAGATTTGAACCAGATAACTCTCCTCGACTGCTTCATGACAATCTACGGCCTTGTCCTGAAACCTTTTGACGTAGTCAAGGATGTCTTCACTTTCTTGTTGCTTCTCTTTACACAATGTAAGTGTGGTCACCTTCTCCGCCACTTGAAAGAACTTGGAGTGGAATTTGTTAACCATTTCCTCCCAACTTCGGACCGAGTTTGGGGCCAAGTTAACATACCAACTATATGCTCGGTCGGTGAGGGACTTAGAGAATTCTCTCAGTCGGAGGACGTGGTTTGAACCATGAATACCCAGAGTCTCGATGAATCGCACAACATGTTCTCGGGCATTTCCTTGTTTGCCGTCGAACTTGATGAACTTCGGCACTGTATACCCCTCAGGGTATGGATAGCTCAGCATCTCAATAGGGTAAGGCGGCTTGACGTCTGGATCAGGCAAAGAGGGTAAGGTCCTCTTGCCCCGTTCGAGATCGAACATGGCCTGCACATCGGCGAGAGTGAGAAACTGTTGAGGGAG
The DNA here is from genome assembly GCF_055761805.1 of Camellia sinensis. Classification (NCBI taxonomy): domain Eukaryota; kingdom Viridiplantae; phylum Streptophyta; class Magnoliopsida; order Ericales; family Theaceae; genus Camellia; species Camellia sinensis. The sequence continues at coordinate 31,293,076 of NC_138962.1, forward strand.
AGAGTTTGATGGTGGTATTCCTGGGACTTGGCTTATGTACCCGAAGACTGAGCTAGGGGCGTCTAGGCCATTCTGGTGCTGCGAATTCATCATTGGTGAGGACATTTGACGATACTGGCCATCAGCGCCTATAGACAAGCCAGTTGGTGATGGGATATTGAATTGAGGCCCATAGAGTCCACCGCACGGCGCCGCTATACCGGGTTGTGCTTGCAGATTTGTTGTCGGCACCAAAGGAGGCCCGCTTGGTGCTTGGGTAACATTCACTGGTGGCGTAACAAGATTAGGTACGGGCATAGCTCCCTTTTGCGCCATCATGCTCCTTATGTTTTCCTGGACACCAGCAGTCGTTGGAGTGCCGTTCATTACACCAGAAACTCCCCTAGTCACCATTGGATCTTGGCTCGGAACGCCATGGAGCCCGGGCATGGGCAAACTGCTGCCGCCTACTGTGGTTTGAGCATGTGTTACTGTGGCTGTGTTGCCATGAGCCACAGGCAGATTGGGGCCTACTTCTCCTTGGATTTGATTTTGCGTTCCGGCGGGAATAACTCCACCAACAGTTTGATTTCCGTTTGGCGCTGGTGCAAAGTTAGAACTCATCACCATCATGGTGTGAGTGAGATTCTGAAGAGTGGTAAGAATCTCTTGTTGAGTATTTTGAAGTCCTTGAATGGCTTCAAGCAAAAGTGGTTGATCTGGAGTCATGGTTCTGTCATCACCACCATTAGAGGATCCTTGTTGGTGAACTTCATCTTCTCCCGCCATTCTTGTTGGAGTTGTGTGGATTCCAGATCTCGTTGAGACCATTAACCAATCCGCCTCCCCAGCAGAGTCGCCAAAATGTAGGAGAGGGTTCAAGAAAGGAGTTGGAAAATTCGAAGATCTTCAAAGACCCTTAAAGAACAACTTCGAATTCTCTAGAATATGATGAGAGGCTTAGATTCTTCAATAATCTCAACTTAGGAACACAACAACAAAGGAGATGATGGAGATAAGAGATTGGGTGAAGAAGAAGGCAAAATGGCTAGAGAATAGAATAATGGCAAGACTCTCCCATTGATCTCCCACTTTCACTCTCAAGGTTGATAATGGAGAAAGGAAATTAGTTCTTTCCCAAGAGTTAAAATCTCCAAAATCCATCCCTTGTAAAGCTATGGGTGGGTGCTATTTATAGGCACCTCATGATGTAGGATGGAGCCCATGTGCAAGGCACATGGGGGATATTCTCTCTAACCACCTTGTCCGAGGGGGTGACCTCTCCGAGGAGGTGACTTCTCCGAGGAGGTGACCTCTCCGAGGAGGTGACTTCTCCGAGGATGAGAAAACCCCGAAGAGGAGATCACTCCCTCGGCGAACCCTTCTTCTTAGCCACACCTAACCAATGATCCCCAATCATCCCAAAGGGTCAGGGGTAGTCCCAGAGGACGTCCTGCCGCAAAATATTGCCGAGTCTCATGGACCCCCCGGGGTCGTGCCACCTCGACCCGGGTATAGGCTAGTTTAACCGAAGAGTGAATTTATCTCCACTCACCGTCCTCGGGATCGGGTCCTTTGTTCGAACTCCATTACGCCCATGGTTCTGGTGCGTAGATCCCGGAAAGCTCCGAGCCCGCAAGTGTTCTGGGACTCATTAACGGAGCGACTTCTAGATTGCGTCTGAATCCGTTCGAAGCCAAGTACTTCAGATCTCTAGATTCGTGGATCCGAATCCTTTCGAGTCCGAGTGCCTCGGATCTCTAGGCTTGCTTAATACCCTTTCGAGTCCGGGCCCGAGTAAGTCTCTAGGTTCGTGGATCCGAACCCTTTCGAGGCTTAGAGCCATTCAGCCCGTTTGACGGCGATAAATCCAAGCCCACCAATCTTGGACTTGCGATAGATTCGGGCCCACTAATCTTGGGCTATTGGGCCTAAATAATTTAGTGGGCTTAAATTAGCTCCTCTTACAACACCTTATAAAACTCTATATGAGAGTCACCCATTTATTGCGATAATGTGGGTAACAAAAAATTGTTAGGACTCGAGATTGTGCAACAGACTACAAATAAGATTCATTATATTAAAGAGTGACTTCGAACAACTTAAAATGAGGCAGAAGAGCTATACAAATAACAAGAGACATTTCGAGTTTCAAGTTGGAAATCATGTGTTCCTTAAAGTGACGAAATTTTGTGTATGTAGTAAATTGAGTCTTAGATTTGTGGGACCATTTGAGATTTTTTTATCATAATAGAATAATAGCTTATAAACATGCCTTATCAACCATTCAAAAAAAAAAAAAAAAAAAAAAAACTTGCCTTATCACCTTTTTATTAATAAATTACGATGATCACATTTATATATCAAAAATTATTTATCACTTCATAAATATTTTAATTTAAAATTAAAGTAAAAAAATAAAAAATTAAATTATGTATAAGACGGATAATATTTAATCGAAATCTAGATCGTACCACAACTTGGCCCGCTGTGGTGTGACTGGCGTGGCGTGGCACAAACCGCGGTAGGTGTGGGCCGTCTTTCTTTCCCTGCAAAACAGAGACCTTTTTTGGTATAGGTGTAAATAGTATTACTAATTTAATACAATTTTTATTTATAATTATTAAATATAAATAATTGGGACACTTTCATGAATCTCTTTTCATATATTTATATTTTATTCTTATGGGTGATATAGTTACTAAAATACCCCTAATAATATTCATATTTACAGTACAAATGTTCCGTGATATGAATGTCCACACCGTCACTGTGAATGTTAACATGTCAATATGAATATTCATATTATCAATGTGAATGTTCACAGTATCAATGTGAACATTTATACATTTATGCAAATATTCACATTATAAAATATTAATATTCACATCACTAAATTGCTAACCGTTCAAAAAATATTTGTAAGGATAAAAATGTTTATAAAATATCTTAAATATGAGAATTATAATTTTGTAGATCAAATGTTCAAATAATAGGACTTATTAGAATACAAAAATATCTTATAAATTAATTGAAATACAAACACTTGAAAAATGATTTTTTAATAAATCTCCCTAAATAATTTAAATAATTAAAAAAATTTGATTATTTAGGTAGCATTTGGTAACACTTACGTTTTTAGTTTTCAGTTTATATTTACAAAAATTTAAAAAACTGTCATAAAAACTTGTTTGGTAAATATTTTGGTTTATAAACCAGTAGTCTCAGTTTATAAATTTGGCCAAAATTTGTAAACTCAAAAAATGAATTTACATTTTCAATTTTTTTTTTGACCACCCACCACTCGCCACCATTTTCCACCACCGTCTTCCGCCGCCACCACCACCACCACCACCACCACCACCCTCCATCATCGTCATCTGTCGCCACCACCCACCACCATCTTCCGCCGTCACTTTCCACCACCACCATCTTCTGCCGCCACCAGCCACCACTTGCTATCACTTTCCACCATCGTCTTTTGCCGCTACCACTCGTCACCACCCGCCACCATCACCTGCCACCACTTTCCACCACCGTCTTTCGCCAGCACCACCCACCACCTGCCACTTGCCACCACTTTCCACCACCGTTTTCCGCTGCCACCACCTGCTACCACTTTCCACCATTGTCTTTCACCATCACCACCTGCCACCACTGTCTTCCGCCGCCACCATCCATCACTGTCTTCTATTGCCACCACCCACCACTACCGTCTTTCGTCGCCACCCACCCGCCACCACCGTCTTCCGTTACTACCATCCGCCACCACTCACCACCCGCCACGCCACCACTCGCCATTTCTCACTCTTTTAGTTTATATTTTTTAAAATTTTCAAACATTTTGTCCAAACCAAACGCGTTTGTAGTTTATATTTTTTTAAAAATAAACAAAAACCAGTTTATAATTTTTTTGTAAATATAAATCGAAAACATAAGTATTGCCAAAGATTGAAAATAGTGATTTTTACTTTTATTTTGTAATTATTAATTTTTAATTTACAATAAGACAGACCAGATAAGACCACCATGTAAAAAAATATACAAGATATGTTACGAAGTTTTTATTGATTTTTATTTTTTAAATTTTGGAATCAATTTTTAGCACATTTTGTAATTATTAACTTTTATTTTTAATTTTTTTTAGTTTATCAATTTTTAGCACATTTTGTTATATTTTTTCACTCTAATTTCTCCAATTATTATTTTTTCTGACAATATTCTAGACATTTCGATGAGTCTCCAATAATATCTTTAACGTCCAGCGAACATTTTGAACATTCTGACGAGTTCCATTGACATTCACAACACTCCGGTGAACTTCCGGTAATACTCCAGCGACTTCCCAGTGATATTGAACATTCCGACGAGTTTTCAATGACCGTATGACGGAAGTCCGACGGTAGTGGGATGTAACAATATCTGCAAATTAAATATATATATATATATATATATATGATTTTTTGGTAACAATTAAAAATATATAGGACTAATTAGTACAAGTATTTTATTTTGAAATTAGATAAGTTTTGAATTTTGTATATAAAATTTATTGGTAAATTCCCCTTATTTTAATATCATTTACTAGCAAAAAAAAATAAAATGGAAAGCTTGGAGGCCAAGGCCATCTATAAGTGACAGTATTAAATGTGGGCCTAGCAAGCAAATCAAATGTCAACCATAGTGGAACATAGCCCTCAATGGGGGATTCTATTTGAATCTAAAATACGTTCCAGTACATTTAATTTAAATAATAAATTTTAATTCCTATTATATCTTAATATGAATTTATTAATAAAGACAATACATATTAAATTTTAAAATAATTTTTTTTTCTTCTCGTGATACACTCTAATCAATTATTTCTATTTAAATCTCTGTATCTTCTTTCCTAAGAGATTAAAATTATTTGTTATTCTTCTTCTTCTTCTTCTTTGTCTTCTTCTTTTTTATCCCTCCAAAACTCCAATCCACCCTACCAAAACTCACTATCATTGTTATTTATTTATTTATTATTGTTTTGAAACTCTAAACTCTAAAAAAAAGTTTGAACAAAATCAAATAATGAATGAGAGTAGTAATCAAAATAACTTTTGAAGCAACCCATAAAAAAGGAGATAAGTATTCATATAAAAGGGTTTCACAATTTTTGTAGAGTATCATCAATTATTTTCTATATCATTTTTTTGACAAAAATTAAGGAGCCCAGTAATTAGATTAACAATAACATATTATTAGAGTTGTTCTTATTTATAAGTTTGGTTTTTATTTTTCCACGAGCATTCTTATGAATAATTTATAATGTATTTTTTTCTATATTGAAAAGTTTTATAATACTTATGTAAAAGTTTTGTTTTTTCTGTATTTATAATACTTATGTATTTATAAGTTTGGTTTTTTTATTTTCTGTATTTGAAAATTATTTTCTGTATTAAAAGTTTGTTTATTATTTATTATTTGAGTTCACTTTAAGGGTAATTTGAAAAAAAATAATAAGGTGTAATGAAAATAAAATAAAATTTTAAATAATTAAACAGAATTTACTTAAAAATTAAGAGTACTTAATGATTTTTTTTTTTTTTTTTTTTTTTTTTTTTTTTTTTTTGGGTGTAAATGGAATCCCTCCCTTAATGGATGGGTTTTGGTTTGGGTTTGGGTTTGGGTTTGGGGGAGTTGGGTAGGTTTGGATATCCTCACTACTAGGTCTGGAGAGAAGATGTTCATGAAAGTCAGTTGTGTTGGGTTTGGGCTACAAATTTATGTGGAGCCCACCAATTAGGTGGATATTAGGGTCCAGATTACCGACAAATTATTTTGTGTAACAAGTACAACATTGTGTATCCCATTTCTCTTATATGTACGTAAGGTCCATCACATCAGATTTGGAGATTCTACTGTGTTTAAAGTCATACTGGGTTGCTGTGCTCCTTTGTGGAGCATTGTCATGAACCTATTTCGATAATTCAAATAATTTATATTGTAAACTCTTTTGTGGAGCATTGTCCTGAACTTATTTCGATAATTCAAATAGTTTATATTGTAAAGTTTGTCGAGTAGATCATCCATACAAAAAATTAAATTAATTAGATATCTGCAACCCTATAATAAAAGCATATTTTGTTTTTATAAAAATTAAAAATTAACAATTAACATTACTTTCATAAATTTTTAAAAACAATTAGGATCTAATCATGGGGCTATGAATATCTGATTAACTTAATTTTTTACATGGATAATATTTTTAATGAACCCTACAATATAATAATTCAGATCATAAAAACACACTCGAGACAACCTCCCATAAAGGGACATAGTAGGCAGCTATCCCTTCAAGGCACAACATCACTCCTAAGTCTCCATCACTATAGCTCTTAAATACCTGTTACACAAAGTATCACCTCTCAGATTAACCAAGCTATCGTTCAAAAAAAAAAAAAAAAAGATTAGCCAAGCTAAAACCTGCATGGAGGAAAAGAGAACTCTTCAAAAAATATTCTTGTTTTGTACAGGGGTGAAATATTCTTAGTTCTCCGTACTCCTTGAACCTAAGCTTCGCGTAACGTCGCTAGACCTAAAAACAGAAAGAAGGTGAGCTGCCTAGCGGTGTGCTGGCGGATAAACCCTCCAACGATCAAATCAGTACACTTGGAGAAAAAGAAGAATGTAGAGAGCGCTCTAGAGAGAGAGAGAGTTAGGAATTCCTTGTGGTTACTTACCTCTAACGTCCCTCCATTCCTCCTTTTCTAGGCTAGCCATGCAGGCTCAGAGATTGTGGGCGCACTACCTCTGCTGTTCTTCTCTGGACAGGCGGTTGTGCTCGCCTTTAGCTTCCTTACACGTATAGAGACCAAAATCTCCAAACAGTATTTGTTGAATCGCCAAACGGTATTGACGCATACCATGAGTGGATTTTCCCTTCTTCATATCATTGGTCCAGGTAGCTCACACAACCGGACACCACAGCAGACACCACAGCAGACTGGACGGCCGAACTATAATATACCGGTTCCTTTGAGTTAATCGGTAGTAGGGCGCATGGCTCAGCATCTTGGCCTCGCTTGGCTACCTCGTAGGACGTCTCGGCCCTGTGTCATCCCGGATTGACCGTAGCTCGGCCCAACACGCCAGTGTGGGTTTCACTGAACATTGGGTTTCACTGATCAATAGCTTGGTTGAGCATCTGCAAGCCTCCATATTCTGGTCAGTTTGCCCAGCCTAACGTAATGGGCTGGGGAGCTGCGTTGTTTCAATCCGGTCAGGCATATAGTTTTTTGGCCCTTGCAAGGCCCAATGCCATATCTTGCGTTACCGAAACGCGGCTCGTTTGACAGGTGCAAATCTCCCTCTCAATTGCCCCTTAATCCCATCCGAACTAAACGTAAGTGGGATTACCCTTTGTAGACATCCCCGAATGTCTCGGGAGGGAATCCCGTTTTGTTCATTTGGGCTCACTACAGTTCGGGCTCAAATTGTCACGGTTTTGAATCTAGTCTCGCAAAGTGCAATGCAAGACTGATAAATCACCAAAAAGTCCAAATCCGGCAAATCGTTTTGAAAACAGATTTTTAGAAAGAAGTGCCAAACATGGACTGCTTTTCCAGATATAGAGTCGCCACCTAAATATTTTATTTTGGGAGAATTTAGGAAACCTTGACTCGTGCCTAAGGCTACGTGTCCGTCATCACCAAAGTTGCCTCGGCTCGGGAACTTGGGTACGATTGGGGAAGGTCACTTCGTGAGCACCCCCGCTTGCCCGATCAAAGATCAGTCTCTACTATCCATGATATTGAGTTTTGAAAACATTATGTGCTCTTATTCCGGTTATTAGCCTAGAATTACTATGTGATGCACACAACATACAAGTATAGACTGGATCATTTGAGTTGGACCAAAACATTTCATGTTTGTTTTGAAAAATGGTTTGAAGGTGCTACTCATAAATAGGCTAAGACGTGGATTTTGCCACCCTCGGGTGGGCTTAGAAGACATGATTTTTCCACTCTCAAGTAGGCTTAAAACTCTCATTCAATGCATTGTTTAAATTCAAATAACCCAACCTCCACCCACAGGCATTCAGGCAGTTATATCACATAAGCAAATAGCCTCATGGTAAGCATGCTATCATGGCAGTCACTCACACGCATGCAAGGATGCTAAAGTATAAACACTCACCGAGTACTCCAAGCCAAAACAGAAAGAAGCTAATTAGAAAACATACATGGATCCTAACTATGCTGAAAAATGCCTAATGCAACACATGCAGTAATGCAACTAAGATAGGCTCGGCTATTTCTAAGATGGCATATGAAATGCGATAGATGATACACGTATTCAACTCGAAATTGAAATACAATATAGTTAGCATAATGCGCCGAGGCCAGTGCATGCAATACAGATGAATGAATGTAATCATGCGAACATATAGATGCTAATTGAAATATGCCCTAAACTAACTATCATAAGCTAGTAAATAAAAGGGAGAAAGACGTAGGGTTGGAAGACATACATCACACATACGCACACTTATTACAACATTGCCCTCCCTCGGAGGGTCCGAATAAATAATACAGACCGAATAAATAATTAACTACTCTAGCTAATTAAATATTACAAAACCCTAATTAATTAACAAATTAACTAAGAAACGAAATAAACTAATATGCAGATCTATGGACCGCCTCAGCTCTGTTCCGAATGATGAAAGATGCATGCATGCTCGAGTCGCCTTGTCGGGAAATTCCTCGCGACGCTCTGATTTGCCTCTGTTTGCAATTGATCCTGGAATATTGTACAAAGCTCTAGAAGGCTGCTGGTTTCTGGTTTGCTGCAATAGAGAGCAAGAAAGAGGCATGGCAAAGAATTTTCAACGCATGTGTGCACGACTACTCTCCTCGTCATTGCACAAGCTCTAGGGAGTGTAGTCCTCGATCCTCGTGCCATCAATCACGCATCTCGATGCATGATGGCCGAGGAGTCGAATTGCACGACTAAATGTAAAATGAATGCACATATAAACACAACAAGGCCTAAACTCCATCATGGGTAATCCGGAGTGTCGGCGACCGGAAATTGAGACACGTTTCGCCACTTTGAGTACGAAACGCCCCTCATTTCCTGTGTTTGGGCTAACCCTACTCCAAATACAATGCAATGCAACTAACATGCAACCCTAAATGCAATGCAACCTAATCATGCTGGCATGCGAGGGATGATATGCATACATGCAACCTAGCATACGCAATGCTATGGACTAAAATGGCATACACAATGCACATGAGCTATATGGCATACACAATGCACACATACGAAGATGGACATACACAAAGGCATAATGAAAGCATACACAATGAGATGGTCAAACATGTAACAACATGAACCAAATGGCATACACAATGCAAGGTGGACTTAAACCAATATGAGTGGACCTCAGCCACACTCAAATCAGTGGCCATATGATGAAAACAAGACAACCGAAATACATGCAAACATGATCCTAAGGTACAACATGCAACTCTAACAAAGCATGGCAAATGATGAAATATGGCATAGAATGGCACATGATCCAGCTCTGAAATGGCATAAAAAATGGTCTCGAAACATGCAAACATCTCACATAATGCATGCTAGATAACCCAGATACCGAAACTAGTGAAGTGGATTACACTATAGGTATACAAAGCGACGCATAAATGACCAAACCACCCCCAACACAGACCTTAGGCAGGTCCAAGACAGTGGGAAAGTGGTCTAAAAAGATGGCTCCAAATGCATTCAAATGAAGCTCATGCAATGGTCGGTAAATGAGGCGTACAAGTACAACTTTCAAATGCACTTAACGAGTGAAAATCATGGGAATATGGCATACATATAAGCTCTGAAATATGATGTGCAATGGCTCTAAAACATGAAAGCACCTCAGTATATGCATGCAATAGGCCTCAAAACTCAAAGTTAGGCATGGATATTGTACTACAAGCATGCAAAACAAGCATCATTCGACCATGAGACCCAAAAACAGAGCTAAGACAGTCCAAAACATGCACAAAATCAGTTTAAGTCATGGCCAAAAAGTGCTCAAATCAAGGGCCAACATAGCATGCAATGTAAGCTAGTAAAGAGGATTTGCACTACAAGTATGTGAGGTAATCAAGAGGTCACCAAACCAGCAAAATTCAGAAGTATTCCATGTCAAATAATGCCCAAAAACTCATGGAAACATGGTCAATGCATGCAAGAATGATATGTTCCTTTGAAAGGCCCAAAAGAGGGTTATTCTACACGTGCAAGATGGACATCCAAGATGGTAAAACCACCTCTGGATAGAGGTTATGAAGGCCCTAAAACTCACTAAAAAGGGCATGAAATGAGGCTAGGAAGCATGCAAGTAAAGGCTCCTTTGAAAGGCCATGAAGAGAGTTACTCTACACATGCAAGAGGGACACCTAAAATATGGAAAAACCACCTCTGGACAGAGGTCATGCAGGTCCTAAAACCCACCAAAAATGGCCTGAAACATGCTCAAGAAGTGTGTAAATATAGGCCCCTTTGTTAGGCCAACAATGCTAATAAACAAGACAAGGGGTGAGAGGGTCGCCCCTCTCAGATTTTGGGGCTCAAAACAGTATGCTAGCCACTGAAAATCCACTCGATTTCAGTGGCTAGAAGGCCAAACAAAGCTCACTTCAAAGGCCTAGATGCATGGCTCAAAACAAGGTGAAAACAAGCATGCAAGGGGGTAGATGACCCCCAACAGAAAAATAATCTCAAACAAACTTCAAGAGGAGCTCAAAATAAGACTTTTTTCAGTTTATGACAAAGCCCAAATATGCTTGCAAGTATGGCTAAGATATGAAACAAAATAAGGACCAAAAGAGGGAACTAGTGTGTTACCCTTGTAGCACAGCAAGACAGCAAGTTCTGGACCAAGAAACCAGCTCCTCAAGCTCTGAAAACAAGCTCCAAGGACCTCCAAGCAATGGTGGAAGTGTGTGGTTGTGAGATGGTGTGTGAAGGGCCAAGAACAAGGCTCTATTGAACCTAAAAGAGAGATATAGAAGGAGATATGTGTATGTATGCTCCAGCAACTTCTGAACCCTTGAAAAGGAAGGGAGGCCCTTCCTTTATAGAGAAGAGAGGCCAAAGCTTCTCTTGGAAGCCAAGAAGCAAGGCCAAAGATCCTCCATACACGTGTATAGAGGATCCAGTCTGTGCCCTCTAGTTGGCACAGCTGGCATCCATTCAGTCTGTAGAATACGCAGGAAGGCCGCTAGCCAGCAAAATTGGTCGGCCTGATACTATAAATGGTCGGCCTGCTACTTATTTGGTCGGCCGGCACATTGTTTGGTCAGTCGGCAGGAAAAATCTACTCTGCAGGTCCAACTTCAAACGGGCATAACTCCTTCATATGAACTCCTTTTCAGGTCAGTCTTGTGTCCAAATTGAAGCCCCGGAAGTAAGATTTCCAATGGCACCAGACTTGCATCAAAATTCCAACTATGCAAAAAGTTATGCTTGTGTTGGTGAAGGTTGCTCAGTTTCGGTCCAACCGGGATGATCCCAACTTCAACCAATCATATCTCCCCCATCCGGACTCGGCCTTAGGAGATTCTTGAGTGAAAAACAAAGCCCTGAAAGTCTTCTTTCCAACGGTGGTGTCCTCATAGCTTAAATTTGAGTGCATAGACAGATAAGCCTGATTTAGCGAGGACCGCCCGACTCTCTTTTAGCGATTCATGCCCAACTTCTTTCTCAACTAAGTTTCTTCTCTCCACTCGTCTTTTCTTCAACTCCGAACCTCCGAACAAGGTGTTTTGAAAGATTTTTCAAAGATTTCATCTCTCTTTCATTCATTTCCACTTTGTCCTTGCTCTGTTTACCGAAAAGCGCATCATTTGACAAAATGCGAGCTTCGGAACATCGTAGGAATTTTATTTCAAAAATATTTTGAAAGAGAGGATTTTAAGATCCAAAATATTTTGGTCCAACAATGGGATGTGAGGTTTGGATTTGACGCTCTCCTTGCCAAAGAAACCGACCTTTTGCATAACATAGTCTGCACATCTTTCACCACCAAAGAAAACCATCAGTAGCGCCCAAGTCTTAAGGGCAGTCAAAAATGGGGTGTCTACACCCTTCTAATCGAGCTATCCTTTTTGGCCGGTTATTGAGACTTGTGCCGGTTGTCTTATCATCAATCTATTGGCCGTACTAACAACACATCAATTGTACTGACAGTCCGTCACTTCCATGCCACGTGGCACTCCCCCAAAGGCTCCGTGTTGTCTTCGCAGTTGTCTTCATCACGCGCAAAATTCAAAAGGTTGTCGCCTTTTGGTTTCCCCTCCTTTATATACACACCACCACTGTTCATCTTTTCTATCAAGCCAAACCCTAGCCTTCTCAGAGCCCTTGCCGTCGCTACCGTCACTGTCGCTTCTATTCGTGCCATCCTCAGTGCTTTTCATCGCTTAGGACATTGCACCAGTGGTCAAATATCGATTGCATCTCAACTTGTCTTCCAAGTGTGTAAGTTCCTCTTGCTTCAAACCCCTTTTTCATTATTGTTCTTCGTGTTCTTGTCTAGGACTGTTGATACCCTGCCAGTGCCCGTTCTTTGGGGTAAAACTGGTAGATAAGCAGACATTAGGCATAACTGGAATCGAAGAGGCGGGTGGGGCCATCGTGTACCTCATTTCCCTTAGTTTCAATGCATGAACTTCACATTTAGGATAAATAGCATAAACTTTGGACAAGACCAAGCAAAATCCCACTTTTAGATCTAAAAATAGGATTTAGCTAAGCAAAACCTGGTTCGTGGTCCTCCCTTGAGGCTGAGACCGAGCTGTAAGTTTGTAGGAAGCTAGAATCGAGATAAGAAAATCGAACCGATGTAGAAAGTTGAACCGAGATAGGAAGATTGAACCGGTCAAACGCCCTAGGATCTTATACCGAGCTAAACACTTACTCATAAGAGCCGTGCAAATTATGCCGCGCTAATACTTGGACTTATTTTTTAATAATGCAGAACAAACTAGGACCGACCAAGCTCACTCAGCATTACTATCGGTGAGGCTTAAAGTCCGAGCAAACAATCACTAAATTTTAACCGAGCTACAACCAAAATTAACCAACTAAATAAAACCGGGATAGATGGGGAAGTACCATTTTATGGTCAGCTCTCCTAGGTCAATGACTGAATACTGTAGAGAGTACAACATCCCAGACGATGTCCACTTAGAGCTGGCCAAGAAAGAAGACACTCCCTGTGGCGAACTGGACAAATGCCCCTTCACGGTGGTATCCATTGTGGAAGGTGGCCTACGCTTCTCGGTCTAACCCCTGGTCTGCGAATTTTTGAGGCAGACTAGGCTGTGCTTAACCTAAGTCTCCAACAACACATACAAAATAATAAACGACGTGGCCGCACTGAATACGATATTCGGTCTGAATCTCGGCCTCGCCGAGATTTTCCATCAATACACACTTAGCAAAAATAAAGAAGGGTTTTGCTGGTATCTCAAGGTTGGGAAAAGCCGAGCAAAACTTATCAAAGGTTACTCAGATAAAGAGACAAACGATGATGATTTCCTATGGGTGTCTGGTAATTACGAGGACACCGAAGTGCCCATACCGAGCTGATACATAAGAAAAGATTTTGGGAGTGATGGTGAGCACCTCAGCATGTTTTTTTTTTTTTTTTTTTGGTAACTTTTCTTGTTTTTGCCGATCTAACCCTTTCTTTTCTATTGCAGACTACAAACTTTGGGCGGAAGATTACTCCTGCATAAACTAAGAGGCCATAAGGATTGCATTGCGGCACCCGGCCGAGGAACGTGAGCCTCAAAAGTTACTCAGCTACGAACCGAGTTACCGTTACATGACGCCGCATAGGAGTAGGGTGATCGACTTCTTTCGTGCCCCTTCTCTAGAGCCAGATCCAAACCTTCCCCCAATCAAACTAGTTCCTTTAACCGCTGAGCAAGAAATGACCAAGATCCAGGCTATCAAATCAATGATCATTGGCGAGCCGAGCGACTCTCAACCCGCAGAAACAGCTAGGGAACAATCTTCCACGCCAGCTGTGTAAGACAAGGGGGCAGTGTTGGCCTTCACCAACGAGCAAGCTATCGGTCGGTCTAAGAAAAGGCCGAGAAGAAACCAAATCGAGCAACATTTGGTGGATGAGGATTTCGTCGAGCATCTATCTATCGACCTGGGGGAGTAGACTGATTAGCCAACCACCGAGCCATCTGCCCGCTCTAGGGCCCCACTAGTCTGGTCGCCCAAGATGAAATACAAAGACCGGGCAGTTACTACCGCCAACTCGGTCTATGCCGACAAGGACTAGTCACTCGACTTCAACATGACCAAGGGATTGCTTTTCCCTGCCTACATGAAGAAGCATGAAGAATTATCTGACCTAAAATTCATCCGTTTAGCAACAAAGTCAATCGCGCTGGTAAGTGAGCAAGCCCCCTTGTCGTTAACTTGTTGCTCAGTTTTGGCGTGTTGGCACCTCTTTCTTTTGCAGGCCGCGCAGAAAAACTATATGGCCCACGAGTGGATGATCGTTGTGCGACAAAGTCTGCGGGAGGCCATCACTGATAACAAGGCCAAGACCGTCGAGCTAGAGAAGTTAAAAGCCGCACAGGAAAAGGCCGTGGCCGAGCGCGACTGACTTGCAGAGCGGTTGGCCAGGGTGGATGAGGATAAGAAAAACGGCCTCCAAGTGACCAATGCCAGATACATCGCCGAGCTACACAAACTCCGTGAAGCCCACAAGGTCGAGATGGATAAGGAAATCGACGATGCTGAAGACCGTAGCTATGCGGAGGGCGAAAAAGCTTATGAACGGCAGGTATAGAGGACCAAGGACATCTTTTTCCAGTGCGGTTGGCAAGCCACCATGGAAAAACTTGGCCTTGGTCAAGACTCTGACCTGTTCCAAAATCCCCCTGCCGCATTCATTCCAGTTCACATGCAAGTTTATGCCAGCGCTGTGCAGAAGAAGTTGATAGAAGAGACGAAGCTGGCAGCTGTGGCAGAAGCTTCTACCATGCAACCAACTGAGCAAAAATCCTTCTTCTGAGGTTTCTGAGAAAAGAGCCCAAGAGCGTGCGGAGCCCGAACAGGAGGTGGACGCGGTGGTCGGCGCTCAAGTGGAAAATGCCAAGATAGGGGGGACCGACCAAGCGAACACCGTTGACCTGGATTGATCTTTCTTTCTTTTCTTTCTTTCTTTCTTTTTTTTTTTTTTTTTGATGTAGCCAGGCTACGCCCCACTTTTGTAATCAGACTTTATTATGAATGAAAAGTTTAACTTTTTGCTCGCCATGTATGCGAATTTTTGTTTGCCTTGTTGTTGTCATTTTCTTCGGTTTGGCCGAGACGAAATCTTCTCAGTTTAACGAACGAACTCATCTTGGTTTAAAATATTAGTTGAACATAACACTAACTGTTAGGTAGGCCGAGAAAGGTAAGCTCGGCTCTATTAAGAACTAGGTAAAGACACCAATATTTTAATCGGGCGAGCAATGTCAGCTCGGTGAGTGAGCAAAATCAACTCTACATTGGTGAGTAAGAAACAGCTCGGGTAATCATGAGCGAAATCTGCTCTTCATTCAGCGAGCAAAAACCAGCTCAGTAAATGATGAGCAAAATCAGCCTCATAATCCAAGCAAAAATCAGTTCAGATAATTATGAACAGAATTGGCTCGGGTTAAGTACAAGTTGGGCAAAACAACTATTTGCATGGGCGAGCAATGTCAGCTCGGTCCTTACACAAGTTGGGCAAAATAGCAACTGTTTGTATGAACGAGCAATGTCAGCTCGGCCCTAACGCAAGTTAGGCAAAACACCAATTGTTTGTATAGGCAAGCAATGTCAGCTCGGTCTTAACACAAATTAGGCAAAACACCAACTGTTTGCACAGGCGAGTAATGTCAGCTCAACCCTAACACAAGTTGGGTAAAACACCAACTGTTCGTAAGGCCAAAGTCAAGTCGTTGTTGACTACTTGCCCCTGTGTAGACGCGCCCGCGTGAGGCCTTACGTGCTACAGTTCGGACTCAATTTGTGTCACGGTTCTTAATCTGAACCAAAGAGTCCAAATCCGGCAAATCATTTTGAGAAACAGATTTTTGAAAAGAAGTGCCAAACATGGACTACTTTGCCAGATACAGAGTCGCCACCTAAATATTTTTTTATGGGGGAATTTAGGAAATCCTAACTCGGTGCCAAAGGCCACATGTCCGTCATCACCAAAGTTGCCTCGGCTCGGGAGCTTGGGTACGATTGGGGAAGGTCAGCTATGAGCACCCCCTCTCGCCCGATCCGAAGATCGGCCTCTGCTAACCGTGGTATCCGCTTTTGAAAACGTTATGTGTTCTTATTCTAGTTATTAGCCTAGAATTACTATGTTGTGGGCACAGCAAACAAGTATAGACCAAATCGCCTAAATTGGAGCAAAACATTTCATGCTTGTTTTGAAGATGGTTTGCTACTCGCAAGTAGGCTAAAATGTAGGTTTTGCCACCCTCGAGTGGGCTTTTAGAAAAGATGGTTTTGTCACTATCTAGTGGGCTTAAAACTCACAGTTTTAATACATTTTTCCAATTTAGGTAATTCAACATCCATCCACAGGCATTCAAGCAGTTTATATCACATAAGTATCTAGCCTCATGGTAATCATGCTATTATGGCAACACTCGCACGCATGCGGTATGCTAAAGCATAAATGCTTACCGAGTACTCTGAGCCAAAACAAAAACTAGTTAGTAATCATATGCATGATCCTAGTTCATGTTAAAAATGGCTAATGCAACACATGCCAAATGCAACTAAGATAGGCTCAGCTAATCTACAATGACATGTGAAATGCACCAACATCATGTATTCAAGTTAGTTTTGAAATACTAATGCAGTTAGCATGATGCGCCGAGCCCGGTGCATGCAATACTGATGAATGATGCACGCATGCATAGCATAAGGTATGCTAAATTAAACATGACTTATTACTAACCATCAAAGCAGGTAAGTAAAAGGAAGAAAGAAGTGGGGGTTGGAAGACATGCACACACTCACCCACACTTATTACAAATTCACCCTCGCTCGGAGGGACCGAAAGAATAATACAAATTAACTAACTCGCAAGCTAATTAATTATTACAAATCACCTAATTAATTAACAAATTAACTAAGCTAAGAAAAGCAATAAAAAAAAGGGGCCTCGGGAAGAGGGTCCAATGCACGCATGCTCGGGTCTTGCTCGGAAGTCCAGTGCCATGCACAAGCCACCTCTGTTTTCCCTGCTCTGCTTTTCTGAAGACTGCCAAAGTCTCAGAATGTGCTCATTGGATGTTGGGGAGTGCCACCGGCTGGAGGGAATCATCATCGGCTGTGATTTGGTGTCGATCGGCCAAAAATGAATCCATCAGCCACCGATGGATTGCCGGTCGGCACTCTGTGCAGTCGATCAGCAAAAAGTTCCTGCAGAATCCGTTTGACAGCAGCAGAGGACAGAGCTTTGCATGGCAATGCAATTCAAGCAATGTATGCACCAACCATATCCCTTATCATGTTTATGACTCAAAGGGACATTATCCTCGATTCTCGGGCCACCAATCACGCATTTCGATGCATGATGGCCCAAAGAATCGAGTGTGCAACTTCAATTTCAAATGTAATGCAATGCAAATAAACAAGCAAAGGGGCTCAACCTCTATCATGCTCAACTCAAGAGGAACAACATGCATGTTAATGCAATGCAATCCTAAGCATGTGAGCTAGCATGCAACATAGGCAATGCAATGTGTACATGCAAGTATGCAAGCAAACATACAAGAGGAGGATGCAAACAAGCAAGGAGACGGACTTAAACTAAATTAGGCCACTCTCAAACAAGCCTAAATCAGCAGCCAAAATGCTCAAACATGAGGACCAACACACATACACGCATGCACATGTTAAGACCTAAACACTTAAGCATCAAAGGATACCCTTTAAGCACACTTCAAGGGGAATAATCACGGACATATGGCATGCATTGGAAGCTTTAAAATCATGCTAAATATGATACCAAATCAATTAAACATGACAAGCCAAGGCGTGCAACCAAGGTCCCAAAACTCAAAGTAAGCTAAGGGGCATTAAACTACCCTTGACAAAACCAAACATGGCATGCATTAAACAACTAAAATCAGATTTCTAGCATTTTAAAACAAAGCCAAAAGACTACTTAGATGATATCTAACAGGCCTAAACATGCAAGCGCACCAAAGAGGCTAAACATGAAGCATGGAATGTCGACCTTTGAACACACTTAAGGGACATCAAATGCAACCACACGAGCATGCTAAGTGGGCTGAAATAACATGGCAAGTGGTTCCAAACCACTGAAATGAGGCAAGGATGCATGCTACACACTCACACCCTTGAAGCCTACAAGCTAAAATGCAAAGAGGCTATGCAATGCATGCTAAAGTCGACCGAAACAACTAAGGACAGACCTTAAACATGGCAAAATAAACATGAAAGCTTCACAAAGCTAAGCCTAAAGCATGCTAGAACAATGGTTTACAACCTAAGGCATGTTAAGGCAACAAAATGGCATTACAAGGCATGTATGCTAAGCAAGCATGGTGTACCAAAACCAACTTAAAACAATGCTATATCATGGCATAATAAGCATAAAAAACAGCCAAGGCATGGTTAACATGAGCCTAAGCTAGGTGCTCCCTCAAGAGGCAAAAAATGATCCTTTTCAAGGACAATAAGGAGAGGGGGTGGCCCTCTCCTTCTTGGGACCTCAAGGCACCATCCTCATCTCTGAAATCCCTCAAGATTTCAGTGGTGAGGAGGCCCAAACACCGAGGTCTCGGAGCTCACCCAAAATGGCACAAAATGGAGCCTTACAAGGCTTAAGAGGGGTCAAACAACCCCAAATCTTGAAGCAACCTTAAACAACTATTTAGAGGGCCTAAAAATAGAACTTTTTTATGTTATACACTAAGCTCAAAAACAGATGCAAGATAGGCTAAAAAGCTATACAAAAATAGGATAAAAAGAGGCAAAAGTCTTACCCTTGTAGACCCTCTTCACAAATGGTGGACCAGCAGTCTCCTTAGGTCCAAAACAGCTTCAAAACTTCAAAAACAACCCTCTAGAACCTCAGTTCCAAGAGAAAGGTGTAGTAGTAGGTGTTTGTGTACAAAACTAAGGCTTAAACACACACAATACAAGAGAATGAGAGATATAGATATAGGATAGATATAAAACCCTAAACCTAGAACCAGAGCTTCTCTAATAATGTTTTCTCTAACCTTAGAAGAGGGAGGAGAGCCCTCCTCTTATAGAAGCTCCCTCTTGCAAAGCTTACAAAACAAGCTTGCTAAGAGGGAAATCCCTCCATACACGTGTATGGAGGGGAGCAAAGGTGGGTGCCAGCTATCACAGCTGGCACAAAATATCTACTAAAAGTAGATGAACAGTGATCGGCCATCCAAAATTGCCATTTTGACAAAATAAATGGCCGATCGGCAACAAAGAATGCCGACCGGCAATATATATTGCCGATGGCATAAAATCACTGGCCGGTGGCCTCGAGCCATGGCCGGTGATGTGTGGGGATGCCTCAGAAGGCATTCCCTGCCCCTCCAAGGCAAAACACAAGTGTTTGGTGCAAAACCAGACACAAAACAGTCGAGTCGAGAGATCCTGAGGCAAGGCGCGCAACCGAGACCTCCGGGAACTCAAGACGAACACAATCATGGATGATCACCGAGTGTTCCAACGGTGACGTCCAAGTCTTGAGGTCGGTCAAAAATAGGGTGTCTACACCCTGGCACTCATAGTAGCTTAATATCCTTGTAATATCTTTGTACAGGAACGCATAGTATAAGAAAAAGATGGGGCTATCTTCCATTACACGTCACTGATTTACACCCAATGCCAAAAGGCCAAGTTACAAAAGGCAAAAGAATAGAAAAAGTTACATTTCAAAAGTAAAATATCTTGAGATTGGCCGCATTCCATGGTCTTGGGATAGCTTTACCATCTAGGTCTTCCAGGTGGTATGCTCCCTTGCCTGCAAGACCAGTTATCTTGTATGGCCCCTTCTAATTTGCTCCTAATTTGCTTTCGTCAGGGATCACTGTGTTGCCCATTACAATCCTCAAGATCTAGTCTCCAACCTTAAATAGCCTAGGATGCATGATCTTGTTGTATTTTCTAGAGAGCTCTTTTTGGAAAGTTGCTACGTGGATTAGAGCTCGTTCCCTTCTTTCTTCAGCTAGGTCAAGCTCCAGGGCTACAACCTCATTGTTCAAGTCTAGCTGAAAACTTTTAGATCGGATTGTTGGCATGCTGATTTCCAATGGTATGATTGCCTCCATGCCGTAAGCCAAGGCAAATGAAGTTTCCTCGGTTGAGTGCCTTGGTGTAGTGCGATATGCCCAAAGCACATTGAGGAGTTCCTCAGCCCACTTCCCTTTGGCTTTCTCCAGTCACTTCTTCATCCCGTCCAAGATGGTTTTGTTTGAAGCTTCTGCTTGACTATTCGACTAAGGGTAAGCCGGTGTAGAGTTGTAAAACTCAATCTTTAACTCTTCGCAAAATCCGCAAAAGAGTTTCCCATCGAATTGAGTGCCATTATCCGAAATGAGGGCCTTTGGGATACCAAAGCGAGTGATGACATTCTACCAAATGAACTTTTTTACGTCGTTTTCCTTGATGGTGGCCAACGGCTCGGCCCTTACCCACTTAGTGAAGTAGTCAGTAGCAGCGATGAAAAACTTGCGATTCCTCGGGGCTGTTGGAAGCGGTTTTACAATATCTATCTCCCAAAGCACAAACGACCAAGGACTTGTAAGGGGCAAAGCTCTCTGGGCGGCTGGTGGATTTGGTGAGCAAATTTTTGGCATTTTTCGCATTTGTGAACATATTTCTGTGCATTCGCTTGCATGCACGGCCACCAGTAACCCTGGAAAATTGCTCGGTAAGCCAATGATCTACCCCCAATATGGCTCCCGCAGATGCCTTCACGAATCTCGAAGAGGAAAGCTTCTACCTTGCTGGGGAGGACACACTTCAAGTATGGCCCAGTGAAAGACTTCTTGTACAAAGCGCCAGACGGAGAGAGCCAAAACTGCTCTGATTTGGCCCTGATCTTGTTGGCCTCTTTCTTTTCAGTGGATAGAATTCCATCCTTCAGGAAGGTGATGATGAGATCCATCTAGGACGGTCCCAAGTCAGCGCAGAGTACTTCGGGCGCCTCTGGTTCCTGAATGCTTGGTCGGGGTAAGAATTCTATCATCAAAGGATTGAGAAAAGTCGTTCTCATAGATGCTAGGCCGGCCAGTTCGTCGACTACATTGTTTTCTTCGCGGTTAATTTGTTCCATTCTTATTGCGGCAAACTTTTTGATTTTTGTGCGTACTAGCGCTTAATACTTGGCCATCCTTTCATTCCTGGCCTCATATTTTTTGGAGACCTGATTGACCACTAGCTTGGAGTCGCTGAATACTATAAGTTCTGATGTTTTCATTCTTAAAGCACTCTTCAATTCGGCGAGGAGGGCTTCATATTCCGTCTAATTGTTGGATGCTGGAAAACCGAGTGTGATCGCGTGCTCAATGGTCAGCCCATCTGGAGATGTTAGCACAACCCCTAGCCTGGCACCATGTCTGTTGGAGGCCCCATCGATGAAGAGTTTACATATCTCGCAAATGAACAACTTCCAGCAATCGGAGGGATTTTGAGAGTTCCTCAACTCCAAAGTACTGTTCGGCTCATTCTAGTCTCTTTCTATATCTTTATCGAGCTTGTATTTTGATAAGCTGGCCAGTTTTTTCATTTTTTGCTCGGCTTTCTCTTGCTCTTCTGCTACTTGTTGTCTACCACTTGCTTCTGTTATCTGAGCCGTGGGCTACGCCAAGTCCGCGCTAGCCAAATCGATAGGGTAAACAGGGTGTGTTCCAGGGGCAAATTTTGCCACGAAGTCGGCAAGAATTTGAGCTTTGATAGCAGTGCACAGCTGAAACTTGATATCGTATTGCCCCAATTCCACAGCCCACTTCAAAATTCGACCGGTAAAATCTGCCTTTTCAAAGAGCACCTTGAGCGAAAATTAGGTTAGCACGACTATCGTGTGGGCATGAAAATAGTGCGCCAGTTTTTTGGAAGCCATCATGAGAACCAGAGCTAAATTTTCTAGCGACAGATATCTTGATTCAGCCGGGAGCTGTGTCTTGCTTACATAGAAGATGGGGAAGTGCTGGATCCCCTCAGCGCGGACAAGGACGGCGCTCACCGCGTATTAAGAAACTGCCAAGTAGAGATATAGTTCTTTGTCCGATTTTGGTGTGACCAGGATTGGGGCCGAGGAAATGTATACTTTTAGATCTGCCAATGTGCGGTCACACTCGTCATCCTAAAAGAACTTGGCCTTCAAAGTTTTGAAGAAGGGCTTGCAATGATCTGAAGATCGGCTAATAAATCAGTTCAGCATGGTTTCCATTCCGACGAGATGTTGCACGTCCTTCGTGGAGTTTGGTCGCTCCAGTTCTTGTATTGCCTTGATCTGGGAAAGGTCAACTTCAATTCCTTAGTTCGTGACCAAAAAACCTATAAATTTTCTTGTTCTAACTTCGAATGCACACTTGGAGGCATTTAGACGCAGATTGTGATGTTTGAGTATAGCAAACATTCTTTCTAGGTCAGCAAGGTGTTGAGACTTGTCTTTGCTCTTCACTACCATATCATCGATGTAAGCCTCCATAGTGTGGCCAAGAAGGGGGGCGAACATTTTGGTTACCATCCTTTCAAAAGTTGCCTTTGTATTTTTCAGATCGAACAGCATGACCTTGTAGCAGTGCACGCCTCTTGGAATGGTGAACGAAGTGATCTCTCGGTCGGGCTGGTACATGGCAATCTGGTGGTAGCCGTGATATGCATCCAGGGAGCTAAACCTCTGATGGCCAGCGGTTAGATCCACCAGCTGATCGATTCTAGGGAGGAGGAAATTGTCCTTTGGGCACGTACGGTTGACTATCTTATAATCGATGCACACCCGCTATTTACCGTTTTTCTTTGGCACTACCACTGTGTTAGAGATCCATCTGGGGTACTGCACTTCTTCTATTGCCCCCGCTTCCAGCAAGTTCTTGACCTCCTCCGCCACTATATTGGCATGGTACAAGGCCGAGCGCTGCGTCCTCTGGATGACCGGTCTTGCATTTGGAAAGACATTCAACTGGTGGAAAATAAAGCTAGGGTCGACGCCAGGCATATCGTAAGGTGTCCATGCAAAGGCTTCCATGTAGGAAACCAAAAAGTTGACATAATCGAGCCGCTCGGCGCTGGATAAAGATGATCCCAAAAGAAAGAACTTATTTGGATCATTCTCGTCAACGCGCACTTCCACCAAATCTTCAACATTTTCTCCTTGGCCTTTCTTCCCACGTCATCCAGGACTTCCTTCCATTCTGATCCTTCTATCATTTGAACGAAGCCTTTGGCAGCTTGGTTTCCATTTACTGTGACAAAGCACTGCTTTGCATTACTTGGTCTCCCCAAACCTCTTCTACTTGTCCGGCTAGCGCTAGAAAGCACATGACCTGGTGACAAGACGACGCTACTGCCTGCATGGTGTGCAACCAGCCCTTTTCCAGGATTAAGTTGTAGGTTGATGGGACCTTAAGCATTCAAAATTTCACTTGCTTCGTGACCTATCCTGCTTTGACCGGCAATATGATCTTTCCGATCGGCCATTTTGGTTGAGAGTTGAAGCCAACCAAAGGAGACATTGCTGGAGCCAATTCTTTGTCATCCAACTTCATCTGTTTGAACGCGTCACAGTACATGATCTCGACCGAACTCCCCTGGTTAATCAGAATTCTTTTGATGTCGAAGTCTTTGACGCGAAAGGTCACCACTAAGGCATCATTATAAGGCATTTGAATTCTCTCCAAGTCCTTGCTTGAAAAATTCAGGACGTCTTTTACCTCGGTCTTTCCTTTTTTCATGGCGAGCTGAATGGAGAGCACTTCCTTCATGTGCTCGGCTTTCTTGATCATCTCCCTCAGCTCGCAAACCCGTGCTGGTATGATGATGCCGTGAATGACATTGATTACGCCTTGGGACGCTGTATCTTAGACAGCAAGGCCATTTGCTCGGTCTATCCTTAGGGAGTGGCTCTCATACCCCCGTCTATGTACTGGTCCAGATGCCCAGCCACCACCAGCTTCTCCAAATGTTGTTTGAGCGGCATATAGTCCTCCGTTTGGTGCCCCCTTTTGCCATAAAAGGTGCAGCGATACCTTGAGTTGAATCCCCTCTGTGTGTCTCCTAATTTGGCCAGCCAACGAACGTAGGGTTCACCTCGGATTTCACTTTGGATGCAGTAAATTGGGATTTTAAAGACAGTGGTAATGCCAGTTCGTGCTTTCAACTTTCTCTTGGCATCTTCCTTTTTATTACGAAGAGCGTTAGTTCGGTCGTTTCTGCGACTTTTGTTCCTATCATTGCGGTTTGAACCGCGATGTTAGTCTCTAACTCAGTCATTTGGGTGGTTGTCTTCCTGCCCCACCAAGTGAACCTTCCCTACCACTCTTCTGTCCGTCGCGACCGGATTTCCCTTTTCTGTTACAGTGGCGGTATCATCCTCTACTTGGATATGTTCGTTGATCCGCTGCATCAAGGATTCCATGGTTGTAGACTGGTGCATTGTGAGCGAGTCTCGCAGCCTATGTCCGACTAGGAGACCCCGCTTGTATTGGGTGATCCCCAGATTGGTGAGGCAATCGAGGATCTCATTGTAGGTTTCCCAGTACTTGGCATTGTATGCCTTCAAAGAGCCTCCAGATTCCATCTTAAGGCTCAGGAGATGGTCGACTTCCTTCGGTGTTCAGGTATTGGTTTTGAATCTGGTGACGAAGGCCTCCGTTAGTTGTTGCCACCCTTCGATGCTCCCGTCCGGAAGTCTTTCGAACCACTTCAGGCCCAGTTCTCCCAAACTTACTGGGAATATGAGACACATCAAGGCGTCATTGCGCCGGTGGCCAGCCATTACTTGCTGGTAATGACTCACGTGCATGTACGGATCCATCTTGCCATCGTATAACGTGAACTTAGGTTAGTGGAATTCGGCAGGGAGTGGTGTGCTCTCGATCTCTGTGGACAGCGGGGTGGCGGTAAGTCTTACTAGCTCTCTGTCCACTGGCACTGGGGCCATCATCCTAGGCACTGACATTGCCACTTTCTCACTACAACGGATTTAAGGACTCAGCCTTTACAACGCCGACAATCTTAGGTCTCTCTATGGCAAGCTCGCTCCTCCAATACATCCCTTAGGTCCCCGAATGGGCGGAGTAAGAGTATCTTGACGTCGTCGATGGACGTAAGGGACGGTAACTGCTGTCACGAGTGTAAGATCTCTCCACTAGTGAGTCAGAGTCCCCAACTCCATAGCTTCTGGTGATAGAGAGAGAGGCCGTCCTACCTAGGCGATGACTACCAGAGCGAGGGGGCGGGGTACGCTCATTGCGGTTACCCTCTCTAGCAACACTCTTCCCTTTGATATGGCGCTTTAGCGCCTCTATTTCATCCACCATCTTGCGTATGAAGGCGTCCTGGTCTCTGAGTTTATGCTCCAGGCGTTGAACATATGACTCTTCCCGTCATCGGCGACCCTCTAGACTCTTTGAGTGGTCAGTGCTCCTTGCGCGTTTGTCTCATGCACCTTTGGAAGAAATCTCCAGGCTCGCCATAGTCAAAATAGCATGAGGGCCATCTCTCCGTCGGACAGACTTTGGTGTGATGCCGTCGACAACGGACAATGGAGTTTCGTCATTGTTAGCCATGGAAACGATCGAAAAAGCTTGGAGAATAAGGTTTGTCTATCAAAGTAATTCCTACAGACGACGTCAATTGTACGGGGGTAAAATATTCTTAGTTCTTCGTACTCCTTGAACCCAAGCTTTGCGTAACGTCATTGGACCTAAAAATAGAAAGAAGATGAGCTGCCCGGCAGTGTGCTGCCGGATAAACCATCTGACGATCAAGTCAGCACACTTGGAGAAGAAGAAGAATATAAAGAGCGCTCTAGAGAGAGAGAGAGAGTTAGGAATTCCTTCAGGTTGCTTACCTCTAACGTACCTCTATTCCTCCTTTTCTAGGCTGGCCATGCAGCCTCAGAGATTGTGGGCGCACTACTTCTATTGTCCTTCTCTAGACAGGCGGCTGTGCTCTTCTCTAGTTTCCTACACGTGTAGAGACCAAAACCGCCAAACAGTGTTTGTCTAACTGCCAAACGGTATTGACTCATACTAGGAGTGGATTTTCCCTTCCTCATATCATTGGTCCAGGTAGCTCACATAACCGGGCTATCACTTGGAAGAAGCGGACACCACATCAGACTGGACGGCCGAGCTATAATACACCAGTCCCTCTGAGTTGACCAATGGTAGGTGTCACGACCCAAACCCGCCCCTATGGGTTTAGCACCGTAACTGGCCAGTAATTTGAGATTACCGAAGGCCTGCTTAACAGTAGGACAGTAATACAGAGTACAGGGGCTCGCGGAAGCTAAAACAGTAATTAAAAGATGTCCAATGAGCTGTGACAGTCTGTATACAAAAAGACTTTTCATATATATATATATATATACAATCAGTACCAAAACAGTATGTACAATATATACAATTATTCAGGACAGGGACAAAATCCCTATTAGAACAGTACAGTACAACAACATTCAGTCTATACAGAACATAAACAAAAAGGGAAAAAACTGAAACACCCCAACAGCCCTAGCTTGAAGGACTTGGAACCTCTCAGTGAGGCACGTTGGTTGGCTTGACAAAACTGGAGTTTACCCTGACGCTTCTAGCAACGGTCCGAAGCCTGTACACCTACATATATATATGAGCAGTGAGCTAAAGCCCAGTGAATAACATATGCGTAAAGAGGTTAAGAATGAATGTCTTTTCAGTATTGAAAACAGTTATTTATCAGTATATCAGTCATTCAGTTTGTGGCTCATAATTCATGCCATACAGTAATTCAGAAACTATAATAGTCATAAGTGGTACATCTAATAGCAAAATAGTACAGTAGGTCTTAACAGACCGAATAGTCAATGATGGCCATCATATCAGTAAACAGCAGTGGTTCCAACATAGGAACCGACAGAGATCTCTGTGACAGTAGTAGTACAGTACAGTAACAGTAGGTTGCTATGGATGCCACGAATACAGTTCACAAATAGGACATCATTCATTCAGTAACAGTATCATTTCAAAAAACAGTACAGTTCAATTGTTCAAAAGATAATCATTATTGAACATATCTTTACAACATTGTTACTCACAGAGTTCTGGGCTACAGATAAGCTAGAGCGTCTCTGGATACCAACCCTACACAGTTATAGAGTGAACACACACTAAGCTACACAGTTGGGAAAATAATAACTTAATCCCTATCTTGACTCGGTGTGGTTCTACATCAATAGCCTCATTAAGATGCCTTAAACTAGGCCTCAAAATGCCTAGAATGGAATGAGGATGCAAAGATGCACTTTAAAAACATTTTCAGAATTTTCAGAAAACAGAGGTCCCGCTCGAGCATGGGTTTCCTCGCTCGAGCGGACATGCAAACAAAAGTATCCGCTCGAGCGTAAACTTTCCCGCTCGAGCGGACTGAAAAAGTACTGGATGTGTGAAAATCACACTCGATGGGCGCTCGATACCCGTTTGAGCGTGTGACACAAGTCCTCGCTCAAACGTGCAAAACCCCGCTCGAGCGGACTGTAAACACAACAAAAGTACTGAATGCACGAATTTCCCGCTCGAGCGCCACTTACCCCGCTCGAGTGAGAGTCCAAAATTTGGAATTTCCAGATTTGAACCTCAAGCTCAAAATCCAGTTTCAATATACCAAATTCGATCCTTTTGGGCTAATTTTCTAGAAAACACTTTAAAACTCATAATATAACATGATTCAAAGCTCAATTTGAGAAATCAAAGCCCAAAGGTAGTTCAGTTAAACACAATTTCAAACCAAACTTCAAGAACATACTTCAAATGTAACATGCATGATTTTGATCAACTTCAAAGCTTCTAATTCAAGAACAAATGAGCCAATTCTATCAAAAACAAGATGAATTCGTGGACTGAGCTCAAGATATGAACATGCATGTGGGATTTCATGAAGAACAACCTCAAAATGCAAGAACATGCACATGCATGCATGGATTAAGCTCCAATTCAACAATCTACAACCAATTTATGATCTTAAGCTCCTATTTACCATGAACCATGCAAAAATTAACTTGAATTCACAAACAAGAAGGTAAATGTCCTACCTTAGGTCTTGAATGCAAGATATGGGAGCTCAATTATACAAGTTCTCTACAATTTCTTCAAGTCTCCAAGCAAATCTCCAACTTGAACTCAATTTCTCTACTCCTCTCTCTCTCAAACAATTTTTCTCTCTAAAAGGCTGAGGGAAAAGTTGTATCAAAAGTGTATAAGGTGAAGAGAGGTTAGCCTAGATTACTCCACCAGGTGGCAAATTTGTAGATAAGTCCAACTGTTTTAATTTAGCTTTATTAAATCTAATTTAATTATACCAAATCACATTTCAATTAAATATGCCATAAAATCACATAAATCCCAATTAGCGTAAAGCATTAATCAATTTCAGATTCGGCCGCCGATAAGGCCTTCAATTTGCAGTTTAAAGCATAAAACATGAACAGGTAATTTAACAGTCAACAGATAGAATTGCATTCAAACTAGCACAATCAATCAAGCAGTTTAATAATTCAGTCAGTCAGTCAATTAACATGCCTAATCATAGATTAGCACTAATCAGTAGTGTTATTAGTAAACAGGAGTGAGGGTTGTCACAGTCTCCCCTCCTTATAAAGAGTTTGGTTATCCAAACTCGAATTACCTTCATTTTGAAAGAAAACAGGATTCAGTGGGAACAGTTCAGGATATCTCTTGCTCATATCATCTTCCCTTTTCCAAGTGGCATACGCGCTACCATGGTTTTGCCAGTCAACTTTCACTAACAGAATCTTTTTGTTCCTTAACTTCTTGTTCTGTCGGTTTACAATCTGAATAGGCCGTTCTTCATAAGTGTAGTCATCACTTAGCACTACACGGGTAGGCTCAATCACATGGAAGGGATCCCGAAGGTATTCCCTCAACATCAAAATATGGAACACGTTATGCATATGCTCCATTTCAGGAGGAAGCGCTACTTGATACGCCATCGGATTGATTTTCTCAATAATCTCATACGGTCCGACATATCTCGGCGCTAACTTGCCTTTAACTCTAAAACGGGTCTGCTCTTTCATCAGTGTCACTTTCACAAAAACATGATCACCTACTTCGTACTCTCTGTCTCACCTTCAGACATCCGCATAACTTTTCTGTCGGCTTTGTGCGATTTTCAATCTCTGTTGAATCAGTTTCACTTTTTCGGTAGTTTCTTGTATAATCTCGGGCCCAAGCAAAGGCCCCTCTCCAACTTCTGCCCAGCAGATAGGAGATCAACATTTCCTACCATATAAAGCCTCGAAATGCGCCATACCAATGCTTGAATGAAAACTGTTATTGTAGGCGAATTCAGCCAACGGTAGATTACTTTTCCAATTTCCCTAGAAATCAAGAACACACATTCTTAGTAAATTCTCCAGAGTCTGGATGGTTCTTTCTGATTGACCTTCTGTCTGAAGATGGTAGGCACTGCTCAATTTCAGTTCAGTACCCAATGCAGTCTGTAGACTTTGCAAAAATCTCGATATAAACTTCGAGTCCCTATCAGAAACAATGGACACAGGCACTCCATGCAATTTAACAATCTCATCAATATAGATTACAACCAATTTGTCCGCATTATAAATTGTTTTGACAGGTAAGAAGTGAGCAGATTTAGTCAATCTATCAATAATAACCCAAATTGAACCCATACCTTTACTGGAGTGAGGTAAACCAATAATAAAATCCATAGTGATATGTTCCCGTTTCCACTCCAGTATCGGTAAGGGTTGCAGTAAACCTGCGGGTCGTTGATGTTCGGCTTTAACTTGTTGGCAATGAAGATATTTCGACACAAAATCAGCAATTTCTTTCTTCATTCCCGGCCACCAGAAATTCAATTTCAAGTCTTGATATATTTTTGTATTTCCTGGATGGATAGACAATTTTGAATTGTGGCCCTCTTGCAGAATTCTTCTTTTCAGTTCAGAATCATTCGGTACACACAATCTTCCCTAAAATTTCAACACATTATTCTCAAATTTGAAATCCGGTCTCGGTTTAGATTCCCGTTCTTCGATGATCTTCCTCAAGAAGTCATCCTGTTGTTGTTTCTCTTTAATCTCTTTAATCAGTGCCGGTTGAGCAGAAATAGCAGCTAAGGTTCCACCTTGTTCACGCAAAACAATCTCAATTTCAAGTCTTTCAAGGTCACATAGTAACTCTTTCTGTTCGGTGAGTAAACAGGCTAAATTTCCAATTGATTTCTGACTCAATGCATCGGCAACGGTATTAGCTTTCCAGGATGGTACAAAATTTGCAAATCATTGTCTTTAATCAGTTCTAACCATCTCCGCTGCCTCATGTTTAGTTCTTTCTGTGTGAAGAAATACTTAAAACTTTTTGTGTTCTGTGTATACTTCACATGTTGCCCCATAAAGATAGTGACGCCAAGTTTTTAGTGCAAACACCACTGCAGCCAGTTCTAAGTCATGGGTCAGGTAGTTCTTTTCATGTGGCCTCAGTTGACGGGAAGTATACGCAATCACTTTTCCATTCTGCATTAAAACACACCTCAAACCCTTATGAGAAGCATCATTAAATACAGTATAACCATCCGTACTTGAGGGTAAGGTGAGAATTGGTGCAGTCACTAGTCGAGTTTTTAACTCCTAAAATGCTGATTCCTTCTGATCGGTCCAGTCAAATGATATCCCCTTCTGCGTCAACTATGTCAGTGGTAGGGCAATTTTGGAAAAATCTTTGGCAAACCTTCTGTAACACCCGGCTAAGCCTAGAAAACTCCGGACTTCGGTAACATTTGTCAGTCTAGGCCGGTTCATTACTGCTTCAATTTTCTACGGATCAACTGAAATTCCATCTTTACTGATTATATGCCCCAAAAACATAACATTGTCAAGCCAAAATTCACATTTAGTCAGTTTAGAATACAGTTTCTGTTCTCTTAGGTTCTGTAGGGCAATTCTCAAATGAAGTTCGTGTTCCTCCATGCTTTTGGAATAAATTAAAATGTCATCTATGAATACAACAATAAAGTCATCGAGGAATGGTTTAAAAATTCTGTTCATGAGGTCCATAAATACAACTGGTGCATTAGTAACTCCGAAAGACATAACTAGAAATTTGTAGTGTCCATACCTCGTTCGAAATGCAGTCTTTTCTATGTCCCCTGTCTTGACTTTCAACTGGTGGTATCCAGATCTAAGGTAGGAGAACACTTGGGCACCCTGTAACTGGTCAAATAAATCATCAATGCGAGGTAATGGATATTTATTTTTCATTGTTACCTTGTTTAGTTCACGGTAGTCAATGCAGAGTCTCAGTGAGCCGTCTTTCTTTTTCACAAATAAGACTGGCGCGCCCCATGGTGAAGTACTGGGCCTGATGAACTTCTTATCTAACAGTTCTTACAATTGAACTTTCAACTCCTTCAATTCAGTCGGTGCCATTCTGTAAGGAGCTTTAGATATTGGCTGTGTACCCGGAATCACATCAGTGAACTCAATCTCCCTATCAATCAAACCCCCTGGCAGATCATCTGGGAAAACATCTGGGAATTCTCTGACTATAGGAATACTGTTCACATTAGTTTTATCATCAGTAGGTACAGTCAATACAAAACATAGATACCCTTTACACCCCTTTCTAATCAATTTAAGAGCTTTCATGGATGAAATCAGGTATGGGGGAGATACTACTTCAACTCCGTTAAACACAAATTCAGGCAGTCCGAGTGGACGAAAAATAACTTGTTTTGTTACACAATCTATGGTAGCATGGTATTTTGTTAACCAGTCCATTCCCAATATCACATCAAAATGATCTATATACAATGACAGTAAATCAATATACAAATGTACCTCTCCAACAATAATTTCATATGCAGGGTACATATAAGCACAAGTCATAGATCCCCCAACAGGTGAAGATACAGCTAACAGGTAGTTCATGGGTTCTAATGGTCTATTCAATTTTCGCAAAAAAGCATGCGATACATATGAATGTGTAGACCCCGAATCAATCAAAACATATGCATTTTGAGCACAAATTGAGAGTATACCTGACACAACGGTCTCAGTATTCTGTACATCTCCCGGTACGAGTGTGAACACTCGGCCTTGCCTCATAGGCTCTTTTCCAGTCGCTTTAGGGTTGGGTTTTGGTGAAGCAGTTAATGCTGCTGCGCTTGGTGCAGCTTTATTATTGCCTTGGGGAGTAGAAGGGCAATCTTTAACCATGTAGCCCACCTTCCCACACCTGTAACAAGCACCAGATAATTTATAACAAACTCCCTTATGGTTCTTACCACATTCGAAGTAGGGTGGTATAGTACGGTTCCCTTAACTAGAACTAGTTGTTGACCCTGCATTCTGCTTTTTGTTCGATGAAATGTTTTTGCCTTTCTTGAATTTAAAACCCCGTCTTTTACCACGCCACTCGGTCGATGGTGTGTCAGTCTATTTCAATGCCTCGATGTTTGACTCAGCCATTATTGCTCTGTCAAGAACATCTACATACTTCAACAGTTTCAAAACATTAATTCTGTCAAGAATTTCTACATTAAGGCCGCCTTCAAATTTTCTGGCCTTCTTGTAGTCAGTGTCCACCATGTGTGGTGCATAACGGGCAAGTTCTGTAAATTTTGATTCATACTTTGCTACCGACATGGTGCCTTGTTTCAACTATTCAAATTCGGTTACTTTTCTGTCCCTGACACACTGTGGGAAGTATTTCTCAAAGAAGGCTCCCTTAAACTGAGCCCAAGTCATAACGGTGTCGGTGTCACGGACTAGCATCCACCACCTTTCGGCCTCTTCTTGTAAGGTAAAGGTAGCCAATAACACTTTGTGTGCTTTAGAACACGGAAAAATTTCCAATAACTTTTCTGTTTCAAACACCCACGCTTCGGCCTTTAAGGGTTCAAGGCCTTCCTGAAAGGATGGCGGTTTTGTCTTACTAAACTTCTATGTCAGAGCTATTATATCATCATTAACAGGTGGCTCTGGCTGTACTGGAGGAGGTGGGAGCTGTTGGTTCTATTGTTGCAGCCTTAAGTCCTCAGTCAACATTTCCACTGTTCTTTCGAGCCTTGCCATTCTGGCCTCAGATGATTCAGTTTCATCAGTAGTTCTTGCATTATCCATTTCACTATAGACAATTATGGCAATTATAAACATAGGCATTTGCATACTTGAACACATTAACACATTAGCACAGATATTCATGTCATGGCCACACACACTTTTCATGCTCATGCAATGCCCTATTTACTTTTCTAGGACATCCTATAGCTCATTTGGACACGTATGTGCAATATAACTCGTGGTTAAGTATCGCTCTGATACCACTCTGTCACGACTCAAACCCGCTCCTATGGGTTTAGCACCGTAACCGGCCAGTAATCCGAGCTTACCGAAGGCCTGCTTAACAGTAGGACATAATACAGAGTACAGGGGCTCGTGGAAGCCAAAACAGTAATTAAAAGATGTCCAATGAGCTGTGACAGTCTTTATGCAAAAAGACTTTTCATATATATATACAATCAGTACCAAAACAGTATGTACAATATATACAATCATTCAGGACAGAGACTTAATCCCTATTAGAACAGTACAGTACAACATCATTCAGTCTATACAGAACATAAACAAAAAGGAAAAAAACTGAAACACCCCAAAAGCCCTAGCTTGAAGGACTTGGAACCTCTCAGTGAGGCACGTTGGTTGGCTTGACAAAACTGGAGTTTAGCCTGATGCTTCTAACAATGGTCCGGTGCCTGTACACCTACATATATATATGAGCAGTGAGCTAAAGCCTAGTGAATAACATATGCGTAAAGAGGTTAAGAATGAATGTCCTTTCAGTATTGAAAACAGTCATTTATCAGTATATCAGTCATTCAGTTTGTGGCTCATAATTCATGCCATACAGTAATTCAGAAACTATAATAGTCATAAGTGGTACATCAAATAGCAAAATAGTACAGTAGGTCTTAACAGACTGAACAGTCAATGATGGCCATCGTATCAGTAAGCAGTAGTGGTTCCAACATGGGAACCGACAGAGATCTCTGTGACAGTAGCAGTATAGTACAGGAACAGTAGGTTGCTATGAATGCCACGAATACAGTTCACAAATAGGATATCATTCATTCAGTAACAGTATCATTTCAGAAAACAGTACAGTTCAATTGTTCAGAAGATAATCATTATTAAACATATTTTTACAACATTGTTACTCACAGAGTTCTGGGCTACAGATAAGCTAGAGCGTCTCCGGATGCCAATCCTACACAGTTACAGAGTGAACACACACTAAGCTACACAGTTGGGAAAATAATAACTTAATCCCTATCTTGACTCGATGTGGTTCTACATCAATATCCTCATTAAGATGCCTTAAACTAGGCCTAAGAATGCCTAGAATGGAATGAGGATGCAAAGATGCACTTTAAAAATATTTTCAAAATTTCAGAAAACAGAGGTCCTGCTCGAGCGGACATGCAAACAAAAGTATCCGCTCGAGCGTAAACTTTCCCGCTCGAGCGAACTGAAAAAGTACTGGATGTGTGAAAATCACGCTCGATGGCCGCTCGATACCCGCTCGAGCGTGTGACACAAGTCCTCGCTCGAGCGTGCAAAACCCCGTTCGAGCAGACTGTAAACATAACAAAAGTACTAGATACATGAATTTCCCGCTCGAGCGGGAGTTCAAAATCTGAAATTTTCAGATTTGAACCTCAAGCTCAAAATCAAGTTTCAATATACCAAATTTGATCCTTTTGGGCTAATTTTCTAAAAAACACTTTAAAACTCATAATATAACATGATTCAAAGCTCAATTTAAGAAATCAAAACCCAAAGGTAGTTCAATTAAACACAATTTCAAACCAAACTTCAAGAACATACTTCAAATGTAACATGCATGATTTTGATCAACTTCAAAACTTCTAATTCAAGAACAAATGAGCCAATTCTGTCAAAAACAAGATGAATTCATGGACTAAGCTCAAGATATAAACATGCATGTGGGATTTCATGAAGAACAACCTCAAAATGCAAGACCATGCACATTCATGCATGAATTAAGCTCCAATTCAACAATCTACAACCAATTTATGATCTTAAGCTCCTATTTACCATGAACCATGCAACAATTAACTTGAATTCACAAACAAGAAGGTAAATGTCCTACCTTAGGTCTTGAATGCAAGATAAGGGAGCTCAATTATACAAATTCTCTACAATTTCTTCAAGTCTCCAAGCAAATCTCCAACTTGAACTCAATTTCTCTACTCCTCTCTCTCTCAAACGGTTTTGCTCTCTAAAAGGCTGAGGGAAAAGTTGTATCAAAAGTGTATAAGTTGAAAAGAGGTTAGCCTAGATTACTCCACTAGTTGGCAAATTTGTAGATAAGTCAAACTCTTGTAATTTAACTTTATTAAATCTAATTTAATCATACCAAATCACATTTCAATTAAATATGCCATAAAATCACATAAATCCCAATTAGCGTAAAACATTAATCAATTTCAGATTCGGCCGCCGATAAGGCCTTCAATTTGCAGTTTAAAGCATAAAACATGAACAGGTAATTTAACAGTCAACAGATAGAATTGCATTCAAACTAACACAATCAATTAATCAGTTTAATAATTCAGTCAGTCAGTCAATTAACATACCTAATCATAGATTAGCACTAATTAGTAGTGTTATTAGTAAACAGGAGTGAGGGTTGTCACAGTAAGGCCTACGGCT
This sequence comes from Camellia sinensis, assembly GCF_055761805.1. Lineage (NCBI taxonomy): Eukaryota > Viridiplantae > Streptophyta > Magnoliopsida > Ericales > Theaceae > Camellia > Camellia sinensis. The sequence continues at coordinate 31,329,098 of NC_138962.1, forward strand.
CAACATCTTGGCCTCGCCCGGCTACCTCGTAAGACGTCTCGGCCCTGTGTCATCCCGGATTGACCATAGCTCGGCCATACGTCAGCCCGGATTGTCCGTAGCTTGGCCCAACACGCTAGTGCGGGTCTCACCGAACATCGAATTTCGTCGATGAATAGCTTGGTTGAGCATCTGCAAGCCTCCATATTCTGGTCAGTTTGCCCGGCCCAACGTAATAAGTCGGGGAGCTGTGCTGGTTCAGTCCAGTTAGGCATATAGTTTTTTGGCCCTTGCAAGGCCCAACGCCATATCTCGTGCTGCCGTAAAGCGGCCCATTTGACTGGTGCAAATCTCCCTCTCATGTTTGAAATTTGAATTTATAAAATCAAAAAAAAAATGAAAATGAAAAAGATAAAGATAAAGGCAAAGAAATACAGTATACGTTTTTTTTTTTTCTTTTTCTTTTTCTCTTTCTCTTCCTTTCTCTTTACAAATTCATGATCTAGGCAAAACTTGAAAATGGATGGGTCCATTAGCTCAATTTCATCACCATTTGGTTTAAAAAATACCAAATTATCTCAAATTATAAAGATCTCCAGAAAATATAACAATAGACAAGCAATACAATTCACTCATAAGAAACTCCTTATTTTGATACACAAGCTAAACAGGATCTTCCCATGTTGTGTCTTTTACCTATCAATGAAATCACTTTGGGTGTGTTTGTTTGGACGGACTAGATAAGGGGGGATTGTAATCCATCAGACTGTTAGTCCCGGGATACATTGTCCCGGGACTATTTGGTTGGATTTGATTTGTATCCTATGTTTGTTTAGTCATGGGATTAGATGTCTGGATTGGACTATTTTTAGTAAATCCAATGTTTGGTTAGACGGATTGGATAAGGATAAATGTTCAAAAGACTATTTTACCCTTATAATCTATAATTTATAATTTAATAACACTAAAAAAATTTAATTTATAAAGCCACAATTTTTAATTTATTATTTTCAATTAAATTAAATTTATATTTTATATTTTATATTTTTATTTAATACATAATTTTAAATAACGACAATAAAAAATAATTTTATTTAATATATAAATTAAATTTTCAACAACACTAAAAAAATTTAATTTATAAGGCCATAATTTATAATTTGTTATTTATTATTTTTAAATAAATTTAATTTATAATTTATATTTTTTATTTAATATATAATTTTAAATTAACAATACTAAAAAAAAATTATTTAATATGTAAATTTAATTTTTTAACAACACTAAAAAAATTTAATTTATAAGGCCATAATTTATAATTTATTATTTTTAATTAAATTTAATTTATAATTTATAATTTAAATTTTTTATTTAATATATAGTTTTAAATTAACAACACTAAAAAAATAATTTATAAATGTTCAAAAGACTATGTTACCCTTTTCTAATTGTTCACTAAGTAATAGCATGGAGGGTAAAATAGACATTTCACAAAATAATCCCATGGGATACCAATCCCATGGTTTCTATCCCACAACCCCCCATGGAATAGGATAGTCCCATGTTTGTGGGACTAGTAGTCCGGAGAAATTATTAGTCCGGAGCAAAATTTTTCAAACAAACAATAGACTATTAATCCGGTAAGACTAATAGTCCAATCCCACCCTCTTATCCCTCAAAACAAACCTGCCCTTTGTTTACAAAAAGGGAGAAAAAAAAACATACACAATAAAATTACAAAAAATATGAAGAAATGTACATATCAGTACAATAGGAGTTTATTTCTGGTGAAAATAATGTGACCCCCAAATGAAAACACCATTGGTGAGTCCCATCATATTGGCATATATATTCTTAATACTAGTCCTAGACGCGCAGAAAATTTTACATAAATTTACAGAACACTCACAAAGTTGCATGTCGGACTCACAATAATGTAGGTTTTCAAAAAGTCTATTTACAGAGAATTTTTTCACAGAAACTTACACAGAAGAGAGGCAAGGAGGTGGAGCTCACATATTTCTCTTTTATACAAGTTAATCAAAAAAAATTCTATGCAAGTAGAACATCTAGCAAGTTCCAATGAATTTTTTGTTTTTTTGGGTCTATAGCATTTTTGTTAGTGTGGTTCAATTCTATATATGTAATGTAGATTCAAAAAAAAAAAAAAAAAAAAAAAAAAAGGAAAATTTTGATCTAATCTTCCCTCTCCTTGAGGACACCTCCAAAGTGATTAACCAAAATGTCCACAACCAAAGGTACCAAGTCCTCACAAGGGACACCCTTCTTGTAAACCTCTCCCAAATGGGAGTCACTCCCAATCCTCCCTCCTAAATAAACATCTACTCCTTCAACAACCTTCCCATTTGTGTCCCTAGTCATACACCCCATGAACCCAATATCAGCCACTTGAACCTGTCCACAACTATTTGGGCAGCCTGTCCAATGCATCCGCACCGGTCCCACGACCGATACCCGCCTCTCCACCTCCGCTGTCACCTTCATTGCCCGAGCCTTCGTCTCAATTATCGCCTGCCCACAAAATTGATTTCCCGTGCAGGCTACCAATCCCTTCATTAGCAGGGGTGGCTCGGGCGAAAACTTGTCCTTTAAAAGAGGCTCATTGAGAAAGGCTTCGAGGTTTGAGTTGTGAATATTGGGGATTATGATGTTTTGCTCAACGGTGAGCCGGAGTTCACCTGAGCCGTACTCCTCGGCTAAGCGGGCTAGATCGTCCATATCGTCTGCTTGAACGCGCCCTACCGGAATGTGAAGGCCTACAAAGCTGTGGTCTTGTTGTTTCTGTGGATGGACACCAAGATAGTCTCTTCTCTCCCATTGGTTGTGAACCAAATCTTCAGAAGATGATCTCTCTAGGTCTTGTTGAGGCATTCTCTTCACTACCTCTGCTCTGAATCCTTCAATCCCCTGCATTTCCACAATGAAAATGGACATAAGTGTATTGTTTTGGGTTGTCTTGATGGGCTGCACAAATGACTTGGTTTGTGTAAGAAGCATGGTTTTAAAAATCAGCCAATGGGTATTAATTTTTTTGGCCTCCTCATATCGATACTCTCTATCAATGGGAATGAAAATCGCTTGCATATGCCAATTCATGATATGCATTGCCAAACCCAGAAATTGTGCTGAATGTAAAATTATTTAGATTTTGGAGGGGCTAAAGTGAAATTATATAGATTTTGAGGTACCAATGATGTTAAAGGATGGTGAAAACAAAATTATATAGATTTTGAAAGGGTTCTTTTTTTTTTTTTTTTTTTGTGACGGATGATTTTAAAAAATTAACAACCGGATTTTTGATACGTATGCCTCGATTCCCTAGTATTGTTACAAATTGATACTTACTCATATTCCGATACTGCTATTTAAAACTGTGGTTACCAAAAAAAGGAGGATCACTCACAAGTTCATCAATTAACCACATCATTCTTGTCTTCTGCCTGTGTCCTCTGGTGCCAAGATCTCTGTAGGCTTCCAGCACTGCTTTGCAAACTGGGATCACATCATCTGCTGGAACCCAGGCATCAAGAGGCACTGCCTCTGCACATCGCTTAGGGCTAAAAAATCCACCCACTAGCAGATTGAATCCGAACCGTCCATCCTTCGTTGCAGGCATGTAAGCTAGATCATTGATGTGGGGATGCTCGAACAGATCATGAGAACCCACAACACACACATTCCACTTCCTTGGCCTGCTCAGATGAAAACAACAACAAAAGCAATCTTGTGAACCAATCAAATTCAGGAGAAGGTACACTCGATTCCATGTAGGCCTCCGGTCAGATTGTGCCATGTTTGCACTTTTTCAAAATTAAGGATTCAGATTTTGTTTACCCATTAACCCATTTAATATTGAGTCGGATTTGTCAGTAGAAAAAAATCTAAGCCTATAGTTGACAAAAAGTGTCTACATGGCACAATCCAAGAGTTCAAACTGAACGAGAAATCAAAACTCTAGATACTCAACTCAAAATCCGACTCAAACCCTATTTAAAAAAAATCCCAATTCAATCAACATGGATTAAATTTGTACTTTTATATTTGTATAAGCACCAATCTTACTCTTCCTAACCTAACAGATTTATATAAGCAGATCACTTTGTAAGAAGTATAAAGAAGGGTCAACAGAATAAAATCATAATTATAACCCGATCCAATTTTTCAGATTAGGTTCGGTTCAAATCCGATCTGTTGGCAGGCTTATTTGCAACATTGCAGACACAGTTCAGAGGACTTACAAGTTAGTTAAAACCGGGTTGCCTTGGGAATTAGCGGTGATGAACTGAGACAACAGGTTCGTGTAAGGCCTTGTATCGACAATCTCAAACGGGTCAATCCCTGCAAGAGGATTTCCAACAGGATTCCTAACATTGTCCATTCCACTCTGCAAGCTTGTCAAACCAACTTCTGTAAGGCCTTTCATTATTTCTGGCACATCGGGCAGTACCACGCCACGTATTTGCCAGTTCTGCCTCGTTGTCACGTCCGCGCACCCTTCCTTTCCGTACTGTCGTATAACACTGGCTAGGAATCGAGTCTGTGCACTTGTTGTTACGCCATTTGGAAGCTTCAGTCTCATCATGAATCTACCATCTGATCAGAAAGAAGCTAAAAGTGTAAAAATTTGTGCTGAAATTTCATAAGGTGCATTGGGTTGGAATGAGTTTGTCAATGTTCATTGATTTTCTTTTTGTGTCTTGGCGTCCAGAAAGAAGCTTCGTTTGGTTACCAAGAAAATGTAGGAAAATAACAGAAATCTGAAATTCTGAATCTTAATCCATCCACTATCTAGACTGGATTGGCTTAATTGACTAAGATTTTCATTTTTAGACAAAGTTGTCTCAAGAATGTTTTTGAACTTGTCTGAGAAAACAGGCTTCAATAAGAATATAAATAGAACATAGTGTAGAATGAGAAGATAATTCTGATATCATATCACGGTAGAATTGTAATATTTTGTTTGGCTGAGAGATTTTGGAAGGATTGGAAAAGGAAAAGAAAAAGAAAAAAAATGTGTGAAATTAAGTAAAATGTAAGTATATTTTATTCACATTTTACTTACCTTTTCATTTTTTCTTTTCCAAATATCTTTCTAAATCTCCCAACCAAACACAACCTAATTGTTTAAAAAATTTAAATTGTTATCATGCTTTTGTTCCAAAACTTTAAGCCGTTAAAAAATGAAACGAAAAAACATACATTAAGACTAACAAAGGATCAAATTCACTTAGCCAATGCACTCTATAAATACTATATATTTTAAACATCCCATTATTCAATAGAATAATAATATATAAATAAAAAAATTATTATATAATTTTTGTATATAATTATATGTCTCAATAAATATAATATTTTAATGAAACATCCAAGATGATTTTTATTTAAGAAAATAATATTATTGCATATTTTCTAGAGACATTAATACACAAGTTTTACTTTATGAACTTATATTTTATTAAATCCTAATTAAAATTTTTTGGACTTTCAAGTCTCATTAAATTTTTAATAGTCAAATTGCCCTTCAAACAATGATTGTTTATCATTTATGATTATCTATAACGGAACATGATAATTTGATATTTATTTTGATTTTCAAAACTTTAAAACATCAACTTTCAAATTGAAAAAACTAAAAAAAAAAATTATGTGCAAAAATTAAACTAATATTTTTTTTTGAAAAAATTGAATTATTTTTTGGGCAAAACTGAAAATTTTGTGTATATAAAGGAGCATGATGATGGAACATTGATGTGCAAAAAAAAAAATTAAAATGAAAAAATTGATAATGTTCTTGGTTTTAAAATTAAAAAAAAAAACTAATAAGGTTCTTGGTTTTATTGAATAGTTGAATCAGTTCAATACGTAGAAGGGTAAAAATGTTTAATCTCGTACTATGTTTTTTTTATCAGTTAGTGAAACAATACAATTAGCTGGAATATTATTATACAAAATTGATAATATTCTTAACTTTAAAAATTGAGAAAAACTAATAATATTTTCAATTTTACAAAATAAAATTTATTAATTCAAAAAATCTTAAATAAAATCTGAACTAACCATAACATTTATAAATACAACTTTCAAGTGTTGATTCTATTTGCTATAAAAATTTTCTGTGAGTGGAGTTTCCTTATTAGGTAATATGAAAGGAACACTTTTTTGTGATCTAGCCCATCAGGTCTTTTGTAATTATGATAAGGTATCAAACCAAAGTAGGAAACCCAAATTAGCTAGAAACCAATGATTGTTTCGATTCTCTATTCATTTTGCTCACATCGTCACACAAAATACACTTCACCTTTAAATAGCCCATATTGTTAATAATTGATTCAATGAACATAGACCCAAAAAAATAATAATAATAATAATCAGATTATATTAATCAATAAAAGTTTGGCTTTAGAGCTTACACTGATGCTTCCTCCTATGGAACAAGCCAAGCCATTTGAGCCTAACATCAATATCGTCCTTTGTGATCTTTGATTTCTCAATCTCTTCAAGTGAAATCTTAGCAAGTTCTTCAATACCATCTTCCATGAACAACTTCATGGGCTCTTTCTCAATCTTAACCTTTTCTTGAGGATTTATACCTCCTCTGAACTTCTCTTTTAGTACCCAATACCCTTCTCTCTCCTCCACTCTCGGCTCCAGCCTCCCCGCATCCACCTCCCCCTCCCCTGCCACCGGAGTTGGCTGCACAACTACCGTGTTAGGTGGTGGAGCAGCGGATAGTTTTGTTTTGAATCGGTTTGAATTTGGCAATGAAGGGGACATAAGCCTAATTGAAAAAGATGACATGTTGATAATAAAGGTAGAAAAAAAAGACTGCTAGTGACTAAAGTATCGTATGTATTGTTGTTCACTGATATATCAGTTGATAGTATTCGATACTATTTCAGATCGGTTGATATATGGCGGTGGTGGTGGAGAGAGGTAGGAGAGGAAAAAGATCATTTTGTAGGGAGAGAGTTGGGACCTTAGGAGGAGGGAAGGGGGAGGTGGTTGTGGCCATGTTGATGTTGAAGTGACTTTTGGTTGCCGTCAAGGGTCGTTTATGGAAGGTGAAGGCCAGACCGTTAATCTGTTTTTACCCAAAATGCCCCCTTGCAATTATTTTCCTTTGCCCATGATTTGTGTCGGGGCTAATGAGTCTATGAACACAAAAATGAGTTATAAAATTAGATTCAGTACATAAATTTATAAAAATATTTAAGATAAATTATATTAATTTTTTTAGATTTACAAAAAATATAAAAAAAATTAAAATTTAACATAATTATATTAATATCTTTTTTAATAAAATTAATTGATCAAAATTACTACAAATAGTGTAAAAACATAAAATAATGTTAGTACCATAAATTTGTAATAATAATAATAATTATTATTATTGTTATTGATAAATTGCAGGACACGTGACACTCTCTTACTCATTTAGAGGTTATGAGAAATTATGAATCATTAAACACACGTGAAAGAATGATGGAGAATGTGGAGAATCATGGAGCATAATGTGAAAGAACATAGAGTAAAGTGAAGAAGTTAGAGAAACACATGGCAAGACGGGGATGAAGATAGGAGAATAGGGTAGTAGGAAGTTTTTTCTTACAAATGTTTGCCTATAAATAGCTATTCATGGCTACATTGTAAATGATCCAAAACTCAAATCAAAGACAATCGATTTCTATTTTTCTTGTCATTTATATTTCTTGCATTTTATTTTATGCACTTCCTTTTCGAAACATAGCAGTAGATGTAAATTAATTGTTAGGTTGATTGTTCACTCAATTATCTTTCTTCGTCTCCCTACTTCTACTTTTAATTTTCTTTTCTCTACACTTGGCAATTTTGAAGTCCTCTTCATTAAGACAAAAGAACCGTCAACACAATCGCTTGATAATTGGCTTGAATTTAATCTGTTAGAATTTTTCAATCATTGCTGGCATGCTCACATTTATAATATTTTCTTTCGTAGAAAACGTAAGGCAACAATTTTTGGCACACCCAGTAGGACGTCAAGTGTAAGAAATGAAAAATGAATTAGATTCGTCCATTCCAAATAGCCTAGATGAAATCTTTTGGTATAAACAAAAATTTTGAATCTTCAAGAAGAGATCCATTTTTTTTATGAAACAAACTTTCACTACCAATATGGAAGAGATCCATTACAATATAATTTAGTGGAAGAAAAAAGACACGATTTAATTGGGAAAATTCATGAACTTAATATGGAAGTTCGCCAATGAAATGATGAGTTGTCAACTCTCATTACCAAGTTTTTAACCGAGGCTTTAATGGTCGGAATTGGTAAATTTTTTTAAAATTCTATCAATGTTGAAAATGGCAAAAGAAAAGAATTAATTTCATCAATGGCTCAGGAGGGTCAAAAAATTCATTTTTAAAGAGCTAATTTATGAAAATAACATGGCTAAAAAACATGTTGTTAAACCAAACATGGTTAAAAATAATGTTCCATATAAAGCTTGGGGGTTGAAAAACCTATTCTTAGAGAGTCAAACCATAAAAATAACATGTCTATGAAAGCTTTTCATAAGCCATTAATGACTAAAATGGAACAGTTCATTAAGCCAAAAAATGATGAAACTTTTATGGAGGATTTTCATAAGTCATTAATGGCTAAAATGAAACTACCCATTAGACCAAGAAATGATGAAACTCACATGGAGGATTTTCATAATCTATTAATGGATAAAATAGAAAAACAACCTCATTTGTCAATGAATGATGAAAGTTATTTGGCCGAAGAACATGTTCTCAAACCAAACATGGCTAAGAATGATGAACAATTTAATGTTCATGAATTTGAATTTTTTGAAATTATTCAAAATGTCAAGTTGTTTGAATTTTTAAGGTCATCTTGTACTATGGTTCTTTGTGTTCAAAATCCTTTTTGGATTTGTGGTTCATATCAAAATTTTATTTTGATAAAATGGCTAATAAAACAATCATCTTTAAACATTGTTTTGATAAGTTTGATGCACTAAAGAACAACTTAACCGTTTGAAATGTTGAACTTGGCTAAGAATGGCCAATTTATTCAAAGTAATAACAATTTAACTTTAGTTTATTTTATTTTATTTTAATTTCATAAATTTTCAAGCTTTATGAACAACTACACAACACCATAATTAACTTGTGGAGTGGTTTAATTTTGGATTTCATCTATGAATCCCTTCTTAAATTTGTTTTGAATTTGGGAGACATTGGTTGATTTCCTTTAAGGTAAGAATAAAGTTTGGTCCTTGCATATATTGGAGATGGTTCCAGGATATCTTCAAAGTAGTTCTATCAATTATTATTATTATTATTATTTGATATGAATCAAAACATATGCTTCGAAAATCTTTTTTGTTGAGATTTCGAAAGCTTCAAAGGACTGTCTGTTGCATTAATAACAATTTTGGGTTTCAAACAATCGATGGTTAGATGTGATTGTACGCCTTCGAAGCTTAAGGGATTGTTTTGAAAGTTAGCTACTCGCATTCGAAGCTTCGAGAATTGTTTCAAAAGTTGGTTACTCACCTTCGAAGCTTTAGGAATTGTTTTGAAAATTGACTACTCGCCTTTGAAGCTTCAAGAATTGTCACGAAAGTTGGTTACTCGCCTTCGAAGCTTTTAGGAAATATTTTGAAGGTTGGCTACTCGCTGTTCAAATTTCGATAATTGTCTTGTCGGTTGGTTACTCGCCTTTGAAGCCTAGAGAAGTGTTTCAAGGGTTGGTTATTTACCGATTTTAAAGTATACCAAAAAGCAAGAGAAGTTTCGGGTATGCTATAATCTTGAAGTCGAGCATAATATTGGAACTATGTCAAAGCAATTTGAAGGTCCATATATTTGGTTCAAAGGTAATTCGAAACTCGAAAATACTTCAAAATTTCATATATTTAGTTCAAATGTGGCTCGAAGCTCTCTCAAAGGCACTTCGAAAGTCCATATATTTGGTTAGAAGGTAATGCAAAACTCTACAAAACGCTTTAAAACAGTGTAATTTGAAGAGTGTGTATGTTGTTTGTCATTTCAAAGCAATTTGAAGTAATGCAATCGGAAGTAAATATATATTGTTAAGGTCTAAAGAATCATGCTTCGATGGTCTTGAAATTTCCATAGTCTCATGATACATCAAAAGTCTCGAATTAAAGCATAGAAAGGCCAACTGTTACTAATAGCTCAAAGAAAATAGCATTGGCATGCATTGTGACTAAATCAAATTGGTGACATTTTGCTAAGAATTCACCATTTCAAACACATGCAAAGTAATCCAATTTTGAAACACACATTAAAATTCAAAGCATGTGAAATTATTTTAATAATGTTTGAAGCTTTATAAACTCTCCAAGCAGGTAGCTATTATGTATTCGAAGCTTTTAAAGTTTCTAAAATATGTTGTAAACACCTTCGGAGCAAAGTTTTGGTTCTTTTTTTAACAAAACTGAATCATGTTGTATGATAAAATAACCTTCGAATGCATGTCTCCCTTTGCATACATTAATTAATTGTCAAATGTGGTCTAAATTGGTGTACAACTCTTCATGAATTCGAGGTTCCTTATTCTGAAAGAGTTGCGGAGGGTAATGTTGGCACCATAAATTAATAATTTTTATTAGTTATTATTTGTATAAGAAAAATGCTTGGGACCCCCTTTTTTTGGGGACCTCCACAACCCCCTTTGGATCTCAACCATTGATGTATATGTGGGACCCACTCATGTATGTATGGGCCCACACCATCAATGGTTGAAATCCAAAGGGGGTTATGGGGGTCTCAAAAAAAGGAGGTCTCAATCATTGTTGTTTATATAATTGCAGGACATGTGATGCTCTCCTACTCATTTGAATGTTATAAGAAGTTATAAAGTATTAAACACATGTAGAAAGATGATAAAGGACAAAGTAGAGAATATGGAGTATGAATTTGAGATTAAAGGAAGTTATGGAGACATGGAGATGAAGTGAAAAATCATGGAGTGTGAAGTATGGGAGATGGAAGAATATGGTAGTTATTAAGTAGTTTTTTTCCTACAAATGTTTGTCTATAAATAGTCATTCATGGCTACATTGTAAAAAGATCCAGAATTCAAATCAAAGACAATTTATTTCTATTTTTCTTGTCATTTGTATTTCATGCACTTTATTTTTTGCATTTCATTTTTGAAGCATAGGAGTAGAGGTAAATTTTCTACACTTTATTTTATGCACTTCTTTTTCGAAGCATAGGAGTAGAAGTAAATTAATGGTTAGTTTGATTGTTCACTCAATCACCCCAATTATTCATTCAATCATCTTTCTCATTCTCCCTCCTTCTTCTTTTAATTTTTCTTTTCTTTACACTAGGTAATTTTGAAATCCTCTTCATTGAGGTAAAAGAACAATCAACACAATCGCTTGATAATTGGCTTGAATTTAATTTATAAGGATTTTTTAATCCTTACTAGCAGCTCGCATTTATGATATTTTCCTTCGTAAGAAAAATAAGCCTATATATATATATATATATATTTCAGTGTAAAAAATAACTACGTAATCTTTTTATTTATATAAATAATAAATTATTAATAAAAATAAAATTTTAAAAGTATCTAATGTAATTTTGTAATTTTGAAATGGAGATTTTATTAATAAATTTTAGAAAATCTTGCTAGTTGAGGGTCAGTGTTCGTACGGACAAGCATTCAGAGAGTCTATGTGGTGAGTGGTGGCAGTGGCACGTTGAAGTTTAAAGGATAAGATAAAAGGGAATTACATACAAGTAAGAGCATCTCCAGTAGTATAGCTATTCTTTCTTTTTAGCCATAGAGGTGAGCTTGGAAGGGTAAAAGATTGCTCCAGCAAACTCGCTCAAGCATCGCTAGAATGGTGGTGAGCTACAGTACCTCACTAGGACAAGCGAGGTACTGTTCATGGGCCTTTCAATTTTTTATTTGTTTTTGCCTCCTGAATTCTGTTTTTGGCGATAAAATTTTTCCCTCATTTTGGTTCTAAAAGTTCTATCAGTACCTCCCCAAACAAATCTATAGAGAAGGCATTTCAAAACTCACAAACTCTCTCATCCTCTTTATCTTTTTCTCAACCTTTCTGCTCCAGGGAGGTAAAGTTTCGTCATTTATGTTTGTTTATGCCATGAATAGTGGATAAGAAATTGGAGAATATGAAAGCAAATGTTCAGATTATTGCATTTTTATTTCATTATTCGTTGATTTTGGCAAAAATATTACACATTGCTTTGTCATTTGTTCAGATTATGTGAATGTATATTTTCTCCTTCGCTTTGTGGCTTCCATGGTTTTTAATCTCATCTCACAAATTGTTGTGGCAAGTTATGGCTCCATGTTCTTAATCAATAGGTCATGATTTTACTACCTCTAAAAGAGAAATTACTATGTATTTATATTGCACACCATATGTTTGTTGTAATTTCTATTAGAATAAAGATTGTAAATTGTACCCAATTATTTCTTGTATTAGTTCTTCTATCATATTTGACAAGAATATTCATTAATATCCAATGTTGATTGATTGTTTCATGAAAACAGGGCTTAGGATATTTCAATATAACAACACTCAATACCAATCATGTGCCATATGAAAATTTCAATCTATTTGGTACCATTTCAATTAGAGTTTGGCAGATTGAATAAGATTTTTAAGTAAAATAATAAACAACTAATAAGGGGATTGGAAGTAAGTTAAATATGTATCAGGGCAAGTCAATGGGCATTTGAATTGGCTTTTATCTTTATCTTTGCTCCAGGACAAACCTCAGTTGTTTAAATTAGCTACATAAAGAAAAATAACTTTAGAAACCAGCCCCTGGTATCTTTTTTTAAGCCCTTGGTAAATCTTCCGTGAGTGCCAAATTCCTATTTTCAATTTGTTTTGTCAATTGAGGTCATGTGCTCAACCTCTGATTGTTGAAGTGTATGCTGACTCCCCACATCATAAGGTTATGAATACACAATAATCAAAATTGGCCATTAAGTACTGCTTGTCTTCAAAAAAATAAAAAATAAAAAAAAATGTCCTTATAAGTTAATCTTTATCACTTATTGGAGAAATGTCTTGTCTGTTTGCAATTGTATTGTCTCCTATATGACCGTTGAAAAAATATGACAATAGAAAAATGTAACTTTCACAAAAATATAATTATATTCGAAAGAATGAAAAAAATAATAATTTGAAAGAAGTTAGCTTTTTTTTTTTTCTTTTTTTTTTAGATAGGAAAAAAGGTAGTTAAAGTATAAGAATATTTTAATAGAAGATAGCTTAAGTAGATAGCCTTGTTGGAGTGTATATTCAAAAAATTACTAGTTAAAATAGTAAAGTAAAATTTTGAATTTGACTATCCTTGCTGGAGATGCTCTAAGAATTCAAAAAAAAAAAAAATTACAAATATACAAAGTTACAAGTATTTTTGTGATGAGGTTACAAATGAAAAGTTGTGGGGTCTATGTATTGGTAATTTTTTTCTCCAACCCCCACCTCTATATAATTCCCCCAAACATATCAACAACATTTAAATTTAGACTTATAAATTCAGAATTTATCTAAAAAAAATAATCAATAACTCATTCATTTTACTCTTAAATCTCAGACTTCTCCAATTTAATTCCCACTCTACAAATGCATTTAAAATAAATTATAGATTGATAAAATGAGGTCATAACATTTTTGTTCACCTATATATAGATACAAAAAATATTGTACGTAATGCATACTCTGTTTTTGGTATAACGGAAAGGGAAAAACAAAAACACACACAAAAAAAAAAAAAAGGGGTCAATTTTTGACTTTTGATTTTTTTGGATCACATTATTTTTTTATTTTTTTATATTTTTTTTAAGAGTAAATTACAAACACACTCCTTGAGGTTTACTCAAATTACAAATTATCCTTGTGGTTCTAAAAATTACATTATGCCCCCTAAGATTTTTGTTTCATAACAAATAGGTCATTTTATTAATAAATCATCAACTTAATTAACAGTTTTTAATAATGTTAAAATTTTATTCAATTAATAATTCAGATAATTTTATTATTATAGAGGTGAACAGTTAGAAATTTCACTTTTTCACTTAATTCTGTTAAATAAAAAATTCTGACAGGGAGGTATTTGTAATTTTTTAAACTACAGGGAACAATTCGTATTTTAAGCAAACCTCAAGGAGTTTATTTGTAATTTACTCTTTTTAAAATAGTCAAAAAATTGACTCTTAACTTACTTCTTAAAATATGTTATGTACCGCAATATTACTCAAAAAAAAATAATGATTCACATTTTATAAATTTTAAATTTGTATTATATTAACATTCACAATAATTTTTATAATTCATAACATTTTTAAGATATGTATACATTCTTGTTGTGGAAGAGTATTTCTAGTGGTGTTTTACGTTTCTTGTTAAAGTTTAAAATAGATTCATATCTTCTCTTTAGTTTCTAGTGATCGAGTCAACAAATGGTAATTAGATTTTACATTTTGTGAAAAAAAATAATAGTTGCACCATTAGTGTAAATTGTCAAATTATAATATTCTGATATTGCAGCATGTCAAAATTTGATTTTTAACATTATTATTTTTGTATCAATTATTAATGATGCTCTAAACTGGAGAATTGGGCGTGCTACTGTGCGGGTTACACAGCAGCACTTGTTTTGCAGCAAAATGAGCCTATTTCGGAGCTCATTTTGATAATATGAACCGTTCATATTTTGGAACACATCAAGTAGAACATTCCAGCAAAAAATCAAATTAATTGGGTATCGTTTACTCATTCATCTACTCACATTTGTATCTACAAAACTAAAATAATTGTGATTTAAAGTATTAAAATGAATACAAATGTGAGTGGATGAATGGGTAAATGATATCCGATTAACTTAATTTTTTGCAGGCACGTTCTACTTGATGTATTCTAAAGTATGAACGGTTTAGATTATCGAAATGAACCCTCGCTGCACAGCAGGTGCTGCTGCGGAACCCGCGCAGCAGCATCCCCTCTTCCCTAAACTGATCAATCACATGTCTTTTTGATTAGAATGGGGTCACTGTTGTGCCTCAATTTGAGGTATATTATAAGCTTATTTTTATAATCCGAACTATTCATTTTATAGGGTTTGTTGAGTACTTCATGCTTACCAAAAATCATATTAATCGGATATCAATGACTATATGATCGTTAATCAAAAAAATAAACAATTAGTTTTTCTTTTGAAAAATAGTATAAAAAATATGTAATTCGATCATATACTTATTGATATTCGATTAATATGATTTTGGTAAGTATGAAGTACTCAACAAACACTACAAAATGAACGGTTCGGATCATAAAAATAAACTCATAATACACTTCAAATTAAAGAACAACAGTCACCGATGTGCCTTTAGCACAACCGTCACCCAATTCTGACTAATCATAGAATTTCATACTTAGTTATGGAATTCTTATTTGCAAGTACGCCCTTAAAATTAGAATGGGGTGTTGTGCCTCAATTTGAGATATATTATGGGCTTATTTTTATGATCTGAACCGTTCATTTTACAAGGTTTATTGAGTACTTCATGCCTACCAAAAATCATATTAATCGGATATTAATAATTGTATGATCTGTAATAAAAAATATAAACAATAAGTTTTTCTTTTGAGAAATAACATAACAAATAGCATAAAAAAATATGCAATTCGATGATATACTTATTGATATCCGATTAATATGATTTTTGGTAGGCATGAAGTACTCAACAAACCCTACAAAATGAACGGTTCAAATCATAAAAATAAACCCATAATACACTTCAAATTAAGACATAACAGTCATTACTATGCACAACAGTGACCCCAATTCCTTTTGATTATGCGTATTAATCAATATTATCTGATCATCACATGAGATTACATTTTCAAGATTAAGAAGTGCATACATACAACGCTTCTTTTTTTTTTCTTAGTTAAAAGATTAAGAGGGTAGATAACTCTTTCTAAGTATAATCATAGAATTTCATACCGCTTAGAGAATTCTTATTTGCAAGTACTCCCTTAAAATAAGCTTAGTCATGACTTGATTTAAGTTCTGAAAAATAACAAGAAATTTATGATTTAAAATTAATGAATCTCAGACTTTTAATGACCTCTTATCCACCAATCCGCCTTACCCAAGCCTCTCCCACATATGTAACAAAAACGGTCCAGCTTGTTTTATGTTTGAGAGTGGACCATCCATGGCTCCATTTTTTAGTCTTATTTTGATAATTCGAATTGTTTAATATACAGAATTCATCGACTACTATATTTCTGTAAAAAATCACGTTGATCGTATATCGATAACTATTTGATCGAATCAAATTCATATAAAAAAATGTACGATAAAAAAATAAACGGTTGACAGAAATTTAATCTGATCGAATCAAATTCATATAAAAAAATGTACGATAAAAAAATAAACGGTTGACAGAAATTTAATCTGATCAAATAGCTATCGATATTCAATCAAAGTGATTATTTACATGGATATATTACTTGATGAGTTCTACACATTGAGCAGTTCGAATTATCGAAACAGGACTAAAAAATAGGCCCATGGGCCAGACTGGACGGTCCAATCTTGATCTCAAACATGAGACAAGTTGGACCCTAATAAAAATAAAAAATGCAACACTCTAAAAATTCTACCAAAAATTATATATCTCACATCGATGTGGGATTTACGTGAGGCCCACATTGTGTAGGTCCCACACTTATGTGAGATATTTAATAAAAATTTTAGTAGAAATTTTAAAATATCTAACAATACTCTAAAAAATTACCCACCATAGCATCTAAACACTTTATTCTCATCACTTCCATTACAATATTCAAATCTTTTCTGATTCTTAATTGTACAAAGCAAGCTACACAATTGGAACTTGAAGATAGACGAGAAGTTTCAGTACTAACCAACCATTGGCTTGTTGAGTCGAACATAGGATAACAGATAGACACTTCACAGGGTTGAGATGTACCACAAAAACCTACTATGGACCCTCCAAAAAGGGCACAAGAATAGAGAGAGAGCTTGGCCCCCGAGAAGGGCCAAGAGCCAGTACCTTGCGCCGCGCCTCAATATATGATATATTATCATATCATTTGGGCCAAGTTGCAAACCCCCCCCCTCCCAAAAAAAAAAAAAAAAAACAAAACAAAACAAAACAAAAACAGGCAGGACACAAGTTCTTAGTCTCTGGTTTTTTGGTCAAATTTAATTATAAAAAATATACATATGGTCATATTATTGTACGAGAGAGAGAGAGAAAGATTAGGGGTGGAAGAGAGGAGTAGGTACATTCATTGGTTAAAAGTTGAAAAAAAAAGAAGGTGCAGCTGCATCCCCATCATAAAGTGTCACATATATTCCAAATTTTAGTGACATCATCCATAAATTTATGGAGATTTTGTCTAGTAATTAGGATAAAAGTATTGAAAAGAATTAGAAAGATAAAAAAAAAAAAAAAAATTAAAAATTATGTTTGTTTAACATGTAAATGGTAAAAATTACAAGAGAGTTAGTTTTTTTTTTTTGGTATAACTTATATTGGCGTAGCATGGTAACTTGATTTGGAATTTCTTATAAAAAATATATATATATATATTTTTTATTTCCACATAAAAGTCATTAAAAGACTTTTAAAATTTTATCTTAATCAAAACAATTTTCATTTTATTTTGATTTTTTTTGTTTCACTTTCTATAATTTTTACTTTTCTTACATGACCCATCTAAGTGAGGAAATTCCTGGCAAAATGATAACTTTATGAAAAAGGACACATAACCAGGCCACAAAAAGTGGCACGTAAATAAAATAATAATAATAATAATACTAATAATAGAGGCTAGAAAAGTTTTTTTTTTTTTTTTTTAGGACATTCCAAGAATATACCCACCCAGGATAACTTGTGACACGTCTATCACTTTGACCAATTAGTTACATCCCAAAACACAACCCAACAAGCAATGAGGGGGAAAAATCATTTCAATTATGCATAGGAAGCAAATTAAAATTTGTGTTTTTAAGTAGAATGAATTTTGTTTACATAATTTTGAGTATTTTTTTTGTAAACACGTAATAAAATTGAAATAAAAATGGTGAATAATAAGATTTGATCTTATAAATGAGATGACTAGTTATTCCAACTGTTGGAAAAAAAAATGATTAGTAGATCAACAAGTAAAATTTGGATCCATATAGATCTTCCTCTCGACTCTGTATATATAGCTAAGGCATCGTTTGGAAATAGACTATTTTAATAATTTTTTTGATTTTTTAATTAAAATGTAAGATAAAAAAAGAGTAATGATTGGGACCTTCATTCTCACAAGACCCTCCACAAATTTGAATCACTCATGATGTGGATCCCGCACATACATAAGTAGGTTTCACTCATACATGGAGGGTCAGGATTACTTTGGGGGTGTGGGGGTCATCCCCAAAAAGGGGTCCCAAACATTTTTCGTAAAAAAATTTGTATATTTAGAATGAATTTTTGATTTTTTATAAAAAGATGTACAAAAAATAGAGAGAAAATAAAATATTTGACTTTTTGATATAGGTTATAGGTTTTTAAATTTTTTGAATAAATTACAAATATACCCCCTGAGGTTTGCTTAAAATACGAATTCCTCCTTGTGATTTTAAAAATTACAAATATCTCCCTGTCAGAATTATTCATTTAACAGAATTAATTGAAAAAGTGAAATTTCTAACTGTTCACTAATACATTAATAAAATTATCTGAATTATTAATTGAAATAAAATTTTAACATTATTAAAAACTGTTAATTAACTTGATTATTTATTAATAAAAGGACCTATTTGTTATGAAATTAAAAACTTTAGGGAGTATAATGTAATTTCTAGAACCAGAAGTAATTTATAATTTAAGTAAATCTTAAGGGGTGCTGTCACGATCCAAACCCGCCCCTATAGGTCTAGCATCGTAACCGGCCAGTAATTCTTGGATTACCAAAGGCCTCTTGACAGATTAGCAAATAATAAGGGGCTGCGGAAGCAAATATATAAAATAGACAATATCCAATGAGCTGTGGTAACGTACATGAGACAGTAGATTTCAAAACTTATATATATATATATATACAAGGGCATGTCTGTCAAAGGACGCCAATATATACAAAGTATTTACAGAAGTGTACATTCCAAGACCTGACTTTACAAAACAGTCACAGAGACTAGCGTGAATACAAAAACAGCCATGGCATTAGACTTCGATTGAAACCTCCTCGGGAGGCACAATGGTTGGCTGACAAAAACATAACAGAAGGCCGTCAACTCTGGCCCTGGTCACACGCCGACTCACCTACATACATAATATAAACTGTGAGCGAAAACCCAATGAATAATAACAGAGTAAAGGAGTTTCAATGAATAAGTCCGTACATATTCAGAAATCACAATTCAGTTTCGTATCAAATCCATAATTGGTCCAAATCATATACAGAAATAATAAGTCATGCTTAAGTTTACGTGATACATCCATTAGCAATAACAGAGCAAATACAGAACAGAGGCAGACACGTGAGGGTTACAAGTAACCAGTTCCTTAAAGGAATCTCCGGATTCGGGTAACAGAACAGAAGCTGAGCCCCCATGACGGGGCCTCCGGTACGAGTAACAGAGTGCAGACGGATATAAGTTCCATAAAGGAATCTCCGATACCGGGTAACAGCCAATAGATATCACATAATGCTAAGGATGCCACGAATACATATCAGAAATTGAACAATCATTCATTATACAGAACATATCATTTCGAAAAACAGATCTTATTTTATCACACATAAAATAGATACAGTTGAACATAACTTTACTAAGTTATTACTCACAGTTGGCCTTGAGACTAACAGACGAAGCAGATTAGTCAGACAGAACGCGGCACGTGACTTACATAACGCACAACAGATACATACTTGAAACACACGTTCTAATTGTACAAAACTTACGTTGCTGGCTCTTAGTGTGTTTCTAACCTTTAATCCTCATTAAAGGGCCTTAAACATGGCCTAGGAATGCCTATGATGGAATGAGGATGCAAAAATGCCTTGAAAACCATTTCCTAAATTTTGCTGAAGATAAGGTCCACGCTCGAGTGTGGATTACCCCACTCGAGCGGACATACAGATATTGAAGCTCCGCTCGAGCGTGAACTTAATCGCTCGAGCGGACTGTAAAATCGAAAAAAGTACTGGATGCAAGATTTTCACGCTTGACGGGTGCTCGACCCCCGCTCGAGCGTGAGACTCAGAGTCTCGCTCGAGCGTGGGTTCTCCCGCTCGAGCGGACTGCAAAACAGACAAACTCCTGGGTATACGCATTTCACGCTTGAGCGTAACAATCGACGCTCGAGCGGAAGTGCATGTACTCAAGATTCACGCTCGAGCGTGAAAGTACCCGCTCGAGCGTAGGTCAAATTTCTAGAAAATCCAGATTGACCTCTAAGCATGAAACTCAACCTTTAAGCCTTCAAAACTCATTTTTCTGGGCCAATATTTGAGGAAACATATAATAACTCATAAAACAACATGCATTAAAAATCATTTCAAGAAATCATGGCCCAAGAGCAACCCAATTTGTGCAAAATCAACATGAACTCTAAGAACATGCCATTAATACAACAGGCAAGAATCTCATTGAATCCAAACCCTCCAAAACATGATCAAACTTGATAATTTGATGGACAACAAGATGGATGACCATAATGTGAGTGAAATTAACACATGCATGGAAGAAATCTTAGAATTCAAACTCAAAGTATGGAAATTTATGCATGTATGCATGGATAGATTCTCAAAACCACATTTTAAGCTAAATCTTGACTTAAATACCAAGTTCACCATGAACCTAGCAAGAACAACTCACATTCATAATTAAAATGATGAATTCTCTACCTTTAGGTCTTCAATTTCAAGCTTAGTAGTCTAATCTTCCAAGTTGCCTTCAATTCTTCTAAGTTCAAGCAAAATTCTAGATGAACTCAATCTTGTTCTCCTACTCTCTCTCTCTCTCTCCTACGGTTTGGTCAAGAAAAATGGCTAAGAAGAGATGCTTCTAAGTGTAATAAGGTGTGATAAAGTTGGCCTCAATCAAGCCACTAAGTGGCATTTGTGTAATTAGGCAAACTAATGCAATTCAACATTATTTAATCTAATTTACACACTCCAAATCGAGTTTTAATTAAGCTTACCATCAAATCACATAAAATCTAATTAGTATAACACTAATTAATTTCTGAATCAGTTGCCAATAAGGCTTTCAATAAGCAGTTCAAAGTCAACACATAAACATATCACTTTATAGCAAACAGATAGAAACACAGAATTAATGCAATACATATGCAAATTAATCCCAGATTCCTTCTAAATTACTGTTAGGCATAATTAAGTACGAATTAACAGTAATCAAAGGTCGGGGTTATTACAGGTGCATTTGTAATTTACCCTAATTTTTTATTTCCCAAATGAGGCCTAGTGCCAAATTAAAAATTAAAATATATATAATGAAAAAATAAGTAATTGTATTGTTTTGTATGTGAGAAATTATGTTTTTTTCGATTAAAAAAAAAGGATAAATTACAAATATACTCCCTGAGATTTGCTTAAAATATAAATTGTCTCTTGTGGTTTAGAAAATTACATATACCTCCCTGACAGAATTTTTTATTTAATAGAATTAATTGAAAAAGTAAAATTTCTAACGGTTCACTTATACAATAATAAAATTATCTGAATTATTAATTGAATAAAATTTTAACATTATTCAAAACTGTTAATTAACTTAATAATTTATTAATAAAATAACTTATTTGTTATGAAATTAAAAACCTTAGGGAGTATAATGCAATTTCTAAAATCACAAAAGATAATTTATAATTTAACTAAACCTCAGAGGTGTGTTTATAATTTATCCTAAAAAACAAAAAAACAAAAAACAAAAAAAAAATAAATAAATAAAAAGAAGTAAACGTACATTAGTTAAAAGTAAAATTAACATGAAAAATCCACTTGGCATTATAGGGGAAAAAAGAGTCATGCTACGTAGCTCGAGAGATTGGCCCCCTGAATCCCCCTAATCTTAAAACGACGTCGTTTCGACGTCTGAAATTTTTTTTTTTTTTTGTTTTTGTTTTTGGAGATCAGAAGGGAGAAGAAGGAGGAGGAAGGGGGATTTGCAGATCAGAAGGGAGAAGGAGGGGGAGGAGGAGGAGGGACTGGAGGGGGCCCAACAAATGGGGCTGGAGGCGGAGGCGGGAGGCGGAGGCGGAGGCGACGAGCTGACGATCGGCGGAGGCGACGAGCTGCTGCTGCTGCTGCGACGATCGGCGGTTGCGAGCTGACGATCGGCGGCGGCGGAGGCACAGGCGATGATCGGTGAGCTTCTCTTCCCCTGTTCTCCTCTTCCCCTCTCTTCTCTTTCTCTCCCTCTGCAGAGTCAAAGGAAAATGGAAGGAAGGAAGGAAAATGGAAGAAAGGAACGAAAATGGAAGGAAAAAAAAAAAAAGTCAAACGTCGAAACGACGTCGTTTTAGGATTAGGGGGATTCGGGGGGGGCATCTCTCGAGCTACCAAACATTATTGGGGGAAAAAACGCTTCAAGACACCAAGTCAAATTTGAGTAAACTACTAATAAATCCTAATAATAAGACTTAATTCTCATCAAGTTCTATTAAAAATAAATCTTAATAAAATTATTGCTAAAAATAATTTTTGTGACAATTTTTTACATGCATCGCTAAAAATTGATAATTAATGACTTTTTTTTGTTATGATTTTTATAAATTATCGCAAAAACTTATAATTAATAACTTCTTTCTATGACATTTTTCTTATAGGACCTATTAGACAGTAAATCCACTTGTTAGGATCTATACGTAAGCACCTGTCAAATTTTGACTTTATATAATAATAATAAAGATAGATAGTGTGTGTGTGTATATATATATATATATATATAGAGAGAGAGAGAGAGAGAGAGTAAAAAACTTCCATGCACCAGCAAAATTTGAACTCTTTTAAGTAAATTTGCTACCTACAGAGATTCTGCATTAGCCACATAAATATACTTTGCACTCCAAAAAAATGCCTCTCACCAAATTTTTGTCCCAAAAAAAAAATGTAAGCAATTAGGATGAAGCAAAAGACACGTGAAACAACCGACCAAGATCACCTTTGAAAAAAAAATTAAGTGCTAATTAATAATGAAATTGTCAAGTGCTTTTAAGGCAATAAAATGGCGGTTTCATCTACACAAAAATGACTTCAAATTTCGCACAAGGGTTCGTTTCAATGTGACTACTAAAGTTGGCATCACCTTCGAATCTGAAGGTATACAAAGCTTCCTTCTGTGTCTTGCCAACAGGATATATTCTGTAAATTTTGAGCTTGTCACCGCCTCTTATGCTTTCTGGTCTTTCTGGTTTCCAAATCGGTACGTGTTTAAGAGACTCAAACTTTGAGAGCACGGCCAATTCCAAGGCCTCCAGAGTCAACTTTGACGACCTGTCCAGAAAAGTCACAGAAACTGTTGATGGCGAGAAGATGAAAGAGAGAAGAAAACATTTGAGCATCATATTCAGATGTAGTTGTTTGATCTATTACTGTAGCATTCTGGGTAAAAGATCAAACTTTTGATAATGGACTCATCACAGAGAGAGAGAGAGTAGTAACATAAAAAATTTGGAAGGATTACATACTTTCATCTTAAAACCCTAAAAAATGATCTGCAAACAAAAAATTGTTCACACCGTGCACAAAAAGAAGGGGCAAGGCAAAAGACAAAATTATAATGAATTTGTTCTGGTGTTGTGTTTAGTTACTCCAGTTGTTAACTGAATTTGAGTTGCAACATTCAAAAAACTCAAACTTAAACTAAAGTTTGAGCTGGACAAGTTGATGAAACAACACTGATACTGATGCATTAAAGAAGTCTAGCAAACCATTTCTTGCCAAGCAATCAAATATTTCAGTAATTTTATAAATAACTGCAAATATAGAAGTTTCAATTCCTCCAGCAACACCAACCAAGCTAGCTATCTATTTGTATCAGTAGATTATAGAGCAACAAAGAACAGCCACACACAAAAACAAAACAAAACAAAACAAATTCAGTAACTATTAATACCCAGATAAAATGTCTAGCACTAAAATTCACATGAAAACAGCCAAAAATATGAGATGTCAATGACTATGCCAGAAAATTCCTAAATTCGGGTGTTGCAGATCAATTCTTGGTACATGCATGCGTCTATCCATTCCAATTATCACACTTCCATAGGCATTAAGTAAATGAATATACATATACATATACACATTTACATGTGTATTTCCAAATATTCAACTAAGCGAACAAAGTTTACCTCAAGAAAATGGACTCCATCTCAAACCTCCCCCTTTCCCTTACATATAAATGATAGACAGTTTCTAAGCTCCTGGTACACTTGCAGGGACGTTTCAAGAAAACTGGTCTCTTTTCTTCTTTCTCACGGATCTTTGTTGCCAAGTAAATGCATAAACGGCAAGATGAGTGGACTGCTGCCATATCGACAAGGGCTTTGAAAGAATCAGAAGGCCCCTCAAACTTCCACCTGAAAAATAATCATCATGTCATATTCAGTCTGTGAAATATATTTTAATCAAAATTGATCAAAAGACCGGAAAATAATCATGAATTGATATTAACCTTAATGTTTGATTGTATGCCTCATCATTTCCAGCAAGGTATTTCATGGTCTTGGCAATTGACTCAACATCTTTCAGCTCCCTAATATGTAGAAGCGAATCGGGAGAAGGAGCAAAATCTTGGATATTTGGTGCACCAACAACCACTGGAACAGAACCTACAGATTTTGAAAGAAAAAAAAAATCCCATTTTTAGCACTATTAAACATATCGTAGAATTTCTTGAGTGATGCCGAAAATGGAGATTTTCCATTATGCATCTTAACCAATAAATGCATCCTTTATGTATCAAAAACTATTCGCAAAACCCAATCATAGCATTTAAACGTTCCTTTTTTGGCAGGATTGTTATTCCTAAACTTAACACAAAGTGATATTTGATTTTCTCAGAATTATTAAAAAGGTTAGCCATAATTGCCAGCTCAAGCACAAGCAGCAGCAACACCAGTTTCACCACCTTGTTTTAGGATATACTTTCCAGACTGGTTCCACATTTATTATTTCAAAGAGTAATGAATTTCAGGGTTCAAATTTGAGCGGCTTTGCATCTGTTTGGTGCAACTTTTCTTAAGCTAAAAGTTCATAATTAGAGAGCAAAAGCTAAAAGCACTGCTCCCCCAGCGTTCAGATAATCAACTTTTTCATCTTATTTAAGCTATTTCTATGAGCTATAAGCAGAACATGCACCAAATACTATGACTCATATTTTCAAAATAAAAAAAAAAAAAAAAATAGAAGTTATAGGCAGCTGCAATAAGCTGGCACCAAACAAGGCCTGTATCATTAGAAGAAAGGATGATTAATGTAGCCTACTTCCAAAAAAAAATACTTGAAGCCAACCACCAAATTCAAGAGAAAAACTGACCAAAAAAAGAAAGGGACAAAAAAGAAACACCAAAATAATGTGTGTGTACGTAGAAATATTACAGAGTCATACAGGTATTCCATATGCACCAAAACAAGTTTAATTTTCATACCAGCAACAAGCGACTGCAAGAATTTTTCAGTTACATAGTCCTCCTCATTGGAATTCTCAAAAGCCAAGCTAAATTTGTAGCGCTTTAGAGCTTGCACTTTCTCCACTGCAAAATTATTGTAAACAGAAATAATTGCACACAAGTTCTGCAAGATGTGGTAAGAAATATGATCGACTTAACATGGTAAGAGAAATTTGTTATCAGATTCATGGAATTAATTGACATAAGTCAGCTAAATCTTCCATACAAGAGTTCCCATGGAATATCAGAAATTATAAACACTAAAAATAAAATTTAAATTGAAGGATACTTCGTGCTGGCCCAATTTATGAAAGGACAATGAATTGCAAGAGGGAAGATCAATTTACACCACACAAAAAAATAATAATAATAAATAAATAAATAAAAATGATAAGATAAGAGCTTTCAGACTAGCAAAAACTTCTACTGTAATATAAATATAACTTTAAAACAGAAACAAGATATATGCCCTCATATAAATATTTGTACTGCTTAACATTAAGAAAATTCTTTAATGTTCCTGAACAACATTCGACAACGCACCTCTTCCATCACGGTTCCGATGACAATTACCATAAGAATCTATCTTGATGTCTGCCTTTTCAAGTGCTTCAAGAGCTTGCAAACGAAAGTTGCGAGCACCACAATTGGATATGAAAGCTGCTGCCAGAGCTTTCTCTGTCTTTGGTTCCAATGGAGCCATTATATCATACTCAGCCCAGGAGAAGTACCCAGCAGGGACATCTGACGAGAGACTAGTTGTCATTACAATACTATACCCCCTCCTAATACATGAAAAAAATTGAGGTCAGTTTTACTAACAGTTTCAAGCAGAAATTAGAATATAGCTTCTATTTTGTAGAGAGAAAAAAATCCACATATACATATATGAGATAGAGATAAGTCAATTAAGAAACAGGAAGAAGTGTAATAGAGAATTATCAGGTCATTATAGTGCTTCAATTTTAGTAGTATGTTGTGCAGCACTGCTGCACATATGGGTAACCAATCTTCTCAAGAAAAATGCCCCACATTTCCATTCGGGTCACTCCCATTCTCATAGGAGTTAGGACCATCAGCAAACCCCACAGGGCCAAAATTATACCAGTTTTACATGCTCTTTCTGCAGTAGTGTTATCCTTTCACTTACTGTCCTGAATAGTTAATATGAAGATGGAAGAGGAAGATAACATGAAGACAAGGAAAAGAAAAAATCAAAGTTTTTTTTTTTTGAACCAGAATCAAAGTTTGATCAAGCAACTGAAACATCTCAAAAACAGGAGACCGTAAACATGACTAGACTATTCAAGCATGTGTGTCACCACCAACATAATTTATGTCTTACTTTGCACATTGATCTAACATGGGTTTTACATTTCAACCATAACCAATAACTTACCACAAAAGACAAATGCACAATGAATCCACATTGAAATATACGCAAAATCGTTGACTAACATCAAACTAGAGATTAGCAGGACATTAAACACTGCCCTTAGACTTAGAGGTAGAAAAAACATCAAGCTAAATGCAGGCCTAACTTCTTTAAAAAGATGTTTTTTTTACAGAAGATTCTGTCACAAATGAACATAAACTAAGGCTCTAGAAGTTTCTCACAGCCTGGCAGTTTTGTGTTTGAAATGTGTACA
Source organism: Camellia sinensis (assembly GCF_055761805.1). Lineage (NCBI taxonomy): Eukaryota > Viridiplantae > Streptophyta > Magnoliopsida > Ericales > Theaceae > Camellia > Camellia sinensis. The sequence goes on from NC_138962.1 coordinate 31,356,485, forward strand.
TACAATGAGTAATCTCAGAGTGTGCTTACCCACCGTCGTGCAAGATCCATGCTGTTCTCAGCATAGTATTGAGCCGATTCCATAGATCGAAGCACACCAACCGTCTCAGGTAGTTGAGGTGACCCAAAAGTAGCATCAGCCTTCTTATCAGAATTAAATCCAAACTTACACCCCACAGCACAAGACTTCCAGTCCTAGATAGAATCATAAAGAGCATATGAATGAATCATAAGAAAACAACAGATAGATTGTCAATGGAAAGGATATCCAGCATGCACACACTTGACGATGAAAATTTTCCAGACAAAGAAACTACGAAGACTGCATTTAAAGAAGGGACAGAGGTGTATGCCAAGTTGATACACTTTTTAAAGAAAACTTGTATGATGGGTCCATGAAAAAGTTCTAAGATAAAGCATTCATGCATGGAACCACAATTGCAATGATATTAATGATGTTTTCTTTTAGAAGATAAGTGGCATTTCAATGATATTAATGATGCTTTTCTTTTAGAAGATAAGTAACGTTAAGAATGTTACATATAGCTAGCTACCAAGACATGTCCAAAAAATAATGGCAAATTGGCAAACATCTTCAACTGCAACCTATAAGATTAATGCCACTTATATCCCAAACTTTCTAATATTGTTCGTCCCCACTTGAATCAAAACCCATGTTCATTGCTGTAGGGTCCATCTTTTTGTTCACCATAAGAAGACTCACTAGAATAGTCATGGCTAATTTTGGGCTAGACATTGTAACTATTATTAACCACTAGCTTGAACATAGCTCAAGTATTAAACTACGGCACAAAAGGACATGTTTCGTAGATTTGAACATTCTTGTTCACAAATTGAAATCATAAACATAGATTCAGTCAAGACAAATAAATGGTGCATGCATATTCGAAGGACTTTTGCCCTTAGCTGAAAATTCTCCCCATTCGACGAACTCGCCCTCTTTCTGTATATACTGTCTACTTGTTGTTGGGGAGTAGAGTTTTTCTATATTTGGATGGTAGATCCTCCCGTTGGTTCCAGTGAGATCGAAAAATCTCGGGTTTGAGGTTTGGATCTTCTTCGTGCATTGAACCATGGCATGAAGGTGAGGGTTTTCATCTTCATGGAGCTCCCTTGTGACATGTAGTATGGCTAACAGGCTAGTTGGAGGAGAGATTGTAGGAGTTCTAGGAGTTGTTCTTTTGGGCATGGACATTGTGGGTAAGTGAGGAAAACATTCTTGGCATAAAAACGGAAAGAGGCTTGGCGAGGCATTTTGTAGTGGTAAACAGTGAACTCACACCAGCCGTACAAGGCCTCCCTATTAGTTAAAAAACCTGGTGTGAATGGTGTGACTGGGGGGGGCACTGTATTAATATTACCAGTGCCCCCCCTCCCGCTGATCTGAGCCGTCCATTGTTCTACTTATGGACACGTGTATGGATGTAATAAAAAGGAAGTCACACCCGGGCCCAGGTGTGAGCGGTGTGAGCACTTTTGATTCCTTTGCCAGATAGTGCTATACACATTTCGCTCTTCTGATGGTTTGCGTGGCTGTAAAGAAAATATTTTTGCAGAATGATAGACATAAAGCAAAGGCGGGAAAATAAATGCGTTTGAATTATTTTGAATGGGGAATCTTCGTCCTTACACACGGGCCAGTTTTGCTATATATTTGGTACCAGAAAATATTTTATGGCATAGAGGAATATGCTTTTGCAGTGGGATAGCTATTGTGGTGAAGTTGCTTTCTGGTACCTTATTTTGTCCCTCCTTTTGTTTTTGTCTTTTTTGTTGATTTATTTGGTATACAATGTTGCACTCCTTAGAAGAGTATCCCGATAATTACAGGCAGTTCACTCAAATGTGTGTAGATCGCTTTTTGACGTGGCAAATAGGGCTGTGGGAAGAGAGCTGGCGGTCAGCTCCGGCAAAGTTTGTTCCGGTGTACGAGGAGCAGAGGCAAATATATCAAAGCTAAGGTGTCTGAACAGAAGGGTTAGCAGAGGTAAGAGAATCAGCAGAATTTGTAAGATAAAAGATTTGGAGTGTTTTATAAAAAATGAAAGGAATAGGAAGCAGCCAGTATCGGACCCCTTTTGCGTACCGGAGGTCAAGGACACCGGCGGTCAGTGAATATAAGCGGAGTTACCGGGGTCGTGCATCTTTTAAGGCGGCGTACATTCGCCGACGGTACGTTCAGAATATTTCGCGTTATATTAAGAAGACTAAGAGGGGAGTAAGGAAGTTGCAGTTGTACGATGAACAATTAAGGGACGTTAAATTTGATAATAAAGGTGTGGCCAGATTGCTTAACGGTATTGAGTTGGGTAATAAGAGATGTGACCGTTAATCAAACAAGATCGAGGTTAAGGGTATAAAATTAATTGGGAATGTTCAATTGGGACAAGATGCTAAAGACGAAGCTGTGGTCCACCACATATTGTTTTTCATCATAAGTGATAATAGTCCATCAGATTCTGTCCCCACACCTGACAAGATATTTATTGGAGTTAGGGAGGGTAATCCTGAGACTTGGATTGTTGATCCTGACCAGTCCGACCGGTTTCGGATGCTAAAGAAATGAGATTCAAGCTCGTTGGTGGCAAAGACAAAGAGTACATTTGTCACAGGATAGAAGTTGTAGACCGGTTCTTCTCAGTTGATATTTGGACGGACTACAAAGATACGCTGTTGGGAAATGTTGGAAGTATTCAAAAGGGTGCCATATATTTAGTGGCTCCTACTGTTAGTGGAAAGGAATGCAAAATTGCTTTAAGGAGTCAAATGTACTTTAAAACTGTTTAGAATTGTAATTTTATGTATTTTATTTCTAATGTTCAGGTTAATGGAGGTGGACGATATAAAAACTAGGGTTGTTGAAGGTGTTTCAACAAGTGATTTTAGTTGTATTGAACTTGCGTTGCCTAATTTATTTTCTCAATTGAGGTTAAGATACAAACAAAAAAGTATTAAGGTTGATAAAATATTGATAAAATATTCCCCCATTTGCGCACCCAATGCTAGTGGGTTGGTCAAAGTAAATATTTATGATCGGAGGTTAAACGGTAATAACAGTTTGCAGGCGTGGTTTATTTTCCCAGTGGATTCTCAATGCGAGTTAGTCTATTATGGGAATGGTTATTGTTCAATTAACGACAAACAGGTGCCATGGATGGTGAAGTATCGACTTGAAAATTCGAATATTAAAAGGGGGGTTACGTATTATAAAATGAAGGGGTATCTGAAGTATTCTACGAGTGACATGCCAGAAGATTAGCAAATGAGGGCCCCCTCTATTGTTGTGTTATCTAAAAAATATACTAATGATAATGTTGATGTTTGGCATTGCCCTCCAACGAAGGCCATTCCGATTCTGACACGGACTAAGTCCGTTGGTTTACCGAAGAGGCGAAGAGATTTGCTGTTAGGAGATTTTGGAGAAAGTGGTTCAGTTATTCATGAACGCAGAGGTCGTCTGAGTTTGTCAGGGATTGATGTACGCAGAGGTGGTGATGACACTAGTGATGTTGATCCTGGTCCATCGATTTCAGAGGTTGGTATTAGCAAAAAGGAAGTTGATCGTAGAGGACCAGTTGTTATGGATGCAGCAGAATTTTCTAATGTTTTACGAAATGTAATCATCAGTGTAAAAAATAGTGATGTGACTCAAGATGTAATAATTGATGATAAGGGAAATGTAGTAAGTAAATAAAGTTTTGAGTGTTTTCATAAATAAAATTAATAAAATTTTTCATTAATCATGACAGTGGTTACATTAACATCAAACCATTCTCTCATTTCTTGGGACATTGCATCTAACCAACTACTGTCCCCATTTGTTAATAAAATACAAGGAATTCCTCTTCTAATAGTGAGATCTGGTTAGAACTTATCAAATATATGGAAATCTGTCTGGCAGCCTACTAAATTCTTCATTAATTCGGTAGGGACTGTCGAGTATTTGATGTCGTCTATGACGTTGTAGACGGCGTCTTGGTCGTAGTCCTTGAAGCTTATTCTGCCGGAGAAGTAATTGTGTCGTCCGAGGCTTCTGGCCCAGGCGAATAGGCCTCTGCTCTGGTTCCTGTTATCAGAGGAGGAGGAGAGTTCTTCGTCAGTATATAAATCATTGATATTGTTTTTGTGTATCCCTAATCTAAGGAAGTCGTCTTCCCTCCAAACGGAGAGACAGCAATTTTGACATAACTCGTACTGAACGAAATTTCGACTTACAAACAAAATATTATTTTCTGCCCATTTTTTTACTTCTTCATTTAAGAAAGGAAATGAATTAAAGGGGCTAATATATGGGGGCCTCTCTCTTTTGTAATGATCACTCGAAAATATTTTTAATTGGGGGTATTTTGTAACGTAATCGGTGGGACATCTTTCTTTACATAGAGCAAAGAATTGTTCCTCCGTTTCTGCTTCGCCAAGTATTCCCCTCCAGAGTTCGTCTCTGTTTTTCGAAGGACTTTTCCCCTTAGCTGAAAATTCTCCCCATTCGACGAACTCGCCCTCTTTCTGTATATACTGTCTACTTGCTGTTGGGGAGTGGAGTTTTTCTATATTTGGATGGTAGATCCTCCCGTTGGTTCCAGTGAGATCGAAAAATCTCGAGTTTGAGGTTTGGATCTTCTTTGTGCATTGAACCATGGCATGAAGCTGAGGGTTTCCATCTTCATGGAGCTCCCTTGCGACAAGTATGTAGTATGGCTGACAGGCTAGTTGAAGGAGAGATTGTAGGAGTTCTAGGAGTTGTTCTTTTGGGCATGGGCTTTGTGGGTAAGTGAGGAAAACATTCTTAGCATAAAAACGGAAAGAGGTTTGGCGAAGCATTTTGTAGTGGTAAACAGTGAACTCACACAAGCCGTACAAAGCCTCCCTATTAGTTAAAAAACCTGGTGTGAATGGTGTGACTGGGGGGGTGCTGTATTAATATTACCAGCGCCCCCCCCCCTCCCGCTGATCTGAGTCGTCCATTGCTGTACTTATGGACACGTGTATGGATGTAGTAAAAAAGAAATCACACCCGGGCCCAGGTGTGAGTGGTGTGAGTACTTTTGATTCCTTTGTCAGATAGTGCTATACACGTGTCGCTCTTCTGGTGGTTTGCGTGACTGTAAAGAAAATATTTTTGCAGAATGATAAACATAAAGCAAAGGCGGGAAAATAAATGGCCATAAATATGACATATGACCATAAATATGTATCGCAATACTCTTTTTCTTTTTTTAAATAAATAACTGTTAATTGTAATCAAATTCAACCCATCCTCTCCATTCATCAAATCACCAAAAAAATCTACCGTAACTAGTATATTAGTTGATCAACAACCAGAATTACCAACTCAAAGCCATAGTTTGTGTCACGCCCCACTTTTTAATACTCGAAGTATTACCAAATTCATTAACTTAATTCCGTTTCAGAGATAACATGCGGAAATAAACTTATATATTCAACTCGTAGAAGTGAATAACAACACTCTCATTCGTATGCAATGTAAATACAACATGAGCATGCTAAACAAATTGCCCTTGGGCTTACAGCATTAAAGAGTCAAGAAGAAGGGTGTAACCCTTTTACATATATGGCATTCCGCCAACATAAAAGAGGCCCCGTGGCCAACAATTAAGAAGATCCAAATCTTGTAGCACATCCTGCTCAACACCTGAAAAAAAGATTCAACAACGTGGGATGAACATATAGTCCAGTAGGAATCTCAACATGGCCCTCAACAATAACAACTTACAGATAGCTATGATCATGAATGCCCAATCTCATACTAGAATAGTAATGTGACAGTTTATACAAAATATACATACGTATGAACTTTCTCGAAAACAACCATTTCATTCAACGCTATAAGCGATTCATCTTTCCTTTTTCTTTCATGAACCCCAATCTTTCATAACATTAACAATTACTTAGGAAATAATCTCACTAAGCCCATTACTCTCTTCCATTTTCCATACATACAACAGATGTGCTTTCTCAAAACATATTTTTGAAAAAATGTTCGATCTCCTTCACACTTTCCAAATGACAAAATGACATTTCGGTTCGTTCCCAATACAATCATAACTATACATGCATACCTTTATAAAAAGGGAGATAACAACTCACTAACATGTATATAATCAACCAATGAGGTAACTTGGCCCTCCGAAACTGTAACCAACCAAATCCATGATATCCTCAGATACAATGGAACAACAACAACAACAAAACTTTGCTCTACCAGCTATGTGCGTAGTAAGCCAAAGATACACCTCTCACAACAACATACCAGTTTACCAGGCGCTAGCTAGAAGGGTGTGGTGTCTTAGATTCTCAGCGCAGTCAGTTCTCCAGGCGCTAGCTAGAAGGTCACGGTACCTCTGATTTTTAGCGCAAGGCATAACACCACCAACCAAAATACAACAGGGCATAACTAACATGTATAACACATATACATGAACCATCAAGATACAAGCAATGTGTTAAAGTATATGAACACATAATTAATTCCCTCCCCGCAAGTATACACATATAATGTATCTCAGCACTTCCTCACATACAATGTTCAATCAACAATGGTATAATGCTTACGCGACAATTCAACACAACCATGTCATCCTCCACCGATGACCAAGGACAAAACCTCTAGATACAAGTATTTAGTACATCTATTAAAGACTCAATTACTATGAGACCGCAAACCCAACAACAACACTAACACGGTAGTTAAAGATACAACCCCCACGTGTGTGTATTTAACACTCAAGAAACAACAATCCAATTTTCATACTTATATCAAAGATACTTTTCTCATTTTACAGAACAAATTCCATTTCCTTTTGTTTTCACAAAACCAACTCTATCCCTTTTGTTTCCACAAAACCAATTCCATTCCTTTTGTTTTACAAAACCAATTCCGTTGATAATAAAGACATAACTCACATTAGTCCACCACATTCATTTCAAAACCATTCCAAAGCCAAAGTTAACCCCTTAGGCATTAACACCTTCACCTAACTCACATTAACAATAGAGATTTACAACATAGGTTAACTACCCTCCATTTTAATTTACCAAATCAAAATATAATTTAGGGCTTTTTTCTTCTTTCAACTATAACATGCTAATTTACACTCCAATTAGCCCAAAACAACCATCAATGATAAAATAACCATTTTCAAACAACCAACCCTAGGTTCCTTCTCATGATTTCAAACAAATCCAACGTGGATATGATTTTCATGCAATACAAAATTACCACATGTCTATCTATACGCGAAGTATTGAAAAAGAACAAGGAAATCCCTACCTCAAATGTAGACCCCAAGGAGAAGAAGAGCAAAACTCGGAAGTGCTCCAAATCCTAAATTTTTTGGATCAAAACGAAGCCCTCGATGATCAACACACTTTTTACAAAGGCCCAAGGTGAGGAAAACACTCCTACTAGATCAAACCCTAGAGAGAAGTTAGGTTTTAGAGTTAGGAGCTCTCAAAAATCGGTTTTGGGAAAGTAAGAGAGAGAAAAGAAAAGTGAAAAAGTGATTCAAAAAGTGATTTCACGGATTGATATAAAACAGGTCCGCTCGAGCATACAACACCCCGCTCGAGCGTCAGACACAGGTTCACGCTCGTGCGTCCAAAGATCCGCTCGAGCGCCGGATGCACCCTCCTAGAATTTTCTGCAAACGACCAAAATGCTGAGAGAAGGAAATTCACGATCGAGCGTCCAAACTGCCGCTCGAGCGGAAAGGCAACAACAAAAGCCTGCTCGAGCGTCAAAGAGCTGCTCGAGCGGAGAGACCAAAACCTGGGCAGAATTCTAAGTTTTAAAACACAACCAACTTATTCCCAACTAGCCCAACAATTCCCAAAACTCTAAAACAAAGAGTAAGGGATAGAAATGAGGATAAGACAACAACAAATCTACGAAACCGAGTCTGGATTACAGTTAAACAACAACAGGGAATACCGGGATCGCTATAACCTCCCCCCCTTAAAGAATTTCGTCCCCGAAATTAAGGATATGCCAAAACACAAGGCCAACTGATCACACAACACCAACACCCGAGTACTAGGAGAGGAACTATTCTCCCTACAAACCTTCGATTCACTCTTACCAAGGAAGAGATTAACCAAGGGAACACGTTCCAAACGACAACATTGTAGGCACAAAAGCTACGACAAAACCAAACCTTTCCCGAAACAATTTACCAACAACCGACTAGCGTTTCAAGCTATGTCACTACTCAACAACATAATTCCCAAAAAAAAAAAACAACCAAAGCAAATCTTTTGAGAAAAAAATAAGAAAAACATTTTCTTGTTCATGAGACATTTCTCAAAGATAGCCAAATTTTCAATGTTGACATTCCGAAATAAACCTTGCATTTTCCATGCGAAACTCAGAAGTTTTGTAAACATTTTTCACAAATACGGTGTTATCCAAAACACATAACCATCCACAGTTTATTTGCCAAAAAAAATCATTTGGAATTCCTCAAAACCCTTGAATTAAATCAATTTCTCAACAACGCCTTTAGGTGGCCCAAACACTAGGAAAATTTTGTTTTCCATATCCTTTCAAAATAATACTAGCAACGTCCATCACTCACATAGTGAGGCCAAAACCAACACAAAACATAACATTTCTATAATGATAGTTAATAGAAATAACAGCAGTGCTATCAACACATAAAGCATAAGAAATTCATGATTTTACAATTTCATTCCACCTTCCTTTACTTAACCAATTTAAAATCATAAACATGGCTCAGAACCTGGCCAACCATTAAAAGAGACCACATCTCACATCAACAATACCTCCTTAATACACAAATGATATACATTTTGGTGCTGTATCAATATAACATAGAAACACTTCTATAATTCACAATTGATAACGATATACATTTTAGTGCTATATCAAATCAAACAAATCTAGTTTAGAGGTCCATCCCCCATCTTCCAATAAACTGTGGAGTACATCCCCCATCTCCTCCCACACAATACAATGTATATAAGCAATTATCATATACAAGTTCAATCAATCAATACAAAACTTGATGTATTATTCCAACCGTCAGATTCAATGATATAACATGTTCGATTAGTTTCAGTTTTCCCTAATCAACATAAAAAGTCTACAACAAACGAGACTAACCTCAAGGTGACAAAGGTCAACCCAAAACCCGATGCCAAAAAGCTGACTAATCAACTCAATAAACCACCACTCTCAGTTGACCACACACTGAAGTGCCGCTAACCCCAAACACGGAGTTCCCCACACAAACCCCCAAATTTTGGAATCTCAACGGATCTCCTAAAATCGAACCACATCAACACTGTGTCTAAGGGAATCACTATTCCCCCCCCCCCCAATGGCTACATAGCAAGCCTGCTCATCTCCTCGACCGAAGACCGACATGGTAAACCTCAATTACAACCACCCAATCACGAAGGACAATTTGACCAACGCTATTCTCGTCACCCTAGAACACAACCTGTTCTTCCTCTTAAGAATGCTGCCAGAATCCACTCAGAAACCATACCCAACAATTGATAGCCAATCACAATACGAACAATACCCCTATACAACCGATGGGGTCACCACGGACTCATCAACTAGCAAAGCCCAAAACACTAATCAACATACAGATACCATTCCCACTAACCCGAGATACAAATCTCACGTAACTTATCAATACTACACAACTCTCAAAACCATCACATCAGTCACATTCACCCACGTATTCCCCGTTCTCAACAAACGACTTTTAAACTAAACAAGGCTCACAGGCCATTACATAACCATCTCATGATTCAATACCAAACATACAACAACACTAAGATCATCGATCCCAATTACAACTTGTAAAAATATATGTATTATTGATATTGATTGATTGATGTAATTACAAGATTGATAAATTACAATTCCTATACAATCTATATATAGAAGAAAATGTGGTAGTAGGTGTAGTGGAGGTGATAGTGGGTTAGGTGAAGTGGAGTGTGTGGTGAAGTGGAGGTAGGTGAAGTGGAGTGTGTAGTGGAGTAGGTGAAGGTAAAGATGGGAAATTCTAACAGCCCCCCGCAAACTCAAGGAGGAGAGAAACTAACCAACTTGAGTTTGGAGAGAGTAACAAAACAAGAAAATACATAAAAATAAAAAAGGATAGGAGACACTGTATGGTCGTGTCAGACCGTTGGTGAAGACACTGTATGGGGTGTCATAACGTTGTAGAGGACACTGTATGGTGGTGTCAGACCGATGTAGAAGACAGTTTATGGGGTCATGTCGGACCGATGTAGAAGACAGTTTATGGGGTCATGTCGGACCGATGTAGAAGACAGTTTATGGGGTCATGTCGGACCGTTTGTAGAAGACAGTTTATGGGGTCATGTCGGACCGTTGAAGGAGACAGTTTATGGGGTCATGTCGGACCGTTGTAGAAGACAATGTTGTGACAGTTTACGGAGTCTTGCTGGACCCTTGTAGAAACTAACCGGAATCAATGTCGGGACAGTTTACAGAGTCTTGTCGGACCCTTGAAAAAGCTAACCGGTATCAAATGTCGGGACAGTTTATAGAGTCTTGTCGGACCCTTGTAGAAACTAACCGGAATCTATGTCGGGACAGTTTACAGAGTCTTGTCGGACCCTTGTAGAAACTAACCGGAATCTATGTCGGGACAGTTTACAGAGTCTTGTCGGACCCTTAAAAAGTCGCACCCTCAAAAGGTGTGCCCAATTCATAAAAAGGCGTGCCATCAAAAGGCGTGCCATCAAAAGATGTGTCCACTTTATCAAAAGATGTGCCATGAAAAGGCGTGCCAGTTTGTCGGGCGTCAAGAGGCGCGCGATGCGCGTGGCAGCCTCGGCTATTTAACCAAGACGAAGGCAGAGGCTGAGGCAGAGAAAAACTGAGAGAAACCTCTGAAAAATCCTTCGTGTTGCTGAGAAAGATAGTTCCGTTTGCGGAGAGAGATAGTCTGTAATACTCTGTTGCCCAGAAAATAGTCTGTAACACTTTGTTGCCCAGAAAATGGCCTCGTCTTCCCGGAGTCGGCTCACCCTCTTTCCCGACCTCAACGAGTCAACAAGAGAGAGAACTGGAGCGGTAGCACTGGAACCTCAACCGAGTGCCCCGGAGTTTACTCCGCTGAACTTTCCGATGCGGTCTGTGGAGCAAAGAATGGCAGTGCAGTCGGATGTGGAAGCAAATCAGTATACTCTGAAGGCATGTGTGGAAAGCATGACGGCGGTCACAAATTTGTCGAACCGGCTGCAGAGTAGGACAAATGAGGTGCAGCATTTAAACTCCCAGCTGGCTCTGCTCCAACGCATGTATAAGGATGCGCGAGCAGAGATAAGTGTGCTAAAGGCGGAAAATAAGGAACTGAAGCGGAAGGCCACCGTGATGTTCCGTTTTGGAGGTCCGCCATATGCTGCAGTGGAGGAGTATGGGGGAGTGAACGTGCTCGGTGGACAAGGAAACACGGAGACCGGACTGGCACGGGACACCCAAGATAAAAGTAAGAAGAAGAGACCTGCAGTAGAGTAGAGAAGGGAAAAGAAAAAAAACCCACTGTGTGGGTGGATGTTTTGTGTGTTTGTTGTTTTTTTTTTTTTTTTTTTTTTTTTTTTTTTTTTTTTTTGCTGTAAAATGGGGATCGGGGTTGATCCTAGTGTAAATTGTGATCGGTTTGAAAACCGAGGTGGTGAATGGATTGTGGATTTGTTTTTGTTTGTTTGTTTGTTTGTTTTTTTTTTTTTTTTTTTTTTTTTTTTGTGGAATAATAAAAATAAAATAAAATAAAATAAAAATAGATAAAACAATATATATATATATGTTAAATTGTTTTTAAAATAGAAATATATTTTATATACTCTAGTGGGATGAAACATGGTGGGAACAAAGAGAATAAAAAAAAATAGAGATAAGAAAAATAAGCACCCGGATGAGACATGCCCAGGTGGGGTGATGAATAAAAAAAAAAAAAAAAAACAACAACAAAAACGAAAAAGTAGAAATATTAAAAAAATGTGATGGGTATGTGGTTTAGTGGAAAACATGTGTGAAAGGGGCTCACCAACTAAGTGTTGTTGTTAAAGAATAAAAGAAAAAGAAGCACAGGGGGCAGACCCAGTCATGGCGATGATGATGTTTGGTGGGTGGTGGAAAAAGTAAAGTGAGAGAGAAAATGTGTTTCCCGGATTTGAGAGAGGTGTCTGAGGAGTGGAAGAAGGACCTCCAGAAGCTGATCATCATGTGGTTGTCTTGCAGAAAAGGGGATGCATGGAATTCCAGTCACTGGTGGCAATAAGAAACTGAATGGGTTGTTATTAACAATAACTGTTCGGCAGAGATCCTGTGAGAGGCAAGACAGATCCTTCACATGCTCACGATATTCCGTGCTAATGGTAGAAGGCCGATACAGTCTATTAGATGTTTCATAAGCACACACTAGAGTCTCATCTAAATCAAGAACCACCGTAAGCCTCGTGGAATCCCAGCTGTGGCCATGACAATGGCAGTAGCAAGTTTCTTTTCTGGTACTCGCCTGTATCGGAACCAGAAGCCCGGAGGTAGCCCTCTGACAAGAATCTGTCAGGTGCTAGTAGCTTCTGTGAAGAAATATAGGGTTAGAGTTCCAGCAGATAAGACTCTTTTGTATGAGATTGCTGATACAGAATCTGCTATCAAAGGAAGCCGCAAGATTGATCACACCAAAGATTTTAGTTTCTTGGATAAGGCAGCTGTGCAGAAACAATCAGATCATACGGGGGGCTGGTGGTGAAGTCTAGAGAGAGAAAAAATTGGTTGGAGAAGAGATGGCCTTCTGTTTGGTAATGAAGGGTGTCCCCCCTGCATGGTGTGTGTGTGTGTTTTGCCCATCATTGTTGCAGACATGGTGTTCGATGAAATGTCTCAGAGAGATCTGATTGTTTGCAGACATTGGTGAAGAAGAGTGACGGTATGTGTAGAGAATTTTAGCGGACTAGGTTGAGGTTCGGCGGGCGGCTAAGGTGAGGTTGCCGCCCGCCGGGGAAGCGAAAATACTAGGTTCTAAACCTGCTCTGATACCATGTAAAAATATATGTATTATTGATATTGATTGATTGATGTAATTACAAGATTGATAAATTACAATTCCTATACAATCTATATATAGAAGAAAATGTGGTAGTAGGTGTAGTGGAGGTGATAGTGGGTTAGGTGAAGTGGAGTGTGTGGTGAAGTGGAGGTAGGTGAAGTGGAGTGTGTAGTGGAGTAGGTGAAGGTAAAGATGGGAAATTCTAACACAACTTCTCAATATATAAAAGAGGGTTCGAGATTCCATACATACTCCCCAATACATGAGGATTAAACAAACAACACTATGCATACATATGTGATACATAAACATGGTGCCTCAGCATCCAACAGTACACCGGTCAACAACAAAATCATTCACATGATACATCACCGGCCAATAACACAAAAATCCCCCTCCAGGGTAATACCATAGGGCTGACTAATAAGTCGCCCCTCGCGAGGCTCCCGAAGCTTGGCCTGCCCGTTTCTGGTACCGATATCGTCCCCGACTGGACGGGTACGACTGAGTCTGACTAGGTTTTGAAACACTTGCAGAATTCACACGCAAAGGGCAAAAACGTCGACCATGGCCCAGCTGACCAGAAACGAAACAACCACTAGACCCCCTACTCTGAGACTGGTCTGAAACCTGCTCCTCCCCGAACCTCCCAACAGAAGAGTCCGAAACCCCTGGCGAAGAAAAGGAATTAGCCCCTGACTGAGCATGTTTCCACCTCCACCCCTTACTGAGCCTAGAGCGCTTAAGAACCGTAGGACTTACCGAGATGGTCTCTTCCCTATCCCGACCATCACTCACAACCATGGCCTCCACATGGGCCGCTGCCTCGACTAAATTATAATAATCCTTCCAAAAGGATCCAGCTACCTTCTCCCGAATATCGAAACACAACCGCCTTTCAAACTCATAACAACGACGCTCCTCTGTTGCCTCCAACTCTGGAGCAAACCTCGACAAACTAGTAAACCGCATCTCAAACTGTGCCACAGGAGCATCATCCAGACGCAACTCCAAAAACTAATCCCTCAACCTTTCCCGAGCAGAAGGAGGGAAATACTTAGCCCAAAAGGCCTCGGTAAAAGCAACCCACGTGCTACCTACAGTATTCTTAGCATACTTCCACCAATAACTCGCAATCGCCTTTTAATTGAAAAGTCGCCAAAGAAACCCTCAACTCCTCCTCTTCAACTCTGAGCATATCAAGAGTCTTGGTAATCTGTTCCAACCAACTCTCTGCCTCCAACGGTTTAGCCTCCCCCACGAACTCTGGTAGGCCAGAGCGAAAAAACTCTTTAGTAAGCTTGAGAGCATACCCGCTGCCGCCCTCAGTGCAAGCTAGGGCATCTTGCACTTTTCTCACAATCTCACGTGCAACATCCTCGCCGACAGCCGATGCTGCAACGGCGGGTGCTAAAGGAACTGCTGTGCCCCTACCGACACTCCTACTACTCAACCGTCCTCTACTTCCTCGTGTAGACATCCTATAAAGCACAAAAGCAAACACCACGTTTAGTGCACAACACAATAGCCTTCTCCGAGGCACACACCACTACTATTAAGTCACAAGACTCACTTAGTCACAAAATATACATCTCTATTGCATATAATCATCTAAACATGTAAACACATAATCGAATCAAGTCCACAAAGATAGCCACTCATCTCGAAACTCTCAAGGAATTCCTATCAGAAACCACGTTGATCAGGCGTGTTTCCGAAAGGACCTCAAAGCAAGTTCACCGGCTATGAATACTACCCGAGAGACTGAATCTCATGCTCACATAAATACAGCACACAAGTCTTAACTTTATGATATCTATATGCAACGTCCTCACTATACGTAGCAAACCCACTGTGGTAAAAACCACTTCTCACGAGCCCAAAGTATTCAAACCCGCCTCGCTCTGATACCAAGTTGTCACGCCCTACTTTTTAATACTCGAAGTATTACCAAATTCATTAACTTAATTCCGTTTCAGAGATAACATGCGGAAATAAACTCATATATTCAACTCGTAGAAGTGAATAACAACACTCTCATTCGTATGCAATGTAAATACAACATGAGCATGCTAAACAAATTGCCCTTGAGCTTACAGCATTAAAGAGTCAGGAAGAAGGGTGTAACCCTTTTACATATATGGCATTTCGCCAACATAAAAGAGGCCCCGTGGCCAACAATTAAGAAGATCCAAATCTTGTAGCACATCCTATTCAACACCTGAAAAAAAGATTCAACAACGTGGGATGAACATATAGGAATCTCAACATGGCCCTCAACAATAACAACTTACAGATAGCTATGATCATGAATGCCCAATCTCATACTAGAATAGTAATGTGACAGTTTATACAAAATATACATACGTATAAACTTTCTCGAAAACAACCATTTAATTCAACGCTATAAACGATTCATCTTTCCTTTTTCTTTCATTAACTCCAATCTTTCATAACATTAACAATTACTTAGGAAATAATCTCACTAAGCCCAGTACTCTCTTCCATTTTCCATACATACAACAGATGTGCCTTCTCAAAACATATTTTTGAAAAAATGTTCGATCTCCTTCACACTTTCCAAATGACAAAATGACATTTTAGTTCGTTCCCAATACAATCATAACTATACATGCATACTTTTATAAAAAGGGAGATAACAACTCACTAACATGTATATAATCAACCAATGAGGTAGCTTGGCCCTCCGAAACTGTAACCAACAAAATCCATGATATCCTCAGATACAATGGAACAACAACAACAAAAAAACTTTGCTCTACCAGCTATGTGCGTAGTAAGCCAAAGATACACCTTTCACAACAACATACCAGTTTACCAGGCGCTAGTTGGAAGGGTGTGGTGCCTTAGATTCTCAGCGCAGTCAGTTCTCCAGGCGCTAGCTGGAAGGTCACGGTACCTCTGATTTTTAGCGCAAGGCATAACACCACCAACCAAAATACAACAGGGCATAACTAACATGTATAACACATATACATGAACCATCAAGATACAAGCAATGTGCTAAAGTATATGAACACATAATTAATTCCCCCCCCGAAAGTATACACATATAATGTATCTCAGCACTTCCTCACATACAATGTTCAATCAACAATGGTATAATGCATACGCGACAATTCAATACAACCATGTCATCCTCCACCGATGACCAAGGACAAAACCTCTAGATGCAAGTATTTAGTACATCTATTAAAGACTCAATTACTATGAGACCACAAACCCAACAACAACACTAACACGATAGTTAAAGGTACAACCCCCACGTGTGTGTATTTAACACAAGAAACAACAATCCAATTTTCATACTTATATCAAAGATACTTTTCTCATTTCACAAAACAAATTCCATTTCCTTTTGTTTTCACAAAACCAACTCCATCCCTTTTGTTTCCACAAAACCAATTCCATTCCTTTTGTTTTACAAAACCAATTCCGTTGATAATAAAACCATAACTCACATTAGTCCACTACATTCATTTCAAAACCATTCCAAAGCCAAAGTTAACCCCTTAGGCATTAACACCTTCACCCAACTCACATTAACAATAGAGATTTATAACATAGGTTAACTACCCTCCATTTTAATTTACCAAATCAAAATATAATTTAGGGCTTTTTTCTTCTTTCAACTGTAACATGCTAATTTACACTCCAAATAGCCCAAAACAACCATCAATGATAAAATAACTATTTTCAAACAACCAACCCTAGGTTCCTTCTCATGATTTCAAACAAATCCAACGTGGATATGATTTTCATGCAATACAAAATTACCACATGTCTATCTATACGTGAAGTATTGAAAAAAAACAAGGAAATCCCTACCTCAAATGTAGACCCCAAGGAGAAGAAGAACAAAACTCGGAAGTGCTCCAAATCTTAAATTTCTTGGATCAAAACGAATCCCTCGACGATCAACACACTTTTTACAAAGGCCCAAAGTGAGGAAAACACTCCTACTAGATCAAACCCTAGAGAGAAGTTAGGTTTTAGAGTGAGGAGCTCTCAAAAATCGGTTTTGAAAAAGTAAGAGAGAGAAAAGAAAAGTGAAAAAGTGATTTAAAAAGTGATTTTATGGATTGATATAAAATAGGTCCGCTCGAGCGTACAACACCCCGCTCGAGCGTCAGACACAGGTTCACGCTCGAGCGTCCAAAGATCCGCTCGAGCGCCGGATGCACCCTCCTAGAATTTTTTGCAGACGACCAAAATGCTGAGAGAAGGAAATTCACGATCAAGCGTCCAAACTGCCGCTCGAGCGGAGAGGCAACAACAAAAGCCCGCTCGAGCGTCAAAGAGCTTTGACGCTAGAGCGGAGAGACCAAAACCTGGGCAGAATTCTAAATTTTAAAACACAACCAACTTATTCCCAACTTGCCCAACAATTCCCAAAACTCTAAATCAAAGAGTAAGGGATAGAAATGAGAATAAGACAACAACAAATCTACGGAACCGAGTCCAGATTACAGTTAAACGACAACAGGGAATATCGGGATCGCTATAATTTGGTTTTAGCAGTTAAATTAAGAGCTAAAATTAATAATCTGAAAATTAGCAAAAGAAAATCAAATTAAGCAAAAAAATTGGAACAAAACAAACCTGGTCACCACCATTAACCAAGATGGGTTCTTTCTCAAAATCCCTAGAATATTCCACAGAATCTTCTCTCTCCAACCACTTCTCACAACCATCCGCTTCAGACCTCCGATCAACACCACTCAACACCACCTCATCACCAGCCGCCGCCGGCAACGACGACCACGACGGCGACGTGAACTGATAGAACGAGTCGGCCAAGAGAGCGGCGTTCTTGGCGATATCGAGACGACCCAGAAATGCGATCTCTGCTAAAACAACTAGGACTACGAAGAAAGGCATCAAATTGGACCATCTCTTCTTGGTAGCATTAGTATTACACGATGAAGAAGCTCCACTGGAATTGTGTGAATCGTCATGGATCGAACTCGGTCTTATAGTAATACCCATCAATGATTTTCTTTCTATTTTCTTCCTCGCTTTTCTTCCTCGGGAAAATTGGAGAGAGAAAGAGGAAGATGAAGGAAAATTTTACCTGATTTTGAAGCTCATACGAGTCTTCTACGATTTTGGGTCTTTGAAGTTGAGGTCAGTGAATTGAATCTGATAGAGAAAAGTCCACGACTCGATTGAGGGTTTTTGTACATTTTTGAAAATCTTCTTCGTTATCATAAGACTCACATATAAACATGTAATTGTATATAGATATATACATATAGAGGAGTCGGTATATTGTGGATTATGAATCCTGATCCATTCGTATTATTGGATTGTTGGTGTTAGGATGATCTCAATCGTCCATTCTAGTTCAGAAAAAATAAAAGAAAAAGATAAGAAAAGAAAACTGAAAACCCAATAAGAAAATATTTTCGAAAATGCCGGAGAACTCGAATTTTAAATGGTTCGAATGGCCTGAATTGTTAAAACGAAGTCGTTTTGACAATTCTTTTTTTTTTCTCGTTTATATCTGAACAGAAAGGGAGAGCAAGAGAGAGAGAAAGAAGGGGAGAAAGAGAGAGCAGGAGAGAAGAGAGACGAACATAGAGAGAGAGATGCAATGGTGAGGCGGGGCGACGGTAATGGAAGGTGCGACGGTGAACGGTGATGAAGGGTGCAACGGTGGACGGTGATAGAGGGTGCGACGGTGACCTTGCGAGAGAGAGGTGACGGCGATGGCGGGGCGGGGCGACGGTAATGGAGGGTGCGGCGGTGACTGCAACGGTGACCTTGCGAGGGTGCAACGGTGACTTGCGATTTCTGTTTTCTTTTTTCTTTTTTTTTCCCCTAGCTCTGAAGATGAAGATGATATGTTGATGATGGTGATGTTGATAAAGACGTTGTTGTTGATGATGATGTGTTGATGAAGATTTTGATTATCTGAAAATAAATTTTAATCAAACGAGATCTGGTATATTGGTTTTTTCTTCCTAGGTCAGTTCCTCTGAAGATGAAAATTTAATTTCCTGACGTGTTGTTACTTCTGAAATCAGTTCATTCTGAAGATTTACATCAGTTCCTTCTGAAATCAACAACAAACCCAACCGTTGATAATTTCCTTCCTCTGAAGATGAAAATTTACTTTCAAATTCGATGATTTTTTCCCTCCTTCCTCTTTTTTTTCTTCAGACAAATGAGAAAGAAAAAAAAAATCTCAAAACGACGTTGTTTTGGGATTTCAGGCCATTCGAGCCGTTGCTAATTCAAGCTACGTAGCGGAGTCGAATATTTTTCTGTTTATACGAGGAGGAAAATGCACAACAGTCCATCAATTAGGGCATGTGGAAAATCTTGAATGTCTTATGTAGTTACATATGGTAAGATAAGAAAATGGTAATAAATGCTATAAATATAACATATAATAATAATAATATTTTATCTAATTCATATGGTAAGATAAGAAAGTGGTGATAAAATGTAACATTTTATTTAAGCCTATGTTTGGGAAGTGGATTTTGAGATATTTTTTGATTAAAATAGCCACAAAAAATAAAATAGGCTTTTTAGTCAAATAAGACAAAACATCACAACCAAACCCATAATCATTACATTATTTCTCTCACAAAAAAATCAAAAAAGTCAAAAGCCCTTCCCAAATCAGGCTTTTTAGTCTCAGACTAAAATAGCTAAAAAACCAACCCACTTTCCAAACGGAGCCTAAATATGAATTATGACTGCAAAATTGGAATTATGATGGTCTCCAATCCGTAATCAGAGTGGATTCCAATTCGAACTAATGGGCTCATTTTTTGATCTTGTTTGAATAATTTGAATAATTCACATTTTAAGATTTATCGGGTATATTATTCTTGTAAAAAATCAAGTCGGTTCGATAACAAAAATCACGTGTTCGAATCAATTTTGTATGAACTGTTTATTTTCTCACCATTTATTTTTTTCATACAAATCTTATCCAACCACATAATTTTCATTATCCGTTCGACTTGATTTTTTGCAAGGGAAATAAATTCGACGAATCTTAAAATATGAACGGTTCGGATCATCGAAACGAGATCAAAAAATGAGCTCACAATGCCCAACAACACTTCTCCAATATGACGAAGGACTGCAGAGAAACCCTAACCTGCAAAAATTTGCATTACAAATGGATACGAGCTTGCAGTTTTGACATTTATAGATGATGTTTTTTAGCAATTATTTGCTAATTTCATCTATAGATTAAGAGGGTGTTTGACATAGTTAAAAAAAAATTATTTTTTGTCTTTATTAATTTGTTTAAATCATGTCAACTTTTTTCTTTTTATGTTCGGTCTTGGGTAGACTAATCTAAAAATAAAGAGTTAATTACTTAAAAGTCCTATCTACACATTTGGTGGTAGCTTAGGTCCTACCAAAAAAATTTTGAACCAATAAGTCCCATGTACAGGTAAAAAGACGTTTTGCCCTTTAATCCTAAAACTGAGAATGTTCTCAATTTCAAAACTGAGAATGTTCTCAATTTATAATTATCAAAACTAAGAAATTTTTTAATTTGTTTTCTAGTATGAACTGAAAATATTATCAAAACTATCAAAACTAAGAAATTTATAATTATCAATTTTGAGAAATTTCTCAAATTTTTCTTGATTAAAATTGAGAATATTATAAACTGAGAAGGTTCTCAATTTCAAAAAACACTCTCTCTCTCTCTCTGTGTCTCTAATGGCAGTGGCATCTGTGTTGGTTCCATCTATGATCCACAGGAGCAATGTTCCAGCCAAAAACCAACAAAATCCTATTGAACAAATTTGAACGTCAGTCTAATCTGACTTTGCACAGCCCTCAAATTGAACAACACAGAGGCCTTCTCAAGGTGGATGTTCTGCTGCGAAGCCTTCAATTTGGTCTTGAAAGTGTCATACCAGGTGAAATTCATGGCGTTGACGTGGTCCTTGTCGATGGAGATAGGGTCGCGGCGGGAAGAGAGGGAATCGGCGGTGGGGCGTTTGAGATCGGAGCGCATTTGCTTTAGGGTTTGGAGATCGTCTTCAAGGTTTTGGGCTTCGCGTTCGGAGTAGTTGAAGACTATGTAGTTGCGAAGAGGACGGTATAGATCGACTGAGACTGTCTTCTTCTCGTAGATGGCGAGCATGATGTTCGGCGCTGGAGCCGACGAAGCTCTGGACGGAGGGGAAGGAGGAGTCATATGGAGGGGACCAGAGACTGGGTTTGTGGGGAAGAGAGAGAGAGAGAGAGAGAGTGTCTGGTGAGGAGGTCTTGGGAGGGTAAATTGGCCTATTAAAAATTAATAGGACTTGGGGGAGCAAATAATTTTATATAGGACTTAATGGATTATAAGTTTACAAAAAGAGACTTGTTTGTAAATGCCCCAAAAATAAATAAATGAATAAGAAAATTAAAAATTAAAAAAGAAATTACTAAAAGTAAAAAAAAAAAGTAAAATCCAAAACATGTATCAAAAGTCTGATTCTTAAAATATATTTTTTGCATATATAAAATGTTATTCACACTCGTGTGTGATATGTTGCATGTAAAATGTGACATGTCATACACGGTAATGAATAACTTTTTATTTGTAAGGCAAAGATAAGATGAATATGATAAGAAATTTATCTAAATATGAATTATGACCACAAAATTGGAACTATGATGGTCTCCAATCCATAATCAGATTGGACCTCAATTCGGCCTAATGGGCTCATTTTTTATCTTGTTTGGATAATTCGAATTATTCACATTTTAAAATTTATTAAGTACATTATTCTTGTAAAAAATCAAGTCGATTCGATAACGGAAATCACGTGTTCGGATCAATTTTGTATGAACCGTTTATTTTATCACCGTCTATTTTTTCATACAAATCTTATCCAAACATATAATTTTCATTATCCGATCGACTTGATTTTTGGCAAGGGAAATATATTCGATGAACCTTAAAATGTGAACGATTCGGATCATCAAAACGAGATCAAAAAATGAGCACACAAGACCCAACAACACCTCTCCAATATGATGAAGGACTGCAGAGAAACCCTAACCTGCAAAAATTTGCTTTACAAATGGCTACGAGCTTGCAGTTTTGACATTTATAGATGATTTTTTTTAGCAATTATTTGCTAATTTCATCTATAGATTAAGAGGTGTTTGACATGTAGGTAAAAAAAAAAATTGTCTTTATTAATTTTTTTAAATTATGTCAACTTTTTTCTTTTTATGTTCAGTCTTGGTAGACTAATCTAAAAATAAATAAATAAATAAGAGAATTTAAAATTAAAACAAAAATTACTAAAAGTTAAAAAAAAAAAAGTAAAATCCAAAACATGTATCAAAAGTCTTATTCTTAAAATATATTTTTTGCATTTATAAAATATTATTCACACTCGTGTGTGATATGTTGCATGTAAAATGTGACATGTTGCATGTAAAATGTGACATGCCATACATGGTAATGAATAACTTTTTATTTGTAAGGCAAAGATAAGATGAATATATTCATTAAAATTTTATGTGTGTTTAATTTTAAGATAAGAAATTTGGCTATAAATTCCTCCGGAGGTATTTATCTTGTCAGAAGGACAAATAATTATATGAGTACTTTCAAAAACCTTTAGTATTTTAAAACATTTTTCTTATCATTCTCATATCATATGAGATTGATGAACTTAGATATGAGATTCGTTAACTTTAAATTTGAAAATCGATAGTTCGTCCTCTCTCTTTTTTGCTCTCTCTCTCTCTCTCGCGTTCACTCCTTCCCCTGTAAACCCTTGTTTTTTGTTCGTTCCCTTTTTTTTATGGGAAATTTGGTTATAAGCCCCTTTTACATTCCTTTCATTGTTAAAAGGACCAAGAAAAAAAATTATACTTTCTAAATCCTCTCATAATTATAAAGTCTTGCATAAATGACAAAATTTATTATTTAAATATTTTTTCAGACTATTATACCCTCAACTAAATCTTTCCACCTTCTCCATCCACTCTCTCTCTACCTTCTCTGTCTCTCTCCTCCCCCTCTTCCTTCTCTAACTCCTTCAAGCTTCAGATCTAAAAGCTTAGCTACCGCCTCTAGAACTCTTGCATTGACCTCGCCAATGCCGTTAGCATCCAACCCTCTTTCGCCGCTCACTCCGACGAACACGCCAAGCTCCACTACGTCTCTGCTGATTTGTTCTTTCTATATATATGTATATATAAGTATTTATATATATGTATGTGCATGTATATATGTATATATATGGGTAAGTGAGTGTATGTATGTATGTATATTTGTGAGTATATGTATGTATATCTGTGAGTGTGTGAGCGTATGTATGTATATCTGTGAGTGAGTGAGTGCGTGTATGTATGTATATCTATGAATGTATGAGTGTATGTATGTATGTATATCTATGAGTGTGTGAGTGTATGTATGTATATCTGTGATTGTATGTATATATGAGATAGATTTGGAACAGTAAAATTTTATTATGATTAAAAACATGTTGATTTTCTCAGCAACCAAGCTATATTTGGTTTTCTTGTTATGTTTCTGTGATTTTCTCAGCAATCAAACATGTAAGGTTATTAATACATGACACTTAGTGTGATTCAAAGTGGATACTCTCTTTAGATTATAGTAAAATTGTACTTTCAGAGTAAAATTTTACTTTGGTTAAAACAATGTTGATTTGCTTAACGATATAAAATTTTACTTTGAATCATGGTAAATTTTACTCTAAAGTAAAATTGTACTTTTAGAGTAAAGTTTGACTCTGAATTCAGAGTAAAATTTTATTCTAATTTAAAGTAAAATTGTACTTTCAGAGTAAAATTTTACTCTCAATTTGTTTAACAATATAAAATTTTGTTTTGAATCATAGTAAACTTTACTTTGATTCAGAGCTGAATCAGAGTAAAGTTTACTATGATTCAAAATAAAATTTTACTCTAAAATACACTATGAAGATGACTTAATAGAAGAGCTGATAGGTATGAGGGTAATATAGTAAAAGAAACAAGTTTTAAAATATTAAGGAGTTTTGAAAGTACCTATATAATTCTTATCCTTTTGAAAAACAAATTAGACAGTGAAAGATCTATCACAAAATCCACATTTTTTTATTTGTTCACAGACGAAATCGCAAATTTTACTATCAATCAAAGTCAATTTTTGTCATTTTAACAAAAAAAGGAGCTGTGAGAGGGTTTTGCAAGTACTGATTTTTTTTTTTTTTTGTCATTTTGACAAAAAACGAAAGGTTTGAGGGACTTGTTGTCAGATCTCCCTTTTAAGATATGTATATATATATATATATTCAATTTTTGATTAATTTCCATGATGGGAATGGTCTCCCCCTTTGGGATTTGGATATGCCAAGTGTTAAAAGTGAAAAATGAAAGTTTGATGCCCAACTTCTATCAATGATTTAACACTAGGATTTGTGATTTTAATTTGTTAACTCACAAACACAATGAATGGGGATTTATAACAATAATTATTAAAAAAAGAAAAATAATACGTAACGTCTAATCATAAACTTTGATTTAATCTTCAATTTGACACTTAAATTTTATCTTTTTATTGAAGTCCTTAAAATTTTAATAATTAAAGGCTGTTTTAACAATAGATTAACATTACCAAAAAAATTTTAAAAAATTACCATAAAAAACCAACTATTCTCTCTACTTTTCTACATATCTTTTTCATAAAAAAATAAAAATAAAAAATTAATTAAAATAATCAATTTCCAAAACAGCCCAATCAATGTAATCAAGTTTGTTAACAGGGGTAAAAACCTATCTTGTTAAATGATGTGCTTCCTATTGAGCTAATTTTAAGTTTTAAACTAAGATATTCTATAAATGACAAAAAGAAAAATATTGAGAGAAACCACATTGACAGTTTCAAGTGAAATAACTGCCCTTCTAATAAGATTCTAAAAATGTAAATGATTTAATCTAAAACTGTTTGCAATTAGAAGCCTTAAGTTAAAAAAATATATATATTACAAAATTTGAGGACCACATTAGAAATTAGAATAAAATATCCCAAACTAGAGAGGGAAAGAGAGAATGAGATGGAGAGAGGATAAATATTTTCAATATTGCTAACCAGCTCTCTAAATATCATAAACTTCATACCCTCACCAATAAATTCTCTGACTAATAGAAACAAACAACCAAACGATCTTTCTTACTAGTATTCAATCAAATAATTTTGTGCCAGCATTTCCACTAATTTCTCCTAATCGGAATTGACTCTTGACTGTTTCTTTTCAACTTCTTCATGAATCGATGCTTCTGCGCTTACAATAACCTTTCAAACTTCAAGTCACATCTTTTCTGTCTTAAAAAAGATTTCACATCATTTTCTGGGCAAACCAAGCTCTCGACGTTTTCTGGCAGACATTCATGATGCACTTGCTCTCCTCTTTCCGGTAAAGCATTTCTGGAAGTCGAAGTTTTCGCAGTAAAAGGGTCTCCGGAGGGCACTATCTGCAGAAAAAATGGAGTGTCATCATGCAGTTGTGTGTGATAGCTACAGAAATGCCATTACAAAATCAACTAAAAGGTGTTACTTGGTCATTAGTTGTTGTGGACTTCTTTAACTTTTTTGCCTTGGACAAACTGCTTGACTTCTCCTCCCGATCTTCATCCACAAAGTTCTGATCCGAAACCTCTGCAGCAGGAACCCCAATGACTAAAACATTTTTGATTCAATGAGAAAGAAAATGATGGCATGAATCAACAATGTTCACCCATATATCAGCAACAGTTTACTAGCATTCAAAAGAGTATTTTTCACAACTTTCTGAGGACAACTTGTGATTGTGGACAAGTGTACTTAAAATGTCCTCCACAGCATCTTACAGCCTTCAACTATTTTTTTTTCTAAGAATGCATATATATATATATATATTTTATATTTTCATTGTTAGTTTCTTTGTGCTCTCTTGTTTCAATCAGGGCAGTAATGTTTTAAGACCAGAAATGCAACGAAAAACAGCATCATAAATTCATAGACTAGTCTCCATGTGAGAATGTTGAGGCATACACACCGATCCAGATTGCAAGACATTAGGGATAACGATTGAAACAAGTCCATGTTACAAACAAACAATTAATTGAAGTATGATAAGGGTGATATCATTAGCAATTGTAAATGACCAAACATGGACAAATTGATAATAAGTGAGGCCCAATTTAAAAATCTGAAACTTATGGTAAATAAATCAACAAAATACAAGGAATTTTTTTTTTTTTTAAATTTAAAAAGAAATTGTCTAAAGACCCAAAATCAATCTCCATTCCTGCTACCACATGATTTAATTAGCAAAACGAGCTTCTATTTTTTTAGATGTGTAAATATCATGAGTATCACAAACCAATCCTATACCTAAAGGATAAAATAAATATTTGTGAGCACATGCATGTGCGGTCAGGCAAGCACGTGCCACACCAGGGATGAAAATGTAAAGGAGTGAGCAACTTAAATCGTGAACCAAATAAAGCAAACTCAGAGCATACTAAGTGAGAATCTTTTCGCACAAAGAAAGTTAAGTTCACAATCACCTGCAATAGTACCAATTGCATGCTGATGGCATTTGTGGCATAAACACTGCTGTCCTAAACTTGTTAATCCATGGGAGAAAATCCTCTTCCCTCTCAACGGTATCTCATCCCTGTGGAACACGCTGCATTCTTGCAAATCAACTGATTTTTTGGTACTGTGTTTGTCTGAACATGTAAAATGACGTATCCAAGGACTTTCTACAACAACATGAGTACCAGCTGCACTATGTGGTAAAGCCTGTTCCCTCTCAAAATTGATCTTCTGTCTAGAACCTTCTCGTAAAACTGTGAACTGGGGGAAAAAAAATTAAACATAATGAAATAAAATAGGAAATATAGGTGTCATGGTTAAGAAAGGAATTCAGATGGGACAAAATATAGGTGATAATGGAAGGAAACGATGTGCAAAACATATTTGACTGAAGTCATTAAGTGCATAACCTGGTCAGAAGAATAACTAGCATTGACAGGTAGTTGCTGGGATGGACTTCGATCAGACGTGTTCAGTTTTGAGCACCAAGACAGCAAACCAAAGGAATGGTGCAACTGCTTAACAAATGATACTTCCAAACCATTAAGATATGAATTGTGCTTCTCATCCGTCCAGGGCGTGTACTGACCCCAGTATAAATTGACCAATGTAAGAGTCAGACTTTTCAGGAAAATAAAGAAAGAAAATGTGAAGAGCAATTCACGAAACATTCATAAATTAAGTATTCAGTAGTTGTCAGACAGGTTTATAAGCAGAAATTGTATGAGATCCATAGAATAGAACTTGCTATTCTATTAACAATAAACTTTCAATAGTTAGAGGGACTTGCAATTTTTACTTTTACCATATTTTCCAATAATTTGTTTAGTTTTTTGATAGGCTAGCCGTGAGGTTGTTTATAGCTCAAGGGCATGCTTAATCAAGCTAAGCTAGTAGCCAAAACACTGAGACCGACATACAGGAAATTTGGTAAGAGTAAAATTAAAGCTCATTATAAAAAGAGTAAGGAAACTCGGCATTACCATCTCCCATGGCTTAGTTAAAGCCAATTTCAAACATAACGGTAAATCCTTGATACTCGTAGAAATGCCAAAGCCACAACCCACAAGATCATATTTATTGCTATAGAGATCCAAATGCTACAAGGACCAATAATAAACAAACCACCAAAGCTAGCATTGAAACAAACAGAAGCAAAACCAGAGACTAGCCAATTCCCAAGGAAAGGAAGTCTTACTCCAGAATTGCTTTGAAATCACTTAGTATGGCATGACATATTTTCAGTAACTATTACATCCATCTATCGTCATTATCTTCAAGCATTTGCACTACTGAATTCTCTTCTTTTGTTTGAATTTGCAATTAGCTGCTATGAGATGTTCTGTAGACTCGCCTTCCCTCCCTCTCTCTTTATCTCTCTTATGACGACCTTGCTACTTCAGTGAGGCCTCGGGACATGTCATATGCAGACAGTGGGTAGGTATGATACACTCTTTAAATTGTGTCAGAATCGCACAAGACTACGTATGACATGTCTTGATCAAGAACAACTCTCTCTAAGACTGGACAGAACTTTCCCCACCTCAACGACGATTGGCTGAGGTGCTGAAGACAAAATCCTTGAACTCTAACCTCCAATCCACAAGTCATCAAGTGGTCCAAGCGAGGTATTTAGCCTCCTACTCTTAGCCTAGGTAGCGCAAGCAACATGCTTCAATCAGGAACCTTAATGGGGGCCACTGGCAAGCCATACAGACCAAGCTAACGCAAAATCATGGCTATGGAGAGCGAGGGACAGCCTGAGGCCCCCAAGTGCCAATATGCAATTGGGCCACGTGTCTTGCACACGGCGCCACAAAAGGGTGACGTGGCAGGGCCACTTGGCATAGCTGGACCCATCTACCTACATCTTACACTCTGGTTGATTATTAAAATTAAAAGATTAACAATGCAATCAACCCCAATTTTTTAAATCCGTTCATGTCTATTTCTCCTTTGCACAAATCCCAATTTCTTTCTTTTCTTTTTTCTTTTGTCTGAAATTGGCCATCATCATCATAGATTCAGCTATGTCAACTAGATTCCTCTCTCTACTATTAAATTTTTTATTCTTTTTATTACCCAATCAGAGAAGAAAACATTCTATAAGTCAAAATTCCTTCAACAAGAGTTTAGAAAATTGAAGTGAGATGGTTTTTTTGTTTATTTAACTTTTTTTGGGCTTTAAATTAAATTTCAGTTCTCATTCAAATTACTTCTAATAACAACAGCAGAAAACGAAAGAAAAAAAAAATTTGAGGATTACCGGTCTAGCTTTCGAATTATCAACAGTGACAGAGGACGAGTCCGAGTAAGAGTAAGTCCGAGTCAACTCGTTCCTGCACCGATCCGCGGCGGCGAGATCTGGCGGCGACCGTGGCCGGAAATTGTCCTCCATAGCTTTGTTCAGACAATGCAAAGAGTGAGAGTCTAAATTTAGAGAAATTTGGCTAAATTTGGTGCTTCTCTTGTTCTTGGTGGAGAAGAGAGAGAGAGAGAGAGAAAGGCGGTGGTGTGACGGTGTGTTGGTGTTGTTGAAGGGCCACATGGAGTCACTTTTTACACGTGTCCATACATCAGCTGGAACGCCACGTCATCACGTGGCGATAAATATCATCAGGCAATTTCAGCCAATTTTTTATTATTATTTACGCTGAGAAGCCCGTTAAAAGTGAGAAATCAACTTTTTAACTCATTTTAGTTCTTATTATTTTCTAATTTTTTTTATATATATATTTTAAAAAGTCAGAAATTATTTTTTAATTATTTTTTCAAAATATACCTTAGTTTAGAAATAGCTAATTTAGACCATCTCTAATGATTACTTAGATTTGTCATCAATTTTGAATTTGGTAAAAAAAGTCTAATTTTTCTACTCTAACAGTTTCATCAAATAAGTATCACATCTAGGATTTCATTTTTCTTTCATCAAACTGAGAATCAGTGTACCTCTTTCATCAAATCATTATTCATAGTCATTGCCGAATATTCCTCTGAATGTCCTTCCGGATGACCATTTCAAAAAATTGCATTAGCTGGTCAACCGCCTCAAGGCAAAAAAAACAAAAAAATATACATTGGCCAGTTGACAGGCTGGATATCCGCTCGGTCGACCGGTATTCTAATGAAACTTCAAAATCCTTCGTCAGAGCATTTGATATCAAAAGAAATTTTTACTCAAATTTGATGGGAAAAATTGATGCACAGTTGTAAATACTCTTAACTTGAATTTTTGACCTTTTTTTTTTTTTTGGAAAAAAAAACTTTGGTTTGGATGTAATGGTTGTGGGAGAAAAAATGAAATGATTATGATTTGGATATAATATTTGTGTTATTGACTTATTTAGGCATTATTTGGCATAAATTAAATAACTACACTTATTTAGATAAGTGCACTTACTTTGATCATATCACTTTTCTATTTTTTTATTTATCTTTTTGTAAAAAGTCAAAAAATATACTTATTTAGATTATTCTAAACAATCTCTTAATCTATTTTATCTTTTTTATGTTTATTTAGGCAAAAAATTATTGCTAAACGGCAACTTAAAATATTTGGTAGAATAGAACATTTTTTTTAAAAGGAAATTTGGATTTGGAATGGCTTGTAACTGTTTAACTGTTTGGATTTTGATTCTGAATTTGCTGGCTATTATTCCATCAAATTACTGTATTTTGATCACATTTTAAACGTATCAATTTGTCCATGTGAAATAAATAATAAAAACTAATCATGTATATAAAATATGTATACAAATATATGAAAATATGTCAAATTTGTATTGAATTTTTTTTTTAAAAAAAATTACCACACAATGGTTCTTGTAAAAAATTATTACATCTTCATGGAAAAGATTATGATTTTAATAATTATATTTGTAAAGTTTTCAAGTATTTATAATTATTTTTTAAAATTTAAACTAAATTGAATTATTATTATTATTTTTTTTAATAAACTCTGACTAAACAATCGTTTCTGGGAACAATAGACAAATTATTGTATTTATCTTTGGTTCTCAAAATATACACTTGATAATTTTAGGGATTTGGGGTGGCTGTTGTGCGGGGTGCACAACAGTCACTGGTGTGCAGTCAAATAGGCCCATTTCGGAGCCCATTTTGATAATCTGAAATATTCACATTTATAATATATCAAGTAGAATATACATGTATATGTTTACCTATTTATCAACTCACATTTATATCTACAAAAATAAATAACAATTGTGATTTAAAGTATTAAAATGAATACAAATGTAAGTGGACGAAAGGGTAAACAAAATCCAATTAACTTGATTTTTTACAGGTATGTTTTACTTGATGTATTCTAAATGTGAACAGTTTGAATTATCAAAATAAATCCCAAAATGAGTCCCGAAATTAGTCCATTTGACTGCACAACAGTAGCTGCTAGTAGCAGCCACCCCAAATACATAATTTTAGCCCCCGACTATGAATTTGTATTTTGATAATTTCTTTCAATCAATTTCTAAATTTGTATTTATAAATTATCTACCTGACATTGATCGGCTGACATATAGTCAGCCAAATTCCATTTTATTCCCTTGGAGCATACACATTCCTCAAATTTTATTTTATTTATTTATTAATATTATTATTTTGTTACCAACTCATGCCAACATTCTTCATTTTTGATATTGGGCCAAAGAACACGGCACAGCAGTTGGGGAATGGTTTCTCTGCCAAGTAAAAACTTGGTATGACGCGTTATAATGAAATGTTATTACTCCGTGCCACTTACTTTTCTTCCCTCATGTCAAAAAAATAAAAAATAAAAAATAATTTTCAATTAGACTGTTTTCCTTTTATCAACTTGATTTTTGACTTTTTTTCTTTCTTTTTTTTTTTGCCCTTTACATTCTTCATAGATAAAAGACTACCTTGATAATAGGATCATCCTTGACAAGATCATTCAAACCTGCAAATGGTACAACAATAAGACTATCCTTAATCCCACACCGCACAACACCAACTGAAGGAGAAAAAAAAAAAAAAACTGTTAAATATGAATAATTCCAAATCGGTTCATTACAAATCTATAAATCTAAACACACCTCTCTCTAAGGCATCCACAAGCCTCGTCACTATGAGCACATTGAGTAGTCTTTATATTAAGCATGTTTATGGGAGTTTTTGAAGTAACAGAGTGAGAGATGCAATCTCTGTTTGATTTCCATAGCATTTTTGTTTCTCATTTGTCGGTGGTCTTATTGAGCTCTTGAGTGCAAAGCATTTGTAAGAATTGTTTTTGCTCTTTACTTTTAACATGTAATTGAACTTTTCTTACTCAAACTAAGGTCTCTTTTGGGAAGAAGCTAATTTAGTAATTTTTTGACTATTTGACTAAAATATGAGCTAAAAAAATTAGTATGTTTGGGATGATATTTTGACTTTCTACGAAAAGATGTGCAAAAAGTAGAGAGAAAAGAGAATCTTTAACTTTTTGGTATGGATTGTTGGCTTTTTGACTAATTTAATAACTTTTTGACTAAAAATGAGAGTTCCCAAACGAGGCCTAAAAAAGAAATAAATCATTTGCTTAGTTGTATGCTTGAAAAACTGGCTAGCTCCCGTTCACTATCACAATGCTTTGTTTCAGTAGAAAATATTTTCTTGGAAAAACGTTTTTCCCCTCACTACCACAACCTAGTTCCTATCCTAGCTTTGATGGATCAATTCATTGGCATTGGTTCCAACTCTTCAAACTGAAGTAGCCATCATTCAATTCGGGTTTTCAACATGTGTATCCAAATGTATCAATGAATGAATATTAATGATAAATATCCAGCATCCAAAAAAACAAAACACCAACTACTATAGGAACTCATCATGAAAGCAAAAGGATGGTATTTTGGGTTGTGCAATGGTTTAGTTGAGAAAGATATATATAGTTTGAAGTCGTGAACAATACCAATCAAAAGAATCTTGTTACAATACAGTAGGAACTGGGATTCAAGATAGGCTTTTTTACTCGCCTTAGTCCCCAAGATTTCCAACCAAAACTCATCCATTTCGTAAGTTCAATCATAAGAACATAATCTCACAAGCAAGCGGCCATTTCTACAACATGATCTGAGAGATAGCCTAATGCTACACGGTCATTTGTCCCCTGTTTTCACAACCAAAAAGCTGTTAATCTCACTTTTGAGCTTTGAAAACAAACAAACAAATAAATTAATCTCACTTTTGAGCTTTGTAAACAAACAAACAAACAAACATAGTGGTCTTTTGGGAACACAGCTAAAAGCGCTGCGTTCAGCCATTCCAAAAACGTAAGATAAAAGACTAAAAATGCATAACACCATTTGGCAAGGGGTGTTCGTGGATCGGTTTTGTGCGGTTTGCGGTTCGGTTTTGACCCGCCCGCATCTATGCGGTTTGAGAAAAAGTCAACCCGCAACCGCCCGCAGTGCGGTTTGCGGTTTGTGCGGATAGGGTTTGCAAATGTGCGGGCGGTTTGCGGTTTACACTTTTTTTCTTTAAAAATTAATTTTCGAGTTTTTTTTTCCCAGTGAATTTAGGCATCAAATTCATTTTATATATTTGTGATAACAATATTTTGATGAGTTTACAAATAAAAGTTGAATATCAATGCATTAAATGAAAGTACCCAAAACAAAGAGATCCTACACTAGCATTTTTGCCATGAAAAAAATGTATATCAATGCATTAAAGGTTGTACTCAATTATAATTGCTAGTTCAGTAATCAATAATCAAACTATAAGTTCCATCGACCATTAGAAATAAAATTTTATTAGAAAAAAGTGGATGAATCACCAATGAAAATCATATAAGAAACCAAGTTTAGGACTTGATAATTCTACGGCATTAAGAAAGTTGAGAAATACTTAAAAATAAGGATCCTATAGTGTCATAGATAATATAATGGTGCTCTTGTAAAAGTTACAAAGTTGGTATATAAAAAGTAAAAATAATAATAATTAAAGTGCGGGCGGTTTTTGCGGGTTGCAGGTTTAAACCGTGACCGGCCCGCAACCAGCAATTTTTTCATATTTCAAACCGCATCCGCCCGCATTATGTTTGCGAAACCGTTCATTTATATGTGGGTTGGGTGGATTGGGCGGTTTGAGCGGTTCGGATAAACCGTTGCCCACCCCTAGCAGAATGCAAGTTGTGAAATGACGGTGCTACCCTCTGTGGTTAGAAGTTGAATCCTATGGCAAAAACATCTCATTTGTGTCGTCGCTCTCTTCATCACTTCTCCTCCTTATCGTTACTGCCGAACTGTCCAAGAATCGGAGACGAAAGCATCCACCGCCAAAGCTGTCTCCAGAGTCGTCGTCATCGTCCTCGTCGTCGGCAGATCTGCAGCATTAGGTAAGCACGGAACCCATGGGTCGTTGTTGTCTGGTTTGAAATTATTTCGTAAATGTATTCGTCGATCTCTTGCACATATGCTTTCTTCAACACTTTTATGTTGTAATTGTTGAGGATTTTGGCTTCCATTTGAACCCTCACTACCTCTATCATGTTGTATTTCCGAGTTATGTCGTCCGTGTTCTGTAACCACAGAACAGCAATGCCTTCACTACCTCTTTGTTTCAGCTACTCTCTTCCCTCATACCTGCAATTGGGTTGGCATCCGTTACACACGGAAAGAAAAAAAAAAAAAAAACAAAAAAACAAGGTGTGGAAAGAAAAAAAAATAAATTTAACTGGGAACTTATATGAGAGTAGCAGAGATGGGGGTTATGAGAAACCAAATGAGTAAACAAAAAGATTCATCTCATTTATATGTAATGAGCACCCATTTATATGTCAAAATTTCATGAACACCCATTTATATGTGATGAGCACCCATTTATATGTCAAACCAAATGAAGTAAGTAATGAGCACCCATTTATATGTCAAAATTTCATGAACAGCACAAAAACTACAAATCCAATGAAACTCCACTTATAAATTCAATAACTTTGCTTCATGATCTGGGTGCCCAATATCCAACCAATACAGCCAACAGTTCAAAAAATGAAAGCAATCAATGTGGAGACCAAGAGGAACACACTTGCACATACACGGTTATTACAGTGTAGAGAGAGAAAAGAAGAGAAGATGGAGTGGTTCATCCCCAAATTATAACAACATTATTTTTATTAGAATGCCTTTAACCCAGATTGATTTTGTTATATATGAAAACAATTTTATCTCATGTTCTTGTGAGCTTCATGTGTTTTGCTTGTAGGTCAATTAAGCCTTGAACATGTAAATACTTTCAAAATTTTGTGTAATTCATTTATGATGTGTAGAATTACATAGATAAATACTTTGACATACATGTGTAATTACAGTGGAGTACTCCATATGTGGGTTTTGTAGGGGAAAGAGAGAGAGACATGGTTGTAACTTTCTTTTTTTTTTTTTTTGGCATTTTTTTTGTTAAATGTCTCTTTTGCTTAGCTGCTTCACATGTTTGCCCGTCCAATCATTGCTAGATTTGTTAGGCAACATATGCTCAAAAAATGCACATTTGAAGTTGAGGGCAAAAGGGAAGAAAAACCAAGGTCTTAGCGTGTGTGTGTTTAACGTAGGTTCCAATCAATTATCTTCATGATCTGTTCACTTACATGAATGTTGATCCCATGCAATACTGTAGTACTTGCAATGTCACTGTAATTACGTGATAATAAAGATCATTTGTTATGTTTTTTTAAAAAAAAAAGAAAAAAAAAATCAGGATAACACACATCAACATAATACATAGATTAATAGTTTGAGTTTAAAATTAAAGTGAAATAGTATTAAAAATATTGCGTATATGTTAAACTACACAACCTACAATGATATCTTTTGGTTTTACCTTTGAACCTAATTCATTGACTTATAGCAAGACCATTGTCCAGAGATTCATGGTAAATAATTTTAATCCCTAATTATTGTACATTATCTTGTAGGTCATAAGGTGTGGATTTTCAAGTGTTTACTTTGTCCACACTTTAAAACAAAATAGTGATGTAGCCTCTATTATTGAGTGCGTGTATTTGTATTTATAATTCTATTTTAGACGAGAAGGCTATTCAATCTCATACTCAACGTGTTAGTTGACTCTAATACTATATGACATGAATCTTTGAGTAAAACTTTACACAAGGGGAGAGCTGTTTCTACCAAAAAAAAAATTATATTCACATAGTGTGATAGAACTATTAGAGAATTACCCATACTATTCACAGTACAAAGGTTGTCAACTAATATCCAAGAAACACAACGACTGCAACTAACGAACCTGAATGTGACAAATAAATGAAAATAAGCAAACCATTGATAAAACACCATCGACCCAACCGTAGATTCTATTTTGCAGCTGAAAACAGATTAACTGGTTGGCAACAACAAAAAAAAGATTATAGAGATAGTGTCCTCCATGTCAACTGCCACTTCGTCAAGGCTACCGAGAATGTGTGCATGTGGCTTTGGACATTGCATTGTCAAGATTTCCAGATCTGCCAAAAACCTAGGGTGTGCGTACTACGTTTGCCCTAGTCGTACGGTGCGTTTGTGTTAACCCTCTCTTATGCAATTAGTCATGTGCTTGTTCATTTGTCGTTATGGCACATATCATGTTGTTTAACTATGTATTTCACTTTTATATGACAGTGATGTGTTGTGTGGGTTGGTTGGTGTGACGAGTTTCGTAGCGAAAGATTTGTACTGACCACCCACTTAATGTTGTCGATACGGGGTTATGTGTGGACGCTATTCGCATAGATCAGAGCCTACGTATGCTTAGGATTGTTGTTGCTGTTTTGTGCATCGTTGTTTTTGTGTTGTTGTTTCATATGTGATCCATTGTCACGGATGTTGTGACATGTACGTTTGTTTCTGTATCACATATGTTGTTGTTGTTAGTACTATGTTCGTCCTGTATGATCTAATATTTCTTCCAAGTGTTATAAAAACTATCTTATTCTATTGGGGTGTTGTACTAGTATACGTAAAACTTATTGATTTGCCTATGGACTTAGGTTTCGGATGTGGACATGAAAAACATATACTCCAATTTTGTTAAACTGATACATCGTTAACTGTACAAGCAAGATTGCATTTGTCATAACTCCAACTACACCATTCGCACTTGCCATGGCAACTAATTGTGTGTCACTCCGTACCCCTTCCAAGAACCAAGGTATGGCGATTACATCAACCGAACAACAACCAGTCCACAAATGCCAGTTTGACAATGACAATACAAAGCTATTTCTACAACTCGTCATAGCAGAAATGGACGCAGGTAATTGACAACCGTGCGGATTGTCGATGAGTGGGTATAAAAACGTTGCAAACAAGTTCTTGGACAAAACCGACATTCTACATTCGGCCAAACAAATGAAAAACAAGTATGGCAACTTGAAGAAAGATAGGGTTGCTTGGAAGAAGCTAGAGAATGTTAGCCAAGGCTTGATAGGACTTCGGTACGACCAAGAGACGGGTTTGTTCACAGCTCCTGACCATTGGTGGGCAAAAATACAAATGGTACGTCGTGCAATAATTTTTTTTCTCCTTAATCCTGTACTACTTTATGATTTGTAATGCAAGATTTTGCTTTGGGCACTAGTTTTTAAAATCAAAGCAATTGCTGAATACATTGAAGTTATTGTCCAAGATAATTGTGCCACATTTACAATTATTAGTTTTAATGTTTTCATTACTAGTTGGTACATTGTTAAAATTCTTTCTTGTGCACTGCACAACTTTGCATGCGTTTACACTTATTTGCATGCTTTCCATTATTGCCTCTGATTAATTATTGGAACTGATTATTTTTGATGTAACTGGTTATACAATACGAATATGTGTATTCTTTTGTCTTAGATGAACAACCGACGTGCTAAGTTCAAGACGAAGCCTTTAGAGGACTTGGAGCTCATGGAACGGGTGTACTCTGGCGTAGCTGCGACGGGTAAACATGCATGGACTCCAACTGAACTATGCGATGATGATGCTGCTGCGGCCATTGCAACCAAGGACAGCAGTATGAGACCTCTCAGTGCTGGCACACCACCACATCCGGGCCATGATATTGTCGAGGAGAACGTGGTGGATAGTTCCTTGTTTGACGATGCTCCCTCGCAGTCTGCCCCTAACGAATCAGCCAATGCAGAACATCGCAAGCGGCCAGCGCCTGGTACTATCGCTAGTAGCATGGACAACCTTGTCGAGGCTGTCAGCAAACAAAGCCGGGAATTGAAAATAATGCAATATGTTGTCACAGGGAAGGGTGAGAACACTATTGGGGATTGTCTTGCAAGGCTAATGAGCATGCCTGGATTGGAGCCAGGCGGTAAGTTATTTTCATTCGCTTGTGCCATAATGGATTCACCCGATAATCGTGACATCATTATGTCCCTTCCCCAAGATTACATTGTCAACTGGTTAAAAGAGAAGCGTGCTTGCACGCCGGCCAATGTTCGCAGGGAACGTGAACGGGACGTACATTTGTTCGGGAGTGATGGTGTGGTTGATATGGATTAAAGTTTTGTGCTTTCACTTACTTTTGTTGTGTTGCCATAGTACTGTTGTTTTCGAAATATGTGTTTAGAAGAACCATATGTTTGACAGTAATGTAGTCGTTAATTGCAGTTGTGATGGGTGCATTTAGTTAAGTTTGGAAACATATCGACTATTTATATGCTATTTTAGTTTGTTATTGTTGTCAAATTTACTTTTTTTTTAGTTAAGAAGCATTTTTGTTTTTTATTTTACTTTTTTTTCGTTGTGTTAATTGTTGCAGGGTTGAACTCATTTGTCTTTATGTTGGTCATAGGAGGAGTAGGTTTTCACCCATAGTATATGACGTGGGTAACAGCTACAAAGTGTAAAAGCCAGTACATGACTCTATTGTTGTAACAACCCCGACATGTAATTAGCTATTAATCAAAGATTAAAGATGCTAATTGAGTGAATCAAATAAATTATGGATTTATTATGTGAATTGCATGATATTTGACATACTATCTGTTACTTGTAGAAATATCTGTCTAGAATTCTGCTTTAATATGTAAATTGAAAGCCTTACCAGCATTCGAAACCGAAATTGACTCCACCAATATGTTATTTGGAATTTTTAGAACCATATGACAAGTTTTATTAAAAATTGATTCAGTCTGATTCGTTAAGTCGCGTTTGGCAAGCCTTATGTTCTAATTAGTGTATTTTAGCATCATAGCTTTATATGTGAGATATAAGCTCATTTGAGCTCATTTGTTTCATCTCCCTTGAGTGGAAAAATCTGAGAATTCATTCTAGAGAGAGAGAGAGTGCAATTCTAGAGAGAGAGAGTTGAAGGAATTAAAGA
Source organism: Camellia sinensis (assembly GCF_055761805.1). NCBI lineage: Eukaryota > Viridiplantae > Streptophyta > Magnoliopsida > Ericales > Theaceae > Camellia > Camellia sinensis. Next base: position 31,395,520 of record NC_138962.1, read on the forward strand.
GAAATTGAAGGCCATAGCTTGAATTGATCAAAGATTGTGCAAGTACCTAGCTAATTGAAGACTCTAGGTAAGGATTTAAGACTTAATTATAACTTTCAACCATCAAGTAGATCATTTCAAGAAGAATTTGTGATTATGTACAAGAATTGGACCAAAGATGATGAATTTAGAGTTAATTCATACATGCATGCTTAGTTTAGTTTAATTTCATCATTTTGAACATGATTCATATCATCCATGTTTGAATTATCATGTTCCTTTACTTAAAATCATGTTTTGGGAAGAATTTCTTACATGCATGGAGCTTATGAGCTCAATTTGCTAGTTTCATGAGGTTTGAAGAAAAGATTTTACATGCATGTTGTGTTCATGAACATTCATCATGTTTTAAGTTGAAATTGTGAGTTTTTAACAAACCCTTGGGCCATGATTTTATGAAATGATCCTAAATTCTTCATGTTTTACAAGTTTACTATGTTATCTCAAGTTTTGGGGCCCAAGAGATGTATTTTGAAAGTTAGAATTCGAGTTTTGAGCTTGAAGGTGCAATCTAAAAATTTCAGAATTTGCATCTACGCTCGAGCATGGGAGTTCATGCTCGAGCGACCAGTCTAAGTGCATGCACTCTGCTCGAGCGACCAAAAGTCCGCTCGAGCGTGAATTGCAAGCTCCCAGAAGTTTCATGTCTTTTACAGATTGCTCGAGCGAAGGAATGTGCGCTCGAGCGACCATTCACATTTTGCATGTCCGCTCGAGCAGGGAAAGCTACGCTCGAGCGTAGACCTTATTTTTAGAAATTTTGACTAAGTGTTCCAAGGCATGTTTTGGCATCCTCATTGCATCTTAGGCATTCCTAAGCCTTAATTAAGCCATAGTAATGAGGTTATGGATTAGAAACACACTAAGACAAGAATGTACTAAGTCAAGGAATTGCAAGTGTGTGTGTGTTAGACAATGTGATAAGAAAGAACAAGAACCAATGTAATGAAAGCTAAGCCGTGTTGGCCACATGAATGTGTAATAATAAGACATGCTTGTGTTATGTATTTTGTGATTGTAGGTCAAGACTCGAGGATTGATTGACCATTTACGGGAACAACTGTGAGTAACATTTCTGTAAAGATATGTTGATATGAATTATGTTCCAAATGAAATGTGATAAGCTATGATTTCTAAAAGGATATTTGTTTACGTGAACGAATATTCTAAGTTTGAAATCTATTATGGCATCCATAGATAGTCCCAAGTCATGGGGGATGGCATGAAAATGCGGGTCCATGGCATATAAGTAATTACGAGATCTCGTTAGCCACTTCATTATGGTGATATGTGTTTAATCGGTATCCGGAACTGATTACTCTAGTCGGAAGACATTCTGTGATGTGTTCTATGGGATGTACCATTATTATGTTTTTGATATGACGATGATTATGTTATGATCTGTTTTTCGCTTATGATATATTCGGATTTCGTTCACTAACCTCTTTACCTTAATGTTATTCATTGGGCTTTAGCTCATTATGTGTATATATATGTATAGGTGAGCATTCTGGAGCCCGAGCCTGAAGGCTTTTGTCTGGATCTGTGTTCTGTTGTCAGCCAATCATTGTGCCTCACGTAGAGGTTCCCGAAGTGTCCTGTGTTCAAGTTCTGTTGGTTCTGTGTATATGTATGACTTGATTTAATTCTGTTGGTTGGGTTTAAGATACTATATTGTGTGTGGGTATAATGTATGATTGACTTTTGATTATGTATATAAAGTTTTTAAATATTCCGTTTTATATAAGTCAGCACAGCTCATTGGACAATTATATTTATGTATTTGCTTCCGCTAACCCCTTAATCTTGTTAATCTGTTCAGAGGCCTTCGGTAGTCCAAGGATTACTGGCCGGTTACGATGCTAAACCTATAGGAGCGGGTTTGGGTCGTGACAGAGTGGTATCAGAGCACGAGATAATACCTCACACACGTGTCCATTGAGCATTGGAATGTCTAGAACGAATTTAAGTTTCATACATATGGGAAATAAGTAGTTAAATGTGCATTCAAGATTATGTATTCACATTTGTGTGATATGTTTAGGTGTTGAAGCTAGGTTTTATGAGCTGTCAAGGAATTGTGATGGTTATAGGGGAAACTCGAATGTGTTTAACAAGCTTAGCGATGAGGCTAAAAGCTAAGAAATGTTGTGAAATGTCTAATGTTATAAGGGAATCAAGAGTTTGACTAAAGCATTGGTGAGAATAGGCATGTTGATTTTTGGAAACATAGTATTATGCAAAATTGGAATCTTCAATGAAGGTCATGGAAGCTATATGCGTTATATGTTAAACTGGACTATGAGAATACTTGGAAAATTGAGAAATTTGATGATCAACGAGATGCGTGGAACTATGGTAATTGAGGACGAGAGGAGTCATTTGATATGTAAGATAATACATTTTAGTGGGAACCTATTATGTGAAATAGTAAACCGTAGAGTGTCATGCCTTTGTAGAATGACCTTGAAAGTCTGATTGGAATCACGTTTGGCCAGCGTGCTTCGAATTAGAAATTCTTGGTAAATTCCTTGGGAATGAATAGGTCACCCTACCAGCGTCCTTATATGTCTATGTGTGTATGTCTACTTGTATATGATATGTGCTTTGTAATATAATTTAAGTCAAGGAATCAACCCAAGTATTGTCAACCATTTTCTTGTGTTTAACCCTTCCCTTCCGTCAATAGGAGGAGGTGGTGAAAAAGTATGAATGAAGTGGAAATTGAGTTTTTATTAGAGTGATGAGGTTAAGTAGAAGAAGTACTAGAGAACGTAGTGAAAGCTGTGAATCCTACCGCACATAGCAAGATCGAAAGGGAGAATTAAGTGTGGAAGTGAAAAGTGAACCAACGGAGAAAACTAAGAATTTTGTGGCAGGAAAGACGAGCAATTCCTGGTAAAGTTGTAAGAAAAGTAAGTTATCCTAGTATGTTATATGTCACAAGATCTATCGGGGACTGTGTCATCGAATTACTGGAAATGTGAGAAGTTGGGGCATTAAATAAAAGACTATCCCAAAACCTAAGAGAAAGCTTAAATAATTTACTTGATTAAGGATAGTACTTATGTACAAGTAGGACTGCTTGAAGTTAACAGTTTATGTGTGGGTGCTTGTTTTTAAATAAAGTTGTGTTATAATGTTTTGATAAAGTTTTGCTTTGCTTTGTTTTGGAAGAGTATTTAATCTAGCATGAATGATTATCCATTAGTTTCTGCATCAAGTGTTAGCTTTGTTTTGATGACATTCTTGAAAGGTCCTTTCGTGCTAGGGGACGTTAAGCTTATGTAGCACCTTTGTTGAGATATCTCTTTGCCATCGACAGTCATGTACGGATGGTACCACCGACGGTCTTGTATGGGTGGGTTATGTTCTGCCACCGACGGTCTTGTACGGGTGGGTTGTCTAACCGATTCCGGGTTGGCCACCGACGGTCATAAGCGGGTGTGCTTCGATTTCGGGGTGGTTATTCCTCTGTTCTGTCAAGAATGTCATCCTTTGTGTTATGTATATGTTAGTAAACAGCCCTAGAGGCTTTGAAAAATTTTGATTGATGAACTCAATTTATCTCATGTTTTGTTACCAGTTATGTTATGTGTTATTTGATTAAGACGGAACCCATTTGTTGGAATCATTTAGAACTCAACCGAGGTCACTAAAAAGGAGATTATTATTAGAGTATCGCTAAGATTTGAACTAACTTAAAGACTAAACGATTTAAGCCAATGAAAATTTTCCAACTTGATATCTGAAGAAGTAAGACTTCATTTACTGAAATTATATTATTATGGAACTAGTGAAAACATTGATAGTGACTAATTACGTTATATTGAATTATAAACCTGGAAGAATTAACGGGACTGGACTGTGATTAATGAACGCTTTGAAACCCACTTCTTGATATGAACAATTACATATATGTGCACCTATTTGTGAACTTACTTGGAGAATGTAACATTGTATTTGACCTGAACTCTTCGATATGAACTATTGTGGTACATAACTCTGATGTGATTTGAGAATCAAGGAACTTAGAACAACTGTAGAACTACTGACTATGCACCTAAGCGAATGGAGTATGAACTATAGAATTAATATACCTCGTTGGAAATAATAAGGCTAGAACCTTTACCTGATCTAATGTGATAGAACTATGGTTTGATGAGACCTTTGTTTACCTAAGAGAACTTCTGTTTGATGACTCACGCTTGAACTTTGACTTGATATGACTGGGTAGAACTTGCATCTGCTATGACCTGGTTGAACTTTCATTGATTTGATCTGAGGAGATTCTTATTGAGAGCTATTATCTGATTGATTACATTATGGGGGATTGTGAATTGCTTATGATTGAATAACAGGGCCGCGTTGCTAAAGGAACTAACCGAATGAGAATTAGAATCAATCTTGAACCCTTACGAAGAATGTGAACCGCCAACGGCAGACTATGTGATTACGAATAGCTTCTTACTATATGCCTGTAACCGATTGGGAAAACACGTGAATGAAATTATGAAATTTGGTAACTTATGCTTGGGGAATATGGGAATACTGTATATATGACATGCGATTAATTACCTGGTATTACCGTTTTGACCATGAACTTGTTTGACTAGAGAATGATTGCTTTGGTATTACTGTACTTCAAAACTGATGGGATTTGTGACAACAGACTGGTTTGATTATAAACTTTGACTACCTGGGGGTATATGTAATCAGTAGGACTGCTTCTGTATTGACACATAGTACGATTGAATCTGTGGAAACTGAGGCTGATGAATAGTATATGAATGATTACCTCGGAATTTCGTTTACTGCTATGGGGTTAACGTACGAAATTGCCTTGTATTTCTGCTATACTTTGGATGACTTGGACTAACTGTAATGGTTTACTGAATTGAAAACCAAGTTGAACAAGGACCGGATGGATGACTCGGAAACGAATAAATCAAATCTTTGTATCTTAACGGGGGAAATTACTTATGAAAATGGAAACAGTGTGAATCTATGACCCCGATAAGTACTTGATATAAGTAATGTGAATAATAACGTAGTAAAGTTATGTCCAGCTGTATTTATTTTCTGTGTGACAAAATAAGTTTTGTTTTCTGAATGCTATATGTTGTATGCTGAACGATTGTCCAATTTATGATATGTATTCGTGACATCCTCAGCATCATATAATATGCGTCCCTTTATAGGTCATCACATCAGGTCCCTTCATGGGTCATCGGATTTGTTAGTGCTAATAAATGCACCACGTATGCTTAAGCAAGAACTGTGACATCTGTGTATGATCTGGACAAGAATGTGAATATGAACATGTATACGAATCTGTTTCTGATTAAAATCTGAATACGTATAAGACTCTGTTTTAATATGAACCCTAATCTCTGTATATGATTTGTGATTCTGTTTCTGTACGAATCTAAGGTCGAGATTGGGTTATGAGCATATTTATGTATATGGTTATGCTTCTGTTTTGTAAAGAATTGCAGTTATATTTTTGATGAACATTATTTCTTTTGATATAAGATAACTTGAGTTTGGAAGACCAAACTTTTTAAGGTGGGGAGACTGTAACAACCCTGACCCGTAATTAGCTACTAATCAAAGATTAAAGATGCTAATTGAGTGAATCAAATGAATTATGGGTTTATTATGTGAATCGCATGATATTTGGCTTACTATCTGTTACTTGTAGAAATATCTGTCTAGAATTCTGCTTTAATATGTAAATTGAAAGCCTTATCGGCATTCGAAACCGAAATTGACTCCACCAATATGTTATTTGGAATTTTTAGAACCATATGGCTAGTTTTATTAAAAATTGATTCAGTCTGATTCGTTAAGTCGCGTTTGGCAAGCCTTATGTTCTAATTAGTGTATTTTAGCATCATAGCTTTATATGTGAGATATAAGCTCATTTGAGCTCATTTGTTTCATCTCCCTTGAGTGGAAAAATCTGAGAATTCATTCTAGAGAGAGAGAGAGAGTGCAATTCTAGAGAGAGAGTTGAAGGAATTAAAGAGAAATTGAAGGCCATAGCTTGAATTGATCAAAGATTGTGCAAGTACCTAGTTAATTGAAGACTCTAGGTAAGGATTTAAGACTTAATTATGACTTTTAACCATCAAGTAGATCATTTCAAGAAGAATTTGTGATTATGTACAAGAATTGGACCAAAGATGATGAATTTAGAATTAATTCATACATGCATGGTTAGTTTAGTTTAATTTCATCATTTTGAACATGATTCATATCATCCATGTTTGAATTATCATGTTCCTTTACTTAAAATCACGATTTGGGAAGAATTTCTTACATGCATGGAGCTTATGAGCTCAATTTGCTAGTTTCATGAGGTTTGAAGAAAAGATTTTACATGCATGTTGTGTTAATGAACATTCATCATGTTTTAAGTTGAAATTGTGAGTTTTTAACAAACCTTTGGGTCATGATTTTATGAAATGATCCTAAATTCTTAATGTTTTACAAGTTTATTATGTTATCTCAAGTTTTGAGGCCCAAGAGATGTGTTTTGAAGGTTAGAATTCGAGTTTTGAGCTTGAAGGTACAATCTGGAAATTTCAGAATTTGCATCTACGCTCGAGCGTGGGAGTTCATGCTCGAGCGACCAGTCCAAGTGCGTGCACTCTGCTCGAGCAACCAAAAGTCCGCTCGAGCGTGAATTGCAAGCTCCCAGAAGTTTCATGTCTTTTACAGATCACTCAAGCGAAGGAATGTGCGCTCGAGCGACCATTCACATTTTGCATGTCTGCTCGAGCGGGGAAAGCTATGCTCGAGCGTGGACCTTATTTTTAAAAATTTTGACTAAGTGTTCCAAGGCATGTTTTGGCATCCTTATTGCATCTTAGGCATTCTTAAGCCTTAATTAAGCCATAGTAATGAGGTTATGGATTAGAAACACACTAAGACAAGAATGTACTAAGTCAATGAATTGCAAGTGTGTGTGTGTTAGACAATGTGATAAGAAAGAACAAGAACCAACGTAATGAAAGCTAAGCCGTGTTGGCCACATGAATGTATAATAATATGACATGCTTGTGTTATGTATTTTGTGATTATAAGTCAAGACTCGAGGATTGATTGACCATTTACGGGAACCACTGTGAGTAACATTTCTGTAAAGATATGTTGATATGAATTATGTTCCAAATGAAATGTGATAAGCTATGATTTCTGAAATGATATCTGTTTACGTGAACGAACATCCCAAGTTTGAAATCTATTATGGCATCCATAGATAGTCCCAAGTCATGGGGGACGGCATGAAAATGCGGGTCCATGGCATACAAGTAATTACGAGATCTCGTTAGCCACTTCATTGTGGTGATATGTGTTTAATCGGTATCCGGAACCGATTACTCTAGTCGGAAGACGTTCTGTGATGTGTTCTATGGGATGTACCATTATTATGTTTTGATATGACGATGATTATGTTATGATCTGTTTTCCGCTTATGATATATTCGGATTTCGTTCACTAACCTCTTTACCTTAATGTTATTCATTGGGCTTTAGCTCATTATGTGTATATATATGTATAGTTGAGCATTCTGGAGCTCGAGCCTGAAGGCTTTTGTCTGGATCTGTGTTCTGTTGTCAGCCAACCATTGTGCCTTACGTGGAGGTTCCCGAAGTGTCCTGTGTTCAAGTTCTGTTGGTTCTATGTATATGTATGACTTGATTTAATTCTGTTGGCTGGGCTTAAGATACTATATTGTGTGTGGGTATAATGTATGATTGACTTTTGATTATGTATATAAAGTTTTTAAATATTCCATTTCATATAAGTCAGCACAGCTCATTGGACAATTATATTTTTGTATTTGCTTCCGCTAGCCCCTTAATCTTGTTAATCTGTTCAGAGGCCTTCGGTAGTCCAAGGATTACTGGCCGATTACGATGCTAAACCTATAGGGACGGGTTTGGGTCGTGACAGTTGTGTCACATGCTGCTCTTCTCAAATGAAGAAGGCAATGGAATCTAGTGTATGCATGGAGTACTACCTTTTAGATTTGTATGTCATAGTGTGTTCGCAATTGCAACATTTATGTAGTACTTTCTTGTGAAAAGTTCAGTATTTATTTATGTGGTTGTTCATTTGTGGTTCAATTTTTTCATTTACTTATATTGATTTATTAATTTAGTTATTTACATTTTTTGTAGGTGTTTATTAGTTTATGTAATTTTGGAAGTTGCTATGTTATTTATTTATTTTTATTTTCTATATTTACTTACTTATTTTGCATTACATGTGTTGGTTTATTTATATTTTTGTAATTATTTATTTACTTATATATTTTAGTTTCTAATTAGTTTGTTAAATAAATACAGTTTCTGTAGTTATTTATTTCTAGTTCAGTTTATAATTCTATTTACTTACAGTTTGTGAATAATTATAATTATGTATTTAGTCAATTTCGGTTGTGTTTACCTATTTATTTATTTTTATTTTCACACTGCGTTTACTTATATTTTTGTATTAATTTACTTAATTTTTTATTTCCGGTTCTATTTATTTATTTATTTACGGTTTCTGTACATATGTATTTATGTATTTACTTAATTTCGATTGTATTTATTTATTAACTTATTTATTGATTTTTGGTTCTATTTATTTATTTATTTATATTTCTATACCTATGTAATTGTTTAAATATTTATTGTGTAGTATTTATGTATGTATTTGTCTGTCACATGTTAGAGTTGCAAAAACAAACTATTGCGTATACTTGCTAATGCTATCTCAAATGAGAATGGAATCTGTTAGCAACTTTTCAGTATGTACATGAATCACATGGTATTGTCAAATTGTAGTTCATCATGTATCACATGGAAATAGTTGCATTTGGTACGGGCACTTGTGAAACAATTGCTATATATGGAGATGATTGTCTGTTCGTCTGGAAACAAAAGCTTTGTGGCCCTTAATCAGTTTAGTCGTTGTTGTCTTCCAAATTTCCATTATGTGGAGAAAATGTTGAATTTCATTTTTGGTTCAGTCCACGGTGACATAACCCCACCAAAGGTGTGGTACGTGCCTGACATTAACATCTATTTACACAACCATTTAATGTATTTATTTGAACCCAATTCATGCCAAGCAAATGTTGGAAACTGTAAAAAGTGGTTACTATCGACAAACCTAGAAAATTTGGTTCAAAATTTTTTTTCCTTATTTTTTTCCCCATTATTAATGGTTCCAATCCAGCTTATTTTATAAAGTGTATGTAATTCTTGTATGAGTTTTTTTGTTGTGGTTTGTAGCGTCCATGGATCCGCAAGAGGGTACTAGCTCTGGAGTCGTACGCAATGGACAAATAAATGCATGGATACGAGAGATGATTTGAGAAATAGAATCGATGACATCAATGATATGGGTGGAAATTGCACGCGTTGCCAATGAGTACACGTACGTTGACAGGACTCCATTTCACATATCATCATTGACGGGTCACTTATGGATGGAGGAGATGCTTTGAGGTCGGCATGAAGTATTTCAGCGAAATTTTTAGATGTCTAAGGATGTGTTCTTATTGCTGTGCAAGACGTTAGTTGAGGATTTCAGTCTCCCAATACCACAATGTCCCCATGGTGTGGACGTAGTTGAGAGTGAAGGCATGTTCATATTCGTGTTGTGGGGCTTCTCGAGTTGGGATATTGAAGACCGTTTCCAACACTCGGGGGAAACAATATGGCGTCATGTATTGCGTATTCTTAAAGCAATGAAGTTGTTCACACGTGCACACTGTCGACCGATGAGGTCACAACACAACAGACATCTGTACTTAGAGTCCCGATGAAAATTTTGCCATTCCGGGTCAGTTTAATCATTTTCCAAACATTTCATGAATAGTAACCACATCTTTGTTAACAAGGGATGACATTTTTTGGTGTCATGTGTTCGTCCTTATCACTTATGCAATTGTTGTGTGTGCATGCCCAAGACTGTATTGGCACGCTAGACGGCACATACGTAGAGGCACATCTCCCATCGTGGGAGGCAGTGCCATATTTTGGTCGTAAAGGACCGGCCACGCAAAACATACTCGTGGTGTGTGATTTCGACTTGTGCTTTACTTTTATCTCTTGAGGATGGGAGGGTAGTATGCACGACGGTAGAGTTTTTAACGAAGTCACACAAAACCTAGCCAAATAGTTCTCCACCCCAGAGGAAGGTTAGTTGAATTAGGGGTGTTCACACATATTTGTTAGTTGTGTGCATTTCATTGAAGTATGATGCTACTAATGCAAAATTATCTTATGACAACTAGGAAAATATTACCTTGTTGATGTGGAGTACAAGAACCAAAAAGGCTATTTGGCGCCATTTAAGGGATGTCGATACCACCAGGAAGAGTTTTGCACTACTGGACGGGTAAGAAATGCAAACGAAGTTTTCAACATGGTGCACTCCTCCATACAGAGTGCAATTGAACATACGTTCAGAGTATGGAAAGCATGCTGGAGATTCTTACATAACATGCCTCGATATGATTATGGGAAAGTGTAGGTGCCATTGGTCGGGGCTTCAATGGCACCACATAATTTTATACGCTGCAACTCCGACGACGATGAAACCTTCAACAAAGTTGCCAATGCAAAGACATTTACTTTCAACGACATGCCACATGTTGAGGGTGCTGGTGATGACGATGATGGTGAACTAGCGGACGATAATGGTGAACCAGCGGGCGATGATGACGTACATATGAACGAAGTTAGGAAATCAATTTGAAATGAGGTGGTGTGGCATCGGTGTCATCTTGGGTTGTAATCCTGTTTGGGCTTTACCAATTGACGGGAAGAGTGCAATTTCTTCGCAAAAAATTTGATAAATTTAATTTTAGTGGGAAGAATTTAATTATGTTAATGTGATGTGTAGTGCAACATTAAATAATTTAATATTTTTAATAATTTCAACTGCCTAACATTAAAAAGTGTTATATTACATTTCAAATAATTCAAACAAAAACATGGGTCAAAATGTTATTTTCATAAGATGGGTAAGGGTATTTTGGTCATTTTAATGTGATGTGACAACATAAACAAATATTAAACAAAAAATTCAAAAGCCAACTTTTTACCAACTTCCCAAATCACTTTCCAGAAAAGTCAAAAAGCTTGGTGAAAAGTCAAAAATCAACTTTTTACTAACTTCCCAAAACACCATAATCTACAAAGGTATCTGCTTTCTCATAGTTTTTTTTAGTACAACTCATTTTACACAAGCAGCTTTTTTTTTTTTTTTTTTTTTTGCATATAAAAAGTAGAATGCCCAAGGGCATAGAGGTATTTGGATGGCAAGAATGAAGAAACAGAAGGGTAAATTACAACATCCCCTAATATTTACTTAAATTATAAATTATCTCATGTGGTTTTAGGAATTACATTATGCGCCAAAGGTTTATAATTTCATAACAAATAGGTCCTTTTATTAGTAAATTATCAAGTTAATTAACATTTTTTTTATAATGTTAAAATTTTATTTCAATTAATAATTCAAATAATTTTATTATTGTATAAGTGAACAGTTAAAATTTTTACTTTTTCTATTAATTCTGTTAAATAAAAAATTCTAACAGGGTGATATTTGTAATTTTTCAAACTATAGAAGGCAATTCATATTTTAAGCAAACTTCAAAGAAAGTGATACGATAGGTGTTTTGTTTTGCTAACTGTTTCAACTCATTCTAAACACTCCAAATATCATTCTAATCTCTTTCAGCTGTTTGAATACATCTAAAAAAAGAATATTTTTTCTTGATCGGCAAATGTTAGTTGTTAGTTGTTAGATTAGCACCTATGGGAGAAAATTTCTCTACTCTTGGCAAAGCACCTTAGTACTTGCACTCTCTTAATTCAACTCCCCTAAGGGGAATTGAACCCATGATCTCCTTGAGATTAAGTCCTAAGAAAGGCATGGTGGCCAACTAATTATCTAAAAATGGATCATGATTTCTACTTGAATCAAACTTTAATATCTTTCCCATCCCAATCTTTAAAAAAAAAAAAATGTCTTTACCATCATTGTTTTTATTATCGGTTATTTATTTATTTATTATTATTATTGAAACTATTAAATTTTTTAAAATATTGTATAAAATTTATCTTTACAAAAATGCTTGTGACTCATTTTTTTTGGAGACCTCCACAATCCCTTTTAGATCTTAACCATTGATGTATGTATAGGACCCACTCATGCATGTGTAAGGCCCACACCATCAATGGTTGAGATCTAAAGGGGGTTGTGGGGTCTTCAAAAAAAAGAGGTCTCAATTATTGTTATTACCTTTACCATCCCAATTTATAAAAAAAATAAAAATAAAATAAAAATGTAAACTACACTCACCTCCCTTGAGGTTTCTGACAATTACAGGGACCTCCTCTATAGTTTCAATAATTACAGAAATCACCCTTACTTTTGAAACTATTATTAAGATTCCCCCACCGTTAATCTTTTATTAATTTATTTAAGAGAATATGATGACGTCATGCACTGTAAGTAAAAAATTTCAAAATTGCCCTTATATATTCAAATAGTAAATTTCACTTACCTCCTCTGAGGTTTTACAAAAAATTAATAAAGATCGATACATTATTTTAATAATGTTAAACAAAATTATTAAATTCTACACAATATTTAAAAAAAAATTGTTAAGACTAGCATATATATAGTAGAATAACCAAACATTACCTTATCTTAAAAAAAAATAAAAGAGCTAATAAATTAATCACCATTAAACCTTATACTAGATTAAATATAGTCATTTATTTGAAAATTATGAGACAAAGTATAAAAGATGTTTTATTTTTTTGAAAAGACGAGGGAAATTTATATGAAAATTGGGCCGAGCTGGATAATGGGCCGTTATGGGCCACAGTACGAAGGGCTGAGTAAAAAGGCCATAAAGTTACTCCGGTCCAAATGAGGCTTAAAAGTTACTCCGGTCCAAAAGAGGCTTGAAGTTATTCCGGTCCCAAAGAGCTTACGGTAAGCTCGGTCAGGACCATGTTATTGGTTATCCCGGTCGAAGACATACCATGGTTAGCACTGGGAGAAACCGGGGTAAGAGCAGTGAATGGAAGAGCCGAGCTATAGTTATCTCGGTCTAGTCTGCGGCTCAGCACATCCATGCTTACCTCGGTTATATTGGAATCCGACCATGGTAAAACCACCTCACTTGGTTTAAGCAGTAAGGAGGGTGTTGAAGGATAAGCATTATCTTTCAAGAGTATGACTCCTAGGAGGACTCTACATGGAGGAGTAAGAGTACTACTAGGATTGTGCCACGCGGAACCTATAAAAGCTCACAACATCACCCATGGAGAGGTAACACAACTTTGATTCCCGAACACATAGAGCTTTTTGTCTATTTGTCTATTTTGCTGACTTAGGCATCGGAGAGGTATCCGGCACACACCCGCCGGCTAGCTCACGTTTGTGTTTTCAGGGAGTAAAGCGACAACGTACGGAGAAGTACAGACTTGATCAACAGGATTATACGGGAAGAATATTTCGTGCCTGTACAATTGGCACCGTCTGTGGGAACATCAGACTAGAACAAACCCTCTTGATCAAGCTTTTCCTCTTTAGAAGCAATGGTGCACAACGAAGATTTGCCGCAGTCCGCCATCGACGGACAAACACCAGAGGGGGGTGCAAGGCGCGAAGGCCTACCTTCTATCCCTTCCATGGAGGACTTGGAGCCACAGCGACAGAATCCCAGGAGGGATGCAAGGGGGAGGAAGCAGACTAACAGCCCCCGTCACTCTCGTTCACAAAGTCCTGACAGACAAAGGCGGAGGATTGATCCTCAAGTTCTGGAGGACCGCGTGAAGGAGCAAGATGAATTGATAAGGAAGATGGCGGCGGATATGGAGGCCATGAAACGTCAGATCAAGGGAAAAGGGGTGGTGGCAGGAGAGGGGCGCAAAGGCAATACGCCTTCTCGCCACTCAGAAGATCGTAGTAGGCATACCACGACATCGCAAGCAGAGAGTAGAAGCCTCAGGACGAGCAACACTCAATCAAGGACTTCTAGAACTCGTTACTCCAGGTCTGAGAGAACGAGATCATTAAGGTCTTACACAGAGGGAAGTACCTATCGGCCTTCACACACGCACCATACATCATCCAGGCAAACGGAGTTGCCTAGATCGTCCGACTTACGGACTGTGCTTAAAGAAAGGGCGCGACAGAAGGAAGACGCTAGGACACGTGATCCACACAGAGTTTCAGCTCTTCAGCGGTTGGCTCCTCGGACGCATGGAAGCGTTGAGGTTGGGATGCCAATACCGTAACTTGCCTACGAACCAACAGATAAAGCGTTGGCAAGACTCCATAGCTCGCCGTTCGTTTCGACAATTGAGAACGCACCATTACCCTCAGGCTTCATCCAGCCTAAATTTACCACGTACGAAGGGAAGACAGACCCTTACATGCACCTAATCCACTTTCGTCAGGTTATGGCAGTATACCGACGGAACGAAGCTTTAATGTGCATCCTCTTCCCATCAAGCCTTGGTGACCTAGGCTTGACTTGGTTTGAAAAACTTCCAGAAGGCAGCATAGCCTCCTGGGTGTAATTGGCGGAGGCATTAGTTACTAGGTTCAGAACGAACACCAAAACCCCGGTGGAAATTGATCAATTGCTCTCTATCGATATGAGCGAAAAAGAGTCATTAAAATCCTACAATAGCCGCTACTGGGAGACCTTCAACCAGATTGGGGACTGCCCCACCAATCTCGCCATCGCACAGTATAAAAGAGGCCTTCCAGTCGGGAATAGACTAAGGGACTCAATCACTATGACAGCGTCTCTCACAATGGAGGCCTTAATGGAGAGAGTGCACCAACACATTTAGGTAGAAGAAGATGGCGCTCGTGCTCAACCAAAGTCTAGCACGACCACAGTACCAGATAAAAAGACCGCAACAAAGGTCAACGCGGTAGAACATCCGAACAAAAATGGACGAGGAAGGCGGGACAACGGAGAAGACCAGGATAAAAGATGGTTGAGAGTCCGCACTGCCATTACCATGGTATTCAAAAAGCCAATCTATCGGATTCAAAGCGAGATACGCGATGAACCTTTTGTCAGATGGCCTGCCAAGCTAGGAGAAGCTCAGAAGGACTACGACGAAAAATTATGGTGCACCTTCCATAAAGAAAAGGGGCACCGCACTGAAAATTGTACATCATTGAGACAGCATTTAGAGGAGTTATGGCAGCCGGTCACCTGGACAAATACATTGAAGGAGGGGCGCAGCCAGCCCCCCAGAATGACAACCACCCGAACGGTATGCCAATCGACCCCCCACCTCAAGGCGTGATCAACGTGATTCATGGAGTATTCGAACCTGAGCGCGTATGCGAACTCAGGGGCATGATAAAGAAGGCTGAGCACTTAAGAGAGGTACTAAGCGCCCAACCTATCATCAAAAAGGGGAGAACAGAGGCCACGAACGTCATGTCTTTTTCAGACAAGGACTTGGAAAGAATATATTGCCCTCACAACGATGCACTGGTCGTCACCCTCCGCATCAAGGACTATGACGTCAAGCGAATTTTGATAGACTAAGGTAGCTCGTGTAAGATAATGTACTACGACACCTTCAAACAGCTAAAATTGGAGGACAAAGACCTGGCCCCAGCTGTATCCCCCCTGATCGGATTCAACTCAATGCCAGAATGGCCAGTCGACAAAATTATCCTGCCAGTCAGGGCAGGAAGCGTGACAAAACAAGTGGAATTTTGGGTGTTGAAGGTCCCTTCCACTTACAACATAGGCCCTGTTTGGTAGAGCTGTGGAAAAGTGCTTATAGCTTATGCCTTAACAGCTTATAGCTTATAACTATGAACATAAACTGATTTCTGACTTATAAATTAAGCTTCTCCTGCCCCACTCAAAGAATAAGCTGATTTCTGAATTACAAAAAGCTATAAGCTGCATTGTTAAGCTAAACCAAACACATCAAAATAGGTTAACTTAAGTTGAAAGCTGAAATAAGTTGAAAAAAAGCTGTACCAAACAGGGCCATAATCTTGGGAAGAACATGGCTGCATGCCATACAAGCGGTATCTTTGTCCTACCATCAAGTAATGCGATTTCCCAATGAAACCGGGGTAATTGAAGAGGTTTTTGGAGACCAAATTATGTCAAAGCAATGCTTTGTCACGGTTAATAGCAGCCGCATTGCCAAGGGATATGTTCATTCGGTGGAAGAACCTGAGAGCAATGAACTATTCGCAGATGTCAGCAAAGCAATTGACCAAAAAGCGGTAGAAGACTTGGTAGAAATAAGAATAGATGAAAAGAATCCGGATAAATTCTTTTTGCTCGGATCGTCGTTGTCCAGCACTGAGAGATTAGAGGTTTTGGAATTCTTAACCTCTAACATTGAAGTGTTCGCCTGGACACCCTACGACATGCCAGGCATTGATCCAAATTTCATCTGTCACCAACTCAATGTCCACCCATCCGCCAGACTAATCATTTAGCGCACTCGCAGATCGGCACTCTACCACGCCGAAATAGTTGCGGAAGAAGTGGGAAATCTGCTAGAGGCAGGAGCTATCAGAGAGGTGCACTACCCCAGATGGATTTCCAACACAGTCGTGGTAGCAAAAAAGAATGGCAAATGACGTGTCTGCGTCGACTATAAGACAGTCAACAAAGCATGCCCAAAGGACAGCTTCCCCCTACAACGAATAGATCAACTGGTAGACCTAACGGCAGGGCACAATCGACTTAGCTTTCTTGATGCATACAGAGGCTACCATCAGATCGCCATGTACGAACCAGACCAGGAGGTCACGTCCTTTATAACTCCAAGAGGACTGTATTGTTACAAGGTCATGCCCTTTGGCCTAAAGAACGCAGGGGCAACATTCCAAAGAATGGTCACCAAGATGTTCGAGCCGTTGTTAGGCAGAACAATGGAGGCTTACATCGACGACATGGTGGCCAAAAGCAAGGACGAGAACGACCATCTAAGGGACCTAGGTGAGATGTTCCAGATTCTGAAGAGACACAAGTTGCGCCTTAATGCATCTAAGTGCGCGTTCGGTGTAGGATCTGGCAAATTCCTAGGCTTCTTGGTGACCAACCGGGATATTGAAGCAGACCCCTCCCAGATCAAAGCTATTCAGGATCTGGAGAGGCCTAACTCAATAAAAGAAGTGCAGCATCTCATCGGCATGGCAGCTGCACTCAACCGATTCATTAGCCGGTCGTCAGACAGACTACGACCATTTTTTCTAGCATTAAAAGCCAAGTTCGAGTGGGACGAAGAATGCGACCAAGCTCTGGAAAAATTGAAGGAATACATGTCTTCTCCACCCCTGCTTGTCACCCCAATACCTGGAGAAGAACTCTTCTTGTACCTGGCGGTCTCTCAGCACGCAATTAGCGCAGTATTGGTCCGTGCGGAAGGAATCCAACATCTGCCCATTTATTATGTCAGCAAAACATTGCTGGGCATCGAAACGAGGTACTTGCCACTGGAAAAACTGGCCTTGGCCTTAATGATGGCCTCAAGGAAGTTGTCACACTACTTCCACGCCCACACCATAGTCGTCCTCACAGCTTTCCCATTAAAAGCTTTGTTTGAGGGGGCAAACTTTTCTGGACAAATCTTGAAGTGGGCAGTAGAGTTGGGAGAATTCGACATCAAGTTCCAACCCAGAACCACGATAAAGGCCCAAGCTTTGGCAGACTTTGTCGCAGAATTTACTCCTAGAAGTCATCATATCTGCCTAGTCGACCTGACTAATGCAACAGAACTAGGGATGGAAGTTGACGCCGAAATAGCGTAACCCCTGGTGCAGGATACTCAGTCGGACCCCAAGGTAGACCAGAGTAAAGAGAGCAAGGCAGAAGCGAACCATGCTACACCAAGCCAAGACTCACTAACAAATAAAGACTTGGTTCAATCAGATAGCGAGGGGCAGACAGCAAGTATGGACCTTGAAAAAGACACCAGCAACATTCTTGACCCCACGGCATCATCTAATCCTTCCACTTGCTGGAAATTATTCGTTGGAGAAATGTGGAAGCTCTTTGTGGACGGAGCATCCAACCGGCATGGTGCAGGACTTAGCATAGTCCTCATCTCACCAGACGGCCTGGTTGTGGAGCAAGCAGTCAACCTTGAATTCCCAATATCAAACAATGAAGCGGAATATGAAGCGCTTCTTGCAGGTCTTAAATTAGCATTCTACATGACGGCCACCGAGCTAATGGTCTACAGCGACTCACAGCTGGTGGTAAACCAAATTTCTAGCGACTACGAAATAAAGGATGACAGGATGGCCAAGTACCAAGAATTGGTCAGAACAGAGATCAAGAAATTTGAAGCAGTAAGGATAGAACAGATTGGCAGGGAGAAAAACAGTAGGGCAGACGAACTAGCAGGCTTTGCTTCAATGGCAGATACGTCCATCCCTCACCCACTGCTAATTGACTACCTACCAAGACCAAGCATTGAAGACCCCGAAGCAGAAGAGGTATGTTGCCCCGAACTAGGCCCTTCATGGATGGATCCCATCATACTATTCTTAAAAGACGGCGTCTTACCAGAAGAAAAGAAAGAAGCCAACAAAATTAGAACAAAGTCACAACAATTTTGGCTCTCCCCATCTATGGCATTATACAAAAAGTCATTTTCAGGACCTTACCTAAAGTGTGTCCACCCCAACAAAGTGGAAGCATTCTTGTTCGAGATACACGAAGGCGTGTGCGGAAGCCACCAATGAGAAAGATCGTTAGCCTACAGATCCATTTCACAAGGATACTGGTGGCCATACATGCAAGCAGACTCAAAGAAGTATGTGAAGACGTACGAGAAATGTCAGAAGTTCGCACACCAAATACATCAGCCAGCCAGAGAACTCCTACCATTGACCAGCCTATGGCCCTTCGCAATGTGGAGCTTGGACATAGTAGGACCACTTCCAACAGCACCCGGTAACAGGAAGTTCTTTCTCGTAGCAACAGACTACTTCACAAAGTGGGTGGAAGCAGAAGCATTGGCATCAATCAGGGAAAAAGATGTGAAGAAGCTCGTCTGGCAGAATATCATTACTCGATTCGGCGTACCTAAAGCCCTAATATTAGACAACGGCACTCAGTTTGATGGCAGAATCTTTAGAGGCTTTTTTGAAGAATACAAAATAGAGTTCTACAATTCTACACCGACATATCCCCAAGCCAACGGCCAGGCAGAAGCATCAAACAAGGTCATCTTGGATGGACTGAAGAAAAGGTTAGAAAGAGCAAAAGGCAAATGGGCTGAGGAACTTCCTTATGTTTTATGGGCCTACCGCACCACACCTCGACGATCAACAGGAGAAACACCATTCTCTTTAGCCTACGGCATGGAAGCAGTAATCCCGCTGGAAGTTGGCCTCCCCACAATTAGAAGCAAAAATTTTGACCCAGACTTGAATGGAGAAGCCATAGCATTGGAACTCGACCTCGCCGAAGAAAGAAGAGAAAAAGCATTGGTTCACATCGCCTCATACCAACAAGAGTTATCCAGGAAATACAACAAGACAGTACATCCAAGGCAATTTAAAATTGGAGATTGGGTACTGCGCAAAGTGATGGGAAACACCATAATACCGGGAGATGGCAAGTTAGGGCCCAATTGGGAAGGACCTTACAAAGTGGTTGGATTAGCAGGCAAAGGGGCATACCACTTAGAAAACGAGGACGACAAAGCCATTCCCAGGCCATGGAACACTGCCAATCTTAAATTATTTTATTTTTAACTTTTCTTCAATACTTGTAATTTTTCTTTTCCCCAATAAAACAAGTAGTTTTCTTTTCAGCATAAGTGTTTTATTCTGTAAAAAGTTGTTTTAGTGAGTTAGGGGCATTGAAAACTTGGTTGGTTGGAAAAACCAACACCCTTCTTAAGCCCAGGATAAGGATCCAGGCTGCAGGACATTTGGTTGGAATAACCAAATGCTTTATTCTAAATTGGCAGGAATAACCAATCTAGAGGTTGGCTGGAAAAACCAACACCCTTCCTAAGCTTAGGATAAGGATCCAGGCTGCAGGATATTTGGTCAGAATAACCAAACACTTTATTCTAAATTGGCAGGAATAACCAATCTAGAGGTTGGTTGGAAAAACCAACACCTTTCCTAAGCCCAGGATAAGGATCCAGGCTGCAGGACATTTGGTCGGAATAACCAAACACTTTATTCTAAATTGGCAGGAATACCCAATTTAGAGGTTGGCTGGATTAAACCAACACTTGGTACTCTTCAGCCGAAATAGGGATATCGCCTAAAGAGTGGTTGGCTGGATTAAACCAACACTTAGTACTCTTCAGCCGAAATAGGGATATCGGCTAAAGAGTGGTTAGCTGAATTAAACCAACACTTGGTACTTTTCAACCGAAGTAAGGACATCGGCTAAAGAGTGGTTGGCTGGATTAAACCAACACTCGCTTACTCTTCAGCCGAAGCAAGGATATCGGCTGAAGAGTGGTTGGCTGGATTGAACCAACTCTTAGTTCTCTTCAGCCAAAGTAGGTATCTCGGCTAAAGAGTGGTTGGCAGCTATAATTATATTGTAAGATTAAGACCGAGATAATTATCTCAGCAAGAAAATGTTAATCTGTATACAAAGTAAATGCAGGCATGGCATAGACCGAGTAGAAAGATGAAATGTTTTTTATTCAAAAGCAAAACAGAGCTACAATTATTGGAGACTCACTCCGGTTACAAACTTTTTTCCCAACAAAAAGCAAGAAAATACTAAAATCAAGCAACAAGAAGAGAAGTACAAAATCAGGCGAAAAGATCATCAAGAGTAGCATCAAGGTCAACTCGGACCCTGGTTTCATTCGATAGCATGGTCTCGGTTGGAAGTATGGTTTCCGTAGGCAGCTCGTTGGTCAGGTCTTCCACCATTGGCTCCGACCGAACTGATTGATTGACAGGGTCATTGACAACCGGGGTATCATTGGGCACGATTTCTTCTTCATCATCTGAATCCTCAAGAAATTGTTGCTGAAGGGTAGCAGCATATTCCGCCATGGAGCTCGGTATGAAGTATGCAGGAGCGTTAAAGACCTCGGTCTTTGGACCATGACCAAGCTGCACTACAGCCGCCCTCCACCCACATTTGAAGAAGAGATCCTTGGCAGCTTCACATTGTTTAATGTAAGTCGCCTCCCCCTCCTTGTAACCCCGGAGCTCGGTGTCATCCACACTCTTCTTCAGCTTCTCAATCTCGGCGTTCTTCTTTCCTTCGAGCTTGGCCAGCTCTCGCAGGTATTTGTCTTTTATCACGGCCGCAGCCTTTTGCTTGTCTGCTTTGGCTGAGCTAACCAATCCGGTCAGACGGACATTCTCGGATTGAAGCTCGGCTATCCGTTTCCTGGCTTGTTCTAGCTCGGCAGTCTTTTCAGTCATTTCGGCCATGGCTTGCCTTGTAGTCTTGCGAAGTTCCAGCACATGCTTATGAGCGATGTGGTTCTTCTGCATGGCCTGCAAAAGAATGGGAAAAATTTGTAATCAAACCGAGATGAAAGTTGTACAAATTAGAAAGATTAATAGAGGAAGCTACTTACGAGCACCATGGATTTCGTGGCTGAACGGATGGCTTTTAACTCGGTCAAGTGGTTGTGGTGCTTCATGTCGGCGGGAAGGCAAACACCTTTAGCCAGGTTGAATGCCATCAGGTGGTCTTTCTCTGCAACCACTGAGTCAGAATCCGTGATAGCACGGTTTTGAAAGGTGATTTTTGGAGCCCATTTGGAGGAGGTAGCTTGGCTAGAGCACTCCGGTTGTGGGCTCGATGGAGGGCTTGACAGAATGGTTTGAGGAACTGCGGTTTCATCTTTGTCAACAAGACGTTGCTCGGTTTGGGTAGTCCGAGCACGTTTCTTTGGGTGAGATGATGAAGGTTGTTGAGTAGGAAGGGCCACCACGGTCCCCTGAGTTTGATCAGTTGGTGATATCTCGGTTGGGTTTGTTTCGGTCAGAAACGCTTGCACGGCTCTCTTTTTGGCCATTTCTTGTTTGGCAGTAAGTGGGATAAGGTTAATTTGAGGCAAGGATAGGTCCGGTTCAGAAGAGGCTTCTAGTAGAAAGTCGGTTACCCTGGTCCTTCGTTTTCCACTGTATTTGTAGGTCGGTTCAAATTTAAGCAGGTCAGTCCAACTCCGGTCTGGATATCGCAACGCGGCGAGAAGCACGTTCAAGTTGGGGTAACTGTATTGGGACTTAAGAAAGTTCCTATCTACAAGAAAGAAGGCAACAATTAGTTCGGTTCACAATCAGAAAACCGAAATAACAAGAAGAATGCAGTAAAGCCGGGGTAACCCTACCGACTACACCCTTGTTCCAGTTTATTCTGTGGCCTGGGATCTTGGCTTGATGGTCTTCAAAATTTCCAGATACCCAGAAAAAATCATCATCGTTCAAGTCTTTGTCCGGTGTGTCCTTTATTATTTTTTCACGCCGACGCTTTATTCGTAAGTAGTAAACTCAGCCATCTTCGGCTGATCCTATGGAATACTGGTGGAAGAGCTCGGCAAGACCAAGGTTAAGGCCAGCCCGACTGTTTAGCTCGGCTATTCCGTTTATTATGCGGTAAGAATTGGTGGAAAGTTGGGTAGGGCAGAGTTTGGTTTGCCTGAGGAATTCACAGAGTAAGGGTTGTACTGGGAAGCGTAGACCGCACTCCACAATGGAAATAACATTAAAAGGGACAAAACCCTGTTTACCCCAAGGAACGGTATCTAGGTCGGCTAAGGTGAGGAGAACATCGTCAGGGATGTTATAATCCTTTCGGAATTCAGCCATACCACCAGGTGTGTTTACTAAATACCTATACTTTCCCATTATGGTTTAAGTTATGAATAAATTTTACTTGGGTGTTAGCTTGGTCGGAGAATGGTACTGAGTAGCTCAGTTGAGCGCTCAAAGGAGTGCCTGGGCAACCTAAGTCTGCAAAGTGAAAAACAAAGGTGTTAAGCACAGATCGTGGGACCGTGCTAAAAGAAACACATGCAAGATAAATGAAGCCCTAGCTCGGCTATGTGAAGTGCTTCGTGTGTTAGCTTGGTTTGAGCAAGGGTTCTGTTAGCTCAGTTTTAAGCCAAGGTTTGCTAGCTCGGTTTGAGCAAGGGTTCTATTAGCTCGGTTTTAAGCAAAGGTTTGCTAGCTCGGTTTAAGCAAGGGATTTGTTAGCCCGGTTGAGCCTATTGGGGCAACATTCTTAGTTCGGTTTGAACTAAGAAGGCTGGTTTAGCCCCGAGTTGTAGCTCGGTCATGGCCGTGGCTTTCAAGCATACTATTAGCACGGATCAATAGCCAGGCTAAATTAAGTGAAAAGATGGTTTGACTTGTTGAAACTACTTGCAAAGCATGAAGAGTTAGTTCGGTTGATTAGTCCGGCTAGATTGACATTGACTGCAAACAACTTCCTAGTTCGGTTACATGTTGATTTTGAATCAAAACCAGTGTTTCTCAGACTATTTCATGAATTCAAGTGGGTTCTATTACAAGGTTTTTTTTCTTCTTCAGAAAACGAAAGGCAGAATGAAAAATGGAAGCGAAAGTGGAAAGTATGTTTTGAAAAGCAAAACAAGAGCTACGTAACATGATTAAATCAACATAAAGGAAGCATCAAGTCACTTACCAGACTAAAGAAAGGAAACTGAAGATGGGAGCAATGGCATCAAAACCACGAAGCTTCCTTAGTTGCAGGACAATGGAGGCTCGAAGAGAGAGAATGAGATGAATAGTGGTGTAAGTGATTCAAAAGAGAACAAAAGGGTTTGTTTTGATGGAAGGCCCAAAATTTGGGCGGGACTGTTCAAAAAACACGAGGTACGAAGACGGCGTGACAGCTACCTTCAGCCAATAAGAGTATGCCACGTGTCCTTGGGATAAGAAGCGATTCAGTTGCCGTGATTGAAGAGACGTTTTGACCGAACAAGTACAGCCCGGTGTGAATTTAGCTCGGCTGGAAAGGCTGAAAGAGTTTTAGCTTGGTTGGAAAAGCTTAAAAGCTTAGCTCAGTAGTAAGGTTAAAGTTTTTAGCTCGACTGGTAGACAAGGTAATCCCTATCATACTGCGCAGATAGAATTAAGGGGTAATTGAGAGGGAAATTTATATGAAAATTGGGCCGAGCTGGGTAATAGGCCGTTATGGGCCACAGTACGAAGGGCTGAGTAAAAAGGCCATAAAGTTACTTCGGTCCAAAGGAGGTTTAAAAGTTACTCCGGTCCAAAAGAGGCTTGAAGTTATTCCGGTCCCAAAGAGCTTACGGTAAGCTCGGTCAGGACCACGTTATTGGTTATCCCGGTCGAAGACATACCATGGTTAGTACTGGGAGAAACCGGGGTAAGAGCAGTGAATGGAAGAGCCGAGCTATAGTTATCTCGGTCTAGTCTGCGGATCAGCACAGTCATGCTTACCTCGGTCATATTGGAATCCGACCATGGTAAAACCACCTCACTTGGTTTAAGCAGTAAGGAGGGTGTTGAAAGATAAGCATTATCTTTTAAGAATATGACTCCTAGGAGGACTCTACATGGAGGAGTAAGAGTACTACTATGATTATGCCACGCGGAACCTATAAAAGCTCACAACATCACCCATGGAGAGGTAACACAACTTTGATTCCCGAACAAACAGAGCTTTTTGTCTATTTGTCTATTTTGCTGACTTAGGCATCGGAGAGGTATCCGGCACACACCCGCCGGCTAGCTCACGTTTGTATTTTCAGGGAGTAAAGCGACGACGTACGGAGAAGCGCAGACTTGATCAATAGGATTATACGGGAAGAAAATTTCGTGCCTGTACAACCACCAATTTATAAATAATTATTTTGAGAAATTAGAATTTGAATAAAAATTTAAAAATACATATGGGAATTTATTTTTTTCCCTACGAAAAATACATATTTGGAGAAATTATCCCTCTTTTTCCATTTATTTTATTTTATTTTTCTTTCTATTTATTTTCTCATTCATTTTTTCACAGTGTCACTGCAGCAAATAACAGCACTATATAATTTTATTATTATTATTATTATTATTATTATTATTATTATTATTATTATTTGTTCTCTTCTCTATGTTTTTTCCTCAATTTTTTTAATAATTTTTTCTCATCTATGTTAGCTAGCATCACCCAATACCATAACATCTTACGAAATATGAATTTTTCTTTTATTTTGTAAAAATATTAGTGTATTAAATGTTTTTTAAGAAAAATAAACATTATAACATTTCATATTTATAATAAAATTTTTTTTTTGACTTACAGAAATTACCAAATGTCACCTCATAAATATATATAAAAAATTATAATTTTAACTTTTCACAATCCTATATTCTCAAATTTTAATTATCATTAAAAAAAAAGGTCAATTTTTCTCACCTTAATAATAAAAATTTTAAAAATAAATATAAAAGTGAAAAAATATCTAATCACGTTATAATATAAATTAAAATTAGATTATAGGGAATGAAAGATAAATAAATTATTTAAGAATAATAAACTATTTAAATTTGTCATTTCTTAAATCTAATTAAAATAGAATTTTACTTGAAGAAATAAATTATTTGAAAATAATAAAATACTCAAATAATTTGTTATTTATTACATCTAAAATCTATATCTCCATCTTTGTTTCTTTCATTTAAATTATTTTTATTAAATTAAATCTCAAAATTAATTCAAATAAGAAATATGGATGTTCTTTCTTAATTTTATTAATGGTTGATTTTTTCTTTTCTTTTTTTAAATTTATAAAAATTCAAAACTTATAGTGGAAAAAAAAATACAAAGTCAAGAAAATACAAAAAAAAAAAATGTGAGAAATAAAATGATAATTTAATATATAGGTAAATTACAATTAAAGCTTATTAAGTGTAAATAGTATTATGATCATTGATACAACTAAGTTAACACCATTTGGCTTAAATTAACAGAAAAGAATAATATTGACAATATTAGAAAAAGTAATTACAAAGAAGATCCCTATAATTGTTAAACCCCAACGAGGTGAGTATAATTTACCCAAAAAATAAAAAAATGTATTTCCCATCATCGTTTTCATCATCATCATCATCATCGAAAGTATTATTGACATCGGAGCTACATCATCAAAGATCTACCTTCAAGTTTTGCTCTAGTTAACATTGAATTTTACATAATAGATTCATGTCACCTCAAAAACATCTCATTCCGATCCCCATTTTTTCTCTTTTTTTTTTGGATGAAAAATACATCTCATTGTTTCACAAAAACTCTTTTTTGATAAATCTTAAACCCTAAAAAATAAAAACTAAAAACATGTTTTTAAATTTTTAAAATTATTTTCATCCTCAAAAAATATAAAACTATATGAAAATAATTAATTGTAATTTTAATTTATTGATTTTTTACTAAATTAATTTTTAATTTAAAAAAATCAAAAAACAATTTGTAAAAACCGAAATAAAATCAAACTGATTTATTCTAGAATAATCTATAGTCACATCTCCAGTATTACTGGTAATTTTAAATTAAAAAAACAGATCAATCATAACAAAATTAATGGCCCCATATAAATATGTCCATATAAATTACTGTTCATATAAATATGTCAATCTTTACCCAATGTAGAATCTTCATTCCTTTTCTTAGGGAGAAAAAAAAAATGAAAAAAAAAAAAAAAGTTCCAACAATAATTCAAATAAAAAAATTCAAATTTATAATTGACTGTACACAACAAAATTGAATGGAGAAGGATCAATTCATGATTTCGGTGAAGCCGATTGCCGTACCGCACAAGCCACCACCTGCGCCCACTGCCTTAATCTCGTCTTCACCATCTTCGGATCATCACCTTCACATTATTTCCAAAAAATAAAAAATAAAAAATATTTAAATTAACAAAAAAAAAAAAGTTGATAAATTACAGCCGTTGGATCAACCTACCTGAGTCGTCGAATATAGTGCTAGGGTTCTCAATCGACGGCGAATCGGGATCGGAAACCACCGTGGACGACGACGATGACGAACTGGACAGTCTCTGGCTGTACTGCTTGTTAACGGCGTGGTAGAGTTCCAAAGCAGGGAATGTATTCGATAACTTCGGATCGATATCAGGCAAGTCGAATCGGAACCCTAACTCGAAGCAAGCTTTGAGTTCGTCCAAATCGTCGTCGGTGACGCTCTTGCTTCGGCGGAGGCCGCCATTGCCGCAGCCGCCTCGTCGCAGCTTGTGGTGGTTGCCCCTCCGCCGTGACCACGCCTCGTCTCGGAGCATGTCCGGCGACCACGAATTTTGCTTGAATAGCGGGGCCGGCCGCGGCGGAGGTCTGGATTCCGACATACGGAGGCGGCGGAGCTCGGTTTTTCGGGGGATTTTCGCGGCGGGAAAGAGAGTTTTTTTTTCTGAAAAAGTGGGATTCTGTGTATATATAGTTTGAGAAGTCGGGTTCTGGTGCGGTGAGGGCAAAGGTTTGGATGTTGGGGTGGGCTGAAGAATAGGGAATCATGATTTGACACGTTGCGATTGAAGGGATAATTATGGGAATTTCAGTCCGACAGCGGAGAATTACGAGAAAGGGCTTCATTAACAGCCTGGCTCTGTGGGCAAACCCTTTACAACAAGGCCTTTAGCAATCACCGAGCTGTCATTTTTGCAAGTTTTTGAGGGTCTTGGACAGAAGAGTTAGGTCAAAACAGTTTATTAAAAGATAAAATAAGTTAATATAATTAATAAAATAAAATAAAATATTTAATTAAATTTTTTTTTATAATTATCAAATTAATTATAAAAAAAGTTAATTAATTTTTCAAATATAATTATTTTAGCCAAGTTAAAATAGTTAAAAAGTTAAATAATCAACTAAAATTATCAATTTCTCACACAAGGTCTTTTTTTGGGTTTTATTTTAGGTTCACAATAATAATTTAAACCGTTCATCTTGTAAATCTCACAATGAGAGGGTTTGGCAAATGATTTTTTTAGTTTTTTAGGCTAAAATTTACAAAATGACAAAATAGACTAAAATAGTTAATAACATAAAATGTCACATCAAATCTATAATTATTTCGATTTTTCTTTCACAAATATTACATCTAATTATAAAAAAATTCAATCATTTTTCCAAATACAAATACTTTAACCCACTAAAATAGGGATAATTCTACGCCCCAATAATAACTCAGTTCGTTGAACTACCATTTTGAAATTTTAATTTATATTATATCTTAATGTAAATTTATTAATAAGAGCAATAAACATTAAACCCTAAAATAATTTTTTTTTCTCATGGTACGCCCAAATCATTTATACTTTTCAATTTCGTCTTTTTTTTTTTAAATTTTAATTATTTTATTTCCATCTCCTTACTCATCCTAAAACTTTAATCCACCTCATTAAAACTAACCATTATCATTAATATCAAAGTAGTACTACCATACTTTCTTAAGATTCTTTAGAATGATTTCTAACCCAACAGTCATTGCTGCGGTTTGAAGAACCCCCTTAATTTGAAGCCCATCACAAAGGCAGCTAAGTTGAAACCAATCTCCATCCAGAGTGAACCTCAAGTTTTGATAAATGGTTGTAATGGTAGTTTACAATCTGACTGGAATATAAGTATAATAGATGATAGTAGATGCTTATCTACTGTTTTTTTTTTTTTGATTTTCTTAGCATCAGGAAGGTCTTGCGCTTTGTAATTAAGGCCAAGTTTGGGAAGACTAAATAAGTGCACTTTTTGTCTTTTTGGACTAAAAAATTGAGATTGAAAATATGGATGTTTGGGTTAACTTTTTGACTTTTTATGGAAAAATGTGTAATAAAAAATTGTAAAAATTGGTTTGTAGAGGAAAATTTGAATTGGGAATTGTGCAGCCGTAATTGTTGACTTTTGGTGAATAGTGTTAACTTTTTAACTTTTTGAGTAACTTTTTGACTTATTTGGGACTTCCCAAACTTAGCCTAAACCTGCCCATAAGTTGGCGCACAACGTATTGATCGATTATGATTGAATGTTATTGTTTCTTTTTGTTTCCTCCAACAATACTCTAGATATATGTATATCATATAGATATATTCAATTGTGGACATAAAAAGATTTTGTCGCAAAATATATAAAAAATTTAGAGATTTAGGTCAAGTTTGGCAACTTAAAAATAATCCATCATTTTATCTTTTTTCCATCACATCACATCTCTACTTTTCTGCACATCTTTTCGTAAAAAGACAAAATTTTGATTATTACATTTATATGATTAAAAATTTAGTTTTGTGATTTTTAAAAATCTCAATTAGTTCTTGAATGTTGTTGTATTTTGTTGAACAAAAGGAGTAGCTATAATGAGAAATCTGTTTAAAAATTTCTGAAAAGATTTTTTAAAGTGATGCAATTTGGATTTTTGATTTGTTTATTAGGTGTACTTTGAAGGGTAATTTAGGAAAAAAAATATTAGGTGTATTGAGAGTAAATTATAACCCTAAATAATTTAATAGGATGTATTGAGAAATTTAGCGTACTTCATAATTTTTTGGGTGCAAATAAAATTCCCTCTAAAATAGTCAAAAACTAAAATATTCTATTAAAATAGTCAATTTTCTAAACGAGGCCAATGAAGACCATCTGTGCAAAAAATTAGTTTCATCGGATATCGATAAATACATAAACAAATCATTTTTTATTTTATATAATGAAAGGTTTAAGTTTAAAGTCACAATTACTGTTCATTTTAAAAATAAGATGCAATTTTTTTCATATATTTAATGATATTTGATTAAATTAATTTTTTTCATAACTCATCTAAATTGTTGGGATTACGAAATGAACAATTTAAATTATCATTGTAGACCTAGAATGAAGCCCAAAAAATGAAGTATAAAGGAATATGGATGGGAAGTCATTTCCAGACAAAAAATTAAAAACTTATTAAAAAAATTAAAAAATTAAAAAATATACCAAAAAAATCAAAAAAAATTATTTTCTCTCTGTTTTTTGTACGTTTTTTTTCTATAAAAATCAAAAAAATATTCCAAATATACTATTAATTTTTTTCACCTCATATTTTAGTTAAAAGCTAAAAAATACTAAAATAACATATTCTCAAGCCAACCCTTATTGATAATTTTAAAAAGAAAGTTATAAAATAATTTATAATTTATTGAATAAGAAGCTTTTGTTCATACTCAAGTCTCGTTAGCGAATAAGTTATTTTAGTAATTTTTTTAATTTTTTATAAAAAAATATGTGAAAAAATAGAAAGAATGATATGATAACCTATAATAATTTTTTAACATTTTAACTAAAACATATAGATACCAAACCAAGACTTACTCAAAAATAAAAAAAATTGTCGAGAAAATTATCAAGTAAATCGATAATTTCATCATATGTGCTTGTTCAATTATTAACACTATTGGACTTGCACTTATGTTTTACCAACTAGGAGCATTATTGGTCTTTTTTTTATCAATAAATATAATTTGTGAACCAGTTTGTTAGTAAATTTTAAACAGTAATGCTAGTTTCCTGACAAGCCTATGAATCTGAACGTGATAACTTAACCCATATTATATTTAATTATATATGTGATTATGTATTTGATATAAATTTATGAGTTTAAGTATGAGAAATATGTGAATTTGGAAAAATATTTGTTGAAAGTAGGAATATCTATTGCAATTGAAATTTTGAACTGAAATTAAAGGCCGTAGAGGCGCGATAAGCAAAATCTGACTTCATAGTTATGATTAGCATGATTTTTAGAGCCTATGGTGAGATTTTGAAAAATCATGATTTGTAATGAATAAATTAAGATTTTTGAGTTAAGTTATATATGCATAGCCTCTTTTGTTCTTCATTTTGTTAGAAGAGGGCTCCAAAGTGTGAGTTAGAGAGAGAGGAAGAGGAGAAAGCCACTACAACAAAAACATACTTTAGTGGCACTACACTAGTGGCATATTTTTAGAAAATGCCACAAAAAATGATATTTAGTGGCAAGTTTTTGAAAAATGCCACAAAACGACAAACATAAAAGGCTCTAGTGACATTTCAATGAACAAGTGTCATAAAACTACAACAAAAACATACTTTAGTGGCACATTTTTAGAAAATACCACAAAAATGATATTTAGTGGCACGTTTTTGAAAAATGCCACAAAACGACAAACATAAAAGGCTCTAGTGACATTTCAATGAACAAGTGTCACAACACTACAACAAAAACATATTTTAGTGACACCATACTAGTGGCATGTTCTTAAAAAATGTCACAAAAAGAATATTTGGTGGCATTTTTTAGAAAAATGTCATAGAGCAACAAACATACAAGGCTCTAGTGGCATTTCAATTAAAAAAAGTGTCACTTCATTACAACAAAAATGTCACTACAACAAATTTACACTTTAGTGACACTACACTAGTAGCATGTTTTTAGAAAGGGCAAATTACATATACACCCCTCGAGGTTTGGCTAAATTACAAATACCCCCCTGAGGTTTGAGAAATTACGAATTCCCCCCTGAATGCTATATTTGCATAAGAAATTAGGGGGTAATTTGTTATGAAATATAAACCTCAGGGGGTAAATTGTTATGAAAATACAAACCTCAGGGGGCGGGATGTAATTTTCGAAACCTCAGGGGGGTATCTGTAATTTAACCAAACCTCGAGGGGTGTATATGTAATTTGCCCTTTTAGAAAATGCCACAAAAATAAAAATTGGCATTAAATGTTTTAGAAAAATGCCACAGAACCACAAAACATATAAGCCTCTAGTGGCATTTCAATAAAGAAATGTCATATCAATTTTATGACATTTTATAAAATAATGACACACAAAATTATGTTCGTGACATTTACCAACAGATGTCACTAAACTTTAGTTGCAATGGCATTTTTTAAAAAATATCAGGACACTAGGTGGTGCAAATTACTTTTTATGGCACTTAGGTCAAAAGTGTCATAAACAAATATTTTATAGCATTTTGAGAAATGCCACTAAGCCAAAAACTTTCCAAGCTTATAATGACATTTTTGAAAAAACAAAAAATGCCAATATATTTTCTAAATTTTTAAAATGCAGTAAATGATTAAAAATAAATGAATTAAACTCAATATACACTACAGGAAAAAGCATATTCGGCGACTAAATTTCCTGACCAAAAAAATTTGGTTGCTGAAAGTATAGTTTTCAGCGACCAAAACAGCATTAGTTGCCAAAAGTAAAGCTTTTTGGCGACTCAACAAATTTAGTAGCCAAAAGTCTACAATTGGCGACTAAAAATAAGTTTGGTCGCTGATTATATGGGTTTTACCGGCTATAAAAATTTTAGTAGCCAAAAGTAAAGCTTTTTGGTGCCAAAAAAAATTTTAGTAGCCAAAAGTCTACAATCGGCAACTAAATCGCCAAAAGTGGTCATTTTTAGCGCGGGAGAACTAAAATCCTAAGGCGGGAATAAAATTTTTTGGTGATCAAAATTTTGGTAGGTGAAAGTGCATATTCGGCAACCAAATCCGATTTTAGTCGACAAAAGTTAAGTTTTTTAGCAACTAAAAAACAATTAGTAGCCAAAAGTATAGATTTTTAGTCGCCAAAAGTGGTCTTTTTTTTATTTTGGTAGTAAATAGTTTATTTTACATAAATTATGTTCAATAAAATAATTATGTTTATACATATACTTTTATATTAATATGGATGTATATACTATATAAATAATATATGTTGCATATATAATCATGTGGTGCTATAGAGGTGTAGTGGGAAGAGTGTGGTGTATAAGGTTTATGGTGCGGAAGGTTGGCGGTTCGAGTCTCCGCAAGAACGGATCAAATTGTTCTACAACGAATTATCGTCATGAATGACACTTGATAGCGTCACGAATAGTGCCTACCATGACATTAAAGTGTCACTGAAAGGTTTTAGTCTTGATGGTGTAATGACACTTACAAGTGTCACTAACTCTTTTTTTAATGGCACTTGATAGTGCCACAAATAATATCTACCATGACATTAAAATGTCATTGAAAGTTTTCAGCCATGATGGTGCAGTGGCACTTGTAAGTATCTACCGTGGCACTCATATCTACCGTGGCACCGATAGAAGTGGCACTTGTTCAAAATGTCACAAGACCAAAAAATGTCGTTAGAAGAATAGTTTTGTGGCACTTTCAAATGTCACTAAACTAAGAAAATGTTGTAGTGAGCTAGGGATTTGAAGGGAATCAAGGGGCAAACCATAGATTTGAGTTAAGTTATGAAAATTTACTTACAAACTGTCTCTAACTTATCTTGTTAAGAAATCATGAAGAAATTAGGAATTTTGAGCTAGGGTTTAGAGTTGTGTAGTGACTAGAGTTAAAGGCATGAAATTGGACCTTAATCTCTACACCATTGTTTGATTTGAGTTATATAAACAAAATTTGTGAGAAAATCATTTCTGAATATATGTATTTTAAACTTGTGTATGTAAACCATGAAATTGTGAAAAGATGAGACCATGAAATTATTGTTGATGCAAGATTGATATGTTTAATGTGGAATTGCACTTGTATCATGCTTAGATATCATGTTTTTGAGTTGTTTTTACATGGATTTGGGCTTGGGAATGAAAGAAAAATGTTTGTATCTTGGAGCCTTTTTCGAACTGCCTGAGTGAGCCCAGACCGCTCGTGCGGCCTTGGGCTCCGCACAAGCGCCCAAGATTTAAGCCTAAACCCACTCCTCATTGTGCGCTTGAGCGACGGCCATTTCCACATGTGCGGAGCCAGACCGCTCGAGCGGTTGGACCGATCGCACGTGTGGCCAAACAGGAACAAAATTGTGTTGTTTTGTCTTGCTACCCCCGGCCTCCGGAATGCGTTCCCAACCTTATTTAGCCCCTTTTGGGAGTGAAATGATGAATAGAAACTCATTAAAGAAGGTTGTGAATAATGAAAGAAAATAGTACAATTGAAGTGAATCACTTATCGAATATGTGTGTAACACGTTTGGTGTAGGTTATGTGCCGGAGAAAACACCACAAGATCGATCCCACTGTGAGTAATAATACCATATTTACATGTTCGTTATTGTGTACCTTAAACCATGAACGGTGATTCGTGCCAACATTGTGATTTTTTTAAAATGAGAAACCTCATTAATGTTATATAACATGTGCAACGTTGGGTTTGAGGTCGTTTTGTTATATGTTGGGTTTGAGGCCGTTTTGTTATATGTTGAGCTCGAGGCCGTTTTGATATACGTTGGGCCCGAGGCCATTTTGATATACCTTGGGCCCGAAGCTGTTTTGATATACGTTGGGCTCAAGGCCGTTTTGTTATATGTTAGGCCCAAGGCTGTTTTGATATACGTTGGGCCTGAGGCCGTTTTGTTATATATTGGGCCCGAGGCCATTTTGAAATATGATTGGGCCCGAGGCCATTTTGAAATATGATTGTGTAGACGCGCCTTGTCGGCCCCATGCTACAGTTCGGACTCGATTTGCGTGTCGGTTCTTAATCTGATTTCACAATGTGCAATGTGAGATTAATAAATCACCGAAGAGTTCAAATCCGGCAAATCGTTTTGGAAAACAGATTTTTTTAGAAAGAAATGCCAAACATGGACTGCTTTGCCAGATACAGAGTCGCCACCTAAATATTTTATTTTGGGGAAATTTAGGAAACCCTGACTCGTTACCTAAGGCCACGCGTCCGTCATCACCAAAGTTGCCTCGGCTCGGGAACTTGGGTACGATTGGGGAAGGTCAGCTATGAGTACCCTCGCTCGCCCGATCCGAAGATCGGCCTCTACTAACCATGATATCTAGTTTTGAAAACGTTATGTGTTCTTAATCCGGTTATTAGCCTAATCTTACTATGTGATGCGCACAACACAAAAGTATAGACTAGATCGCCTAATTTGGAACAAAGCATCGCATATTCGTTTGGTTGAAAACAATTTAAAATTTGCTACTCGCAAGTAGGCTAAAACACGGATTTCAATGAGTTATTCCAACTCAAACAATCCAACCTTCACCCACAGGCATTCAGGCAATTTATATCACATAAGCATATAGCCACATGGTAAGCATGCTGTCATGTTTAACATTCAGACTCATGCGAGATGTTAAAGCATAAAAACACTCACAGTGTACTCCAAGCCAAAACAAGAAACTAGTTAGTAATCATACATGATCCTAGTTCATGTTAAAGTGACTAATGCATCGCATACAAAATGTCACTAGAATAGGCTCAGCTAATCTATGGATGGCATGTGAAATGTGACAGATAGCATATATTCAAGTTAGATTTGAAATACTATGCAGTTAGCATGATGCGCCGAGCCCGGTGCATGCAATACTGATGAATGATGCACGCATGCATAGCATAAGGTATGCTAAATTGAATATGCCCTA
The DNA here is from genome assembly GCF_055761805.1 of Camellia sinensis. NCBI lineage: Eukaryota > Viridiplantae > Streptophyta > Magnoliopsida > Ericales > Theaceae > Camellia > Camellia sinensis. The sequence goes on from NC_138962.1 coordinate 31,430,991, forward strand.
ATACTAACCATCAAAAGCTAGTAAATAAAAGGGAGAAAGACGTGGGGTTGAAAGACATACACACATTCACGCACGCTTATTACACAATTGCCCTCGCTCGGAGGGTCCGAAAGAATAATACAAATTAATTAACCCATAAGCTAATTAATTAATTACAGACCAATTAACTAGTTAAGCAAATTAACTAAGCTAATAAAGCGATAAAACCGCTTCGGGAAGAGGGCCCAATGCACGTATGCTCGGCTTGACTCGGAAACCCACCGCCATGCACAAGTTACCTCTATTTTCACTGTTTTCCTCCTCTGAAGACTGCACAAGTCCCAAGGTACACCCTCTGAACACTGGGAAATGCCACCGACCATGAGGAATGGTCACCGGTCAAAGGTAAGTTGTCATCGACCATCTATGAAGCCATCGGCCAGAAATGGGTAGCCGGCTGGCACTAGAGATGGCCGACTGGCCATATCTTCTTGCAGGAACCTGTTTTGACAGCAGCAGATGGCAAAACAAGGCATGGCAATGCATTTCAAAGCAATGTTTGTACCACCACACCCCTTATCATGTTTATGACTCAAAAGGGTATGGTACTCGATTCTCGGACCACCAATCGCGTATTTCAATGCGTGATGGCCCAATAAACCAAGTTGTGCATTTTGGTGTGGAATGAAATGCACATAAACAAACAATAGAGGCCCAACCTCTATTATAATCAATTCAAGAGGCAAGGCATGCATACTTAGTGAAATGCAACCTAGGCATGCAAGCTAAACATGCAACATGAGGATGCAAACAAGCATGCTAAGATGCAAATATGTAACAAGTATGCAAGTTAACAAGCATGCAAAGATGCAATGTGAACATGCAAACATGCAAGACATATAACATGTTAAGCAATCAAAACAAGAGGAAATGCATGCCAAATGCAATGTGATTCAAACATACAACACATGCGATAGGCCAAGTATGTAACAACATGCAAGGCTAGCATGCAACAACACGCGAATGAGGGTCTTAGACTAGTTTGGGCAGCACTCAAATAAGCCCCAAACAGTGGCCAAATGCTAAGAAAATGAAGGCCAAAATACACACAAACATGCATGCACACATGGTTCAAAACTTAAGCATCAAAGAGCAACTTTTAAGCACACTTAAAAGGGACAAACATGGACATATGGCATGCATACTAAGCTCTGAAAATCATGTTATAAAGGTGCCAAACCAAGTAAACAAGACAAGCTAGGCATGCAACAATGTCCAAGACTCAAGGGGGCTATGAAGCAAACCCCAAAGGGCCAGGAGGACCTAAAACAGGTCCAATGCAGGTCTAAACAAGACCAAAGACGCACCTAGATGGCATATAAATGGTCTAAATATGGAAGCATACATAAAGGGTCCAAACATGGAGCATAAGACACAAGCCTTTTAAGGCATTGAAGGGGCATCAAATGCAAGCATACAAGTATACCACAAGGACTAAAATGATGCTATAAGTGGTGCCAAACCACTGAAACAAGCAAGTAAAGCACGCTAGAGGGGTCAACACTCAAGGCTCACAAGGGGGATTACATGGTAGCTATACAAAACAAAGCATGGATGACCCAAGCAACCAAAAATAGACCTTGGGCACACTAAAACATGCATAAAATCTTCACAAAGCTAGGCCAAAACAAGTAGGCATAGTGGTCTAAATGCTAGGCACATGTTAAGGCAATTCATGGCATTACAAGACAAGTATGCTAAGCATCCATGGTGTGTCTAAATCAATTAAAAACAACGCTATATCATGGCAAAATAAGCACAAATAACACTTAAAACATGGCCAACATACACTTAAACAAGATGCTCACACATGAGGCTAAAATGGCCAACATTGAAGGCAACAATGAGAGGGGATGGCCCTCTCCTTCTTAGGACCTTAAAGCACCATCCCCACCACTGAAATCCCTCTGTATTTCAGTGGTGAGGAGGCCCAAACAAGGTGGTCCCGGAGCTCACCAAAAATGCACAAAATGGGGACCAAATAAGGCCTGAGAAGGGTCAAACAACCCCAAACAACAAAGTGACCTTAAACAACTATTTAGAGAACTCAAAAACAAGACTTTCATTAGTTATACACAAAGTCTAAAAATAGATTCAAGGTAGGTTAAAAGACTATGCAAAAATGAAAAATAAAGAGCAAGAATCTTACCCTTGTAGACCCCTTCAAGGATGGAGCTCCACCAGCCTTCCTTAGCTCGAAACCAACTCAAAACTTTGAAAACAAACCTTTGGCACCTCAGAAACCAAGGTAAGGTGTAGCACTAGGTGTTTATGCACAAAAGTAAGACACAAACACACTTATACACACACAAAGGCAAAAAGAGAGAGAGATATAGAGATAGGTGATCCACAAACCCTAACCCTAATCCAGACCTCTGGAACTCAACCTTCTAACCCTTGAGAAGGGAGGAGAAAGCCTCCCTTTATAGAGGATCACTCTTGCAAAGCTTACAAAACAAGCTAAGCAAGAGTGAAATCCCTACATACACGTGTATGGAGGGGGGCAAAGTGGGTGCCAGCTATCACAGCTGGCACAAAATATCTTCCAAAAGCAGATGCACAGTGGTCGGCCATCCAAAGATGCCAAATTAGCCAAAACAATGGTCGGCCGACCATCAATAGTGCTGACCGGCCAAACATTTGGCCGATGGCAACAAAACAGTGGCCGGTGGCCTCAAGCCATGGCCGGTGAGGTGTGGGGATGGCCAACAAGCCATTCCTTGCCCTCCAAAGCAAAAACACAAGTGTTTGGTGCAAAACCAAACACAAAACAGTCGAGTCGAGAGATCTTGAGGCAAGGCGTGTGGCCGAGACCTCCGACAACTCAAGACGAACAAAAACATGGATGATCACCGAGTGTTCAAACGGTGACGTCCAAGTCGTGAGGACGGTCAAAAATGGGGTGTCTACAGTTGCCCCTCTTTGACAGAACTCGAAAGTCATAACAATGACGGGAGTGAGTATTAAAGCCCAGGGACGACCCATTTTTGACAAGGCCAAAGACTCAGACAAAGCATGCAAGACAATAAAGATATGCGTCCGAAGGCGGGGGCAAAATGCAACTGGCCATGCACAAAGCCGAGCATAACTTATGATCATGCAAAGAAAGCTGTAACGAAGCATAACATGCGACAGTTTTAAGCAATCAAACACAAAGCCAACTACATTACAATGCAGAAAGGATGTAAGAGAATTATGTAATTCTCGCTACATTTCACGCAGAGAATATGATACCTGTCCGGTTCGTCTGGTTGCGCCAGCCTCAAATGAACCGTACATACAATATCGTGCCTGTAAAAGAGAGAAACTTAACAGGTACAATATTGTTAGCAACATGCATGACAATACAAGTTAAGACTGCGTGACAACGCAAGTGTAGGAGTGCATGACAATGTAACCTATGCGCAAAATGATATGCAATATTTACAAAACTATGTATAAACAATGCAAATGATATGCAATGCATTTGAAACATAATCAAACCATAAGCGGTTCAAAACCACACAAATATCATAAAGATGATGGAGATGCAAAGTCCGTCTACCATAGAAAAGGTGCTGACACCCTTAAACCACAATACCAGCAGTGGAATAAGCGCGTACACATGTAGAACTATGAGTTGTGTAGACGGACACAAGATACAAGTAATTGGGTGAGATGATATAAGTGAGGCATGCTCTGCTGAGGAAAGACCATGATCCTAAATGCTGGATGCAACAAATTACACTACAATGTAATATATACAATGGATAAGGCATGCAGCCAAAACATATCTTGCCTAAAAAAGGCATGGACACATACAAACCGCGTCTAAACACAGAAACGGTGCCATGACCCTCAAACCACAATACCAGCAGTGGAATAGGCGCGTACGCATAATATCATAACTGTGCTTTGATGTGAAAAATATGGGCACATACCAGACCAAGCTCAACATGGAAAGGCGCAAGCCATAGATGGATGTGATGCAGTGAATGCATGCAAGCTACAATGCAATATTTACAATATGCAATGGATGCAGCGGATAAGGCCTAGGAAAGGCATGGACACATGCAAACCGCGTCTAACATAGAAATGGTGCCGTCACCCTCAAACCACAATACCAGCAGTGGAATAGGCGCGTATACATAATATCATAACTGTGCTTCGACGTGAAAAATATGGGCACATACCAAACCAAGCTCAACATGGAAAGGCACAAGCTAAAGATGGATGTGATACAGTAATGCATGCAAGCTACAATGCAATATTTACAATACGCAATGGATGCAGCGGATAAGGCCTACGACCAAACCGTATCTTGCCTAGGAAAGGCATGGACACGTACAAATCGCGTCTAACACAGAAACGGTGCCGTCACCCTCAAACCACAATACCAGCAGTGGAATAGGTGCGTACACATAATATCATAACTGTGCTTCGACGTGAAAAATATGGGCACATACCAAACCAAGCTCAACATGGAAAGGCGCAAGCCATAGATGGATGTGATGCAGTGAATTCATGCAGGCTACAATGCAATATTTACATTATGCAATGGATGCAAATGTAATATTTACCGTGATGCATGACATATGCACTATTTACAATGGAATGCATGACATATGCATGTTGGTTTTTTTGTTTTTTTTTTTTTGAAAAATGCATGAAAATGCAAATGGAGGAAAAATGCATGATAATGCATGTTTTTGTGTTGTTTTTTTTTGTTTTCGTTTTTTTTGAAATGCATGATAATGCGAATGAAACGAAGAATGCATGATAATGCATGTTTATTTTTTTTGTTTTTGTTTTGTTTTGTTTTTTTTTTGTAATGCATGAAACGTGCATGATAATGCAAATGAAACGAGTGCGTGACGACGCACGTCTTTAAGACGCATGACAATGCGCATGATTTTGAATGCGCGACAACGCGCGTCTTTTGAAATGTACAACAATGCAAAATGAATTTGAAATGTGCGACAACGTGTGGCTTTTGAGATGCATGACAGTGCACATGATCTTGAATGCGCGACAACACATGGTAAGGAAGATGCATGACGATGCATGTAAGTTGCGCATGACGATGCGGCCTAAAGAAGATGCATAATAATGCGAGCATGATATGCGCTACAATGCACAAGGTGTGTGCATAACAATGCGAGTGAGGGATGTATGACAATGCCACCTAAGATAAAATTTGCCAAGAGTCATTTGGGCACGACAAATACCAAAGGACTTGCACCTTCAGAGGATTTAAGGTCTCCTAGACCGAGCGTATTTAAGGTCTCGCCAGACCGCTAGAGGTGCATAATAATGCAAGTATGATAAGCATGACAATGCATGATAGAGAAAATGCATGACAATGCAACTGGAATATGCATGACGATGCAAGGGGACTCAAATGCGCGACAACGCATGTTCTCTTTGAAATGCATGACAAATGCGTGTGAGGTACGCATGATGATGTGTGACAAGGACCATGCATGACAATGCATGTAAGGTGCGCATGACGATGCGGCCTAAGATGAAACCTACCAAAAGTCGTTCGGGCACGACAAACACCAAGGGACTTGCACCTTCAGAGGATTTAAGGTCTCCTAGACTAAGCGTATTTAAGGTCTCGCCAGACCGCGTGGAGGTGCATAACAATGCAAGTCAGCGTGCGCATGACAATGCGTGTATGCATGCATAATGATGCAATGCATTTGAAGTAGTTTTCGAATGTTTGCAAGATACAAAAAGGATATGAAAAGGATACACCCTTGCACGCATTCGAGTGCTACGCATAGAAAACACGGTCCGAGGTCAAAACGGAGTCCGATTGAGCTTCAAAAATGCACTCTCTTGCACTGTGTTGAGCAATGGAGGCCCCAAACCACATCAAAGACCCAAACAAAGGTGTAGGAGGTTCATCGGCCATGGGGGGAGGTCACCGGCCATCCACCGGCCACCAAAAAAAAAGTCCACCGGCCATCTATTTGGCGGACCGGCCAACAATGTGGCCGACCGGCCAAATGTGCCTGAATCGGGGCAGTTTGGTCAAATCGGCACGGGTCTTTAAATATAGGGCTTCTAGCCCTATATTTTCACTTCCCTCTTGCTCAAAATTTCCTCCTCCTTCTCTCTAGGCTGTTTTTCTTCCTTCGATCCGCCATTTTCCTGGGTTTTAAGGCCCGTTTCGACGTTCGATTCGCGAATACCTTCGCGTTTCGAATATTTTGAACCGAACAAAACTTTGTTTCGGCGTCTTTTTCTCGATTCTCACCACTCGGGGTATGTTTCCCTGGAGTTTACCTCGATTTTTGTGCCTTTTCTGCACCCTAACCTTTTCGGCCATTTTTCACCCTCCTGGGGTTGACTTTTCGGTTGACTTTTCATATTCTTGCTCGGTTTTCACTCTTCTGACCATTTTCGCACCATTCTCGAGATGTCAGACGACATTCCAGGCGATGGGGCTCCCCCGGAGATAGATATGGACCCAGAGGCTAAGCTCTTGCCGCTTCAGATCCGGCCATTCGATCCGGCAGCCTACAGACCGGCGATTCATGTGCTGCCTCCTGACGAACTTCGCCAGTTTAGGAGTTTTGATAGGAGGGTGCCACCAGAGCTGCTTCTGCACGAGCCAGAGATGCACCTTTCATATGGCGCTTCCGAGGTATATTCTTCCCCGTTTCATTTTCTGCAAAGTAGAATACCTAACTGCCATAGTCGATTCTGTCTTTAATTGTTTGATCCGGATACACCGATATACTATATGCTGTAGTTGACTGTGAACACGCCTGCATTCAGTATTTATTTGAATTGGAACACGCACACACACACTGTATTTGCCCTGAACCACTCAAATACCCTAACACATCATACACTGTAGTTCACTGCGAGCACATCGGCACCCGATGTCTGTTTGAATCTGAACACGTGCACACACGCTATATCTGTACTGAACCACTCAAACACACTGACACATCATATGCTATAGTTCACTGCGAGCACATCGGCACCCGATGTCTGTTTGAATCTGAACACGTGCACACACGCTATATCTGTACCAATTCTGAATGCTCTTCAAAACTGTACATTGAATATTACTTCGCAACTGTTTGTTTTTGAATACATTGAGATTTCCATGCCTTCCGGGGGTATGGGAATGTTGCTGCCCGCGGATGGTACATGGAGCTACCGGACGCAGTCCGTCACATTGTCGACCAGGCCAGCTTCGGCGCCTTCTGCAGGGGACTCTCACGCCTTACCGCGAGCAGGCCTCTTCTTGCCGCTCTGGTGGAAAGGTGGTGGGACACCACCGACTCCTTCCACTTCTCTGCCACGGGAGACATGACGATGACTCCCTATGACTACTCAATGCTCACCGGCATCGGGGTAGGGGGTGATCCGATCCCCTTTGACACAGACATGGATGAGTGGGAGGCTGTTCAGATATATTTGCTCGGCGAGCTGCCGCCTCTCGCTCGTCCAGGCTTCGTCAGATACTCATGGTTCGAGGACCACTTCCAGATTCAGCCACTTTAGCTGAGGAGGCACTGATGGCTCAAGAGGAGGCGGAGCGGTATGCACGCGGCTTCCTCATGTTCTTATTTGGAGACGACCATCTTCGCCGACCGGGCGAACACCGTGCCTCTCTGTCTGCTGAGTGCTTTAGTGGACGTCACACGGATCCTACGCTACGACTGGGGTGGGGTAGCCTGGCCACACTCTATGGATACATGAGCTCATCCTCCCGGTGCAGCGGATAGTTGCTCAGAGGCTACTGGCGGGCTTGGGAGGTACATTTTCTTCCTCTTTTATATTTTTGCTTTACATTTCTTGTATTCTGTACACTGCACACAATGCGGTCTGCTTCACGTTGACTATATACTGCACCCACGGTACATATATAATCTGCTTTACACTGACTGTACACTACACATACTGTACATTCTGCACAATACACTGCACGATACACAGTTCTGCGATTTCTGCTTCATTCTGCATTCTGCTTTATCTGATAAGCATACTGATATTTGCTCTGCAATTGTGGGTCTACGCCTACTTCCCGAGGCTTGCGCCAGTGCCCGACGAGGAGACTCCCTTCGGCGTTCCATTCTCTCGACGCTTCGATGTAAGATGCGTGTGGAGACCCGGGGAGACGTTCATATTCTTCCGCCACTACTTCGATACCATTACCGCCGTAGAGGTATTTTCAATTTTAGAGTTTATTTCAAGCTTCGCTTTGCACTGTATTTTCAATAACAGTAGATAACTGACTGCATATAATTTTCAGATCACCTGGCGGCCCTGGGCTCCATTGCCAGCTGCGGTTCGGGAACAGTTTGCCGGTGCTGAGGAGATCGACCGGTTCAGGATCTTACTAGAGGGCCCGGTCTGTCGGGCTTGGTACCTGGGTGAGCGTTTCCTGCGCCAAACCGTGGGTTTACCAGAGTAGATAGTTCCAGGTCCACCCCCTATCCAAATGAGGGACACCGAGAGGTTCACCCTTGAGCAGATGGCCGATTACACGATCGGCTGGGATGCCGAGGGCTTCAGGGACGAGGGTGACTACACAGAGTACGTCCAGACCTACATCATGTGGCCTTTGAGCAATGGCCGTCGAGCTAAGAGAGAGAGGCCAGCGGTGCTGGTAGCTAGGGCAGGAGCCGGGGCAGGAGTGCCGAGGGTGGCTCGGGTCCATGGTAGGAGTGGGGCCCGGAGAAGACGGGGGGCTAGTTGGCCAGCACTGCCCACGATGATGACATGCTGAGGGCAGGGTGGGGAGACCTATCAGATCCCCTTCCCTCCCCCTCCGGCTGATCACGAGTTAGTCAGGTTCTACGACTTGCCCTCGATATGTACTATTGCATTTTGCATCTTGTATTGTCATTCCATTTCATTTGATATTTCGCAGAATACTGATGTTTCTAACACTTTTGCAGGCTTCCTCCGAGTACACTTGTTAGTCCCTAGAGCTGACCGCCTCTGTGATGGGGATACTCCAGCGGAGCCTCGACCTGCTGGCCATTTACAGTATTCCGGTATGTTCTTTTGACCACAGTCTCAAACCATACATAAACTGTTTTACATAATCTGATGCATCACACTGTCAACACAACACTCGATACACGGCCCTCACGGCATTTGATACACTGTAGCCCACAGACTGTTCATAGTATTACTCACGGCATTCATACACTGCACTCAGTCACTGCATTTTGTATCGACATACTGTTTACAACATTCATACACTATACTCATATACTGCATTCTGTACTGATACATTGCTCACGATAGTCATACACTGTACTTACACACTGTATTCGGCATTCATACCCTGCTTTGCGTAGCATACTGATGCGTTTACCATTTGTGCTTTTCAGCCTCCATTCTAGATTCCTACTGCAGGAGGTGCTGCAACTGGGCCTTCTGTTCCTGTCCGAGATGGCAGAGTATATCCCTGCACCAAAGCGGGGCGCACTCATGTTGGGAGTAGCTCACGGGCACCAGTTCCCGATGATGATGAGTCGGAGGCCGAGGCAGAGACGGAGGCAGAGTCATCCAAGGAGGAGACCGGAGATGGCTCGGGCTCAGATGATGGTGCTGATGGCGATGCTCTTGGACCTTCGTCCAGGAAGAGGACGAGGACAGACCCGCAGGCTTGAGATGATCGATGCTGATCCAGACTTTTGTTGTTTTTCTTCTTTTGTTTGTGCTTTTTCTTTTTTTTGCTGGTAGCTTGAGTATCTTGTACTGCCGCAGGCAGGTTTTGTTTTCTCCAAAGCCATGTACTTGAAAAATGGTGAAATGAAACAAACTTTTTGTCTGAAAAAGTGTTACATTGGTACATTTCGTACATTGCATTGCATTGTATCATATTACACCTCAATGTAAATGAGATTGATCTCCTATCTGAAAATCAAACACTTGTATTATAATAACCAGATAATGAACCGGCCAACAGCAAAATAACTCAAACAACCCACTGCTCATTCTGAACACTCGGCTCGTAACACAGTGCTTGGTTTAATTTGCATACAGCCCATACACACAGTTCATACAACGCGCTGCTTATTCTGAAAACTGCTCATTCTGAACTCATAGCCCATAACACAGTATTCTTAGTTCATTCTGCACACGGCGAAAACAGTCCAAATCTGAAAAGACGGAATACAAAGGTAGAATCGGCATAAGCTGAAACACACTCAGATGCAATTCGGAACCCATATGTACACTGTTTCCAAGTGACCTGGGTTGAACCCCTGCGGTTTTACAAAAGAACCAAACCTGTTTTGCAGAAATATGGAGAATGACACAGCACTTTGAGCACAAAACGATTTGAGAAAAGGGTTTTCAACTGGGTATTGAGCCTATGACTGAACGCAATGAAAAAGACTCAATAACGAAAAACAAAAGGTAAACAACATAAACATAACGAGACACGCTCGGAACTGACTCAAAACAAGAGTTGAGGTAAACAAAACAAAACAAAAGACACGACAAACAGACGTGTTACAAAGACGAGAGACCTCAGATCACGAGGAGCCAGTTTCTTCGAGTATTGTTTCCCACCTTTCTTATTTGTGATTCTCACATCACTCGGCCCTCAGGCTCAGTTTTTCTCTCAAAACCCTTCTGCTCACTTTTCTTTCATCGCACATCTCTCTGTTCTTCAATCTCTCATTTTTCATCCCTCCCCAGATATGGTCAGTGGATAAATAAGAGGTAATGGGTTCGTGCTCAACACTGTTAGCTCACAGCTATTTCTTCTGGTGACATTTAGTCGATGCCCTGGATGAGGGAGTGGAGTGTCTTGATCCATTCCAATTCGTGCTTCACACTTGGTTTGATACCTCGTTACTCGGAGGGTGAGAGAGCTTTTAGCCCTTTATAGACAGTTCCAGTTGTGTCCTTCTGGCAAGTATGCTGGCGATGGGGGAAAGGCAGGACGCCTGACTCAACTGTCCCCCTATTTCATCATTTTGACCATTTTTTGTTTTGGTTTTCTACTAAGACAATTTTGACCAATATGAGAGTTAGATTAACATACTTGTTTAATTTTTGATTTAAAATCATGCAAGTTAGGCTATGAGCATTGAGAATTTTTCTTTTTTTTTTTGGAGTCCAAGAAATGGTCCAGTTTTGGAAAAGATAGAATAATTTTTGCGAAAATTAGTCAACCTCAGTAAAAATTCTCAAAAATCGTTTTTGCAAAGGGCCACTGCTCAACGAGCACAGAACCTACTTTCGAGATGCACAACCTCGGATCGGAGGCAATAAAAAATTGCCCCTTGTCTGGATGGCACTGCACGACAACGGAAAGTTGCCCTAGTTTGAATAGTGACTCATGGCAACGGAAAGTTGCCCCTCGTCTAGATAACGTTGCAGCATATTGTAAACAGTCCTCATTAGTGATGATCGCAACCGAACTCTCGAATATAGAGAAGACGAAGATGGTCAAAACCAATATATGGACACAGTCGCTTTGAAAGTGTGTGTGGCTGGACTTCAGGATGAAGTTCCCTACGTATCCCAAACATGGGAATCAAGCCTTACGTAGTTCAGGTTAAGGTACACTCGTGTATTAACCCTCACTTTTTTACGCTCTAACTTTTGCCAAGGCCGCCCTTCTGGGTTTTCAACCTTGCGAGCTTTGTTTTTCTTTCCTTTTCAACTCTTCTCTTTTTTTGTATCTTTTCATTCCTTTTTCTTTTCTTTTTTTCATCTTTTCTCTTCTCTTTTCTTTTTTATTTTTTTCTCTTTTTTTTTGTATTTTTCTCTTGCTCTAACTTTTGCCTGGGTCGCCCTTCCGGGTTTTCGGCCCAGCGAGCCTCTCAAAGGGTAAAAGTGTAACAAGTCCATGCCAAATGATTTTAGGGTTTTGAAGCCATCCGTATTCAGGAGAGTGGCTGTTGTATTGATTTACAGAAAGATCCATCTTCGACTCTTCGAGCACATCGGACATTTTTGCCTCTAGTTTGAGGGGCGCTTCTGATTTAGCTTTGCAAGTTTCTTCTGATGAGGTCTGATCTTCTTGATCTGACTTTGGTGCCTCTTGTTCGAGGGCTGTTTCAAATTCGGCCAGACAGGCCTTGCATTGCGGTTGATTGTTGAACAGTCTGAACCCAAGGTCCAAGGTTTGAAAGCAAGGGCTCAAGTCTCGAGGCTGAGAGTGATCCTAAGCTGCACAATCTCAAGAGCGATTCCACATAGGTCTTCGCAGGACTGCGCAAAACATTTTGTTTTTGAAAGTTTTTAAGAAAGCGACAAATCGCTCGCGCTGAAGATAGTGTGGAACCAATCTGGATCAAGCCAGGGTCCTTCTCAGTACACATGTTAACAAACATGATTTCATTCATTAAGGGCTTAGCAAGCCTTTCTTTCTTTCAATTGATCAAATTTTTGCAAAACCCGAGGAATTCCTTCCTCTTCGTTTTCATCACCGCAGTGTTCAAAAAGTTTTGAAAAACTTAGGTCAATGCAATGAGTTTGGGGTGCAGAAGAGTAAGTGAGATGCTCTGTCATTTCATTCAAATCCTCTGATACAACTAGCTCATGGTAGTAATAAACACGGAAAGCATGATAGTCGCAGCCGTTTCATTCAGGTTTCCCTGGTTGCAACTGGCTCCACAACAGAGACAGACTCAAAAAGAAAGCAAAAAGATAATTACAAGACAAAATGGTGTTCGAGGCAACAACCCCGGAATCACCTGACATTCTATACAATGGGACTGACTCAATACAACAAGACAGACCCTTGAGCAAAAAGACTGACTCAAGACAATGAGACAGATTCAAAACAAAAACAAAGAACTGACTCAAAACCCAAGCCAAAAATTACAAAAATGCATTCGCAAATGCTCAAAACAGTGCGTGCCAAACGCCACATTTGAAATACACCGAGCGTCGCCCGCAGGTGGTCCAACCCCTGATCACATACTTGTAGTATCCTCGAAGTCCAACAGCTCAATGGTAACAAACTTTGCTGGGGTAGATGGGAGGATGACCTTATTGTCAATCAAGTCTTGTACTTCGTGGCGAAGGTAGAAGCAATTGTCGGTGGGGTGACCGGTTTGCTAATGGTACGCGCAGTACTGAGTAGCATCATGGCCTGCTAGAAGATAACTAGGGAGAGGCCTAGGCTCAAGGGGTTTAAGATGCCCCTTTTCAGCCAGGATTTGAAATGCCTTAGACAGAGGCATGCAGAGAGCATGAAAGAGTTTGCGCCCTTGGGGCAGATACTTCGAAGTCTGTGGATTCTTGCTAGACTAATTAGCGAAAGGGTCGGCAGGCACTGCCTTGGCTTTTTGATCTCTTCCAGGTGCAGGGTTATGAGTAGAAGGAACTATTCTGGCATGACGGGGCCTATCCCGATTTTCCGCCTGACGGGAACTCTCCTCGGTTGGAGTGGGGAAAACATCATCCATAGTCTTGGCCACAACTGCGAATACCTGCTGCTTATTCATCCCCCCGGCTTTCAAAGCCTCGACTGCCCACAACAGTTGTTCAACGGGATTGGCATTTGTTCCCACTTTGTTCTTACCTTTAGCCTCAGCTTGATCGAGGGTTTGGGTTGCTATATCAGAGTGAAACCCGGTTGTTGTTGACACGTCATTGCTATAGCTTGAGACAACCTCTGGTTGGCTGAGCTCGATCACAATTCACCCCAGTAGCGGGGGCTCCTGCGGTACAAAATTCCCGGCATACGATGTGGTTGGTGGCGAAGCCGACATTCCGTAGGCGACATCAGCCACAGACCTCTGAAGGTCACCAATCATTCCCATCAACTCAAATGTGGTGGGCTCACGAGCTTGATATAATTGGGGTGTCCAGATCGGGTACGCATCAGGCGACCTAGGCGGATGCGGTACATCGACATTTGTCTCATCCTGCAAGATGATTCCTTGGTCTAATGCGGCTGCCATAACCACAATTTCTTCTGAACTTTGGGTCATCATAAGTCCGCTGAGCTGAACGGTGACCGACGGATGAGATATCTGCCTTGCCTCAGCGAAGGAGAATATTGGCTATTCTGTACTGAATCTCTGAACTGAAAGGGAAAACACGCAGTATTTCGGCCCAATCAGAACAGACACAAGCGTAGCTAAATAACTGTACTCTATTACTGATCACTGTTCCCCAAAAATCACTGCCGCAAAAACTGAATCTTATACCCGCAGAGATAACTGATTCTCAGATTCCGATACTGATGCCCTCAGGCTTGATATTCAGACTTGCAAACTGGTATATGCATTCCCTGCAGAGATACACTCTAAAAGCACATAGCAAGTAAATGAGAGTCAAAACACCCCTATGTTGGGGTAGGATTTCCCTGTCCTATTTTGTCAGGAGCTAGGGTTTCACTATGCATGCAGCGGTTTCAAACAACCTATAATCGGGTAAGCAACCTGTCCTAGCTTGGAATGGTCACTATGGATTCCGAATATGCACTAGGTCGAATGGTCAAGAAGGGTGCCCCGGTGACAACCGAGGTTTGTGTTCCCATCGTGGCAGAGCCCGTAACCGGTCAGCCTTATGGCACGCTTCTCGAAGCGAGCCTCCGGCAAACCGTTCAGGAATAGCAGACGGCAAACACTGTGACTTAGGTGCACCAATGCATATGCAATGCAAAGAAACACATAAGTTTAATCAAAACAGGATATCATGAGTTCGAGTCAAGCTCTCTAACTCCCCAGCGGAGTCGCCAGAAACTGTAGACGTGCCCCGTAGGCCCCATGCTACAGTTCGGACTCGATTTGGGTGTCGGTTCTTAATCTGATCTCACAATATGCAATGTGAGATTGATAAATCACCAAAGCGTCTAAATCCGGCAAATCGTTTTGGAAAATAGATTTTTTTAGAAAGAAATGCCAAAGATGGACTGTTTTGTCAGATACAGAGTCGCCACATAAATATTTTATTTTGGGGGAATTTAGGAAACCCTGACTCGTTACCTAAGGCCATGTGTCCGTCATCACCAAAGTTGCCTCAGCTCGGGAACTTGGGTACGATTGGGGAAGGTCAGCTATGAGCACCCCCGCTCGCCTGATCCAAAGATCGGCCTCTACTAACCATGATATCTAGTTTTGAAAACGTTATGTGTTCTTAATCCGGTTATTAGCCTAATCTTACTATATGATGCGCACAACACAAAAGTATAGACTAGATCGCCTAATTTGGAACAAAGCATCGCATATCCGTTTGGTTGAAAAACAATTTGAAATTTGCTACTCGCAAGTAGGCTAAAACACAGATTTCAATGAGTTGTTCTAACTCAAACAATCCAACCTTCACCCACAGACATTCAGACAGTTTATATCACATAAGCATATAGCCACATGGTAAGCATGCTGTCATGTTTAACATTCACACTCATGCGAGATGCTAAAGCATAAAAACACTCACAGTGTACTCCAAGCCAAAACAAGAAACTAGTTAGTAATCATGCATGATCCTAGTTCATGTTAAAGTGGCTAATGCATCGCATACAAAATGTCACTAGAATAGGCTTGGCTAATCCATGGATGACATGTGAAATGCGACAGATAGCATATATTCAAGTTAGATTTGAAATACTACACAGTTAGCATGATGCGCCGAGCCCGGTGCATGCAATACTGATGAATGATGCACGCATGCATAGCATAAGGTATGCTAAATTGAATATGCCCTAATACGAACCATCAAAAGCTGGTAAATAAAAGGGAGAAAGACGTGGGGTTGAAAGACATACACACACTCATGCACGCTTATTAAACAATTGCCCTCGCTCAGAGGGTCCGAAAGAATAATACAAATTAATTAACCTACAAGCTAATTAATTAATTACAGACCAATTAACTAGTTAAGCAAATTAACTAAGCTAATAAAGCGATAAAATCGCTTCGGGAAGAGGGCCCAATACACGTATGCTCGGCTCCACTCGGAAACCCACCGCCATGCACAAGTTGCTTCTATTTTCACTGTTTTCCTCCTCTAAAGACGGCACAAGTCCCAAGGTACACCCTCTGAACACTGGGAAATGCCACCGACCATGAGGAATGGTCACCGGCCAAAGGTAAGTGGTCATCGACCATCTATGAAGCCATCAGCCAGAAATGGATAGCCGGTCGGCACTAGAGATGGCCGACTGGCCATATCTTCCTGCAGGAACCTGTTTTGACAGCAGCAGAGGGCAAAACAAGGCATGGCAATGTATTTCGAAGCCATGTTTGTACCACCACACCCCTTATCATGTTTATGACTCAAAGGGGTATGGTACTCGATTCTCGGACCACCAATCACGCATTTCAATGCGTGATGGCCCAAGAAACCAAGTTGTGCATTTTGGTGTGGAATGAAATGCACATAAACAAACAATGGAGGCCCAACCTCTATCATAATCAATTCAAGAGGCAAGGCATGCATGCTTAGTGAAATGCAACCTAGGCATGCAAGTTAAACATGCAACATGAGGATGCAAACAAGCATGCTAAGATGCAAATATGTAACAAGTATGCAAGTTAACAAGCATGCAAAGATGGAATGTGAACATGCAAACATGCAAGACATATAACATGTTAAGCAATCAAAACAAGAGGAAATGCATGCCAAATGCAATGTGATTCAAACATACAACACATGCGATAGGCCAAGTATGTAACAACATGCAAAGTTAGCATGCAACAACACGCGAATGAGGGTCTTAGACTAGTTTGGGTAGTTCTCAAATAAGCCCAAAACAGTGGCCGAATGCTAAGGAAATGAGGGCCAAAATACACACAAACATGCATGCACACATGGTTCAAAACTTAAGCATCAAAGAGCAACTTTTAAGCACACTTAAAAGAGACAAACATGGACATATGGCATGCATACTAAGCTCTGAAAATCATGTTATAAAGGTGCCAAACCAAGTAAACAAGACAAGCCAAGCATGCAACAATGTCCAAAACTCAAGGGGGCTTAAACCAAAGCTATATGAAGCAAGCCCCAAAGGGCCAGGAGGACCTAAAACAGGTCCAATGCAAGTCTAAACAAGACCAAAGACGCACCTAGATGGTATCTAAATGGTCTAAACATGGAAGCATACATAAAGGGTCCAAACATGGAGCATAAGACACAAGCCTTTTAAGGCATTAAAGGGGCATCAAATGCAAGCATACAAGCATACCACAAGGACTAAAATGATACTATAAGTGGTGCCAAACCACTGAAACAAGCAAGTAAAGCATGCTAGAGGGGTCAACACTCAAGGCTCACAAGGGGGATTACATGGTAGCTATACAAAGCAAAGCATGGATGACCCGAGCAACCAAAAACAGACATTGGGCACACTAAAACATGCATAAAATTTTCACAAAGCTAGGCCAAAACAAGTAAGCATAGTGGTCTAAATGCTAGGCACATGTTAAGGCAATTCATGGCATTACAAGACAAGTATGCTAAGCATGCATGGTGTGTCTAAACCAATTAAAAACAGTACTATATCATGGCAAAATAAGCATAAATAACACTTAAGACATGGCCAACATGCACTTAAACAAGATGCTCACACATGAGGCTAAAATGGCCAACATTGAAGGCAACAAGGAGAGGGGATGGCCCTCTCCTTCTTAGGACCTTAAAGCACCATCCCCACCACTGAAATCCAGGCCCAAACAAGGTGGTCCCGAAGCTCACCAAAAATGCACAAAATGGGGACCAAACAAGGCCTAAGAGGGGTCAAACAATCCCAAACAACAAAGTGACCTTTAACAACTATTTAGAGCACTCAAAAACAAGACTTTTATTAGTTATACACAAAGTCTAAAAATAGATTCAAGGTAGGTTAAAAGACTATGCAAAAATGGAGAATAAAGAGCAAGAATCTTACCCTTGTAGACCCCTTCAAAGATGGAGCTCCAGCAGCCTTCCTTAGCTCGAAACCAGCTCAAAACTTTGAAAACAAACCTTTGGCACCTCAGAAACCAAGGTAAGGTGTAGCACTAGGTGTTTATGCACAAAAGTAAGACACAAACACACTTATACACACACAAAGGCAAAAAGAGAGAGGTATATAGAGATAGGTGATACACAAACCCTAACCCTAATCCAGACCTCTGGAACTCAACCTTCTAACCCTTGAGAAGGGAGGAGAAGGCCTCCCTTTATAGAGGATCACTCTTGCAAAGCTTACAAAACAAGCTAAGCAAGAGTGAAATCCCTCCATACATGTGTATGGAGGGGGGGCAAGGTGGGTGCTAGCTATCACAGTTGGCACAAAATATCTGCCAAAAGCAGATGCACAGTGGTCGGCCAGCCAAAGATGCCAAATTAGCCAAAACAATGGTCGGCCGACCATCAATAGTGTCGACCGGCCAAACATTTGGCCGATGGCAACAAAACAGTGGCCGGTGGTCTCAAGCCATGGCCGGTGAGGTGTGGGGATGGCCAACAAGCCATTCCCTGCCCTCCAAAGCAAAAACACAAGTGTTTGGTGCAAAACCAAACATAAAACAGTCGAGTCGAGAGATCTTGAGGCAAGGCGCGTGGCCGAGACCTTCGGGAACTCAAGACGAACACAAACATGGATGATCACCGAGTGTTCAAACGGTGATGTCCAAGTCTTGAGGACGGTCAAAAATGGGGTGTCTAAAGATTGGGCCTAAGGCCATTTTGTTTATACGATTTTGGGTATTATGGGAATCTTATGACTGTTTTACATTGTTTTACAGTATTATTACTCATTCAGCTTCGCTCACCCAATTTTATGTATGCTCATGTAGGTAATATGCAGCATGGAGCATATTCCTAGAGTCAGCTTCAGGAGCCATCCTTTTTGAGACCCAATTGAGTCATGTCTCTGAGATAGAGTTTTGTCTCGACTCAGTTCATACTTGGTCCTTACTTTGTTTTGCTAATGTAGTATTGGGTTTGTAAACGTTATACATAAATTTCTTGCGATACTTATATTCTTTTTGCATGGGCATATAGATGAGGTGGATGTGTTACATTTTGCATATAGGTATAGCTCAACAGACTCATTCTTTTGTTGTATACTTCCGCTTTTGGCTCCATGACTATAATTACTATGTATGCTTGTTTGAGGCCGAAGGTAATCAAGTGATTACCGGCTGGTTATGACCCAAACTTTTAGGGGCGGGTTCGGGCCATGACAGAGTGGTATCAGAGCACGAGTTAATATCTCACACACAAGTCCATGCAAACAATAAGAAGTCTAGAAAGAGTTTAAGTTGCATCCATAATCAAGTATAACATGAAAATGTGCATTTGTAAATGTGAACTATGTATTTGTAAATGGGAAAGTTATAATGTGTGCTCCTCTAGATCATGGTGAGAACAAGGGCAAAGGATGGGGAGGATTCAACCTCCGCACGACTTGATAGAATGGAGACAATGATCATGGACCTGGCGGAGGCCTTTAGACAACAACAGTAACAACAATAGCAACAACAACCACCACCACCAATGCCTGTGCCACCACATATAGTGCAAGACCACCAGGTCGACGACCGAACTATTGCCCTCTATAGACACCCCATTTTTGACCTTCCGCAAGGCTCGAGCGCTTTGTCTTGTATACTCGATGATGAAAGTGGTGTTGTGCGTGGTTTAAGGTCTCAACGAAGGGGCTATGTTTAAGCTCTGAAACAATCCCAAACCTTCCATATTCCCACTGATGATACCCTAGTGTAGACACCCCATTTTTGACCGACCTTAAGACTCAGACGTCACTGATTGAGCGCTTGGTGATGTTCCATAATGTGCTTGTTCAGAAGTTTCAGAGTCGCGGCCGTGAGCCCTGCCTCCGGACTTCCGAACCCTTTTCTGTGCCTTGTCTCGGTTTGCGAACCAGACTCGGTTTTCTCTGTTTCTTTTCCTGAGGGGAGGGAGAGGTCCCATAGACCGTCTCTCAAATGTCCGTAGGCTACATTTGGTGGCCGTAGGCCATTTTGCCTATTTCGGAGTCCGGTTCCCGGTTTTCGGAGCCGTCAGGCCGTGTGCCTCGGTTCGGGACCGCTTAACCATCTCCTGTTGCTCTGATTTTTGGCATACATCTTATTTCATCCCTTTTGAGGGACACTGGGGGCTGAGAAACCCACTTCGAGGTCGAATACTATTTTCGGTGCTTAACAGCCCATTTTCGGGACCCCGAACTGCGTGTTTTGGCCCCGGAACTTTCGTTTTGCAACGGTTTTCGTTCATTTTTGGCAGGTACCTCTGTTTTATCACAGGGAAGGTCACTGAAGGGTGGGAGGCCAGCAATTGTTGCAACAACCAGTTATTTCTCTTCCGGAGCCTCCCGGCGCCCGTTTTTTGCACTTCCGGGCTAATGTTGAATACCTTGGAGCTAGTGTTGCCAACTTTCAACCACATATCTGTGATCTACACACTTGGGAGGCCCCTAAAAGTTCATGGCCGGCCATTAAGGTCACCTGACCCTTTTGACCCCTTTCTTCCGGGCTAATGTTGAACCCCTTGGACCATTTTTCTTGAACTTTAAACCACATATCTGTGATGTACACACCTGAGAGGCCCCTAAAAGTTCATGGCCGGCCAGTAAGTCAACTTGACCCTTTTGACCCCCTCTTTCCGAGCCATTGTTGAACCCCTTGGGCCCACTTTCTTGGAATTTCAACTACATGGTTGTGTTGTACACATATAGGGGTACCTCTCCAATAGCTGGCCGGCCAGAAAATCACCTTGACCCTTTTGACCCCTAGCCGGCCGGCTAGGGGGTGTGGCCGGCCGGCCACCTCCAGCAAAAGTAATGGGCCGGCCGTGTTCTTTGCATTGTGCACTTTACAGCTGTGGGGCAATGTCCTCCAGATATTTTCTGTATCCGGGGGATATTTTGTGGGGGAGTTTTGTCCTCCTTCTCCTCCACCTTTACACCCCATTTTGAACCCTTATAACCAGCTGGTGGCCTTCTTTGTAAGGGTTAGAAAAACTCTCCTTCAAAGCTCCATAGCCAACTCCATCTTCTTCCATCTCAATTCTTCAAAAAACCCTAACTCCCTAACCATCATTCCTTCTACACCACCAAGCTCTACCACCACCATCTCATTTCCAGCAACAAGGAGGGATTCTTGAAGGCTAAAGAAGCTGCAAATCCATCCAAGAAGCAACAAAAGCTTGAATCTTCAAGGGTAAGTAACAATTTTACCCTTTTGAACCTTTTTCTTGATCTATTTCTAAGCCCCACTTCTTTTTGGTTTCAAGCTCTGGCCCTAACTGAAAAGGGCCATATTTTGAGCTCATCTTCACTTCTCATTAAGGGCTCAATCCTGTTTGAGCCCTCCATAATACACTTGCTTCATTGATCATCTTGTATGTCATAGTTTTGCATGCTATCTTTGGCCCATGATAAATCTGTTTTTGAGCATGTTATAAACTGATATAAGGCTTATTTTGAGTCCCTCTTCAACATTGGAGAAGGGCTCAACATTGTTTGGTGTTTCCATGTGTCACTTGTAGTTATATCCCCTATTTGGCCCCATTTTTGCATAAATTAGTAGCCCTCTTTGCTTCTGTTTTTGGACCTTGGTCCGAACTGAAAGTGGCCTTGTTTTGGCCTATAATTCATGTTTCATTCACACTTTTTTTCTTTTTGGTGATTATTTTATATACTTCATGTTATAGCACCTTTTGAGCCTTGTTTTGCATCACATTTTTAGCATGTTTGTATACTGATTTGAGGTCTGCCATATACTGTAAATGTTAATATTTTTGGTCCATCTTCAGTGTTGTAGAAGGAAATTTTTCAGTTTGAGTTTTGCTTATACCACTTGCTTCATTACCCCTCTTTTGGCCCCTATTCTTGCATGCTATTTTTCCCTTACTTATACTTGCTGTTTGGCCATGTTTATAACTGTGAAAGTACATCTTTTGGGACTCTCTAGCTTCTGTCTTTGCATTGCATGTCTATATTGTGCATGTTTGGCATAGCTATAGGCCATTTCGGGTGCCTAATGTCGCATTTCGGGACATTTCCTTGCATTTCATGTCATTTCGCTTCATTTCGGGACTATTTTCCCCCATATTTTAGTGCTGAAATTCCATTAGTATGCTTGCATATCATTTTTGCCATATTTCATCACATTTTAGCATTGCCTCGGTTTGCGGGCCAATGTGCACGCATTTCGAGGCACTTCATTTTCTGCCATCGGCATCTTATGTGAGTGCGGCTGAGGCTCACTCATGTTAGTATAAGTCCATTTGTCATTTTTCATGTCATTTGCATTGCGTATACATTGCCTCGGTTTGCGTGCCAGTGTGCACGCATTTCGAGTCACTTCATTTTCTGCCATCGGCATCTTATGTGAGTGCGGCTGAGGCTCACTCATGTTAGTATAAGTCCATATCATGTTTTCATGTCATTCGCATCGTTTTAGCATCGTCTCGGTTTGCGTGCCAGTGTGCACGCATTTCGAGGCACTTCATTTTCTGCCATCGGCATCTTATGTGAGTGCGGCTGAGGCTCACTCATGTTAGTATAAGTCCATTTGTCATTTTTCATGTCATTTGCATTGCGTATGCATTGCCTCGGTTTGCGTGCCAGTGTGCACGCATTTCGAGGCACTTCATTTTCTGCCATCGGCATCTTATGTGAGTGCGACTGAGGCTCACTCATGTTAGTATAAGTCCATATCATGTTTTCATGTCATTCGCATCGTCATATCATCGCCTCGGTTTGCGTGCCCGCGTGCACGCATTTCGAGACACATATCATCGCCTCGGTTTGCGTGCCCATGTGCACGCATTTTGAGACACATATCATCGCCTCGGTTTGCGTGCCCGCGTGTACGCATTTCGAGACACATATCATTTTCTCAGTTTGCGTGCCCGTGTGCGCGCACTTCGAGGCATTTCATTTTAATAGCATTCTGGCATTTTCTCAGTTTACGTGCCTGTGTGCACGCATTTCGAGGCATATCATTTTCATTGCATTCGTGCATTTTCTCGGTTTGCGTGCCCGTGTGCACGCATTTCGAGGCATCTCATTTTCATAGCATTGAGTATGTTAGGATTGTATCTTAGCTGCATTTCATGCATATCATGTATATTGCATCGTATCCGGAATAGGAGTTAGCCCGGGCACGGGAAACGAGGTACATTTCGTACTCCGAGTGACGGAATGTGTCTCAATTCCCTAGTCACCGACACTTCGGATTATCCATGATGGAGTTAGGTTTTAGCTGTAGTTTCATGTGCATTCATTCTATATTGAGTTGTGCATTTCGACTCCTCGGCCATCATGCCTCGGTATGTGTGATTGGTGGCACGAGGATCGAGACATGCATATATCTGTGAAAATACATTGCCATGCCCCTTTCCTGCTCTCTGTTGCAGCAAAATGAAGAATCAGCAACCTTTTGGGGCTTGGCACGCATTTCAAAGAACAGGTGTAAACAGAGGCTAATTGGGGCATTCCGGTGGATTTCTGCGCAAGACAATCCGGACATGCATCATCCATCAGAAGCAAGACAGTCCCTGGCTTGCACGCCAGTTTTATTTGCTTTCTTAATTAATTCATTAATTAATTAGAACTTTGTAATATTTTTGGACTGTAATATTCTTTTATTTGGGGACTGTAATATTTGGACTGTATATTTATTCGGACCCTCCGAGTGAGGGCACAACTGTAATAAGTGTGCGTGAGTGTGATGTATGTCTTCCAACCCCACGTCTTTCTCCCTTTTATTTATCCGCTTATGATGGTTAGATTAGGGCATGTTTAAATTAGCATACAGTATGACAGCATGTTTGCATTCATTCATCTGTATTGCATGCACCGGGCTCGGCGCATCACACTAACTGCATCGTACTTTCAATTTCAAAGTTGAATACATGATAGTTGTAACATTTCATATGCCATCTTAGAATAGCCAAGCCTGCTATAGTTGCATTTTGCATGTGTTGCATTAGGCATTTCTGTATACTTAGGATTCATGCATGATTTCTAATAAGTTTCTATTTTGGCTTGGAGTACCCGGTGAGCTTTACGCTTTAGCATCCTTGCATGCGTGTGAGTATTGCCATGAATAGCATGCTTGCCATGAGGCTATGTGCTTATATGATATAACTGCTTGAATGCCTGTGGGTGAAGGTTGGGTTATCTGAATTGGAGTAAATCATCAAATGTTTCAAGCCTACCTGTGGGTAGCAAAAACCTCTTTCAAAAACACAAAATGTTTTGTTCCAATTCAAGCGATCCAGTCTATACTTGTATGCTGTGCGCATCACATAGTAACCTAGGCTAATAAACCGGAATAAGAACTCACAATGTTTTCAAAAATTGATATCATGGTTAGTAGAGGCCAGTCTATGACCGGGCGAGCGGGGGTGCTCACGAAGTGACCTTCCCCAATCGTACCCAAGTTCCCGAGCCGAGGCAACTTTGGTGATGACGGACACGTGGCCTTTTGGCACCGAGTCAAGGTTTCCTAAATTTCCCAAAATAAAATATTTAGGTGGCGACTCTGTATCTGGCAAAGCAGTCCATGTTTGGCACTTCTATCAAAAATCTGTTTTCTTAAAACGATTTGCCGGATTTGGACTCTTTGGTTCAGATTTAGAACCGTGACTACAAAAGTCGAGTCCGAGCTGTAGCGAGGTCCCCCGCGGGCTTGTTACAGTTTCTGGCGACTCTGCTGGGGATTTAGAGAGCTTGACTCGAACTCATGATATCTGTTTTTGACTACACTTGTGTGTTTCTTTGCATTGCATTTGCATTGGTGCGCCTAGGACACCGTGTTTGCCATCTGCTATTCCTGAACGGTTTGCCGGAGGCTTGTCTTGTCAAGGCATGACCATAAGGCTGACCGGTTGTGGGCTCTGCCAGTATGGGAACACAAACCCCGGTTTTACCGGGGCACCCTCTTTGACCATTCGACCTAGTGCATATTCGGATCCATAGTGACCATTCCAAATTAGGACAGGTTGCTTACCCATTTATAGGTTGTTTGAAACCGCTGTGTGCGTAGTGAAACCCTAGCTCCTGACAAAATAGGACAGGGAAACCCTACCCCAACATAGGGATGTTTTGGCTCTCACTTATCTGTTATGTGCTTTAGAGTGCGTCTCTACAGGAATGCATGTATCAGTATATGAGTTTGGACATCAGGCCTGCGGGCATCAGTTCAGAATTGTCAGTATCAGGCCTGCGGGCATCAGATCAGTATATTAGTTTGAGTATCAAGCCTACGGGCTACGGTTCAGTATTGACAGTATCAGGCCTGCGGGCATCAGTTCAGTATTGTCAACGTCAGGCCTGCGGGCATCAGTTTTGTATTACGGGTATCAAGCCTGCGGGCATCAGCCAGTATTTGAGGATTAAATTATCTGCGGATATCAGATTCTGTTTCAGGGAACAATGATACAGGGATAATAATCAGTGTTCGAGGCCAATGTGTATTTCAGCTTATTGACTGTGTGTTGATTATGCCCGACTGTGTGTCTTGCATTTTATTTTAAGCTGTTATGCTGTCCGTTTATCTGTTTATTTATTTCCTTTTCGCTTTATTTATCTTTTGCTAGGTCAGTTTTAGCATGATTGCTTCCAACCCAACAGGCATTCCCCAAGCACCTTGGACACGAGGTCGTCGACTCCACCGATCTGAGGATCTAATCGACGGACAGCCAGTGTTCCGTTCTCTACCCCCTGTTACCAGAAGGAAGCCGAAAAGGCGCAGTACGTCAGAACAGAGATTGTCAGAACAGTGGGTTACTTTATCAGAGGACTACAGGACTGAGGTCTCAATTACTGCTGTAGAAATAGACATACCGGTTAGACAGATGGATCAACCGAATACATCAGGGATGGAGGCTTTGATGCGCCAGATGCAGGAGAGTATGAAGCAAATGCACGATGATGCCGCCCGTCAAGCAGAATTCTCCAAACAGCAGGCCACAGTCATGGCCCAGCAGGCTGAGTTGATTGCCAGACTGCAACAACAGAATACAGCGTCTCCTTCACAAACAATCCCTCCTCCGGCAGGAGCCCCAATACCTGAGCAGGCACCTGTTGTTCAGAATATTCCTCCGAATACCCAGAATACTGTACCAACTGTCCAAATTTTACAAGAGGACACGAGTCTTCCAACGGGGCCGGCTCCGCCCCCGCTTCCACCACAACTGTCCAAGGTCCATACATCCAATCACCCGGACTCTCCATCCGAGGTCGAGGTTGATCATACGGCTCTGAAATTGAGCAAACTGGAGAAGCTCTTCAAAAAAATCCCAAGGGGCCAAGGCTATGCCGGATATCGGAGATGGGTATACCGAGGAAGCCGTGACACTCCCCGATAGGTTCAAAATGCCACAAATAGACCGTTTTGACGGGACCGGCGACCCCATGGTCCATATCCGACTGTTTGCGGACGTCTTGCGGCCAATGGGCCTAACACGACCACAGAAACTCTCATTATTCGGCCGAACCCTGTCGGGTGTGGCCTCCCATTGGTACGCAAGATTACCAGATGAAGTGAAGAAGAATTGGGATGAGATGGCTGAGGCCTTTGTCACACAATATTCATACAACACTCAGATCAAGATCACAACCCGTGATCTTGAGACGACGAGACAAGAGCCCAAGGAATCTTTCTCGGACTTTGTGATCTGATGGAGGGCAAAGGCGTCAACGATGACTTTAAGGCCTACTGACAAAGATCAAATTCGGATGATTGTGCGCAATCTCCACCCGAAATTAATGCAGAGAATGATTGTAGTCCCCTTTCCTACTTTCGCAGATTTACATGATATGGGGGTGCAAATAGAAGATGCTATGAGGCAAGGTCTGTTTGACCAGGACAGAGAACAACCGAGGAGGACCTTCAATCGCAATAACAATGCAGGCCCGAGCGGCGCTGCAAATACGAGAGCCTCGGAAGTTGGTATGGTCACCACCACTCCCCCTCCCCCTCCAAGACCTAGACTGCCACACCATTCTCCGGCGCGTCCGGAAGCAACACACAAGCCAACAACCGATTCCAACCACGAGGCCAAAGAACCTTTACCCCACTATATATGCCTCTGACCAAGGTTCTGGGAATATTGATCAGGAAAAATCATTTAAAACCCCTGGAACCAAAGCCATTACCGAATCCACTCCCCCCCCTCTTACGACCCATCAAAATACTGTGCATACCACCAACAACACGGTCATGACACCGACCGCTGTTACAGATTGCGTCATGAGATCCAAGATCTTATTGACAAACAAGTGATCTCACCTCCTGATCAACCCAATGTCACAACCAACCCTCTCCCATCACATAACCAAGCTCCTCCTCCCAAAAGAATTAACTTTATCCAGACTGGGGTCGCATCTTACGATCCTAGCATCTTTATTACGCCCACCTACCTACCCAAGCCGGAGGTGCTCCTCCCCGATTGCACTGATTTCTTGTGCATGGTAGACATCTCCAAAACCCAACCAGAACCGATGGTGGTGACCGGCGAAGACGGGGCAGGGCAGATTTTGGGAGGAAATGAGATTGTTGAATCTGAAACTGGACAGAATTTTGTCGGGGGAGCCTATGATCCAAGCAAGCACATCCTATCAACGAGCCGAATTGGGCTAAGTGTAGAATTGCCAGAGACAGGAGAGCTATGCATGATCCGGGGGGATAGATCTGGGCTATGGGCAGATGAGCTGACAGCTGCAGGGGAGGACTTTGCCAACCTGCAACTTCTTGATGACCAGGAACTGGGGGAGGCGTCAATTAATTGGTATGATTATGAGGAATCAGAGGAGGCCACGGGATGGCTCGAAGATCAACCGGATGCAGTGGGGGAAGCCCAATCAGAACAGAGCCCGGCAGGGGCAGAAATATCAGTTGTGGCCGGAACGGCCGAAAATCAAGTTGTATCGCCGGTGTAGAGAATTCCGCTCAGGACATGGGCATTACGGATGTAGGAACTGTTGAGCAAACGACTGTACTGACGCAGTTGGAACAAGGAAAATTTGAGGAGGCTGAGAGAATTAGAAAAGCAAAAGGCCCTGAGGGGACTGAAAGTGCCGCGTGCACGAAAACAGACAACGCTGCGAGCATATGGACAGAGAGCGCTGAGAGTGCGAGTGGACCGGAGCCAGACAGGTGTCTGTTGGCTGCCGGTGGAATGTGGTGGGAAGATGACGACTTGTGTCTTGCCCACACGGATGAAGACTGGGGGAATAACCAGCCGGATGATACTTGGTACCTCGATGAGGTTGACCATATGACAAGAAGTGGGCGGTACTTCAAGCCCCCACACCTGGACCAACCCGAGGCATCCGGGAAGGACAGAGAAGCGGAGAGACAGAAGGAGAAGCAGATTGAGGATGAAGCTATGCTGAAACAATTAAAGAAGATACAAGCAGACATCTCCATCTGGGGACTGCTAATGGCATCACGAGTACACAGAGAAGCTGTCCTATCTGCCATGGACAAGTCCAAACTCTCCATAGACACCACGCCTGAACAGCTGGTTGGGCTGGTTTTTCCGGGAGGAGGTTCCCCGGCATTAACCTTTTCGGACAAGGAGCTACCGCCTGAGGGCACAAGTCATAACAAACCTCTCTATATCTCTGTTGAATGTAGAGATAAGTGGATACCGGTGGTACTTGTTGATACCGGGTCTGCGATTAATGTCTGCCCGACCAGAACGGCATATGCAATCGGGTTGAAGCCCGTAGATTTCATCCCAACCACCCAAGTGATCAGAGCATACGATAATACCAGCAGAGAGGTGATGGGGACTGTTAAAATTCAAACCAAGGTTGGTCCAGGACAACACAGCATTGAATTTCATATCTTGGACGTTCCCGCAACCTTTAACCTACTTTTGGGGCGACCGTGGTTGCACCAGGTCAAAGCAGTCTCTTCCACCCTACACCAGATGCTAAAGTACCCTCACGGGAAAGGGGTAGCGATCGTTTTTGGAAATTCATCAATCCATCCGCCGCCGGAAGTGTTCACACCTATCTTGGAGATTGAGCACGGCACGGAGGATGTATTTTTGTCGGGGTTCACTTTGGCCGAGGCTCAAGTGGTGCAGAATGTCATGGCTATGAATGAGGGCATGTATGTTAGTGCTCAATCTATATACCTCATGAACAAGCTAAAGCATACCCCTGGAATGGGATTAGGGAGAAGTGGCCGGAAGGGCGTCTCAGTATTGGCCGAAGTGCCACACAACCCCCACACCTTTGGACTGGGTTATCTGCCCACCAAGGAGGATTGGGTGAGGAAAGGAAAAGAAATGGCCGGAAGGGCTAGAGCAAAGAAGGCCGGGAAGCCATTTGATTTAATGCACAGGCCCATCTGGGGTACCCTAAACGGACGTTTCGTCCGGGAGGGGGAAGATTTTCCATTCGGCGGCTTCCCGGAGCCATGGCTAAACGCGGAGGGGGAGCGCGTGCCTGGTTTTGAAATCTTCTTCGACATACAATTATCTGGGGATGATGTTGCCGAAGCGCAGACAGACCCACCAACTGAGGTTGAGCAATGTGAAGCAGTGGATCCTGAGAGTACAGAGCTGGAAATGGGGGTAGCACTGGCGAGTCTACTATCAGATCCTCCGATCGGCCAAGAGTGCTTGGGGGATAACTCTTCGGTTTCTGTGATTGGAGATGAAATAGCTGCAGGCTTTCCAGTGCCAATCTTGGATGCATCTATCGCACCTTCTCTCATCTGGCAATATGAAGAAGGCTTTTTATCTAGCAGTTCCGGGTCAGGTAGTGAGCCGGAATCTGATTCTACCGAATCTTCTGCGTCGGAATCAGATTCCAGCTCGACTGAGTCTGAGTCCGGTATTCCTGGGGTTGATAACCCGGATACCACAGTCCTGTCTAGGTCGTCTTTTTCATTTTCTTTTGAGTCTGTTGTAACAGAGGAATCTGACGGCTTGGAAGTATTTAATGAGAATGATGTGGATGTGGTTTCCGAGTATTTTTCCGTGCCTTTGGTTTATTGCTTAAATCATGATTTTCAAAATTTTGATGAAAACAGCGAGGAAGAAATTCCCCCAGTTTTGCAACGATTAATCGATCAAGAGCAGGAAAGATTTGTTAAACCTTTAATGGATGAAATCACTACTGTGAATGTTGGTACTGAGAAGGACCCGCGGCTGGTCCAGATCGGGTCCACGTTGTCTTCAGAGGAGCGCGAGCGCTTAGTCGCTTTATTAAAAGATTTCAAAGATGTTTTCGCGTGGTCCTATGAAGACATGCCTGGAATCGATCCTGAGATTGTACAGCACCGGATCCCTCTTGATCCAGAGGCCCGCCCTGTCAAACAGAAGCTCAGAAGGATTCGCCCGGACTGGGCCCTCAAAATTAAGGAAGAGGTCACCAAGCAAATTGACGCAGGGTTCCTGCTGGTATCTGAATATCCAACTTGGTTGGCCAACATAGTTCCGGTGCCAAAGAAGGACGGCAGAATTCGGGTCTGTGTAGACTTCAGAGATTTGAACAGGGCCAGTCCGAAGGACGACTTCCCCTTGCCGCATATCGATGAATTGGTGGATTTCACGGCAGGACACGCCTTGCTTTCGTTTATGGATGGTTTCTCAGGCTATAACCAGATAGTAATGGCACCCGAAGACCGGGAGAAGACTGCGTTCACTACCCCGTGGGGGACATATTGTTATAGAGTGATGCCATTTGGGTTGAAAAACGCTGGAGCTACGTATCAACGGGCAGCGACTACAATATTGCATGATATGATCCATAAAGAGGTCGAGGTGTATGTGGACGACATGATTGTCAAGTCCAAAGATAGAGAGGGCCACTACACCGCCTTACAAAAATTCTTTCAAAGAATCAAAGAGTTTCGGCTGCGGCTGAATCCCCAGAAATGCACGTTTGGTGTTACAGCAGGGAAGATGCTAGGGTTTCTGATCACACAAAGGGGCATCGAGGTCGACCCTTCCAAAATTAAGGCCATCTTAGAAATGCCACCACCAAGGACTGAAAAGGAGGTGCGAGGCTTTCTGGGTAAAGTGCAATTCATAAGACGGTTTATTTCTAAATTAACCTTGACTTGTGAACCACTTTTTGGTCTCCTGAAGAAAGGAAAGAAATTCCAATGGGACGGCCGATGTCAAACAGCTTTTGAGCAGATCAAAGAGAATCTACAGAACCCACCCGTGTTGTCACCACCAGAGCCGGGGAGACCGTTGATATTGTACCTTTCGGTAACTGAGACCACCATGGACTGCATGCTCGCGCAGGAGTCAGAAGACAAAGTGGAAAGAGCCATCTACTATCTGAGCAAAAAGATGCTGGATTACGAGACCCGCTATACGCCGCTGGAGAAGGCTTGTTTGGCCTTGGTATGGGCAACCAGGAAGCTGCGGCACTACCTGTTAGCCCACTCTGTAATGTTGGTTTCGCGTTTGGATCCCATCAAATATCTCTTCGAGAAACCAGCACTTACGGGTCGGCTAGCTCGTTGGCTGCTGTTGCTCTCCGAATTTGATTTGAAGTATATAATGCGCAAGTCAGTAAAAGGCAGAGCGGTAGCGGAGTTCCTTGCCGACCACCCGGTTGAGGGGGATGAAGCGGTAGAGTATCTATTCCCAGATGAAGCTATTCTACACGTCGAAGATGAAACTTGGACGATGTACTTTGACGGAGCGTCAAACCAGTATGGGTATGGGATAGGGGTGTTGCTGATAGCGCCTGACGATTCCCGTATCCCTTTAGCATTCAAGCTCCGGTTCAAGGTTTCCAACAATGAAGCAGAGTATGAAGCATGTATTGCTGGCCTAGAAGCAGCCCTGGAACTAGGGGCAAGACGAGTGGACGTCATTGGGGACTCAAACCTCGTTGTGTCTCAAGCAAAAGGAGATTGGAAAGTTAAGGAGGAAAGGACGATAATCTACCACCAAACCTTGGATTTGTTAATTCCTCGGTTTGAGAAACTAAATTTCACCCACCTCGTAAGAGAGAACAACAGGTTTGCAGATTCACTAGCAACTCTATCTTCTATGATAGACATCCCGTCCGGAGTCCGGATGCGTCCAGTCATTATTGATCAGAAGTTCGTGCCGGCATACGAGTCGATTTCTGCCATAGATGAGGTTCAAGACGGCAACCCCTGGTACTACGACATCTGGAACTTCTTGGAGAAGGAGGCATATCCACTAGGGGCAAATGCCAAAGATAAGAGGGCTGTCAGAAGAATGGCTGCTCAATTCGTTATCTGCGGGGGAAATTTGTACAAAAGGGGTCATCTGGGAATGCATAAGCTCTGTGTAGAAGCTGAAGAGTCAAAACGCCTGATGGAAGCCATCCATGGGGGGGAGTGCGGTGCACACATGAATGGAGTAATGCTGGCCAGAAAGATCCTCAGACAGGGCTACTACTGGTCAACCATGGAGGAGGATTGTATTAACTTTGTTCGGCGATGCCACAAATGTCAAATCCATGCAAACCGCATGAACATCCCGCCGTCAAAACTGTACAACATGACTTCGCCATGGCCTTTTTCAGTCTGGGGAATTGATGTGATCGGAGCTGTTACCCCGAAGGGGTCCAACGGGCATGAGTTTATCCTAGTAGCGATAGATTATTTTACAAAGTGGGTCGAGGCCCAATCATACGCGGTGTTGAAGGCGTCGCACGTCGCAAAGTTCATCAGGAACAATATCATCTGTCGCTACGGAGTGCCAAACGAAATAATTTCAGATAATGGTTCCCACTTCAAGAAAGAAGTGATAGACTTGTTGGAGAAATACAATGTGGCTTTCCATAAGTCATCTACATATCGGCCGCAGACCAATGGAGCAGTTGAGGCCGCCAACAAGAATGTCAAGCATATACTGCAGAAGATGGTGGAAACCTATCGGGATTGGCCAGACAAGCTGCCATTTGCTCTGTGGGGCTACAGGACGTCAATCAGAACTTCTACTGGAGCAACTCCATATTCATTGGTCTATGGAATGGAGGCTGTTCTACCCATTGAGATTGAGGTTCCGTCGTTACGAGTATTGGCTGAATGCCAGATAGCCGAGGCAGATTGGCAGCAAAGCAGATTCGAAGAACTCATGCTCTTTGATGAAAGAAGACTGAAAGCACTGTACCACATCCAAGGCTATCAACGCAGAATTGCCCGGGCTTTCAACAAGAAGGTTAAGTCCAGGAATCTGAAAGAAGGAGATTTGGTGCTCAAAGACAACCGAGCTCCCATCCACGACCCAAGGGGCAAGTTCAAACCTAATTGGACTGGTCCTTACATCATCAAAGCTATCTGGTCAGGTGGGGCTGTGGTTCTGATGGATCTAGATGGCTTGGAGTTCTCACAACCGATCAATATGGACAAGTTGAAGAAATACTATCCTTGAGAGGCTCGCTAGGCCGAAAACCCGAAAGGGCGACCTAGGCAAAATTCAGAGCACAAAAAATTAGAAAATATAAAAACTAAGCTCGCAAGGTTGAAAACCCGCAAAGGGCGACCTACGCAAAATTCAGAGCACAAAAAAATTAGAAAATATAAAAACTAAGCTCGCAAGGTTGAAAACCCGCAAAGGGCGGCCTTGGCAAAAGTTAGAGCGCAAAAGGAGAGTGAAAATACTTGAGCGAACCTTAGCCTGAACTACGTAAGGCTTGATTCCCATCTTTGGGATACGTAGGCAACTTCACATCGAAGTTCAGCCATAAACGTTTCCCCGATCAACTCTGTCCATTTTGATCATCTCAGTCATCTTTATCTATCAGCGTTTACCGCAATCTCCGGTACAGTGCTGTTCAGACTAGGGGCAACTTTCCGTTGCCACGACGGTACAAGGTTACTCAGACTAGGGGCAACTTTCCGTTGCTATGGAGTGCCGCATTGTCCTTCAGACTAGGGACAACTTTCCAGTTGCAAGGATCTGGGGTTGTGCATCTCAGTGACAGATCTCCGGTGTGTCTAGTTCTGATTCACATCGAAAATAGTTTTGAAAAGTTTTAATAAAAGTTGACTTTGTTCAAATCAATATTTTTACGACTAAGACCATTTTTGGACCAAAAGCGGAAAATTTTCAGTACCATAACTTTCAATTTCATTGATTTCAAGATTGAGTTCTCCTGCTCTTGTATTACAATCGAGGTTACTTTTTAGTACATTCATAAAGAAAACTTGAAAATGCTAAATAAGCAATAAATTTGGGGCATAGTTGAATCAAGTATCTCTGCGTTCCCCCCCAGAGCTGGATGGAGCATCTGATGCCAAGCTGGGCCCAACCTGTGCCTCCTCATTGAGCCAATCCACGCACTCATCGGACAAAGTACAACTGAAAGTGGGGGCAGGGGCCAGGAGCTCTCTAGTCCTCCATGCCGTGGCATATCGGGCAAGCTGTGCACCCCGAACCGGGAAAGCGGCTGGATACTCAATCCCCTCCGGTGGGCAAGTCTGATCATGGCTAAACTGACGCAGGAACCGGAACGGAAAATAAAATACACAATGGGTTAGACCAATCAGTTGGATCCCGATCAGCCGAGACATACTGTAGCTCATTGCCGGGAGGTTGAGCCAAGGACAACGCCAAGCAATGCCGTCTGCAGACAAATTGCACATCTAATCGAACCACCACCTTTCGTCAAGAGCATTGACTAGGCGCTGTCGAAAGAAGTAACCTCGAGCTGAATAAGCAGGGCAAGAGTCCACAACCTGCAACTTATCCATTAACCATACCTAGGGGAGGGATGGAAAATGAGAGAATAAAGAATAGAGAGATGTACGATGAGAGAAAAGTAAGACAAGGGTTTTGTGAGAAAAACCGAGCCTGAGGGCCGAGTGATGTGAGCAAATATATATATGTGAGGTCGGGTGGGAAACATTACCTGCAGTAGCAGTGGACTCCCGGCAAACCTAGTCGCCTCCCGGCGATAGACAGAATCTAAACCCATCAATGTCTCGGCCAAGGTCATGGAAATACAGCTCTTTCCTTCTCTCAAACCTTGGGCGACTTCAATCAGGCGAATGCTAGCCCCGCCGAAGCCCGAGGAAAGCAGAAAGTAAGACAACAAACATAAACAGAGGGCGTGTTGCCGGAAACCCTGCCGATAATGGTTGCTGCGGTCACCGGCGTCGAAAAAACGATGGATCAAGCCGAGGATGTCCAGCTCTCCACTGCAGATCAGAGATCGAGCGTCATACGCTGTGAGCCCACACATCCGCCCTAAAGCCTGGGCGTGACCAAAACGGAACTGGGGCAAGATCACTTCAGAACACTCAGACTCCATCAAAACTTGAAAATCTTCGAAAGTGGGGCATATCTCTTGACCACCAAAGCTAAAAACATGCGTCACTGGATTCCAGAACCTTGCCGCGGCATGTAGAAAAGGGAGATATAACGGAGTACGGCTCAGCGTGAATAGTGCATTCAAGCCGAAACCCCGGAAATTCAGCTTTTCCGAGCCATCTAGAGAAGAGATCCAAGATGTGATATTTTCCGCGAGAAATGCCTCCATCTTTGCCTAAAACTAAGATGAAATGAATGTTCCCGAAGTTGAGGCTTTTATAGAAGGAAAAACACTATTCACGGGGACACGTGTCAAAAATCTGGTGGCTGCAGGACTGAATGGCCGGCCAGCTACTTTTTCTGGCTGGCCAGCCATTTACTTTTTCAGAAATGGCCGGCCAGCTGTCTCTCTCCACCAAAAATGGCCGGCCAGCTCCCAAGGATGGCTGGCAATGCTGCAGTGTAACTCCTTGACCCTGTTTTACCCTTCGAGGGAGAATTCCAAGCATTTCCAGGCAACGGGAGAATCAAAGGCCTTCATCTCCCTCCGTTTCGGATGTGTTCCGGTGCCCAGATCGTCAGAAGTACACTTTGTTGTTGTTAAGTTTTGATTATCGAGTTGTTGTTTTGCTTATCGAGTTGTTCGTCGAGCGGACGTGTTTCGTGTTTTTGAGTCATTGCTCTCTGTTTAAGCAATTTTTGTTAAAGTCTGGTTTATTTGTGTTGTTGTATTTTGCTTATCGAGTTGTAAACTTTCTAAGGTCCTGTTATATCTTAGTAAGTTGAGTTGTTTAGTTTGTTGCGTCGGTTCACTACCTGACTTGGTGATTACACAATGCGCATTTCCATTCAATTTTATTTTTGTGCAAAATAAATTGATGCGATACGATGCTAAAAATACAAACCCCTTTTCAAAAGCTATTTCATTTCATCATGCTTTACAACATACAAAGGTACAAGTTTTACAAAAAATAAAACTGCCTAACAATGTGCAAAGTGCTACAAACTACTAGCAAAAAGAAAAATAAAGCAGGAAATAATAACATCAAAGTCCTCGGGAGCGGGAACGAGAAGCACGCCTCGACCTCTTTTGCGGGACGACCTCCACACCATCATCTGAGTCAGAGCCGTCATCCTCAGGATCCTCCTCAGCCTCGCCTCTGTTCCCCGAGCCAAAACCGGAGCCTCCCTCCTCAACAGATGTCTCGAACTGACGGTCGGTAGCCTCCTCCTCCTCCTCATCAGGCTCCACCTCCACAACGTGAGCCCTGCGTCTGCGGACAGGCCCTCCTCGAGCTCCTCGAAAAGGCCTAGATGGCCTGGCTCCTCGGGAAGGCCGAGATGACCCCGCCCCCTGAAAAGGCTCAGATGGCCCAGCTCCCCAAGGAGGCCCAGGTGGCCTGGCCTGCGGCTGACCGGACCAGGAAGGCATCTGAAAACAAAGAATTCAATTCAAATACATCAGTCCAAATATATACATCAAATGCAGATACAAGCAAAGGCTACATGAAATGGGTGTATGTAAGTACAGTGTACAAGAGGGGTGTGTGTCAGATGTGCTCTACACAAATAGTCTATCGATGCAATAGAAATCAGCATGTCATCAGAAGTATGATAAATGCCAGAAAACTGAAGGGTACCTGGATGCCCGCGACAGACAACTGTGCCTCCCTACGCAGGACCATGCCCTCGAGTGTGGCCACCAGCCCAACCACCTCCTCCATATATCCTCGCGATGGCTGCAAAAATGAGTTCATAATCATCAGTGAACAGAAGAGTGTCTAAACATCTGAATGATGAATGAAAAGTGGAGCATACCGGCGGTGAGTCTGGATCAATGGCGTATCGATCACTGGGCATCGGAGGCTCTAGTGGGATCGGAGTCGGAGAGCTAGCCCCATACTGCCATGCCATCAACTCAGTCGGCATATCTGGCCATCTGACATGAGGATGAATCGACGGAGTCGGAGGGAACGGTCTACTCCCACCTCTAGATGCACCAGCCCTGCTAGAAGAAGGGATGTCTGTAGCTCGAGCCTGAGCCTGACCCGAGGATGACATACCGGCAGGCCTCATCATCGGGATACGAGCTTCCGTCAATGGGGGCATCAAATATATGTGACGGTAGGTGGCGTAGTCCCCCTCCTCAGTATATAGTAAGGCTTCAGTACCCAGCATGGCGCCGACTACCTCTGAGTAAGAGAGCCTGTCAGCGGTCCGCATACTAGCTGGGGGTGCTGCGGGAATATCCTGAGAAAGATACCCCCATACCTGGCGCAGAAAGCGCTCCCCCAGGAACCATGCCCTGCCAACCGGCCCTTCAAGCAGGACCCTATACTGGGAGATGCCTGATGCTCCGGTATACTGAAGTCGGAGATCATCACCCAGGGGCGCCCAAGGCTGCCATGTAATCTGCGGATGACAAATGCATAAACCGATCAGAAATCAAGAATATACAGTGCAAATCAAAGATGAAAATGAAAAGAACTGAAAGTTCTGGAGTACCTCTGAGTGTCGCACAGTGTCGAAGTACTGTCGCAGGCGAACGAGGGTGTCTCGAGGCCTCGGCCGGTGCGGGCCCTCGAATATCAATGAATATGGAGTCACGGGAATCCCTACCACCTCCAGCTCTGGGGCTAATGATGGGAAGTATACATAAACCCATAGCTGAGAGAAGCAGTGCAGAATGTAAGTACGAAATGCTGAGAGCAAAATACAGACTGTAAAAGTGCGCTGTGTGTGCGATGTACAAGTGATGAGAACAGAAATGTAAATCAAGGGGACAGAAAGTACCTCCCAGGCTCTCCAGTAGCCGCCAAGTAAGTCGCCCCGCCCGCGGGAGGTCGCGCTCATATAAAAGTAGAGGGTAGCCAGGCCGGCACCACCCCAATCGTATCTACTGACCTGTGATAGGTCAACCAGAGCGCTCAGCAGGTATAGCCCAATGGTGTTCCCTCTGTCGGCGAACAGGGTAGTCCCGAAGAGGAACATCAGGAAGCCACGAGCATACTGCTCTGTCTCCTCGGGAGTCTCGGGCACCATCTCCGCCCGCCGAAAATGGGAAGAGAACCAAGTGTATCGGACTCTCCCAGAGACCCTGTCAACAGGTGGGTGAGCCCCCAATAAATACATCCAGGCGGCCTCCCACTCGCCCATGTCCTCGTCGTAGGGGATGGACCAACCTCCGACGTCAAGGCCGGTCAATACAGCGAAATCAAAAGGGGTCATGGTCATGTCCCCGGTAGCAGAGAAATGGAAAGAATTGGTGGTGTCCCACCATCTCTCTACCAAGGCTGCCATCAGCGTCCTCCTGGCAGGACAACGTGACAACCCGACACAGAAGGGGCCGAACCCCGCCAAATCTACCAAGTCTCTGACGCCCTCCGGGAGCTCAGCGTACCAATCCTTCGCGGCAGTGGAACCATACCCCCGCACACTGCGGGAACTACCCTGCATTCAGAATGAATACATGTGTCAATAATGAAATGAAATGGGCTGTGTGCCAATGAAATGAAAAAGGGCTGTGTGCCAATGGAATGAAGTTTGGGCTGTGTGCCAATGAAGTGAAATGAGCTACTTGCAAAATCTACCTGGGCTGCGTGTTCAGAAAATTTGAAATTTGGGCTGCGTGTTCAACTTTCAGTCAACTTATGGGCTGCGTGTTCACTATCTACCTGGGCTGCGTGTTCAGAAAATTTGAAATTTGGGCTGCGTGTTCAACTTTCAGTAAAATTGTGGGCTGCGTGTTCACTATCTACCTGGGCTGCGTGTTCAGAAAATTTGAAATTTGGGCTGCGTGTTCAACTTTCAGTCAACTTGTGGGCTGCGTGTTCACTATCTACCTGGGCTGCGTGTTCAGAAAATTTGAAATTTGGGCTGCGTGTTCAACTTTCAGTCAACTTGTGGGCTGCGTGTTCACTATCTACCTGGGCTGCGTGTTCAGAAAATTTGAAATTTGGGCTGCGTGTTCAACTTTCAGTAAATTGTGGGCTGCGTGTTCACTATCTACCTGGGCTGTGTGTTCAGAAAATTTGAAATTTGGGCTGCGTGTTCAACTTTCAGTAAATTGTGGGCTGCGTGTTCACTATCTACCTGGGCTGCGTGTTCAGAAAATTTGAAATTTGGGCTGCGTGTTCAACTTTCAGTAAAATTGTGGGCTGCGTGTTCACTATCTACTTGGGCTGCGTGTTCAGAAAATTTGAAATTTGGGCTGCGTGTTCAACTTTCAGTCAACTTATGGGCTGCGTGTTCACTATCTACCTGGGCTGCGTGTTCAGAAAATTTGAAATTTGGGCTGCGTGTTCAACTTTCAGTAAAATTGTGGGCTGCGTGTTCACTATCTACCTGGGCTGCGTGTTCAGAAAATTTGAAATTTGGGCTGCGTGTTCAACTTTCAGTCAACTTGTGGGCTGCGTGTTCACTATCTACCTGGGCTGCGTGTTCAGAAAATTTGAAATTTGGGCTGCGTGTTCAACTTTCAGTCAACTTGTGGGCTGCGTGTTCACTATCTACCTGGGCTGCGTGTTCAGAAAATTTGAAATTTGGGCTGCGTGTTCAACTTTCAGTAAATTGTGGGCTGCGTGTTCACTATCTACCTGGGCTGTGTGTTCAGAAAATTTGAAATTTGGGCTGCGTGTTCAACTTTCAGTCAACTTGTGGGCTGCATGTTCACTATCTACCTGGGCTGCGTGTTCAGAAAATTTGAAATTTGGGCTGCGTGTTCAACTTTCAGTCAACTTGTGGGCTGCGTGTTCACTATCTACCTGGGCTGCGTGTTCAGAAAATTTGAAATTTGGGCTGCGTGTTCACTATCTACCTGGGCTGCGTGTTCAGAAAATTTGAAATTTGGGCTGCGTGTTCAACTTTCAGTAAATTGTGGGCTGCGTGTTCACTATCTACCTGGGCTGCGTGTTCAGAAAATGTGAAATTTGGGCTGCGTGTTCAATTTTCAGTTAACTTGTGGGCTGCGTGTTCACTATCTACCTGGGCTGCGTGTTCAGAAAATGTGAAATTTGGGCTGCGTGTTCAATTTTCAGTTAACTTGTGGGCTGCGTGTTCACTATCTACCTGGGCTGCGTGTTCAGAAAATTTGAAGTTTGGGCTGCGTGTTCAAATTTCAACCAGTGTGGGCTGCGTGTTCACTATCTAATCCGGGCTGCGTGTTCAGAAAATTTAAAGTGTGGGCTGTGTGTTCACTTTCGAATTCGGGCTGTGTGTTCGACAAATCAGTGTTTGAGCCGTGTGCTCTAATGTGGGCTGTGTGTTCGCAATTAATCAATGAGCCGAGTGTTCAGAAATTCAAATGTTGAAACTACATGTTCAAAATGTAAGCAAAGTACTATGTCATAAGCTAAACTGCGTGTTCAAAGCATGGCAAAGGTGCGAAATGTAAAATACAGAAGATAAGGTAAATACCTCTCGGGCCTCGTGAGAGAGATGCTGCTCTGGCTCTCTGAGAAGCAGATCCACGGGTGCCCGCTCGTCAAAACTGGTAAAGTGACGGAAAACCGCGCGCGGGAGGACGTGCGCTGCCGGACGGTACCTCTCGGGAATAAAAGGGCGAGTACTCGGAGGTAGAGTCATGGGATCGGAATCATCTCCGGCACCCGGAAAACCTCCACCATGGGAAGAAGTACCCGCCATTTTCAAGAATCTGCAAAAGGGGAGCAAAAATGAGCAAAAATTGGAAAAAGTCAACAAAAGTCAACTCTCGGGAGATAAAAAGTCAACAAAAGTCAACTCCTGAGAAAATATTCCAAATATTAAAACAAACTTACCTCAAGTGGTGAAAATGCAAAAAGAAGCTCCGAAGCCGGAATTTAATCGCTCCAAAGTGCTTAAAACTGAGTGTTTTTACGAAGACAATTTGCGCGGGGCGTTGGAAAACGCGCGTGAAACTCAAATCTGGAGAGAAAAGTGTTGAAAGAGGCAAGAAATGAAGTAAGGTTCGGCTGCCATTTATAGGCCTCAAGCCTTAGGTGAAAAGGCATGCAAAAGGAGAGAAAAAGACCAAAATGCCCCCGGAAAAAGGGCATGGCCGGCCGGCCCCTATTTCTAGCTGGCCAGCCATCTGCTTTTTGCAGAAATGGCCGGCCAGCCATCTACTTTTGTGGAAACCGGTTGGCCACCTCCCCTTGGGAAGATAAACGGCCGGCCATCATCCTCACATGCTCACCTAGCTCTCTGCAAATTTTGAGGAAGATCGGAGTTCCCGGGACCTGAAAAAGTTCAAGAAAAGTACACTTCCGGTCGCGAAATTGCTCCGTCGGGACTTCGGTTTCAAGTTCTGACATGTGTCTCATCTTCATTCATCGAAATCAAAGTGTATCCTTTTTGAATGAGTAGTAACATTTCAAAGAAGCGGATCGGAGGCCGCAATTGAGTTACCTTTGCCGAAACACGCTTTTCCGTACTCGTTGTTTCATGACAAACGAGCGCCCTGATTCCTGCTCGTGTTACATTATCTTGCGTTTTCATGAACATACCTGCATTAACATGCACGTTTCTTGATGTTAATCATACTTCTGTGTTTAAATGCGTTGTCACGCATGTTCTACTTTTGCATTGCGATGCATTCACTCACCGGCACTGCGTGTGTCGAATTTTCGAAATCACATTGAATCCATGTTGTTAGCATATTGTGCTTGTTGCAATTTCTCTCTTTTGCAGGCACGATATTGTATGTACGGTTCAATTGAGACTGGTGCGACCAGACGAATCGCGCAGGTATCGTATCTCCTCCGTGTGAGACGTGGCGGGGATTGAATAATCCTTCGCATCCTTAACTGCATGAAATGTAGTTTTTGCTTTGCATTCTTGCTTAAAACTGTTGCATCTATTTGCGAATACTTGCTTCATTACAGCTTGCTGCATGTGCATAATCATTGGGTTACCTTCGGCTTCTTGCATATCATTTGCATTTTGCCCCCTGCCTGCGGGCATGCCTGCGGGCGCATCTCTGTTTATCCAGTATGTTTGTCTAAGTCTTCGGCCTTGTCAAAACTGGGTCGTCTCTGGGCTTTGACATTCACTCCTGTCACTTGTGACTTCCGAGTTCTGTCAAAGAGGGGCAACTGTAGACACCCCATTTTTGACCGACCTTAAGACTCAGACGTCACCGATTGAGCGCTTGGTGATGTTCCATAATGTGCTTGTTCAGAAGTTTCAGAGTCGCGGCCGTGAGCCCTGCCTCCGGACTTCCGAACCCTTTTCTGTGCCTTGTCTCGGTTTGCGAACCAGACTCGGTTTTCTCTGTTTCTTTTCCTGAGGGGAGGGAGAGGTCCCATAGACCGTCTCTCAAATGTCCGTAGGCTACATTTGGTGGCCGTAGGCCATTTTGCCCATTTCGGAGTCCGGTTCCCGGTTTTCGGAGCCGTCAGGCCGTGTGCCTCGGTTCGAGACCGCTTAACCATCTCCTGTTGCTCTGATTTTTGGCATACATCTTATTTCATCCCTTTTGAGGGACACTGGGGGCTGAGAAACCCACTTCGAGGTCGAATACCATTTTCGGTGCTTAACAGCCCATTTTCGGGACCCCGAACTACGTGTTTTGGCCCCGGAACTTTCATTTTGCAACGATTTTCGTTCATTTTTGGCAGGTACCTCTGTTTTATCACAGGGAAGGTCACTGAAGGGTGGGAGGCCAGCAATTGTTGCAGCAACCAGTTATTTCTCTTCCGGAGCCTCCCGGCGCCTGTTTTTCGCACTTCCGGGCTAATGTTGAATACCTTGGAGCTAGTGTTGCCAACTTTCAACCACATATCTGTGATCTACACACTTGGGAGGCCCCTAAAAGTTCATGGCCGGCCATTAAGGTCACCTGACCCTTTTGACCCCTTTCTTCCGGGCTAATGTTGAACCCCTTGGACCCTTTTTCTTGAACTTTGAACCACATATCTGTGATGTACACACCTGAGAGGCCCCTAAAAGTTCATGGCCGGCCAGTAAGTCAAATTGACCCTTTTGACCCCCTCTTTCCGAGTCATTGTTGAACCCCTTGGGCCCACTTTCTTGGAATTTCAACTACATGGTTGTGTTGTACACATATAGGGGTACCTCTCCAATAGCTGGCCGGCCAGAAAATCACCTTGACCCTTTTGACCCCTAGCCGGCCGGCTAGGGGGTGTGGCCGGCCGGCCACCTCCAGCAAAAGTAATGGGCCAGCCGTGTTCTTTGCACTGTGCACTTTACAGCTGTGGGGCAATGTCCCCCAGATATTTTCTGTATCCGGGGGATATTTTGTGGGGGAGTTTTGCCCTCCTTCTCCCCTACCTTTACACCCCATTTTGAACCCTTATAACCAGCTGGTGGCCTTCTTTGTAAGGGTTAGAAAAACTCTCCTTCAAAGCTCCATAGCCAACTCCATCTTCTTCCATTTCAATTCTTCAAAAAACCCTAACTCCCTAACCATCATTCCTTCTACACCACCAAGCTCTACCACCACCATCTCATTTCCAGCAACAAGGAGGGATTCTTGAAGGCTAAAGAAGCTGCAAATCCATCCAAGAAGCAACAAAAGCTTGAATCTTCAAGGGTAAGTAACAATTTTACCCTTTTGAACCTTTTTCTTGATCTATTTCTAAGC
Organism: Camellia sinensis; assembly: GCF_055761805.1. Classification (NCBI taxonomy): domain Eukaryota; kingdom Viridiplantae; phylum Streptophyta; class Magnoliopsida; order Ericales; family Theaceae; genus Camellia; species Camellia sinensis. The sequence continues at coordinate 31,474,771 of NC_138962.1, forward strand.
CCCACTTCTTTTTGGTTTCAAGCTCCGGCCCTAACTGAAAAGGGCCATATTTTGATCTCATCTTCACTTCTCATTAAGGGCTCAATCCTGTTTGAGCCCTCCATAATACACTTGCTTCATTGATCATCTTGTATGTCATAGTTTTGCATGCTATCTTTGGCCCATGAGAAATCTGTTTTTGAGCATGTTATAAACTGATATAAGGCTTATTTTGATCCCCTCTTCAACATTGGAGAAGGGCTCAACATTGTTTGGTGTTTCCATGTGTCACTTGTAGTTATATCCCCTATTTGGCCACATTTTTGCATAAATTAGTAGCCCTCTTTGCTTCTGTTTTTGGACCTTGGTCCGAACTGAAAGTGGCCTTGTTTTGGCCTATACGTCATGTTTCATTCACACTTTTTTTCTGTTTGGTGATTATTTTATATACTTCATGTTATAGCACCTTTTGAGCCTTGTTTTGCATCACATTTTTAGCATGTTTGTATACTGATTTGAGGTCTGCCATATACTGTAAATGTTAATATTTTTGGTCCATCTTCAGTGTTGTAGAAGGAAATTTTTCAGTTTGAGTTTTGCTTATACCACTTGCTTCATTACCCCTCTTTTGGCCCCTATTCTTGCATGCTATTTTTCCCTTACTTATACTTGCTGTTTGGCCATGTTTATAACTGTGAAAGTACATCTTTTGGGACTGTATAGCTTCTGTCTTTGCATTGCATGTCTATATTGTGCATGTTTGGCATAGCTATAGGCCATTTCGGGTGCCTAATGTCGCATTTCGGGACATTTCCTTGCATTTCATGTCATTTCGCTTCATTTCGGGACTATTTTCCCCCATATTTTAGTGCTGAAATTCCATTAGTATGCTTGCATATCATTTTTGCCATATTTCATCACATTTTAGCATTGCCTCGGTTTGCGTGCCAGTGTGCACGCATTTCGAGGCACTTCATTTTCTGCCATCGGCATCTTATGTGAGTGCAGCTGAGGCTCACTCATGTTAGTATAAGTCCATTTGTCATTTTTCATGTCATTTGCATTGCGTATGCATTGCCTCGGTTTGCGTGCCAGTGTGCACGCATTTCGAGGCACTTCATTTTCTGCCATCGGCATCTTATGTGAGTGCGGCTGAGGCTCACTCATGTTAGTATAAGTCCATATCATGTTTTCATGTCATTCGCATCGTTTTAGCATCGTCTCGGTTTGCGTGCCAGTGTGCACGCATTTCGAGGCACTTCATTTTCTGCCATCGGCATCTTATGTGAGTGCGGCTGAGGCTCACTCATGTTAGTATAAGTCCATATCATGTTTTCATGTCATTCACATCGTCATATCATCGGCTCGGTTTGCGTGCCTGCGTGCACGCATTTCGAGACACATATCATCGCCTCGGTTTGCGTGCCCGTGTGCACGTATTTCGAGACACATATCATCGCCTCGGTTTGTGTGCCCGCGTGCACGCATTTCGAGAAACATATCATTTTCTCGGTTTGCATGCCCGTGTGCGCGCACTTCGAGGCATTTCATTTTAATAGCATTCTGGCATTTTTTCGGTTTGCGTGCCTGTGTGCACGCATTTCGAGGCATATCATTTTCATTGCATTCGTGCATTTTCTCGGTTTGCGTGCCCGTGTGCACGTATTTCGAGGCATCTCATTTTCATAGCATTGAGTATGTTAGGATTGTATCTTAGCTGCATTTCATGCATATCATGTATATTGCATCGTATCCGGAATAGGAGTTAGCCCGGGCACGGGAAACGAGGTACATTTCGTACTCCGAGTGACGGAATGTGTCTCAATTCCCTAGTCACCGACACTTCGGATTATCCATGATAGAGTTAGGTTTTAGCTGTAGTTTCATGTGCATTCATCCTATATTGAGTTGTGCATTTCGACTCCTCGGCCATCATGCCTCGGTATGCGTGATTGGTGGCACGAGGATCGAGACATGCATATATCTGTGAAAATACATTGCCATGCCCCTTTCCTGCTCTCTGTTGCAGCAAAACGAAGAATCAGCAACCTTTTGGGGCTTGGCACGCATTTCAAAGAACAGGTGTAAACAGAGGCTAATTGGGGCATTCCGGTGGATTTCCGCGCAAGACAATCCGGACATGCATCATCCATCAGAAGCAAGACAGTCCCTGGCTTGCACGCCAGTTTTATTTGCTTTCTTAATTAATTCATTAATTAATTAGAACTTTGTAATATTTTTGGACTGTAATATTCTTTTATTTGGGGACTGTAATATTTGGACTGTATATTTATTCGGACCCTCCGAGTGAGGGCACAACTGTAATAAGTGTGCGTGAGTGTGATGTATGTCTTCCAACCCCACGTCTTTCTCCCTTTTATTTATCCGCTTATGATGGTTAGATTAGGGCATGTTTAAATTAGCATACAATATGACAGCATGTTTGCATTCATTCATCTGTATTGCATGCACCGGGCTCGGCGCATCACACTAACTGCATCGTACTTTCAATTTCAAAGTTGAATACATGATAGTTGTAACATTTCATATGCCATCTTAGAATAGCCGAGCCTGCTATAGTTGCATTTTGCATGTGTTGCATTAGGCATTTCTGTATACTTAGGATTCATGCATGATTTCTAATAAGTTTCTATTTTGGCTTGGAGTACCCGGTGAGCTTTACGCTTTAGCATCCTTGCATGCGTGTGAGTATTGCCATGAATAGCATGCTTGCCATGAGGCTATGTGCTTATATGATATAACTGCTTGAATGCCTGTGGGTGAAGGTTGGGTTATCTGAATTGGAGTAAATCATCAAATGTTTCAAGCCTACCTGTGGGTAGCAAAAACCTCTTTCAAAAACACAAAATGTTTTGTTCCAATTCAAGCGATCCAGTCTATACTTGTATGCTGTGCGCATCACATAGTAACCTAGGCTAATAAACCGGAATAAGAACTCACAATGTTTTCAAAAATTGATATCATGGTTAGTAGAGGCCGGTCTATGACCGGGCGAGCGGGGGTGCTCACGAAGTGACCTTCCCCAATCGTACCCAAGTTCCCGAGCCGAGGCAACTTTGGTGATGACGGACACGTGGCCTTTTGGCACCGAGTCAGGGTTTCCTAAATTTCCCAAAATAAAATATTTAGGTGGCGACTCTGTATCTGGCAAAGCAGTCCATGTTTGGCACTTCTATCAAAAATCTGTTTTCTTAAAACGATTTGCCGGATTTGGACTCTTTGGTTCAGATTTAGAACCGTGACTACAAAAGTCGAGTCCGAGCTGTAGCGAGGTCCCCCGCGGGCTTGTTACACCTAGAAATCTGTTTTTACACATTGTACTGCCCTGTGCTATGTCTGAAGCAAGAAAATAGGGGAACACATTGAGGCGCGACCATGCCTCATTAAGGGCCGGCCGTAGCTATTGATGGCCGGCCGTGCCTTAGTAGCGAGAAACACTGTTCTGGGTAGGAGCTCGCCAATTTTTGAAGATATTTATGACCCCTCTTGCTCAAATTCTATAAAAACGAAGTTGTATCTCTGTTTTGAGAGTTGAAGAATTTCTAAAAAGCCTCTACACCTTCTTGAGAGCTCATTCTTCTTGTGCAAACAACCCTTTGAGCAAGCCTAACACCTTGAATCTATATCCATACACCATATACACCTTCACAGCTCAGCCTAGGAATCTTGGTTGAGCCTTGAACACCATAATTCAAGCTTGAGAGTGTGTTGGGACATAGTTTGATTCATAAACAAAAGCTCACTTCTTTGAGAGGTATAAGCTTGTCATCCTCTCTTTTACTTCTTGTTCTATCTATTGCTATCTATTTCTTGTGGTTTTGTGTCATTTTTATTCTCTCCCAAGAGCTACCAAAAGGGTAGAGAGAGTTAACACTCTTTCTTACACCTTTACTGTCATGACCCAAACCTGTCCCTATGAGTTAAGGACATAACCGGCCAGTAATCAAGGGATTACCTACGGCCTCAAACCAAACAAGACATATCTCATCAGAGTAAAGGGGCCAAACGGAAGCAAATTTAAAACTTTTTGTCCATAGAGCTGTGCTTACATGGCACATCATAACAGTTCATATATATACCTGTTAATAACTCACATCAAAAGGATAACAACACAAAGTTCTGTACATACACAGGATCATTCAAGTCTTAGTCAGCCTAACCAAAACTTATATACAAAGGTAATCCAACATTTCGCCAACATAACGAGATTACAACAAGAGATCAAAAGAGGCAAAAGTAAGTCTCATGCGTAAGACATTTAGGGCTGACTCTCTAAAACTTGACCTTTCTCATAGACTTCACCGGGGCTGGGTTTGGACATCTCTTTGCTCACCTACATACACATGAATGAGTGTGAGCGAAAGCCCAGTGAATAATATCAAATAAAGAAGGTACGCAAATGAAATTCACATATATCAAACGGCCTTGGGCCCATGTAGAATTCTATTTAGTGCATTATTTTGGTATATTGGGCGATTCAAGCCTGAACATATCAAACGGCCTTTGGCCCAATCATTCATGTCAGACAGCCTTCGGCCCATTCATTCATGTCCAACGGCCTTTGGCCCATTCATTCCTATCCGACGGCCTTCGGCCCATTCATTCATATCCAACGGCCTTCGGCCCACTCATTCATGTCCAACAACCTTCGACCCATTCATTCATGTCCAACGGTCTTTGGCCCATTCGTTCCTATCCGACGGCCTTCGGCCCATTCATTCATATCCACCAGCCTTCGGCCCATTCATTCATGTCCAACAGCCTTTGGCCCATTCATTCATGTCCAACGGCCTTTGGCCTATTCATTCACATCTAATGGCCTTTGGCTCATTCATTCATCAAACGACCTTCAGCCAATTCGTTCATTCATATCAAACGGCCTTCGGCCCAATCAACTGTATCCAACGGCCTTTGGCCCAACCATATGGCATAGCAAACATTTGTCCACAATTCAAATTAACAAGCTTATAGGAATTGTATGGAAATAAGCAATTGGACAAATAACATACTTCAAAATATCTTTATTAAGATATTACTCACAGTGTTCTGGCGGTGGAGTTGCCTTGGAGCTCGACCCTACACATTACATAACACATATGGGTCATAATTGATTCAATCCATTCTTAATTCATACATCCCTCTTAGGCTTCTTTCTTATCCTTTTAACTCATTTATGATGCTCAATGCATGCCTAAGAGCACTTAGAAGTGAAAGAGAATGAAAAATGAAACACAGAACACCTTTACAAATTTTCTGAAACAGGGGTCCCCGCTCGAGCGTGGGTTTCGCCGCTCGAGTGGACCTCGTGGGTCTGCAAAAATACTAGTTGCCTCATTTTTACGCTCGAGCGTGAATTCGGACGCTCAAGCTGAAAGTCACACTACATGGCTCCCCGCTCGAGCGTGAATGTCCCCGCTCGAGCGGACATCAATGTCTGCAAAAATTCTGGGAGCTCACATTTCACACTCGAGCGGCGATTCTCCCGCTCGAGTGGACTTCATGACTTCTGGGTTTTCCAAAACTGTTCTTGAGGCTCAAATTTGATATTGAAAGGCTTTAAAGCTCGAATTAAGGTACCAAAAATAGGGAAACACATTATATATCATGAGTATACAAGCAATATGAGGCCAATTGCTCAAAATCATAATCCAACCCTCAATTCATCACAACAAAACACATAGCTTCAAAATTCAATTTCAATATACATATACCCATACTCCATAAACTCCTTGAATTATACATGCATGCTTATTTTTTACTCCAATTCCATTTTAAATGACACCAATGGTGTCTATAATCATGAAACTCAACAAAACCATGCTTGCATGTATGCTTCAATGCTCAATTTTTCATAATCAACATATTACATACTAGTTTATGCAAATTCATGGCAATTTTATGCATGCATGAACATACCAACTTCAATTCAAGCTCTAGATGATCATCTAACTTGAATTCACAAAATTGCAACTTCAAACTTATGAAATCATAACCAATTACTCACCTAGAAGCTTAAATCTTCCAAATTATGGTTAATTCTTAAGTTTATCTTCAAGATTCCAAGCCTCTTGATCAAACCTTCAATTGCCTTCACTCTCTCTCTCTCTAAATTCGGTTCTCTCACTTTCTAGAGAGCTAATTTCAGCCAAATGAATTAAAAGAGAGGAATTGAGTGAGAATGAGCCTTTTTATAGGCTCTCTTAATCACATTTCATTAACATTAATTAATTGAGCACTAACTCATCAATTTAATCTATTTAATTTGATCCGAATCAATTTTCAATTAAATTTCACTGTAGGCTCTAAAAATTACGCTAATCACAATGGCGTAGTCAATTTCAGTTTCTGTGGCCGACAAGGCCTTCAATTTTCAGTTTATAGCAGTAAGTTGAACAGATATTTCGATGGTGAATAGATAGAAATTCAAAACCACATATATTCATATAAATGACACACAAAATCGTATCAAACACATAATCACAATCATAATTAAGATTAATTAGCATAATAAAGGACATGGTTATCACATTTACCTATAGCTCAAACCCTTACTTTTACACTATTTCTTTTGCTTTCTAAATTATTTTTCAGAGTTTAAAAAAGGGCTAAGCTCATGCTTTGAGGTTTCAAAAGTTGAGGGGTTAGCCACCCCTCATTGTTATTACTTACTAGCTTTGTTTTCTCTCTTTGTTGTTTAGCTTTGTAGGCTCTTTTCATGTACTTTGAGCCACTGTTTTTCACCCATTAAGGGCTATTTTAGGGCTGTTATAGGTTGTCTAAATAATTCATCCTCTGATTAGCTTGATTGTTGTCTCAAAAGTTTGCATACATAGCTCGTTGAATATTGTTCTTAGCTTTTCTTTATCTAACTTCCATGTTTAATAAATTTATTTTATTAAATCAACTTGCTATTTATTTCTTTCATTTGAGAGTTGTTTCAATTGGTTGACGGTTATTCAAAATGTGAACTAGCGATTTATGCTTAATGGCTTAATCTCTACGGAGGTTCATTGTCAACGACATAGTCTCTTTTTCATGTTGAGAATCACCTCATGTTTGACATATTTCTCACTTAGTGGACGTAATCTTTAGTGGACGTAACAATCATCTTGGACTTACTGGATTAAAGGATGGCAAAGACTAATGAATTTGGCTTAAAATGAACCAACTTACATAAAGAAAATTAGTTGTATTGCTTGGGTTAGGTCGAACGTTATGCCGAATCTATTGTGTCAAGGGTTGTCTTACATCAATTCATGATGTTTTGATGAACCTTGAAGCATCTCTATCTCCCTCTTTGAGTTCACTCCATGATAGGAGGAAGGAGTGGTTGTTGTTCATTGCATTTATTGATTTTTGTCCAAATTGTACCCGAAATCATCAAGCAATCAACTTGTTCATTGATGGTTTTGGAAATGATTCCAACCTTCTCTCGAAGCTTTCTCATGATAGAGCAATGTGAGAGGGACAAACAAAGTCTAGAATAAGTCTGTTTGCATTATTTTCACTTCAGAGCACAAAACAGGATTTTGCATGAATTAAGGCACGAGGCACGGCCGGCCATCAATGTTTGGTCAGCAGTGTATTTTGCAAAAAACAGAGGGCAGTGGCTGAAGGTGAAACAGAGTAGACCCAAGCAGACAGAGCTGTTCTTGGACACTATGCATGCAATCCTTGTGCATCCTTGCTTACATCATTATTATAAATTAATGCTCCGAGTATTGTTGTAATTAATTTATTATTTATTATTATTGTTACAATTGGTCTTGTTAATTATTGGTGTTGTAATTATCGTTATTGTTTATTTGTAATTGTTATAGTTAGTTAACTTAGATGGTTAGTTTACTTCTCATGATTATCCTTGTTGTAATAGTGTAATAACCTGACCCTCGTATATGCTTTACATCTCTAGTTATATGAGTAATTACATGCTTAATGAGGAATTCCATGAGGAGTTATGCTTACATATATGAATTAGTTAATTAAGATGTTACATTTGTTGATTATTGGAAAATCTGTTGGAATTGAAACACTCGGACTAGAAATTGAAAGCTGTAGGGACGCGATAACCCAAAATTGACTTTACATTTGTGATTAGCATAATTTTTAGGACATAATATCAAGTTTTGAAAAAAATTGATTCGTAATGAATTAATTGGAAAAAATTTAGATTCAACACTCTTAAGACTTAGACTAGATAGATATAAAAGACATGGATGGCTTAATATCTCCTAAGAAAGTGGGAGAGGGTGCTAGAGAAGAAAAGAAAAGAGTGGAAGCTCAATAAGAGTGAGAATTGAAGGAATTGAAGAGGCTTTTGAGACTAGAGCTTAAGGTATGTGTAATTTAACTAGAACATTCTAATCTCTCTCTTGACTTGAGAAAGAAATCTTTACATTCATGTAAGTTAGGGTTTACAATAAGGGTCTTGCTTGTAGTAGTTGGTTGCTTTGATGGAGGATCCTTGTGTTTGAGGTTGTTTTGAGCTATGTTCATTTAGCTTTACATGTTTTAAGCTCACACATGCATCTTGATGTTTATAGAGATATATTGTGATAAACCAAGTATGGATGAAATATAAAGAATTTGGGATGTATATATGAATTTAAGGGGGATATGGACTAATTATACTTGTGATTCATGTTCATTGTGATGATATACCATGATATTGAGCCAATTTTCCTATCTTATACCTTGCAATGAGCTTGATCAATTGAGTTTTTTTGTCTCAGTTTCGGACTGCCAAAACAAAGTATATGATCGTACGTGCAGGGCTCTTGGCCGCATGTGCAGGATGCACAACCGCACGTGTGGGGCTTACAGCCGCACGTGCGCAAAACAGGGGAGAAAGTTTGAGCTACACTGCAATAAAAGCACGTGCGCATGTGCGACACACTTGCCCGCACGTGTGGTGGGGACTTCCACATGTGCGGCTCAAGCTAAAAAATTTTGTGATTTTCTTTCGCTCTTTTCGACCCTCTGAATGTGTTATTATGTCCATTCGATGTTCCTATGATGCATTTAATTACATGGAGTTTAACGAATCGAATAATTGAGAAACAAGGGAGAACTAAGGAAATGTGATGTACTTACGGGTTGTTTACTATGTGTAGGGCATGTACAGGCGGGGACCATTGTTCATCCTCATCCCAGTGAGTAATAGTAATGAAATGATATGTTTTATTCATGTATAGTACTCATCTATTTTATTCGATACCTATTTTACTTTGCTAGTGAATGACATATGTTATATAAGTTGGGTTTGATAAAATAAGTGGAAGAATTGTACGTTATCATTGGGCCTAAGGTCGGTCTGTTATTATTGGGCCTGATGCCGTTCTGTTATCATTGGGCCTAAGGTTGTTTTGTTATTATTGGGCTTGAAGCTGTTCTGTTATCATTGGGCCAAAGCTCGTTCTGTTATTATTGGGCCTGAGGTCGTTCTACTATATTTGGGCCCGAGGCCATTCTATTTCCATTGGGCCTAAGGCCGTTTTGTTAATCAAAGAGAACATGCATGACTTACATACATGATTTACATTTTGCAGGTTACATGCCCGTTACATGTTTAGTACATTATTATTATTCACTAAGGTTGTCTCATTTTGTATTTGTGCATGTTTTGTAAGTGGTCAACCCGGAGGCCAGCCCTAGGTCAACTCCAAGAGTCTTTTGTTGGCCTACTCCGTCAAACCTCCCAAGTTAAACTCTTTTGTTTTATTTTTGGGGTTCTGTTATATACACCATTTTGTTATGAATGTATATGTAAATATTGGAACATGGCACTTTTGTTAGAATGGCTTGTCGTGGGTTTGTCGCTTAATGAATTATATACATAAATTAATTAAACGCATATGTTATGTGTGCTCAAATCCTGGCATCTAGACACCGCTCAATGAAGGTTTCCTTTTTAGCGTTATGATTGCTTCCGTTTTAGGCCCTAATATTGTATAAGTGATTATGACTATTTTGCTTTGTTTTTGCGGCATGAGAAAGTCGGTCATGTCCAAACTTTAGGGGTAGGTTTGGGTCGTGACAAATAGAGTAGTTAGCTAGTTAATTCTTTGCTTATTTATTCATTTGATTTTGTAATAGTTAGTTTGATTTGGACTTTCGAACTTTGATTCACACCCTCTTGCATGAGGGCAATTATGTAGTAAGCTATATGTCTTCCAACCCCACGTCTTTCTTCCTTTTACTTATTTGCTTATGATGGTTAGTATAGGAACATCATTTTTCAAATCAGCATTCTTATGCTTTGCATACATTGCCTTGCATGCATCCAAGTCTCAGCTCATCACGCTAACCCAATATCAAATGTTCAAATTCATTGCCTGAATACGTGTTTTATCACATGTCTTGAATGAAATCATATGCCATGCTCATAGCCGAGCCTACAAATTACATAATGAATGTGTTGCATTAGTCATATTACATTAATTATGAGCATGCATATTTTTCTAATTATTTTGCTTTGTTTTGTCTCGGAGTACTAAGTGAGTAATTTTGAGTTTTAGCATATCGCATGAGTGTGGTTGTTACCATGTCAAAGCATACTTCCATGAGGCTAATTGCTTAAATGATATAACTATTTGAATGCCTGTGGATGAAGGCTAGTTGCTTGAATTGGGATAGTTTTATTAATTTCAATTTTAAGCCTACTTTTTCAAATGGCAAATTCACAAAACAATTTCAAATAAAACACGAAATCAAATGTTCCAATTCTTGCAAATTAGTCTATATTTGTGTGTGCATCACATAGTAAAAATAACTAATAATCGAAACAAGAGCATATAATGTAAATAAAAATCACATCATGATTAGTCGAGGCCAATCTTTGAATAGGCAAGTGGGGTGCTCAATTCATGACCTTCCCCTCTCGTACCTAAGTTCCCGAGCTGAGACACTTTGGTGATGACGAACTAATGGCCTTTGGCACGAGTCTCAGGTTTCCTAAATTTTTCAAAAATATTTAGGTTGTGACTCTGAAATCTGGCAAAGTAGTCCATTTTTGACATTTGATTGAAACATTGATTTTCCAAAAGAATTGCCAGATTTGGACTCTTTTGTGTTCTCAATGTTCCACATTGCACTTTGTGAAATTAGATTCAGAACCACGGGAGTCCGAACTGTGGGGCTATTTGTCTTCCAAAAGGAGCACGAAAAGTCGAGTTACACTCTCACAAAAGAATTTAAAAAGATGAAACCACCTTTGTTCAAAAGAGGAATTGATTCATTAAAGGCGGAGGCTTGGGTGCTTGGTATCGAGAAATTGTTTGAAGTCTTTCCATACACGGAGGCACAGAAAGTCTTGCTAGCTGCTTTTACAATAAAGGATGAGGCGCGTCATTGGTGGATGTTTTTTCGGAGAGAGCATCAAAGGATGAATTGGGCTCAATTTTTGGAGATCTTTTACGAGAAGTACTTCCCACAGAGTATCCGAGACAGGAAGGTATCGGAGTTTGAAAAATTGAAGCAAGAAAACAAGACCGTCGCAGAGTATGAAGCGCAATTTACTGAATTAGCCGTTTCGCATTGTACATGGTCGATATGGACTACAAGAAGGCGAGGAAATTTGAGGGGGGTTCTTGAGACTTCATTCTGGAGAAGGTTAATGTATTGTAGGTGCAAAAATATGTGGATGTATTGGATAAGGCCATCATAACAGAAGGTAACCAAGCCAACTGAAACCGGTACTTGGATTGGAAAGGCAAAAGACAAGGCTCAAATGTGCACAAAGGGTTGGCGTTCTCACAAAGTAAGAAACAAAATTTGGGAACTTCCAACACTTCAGGTTCTACCCATGATTCGGCACCAACTTGCTCGAAGTGTGGAAAGAAGCACTAGGGGGTTTGTTATCGAGCATCATGAGCTTGTTTTAATTGTAGAAAGACAGGACATATGGTGAGAGATTGTCCTATGTTTGGGTAACAAAAAGGGAATAGGCCAACTGCTAGTTTAGCTGGTTCCACTCCTACAACAAAGACCCTAGCAAGGCCTACTACTTCTAGAGACAATGTTAGGCAAGGGAGAATCTTTGCTCTTGTTCCGGGTGATGTCCAAAATTCAGACACTATGGTTTCAGGTACGCTTTCTATCAATGGACTACATGTTATGTGCTTCTATGTATCCTGCATGCGAGCTTTTACTTGGAGATATTCCATTATGTGCTAATTTGATGCCTCTTGATATGATACACTTTGATATAATTTTGGAAATGGAATGGTTAGCTAAGTATCATGCAACCATCGATTGTGTGTCTAAACAAGTTGTGTTCTGCCCATTGGGTCAAAAAGAGTTTACTTTTGTGGGACATGAGGTGGCCCCTCCACACTATTTGATATCGGCCATGAAAGCTTGTAAACTACTTCAGAAGGGTTGTAGGGGTTATTTGTGTAGTTGTTGGCTTTTTTGGCTTTCGAAGGTTAATTGTGTAATTTTAAGTGTGACAATAAGGATCAATCAGTCCTTACAGGATTTTAATTACTAACCAATTATCAGACGATTGTGTTAAAGTTCTTTCAGCCTCAATGAAGAGGACTTTTACTGGTGACTTGTTTAAGAAGAAATTTATAAGAAATAACGAGTACAGAACAATTCAGAAACTGAATTTCATTAAGTAAATAGGAATTTACAATGAAATGGCCTGGCCTTGAAAATGTTTACAGCAACGACTACTTGAAACTACTCTTAGGAAATAAAGTATAGTACAGGAATTGAAGTGTTGGAAATGTAAAACTGGAAAGAAATATAAAGTAAATAAACTGGTTTTTGGATATGAGTCTGGGTCTTTCAATTTAGGGCCTTCCTTGCTATTTATACTCTCCAAGGGTAACTGTCGAAGTGGGCTTCCAACCATCAAAATGTCCTCCCATGATTGCTGATCACGCTCTCTTAGTCCCACTACGCCATTCTTGCAATTAGGCTTTCTTCTTGGATTTTGAATTTGAATTCATGAGTAACTGTTGGGCAACGTCATCTTGCATCTTCTAGCTTTTCTAGTGCTGCACAAATCCATTTTAACCAATACGACTTGCCACGTGTCTGTCTTTGACTGGGTAGCCCTTCATATACTACGTGTCAAGCTACGATTAGCTTTTACAACATATGTAGCCAACAGTAGCATTTTGCATGTAGAGACAACTGAGATGGGTGTTGAAAATATTCAATTTGTTAGTGAGTTTCTGGATGTATTTCCCGAAGAATTGCCAGGGGACTTGATAGATCGTGAGATTGAATTTATCATTGATATTGTACCGGGTACTTAACCAATTTCCAAGGCTCTGTACAGAATGTCTCCGATAGAAATGAAGAAATTAAAAATACAGTTGCAAGAACTACTTGACAAAGGGTTCATCTAACCGAGTACATCGCAATGGGGAGCACCCGTTTTGTTTGTGAAGAAGAAGGACGGGACCCTTCGGTTGTGTATTGATTACCGAGAACTTAATATGGTAACGATGAAGAATAAATATCCCTTATCACAGATTGATGATTTGTTTGACCAATTATAGGGGGCACAAGTGTTTTAAAAAATCGACTTGAGATTCGAGTACCATCAGTTGAAAGTCAAAACAGAGGATGTTGAGAAGACCGCCTTCCGAACTAGGTACAACCATTACAAATTTTTAGTCATGCTATTTGGGGTTACGAATGCACCGATAGCTTTTATAGATTTAATGAATCGAGCTTTCAAACCGTACTTGGAAGAGTTTGTGGTGGTATTCATTGATGACATTCTTATTTATTCAAAGAGTAGGGAGGAACATGAAAGACACTTGAGATTAATTCTTCAAACACTTAGGGACATAAGGTTATATGCTAAATTAAAGAAATGTGAATTTTGGTTGAATGAAGTTATGTTTTTGGGGCATGTAATTAACAAGGATGGTGTGTCTGTTGATCTGCAAAAGATAGAAGCCATTGTGAATTGGCCTGCTCCTACCAATGTTACGGTACGTAGCTTTATGGGTTTAGCCGGATACAACTGAAGATTTGTTAAAGATTTCTCTAAGATTGTGGTGTCGCTTACCCAATTGACTCAAAAAGGTGTTCCATTTGAGTGGACAGAACAGAGGGAGTCTTGTTTCCAAAAATTAAAGACACAACACACAATAGCACTTGTCCTTGCCTTACTCTCGGGTATAGAAGGGTTTGTGATTTATAGTAATGCATCTCATAAGGGTTTGGGGTGTGTGCTTATGCAGAATGGAAGAGTAATTTCTTATGCATCCCGACAATTAAAGCCACATGAAAAGAATTACTGTACGCATGATTTGGAATTAGTTGCTGTGGTGTTTGCATTGAAGATTTGGCGGCATTATCTTTATAGAGCAACATGTGAAGTCTACACCGACCACAAGAGCCTCAAGTATTTCTTTACTCAAAAGGAGCTTAATATGTGGCAAAGACGGTGGTTAGAACTCATGAAGGATCATGGCTTGCAAATTCATTATCATCTCAGTAAAACCAACACAGTAGCGGATGCTCTTAGTAAAAAGTCAATGGGAAACTTAGCATGTTTGCTTACAGAGTGGAGTGAACTATTACTTGAGTTGGAAAGAATGGAGGTGGGAATTATGCTACATGAATGAGATGGAATGTTGGCCTCAATGACCGCACAACCGGCTATTACCGAGGAAATTAAACAAAGGCAATTAGAGGATAAATTCCTCAAGAAATTATATGATGAGATGGAAGCAAAACTGAGACTGTGATTTTCTTTGGAAGCTCAAGTGTTGAAGTTCAAGGGAAGATTCGGTGTTCCCAATGTCCCCGAAATTAAAGGAAGAGTCTTGGAAGAAGCTCACAAGTCCAGGTTTGCTATGCACCTCGGGAATACCAAAATGTACCAAGATCTCAAGCAAGCTTTTTGGTGGCCTAATATGAAGAAAGAAATTGTAGAATTCATTTCGAGGTGCCTTCAATGTCAACAAGTAAAAGCAAAGCATAAAAGACTGGCGGGGTTACTTTAACCTCTCCCTATTCTGGAATGGAAGTGAGAGCATATAACAATGGTTTTTATTGTGGGCTTAACCCGAACACCCTGAGGTATGGATTCTATATAGGTTGTTATGGATAGATTGACTAAGTCTGCTCACTTTTTGCCTGTGAAGACTGTTTATAATGCTGATCGATTTGTTACTGTGTACATTGCTGAGATTATTCGATTGCATGGTGTTCCGGTTTCGATTGTGTCGGATAGAGATTCTAAGTTTGTGTTAAGGTTTTGGCAAAGCTTACAAAAAGCACTGGGAACAGAGTTGAGATTTAACACCGCATTCCATCCACAAACTGATGGACAATCTGAAAGAACTATACAGATGTTGGAGAACATGCTCCGGACATGTGTTTTGGATTTCCGAGAAAGTTGGAAGACTCATTTACCTTTGGCAAAATTTGCCTATAACAATAGTTTCCACTCCAGCATTGGGATGGCACCATATGAAGCTTTATATTGGAGAAGATGTCAAACTCCAATTTGTTGGACCAAGGTTGGGGATAGGTCATTGATTGTGCTTGAAATTATGCAAGTTACTACAGAAAAGATTCAAATCATCCAACAGAGATTGAAAACTGCTCAAAGCCGACAAAAGAGCTATGCGGATCAAAGAAAGAGAGACTTGGAGTTTGAAATTGGAGATCATATTTTTGTCAAAATCACTCTGATGAAAGGGCACGCAAGATTTGGAAAAAAGGGAAAATTATCACCTCGGTATATAGGGCCGTTTCAAATTTTGAAAAGATTGGGTCAGGTTGCCTATCGGATTGCTTTATCATCGGGCATGGAGCAAGTGCACAATGTGTTTCACGTATTAATGTTGCGAGGCTACCTTCGAGCCCCTTCTCATGTTATTGACTATCATCAAATTGTGCTAGATAACGACATGGCTTATGGGGAGAAACCCCTTCAAATCCTTGATAGACAAGTCAAGCAACTACGGAATAAGACTATCCCAATGGTAAAAGTGGAATAAAGGGAACATCATGGGAATGGAGCCACTTGGGAACGGGAAGAAGAAATAAGGCAATGATATTCGAAATTGTTTTCAACTTGAGGTAAACAAGTTTGGAGGACCAAACTTCCTAAAAAGTGGAAGACTGTGATAACCCAACTTGTACTATGCTTAATTATGTATGTGATTATATGTTTGATATAAATTTGCAAGTTTAAGTATGGAAAATATGTGAATTTTGAAAAATATCTGTTGAAAGTAAGAATATCTGTTGTAATTGAAACTTTGAATTGAAATTGAAGGTTGTAGAGGCGCGATAAACAAAAACCGACTTCATAGCTATGATTAGCATGATTTTTAGAGCCTTTGGTGAGATTTTGAAAAATTATGATTCGTAATGAATAAATTAAGATTTTTGAGTTAAGTTATATGTGTATAGCCCTTTTTGTTCTTCATTTTGTTAGAAGAGGGCTCCAAAGTGTGAGTTAGAGAGTGAGAGGAAGAGGAGAAAGCTAGGGATTTGAAGGGAATCAAGGGACAAACCATAGATTTGAGTTAAGGTATGAAATTTACTTATAAACTTTGTCTCTAACTCATCTTTGTCAAGAAATCATGAAGAAATTAGGAATTTTGAGCTAGGGTTTGGAGTTGTGTAGTGACTAGAGCTAAAGGCACGAAATTAGACCTTAATCTCTACACCATTGTTTGATTTGAGTTCATTTTTATGATTGATCCATGAAACAAACCGTAAATGTTTCATATAAACAAGATTTGTGAGAAAATCATTTATGAATATATGTATTTTAAACTTGTGTATGTAAACCATGAAATTGTGAAAAGATAAGACCATGAAATTATTGTTGATCCAAGATTGATATGTTTAATATGGAATTGCACTTGTATCATGCTTAGATATCATGTTTTTGAGTTGTTTTTACATGGATTTGGGCTTGGGAATGAGAGGAAAACATTTGCATCTTGAAGCCATTTTCGAACTGCCTGAGTGAGCCCAAACCGCTTGTGCGGCCTCGGGCTCCGCACGAGTGCCCAAGATTTGAGCCTAAACCCACTTCTTACTATGCACTCGAGCAGCAGCCATTTCCACACGTGCGGAGCCAAACCGCTCGAGCTGCTGGACCGGCCGTACGTGCGGCCAAACAAGAAAAAACTTGCGTTGTTTTGTTTTGCTACCCCTGGCATCCGGAATGCGTTCCCAACCTTGTTTAGGCTCTTTTGGGAGTGAAATGATAAATAGAAACTCATTAAAGAAGGTTGTGAATAATGAAAGAAAAGAGTACAATTGAAGTGAATTACTTATCGAATATGTGTGTAACAAGTTTGGTATAGGTCGTGTGCCGGAGGAAACGCTATAAGATCGATCCCACTGTGAGTAATAATACCATATTGATATGTTCGTTATTGTGTACCTCGAACCATGAACTGTGATTGGTGCCGACATTGTGATTTATTTAAAATGTAAAACCTCATTAATATTATGTGACACTTGCATCGTTATAACAACCCTGACCTATGATTAGCCGATTAAACATGATTAATTATGCCTAATGACTAATTAAGAGAAAATTCCGAATTAATTGCATGTCCATTGCATTATTTGTGTTTATATTTATCGGCGGTAGGAATATCTGTTTGTGTTTCTGTTTTGTTCTGCGAATTGAAGGCCTTATTGGCATCCGATCACGAAATTGACTTGGTATATGTGTTAGTTAGAATTTTTAGAATTTTATGTTAGGTTTAATTGATATTTGATTCTGAACGAATTAATTAGAATAAATGAGACCCATTTACTTAATTTAAGCCAAGTTTGTTTAAGTCTTCTTAATTAAGCCTATATAAGGCTCCTTTGTACCACCATTCATCTTTTTCTTCATCACATCTTTGAACCTACACAACAAACTAACGTGAGAGAAATGGAAGAGGAGAAAGTTGAGATTAAGCAAAGAATTGCTAGTATTTGGGAGGAACCTTAGACATTTGGCCTTCAAGCTCAAAGAATTAGCATTCTAGAGCATAATTGAACATCTAAGGTAAGAATTCAACCTTTAGGTTTGAGTTTAAGTTATTCCATACATGAATTCTAGAGAAGTAAGCTAAGTTAAGCAAGAATTGAACTAGGGGTAGAAAAGAAGAGCATCTCATGCATGCATGTACATTTCATACAATTTAGAAGTTATTGTCAAGCTTTTATCTCTTGCATGTGGTAATTATAACATGGTTTTACTAATTCATAACATTTTTCACCATTGGACCTCATTTGATTATGTTTTGGAAGTTTTGAACCCAAGTTAATACATGCATGGTATGTATACACATAATTCACGTTTGAATTCGAAGAATCCACTTACTTTTGGGCTTTGATTTCGAGTATTGATTCTTAATCTCCAAATGTTTTCTCAATATTTGGGTCCAAATGATGAGTTTTGAGGCTTTGAATTTGAAGTTTGCATCATGTACAATAATCTGAAAATTCCAAATTCTGCTTCTTCGCTCGAGCGACAGAACCTGCGCTCGAGTGACCCCTCTGTGTTTTGCACCTCTGCTCGAGCGACTAAAAGATGGTTCGAGGGTAAAATACATGCATCCAGAAGTTTACATGTTTTGTAGACTGCTCGAGCGACAAGAGTTGCGCTCGAACGAAGGTATGAGTCTCGCGCTAGAGCGAGCGTCGAGCGAAAAAATCAAGCAATCAGTACTTTTGCAGAGTTTACAGGCCACTCGAGCGACAGAAGTTACGCTCAAGCGACCACTTACATTTTGTATGTCCGCTCGAGCGAAGGAAGTTACGCTCGAGCGGGACCCCTGTTTTCAACAAATTTGTTAAGTGTTTCCAAGTGTATTTTGGCATCCTCATTACATCTTAGGCATTCCTAGGCTGAGATTACGACATAATAATGAGGATAAAAGTAGAAACACACCAAGATAAGAAAGAACTAAGTTAATGATTTCGGGTGTGTAATTCAGTACGTATTCGTTCTGTATTTGTGTAGGTCACGCGCCACAATATATCTGATTTGCCTACTCCATTTGTTTGTTTTGGAGCCAACTATGAGTAATAACTCTGTAAAGTTATGTTTAACTTTAATTATTTTTTGATGATATGAAATGATCAGTTTTCTGAAATGCTATGCTTTGAATGAATGAATGATTGTCCAAGTTTCTGAAATGTATTCGTGGCATCCTTAGCACATGGCCCGCAACCGGGGGTAACAATACCGTGGTCTATGAGCACAAGGCCCTTGCTCGGGGGTAATAATACCGTGGTCTCATGGCCCTCGCCCGAGGGTAACAATACCATGGTTTAAGCATGTTATCTGTTCCTGGTATCGGAGGTTCCTTTATGGAACTGACAAGTATGACTTTTGATGCTTTGTATGTGATCTGCAGCGCTAATAATGGACGTAAAATTAAGCATGAACTCAGATTTCTGTATATGATTTGAACAAGAATACGAACATGAATCTGTCTTTGATATGAACTCTGATTTTAGAATTGGTTTTGGGACATCATTCATTTAACCCTTTACTCCGTTATTATTCACTAGGCATTTGCTCACCATTTATTATTATGTATGTAGGTGAGCAAGCGTGCGACCAGGCTTAAGGGGATACGTGAAGAGTTTTGTGTTTGTCAGCCACCCTTCTGTGCCTCCTGAGGAGGTTCCGAATTAAGTCAAGTCTTATGGCCATATTTTATGAATGTTTAAGACTTTGTTTCTTTTGGTTTATGATAAAGTTTTTGTTTATCTGTACATGGGGTGACGTGTAACTACTGTATCTTTATGACATCACATGTATGCTTTTAAGTTTAAAATTATATGTCTCATGTATGTCTGTAGACACCTCATTTTTGACTGCTTGCAAGGTTCGAGCGCTTTGCCCGGTACACTTGATGATGAAAATGGTGTTGTGTGTGGTTCGAGGTCTCAATAAAGGGGTTATGTTTAAGCTCCGAAACAATCCCAAACCTTCCATATTCACACTGTTTATACCTCAGAAATCCATTTTTACACATTGTGTCACTCTATGCTGAGTCTGAAGCAGAGAGACAGGGGATCACATTGAGGCCCGACCGTGCCTTATTGGGAGCCGGCCGTGGCCATTTATGGCCGGCTGTGCCTTGGTAGCGAGAAACACTGTTCTGGGCGAGAGCCCGCCAACTGCCTATTTCTGAAGATATTTATGACATCTTTTGCTTAAATTCTCTAAAAACTTGAGGGTTAAACAATTTCAAAAAAGCTTATACACCTTCTTGAGAGCTCCTTCTTTTTGTGCAAGCAACCTTTGAGCAAGCTTACTACCTTTAACCTATATCCATACACTATATACACCTTCACACCTTAGCCTTGGAACCTTGTTTGAGCCATGAGCATCACAATTCAAGCTTGAGAGTGTGTTTGGACCTAGTTTGATTCACAACAAAGAGCTTACCTTCTTGAGAGATATAAGCTTACTATCTCTTCTCTTTCTTTCTTTGCTATCTCTTGCTATCTATTTCTTGTGTTTTTGTGCTGTCTTAAGCCTATTTTAAGTGTCTAAGCTTGGGTTTAGATAGCTACCAAAGGGTAGAGAGAGTTACCACTCTTTCTTGTACCTTCACCTATAGCTCAAACCCTTGTTTTTTTACATCCTTTTTCATTGCTTTCTAAATTGATTTTTAGAGTTTAAAAGAGGCTAAAATTATGCTTTGAGGTTATAAAGGTAGAGGGGTTAGCCACCCCTCCTTGTTCTTGCTTACTAACCTTATTTTCTTTGCTCGTTGTTTAGCTTTTTTTGGGCTCTTTTGAAGCACTTTGAGCAATTATTTTTCACCTATTAGGGGCTATTTTAGGGCTGTTTTAGGTTATTTAATTGGTTCAAGCTTTGATTAGTTCGTTTGTTGTATCGTAAGTCCTTATACATAACTTGCTGCATGCTGTTCTTAGCTTTTCTTTAACTAACTTCCATGTTAAGATGCCTCATTTTAACAAGCAGCCTATCATCCATTTCTTTCATTTGAGAGTTATTTCAACCGGTTGACGGTTATTCAAAACATGAACTAGAGATCTATGCTTAATGGCTTAATCTCTATGGAGGTTCATTGTCAACGGCATGGTCCCTTTTTCATGTTGAGAATCACTTCCCGTTTGACATGCTTCTCATTCAGTGGACGTAATCTCTAGTGGATATAATCATCACCTTGGACTAATGGATTAAAGAATGGAAAAGACTAATGAATTTGGCTTAAAATGAACCAACCAACATAAAGAACATAGATTATATTGCTTGGGCTCGGCCGGACGTTATGCCGAGTCTATTGTGTCAAGAGTCGTCACATGTCAATCCATGGCGATTTGACTACCCTTGAAGCGTCTTTACTCTCCCCTTGGAGCTCACTCCATGATAGAGGGAAGAGGTGGTTATTCTTCATTGCATTTATTGAATTTTGTCCAAATCATCGCCGAAATCATCAAGCAAGCAAATTGCTCATTGATGGTTTTAGAAACGACTCCATCCTTCTCTTGAGACTTTTCATGATAAAGACGTGTGAGAGTGACAAACAGAGCTTAGAAAATTCTGTCTGCACTGTTTTCACCTTAGAACACAAAAATAGAGTTTTGCATAAAATTTTGGCACGGTCGGCCCTATTTGGGCTTGCCAGGCTTCATTGGGTGCCGGCCGGCCATCAATGTTTGGTAAGGCAATGTTTTTTGCAAAAGCAGAGGGTAGTGACTGAAGGTAAAGCATGATAGATTCTAAGGAAGACAGATAGAGTTACTTTTAAAACCACTACATGCATGCCATCCTTGTGCTTCCATTGTAAATTGTAAATTAATGATCTCAAAATGGTTATAGTTATTAATATTGTAATTAATATTGTTAGAGCAATGATTCGTAAGTTTATTTTGTTATAATAGATTAGCTAGTTTAGTTAATTATAGCTTAGCTCGTTAGTTACTTATTCATTAATTCAGTTTTGTAATAATTAGTTTAATTCGGATTCTCGGACATTGATTTGCACTCTCTTGCACGAGGGCAAATATGTAATAATGTATATCTCTCCCAACTCCACGTCTTTCTCCCTTTTACTTATTTGTTTACGATGGTAGTGCAGAGCACCATTTTTCACATTAGCATTTTTATGCTTTGCATCCATGGTCTTGCATGCATCCGAGGTTCGGCGCATCATATTAACCAAATGTTTAAATTCATTGTTTGAATACATGATTCATCACATATTTTGAATGGAATCATATGCCATGTTCATTGCCGAGCCTATTGAAATTACCTAACGTGTGCGTTGTATTTAGTCATATTGCATTAGTTAGGAGCATGTATGTTTTCTAATCATTTTGCTTTGTTTGGTGTAGACACCCCATTTTTGACCGACTTTAAGACTCAGACGTCATCGTATGTGCACTCGGTGATTGTGCATGTTTGTGCTCGTTTTGAGTTTCCGGAGCCTTTGGCTGAGTGCCTTGTCTTGGACCTCTTAACTTTCTTCTCTTGGCTTAGTTTTTGGACCATGCCTTGTTGCCTTTGCCTAGAGCAAAACAAAGGGTTGTAGGCCACTTTTTGTAGCCGTAGGCTACCTTTCCCTCTTGTAGGCCACTTTAGTGGCCTGTAGACTAGTTTTCGGGGCTTCCGGCTGAGTGCCTTGTCCTGCAGACTCTTGTCTTTCTTCCTTTTTGGTTTGTTTTTGAACCAAACCTTGTTACCCTTTGCTTGGAGGGTGGAACAGGGGTGTAGACCGGTTTCCCCCCTGTAGACCACTTTTCTTCCCTGCCAGCCACTTTTGGTGGTCGGTCAGCTAGGGTGGGTGGTCTATGGACCACCTAAGGTGGTCGGCAGCCTGCCACCACCTTCTACTCTCTCTGTAGACCCTCTTCCTCCCTTACCAACCAGTTTTATTCCCTGTGGACCACTTTTGGTGGTCGGTCGACTAGGGGAGGTGGTCGGTCGACCACTTTAACTAGTCAGCGGCCTTTTTGCACTTTCTGTAGATATTTTTCTTGCCAGCTGCGCCAGCTGTTGGGCACAGAAGGCATCCTCCAAACACGTGTATGAAGGGATTGTACCAAGCCTCTAGCTTGTCTAACAAGCTTGTGGCATGAATTCTATATAAGGGAGCTTCCTCCCTCTTGTTCAAGGATCAAAAATTTGGATTAGGGCTAAACATATCTCTCTCTCTCTCTCTTTTGATTTCTCCCTCTTTCTCTCTCTATATTTGTGCTATTTTGTGCCTTAAAGTGTGTTTTGTTCACACTTTTGCACTAAACACCTAGTGAAACACCTTCACTCTTGAGCTAAGGTTCTTGCAGGTTGCATTTGAGTGATTTTGGCTTGGTTTTGCCTTAGAAGTGGCTGTTCTTGTTATTCTTCAAGGGTGAGTCCTATTCCCCCTTTTAAAACTTTGTTTTGATTGCATACTTAGCCACCTTTGCATGCTTCTTTTGGCTTAACTTTCAACTGCAAAAACCTTTGTTTTAAAGTGTTTTAAAAGGTTGTTTGAGGCATTGTTTGAGTTAGGGGTGTCTCTCACTCTCTTGTGCCTTATTTGCTTAACTTCTTGCTATCTTTTAAAGCTATTGGGACAATCTCTTTTTGGCTTTCTTACCACTGAAACTTAGAGGAATTTCAGTGGTAGAAATGTGGTTTTGAGGTCCCAAATGGGTGGGGGTTGTCCCCCCTCCTCTTCTCTTGTTTACATGTGTTGATGGCCCATCAAAAGATCATGTGTTTCTACTTCTTAGTGGCTTTGTTTAGGCTCATTTTTGTGAATTTTCAAACCTGCCATAACTCTGTTTTTGGCTGTCTTGGTCACCTCATGCATGCTTATTGCACTTGTAGTGCAATCCTCTTAGTCAGCCTAACATGCTCTATGCTTTGGACCACTATTTTAGCATGTTTTTGGCTATACTCTAGCAGGATTTTACTCATATTTTGGCATGCCTTAGATTTGATTTTGGTCGACGAAGTCACCTCATGCTTGGTTTTGGTATGTGTAGTGTAATCCCACTCATTGGCCTTGCATGCGTCATGCTTTATGCCTCCCATTCTAGCATGTGTTAGCTCTACCCCGTGCATGTTTTGGTATTGTTTTGACCTACCTTGGGACTGTTTGGAGTCATCTTGGCCTTTTTGGACTTGCTTGATATGGCTATGGTGTAAGTACCTTAGCTAGTCTTGAGTCTTAAGCACCCTACTATGCTATATTTGTGATGGTTGCATGTTTGGGCATCGTTTAACATGTTATTTTAGAGCATGTACGTGTGTCATGTTCTCACTTCTTTCATTCCTTAAGAGCTTTTGAGAGTTGTGTCTTTGTGCATTGTTAATGAGCCATCAAATGAGCACGTTCTTCTCATGTTATATGCCTTGATCTTAACATATTTCAGCCGTTGTTTTGGCATGTTTGACCTCTGTCCGGGGTTGGTTTGACCATTTGAGATTGGTAGTGCATGCCTCATGTGTAATATGTTTCATTAGCTTTGATGCCTTAGCTTTTAAACATGCCACACATGCATTACTTACATGATAGAGTCTTGCGCATGTCACTTTAGCATTGAAGGTTGATCATCTTGTTTGCATTGCATATGTTTGGATTGGATGTTAATCCAAACACGAGGAATGTTGCACGTTTCATACTCAAAGTGATGAAACGTGTAGCATTTCTTGGTCACCGACCCTCTTGATCAAGCATGATAGAGGTGGAGGCCCTTATGTGTTATTTGTGCATTCATTGACATTGACTTGTGCAAACTTGGCTTCTCGACCATTGTGCATTACGATGTTCGATTGGTGGCCCGAGAGTCGAGTACCGCACTCCCTTGAGCTTGATAAATGATAGGAAGGGTGGTTGTGTACACATATCTTGCAAATACACTGCTATGCCCCTTGTTGTTCTCTGTTGCAGCAAAACTGGAGCTTGGCAAATCAACTGGTCGGCCGACCAGTAGAGGTGGTCGATCGACCACTTTTTCTGGTCTACAGCCTCCTTTTCTGGTGGGTAGCCCACCAGGAGGTCCTCATGTTGGAGTAGAAGCAATCTGGAAGTTAGTGCACTTTTCAGAGATCAAATCAAATGCAAACAGAAGCAATTCTAGGCATAGCAATGGATTTCCGAGCGAGACGATCGAGCATGCATGCACCCCTTGCCCCGAGGACCTCTTTTAACTACTTTAGCTGCTTTACTTAGTTAGCTAATTCGTCGGTTTTGTACTTAATTAGTTAATGTGCTTAATTAATCGATTTGTTTTGTAATAATTAGTAAACTAGGAATAGTTAATTAGTTTTGGTTTGTAATAATTAGTTTAATTAGCGTAGCTAGTTAGCTTATTATTCGGACCCTCCGTCGAGAGGGCAAATGTTGTAATAAGTGTGTGTGCATGTGTGAATGTCTTCCAACCCCACGTCTTTCTCCCTTTTATTTACCAGCTTTTGATGGTTAGTTTTAGGGCATGTTTCAATTAGCATACTTATGTTTGCATGCGTGCATTATTCATTTTGTCTTGCATGCACCTGGCTTGGCGCATCATTCAAACTGCATAGTGTTTCAATTCCTATTTGAATACATGTATCAAATTGTTGCATTCATATGCCAATTGAGCCTATTTTAGCTGCATTTTTGCATGTGTTGCATTAGGCATTGTTAACATAGCTGGGATCATGCATTGATCACTAACTAGCTTCTTTTTTGGCTCGGAGTACATTGTGAGTGTTTATGTTTTAGCATCCTTGCATGTGTGTAAGTGACTGCCATGATAGCATGCTTGCCATAAGGCTATTTGCTTAAGTGTTAAATTGTATGAATGCCTGTGGATGAAGGCTTCATTGCTTGAATTGGGACAATTCATCAAATGCGAGTTTTAAGCCCACTTTGCGAAGTGGCGAAATCATGTTTTTCAAAGCCCACTTGAGGGTGGCAAATCCGCGCTTTAGCCTACTTGCGAGTAGCAATTCCAAACCATTTTCGAAAAACAAACATAAGATGTTTTGTTCCAAATCAAACGATTTAGTCTATACTTGTATGTTGTGCGCATCACGTAGTAAGTTAGCTAATAAATCGGAATAAGAACGCATATGTTTACAAAAACAACATATCACGTTTAGTAGAGGCCGATCTTTGATCGGGCGAGCGGGGGTGCTCATTTCAAGACCTTTTCCTCTCGTACCCAAGTTCCCGAGCTGAGGCAACTTTGGTGATGATGGACACATGGCCTTAAGCACGAGTCAGGGTTTCCTAAATTTCCCAAAATAAAATATTTAGGTGGCAACTCTGAAATCTGGCAAAGCAGTCCATGTTTGGCACTTTTTTATTAAAATCAATTTTCCAAAATGATTTGTTGGATTTGGATTCTTTTGTGATTTATCAGTCTTACATTGCACTTTGTGAGATTAGATTCAAAACCGTGACAGGAGTCCGAACTGTAGTAGCTAGAACCCAATTCGCGCCCTCGCACGCGGAGTGGAGTTCGGGCGGTCTATATTTGGCTTGCCTTGGAGTACTAGGTGAGAATTTATTATTTTAGCATCTTGCATTGTATGTCTATGTTACCATATCAAGCATGCTTTCTATGAGGCTAATTGCTTAAATGATATACTTGTTTGAATGCCGGTGGATGAAGCCTAATTGCTTAAATTGGAATGCATTGATTAATGTACACACAAACTCACATTTTTAAGTGACGCGTATTTAAACCAATTTTCAAAACAAACATGAAATCAAAGCGTTCCAACTTTGCAAATTAGTCTATACTTGCGTGTAACACATAGTAATGTTAGCCTAATAATCAAGACAACAGCATATAATGTAAATAAAAATCACATCATGATTAGCAGAGGTCGATCTTTGATCGGGCGAGTGGGGTGCTCAATTCATGACCTCCCCCTCTCGTACCTAAGTTCCCTGGCTGAGACACTTTGGTGATGATGGATAAGTGGCCTTCAGCATGAGTCTCAGGTTTTCTAAATTTCACAAAAATATTTAGGTGGCGACTCTGAAATCTGGCAAAGCAATCCATTCTTGGCATTTGATTCAAACATCGATTTTCTAAAAGAATTGTCAAATTTTGACTCTTTTTGTGTTTTCACTGTTTCACATTACACTTTGTGAAATCAGATTCAGAATTACGGGGTTTCTAAACTATAGGGCTAGTCGTATCCGAAGGGAGCACGAAAAGCAAGCTACAATTTCTGGCGACTCTGCTGGGGATTTAGAGAACATGACTTGAAACTCATGATGTGAAATTTTATCTACATTTATATATTATTTGCATTGGATTTGCATGGTTACTTTAAGTCACTGTGTTCTCCATCTGCTATTCCTAGATGGTTTACCGGAGGCTGGCCTAAAAGACTTGCCAAAAGGCTGAACGGTCATGAGCTCTGCCATGTGGGAGGCACAACTCTTTGATCTGGATTACCGCTATACCGCTTGATCCTCTTTTCACTTCTCGGTGTTAGGTGTGAAAGGTATATTAGGTAATCTTGTCGAGGTTCCCCTTTTGGACTAATTGGCCCAGTACGTATAGCATACTCTAGTGACTATTCCAAAAATAGGATAGGATGCCACCTGTATACAGGATATTATGAAACCACTTGATTGAAGTAGTATAGCCTAGATCATGTCAAAAAATCTAGGACAGGGTAACCCTACCCCCTCATAGGGGTGTTTTGGTTCTTTTATCTAGTATGTGCTTTTATAATGAAACTGTACAGGGTGGTTCATATCAGTGGCACAAATGAATATCAGTTTGAGAACAAAGTTCAGTGGGGATTACAGTTCAGCTGTGCATTATAACTATTGTGAATTGGGGCTGAAGTGTTATCTAATTTTTGATTATGTTTTTCTTTCTTTTTTGCTAGGTAGTTTACCATTATAGCTTCAGAAAGACCCGATATTCCCCAAGTTGTGTGGACTCGTTTTGGCAGGTTTTTCAAAGCTTAAGACCTTGTTGGCGGTCAACCAGTGTTAGTCTTACTTTTGCCAGTTACTCGACAAAGAAGGAATAGACAGTCAGCAGCACTAGTACAAAGCACTCTACAAACACCTATCTGCATCAAGTTCACCCAGACCAGCAATGGCACAGGATACAGCACAGAACGCGAAAGAATTTGCTGCCATGATGGCGGCTTTCCAGAGAACCATGGATACTGTAAACCAAAGGATGGCTACACATGACGAAATTATTGCCGATCTACGATGTACATCTGGGGCATCCGCATCAATTGCGTATCTAGTACAGGCTGCCCAGCCAAATCCTGACCTACCCCCACCAGTTGAAAATCCCCAAATCCCGGATCCTCAGGAAATGTTTCCCCCAGCTTCAACTTATCGGCCTCCAGTTCAACCCCCCGTAGGAATTTTTCCTTTTGATATCAATAAAATTGATCCGGCTTTGATCAAGATTGCTAGATTAGAGAAAGAATTAAAAAAATCTCAGGGCTTCAACTCCATTCTGGATATCGAAGATGGGTACACTAAGGCTTTGATCAGATTATTAGAGAAATTTAAGATGCCCCACATCGACAGATTCGATGGAAGTGGGGATCTGATTGTGCACGTTCGCTTGTTTTCAGATGTGCTAAGGCCAATGGGCCTGTCTAGGGCTCAGAAACTATCACCGTTTGGGAGAACCTTGTTTGATGTGGCAGCTATTTGGTATGCTAAGTTAGAAGACTCAACAAAGTGGAATTAGGAGGAGCTATCTGAGGCATTTGTCAACCAGTATTCATATAGCACCCAGATAGAGGTAACCATTAGTGAGCTAGAGGCTACTACCCAGAATCCCAAAGAATCATTCATCAATTTTGTCACCCAGTGGAGAGCCAAGGCAACCCGAATGACAAATAAACCTGCTGAAAGAGAACAAGTCCGAAAGGTGGTCCAAAATCTTGAACCAGATATGCTACAGAGGATAATAGTGGCACCGTTATCCACTTTTGCTTTCTTATATGAGTTGGGGGTCTAGATTGAGAGTGTATTCAAAAAGTGTATCATCCACAAAACAAGTGAACCTGCTAGAAGGCCATTCTCCTAGAGTACCAACGTTAGCAGTAGTACTATTCCGCAACCTGCAGATGTCAGTACTATTTTTTCAACGCCCAAGATGGTTGATCCCTTTGCTACCGCCACCATCTCATGGCCCTCACCAAATACCGGCCCATCCCGAAATCGAAGAGTTTTTACTTCCTTCCATATGAGCGCAGCCCGTACCCTCAAACTATTAATGGAAAAGGGGCATCTCAAGCCTCTCGATCCTCGTCCACTTCCAGACCCATTGCCACCCAAACATGACCCTACCCAGTACTGTCTCTTTTACCAACAACATGGCCATCCCAGAGACCTGTGTTACCGTTTACGTCATGAGATTTAGGATCTCATCAACAACAAAGTCATCGCCCCACCCGCTAAACCAAACGTAACAACCAACCCACTTCCTGCATATAATCAAATTTCCTCGCCCAGAAACATTAACCACATCCATACACTATCACCTACCTTCAACCCTAGCATATACATTACCTCATCCCACCTATCAAAACAACATGTGGTTATTCCAGATGGCGTAGATATGTGCATGATGGATCTAACACCACAAACCCAATCCAGACTCGTGGTAGTAGAAATGGAGAAAGCAGAGAATGCACTGAAGACAGGGTTATCTGATACCCATGTCATAGAGAATAAGGTCTCGCTCGCAGAGGAGTACGATCCCAGTTTGTACATTGTGGCCATCGATCAGCCAAAGCTAGTAGTCATATTGCCAGACTTTTTCAGCATTAATGCTATTGGGGAAGGCCAATTAGGGCAACATTAGAATGTTTGGCCAGAACAAGGCCTAAATGACTTGGCTGACTTAGAAGAAGACCTGGCCGAGCTGGAAGAGGATCTAGACAACCTCTACTTCTTTGAAGAAGAGGATACAAGCAGTGTACAACTGGGATGGTGGGATCCGAGCCAGCCAGAAACAAGCAATGGGTGGTTGAGTGAGGAGGAGTCAGATGTGGAGGAACAGATGGGAGAGACTAGGAAGGAAGAGGAAATTGGTGCTAGTGGCAAGACTGAAGTTGCACTGCTGACTAAAAAAGAATAGGCACTAGAACAATTTCAAAGGGAAAGGATAGAAGATGCGAAGATAGCTCTGGAGTAGGGAAAATGAAAAGATAAAGAAGAACCCGAGACAATGGTGGATGATGCCCAAACTACCAAAAAAGTCGAATGGGAGCGCAGTGACTGGAAAAGGATGCTAAGGAAGCTCTGAGAATATCGAGATATAGAAACCAAGACTGTGGTGGAGGAAGAATGGTATGATGATGGGGTGGGTGCGTGATGTTAACATGCTCTAAATAGAACATGATGCTAGCCCGGCCAATGACTGTAAGAGAGTGGTGAGAAGACAGCAACCTAAGTCATGCGTACACTGACAAATGGTGGAAAGATGGCACCCCGGATGACACCTGGTATACTGATGAGATCAATCACATGACCCGGAGTGGTCGGTACTTTTAACCCGTGGACTTAGATCAGCCGAAGTCTTCCAACAAAGAGTTTGAAAGATCAAAAGGGAAGGAAGTTGAAGAAAATCTGGTCTTGAAACATCTCAAGAAGATTCAGGAGGACATATTAATCTGGGGGCTGATAATGGCATCCTGGGAGCATAGACAAGCGTTACTGGAGGCAATGAACTGAATAAAACTGCCTATTAACACCATTGCTGACCAATTGGTGTCGTTGGTTACGTCTGGGGACATTATGCTAGTGATATCCTTTACGAATAAAGAGTTTCCATCTGAGGGTGCCAACCACAACAGACCCCTATCTGTGACCGTGGAAAGTCAAAAAAAGTGGATTTTGGTGGTGCTCGTAGATACCGGATCGGCGATTAATGTGTATCCAGTGAGGACTGCCTATGCCATCGGTTTGAGGCCGATTGACTTTACACCCACGACCCAAGCCATCCAGGCTTATGACAATACCAGTCGGGATGTTATGGGAACGTTCAAGAGTCACATCCTAATCAGCCCATCCGAACATGAGGTGGAATTCCATGTCATGGACGTTCCAGCCACTTTTAATCTACTATTGGGAAGGCCCTGGCTACATCAGATGAGGGCTGTATCATCAATAGTCCATCAGTTAGTGAAGTACCCTTTCAAAAGCGAGATGACCGCTGTGTACGGTAATTCTACGATCCATCCTCTTCAGGGAACCATTGCGCCATTATCGAAAATCATACATAGGGAAGAGGACGTGTTCCTTTCTGGCTTCTCTCTGGCAGAAGCCCGAGTGGTTCAATCCATCATGGCTGACGATGATGGGAACTACGTGAGTGCGCAATCCATTTACATGATGAACAAACAAGGGCATATGATCAGATCAGGACTGGACATAAGTGGCAGGCATAGAGGTACTGTTGCTAAGGAGATGAGTCACAACCCCCACGCTTTTGGGCGGGGATATAAGCCTATCGTTGTAGATTGGCAAAGAAAGTGGGAGAAGTTGCGAAGAAGGCTGAAAGCAAAAAGGACTGAGAGGCAATACGAGTTTGTCCACAAGCCAATACAGGGAACCTTGAATGGACATTTTGTCTGCCAAGGGGATGACTTCCCCTTTTGTGGATTCCCAGAGCCCTGGTTTGACAAGGAAACAAAAACAAGGTATCTGGGGTTTGAGATCTTCTTCGAACAACAATTACTAGAAGAGGAGGATGAACAAGCACACTTGAGCCCTAGCACAGATCAAGGCGGGACTGCAAGCCTAGACATTGAACAAGAAAAGCTGTTGGGAAAAGCACTGGTTGACCTACTGGCAAGTTTTACTGCTAAAGCTGAGTATGTCAACTTGGGGAATAGTTTTATTATCTCAATAATTGGGGGTACACCAGCGGCGGATTTCTTTAGTCTTATCGTGGATGCATCTGAGGTTCCACGCTTGGTCTGGAAGTTTGAGAGAGGCACCATTAGCAGTTCTGAATCAGATAGTGAGTCCGGATCTGATTCCACTGAGTCTATAGAGTCGGAGTCAGATTCGAGCTCGTTTGAGTCTGGTACTTCTGGGAGTGGTAACTAGGATACCAAGGTCTTGCCAGGTCGTCTTTTAGCTTTTTTTTTTAGTCCACTGTAACTGAGGATCCGGACCTTTTGAATGAGAATGTTGTGAACTTTGCCTACTTTTCTGTGTCTTTGGTTTGTTGTACTTGAGAGGGAGATTTATGATTTGGAATTGGGCCGAGGTAAAGGCCGAGCAGGTTGAGAGCCTAATGGTGCATGGGGCCGAGATGACTGGTGATCCGCCCGGAGATGGGCTACCAGAACTTGGGCCGGGCAGGAATCGGGCCAAGTATGTGCCGCCCCAGACCGTAAAGAAGCTGCTCGGCAAGGCAGTGCTCGGTTGGACCGAGCTGCTTGATAAGGGGATGGTGGAAGCCAGTCAAGCTGAGTGACCAGCGCCCGGAAAGGCGTGGTCAGCCGAGGTAATCGTTTAATCGGCAGGAAGGCCAACCACAGGAGGTGTCCCGGGCTCGGCTTTGCCGAGATGCCGCCTAGCCCGGTCCTCCTTGGACTTAGCCAGTAAAGTGCTTGGGTATGAAGCACAGCACGGCCGTGGATGGAGCAGCTCGGCTGCCGAGCTCCAGTTGAGAGGGCAGGCAGTTGAGACTAGGTGATGTTCAGCAAGGTTTACGCTGATAGATGGGATAGTGGAGCCACGTGTCAGGAGATGACTGGGAGTGGATATGGGGCGCAGAGGGTATATAAGCATGTCTGCGCCCCCCTTACGTGGAGGACGAACATTTTGTAAGGAAATTCTTACACTCAAACACTCCTCTCTCTCTTTCTCTATCCTAAGGTGTGTGCTAACTTGATCGTCGGAGGGTATTTCTGGCCACACACCGCCGGGCAGCTCACTGTTATTTGCTCGCAGGTGATCGGACATAAATGGAGCTTGGAAGAAAGGAGTACGGGCTAGCCGGCATATTTGCCCCTCGTACAATTGGCGCCGTCTGTGGGAATCTTGACAGACAAAACCTTGTCTTCCAAGTTCATCTGATCGCCGTCCATGGCGAACAACGACGAGTTTCCGTTGTCTGCCATAGACGGAGCCACCTCGGAGTTCACCCGAAGGAGAGAAGGTCCTCCCGCCATCCATCCAGTGGCGGATTTGGGGACGCCCACCAGTGGACAGTCAGGAGACGCGCGGGATAAGCGCGGAAGAAGTCATGGTCATTCATGGAGTCCAGACGGTCACCGGCAGAGGAGAGACTCGCACGCCAGACGTCTGGAAAATAAGTTGAGGGACCAAGACGCTGTCATCCGGCGAATGGCAGCGGAGATGGAGGATCTGAAGCGGCATGTCAAAGGGAAAGGTGTAGCTGGAGTGGGAGACCACAGTGAGCACACCCCATCCCGCCGTTCAGGCGGTCAGAGTTAGCGACGTACTCAGTCCATATCTATTACCAGAAGTTACCAGGTTGGTGATTCCGACGCGCATGCAGAAAAGTCTAGCGCGCAAGACAGCACTTACAAACCCTCACGTCCGGTGACGACGTCGAGGTACTCTTACTCCGCTCATTCAGAGGATTTACGGGCGGTCCTAAAGGAGCGGGCTCGCCGGCGCGAAGCTCAGAGAATACCGGCTTTCCAGCGGCTATCTTACGGGGTTCACGCCAGCGAGGAGGTCGGAATGCCTCCACCCCGCCAAGCAGTGCCATTCTTTGAAGATACGGACTTGGCCAGGCTGAGTGCCACCCCTTTTTCCCTAGAAATAGAAACAACACCGCTTCCGGCAGGCTTCCACCAGCCTCAGTTCACACTCTACGACAGAAAAACCGATCCTTACATGCATGTGAGCCACTTCCGATAGGTTATGGCTGGACATAGGCGAAATGACGGACTTATGTGCCTAATCTTCCCGTCAAGTTTAGGCGAGCTGGGCTTAAAGTGGTTCGAGAGGTTGCCGGAAGGGAGCATACAAAGGTGGCATCAGTTGGCCGAGGCATTTGTTACACGCTTCAAAACCAACACGAAAACACCAAAGGAAGTTGATCACTTGCTAAGTGTCAAGATGGAACCGAGCGACACACTGAAGGTATACAACTCAAGGTATACAACTCAAGGTATTGGGAAACCTTCAATGAGATCTTGGATTGCCCGGTCAACCTCACAATCACGCAATATAAGCGTGGTCTCCCGTTCGGCCATAGATTGCGGGACTCGCTGACCATGCACCAACCGACCTCCATGGGCCAGCTCATGCAGCGCATCAATGAGCACATCCGAGTAGAGGATGACGCGTCAGCTTCTACCGTGAAGGCAACTCCGATAGCAACAGACAAGAAGACAGCAGGCAAAGTGCACGCAGTTGGGCAAGAGTCCAGCCGCTCAAGTGACCAAGCAGAGGAATCAGACCGTGGCTCGAATCGTAAGAACCGGGGTAGGGGACGTCGGAACGACCGGGATGACTACCCCCGAGATGACGTAGCGGACGCAAACAGAAGGTTGAAGGCAAGGACTGGCATAACCACGGTCTTCAAGATTCCAATCTATCGCATACTTAGTGAAATCTGAGACGAGGAGTATGTCTGGTTTCCTGCTAAGTTGGGCGATGGACAAAAGGGCTACAATCCACGGTATCATTGCACATTTCATCGGGAGCGAGGCCACCGGACTGAGGATTGTTTGCCTTTGAGGCAACACTTAGAAGAGCTGGTCGCGGCCGGGCACCTCGACTTTTACATTGATGGCGGCGTGAAGCCGAATCAGGCTCCGGTCGATCCTAGGGGACAGGATGACCGAGACGCACCACCATAGGGAGTTATTAATGTCATCCACGGCATCGTGGAACCGGAGCGTGTTTGCGAACTCCGGGGCATGATAAAAAAGGCAGAACATATGAGGGAAGTTTTGTCGGTACAGCCTGCCATCAAAAGGGGGAAGACTGAAGAAAAAGACGTGATCAGTTTCACCTAAAAGGATCTAGAGCGTATCTAGACGCCGCACAACGATGCCCTAGTAGTAACACTACGCGTCAAGGAATTTGATATTAAATGGATCTTGATCGATCAGGGAAGCTCGGTCGAGATCATGTATTATGATGCGTTCAAGCAGCTCAAACTCCGGGAGACAGACTTGGCTCCGGCAACTTCGCCACTGGTTGGTTTCAACTCGCAGCCGGAGTGGCCCTTGGGAAAGATTATCCTGCCGGTCAAAGCGGGATCCGTGGTCAAACAAGTGGAGTTTTGGGTGCTACAAGTGCCTTCGACGTACAACCTTATCCTTGGAAGGGGATGGCTTCACGCTATGCAAGCTGTGGCGTCGACCTACCACCAGGTGATGAGATTCCCCTCAGCTATGAGGGCAATCGAGGAGATTTGGGGCAATCAGGTCATGTCCAAACAGTGCTTCGTGGCGGTCAATGGAAGCCGGGCTGCCAAAGGATTCGTTCAAATGATTGAGGGACCGGAGGACCAGGGTGTCTTGGACGATGTGGGCACCAAGGCCGAAGACAAGGCTGTTGAGGAATTGGTTGAGGTGCGAATTGATACAGAACAGCCGGACAAGTTCTTCTTGCTCAGCTCAAGTCTCACGGCCATAGAGAGGACCGAGATGGTTGAGTTTTTGATGGCCAACATCGAAGTCTTCGCATGGTCGCCTTACGACATGCTTGGCCTCGATCCAAGTTTTATCTGCCATCACCTCAATGTCTTCCCTGGAGCAAAGCCAGTCATCCAGCGAACAAGGAGATCGGCACTGCATCACGCCAAGGTAGTTGCAGAGGAAGTGAAGAACCTGCTTGAGGCACGGGCAATTCAGGAAGTGCACTACCCTCGGTGGATTTCCAACACAATAGTGGTGCCCAAGAAGAATGGAAAGTGGCGAGTTTGTGTCGACTATAAGACAGTCAACCGAGCTTGTCCCAAAGATAGCTTCCCTTTGCCGCGAATTGACCAGCTTGTGAACTTGACGGCTGGACATAATAGGCTCAGTTTCTTGGATGCCCATCGCGGCTACTATCAGATCGCCATGCATGGGCCTGACCGAGAAATCACCTCTTTCACGACTCCAAGGGGACTCTTCTGCTACCGAGTCATGCCTTTTGGTTTGAAGAACGCCGGGGCAACCTTTCAGAGGATGGTGACCAAAATGTTTGCTCCTTTGCTTGGCCGGACATTGGAGGCTTACATCGATGATATGGTGGTGAAGAGCCGACATGAGGCAAACCATTTGTCCGACTTAGCTGAGATGTTTGCCATTCTAAAGAAGCACAAGCTGCGTTTGAATGCGTCAAAGTGTGCCTTTGGCGTGGGATCCGAAAAATTTTTAGGGTTCTTAGTCACGAACCGAGGCATCGAGGCAGACCCTACTCAGATCAAAGTCGTGCAAGAGTTGAAGCAGCCCAGCTCAGCTAAGGACGTGCAGCACCTGGCCGGGATGGCCGCCGCGCTTAATCGATTTATAAGCCGGTCATCAGATCGCTGCCGCCCTTTCTTTCAAGCATTGAAGTCAAAGTTCTCGTGGGATGAAGAGTGTGACCGAGCTTTAGCCGAGCTCAAGGAATATCTATCTTCTCCACCACTGTTGGTTACACCAAAGCCGGGTGAGGAACTTTACCTTTACCTTGCCGTCTCACAGCACGCAGTCAGTGCAGTGCTAGTCCGCGCTGCAAGAATCAAGCACCTCCCAATTTTTTATGTCAGCAAGACCTTGCTGCCGGCTGAGACGAGATATTTTCCGCTGGAAAAGCTTGCGTTGGCATTGATGATGGCTTCAAGGAAGTTGGCGCATTATTTTCACGCCCATACCATCGTCGTACTGACCGAGTGTAGGCGCGCCCGCGTGGGGCCCTCGCCACAGTTTGGACTCGATTTTGTGTCACGGTTCTTAATCTTGAACCAAAGAGTTCAAATCCGGCAAATCGTTTTGAGAAACAGATTTTTTGAAAAGAAGTGTCAAACATGGACTGCTTTTCCAGATACAGAGTCGCCACCTAAATATTTTTTATGGGGAATTTAGGGAACCCTGACTTGGTGCCGAAGGCCACATGTCCGTCATCACCGGAATTATCTCGGCTCGGGAGCTAGGGTACGATCGGGGAAGGTCAGCTATGAGCACCCCCTCTCGCCCGATCCGAAGATCGGCCTCTACTAACCGTGATATCCGTTTTTTGAGAACATTATGTGTTCTTATTCCATTTATTAGCCTAGAATTACTATGTTATGTGCACAGCAAACAAGTATAGACTAGATCGCCTGATTTGGAAATAAGCATTGCATATCCGTTTGTTTTGAAAAAATGTTTTGGAATTTGCTACTCGCAAGTAGGCTAAAACACGGATTTCAACGAGTATTTCCAACTCAGACAATCCAACCTTCACCCACAGGCATTCAAACAGTTCATAGCATATAAGCATTTAGCCGCATGGTAAGCATACTTGTCATGGCAACACTCACACGCATGCGGGATGCTAAAACATAAATACTTACATCGTACTCCGTGCCAAAACAATAAACTAGTTAGCAAGCATGCATGTCCTAGTTCATGTTAAGAATGGCTAATGCATCGCATGCAAAAATGCAATCTAGACAGGCTCGGCTAACCCTAAACATTGCATGTGAAATGCGATCGATTGATTCACGTATTCAATTTGGAATTTGAAATACAAATGCAGTTAGCATGATGTACCGAGCCTAATGCATGCAATACAAATGCATGAATGCACGCATGCATAGCATAAGGTATGCTAATTTCAAAAATGCCCTAATCTACCATCATAAGCAGGTAAATAAAAGGGAAGAAAGAAGTGGGGATTGGAAGACATACACACACTCACCCACACTTATTATAGATTTGCCCTCACTCGGAGGATACAAATAAATATTACAGTCCAAATAATAAGCAAATAAAATTATTACAGAATTTCTAATTTGCTTAATAGGAAGAATGCAAAAAGAAAGGAAAGGGATGGCCGCAGCCTCTGCCTCGGGATGCGCGAATGATGCATGCTCGAAACCCGGCTCGCCTGAAAAAATTGTACCACATCATTGCCACCTCTGTTTATACTGCCCTGCTTCTCTGAAAATTTCCAAAACCCTAGGACAGGTTCCTTGCATGCTGCAAAGTACCACCGGCTAGGGGAAATTCCCACCGGCAATGCACAACTTCCACCGGCCGTTTTTGGATCTATCGGCTGTAAACAGATTGCCGGCCGGCGCAGAATTATGCCGGTCGGCAAAATCCTCCTGCAGAAGACAGTTTTGACAGCAAACAGAGGACAGACAGTATGGCATGGGATTTCAGGCACATGTAAGCATGGTCATGCTTCCTATCATGCTTTGGATTCAGGGAAGCATGGCCCTCGATCCTCGAGCCATCAATGGTGCATGATAGCCCAAGGGATCAAGTTTGCCACTTGATGTAAAGATGCATGCAACATACAAATGAGGACCAAAGCCTTATCATGTCGAAGTCAAAGGCCCCGGCGACCGAAAGTTAAGGCGCGTTACATCACTTATGGTATGAACGCCCCTTAACCTTCAACACTTGGTTTGACACCCCAAACCAAGTAGTGCAATGCATGTTATGCAAGCATGGCCCAAAATGCAACAATGAGATAGAAATGCAAGGCATGCCAAATGTTATGTAACTAGTATGGCAAGTATGCAATGCTAGACATGCGAAATGCAATACGAATACGAACAATTTAAGCAATGGGACCAAAATATTACAACACTTAATGAAGAAATCATGCAATGGTCATGAGACAAGCATGCAAGGGGGCCTCAAACCATGAAGGGGCAGACCTTAATCCACCCCAAAACAGCGGCCAAAAGTGCCTAAAAGAGTGGACAAAAACCTATGCCAACAAGCAATCCAATGGTCCCAAGGCTAAGGCACAAAAGGGGCCACTTCACTTCCAACAGCAAGACCAATCATGGCATGATTTAGACAAGTAAAAAACTGAATTTTTATAGGCAAAAATAGGACTCCAAACCCTCCTAATATGGCAGCTAAAGTGGCTCCAAAGAGGTGTGTGCACCAAGGCTCATATCTAGGCATAAAAGGGCACACCCTCAAGGCATGGAAGAGGTCACAAATGCAAGCATACAAGCATGATTTATGGACTGAAATGGGGTCCTAAATGATGCCAAATCATGAGGATGATCATAGTTATGCATGCTAGAGGTCAAAATGCTCAAAGCTTACAAGCCAAAACACAAAGAGACGACATCAAACTATGCAAGCATGACTGAAATAAAGGGCCAACAGACCTTAAACATAGTAAGACAATGCCAAAACCTTCATGAAACTAAGCCTACACATGCAAGAATCATGGCCTAAACACAAGGTGCCTTTCTAGGCCAAAAGGAGCAATGCAAAGCAAGTACTTTAAGCATGCAAAGAGATATAAATCCGCCCAAAAACAGAGATTACGTATGACCTAAAAACACCCAAAAAGTTATGAAATAAGGCAAAAATCAAGCAAGCATGCATGTTACCCTTTAAGCAAAAATACAAGGAAATAAGACAATGAAGGGAGAGGGGTGTCCCTCCCCTATGCAAGACTTCAAACCACTTTCCTTATTACTGAAAATCAGCTGGTTTTTAGTGGTGAAAAGACCAACACACTCAAGCAAACAAGGCCTCACAAGGGAAGCACAAAAGGGGCCAAATAAAGCCTAATAAGGTGAGTTTGCACTCAAACCACAAAACAACCTTAATGAAAGTTCTAAAGCATGAAAATGTAAGCCTTTTTTATGTTATGCACAAAAGCTAAATCAGCAAGCAAGATAGGTAAAAAACTATTGCAAGTTTGGGGAATCTAAAGTACAGTGCTCACCCTTGAAGATCCTTTGAAGAACAAATGGTCCAGCCCTCTTCTTTTGATCAAAATCAGTCCAAAAACTCAAGAATCAACCCCCCAAGTCCCTCAATCTCGGAGCTAGGTGTAATAGTGTGTGTATTAGTGCAAAAGTAAGGTAAAAGCACACTTTTAGGCCAAAAAAACACACACAAAGGAGGAGAGAGAGGGAGATATAGAGATAGGGTGTATCTATCTATGGAAGCTCTGGTTTTTGCCTTCAAACTTTCTAACCTGGAGCCAAGAGGAGGCTTGTCCTCTTATAGAACTCCCTCTTGCAAAGCTTATACAACAAGCTTGCTTAGAGGGATATCCCTCCATACACGTGTATGGAGGGAGGCAGAGTCGGTGCCAGCTATCACAGCTGGCACAAAATATCTATATAAAGTAGATGAACAGTGGTCGGCTGCCCAAAAATGTCATTTTGACAAAAAAGAGTGCCGACCGGCAACAAAATGTGCCAACCGGCATAAAAGATTGCCGATGGAAGCAAAAACCAGCCGGTGACACCTAGCCACTGCCGGTGGTGTGTGGGGATGTCTCACAAGGCATTCCCTCCCCTTCCAAGGCAAAACACAAGTGTTTGGTGTGAAACCAGACACTAAACAGTCAAGTTCGGAGATCCTGAGGCAAGGCGCGTAGCCGAGACCTCTGGGAACTCCAAACGAACACAAACC
This sequence comes from Camellia sinensis, assembly GCF_055761805.1. Taxonomy (NCBI): domain Eukaryota; kingdom Viridiplantae; phylum Streptophyta; class Magnoliopsida; order Ericales; family Theaceae; genus Camellia; species Camellia sinensis. The sequence continues at coordinate 31,515,260 of NC_138962.1, forward strand.
TGGATAATCACCGAGTGTTCAAACGGTGACGTCCAAGTCTTGAGGACGGCCAAAAATGGGGTGTCTACACCGAGTTTCCCTTCAAGGCCTTGTTTGAACGGGCGGACTTTTCAGGCCGAATTCTTAAGTGGGCGGTCGAGTTAGGACAGTTTGATGTGAAGTTCCAGTCGCGCACTGCTATCAAAGCCCAGACTTTGGCAGACTTCGTCGCCGAGTTCTCACCTGGCACTCATCCGGTATGCCCGATCGATATTACCGTGGCAGATGATGAGATGCACGCAGGACCATCCGAGATACAACCAGTTGGTGGAGATAGTGACGCGGAGTTTGCGCGCACCATTGAAGCGCCCTCAGTTTGCATGGTTTTACCACCCGGTGATGCGATGACGGAGTTGAGTATCACCAACCCATCTGCTCTGTCCGGTCCCGCATCACCAATGGGGGAAGAAATGGAACCACACAGCACAGAGCCTGCGGCCGACATAATACCGCAACCTGGTGATTCGCCTACGGACTTAAGCATTGTAGACTGACTTGCTGAGTCTGGTGCCGAATCACCAAGGGGGGCTGGAGCTGAAGTGGAACCAAACAACACGGAACTTGAAACCAGACAGCCAAGAAACCGTGATCCCATTGCCCTTCGTAACTCTCAGGACCCATCAGACTGTTGGAAGCTTTTTGTGGGGGAAATGTGGAAGCTTTTTGTTGAGGGAGCGTCCAACCGTCATGGCGCCAGCCTAGGTATCGTTCTTATCTCCCCGGCTAGCCTAACCATTGAACATTCTATCACGCTTGGCTTCCCAGTATCTAATAACGAGGCTGAGTACGAGGCTCTTCTCGCCGGGCTCAAGAGCACTATTCAAATGAAGGCTGCCGAGCTATTAGTGTACAGTGATTCCCAGCTTGTGGTTAACCAAGTCTCTGGGATTTACGAAGCAAAGGATGACAGAATGGCGAAGTAGCAAGCTCTGGTCAGGGCGCACATCAAGCAGTTTCAGGCAATCAGAGTCCAACAGATTGGCCGTGAAAAAAACAGCCGAGCTGATGAGTTGGCCGGCCTCGCTTTGATGGTAGATAGTACGTCTCCAAACCCCCTGTTAATTGACTTTCTTCCACAGCCAAGCATTGAAGACGCCGGGTAGACGGATGTTCTCTGTGCCGCGCTAGGTCCTTCTTGGATGGACACCTTAATCTTGTTTCTTAGAGACCGGACTCTACCAACTGACAAGAAAGAAGCACACAAAGTCCAAGTGAAGGCAGAGCGGTTTTGGCTCTCTCCATCTGGTGCGTTGTATAAAAAGTCCTTCACCGGTCCTTATCTAAAATGTGTGCACCCGTGTAGTGTGGAAGCCTTCTTGTACGAAATTCACGAGGGCATTTGTGGCAGCCACATAGGGGGCAGGTCCTTGGCCTACCGAGCTATTTCACAGGGATACTGGTGGCCGTGCATGCAAGCCGACGCACAAAAGTACGTCCGCAAGTGCGAAAAATGCCAGAAATTCGCCCATCAGATCCATCAGCCTGCTAGGGAACTTCTCCCCCTCACCAGTCCTTGGCCCTTCGCCATGTGAGGGCTAGATATAGTGGGGCCACTGCCAACAGCACCGGGCAACCGGAAATTCTTCATTGCGGCCACAGATTACTTCACGAAATGGGTTGAAGCTGAGCCCTTGGCAACAATCAAAGAGAAAGACGTGAAACGGTTTGTCTGGCAGAACGTGGTCACGCGGTTTGGCGTCCCAAAGACCTTGATCTCTGACAACGGCACCCAGTTTGACGGTCGCCTGTTCCGAGGATTTTGTGAAGATTTGAAGATTGAATTCTACAACTCCACTCCGGCTTACCCGCAGTCCAATGGTCAAGCCGAGGCCTCGAACAAGACTATTCTGGATGGGTTGAAGAAACAGCTGGAGAAGGCAAAGGGAAAATGGGCTGAGGAGTTACCCAGTGTCCTTTGGGCATACCGAACAACCCCGCGGCGATCTACCGGGGAAACTCCATTTGCTTTGGCTTACGGCATGGAGGCAGTCATACCTTTGGAAGTTGGCATGCCCACCCTAAGAAGCGAGAGTTTTGAGCCCGAACTGAACGCCGAGGCTATTGCCTTGGAGCTGGACCTAGTGGAAGAGCGTCGGGAGAAGGCCCTCATCCATGTGGCTGCCTACCAACAAGAGCTCTCAAAGAAATACAACAAGACGGTGCACCCCAGACCGTTCAAAGTTGGTGATTGGGTTTTGAGGAAGGTTATAGGCAACACCCTGGTGCCAGGTGAAGGCAAACTAGGGGCAAATTGGGAAGGACCCTACAAGATCACCGGTCTGGCGGGCAAGGGGGCTTACCACTTGGAGGATCTAGAGGGAAGAGCAATACCCCGACCATGGAATGCGGCCAACCTGAAATTATATTATTTCTAAGATTTTTCTTTCTTTTCTTGTGCAAAGGAATTTTTTGGCTTGCACTGCAAAGTGTAATTCTTTTTGTCAATATATAGAAGTAATTTTGCTTTAGCATTTGGACTGTTGTTTTAATGTAAAAAATCGAGATGATTTACTCCGGTTGGAAGAGTTGGTGTTTTGTCCAACTTCGGAATCCCAACCGAGGTGATTTACTCCGGTTGGAAGAGTTGGTGTTTTGTCCAACTTAGGATTCCCAATCGAGATAATTTATCCCGACTGGAAGAGTTGGTGATTTGTTCAGCTGCTAATCCCAACCGAGATGATTTACGCCGGTTGGAAGAGTTGGTGTTTTGTCCAACTTCGGAATCCCAACCGAGATGATTTACACCGGTTGGAAGAGTTGGTGTTTTGTCCAACTTAGGATTCCCAACCGAGATAATTTATCCCGGCTGGAAGAGTTGGTGATTTGTTCAACTGCTATTCCCAACCGAGATGATTCACTCTGGTTGGAAGAGTTGGTGATCTGTCCAACTGTTATTACCAACCGAGATGGTTATTTCGGTTTATGAATTTGCTCTTTTGTTCTGCTTAAGTACTTCAACCGAGTTATGAATTCCGGTTGACGAGGTGTTTTGTTCAATCTATGATTTATATCGAGATTTTTTGCTGAAGATAGAATTGATGACAACCGTGCAAACACTTGGCAAAATCTGAGTTTTTCATTGATAAGAAAGTCAATACAAAAGGTGGGGACAGAGCCCGGTTACATCAGAAGCGCTGAAAGCAAAAATACAAAAAGAGAAGAAAACTAAACTAAGGGAGAGAGATTGGTAAACTCGTCCTCGGCGGCATCAAGGTCGATGGTTGGACTTTTGTCTTGGGCACCGGGCTCGTCATGGCCGGGCTGCTCCTGCACCTCGGCATCCTCTGCCTCTGTATCTGTCTCGGCGTCTCCCTCTTCAAGCCCTTCCTCGGCCTCAGCTTGCAAAGCGCTGAAGGCGTCGTTTACGTAAGGCACGAGGTAGACCGGTAGCGAAGTAGGAGGAGGATTGGCAAATACGTCGGTGTCAGAGCCCTGGCCGAGATGTTCGCAGGTGGACTTCCAGCCAGCCTTGAAGTAAATGTCTTGTGTTGCAAAGACTTGTTTCTTATAGCTCTGCTCAGCTTCGTTGAAGCCGGCGTTGTTAGCAGCCCGGCAGTCTTTCTTCTGTGACTTTTTGAGCGCGCTTACCTCGGTCTAGAGCTCATCCCGTTTTTTCTCGGCCGCATCCAGCTGACCGAGCAGTCTGTTGTTGTCTGCATTAGCCATCTCAAGTGAAGACTTTGCCCGGCCGAGCTCGACTTGGAGGCTCTGGACTTGGCTTGCTGTGTCATTGGCCTTTTGCCGAAGTCTATGGATGCGCTCCATTACTAGGTGTTGTTTCTGAATGGCTTGCAAAAAGTAAAGTTGATTAGAGAAAGAACCGAGCAAACACTTGTGAATATTTCAGAGGCACATTGACTTACCCTAGCCATAGACTTCACTGATGATTTTATCAACCGAGTGTCAGGGACGTGGTCGCTGCCGACCATGTCGCTCAGTAGAAGGAGAGCTTTGGTAAGATCGAAGGCGAGCAAATGCTCTTTATCGCCCTTGATCGAAGCCGTGGCTAGGATGTCTTGACCCCGGTGCTTCAGCTGCGGACGCCAGGCCGGCACTGGAACGGGAGCGTCAGACGGATGCTCGGTAGTCAGCTCGGCGACAAGCTCGGCAGATGGGTCTGCGCGAGCTCTTTTACCAGCACGACGAGGAGCAGGTTCTCGGCTGGACTGCCCAGTCACTTGAGAGGCAAGAGTGACCACGGCGCCGCTGGATTGACCGGCGGCTGGCGAGCGGGTGACAACGCTCGGCATCTCGGCAGACGTGGCGGTCAGTAGGTTCTTGATTCTGCTTCGTTTGGCCATCTCTTGCTCCTCGGTCAAGCGAATGAGTGGAACGTCTGGCAGAGTTAGATTCGGTGGAGGTGTTGGAGCGCGGAGGAAGTCTGTTACTCTACTCCGGCGCGGAGCAGAGTATCTGTATGTGGGACTGTAGCCGAGCAATTGGTTGCAATCTCGGTCGCGATAGCAGAGCGCGGTCCTGATTGCCTCTACGTTAGGGAAATGATAGTTGGCTTGCAAGGCTTGGATTGCTGCAAAAGAAACAGGAAAACCGGTTAATTACAGTATAAAGAGTTAAGCTGACCGAGCAAGTCTGAGCGACTTACATGAGGAACCGAAGTTCTTGCTTATAAACCAGCCCGGTACCTCGGCTGTTTCGTAATTGTCCGACACCCAGAAAAAATCGTCGTCGTGCATATCTTTATCTGGGGTGCCGGTTACAATTTTCTCCTTGCCCGGTCTGATTTTCAAGTAGTAGGCTAGGCCGTCACCGGTGTGACCCATCGTATATTGCCTCAATATCTCGGCTAGACCTAAGTTGGTGCCCAGCCGATTGTTCAGTTCATGGACGCCATTGATAATTCGATAAGTGTTGGTGGACACTTGTGTGGGTGCCAGCCCGGTGCGGCGGAGGAACTCGGTGATAAGTGGGTTTAGTGGGAAGCGGAGGCCTCCTTCGACGATTGACAGCACGGTGAAGGGGCATTGTTCTGTTCTACCCCAAGGCGTGGTCTCTTCCTCTGCGAGCTCCAAGTGGACATCGGCCGGGATGCCGTACTCCTCCCTGAACGCAGTTAGGGCAGTCGGAGTATCAACGAGGAAGCGGAATTTCCCCATTGACGACCGGCTAAATTAGCTCGGCTTTGGTTTGGCACCGTCAGGTGATTTGTGGCTGCTTGGTCTTTGGGAGCCTCAAGATTGGATAGTGGTCCCTTTAGACTCTGTAGGAAAAGGAGGGCAAGTGTAAGTGTGAGCGCGGTCACGTGAAAAGAGCTGAACTTTAGCTCGGTCATTAAGGGTGCCAAACCACATCGGTCGTCTAAGCTAACTAAGGAGCTCGGTCGTCTAAGCTAACTGAGGAGCTCGGTCGTCTAAGCTAACTGAGGAGCTCGGTCGACTAGGCTAACTAAGGAGCTCGGTCGCCCAAGCAGACCAGTTGTTAGCCCGGTTGAGCGACCAATTCCTTTTGTTATCTCGGTTTTTCCTGGGGCTGAGACAAACATGTTATTTGCTCGGTTAGATTGGTTTTTTGGATCGAATGAAGACCAGGAGCCCGATCCACCCCAGTTCTTCAGTGTTCTTCAGGAAAAATAAAGAACACCAAGAATAGTGGGAGGTTTGGGATGGTTTCTGTGGCCTATGCCCTAAGAACTAAGTTTTAGTGCTGTAATGCGTGAAATATTAAAGAAGATGGCAACAAAAGAGGGATTGAAGGTCTTACCAGTGAGGGGCAACTGCTTTTCCTTCGAGCACAAACTCAAAGAATGGCAAGCGAGGCTTGGAGGAAGATGCTAGAGCTCTGGCGAGTCGAGTTGCAGATTGACAGTAGGAGGAAAATGAGGATGAATGGGTCTTGTATGTATAGACGAAGGAGACCACCCAAATTCAAATTCTGGCAAAGACGGCGGGTTGGCTGCTCGAGAACTAATGGCAGCCCGCCACGTGTCCCCATTTATGGCGATGTCAGAACTAAAGAGACAGGTTGAAGAGTTGAGGAGCCAACCGGGCTACTTTGGAAGAAGAGGACGTCAGCCGAGGAATATAACCGGGCAAGTTTGCAGACAGTAATGTTAACTAACCCGGTCGCCCTTTAGCATTTTGAAGACCGAAGAAATGTTATCCCGGTTGAAGTGAATAATCCCAGTAACGCTTTCGCGGACAGAATTAAGGGGCAATTGAGAGGGAGATTTATGATCTGGAATTGGGCTGAGGTAACGGCCGAGCAGGTTGAGAGCCTAATGGCGCATGGGGCCGAGATGACCGGTGATCCGCCCAGAGATGGGCTGCCAGAACTTGGGCCTGGCAGGAATCGGGCCAAGTATGTGCCGCCCCAGACCGTAAAGAAGCTGCCCGGCAAGGCAGTGCTCGGTTGGACCGAGCTGCTTGATCAGGGGATGGTGGAAGCCAGTCAAGCTGAGTGACCGGCGCTTGGAAAGGCGTGGTCAGCCGAGGTAATCGTTTGATCGGCAGGAAGGCCGACCACAGGAGGTGCCCTGGGCTCGGCTTTGCCGAGATGCCGCCTAGCCCGGTCCTCCTTGGACTTAGCCAGTAAAGTGCTTGGGTATGAAGCACAGCACGGCCGTGGATGGAGCAGCTCGGCTGCCGAGCTCCAGCTGAGAGGGCAGACAGTTGAGATTAGGTGATGTTCAGCAAGGTTTACGCTGACAGATGGGATAGCGGAGCCACGTGTCAGGAGATGACTGGGAGTGGATATGGGGCGCAGAGGGTATATAAGCATGTCTGCGCCCCCCATACGTGGATGACGAACATTTTGTAAGGAAATTCTTACACTCAAACACTCCTCTCTCTCTTTCTCTATCCTAAGGTGTGTGTTAACTTGATCGTCGGAGGGTATTTCCGGCCACACACCGCCGGGCAGCTCACTGTTATTTGCTCGCAGGTGATCGGACATAAACGGAGCTTGGAAGAAAGGAGTACGGGCTAGCCGGAATATTTGCCCCCCGTACAGTACTGATCTGGATTTTCAAAATTTCAACATAAACGAAGAGGAAAAAATTCCTCAGGCTTTGAAAAAATTGGTTAACCAAGAGGAAGAGAGGTGTGTTAAGCCCTGTACAGATGAAATCATTGCCATTAATGTGGGTACTGAGAAGGATTCGCGCTTGGTCTAGATCGGGTCCATGTTGTCTTCAAAGGAACGCAAGCGTTTAATCGTTTTATTAAAAAATTTCAAAGATATTTTCGCGTGGTCCTGCGAAGACATGCCTGGAATCGATCTTGAGATTGTACAGCACCGGATCTCTCTTGACCCTGAGGCCCAACCAATGAAACAAAAACTGCGCAGAGTTTGCCCGGATTGGGCTTTGAAGATCAAGGAAGAAGTTACCAAACAGATTAAGGCAGGGTTCTTGCTTGTATTTGAGTATCCAACATGGTTGGCCGATATTGTTCCAGTCTCAAAGAAGGATGACAAGATCAGAGTTTGCATTGACTTCAGGGATCTGAATAAGGCTAGTCCAAAGGACGATTTTCCACTGCCGCATATTGACGAGTTGGTAGACTTCACCGCCAGCCACGCGCTGTTGTCATTCATGGATGGGTTTTCCGGGTATAACCAGATTCTAATGGCACCCGAAGATAGAAAGAAGACCGCATTCACTACTCTGTGGGCACCTACTGCTACCGAGTCATTCTGTTTGGGTTAAAGAAAGCTAGAGCTACCTGTCAAAGTGTAACAACCCTCATACTGTTTACTGATTAATGACTGATTAACTGCTAATTACTGTTAACCGAGACTGATTATGACTGATGATTGAACTGAATAAACTACGGAACTGGCTGACTGAAATTGGAAACCGAATTGATTGAGTGTATGTTAGTTAAATTGCATTCTATCTGTTTGACTGTATGATTATCTGTTCATGCTTATATGTTTAGACTGTAAGTTGAAGGCCTTATCGGCGGCCGAATCCAAAATTGATTGGTGTTTTATGATCAACATAATTTATGTAATTTTATGGTATATTCATTGAAAAAGTGATTTGGTATGATTAAATTAGATTAAAATAAGCTATTGGCCAAGTTGGACTTATTTACCAAACTAGCCTTGTAGTGGCCCACTACCTCAAACCTTTTGAGCCTTATTACACTTAATGCATTTGATTAAAACAACATTTCATCAGCCTTTGTGTTGCCTCAACCGACCAAAGAAGAGAGTTAGAGAGAGAGAGAATTGTTCTTGTTGATTTAGCTTGAGATCTTGAAGAATTGAAGGAGTTTTGTACAATTGAGCTTCCCTATCCTAAATACAAGACTTAGGTAAGAGAATTCAACCTTTATTGATGTATTTGAGCTTGATTCTTGCATGGTTTATGTCAAAATTGAAAGTTGAGCCATGAATTAGTTCTAGCATGTTGAAATAGAGCATAATTCATGCATGCATGTTAGTATTGTTGCATTTTGAGGTTGATTACATGGACATTAGTACATGCATGCTCATATTGTTGTTATAGACCATGTTTTTATCTGGTTTTGAAAAGAAATGAGCTCATTTGAACAAGCTTTGGAGCTTTAATTTGGTTTAAAACTCATGCATGACATGTTTGAATGTTGTTCTTGAAGAATAGTTGGAAATTGGGTTTGAATTAAACACCCTTGGGCTTTGATTTCCTAAATTGAGTTTTGAAACATGTTATTCTATGTGTTTAAAAGAGTTTTCCAGAAAATTGGCCCAAGAGGATCGAATTTTATGCATCTAAGCTTGGTTTTGAACCTGGAGCTCGAATCTGGGATTTCCAGATTTCAGTCGTCCGCTCGAGCGAGGGAAGTGACGCTCGAGCGGGAAAATCGAGCTTCCAGCATCTTGCACTGTAGAACAGTCCACTCGAGCGGAGTATTGGGCGCTCGAGCGGAGGACTGGGTGACACCCTCGAGCGGGCGTCGAGCGGGGATTTCCCCTATCCAGTACTTTTTGGTCCGCTCGAGCGGTATAATGGACGCTCGAGCGGGGACCTTTGTTTGCCTGTACGCTCGAGCGGGTAAACCTGCGCTCGAGCGGGACTCTGTTTTTCTAAAACTTCTGAAAATGCTTTTAAAAGTGCATTTTTGCATCCTCATCCCGTCCTAGGCATTCTTAGGCCAAGTTTAAGGCATCTTAATGAGAATATAGATGTAGAACACACCAAGGTAAATTAGGGATTAAGTTATGATATTTCCCAACTGTGTAGCTTAGTGTGTGTTCAACTTGTGAACTGTGTAGGGTTGGCGACTGGGGAGACACGCTCTAGCATACTGTAGCCCAAACTCTGTGAGTAACAATTGTGTAAAGATATGTTCAACTGAGAATGTTTTCTGACTGTTTAACGAAATTGTTTTCTGAAGTAATTATTGTTAATTGTTTGAATGTATGTCCTATATTCTGAAATGTATTGTGGCATCCATAGCAACTGTTGTATACTGTTACTGCTACTGTTACAAAGATCTCTGTCAGTTCCCTTGTGGAACCACTACTGTTTACTGATTGATGGCCATCATTACTGTTCGGTCTTTAAGACCTACTGTTTACTGCTATGCTAATGGATGTACCACATATGACTGAATAACTGTTCTGACTGAAAGACTGAAGTATTGTTTAATGAACTGCTTTCATTACTGTAAGGACATTTCATTTTTAACCTCTTTACGCATTATGTTATTCACTGGGCTTTAGCTCACTGTTTATATATATATATATATATGTAGGTGCTCAGCTACCAGATCGGAGCTAGGAGCGTGGGTTAGACTCCAGTTTTGTCAAGCCAGCCTTTGTGCCTCACTGCGAGGTTCCGAGTTGCCATGCTATGGCTTTGGGGTTTTTTTTTTTTTCCCCGTCTGTCTCCATACTGTTTGGATTACTGTATAGACTGTCAGCTACTAACTGTACTGTTATCAAGGGAATAGGTCCCTGTACTGTGTGACTGTAAATTTTGTATAGACCGTACTGTTTGTATGTATGAATGCATGAAAAATCTTTTTGGCATACAGACTGTCACAGCTCAATGGACATTATTTATTTACTGTATTGGCTTCTGCCGGGCCCTGAACTCTGTTTTACTGTACTACTGTTAAGCAGGCCTTTGGTAATCTCGGATTACTAGCCGATTATGGTGCTAAACCCATAGGGCCGGGTTTGGGTCGTGACACAAAGGGCTGCGACCACCATTTTACATGATATGATCCACAAAGAGGTGGAGCTGTATATGGATGACATGATTGTCAAATCCAAAGAGCGAGAAGGCCACTACCCCGCACTGGAGAAATTCTATCAACGGATCAGAGAGTATAGATTGAGGTTGAACCCGTAGAAATATACTTTTGGGGTAACAACAGGAAAAATGCTGGGATTTCTGTTCACGGAGAGGGGAATTGAAGTAGACCCTCTAAAATCAAGGTCATCTTAGAAATGCCACCACCGATGACTGAAAAGAAGGTGCGCAACTTTCGGGGTAAAGTGCAATTCATAAGGTGGTTTATTTCCAAATTAACCTTAACTTGTGAACCACTATTTGGTCTCTTAAAGAAAGGGAAAAAGTTTCAGTGGGACGATCGCTGTCAGTTTGCTTTTGAACAGGTCAAGTAATACCTACAGAATCTGCTTGTGTTATCACCGCCAGAACTGGAAAAATCGTTGATTTTGTACCTGTCAGTGATGAACTCAACCATGGGGTGTATGTTGGCTCAGGAGTTGGAGGGCCAAGGTGGAGAAAGTTGTTTACTACTTGAGCAAGAAAATGCTGGATTACGAGACCCGTTACACTTCCCTTAAGAAAGCTTGCCTAGCCTTGGTATGGGCTACCCAGAAGTTGAGAGGCACTACTTGTTAGCTCACTCAGTAATTCTGGTTTCAAGATTAGATCTCATTAAATATCTCTTCAAGAAACTAGTGCTTATGGGTAAGCTATCTCGTTGGTTGCTTCTCTTCTCCAAATTTGATCTCAAATACGTTACACGCAAGTCAGTTAAAGGGAGAGCTATAGAAAAATTCCTGGTAGATCACCCAGTAGAGGGGGATGAAGTAGTGGAGTGTTTTTTTCCAAATAAAGATATTCTACAAATAGAGGAGAAAACGTGGACGATGTACTTTGATGGAGCAGCCAGTCAATACGGTTATGGGATCTGTGTGTTGTTGATAGCACCCGATGACTCCCATATACCCTTAGCCTTCAAACTCCAGTTCAAAGTATCCAACAATGAAGCAGAGTATGAGGCGTGTACTGCTGGTTTAGAAGTTGCCCTAGAACTAGGGGCAAAAAGGTTGGATGTATCGGGGATTTGAACTTGGTTATGTCTCAAGCCAACGGAGATTGGCGGGTTAAAGAGGAGGAAATGAAAGTTTACCATCAGGCCTTGGATATGATAATTTTGAGGTTTGAAACGCTAACATTTACCCATATTCTAAGGGAGAACAACCAGTTTGCTGACGCAATAGCAACTCTATCTTCTATGGTAGACATTCCGTTAGGAGTCAGGATGTGTCCGATCATTATTGAATAGTAGTATACACCGGCCTATGAGACCATTGCCACGTTAGATGAGGCTTCAGGCAAGGACCCCTGGTATCATGACATTTGAAATTTTCTAGAAAAAGAGGTGTATCCACCAGGAGCAAATGCAAAGGACAAAAGGGGAATATGGCGTCTGGCCATCCAATTTATCATCTGCGGAGGGAAGTTATACAAAAGAGGCCATCTGGGAATGCATAAGCTATATGTGAAGGAAGAGGAATCAAAGCGTCTTATGGAAGCTGTCCACTGAGGAGAATATGGGGCACACATGAATGGTGTGATGCTAGCCTAGAAAATTCTTAGACAAGGCTACTACTGGTCAACCATGGAAGATGATTGTATTGGTTTGTTCGACGATGCCACAAGTGTCCAATTCATGCTAATCTCATGAACATACCACCGTCTAAACTCTACAATATGACTTCACCATGGCCTTTCTCAATCTGAAGAATCGATGTTATCGGTGCAGTCACGCCAAAGGGATCAAATGGGCATAAGTTCATTTTCGTAGCAATCGACTACTTTACTAAATGGGTGGAGGCCCAGTCCTATTCTGTATTGAAAGCATCACATGGGGCTAAGTTCATTAAGAACAATATCATCTGTCGGTACAGAGTTTCGAACGAGATCATATCAAATAACGGTTCACACTTCAAGAAAGAGGTGATAGACTTGTTAGAAAAATACAACGTGCCTTTTCATAAGTCATCCACATATAGACCGCAGACCAATGGAGTTGTTGAGGCCGCTAACAATAATGAGAAAAACATCTTGCGAAAAATGGTGGAAACCTACAGGGATTGGCCGGATAAACTGCTATTCACCCTCTGGGGCTATAGAACCTTGATCCGGACATGTACAGGGGCAACCCCTTATTCTCTTGTCTATAGGATGGAAGCCATTTTGCCAATTGAAATTGAAGTCCCATTACTGCGAGTTATGGCCAAGTGTCATATAGCAGAAGCGGACTAGCAACAAAGCATATTTGAGGAATTAATGTTGTTTGATGCAAGAAGGTTGAAGGCTCTATACCACGTCTAGGGCTACCAATGCAGAATTACTAGGGCTTTTAACAAGAAAGTTAAGTCCCGAAATCTTAAGGAAGGAGATATGGTACTGAAAGACAACCGAGCTCCCATCTACGACCCTAGGGGCAAATTTTGACCTAATTGGACTGGTCCTTATATCATCAAGACAATCTGGTCTGCGGGAGTAGTTATTCTTATGCATCTAGATGGTTTGGAGTTTTCACAGCCAATCAATATGTATAAGTTGAAGAAATATTACCCCTGAGAGGCTCGCTAGGCCGAAAACCCGGAAGGGTGACCTAGGCAAAAATTAGAGCATGAAAAATTAGAATTAAAGAAAAACAGAGCTCGCATGGTTGAAAATCCTAAAGGGCGACTTTGGTAAAAGTTAGAGCACAAAAGGAGAGAGTTAATACTCGAGTGGACTAGAACCGAACTACGTAAGACCTGATTCCCATTTTTGGGATACGTAGGCAACTTCAATCTGAAGTTTGGCTGTAACCATCTCCAACTTAATTGTCCTGTCCATTTTTCTGATCCGGTCATCTATGTTCATTATCCGTTAGTTTGTTTGTGATCTTCATTTTGGGCAGAAGAGCTGATTACAATGCAAAGCAGTAGTGGTATGCAATCAGGAGTAGTTATGATCATTTGATTCGAGATTGTACATCTTGAGGGTTTGATTCTGTACGTGTCAGGTAGTGATCATTTTCGAAAATGGTTTTGGAAATCTTTAATAAAAGTTGATTTTGTTCAAAATTTTACCTTTTATAACTTGGACCATTTTTAGACCAAAAGGAAAATTTTCAGTGCTTGCAACTTTAATTACATTGATTTCAACAAGTACATATTCCAACTTCTGATCCGATCAAAGTTGCTTTTACATCATACATCATTAAAACTTGAAAAGAAAAGATCAAAGCAGTAAAACTAGGGGCACAACTAAGTCAGGTGGTTTTATGTCTTCTGCTCGCCCTCGTAGAGGATCCCGCTGCCAAAGACGGCCCAACCTCTGCCTCCTCTTCAAGCCAAGCCAAACACTCTTCTGACAGGGTGTAATTGAAACTAACGGCAAGGGCCAGAATCTCTCTCATCCTCTAGGCCGCGAGATACCGAGGCAGGTGCGAGGCATGAACCGGAAATCAAGCTGTGTATTCCACTCCTTTATTTGGACAAGTCTGCTCGTGTCCAAACTAGCGTCTGAATCGGAAAGGCAAATAGAACGCGCAATGTGTGAGGCCAATTAACTCTACACCCGACTGTTAGGACATGTAGTAACTCATGTCGGCCAGATTAAGCCAGAGGCAACACCAAGCTATGTCAGCTATGGACTGACTGCATATCCAGTCACACCATAACCCCTCTGAGGGGAAACCGGCCAGCCGTTAACGAAAGAAGTAAGCTTAGGCTGAGTACTCAAGGCAAAGGTCCACTACTTTCATCTTATCCATCAACCATGCCTGGGGAGGGATGAAAAATAAGAGAGATTAAAGAATAGAGAGGTGTACGATGAGAGAAAAGTAAAGAAGAGGTTATGAGAGAAAAATAAAGAGTGAGTGTTGAGTGATGTGCGAAACCTATGCAACTCTTGCCCATCTAGGTTTCGGCCAGTACCAAACCTATGCAACTCTTGCCCTCTTTCAGACATTGGGTCACTTTGATCAACCGGATATTAGCTTCACCACAACTAAGGGAAATGAGGAATTGCACAAGCAGGCATAAACAGAGAGCATGTTGCCGATGGTTGCGCCAGAGAAGGTCGCTCCTATCTCCAATTGCAGAAAACTAACGAAGATGTCAAGCTCTCCATCATGGGCCAAGAACCGAGCCTCATGTACTGAAAACCCACACATCTATCCCAAAGCCTGCGCATGGCCAAAACGGGACTGTGGCATGATTTCTTCGTCATGCCAAGCGTTGGACACATCTTTTGCGATCCGAAGTGAAATACATGTGTGACCAGGTTCCAACATCAAACTATGGCATGAAGGAATGGAAAGCAAAGATAAGTGCGACTCAAAGGAAAAAGAACGTTTACGCTGAAATCGCGAAAGTTCACCTTTTTCGAGCCGTCCAAAGTGGCTATCCAGTCTCGGAGCCTATTGTTGTGCAATTTTTTCATCTTGAGAGTAAAATACCAAAGACTTGTTATTTTTCTAGAAAAACAACATAGGAGCACCATTTATAAAGTTTGGGAAGAAGCAGTGCATGACAGCTGGACAGCACTGACCGACTTCTTTTTTAAGCCCGGCCATGCCTCAGTGAAGCCCGGCCGTGCCTATTTGGGCCCAGTCGGGTCTAAATGGTGGCTCAGATCAGTGTAGTTGTAGAGAAAGGAAAAAAAACTGGCCTTTGTCCTAGTATACCACGATTGTGTTTTGAGTCTTGTTTTGTTTGTATCAATTTTTTTTCCCAATATTTTCGAATTGTTTCCATTTTGTTTTCCTGTTATCGAGTTGCATTTTACATTTTGTTTGGTTGTGGGTTGTTATCTGATTCAAGAATGAATGCAATGGTAGGTATTCACGGAGTTAAAGTCTTGTGCAAAGTTACCATACAAAAGTTGCACCATTCATCACATATGATGTCGAGTGATCATTTCACAAAGATCGATCTTTTTATAAATTAGCAAGTCCAACCCCGATCATTGTTTTACAAAGCGGCAAAACAAAAGAAAATCCTTAAAAAACAAAAGGGTCTATCTGAAGCTAGTCTTTAACTATAAAGCAAAACAAAAACAAAAACAAGAAATCATCATCATCAGCAACAACCCATCCTCGCTATCTTCCTCCTTAGCTGCAAAGGAGGTGCATCGCTGTCATCATTGGGGCTACTAGACTGCATGTCAATCGCCTCTTTCTCCTCCTTAGAAGTCGTGTACTCCTCAAAAGACTCCTCGGGAGGTGAGCGCTGCCTCACTCTGCCTCTCCCCCGATCAGCTCCTCTTCTGTCCCTCACTGCGCCCCATTTTCGTCTTCTAGCTGGAGGAGGTCCTATAGGTGCAACTGGTGCTGGCTCAAGTTGAAAAGAGAGAGAGAGAGTACAGATACCGAAAGAGGCCAATAAAGTTATGAGCAAGACTGTCATGACTATAAACTAGGGGCAAAAGCATACCTTAATTCCATGAGTGGCTAGAGCAGTCTGCCTCCTCTGCACCATCAGAAACAGTCGGCCAATTGTTCGGAGGAGGTCATCACCATATGTCACGGGTACCTGCAAAAGGGAAGAGGATTTAAGAATAGTGGATAGAAATAACAGAGGGCAGTGAAAACATAAAGTAACACAATGGGCAGAAATAGAAAGAAGTGTGTAAGTGCTCGACCCCAAGAGCCATCATCAATCTGCGATCCATCTCCTCAATGTGCTAAAAGGGGATCTGCTTGATCACCTTGTCTGGTCGTATGTATACGCCCTCCGTAGGAATCGCCGGAAGCCTAGGGACGGGAGTTGTAGCAAGAGCCCCTCTAGCGGCAGCGGCAGCAGTAACAACCTCCAGAACAGCATAGACCATGCCTAGGGTAAGAGGCCCCATCACCCGAGTGTGCAAGAAAGTAGTGAAGCCACCGGGCTCATGGTACCGATCACCGTCTTCCTTCAGCATCAAGAAGTTGATCTGGGGCCACTACCCTTATGTCGAGAGGAGGAGGATGGTGAATGTCAAGATCAGCTATGCCTCGTGTCTGACAGATGAACCACTCTCCCAAGTAATATGCCCTGCCGATGGGTCCCTCAAACAGAATTCGCATGGTGGAGGTGTGCCATGCAGCAACGTAGGTCGTCCTCGCTGCTTGAGGGATTCCTGTCTAGGGGTGCTAGTCAATTTGTGGAAGCAGATGTCAGATGTCAAAGATCTAAGTAGTATGGAAACACAGTATGAAAATAATGGTATAGAAACAATAATATAAGAATAACAGTACAATGTGGAAATAGTGCAGTGCAGAAATAGTGTAGTATGGAAATAGTACAGTATGAAAATGATAGTAGTATGGAAACAGTGACGGTGTCAAAAAAACGGCGAAAGTAAGGGAAGTCTCGGTCTACGCGACAGTGTCGATCGAATCGGGAGTTGTAGTATCGAGAGTGGGGTACTGACAACTCAATCGGCCTCACCGAGACCGGGGCCAGAGAGGTGAAATATGTGTAAACCCATAGTTGCAAGCAGAAAAAGATAGATGAAATGAATGAGCAGATAAATAGGAAATGCAAAGCATAAATGAGCAGGAAATGCAAAATTGAACAGAATGTAAAGCTGAACAGAAAAAGTAAGTGTGAGGTGTACCTCTCAAACTCTCCAGTAGCCACCTAGTGAATTCACATTGTGAAGGGATAGGGAGCTCATTGTAGACGTCCCCGAACGCCCCCCGGGAGGACGAGGTCCCGTTCCGTTCGTTTTGCGGGTCTACTACAGTTCGGACTCAAATTGTCACGGTTCTTAATCTGAACCAAAGAGTCCAAATCTGGCAAATCATTTCGAGAAAATAGATTTTTAGAAAAAGAAGTGCCAAACATGGACTGCTTTCCCAGATACAGAGTCGCCACCTAAATATTTTATTTTGGGGAATTTAGGAAACCCTGACTCGGTGCCAAAGGCCACGTGTCCGTCATCACCAAAGTTGCCTCGGCTCGGGAACTTGGGTACGATTGGGGAAGGTCAGCTATGAGCATCCCCTCTCGCCCAATCAAAGATCGGCCTCTACTAACCGTGATATCTTGTTTTGAAAGGATTATGTGTTCTTATTCCAGTTATTAGCCTAGAATTACTATGTTTTGCGCACAGCAAACAAGTATAGACCAAATCGCCCAAATTGGAACAAAACATTTCATGTTTGTTTTGAAAATGGTTTGCTACTCACAAGTAGGCTAAAATGCAGGTTTTGCCACCCTCAAGTGGGCTTTTAGAAAAGATGGTTTTGCCACTATCTAGTGGGCTTAAAACTCACAGTTTTAATGCATTATTCCAATTTAGATAATTCAACCTCCATCCACAGGCATTCAAGCAGTTATGTCACATAAGCAGCTAGCCTCATGGTAATCATGCTGTTATGGCAACACTCACACGCATGCGGTATGCTAAAGCATAAATGCTTACCTAGTACTCCGAGCCAAAACAAAAACTAGTTAGTAATCATATGCATGATCCTAGTTCATGTTAAGATGGCTAATGCAACACATGCAAAATGCGATTAAGATAGGCTCGGCTAATCTATAATGACATGTGAAATGCTACAACTAATCACGTTTTGAAATACAAATACAGTTAGAGTGATGCGCCGAGCCCGATGCATGTAAGACAAATGTGTGGATGCACACATGCATAGCATAAGGTATGCTAATTTAAATATGTCCTAGTCTACCATCATAAGCGGGTAAATAAAAGGGAAGAAAGACATGGGGTTGGAAGACATACACACACTCACGCACACTTATTACACAATTGCCCTCGCTTGGAGGGTCCGAATAAATATTACAGTCTGAATAAATAATACTAAATTGCTTATTACAAAATTTCTAATCTAATTAATAAATTAAATGCAAAGAGAGGATGGCCGCAGCCCCCGCCTCGGGATGCGTGAATGATGCATGCTCGGATTTATCTTCTTCCGAAAGCCCGTACCATACAACTGCTGCCTCTGTTTACACTGCCCTGCTTCTCTGAAAAATGCCAAAATCCTGGGACAGGTTCCCTGAACCCTGTAGGACACCATCGGTTGAAGGGAATACCCACCGGCCATGGAACTTATCCATCGGCTGGGGTTTCACATTATCGGCCATAAATCCATGGCCGGTAGGCACTCTACAGTGCCGGTCGGCAGAAACGCCCTGCAGAAACTGGTTTTTGACAGCAACAAGGACAGACAGTGTATGGTATGGAATTTCAAGCAAATGTATGCGCGGGCACACTCCCTATCATGCAAGGGACTGAAAGGAACATGACCCCCGACCCTCGGGCCATCAATTATGCATGATGGCCTAAAAGGCCAAGTTTTGCAACTTCGATATCAAATGAAATGCAAGCACAAAACACATCAAAGGGCCCCAACCCCTATCATGATTGATCAAGAGGCAAGGGATGCATGCTCAATGAAATGCAACCTAGGCATGGAGGCTAAGTATGCAACATGAACATGCAAATGAGCAATGTATACTAGGCGCGCAACCTAAACATGTAAGCAAACATGGCATGCAACAACATGCGATGATGGACTTAAACTAACATGGATAGCTCGCAAGCATGCCAAAATCAGTGGCCATTAGATGAAAAATGAGACTCTCGAGATACGTGCACGCATGCACGCAAACCGAGGACCAAACCTAAGGCATAGTATGCAACTCTAACAAGGCATGGCAAGGCATGAAATATGGCATACAAGCATGTAATTCCAGCACTGAAATGTGATACAAAACAGCCCCGAATCATGGAAACATGGCACCCAATGCATGGAATGGCCCCGAAACACAAAACTAAGCATACGCATTGGCCTATAGCTATACAAAGCATGCATTATTTGATCATGACGCATGAAGACAGATGCAAGACAGTCCCAAAACATGCATATTTCCAGTTCAAAGCATGGCCAAAAGATGTTAGCAAGATGGACTAAAATAGCATGCAACTTTGACTAGCAAACATGGGTTGTATGGCAAGTATATGATGCACATGGAATCTCACCAAACCATCAAAAATCAGTGAATAAAACATGTGAAAATAGGCCCAAATAACCACTGATATGCAACCATGGCATGCAAAAATGATGAGTTACTTTAGAGGGCTATCCAAGGAGTTATTAAGCACATGCAAGATAAACATTTAGCAAGACCAAACCAACTCTGGAAATGGCTTATGGGGGTCCTAAAACCCACTGAAAAATGCTTGAAACAAGGCTTGGAAGCATGCAAATAGGAGCCCCTTTGGAAGGCCAAAAAGGGCAACAAACAAGGCAATAATGGAGAGGGTCACCCATCTCCTTCTTAGGACCTCAAACCACCATCCTCACCACCGAAATCCCTCAATATTTCAGTGATGAGGAGGCCCAAACAAGGTAGTCCCAGAGCTCACCAAAATCACACAAAAATGGGGCCAAACAAGGCCTAAGAGGGGGTAAACGACCCCAAACACAAAAGTGGTCTTAATGAAGTATCTTAAACACAAAAAAGCAAAAAAAAATTATGTTATACACCAAGCTCAAATCAGCAAGCAAGACAGGCTAAAATGAGGTACAAGAAAGTGCTAAAAAGGGAAAGAAACTTACCCTTGAAGACCAAATTCGAGACCAGCAGCTTCAGGGGCCAAAAACCAGCTTTTGGAGCTCAATAAACCCTCCCAAGAACCTCAGTCCAATGGTAGTGGTGTATGGCTATGAGGTGTGGTGCAATAGGCCAAGAACAAGGGTCTTTGAACACTCTAACACACCCAAATGTAGAGAGAGAGGGAGATATAGAGAGAGAGGGTGATATATATGTTATATGTATGTATTAGGTCTGATTTTGCTGAACCAAAACAATGGAGGAGGATGGGTTTCTTTTATAGAGCAAGGAAATGGCATAAAGCTTCTCAAAGAAGCTATACAAAAGGGTCAAAGGGACCAAGCTTCTAAGAGAAGCTAATGCAAAGGTGCAAGCTTCTTGAGGAAGCCAAGACAAGGGGTCAAAGCTTCCTTAAGAAGCTTTGAGCAAAGGGTGCAAAAAAGAGGGTCAAAAGGGGTGCAAAGGGTGCAAAACAGCCACACACGTGCATGGGGAGCAGAGTCTGTGCATTCTAGCTGGCACAGCTGGCATCCATTCAATCTTTAGAATACTCCGGAAGGTCGTCGGCTAGCAAACTTGGTCGGTCAGCCATCTTTTCTTGCCGGTCGGCACAATAAATTTCCGGTCGGATAAATAGATTGCTGACAGATTCTTCCAAGGTCAAAAAGTGGCCGGTGGGTGTCTATATTGAAGCCCCGGAAGTTATCTTTCCAATGGCGCAAACCTTGCATTAAAATGCCTCCTGTGCAAAAAGTTATGCCCTTTTTGGTGAAGCCGCGCAGATTCGATCCAACCGGGATGATGCCCAACTTCAACTGATCATATCTCCCCCACCCGGACTTGGCTCTAGGAGATTCTTGAGTGCAAAATGAAGCCCCGGAAGTAAGATTTCCAACGGTGGTGGCCTCACAGCTAAAATCCAAGTATTCAAATGAATAAGCCCGATTCAGCGAGGACTGCTCGACTCCCTTCTACCCAGATTCATGCCTGTCTTCTCCTCCAACTTGGTTTCTTCTCTCTTCCCCTCCTTTCTTCAACTTCAAACCCCTAAGCAAGGTGTTTTGAAAGATTTTTCAAAGATTTCATCTCTCTTTCATTCATTTCCACTTCGTCCCTGCTCGGTTTATCGAAAAGCGCAACGTTTGACAAAATGCGAGCCTCGGAACAACGCAGAAACTTTATTTCAAAAAAAGTTTTGAAAGAGAGGGTTTTGAGGTCTAAAAACCATCCAAAATAGCTTTGGTCTAAAACGGGGTGTGAATTTGAGACTTCTCTCTCTCCTTGCCGAAGAAACTGAATCTTTGCCCTGCACACTTTTTATCACCAAGTAAACCATCAGTAACGCCCAAGTCTTATGGGCTGTCAAAAATGAGGTGTCTACACTCATATAGCAGTACAAGGTATCCAGGCCGACGCCATCTTAGTCATATTCAGTCACCTGTGGTAGGTGCACCAATGCTCCCAAAAGATATAACCCCACGGTGCAAACAAGGTAGTACCGAGGAGATACATAAGGAAGCTGCAGGTGTACTGGGTGATCTCATCTGGAGTAACTAGCCGAAGGTCGGTGAAGCGCTCCAAAAACCAACTATACCTCGCCATCTCGTAGTTGGTAGTGTCCGGGATCACTCCAAGAAGCTTACGCTATTCGGCTCTCTACTGTGTCATATTAGAATCGAATGGGATTGGGCCGCCAACCCCGACTCGCAGGCCAGTGACCATCGCAAAATCGTACGGGGTCAGAGTCAGCTCCCCTATCGATGAGAATTGGAACGAGTCTGTAATGTCCCACAATCTCTCTACCAGGGCCCTGTATAGCAGCGATTCAGCCCTCATCTGTATAAGCCCTAAACAGAAAGGCCCAAAGCCGACAGCATCAACCAGTGTGCGGACCTCTGCAAGAAGTCTCTCATACTAGCGCCGGAGGCCAGATATGGATCCATAGCTGCCAATCCTCCTAGCTACCACCTATAAATTGGGAGTATTATTAATATGTGAATAGCATTGACGAGTGGTTTGTTTATGAGATTCAATATATGTACAAAACAAAGGAAAGATTGCTTACTGTGGAGGCATCGGTGACAAATGCTCTGCGGGCTCTCGCAGCAGGATGTCCTCATCTATCCTTGGGATGAGGCCCTCAAATCTCAAAATACCACTTGGGGGTGGAGCATGTGTACGTGGCCGGTAGGTGGCCGTATCAAATGGCCTATCAATGAGGAGAGGCAGCGCGGGAACGTCCTCGGCCTCTATATCCGCACCCAAGACAGCCCCAATACCAATGGCAGGGTCTGGGAGGAGAATCTCATTATCGGCCATAGAGGGAAAGTCGAAAAAGTGAGAGGATGAGTGAAAATAGGTAAAAACCCCAAAATCCAAACCCTAGGAGAGAGAAAGTAAAGAGGTTGTGGAAAATCAAAGGGGGAAAAAAGGAAAGTGTGGGCAAATGTGAGGGAAAATAAGAGAAACCCCAAAACTCCACCAAATTAAATTTTGTTCGGTTCAAAGCGTAGAGATTTGAAAAGGTTCCAAGGAAAATTTTTGCAAGAATTGTTGGGTAACTCAAGGAGAGGAAAAATCTAGAGAGAGGAGAAGCCTAGAGAGAGAGAGGGGGAGGAGTTTTGACCTAGGATATGTGCAAAATGGGGGTGAAAATGTGTTTTGAACAACCACGGGTCGTGGCTTTCCTGAACTGCCCCTGCCGCTATCGAAGCCCGGCTGGCTTTATTGAAGCCCAGCCGTGCTTCATCGAGGCCCAGCCGGCTCTCAGTGTGAATTTACTCAGTTTTGTTTTTTACTTTACTTTATTTCTTGTATTATTGAGCTTCAGAGAAAGAAAAAAAATAAAAAAAACACAGTGAAAAAAATAAAAAATAATAAAAAGAAAAAGAAAAAAAATAAAGAGATAAAAAAAAATCAAAAGGAAAAAGGAATGGAAGAAAAGCAAATATATAAAAAGAGAAGGAAAGGAAAAATAGAGAAATTTTGTTCATTCTGCTTTGTTCTATTGCATGACTTCATGATTTGTTGCTTTAATTCGTTCTGTTATTTCGTAACACATGATATTGTGTGTTTGGTTCATTAAGAGGAATTCTAGATAAAATCATTCAGGCCACAATAAAATCATCATCCATTTTACCATCAAATTGGAACACGGTGTGTTGTGTTCAAATTAAAGCCTATTGTTTTAACACATTGGAAAATTGGCTTCCACCTTACCACGTTGCTTTGATCGTTTTGATTTTACGTCTCTTTGTGTAGAATTCGTGTTCACTTCTTTGTCACTTCGTTAATTCACATTTATGTGTTATATCTTGATTTGAGTTATCTCCATGGACTACATTACATTCTCTGAGGCTTTCCTGGATTTGTTTGCTCTTTCATTGATCTGATTTCCTCCTCTCGTGTGAGACACGTTAGGATTGTCCAAATCGGTTATAAACATCGAGTGTGCTCAGGGTTCACACCACCCTCCTTCTCTCATGTGAGACATATTAGGATTGTCCAAATCGGTTAAAAACAGCAGGTGCGCCTGTTTGTTCACACCACCTCTCCTTCTATTGCGTGAGAGGCATTAAGATTGTTTGCTTTGGTTAAAAACAACAGGTGTGCCTATTTGTTTACACCATCCTCCTCCTGTCGCATGAGACACGTTAGGATTGTTTTCTTTGGTTAAAAATAGCAGGTGTGCCTGTTTATTCATAACACTTCTCCTCCTATTGCGTGAGACGTGTTAGGATTGTTTGTTTTGGTTAAAAACATCAGGTACACCTGTTTGTTCTCACCACCCTTCCTCCTATCGCGTGAGACGCGTTAGGATCTCGGTTGAAACCTTGGTGAGCTCGATGGTTACGTCGCCCTTCACCCTTCCTACGCGAGGCATAGTTAGGTATGCTTTTTCTTACATCATTTCTACATGAGACGTAGTTTGGCTTGTGCTTTCTTTATCCTTTCCATGTGAGACCTATCCCTCTGTTCACTTCTTTCCCTGCGAGATACGGTGGGATTTGTTTTGCGCTGATTTACGCTTTCGTTCATTGTCACATTCTTACTTTGCCTGTGGCGTTGTTTCGTCGCTTGTTATTTGCATTCAAATGTTTTATTGCATTGTTTCATTGCATGATCATAAGTTATTTGCTGCATTTCGTTTTGGCATTTTGCCCTTGAGTTCAATCTTTTCATTTACGCCATGATTTTTTTCCCAAGCCTTGCGGCCTCGTCAAATGGGTCATCTCTGGGCTTTAACATTCACTCACGTCACTTTATAACTTTGAGTTCTGTCAAGTAGGGGCAAATGTAGACACCCAATTTTTGACCGCCCGCAAGACTTGAGCGCTTTTCCCAGTACACTCGATGATAAAAGTGGTGTTGTGCGTGGTTCGAGGTCTCAACAAAGGGGCTATGTTCAAGCTCCGAAACAAACCCAAACCTTCCATAATCGCACTATTTGTACCTCAGAAATTGATTTTTACACTTCCACCCTATGCTGAGTCTGAAGCAAAGAGACGGGGGATCACCTTGAGGCCTGGTCGTGCCTCATTAAGAGCTGACCGTGCCTTGGTAGCGAGAAACACTGTTCTGGGCAAGAGCCTCCCAGCTATCTATTTTTGAAGATATTTATGACCTCTTTTGCTCAAGTTCTATAAAAACAAAGTTGTATTTCTATTTTGAAGGTTGAACAATTTCAAAAAAGCTTACACACCTTCTTGAGAGCTTCTTCTTCTTGTGCAAGCAACCTTTGAGCAAGCTTACCAGCTGTAGACACCCCATTTTTGACCGATCTTAAGACTCAGACGTCACCGATTGAGCGCTTGGTGATGTTGCATAATGTGCTCGTTCAGAAGTTTCAGAGTCGCGGCCGTGAGCCCTGCCTTCGAACTTCCGAACCCTCTTCTTTGCCTTGCCTCGGTTTGCGAACCAGACTCGATTTTCTCTGTTTCTTTTCTTGAGGGGAGGGAGAGGTCCTGTAGACCATCTCTCAGTGGCCGTGGGCTACATTTTGTGGCTATAGGCCATTTTGCCCATTTCGGAGCCCGGTTTCCGATTTTCGGAGCCGTCAGGCCGTGTGCCTCGGTTCGGGACCGCTTAACCATCTCCTATCACTCTGGTTTTTGGCATGCATCTTATTTACTCTCTTTTGAGGGACACTGGGGTCTGAGAAACCCACTTTGTGGCCGAATGCCACTTTCGGTGCTTAACAGCCTGTTTTCGGGACCCCGAACTGCGTGTTTTGGTCCTTGAACTTTCGTTTTGCATCGGTTTTTGTTCATTTTTGGTGGGTACCTCTATTTTATCACCAGGAAGGTCACTGAAGGGTGGGAGGCCAGCAATTATCTTGGCAACCAGTTATATTCCATTTTCGCCCTCCGACACCCGTTTTTCTCACTTCTGAGCCAATGTTGAACACCTTGGGGCCACTTTCTTCAACCCCAAACCACATATTTGTGTTGTACACACATGGGAGGATCCTAAAAGTTTGTGGCTGGCCAGAAACTCCAATTGAACCTTTTGAACCCCTCCTAAAAATGGCTTGTTCTCTCTCCTGTTTTAGAGTTTCCAAATTCGAACCACAGGGTTGTGATGAGGGGACCTGGGAGGCCATCTTTTTGTGGTGGCCGGCCACTAACTCAACTTGACCTTTTTGACCCCTAGCCGGCCGGCTAGGGGGGGTGGCCGGCCGGCCACCTGCAGCTCCAAAAGGTGGCCGGCCATGTTCCTTGCAATACACACTTTACAGCTGTATAGTTGTATCCCCCAGAAAATATCTCAATCCGGGGGATATTTTTTTGGAGAAAACTTACCTCCTTTTCCCCCACCTTTTCCCCACCTTTACTCCCTTTTTTTGTTCCATATAACCAGGGGCCAGCATTTGTGTTAGGGGTTACAAAAAAATCCATTAAGCCTCTTGCATTAGATCCCCTCTCCTTCCCTCATTTCTACCCTAAAACACCCAAGTTTCATCCCCTTTTCTTCACTACCACCTAACACCATCACCACCACTCCATTTCCATCAGCAAGGAGGGCTTCTCAGAGGCTAAAGGTGCTGCAACTTGGTCCAAGAAGCAACCAAAGATTGGTCTACAAGGGTGAGTTGCCATTTCCTTCTTTTTAAGCCCATTTTTGCAACATTCCTTAGCCATATATGCTTTCTGTTTTGAGCTCCGGCCCTAACTGAAAGTGGCCTTATTTTGAGCTCTTTTTCACTTTTGCTTAAGGGCTCAACCCTGTTTGAGCCCCCCATCTTGCACTTGCTTCAATATCTTCCTTGAATGCTATTTTCTTGCATGCTTTGGCAGCCCATTATGCTTCCATTTTTGGGCGTTTTACAGAACTAAAAATAGTCTTATTTTGAGCCCCTCTTCAACATTGAAGAAGGGCTCATCAGTGTTTGGGACCTCCATATGCTACTTCATGTTATATCCCTCTTTGGTCCCCTTTTCTTGCATGTTTTGGCAGCCTATTATGCTTTGATTTTTGGTCATTTTACAGCACTTAAAATAGTCTTATTTTGTTCCATTCTTCATGTTTTATTAAGGGCCTTTCATGGTTTGGGACCTCCATATGCTACTTCATGTTATATCCCTCTTTGGTCCCCTTTTCTTGCATGTTTTGGCAGCCTATTATGCTTTGGTTTTTGGTCATTTTACAGCACTGAAAATAGTCTTATTTTGGTCCATTCTTCATGTTTTATTAAGGTCCTTTCATGGTTTGGGACCTCCATATGCTACTTCATGTTATATCCCTCCTTGGTCCCCTTTTCTTGCATGTCTTGGCAGCCCATTATGCTTCCATTTTTGGGCATTTTACAGCACTGAAAATAGTCTTATTTTGGCCCATTCTTCATGTTTCATTAAGGGTCTTTGGCTGTTTGATGAATATTTTGTATACTTTGTGTTATAGCCACTTTTGAGCCTCATTTTGCATTGCATGTCTAGCATGTTTGTATACTGATTTTGGGGCTGCCATAAACTTTAAATGTGCATATTTTTGGTCCCTCTTCAGTGTTGTAGAAGGGAATTTTTCAATTTGGGTTTTGCATATACCACTTGTTTCATTGCCCTCTCTTGGCCGCTATTTTTGCATGCCATTGTTGCCCTATCCTTGCTTGCTGTTTGGCCATGATTTGTACTGGTAAAATGCTTATTTTGGGGCTGCCTTTCTTCTATCTTTTCATTCCACGTACCACTTATGCATGCTTTGTATAGCTGTAGTTCATTCTATGTGCCTAATTTTGCATTTCGGGAGAGATTCCATGCATCGGGTGCACTTTCGCCTCATTTCGGGGCTGTTTTCCCCCACATTTCAGTGCTGAAATTCCATTAGCATGTTTTCATATCATTTCCATGCTATTGCATTGCATATGCCATTGCTTCGGTTTGCATGTCCGTGTGCACGCATTTCGAGGCACTTCATTTTCATCCATCGGCCTCTTATGTGAGTGTGGCTGAGGCTCTCTCATGTTAGTATAAGTCCATGTTGCATTCTATATGCCATTTTAGCCATATTGCATTGCGTATGCCATTACCTCGATTTGCGTGCCCGTGTGCACGTATTTCGAGGCACTTCATTTTCATCCATCGGCCTCTTATGTGAGTGTGGCTGAGGCTCCCTCATGTTAGTATAAGTCCATGTTGCATTCTATATGCCATTTTAGCCATATTGCATTGCGTATGCCGATGCCTCGGTTTGCGTGCCCGTGTGCACGCATTTCGAGGCACTTCATTTTCATCCATCGGCCTCTTATGTGAGTGTGGCTGAGGCTCTCTCATGTTATTATAAGTCCATGTTGCATTCTATATACCATTTTCTATGCCATTGCATTGCGTATGCCATTGCCTCGGTTTGCGTGCCCGTGGGCACGCATTTCGAGGCATCTCATTTTCATAACATTGTGCATGCTAGGCTGTATCTTAGTTGCATTCATGCATGTCATGTATATCACATCGTGTTCGGGATAGGAGTTAGCCCGGGCACGAGAAACGAGGTGCGTTTCGTATTCCGAGTGACGGAACGTGTCTCAATTCCAAGTCACCGACACTCCGGATTATCCATGATGGAGTTAGGTCTTGTTGTGTTTTCATGTGCATTCATCCCATATTAAATTATGCAATTCGACTCCTCGGCCATCATGCCTCGATATGAGTGATTGGTGGCACGAGGATCGAGGCATGCATATATCTGTGAAAATACATTGCCATGCCCCTTTCCTGCTCTCTGTTACAGCAAAATGAAGAATCAGTAACTTTTTGGAGTTTGGCGCGCATTTCAAGAAAAGGTGTAAACAGAGGCTAATTGGGACATCCTAGTGGATTTCCGCGCAAGGTAGCCCAAACATACATCATTCATCAGAAGCAAGGCAGTCCCTGGCTTGCACGCCAGTTTTACAGCTTTCTTAGTTAATTTGATTAATTAATTAGAAATTTGTATATTATTCGGACTGTAATATTTGGACTGTAATATTCTTTTATTCGGGACTGTATATTTATTCGGACCCTCTGCGCGAGGGCAATGTTGTAATAAGTGTGGGTGAGTGTGATGTATGTCTTCCAACCCCACGTCTTTCTTCCCTTTTATTTACCAGCTTATGATGGTTAGATTAGGGCATATTTCAATTAGCATACAGTATGACAGCATGTTTGCATCATTCATCTGTTTTGCATGCACCGGGCTCGGCGCATCATGCTGACTGCATTGTATTTTCAAATTCCAAATTGAATACATGTTAGCTGTAGCATTCCATATGCCATGTTTAGAATAGCCGAGCCTGCTATAGTTTGCATTCTTGCATGTGTTGCATTAGCCATTTCTGTATACTTAGGATTCATGCATGATCTCTAATGAGTTTTTGTTTTGGCTTGGAGTACCCGATGAGCTTTATGCTTTAGCATCCTTGCATGCGTGTGAGTGAATGCCATGATAGCATGCTTACCATGAGGCTATTTGCTTATGTGATATAACTGCCTGAATACCTGTGGGTGAAGGTTGGGTTGTTTAAATTGGAACAAATCATTAACTGTGAGTTTTAAGCCCACTAGATAGTGGCAAAACCATCTTTTCCTAAGCCCACCTGAGGGTGGCAAAATCTGTATTTTAAGCCTACTTGCGAGTAGCGAACCATCTTTCAAAATAAACAAGCATGAAATGTTTTGTTCCAATTCAGGAGACCCAGTCTATACTTGTATGCTGTGCGCATCACATAGTAATCTAGGCTAAAAACCAGAATAGGGACACACAAAGTTTTCAAAAATTGATATCATGGTTAGTAGAGGCCGATCTTTGATCGGGCGAGCGGGGGTGCTCACGAAGTGACCTTCCCCAATCGTACCCAAGTTCCCAAACCGAGGCAACTTTGGTGATGACGGACACGTGGCCTTTGGCACCGAGTCAGGGTTTCCTAAATTTCCCATTTAAAAAACATTTAGGTGGCGACTCTGTATCTGGCAAAGCAGTCCATGTTTGGCACTTCTTTCAAAAATCAGTTTTCTCAAAACGATTTGCCGGATTTGGACTCTTTGGTTCAGACTTAGAACCGTGACAAATTTGAGAGTCCTGAGCTGTAGTGACCCCAATATGAACAGAACGGGAGCTCGTTCCTCCCGGGGCGTTCGGGGACGTCTACAGTTTCTGGCGACTCTGCTGGGGATTTAGAGAACTTGACTCGAACTCTTGATATCTGTTTTTGACTACACTTGTGTGTCTCTTTGCATTGCATTTGCATTGGTGCGCCTAGGACACCGTGTTTGCCATTTGCTATTCCTGAACGATTTGCCGGAGGCTTGTCTTGTCAAGGCATGACCATAAGGCTGACCGGTTGTGGGCTCTGCCACTATGGGAACACAAACCCCGGTTTTACCGTGGCACCCTCTTTGACCATTCGACCTAGTGCATATTCGGATCCATAGTGACCATTCCAAACTAGGACAGGTTGCTTACCCGTTTATAGGTTGTTTGAAACCGCTGTGTGCGTAGTGAAACCCTAGCTCCTGACAAAATAGGACAGGGAAACCCTACCCCAACATAGGGGTGTTTTGGCTCTCACTTATCTGTTATGTGCTTTAGAGTGCGTCTCTATAGGAATGCATGTATCAGTGTATGAGTTTGGGCATCAGGTCTGCGGGCGTCAGTTCAGTATTGTGGGTATCAGGCCTGCGGGCATCAGTCAGCATTTGAGAATCAGTTATCTGCAGGTATCAGATTCAACTTTTGGGAACAGTGATTCAGGGATAATAACCAGTGTTTGAGGACAGTGTGTATTCAGCTTATCAACTGTGTGTTGTTATGCCAGGCTGTGTGTCATGCATTTTATTTTAAGCTGTTATGCTGTCCGTTTATCTATTTATTTATTTCCTTTTCGCTTTATTTATCTTTTGCTAGGTCAGTTCTAGCACAATTGCTTCCAACCCAGCAGGCATTCCCCTAGCACTTTGGACACGAGGTCATCGACTCAATCGATCTGAGGATCTAATCGACGGACAGCCAGTGTTCCATTCTCTAACCCCCGTTACCAAAAGAAAGCCGAAAAAGTGCAGTGTGTCAGAACAGAGG
Organism: Camellia sinensis; assembly: GCF_055761805.1. Lineage (NCBI taxonomy): Eukaryota > Viridiplantae > Streptophyta > Magnoliopsida > Ericales > Theaceae > Camellia > Camellia sinensis. The sequence continues at coordinate 31,545,617 of NC_138962.1, forward strand.
TTGTCAGAGCAGTGGGTTACTTCATTAGAGGACTATAGGACTTGAGGTCTCAATTACTGCTGTAGAAATAGACATACCAGTTAGTCAGATGGATCAGCAAAATACATCAGGGATAGAGGCTCTAATGTGCCAGATGCAGGAGAGCATGAGACAGATGCATGATGATGCCGCCCGTCAAGCGGAGTTCTCCAAACAGCAGGCCGCGATCATGGCCCAACAGGCCGAACTAATCACCAGACTGCAACAGCAGAATGCGGCATCTGCTTCACACCAGATTCCTCCTCCGGCAGGGGCTCCATTACCTGAGCAAACACCTACTGTTCAGAACACTCCGCCAAACACCCAGAACACCGTGTCAAATCTCCAAAACTTACAAGAGGACACGAATCTTCCAACGGGGCCAGCTCCGCCCCCGCTTCCGCCACAACTATCCAAGGTCCATACACCCAATCACCCGGACTCTCCCTTCGAGTTCGAGGTTGATCATATAGCTCTGAAATTGAGCAAACTTGAGAAGCTCTTCAAGAAATCCCAAGGGGTCAAGGCTATCCCGGATATCGAGGATGGATATACCGACGTGGCCGTAACATTGCCCGATAGGTTCAAAATGCCTCAAATTGACCGTTTTGACGGGTCCGGGGACCCCATGGTCCATCTCCGACTGTTCTCAGACATCTTGCGGCCAATGGGCCTAACGCGACCACAGAAGCTTTCATTATTCGGCCGAACCCTGTCGGGTGTGGCCGCCCACTGGTACGCAAAGTTAGAGGATGAAGTGAAGAAGAATTGGGATAAAATGGCTGAGGCCTTTGTCGCGCAATATTCGTACACCACTCAGATCGAGATTACAACTCGTGATCTTGAAACGACAAGGCAAGAGCCCAAGGAAACTTTCTCGGACTTTGTAATCCGATGGAGGGCAAAGGTGTCAATGATGACTCTAAGGCCCACGGATAAGGACCAAATCCGGATGATTGTGCGCAATCTCCACCCAAAGTTGATGCAGAAAATGATTGTAATCCCCTTTTCTACTTTCTCAGATTTACACGAGATGGGGGTGCAAATCGAAGATGCAATGAAACAAGGTCTGTTTGACCACGATAGGGAACAACCGAGGAGGACTTTCAACCGTAACAACAGTGCGGGCCCGAGTGGCGCTGCAAATACAAGAGCCTCGGAAGTCAGTATGGTCACCACCACTCTCCCTCCCCCTTCAAGGCCCATGGCTGCCACACCCTTCTCCGGCGCGTCCGGAAGCAACACACAAACCACCAGATTCCAACCTCGAGGCCAAAGAACCTTCACCCCATTATACATGCCCCTGTCCAAAGCTCTAGGGGTATTGATCAGGAAAAAGCATTTGAAACCCCTGGAGCCGAAGCCACTACCGAATCCACTCCCTCCCTCTCATGACCCAGCAAAGTACTGCGCGTATCACCAACAACACGGTCACGACACCGACCGTTGTTTCAGATTGCGTCATGAGATCCAAGATCTTATTGACAAACAGGTGATCGCGCCTCCTGATAAACCCAATGTCACAACCAACCCTCTCCCACCGCATACCCAAGCTCCCCCTCCCAATAGAATCAATTTTATCCAGACTGGGGTCGTGTCTTACGATCCTAGCATCTATATTACTCTCACCCACCTACCCAAGCCGGAGGTGTTCCTCCCCGACTGCACTGACTTTTTGTGCGTGTTGGACATCTCCACAACCCAACCAGAGCCGACGGTGGTGGCCATCAGAGATGGGGAAGAGCAAACTTCAGGAGAAAGTGGGGTTGTTGAATCCGAGACTGGACAGAGTTTTGCTGGGGGAGCCTATGATCCAAGCGAGTACATCCTATCAACGAGCCGGATTGGGCTAGGTATAGAATTGCCAGAGACAGGAGAGCTGTGCATGATCCGGGAGGATGGATCTGGGCTAGGGGCAGATGATCTGACAGCCGTAGAGGAGGACTTTGCCGACCTGTAATTTTTCGACGATCAAGAATCAGGGGACGTAGCAATCAACTGGTTCGACTATGAGGAATCGGTGGAGGCCACTGGATGGCTCGATGATCAACCAGATGTAGTGGGAGGATCGTAACCAGAACAGGGCCCGGCAGGGGCAGGAGTATCAGTTGTGGCCGGAGTGGCCGGAAGTCAAGTTGTATCACCGAAGAGCGCCGGTGCTAAGAATTCCGCTCGAGACATGGGCATTATGGATACGGGAATTGTTGAACAACCAGCTGTACTGATGCAGCTGGAACGAGAAAGGTTTGAGGATGCCGAGAGAATTAGGAAAGCTAAGGGCCCTGGGGGGACTGAAAGTGTTGTGTGCACGAAGATAGAGAATGTTGCAAGCATGTGGACAGAGAGTACTGCGAGTGCAACTGGACCGGAGCCAGACAGGTGTCTGTTGGCTGCCGACGGAATGTGCTGGAAGACGATGACTTATGTCTTGCCCACACGGATGAAGACTGGGGAAATAATCAACCGGATGACACTTGGTACCTCGATGAGGTTGACCATATGACGAGAAGTGGGCGGTACTTCAAACCCCCACACCTGGACCAACCCGAGGCATCCGGGAAGGATAGAGAAGCGGAGAAACAGAAGGAGAAGCAGATTGAAGAGGAAGCTATGCTGAAACAGTTAAAAAAGATACAAGCAGACATCTCCATCTGGGGACTGCTAATGGCATCACGAGTACATAGGGAAGCTGTCCTATCTGCTATGGACAAGTCCAAACTCTCCATAGATACCACGCTTGAACAGCTGGTTGGGCTGGTTTTTCCGGGAGGAGGTTCCCCGGCATTAACCTTTTCGGACAAGGAACTACCGTCTGAGGGCACAAATCATAACAAACCTCTCTATATTTCTGTGGAATGTAGAGATAAGTGGATACCGGTGGTACTTGTTGATACCGGGTCTGCGATTAATGTCTGCCCGACCAGAACGGCATATGCAATCGGGTTGAAGCCCGTGGACTTCGTCCCAACTACTCAAGTGATCAGAGCATACGACAATACCAGCAGAGAAGTGATGGGGACTGTTAAAATTCAAACCAAGGTTGGTCCAGGACAACACAGCATTGAATTTCATATCTTGGACGTTCCCGCAACCTTTAACCTACTTTTGGGGCGACCGTGGTTACACCAGGTCAAGGCAGTCTCTTCCACTCTACATCAGATGCTAAAGTACCCTCACGGGAAAAGGGTAGCGATCGTTTTTGGGAATTCATCAATCCATCCGCCGCCGGAAGTGTCCACACCTGTCTTGGAGATCGAGCACGGCACGGAGGATGTGTTTTTATCGGGGTTCACTTTGGCCGAGGCTCGAGTGGTACAGAATGTCATGGCTGTGAATGAGGGTATGTACGTCAGTGCTCAATCTGTCTACCTCATGAACAAGCTACAACATATCCCCGGAATGGGATTAGGAAGAAGCGGCCGAAACGGCGTCGCGGCATTGGCCGAAGTGCCACACAACCCTCACACCTTTGGATTGGGTTATCTGCCCACCAAAGAGGACTGGGTGAGGAAGGGGAAAGAAATGGCCGGAAGAGCCAGAGCGAAGAAGGCTGGGAAGCCATTTGAGTTAATGCATAGGCCCATCTGGGGTACCCTAAACGGACGCTTCGTCCGGGAGGGGGAAGACTTTCCATTCTGCGACTTCCCAGAACCATGGCTGAACGCGGAGAGGAAGCGCGTGCCTGGTTTCGAAATCTTCTTCGACTTACAATTACCTGGGGATGACGTTGCCGAAGCGCAGACAGACCCACCAACTGAGGTTGAGCAGTGTAAAGTAGTGGATTCTGAGAGCACCGAGCTTGAAATGGGGGTAGCACTGGCGTGTCTACTTTCAGATCCTTCGATCGACCAAGAGTGCTTGGGGGATAACTCTTCGGTTTCCATGATTGGAGATGAAATAGCTGCGGGCTTTCCAGCGCCTATCTTGGATGCATCTATCGCACCTTCTCTCATCTGGCAATATGAAGAAGGCTTTTTATCTAGCAGCACCGGGTCAGGTAGTGAGCCGGAATCTGATTCCACCGAATCTTGTGCGTCGGAATCAGGTTCCAGCTCGGCTGAGTCTGAGTCCGGTATTCCTAAGGGTGATAACCTAGATGCCACAGTCCTGTCTAGGTCGTCATTTTCATTTTCTTTTGAGTCTGTTGTAACAGAGGAATCCGACGGCTTGGAAATATTGAATGAGAATGATGTGGATGTGGTTTCTGAGTATTTTTCTGTGCCTTTGATTTATTGCTTAAATCAGGATTTTCAAAATTTTGATGAAAACAACGAGGGAGAAATTCCTCCGGTTTTGCAACGGTTAATTGATCAAGAGCAGGAAAGATTTGTTAAACCCTTAATAGATGAAATCACTACCGTAAATGTTGGTACTGAGAAGGACCCGCGGCTGGTCCAGATCGGGTCCACGTTGTCTTCGGAGGAACGCGAGTGCTTAGTCGCTTTATTAAAAGATTTCAAAGATGTTTTCGCGTAGTCCTACGAAGACATACCTGGAATCGATCCTGAGATTGTACAGCACCAGATCCCTCTTGACCCCGAGGCCCGACCTGTCAAGCAGAAGCTCAGAAGGATCCGCCCTGATTGGGCCATTAAGATCAAGGAAGAGGTCACCAAGCAAATCGACGCAGGCTTCCTGCTGGTATCAGAATATCCAACTTGGTTGGCCAACATTGTTCCGGTGCCAAAGAAGGACGGCAGAATTCGGGTCTGTGTAGACTTCAGAAATTTGAACAGGGCCAGTCCGAAGGATGACTTTCCCTTGCCGCACATTGATGAATTGGTAGATTTCACGGCAGGACACGCCTTGCTTTCATTTATGGATGGCTTTTCAGGCTATAATCAGATAGTAATGGCACCCGAAGACCGGGACAAGACTGCATTCACTACCCCGTGGGGTACATATTGTTATAGAGTGATGCCATTTGGGTTAAAAAAAGCTGGAGCTACTTATCAACGGGCAGCAACTACAATATTGCATGATATGATCCATAAAGAGGTCGAGATGTATGTGGACGACATGATTGTCAAGTCCAAAAAAAGAGAAGGCCACTACACCGCCTTACAAAAATTCTTTCAAAGGATCAGAGAGTTTCGGCTGCGATTGAATCCCCAGAAGTGCACGTTTGGTGTTACAGCAGGGAAGATGCTAGAGTTTCTGATTACACAAAGGGGCATCGAGGTCGACCCTTCCAAAATCAAGGCCATCTTAGAAATGCCACCACCAAGGACTGAAAAGGAGGTGCGAGGCTTTCTAGGTAAAGTGCAATTCATAAGACGGTTTATCTCTAAATTAACCTTGACTTGTGAACCACTTTTTGGTCTCCTGGAGAAAGGAAAGAAATTCCAATAGAACGGCCGATGTCAAGCAGCTTTTGAACAGATCAAAGAATATCTACACAACCCGCCCGTGTTGTCACCACCAGAGCCGGGGAGACCGTTGATATTGTACCTTTCGGTAACTGAGACTACCATGGGCTGCATGCTCGCGCAGGAGTCAAAAGACAAAGTGGAAAGGGCCATCTACTATCTGAGCAAAAAGATGCTGGATTACGAGACCCGCTATACACCGCTAGAGAAGGCTTGTTTGGCCTTGGTATGGGCTACCAGGAAGCTGCGGCACTACCTGTTAGCTCACTCTGTAATGTTGGTTTCACGTTTGGATCCCATCAAATATCTTTTCGAGAAACCAGCACTTACGGGTAGGCTAGCTCGTTGGCTGCTGTTGCTCTCCGAATTTGATTTGAAGTATGTAACGCGCAAGTCAGTAAAAGGAAGAGCGGTAGCAGAGTTCCTTGCCGACCACCCGGTTGAGGGGGAAGAAGCGGTTGAGTACCTATTCCCAGATGAAGCCATTCTGCACATCGAAGATGAAACTTGGACGATGTACTTTGACGGAGCGTCAAACCAGTATGGGTATGGGATAGGGGTGTTGCTGATAGCGCCTGACGATTCCCGTATCCCTTTAGCCTTCAAGCTCCGGTTCAAAGTCTCGAACAATGAAGCAGAGTATGAGGCATGTATTACTGGCCTGGAAGCAGCCCTAGAACTAGGGGCAAGACGGTTAGACGTCATTGGGGACTCAAACCTTGTTGTGTCTCAAGCAAAAGGAGATTGGAAAGTCAAGGAGGAAAGGATGATAATTTACCACCAAACCTTGGATTTGTTAATTCCTCGGGTTGAGAAGCTAAATTTCACCCACCTCGTAAGAGAGAACAACAGGCTCGCAGATTCACTAGCAACTCTATCTTCCATGATAGACATCCCGTCCGGAGTCGGGATGCGTCCAGTCATTATTAATCAAAAGTTTGCGCCAGCCTACGAGTCGATTTCCGCCATAGATGAGGCTCAAGACGGCAACCCCTGGTATTACGACATTTGGAACTTCTTGGAAAAGGAGACGTATCCACTAGGGGCAAATGCCAAGGATAAGAAGGCCATCAGAAGAATGGCTGCTCAATTCATCATTTGCGGGGGTAAGCTGTACAAAAGGGGTCATCTGGGAATGCATAAGCTCTGTGTAGAAGCTTAAGAGTCGAAGCGCCTGATGGAGGCCATCCATGGAGGGGAGTGCGGTGCACACATGAATGGAGTAATGCTGGCCAGAAAGATCCTCAGACAGGGCTACTACTGGTCAACCATGGAGGAGGATTGTATTAGTTTTGTTCGGTGATGCCACAAGTGTCAAATTCATGCAAACCGCATGAACATCCCGCCGTCAAAGCTGTACAACATGACTTCGCCATGGCCTTTTTCAGTTTGGGGAATTGATGTGATCGGAGCTGTTACCCCGAAGGGATCAAACGGGCATGAGTTTATCCTGGTAGCGATAGATTATTTCACAAAGTGGGTCGAGGCCCAATCATACGCGGTGTTGAAGGCGTCGCACGTCGCAAAGTTCATTAGAAACAACATCATCTGTCGCTACGGGGTGCCAAACGAGATAATTTCAGATAATGGTTCCCACTTCAAGAAAGAAGTGATAGACTTGTTGGAAAAATACAACGTGGCTTTCCATAAGTCATCTACATACCGACCGCAAACCAACGGAGCGGTCGAGACCGCCAACAAGAATATCAAACATATACTGCAGAAGATGGTGGGAACCTACCGGGATTGGCCAGACAAGCTGCCATTTGCTCTGTGGGGCTACAGGACTTCAATCAGAACTTCTACTGGAGCGACTCCGTATTCATTGGTCTATGGAATGGAGGTTGTTCTACCCATCGAGATTGAGGTTCCGTCGTTACGAGTATTGGCTAAGTGCCAAATAGCCGAAGCAGATTGGCAGCAGAGCAGATTTGAGGAACTCATGCTCTTTGATGAAAGAAGACTGAAAGCACTGTACCACATTCAAGGCTATCAACGCAGAATTGCCCGGGCTTTCAACAAGAAGGTTAAGTCCAGGAATCTGAAAGAAGGAGATTTGGTGCTCAAGGACAACCGAGCTCCTATCCACGACCCAAGGGGCAAGTTCAAACCCAATTGGACTAGTCCTTACATCATCAAAGCTATCTGGTCAGGTGGAGCTGTGGTTCTGATGGATCTAGATGGCCTAGAGTTTTCACAATCGATCAACATGGACAAGTTGAAGAAATATTATCCTTGAGAGGCTCGCTAGGCCGAAAACCCGAAAGGGCGACCTAGGCAAAAGTTAGAGCACAAAAAATTGGAAAATATAAAAACTGAGCTCGCAAGGTTGAAAACCCGCAAAGGGCGGCCTTGGCAAAAGTTAGAGCGCAAAAGGAGAGTGAAAATACTCGAGTGAACCTGAGCCTGAACTACGTAAGGCTTGATTCCCATCTTTGGGATACGTAGGCAGCTTCACATTGAAGTTCAGCCATAAACTTTTCCCCGATCAACTCTGTCCATTTTGATCATCTCAGTCATCTTTATCCATCAGCATTTATCGCGATCTCCGGTACAATGCTATTCAGACTAGGGGCAACTTTCCAGTTGCAGGGATCTGGGGTTGTGCATCTCAGTGACAGATCTTCGGCGTGTCCAGTTCTGATCCACATCGAAAATAGTTTTGAAAAGTTTTAATAAAAGTCGACTTTGTTCAAATTAATCTTTTTACGACTAAGACCATTTTTGGACCAAAGTGGAAAATTTTCAGTACCACAACCTTCAATTTCATTGATTTCAAAACAGATTTCTCCTGCTCTTGCATTATAATCGAGGTTGCTTTTTTTTATTACATTTATAAAGAAAACTTGAAAATACTAATAAAGCAATAAATTTGGGGCATAGTCGAGTCAAGTATCTCTGCGCCTCCTCCCAGAGCTGGTCGAAGCATCTGATGCCAAGCTAGGCCCAACCTGTGCCTCCTCGTTGAGCCAATCCAAGCACTCGTCAGACAAAGTGCAACTGAAAGTGGGAGCAGGAGCCAGGAGCTCTCTAGTCCTCCATGTTGTGGCATATCGGGCAAGCTGTGCACCTCGGACCGGGAAAGCAGCTGGGTACTCAATCCCCTCCGGTGGGCAGATCTGATCGTGACCGAACTGACGCAGGAACCGGAACGGAAAATAGAATACGCAGTGGGTTAGACCAATCAACTGTACCCCAATCAGCCGGGACATACTATAGCTCATTGCCGGGAGGTTGAGCCAAGGGCAACGCCAAGCAATGCGGTCTGCGGACAAATTGCACATCCAATCAAACCACCACCTCTCGTCAAGAGCATTGACTAGGCGCTGCCAAAAGAAATAGCCTCGAGCCGAGTAGGCTGGGCAAGAGTCCACAATCTGCAACTTGTCCGTTAACCATACCTGGGGAGGGATGAGAAATGAGAGAATAAAGAATAGAGAGATGTACGATGAGAGAAAAGTAAGACAAGGGTTTTGTGAGAAAAACCGAGTCTGAGGCCCGAGTGATGTGAGCAAATATATATGTAAGGTTGGGTGGGAAACATTACCTGCAGTAGCAGTGGACTCCCAGCAAACCTAGTCGTCTCCCGGCGATAGACAGAATCCAAGCCCATCAGCGTCTCAGCCAAGGTCATGGCAATACAGCTCTTTCCTTCTCTCAAGCCTTGGGCAACTTCAATCAGACGGATGCTAGCTCCGTCGAAGCCCGAGGAAAGCAGAAAGTGAGACAACAAACACAAGCAGAGGGCGTGTTGCCGGAAACCCTGCCAATAATGGTTACTGCGGTCACCGGCGTTGGAAAAACGATGGATCAAGTCGAGAATATCCAGTTCCCCACTGCAGATCAGAGATCGAGCATCATGCGCCGTGAGCCCACACATCCGCCCTAAAGCCTGGGCATGGCCAAAACGGAGCTGGGGCAAGATCACTTCAGAGCATTCAGACTCCATCAAAACCTGAAAATCTTCGAAAGTGGGACATACCTCTTGGCCGCCGAAGCTAAAAACGTGCGTCACTGGGTTCCAGAACCTTGCCGCAGCATGGAGAAAAGGGAGATGTAGCGGAGTACGGCTCAGTGTGAATAGTGCATTCAAACCAAAACCCCGGAAGTTCAACTTTTCCGAGCCATCTAGAGAAGAGATCCAAGATGTGAGATTTTTTGCGAGAAACGCCTCCATCTTTGTGTAAAACTAAGATGAAATGAATGTTCCTGAAGTTGAGGCTTTTATAGAGGGAAAAACACTATTCAGGAGGACGCGTGTCAAAAATTGGGCGACTGCAGGGATAAGTGGCCGGCCGGCCACCTTTTCTGGCAGGCCAGCCATTTGCTTTTTACAAAACTGGCCGGCCGGCTCCCCCTCTCCATAAAATTGGTTGGCCGGCTCCCAAAGGTGGCCGGCAATGCTCCAGTGTATCTCCTTGGCCCTGTTTTACCCTTCAAGGGAAAGTTTCAAGCATTTCCATGCAACGGGAGAGTCAAAGGCCTTAATTTCCCTCTGTTTTGGATGCGTTCCGGTGCCCAGATCGTCCGAAGTACACTTTGTTGTTGTTGAGTTTTGATTATCGAGTTGTTGTTTTGATTATCGAGTTGTTGTTTTGCTTATCGAGTTGTTTGTCGAGCGGACGTGTTTCACGTTTTTGAGTCATTGCTCTCTGTTTAAGCAATCTTTGTTTAAGTCTTGTTTATTTGCGTTGTCAACATTATTGTATTTTGATTATCGAGTTGTAAACTTGCTAGGGTTCTGTTATATCTTAGTAAGTTGAGTTGCTTAGTTTGTTACATCGGTTCACTACCTGACTTGGTGATTACACAATGCACATTCCCATTCAATTTCATTTTTGTGCAAAATAAAATGATGCGGTACGATGCTAGAAGTTTAAAACATAAACACCTTTTCAAAAGCTGTTTCATTCCATCATGTTTTACAACGAACAAAGGCATAAGTTTTACAAAAAATAAAACTGCCTAACAATGTGCAAAGTGCTACAAACTACTAGCAAAAAGAAAAATAAAGCAGGAAACAGCAGCATCAATGTCCTCGGGAGCGGGAATGAGAAGCACTCCTCATCCTCTTCTGCGGGACAACCTCTGCACCATCATCATCATCCGGGTCGGAGCTATCGTCCTCAGGATCCCCCTCAGCCTCGCCTCTGTTCCCCGAACCAAGACCGGAGCCCCCCTCCTCAGCAGATGTCTCTGACTGGCGGTCGGTAACCTCCTCCTCCTCCTCCTCCTCGGGCTCCGCCTCTACAACGTGTGCCCTGCGTCTGCGGGAGGACCCTCCTCGAGCTCCTCGGAAAGGCCTGGATGGCCCAGCTCCTCGGAAAGGCCTGGATGGCCCAGCTCCTTGAGAAGGCCCACATGGCCCAGCTCCGTAAAAAGGCCCACATGGCCCAGCTCCCCAAGGAGGCCCAGGTGGCCTGGCCCGCGGCTGAGCATATACAGGAGGCATCTGAAAATGAAAAGTTCAATACATCAGTTCAAATATGAAAATCAGATACGAGTACAATATGTGAGTGGGGTGTGTGTCAGATGTGCTCTACAATGCAGAAGAATGTTCAAAACCAGTGTGTCATCAGAAGTGTGATAAATACAAGAAAGATGAACGGTACCTGCACACCCATAACGGATAGGTGTGTCTCTCTCCGAAGGACCATGCCCTCAAGTGCGGCCATCACCCCGAGCATCTCGTCTACATACTCAACCGGAGGCTGCAAATACAAAGGCAAAACTATCAGTAAAGGGATAAATGTCCAAGTACCCGACTAATAAATCAAAGCTATAAATCATACCGGTGGTGAATCAGGATCCCTGACATATCTATGGTTAGGAAGTGGAGGCTCTAGCGGAATCGGGTAAGGAGTCCCAAAATGCCATCCCGTCAACTCGGACGGCATGTCCGGCCATCCAGGATGAGGATAAGTCGGAGGAGTCAGAGGAACCGATCTATCCCCACCTCTCGATGTACCAGCCCTACTAGTAGACGGGGCGTCTACAGCCCGAGCCCGGGCCTAGCTCGAAGATGACGTACCAGCAGACCTCGTCATCGGGGTGCGAACCCCCGCCAGTGGAGGCATCAAATATGTATGACAGTAAGTGGCGTAGTCCCCTTCCTCGAGGTGCAACGGGGCATCACTACCCAGCATAGCGCCGACTACCTCCTGGTGGGAGAACCTATCAGCAGTTCGCATACTGACTGGGGGTGCTGCGGGAGGGTCCTGAGAAGTATACCCCCATACCTGACGTAGAAAGCGTTCCCCCAGAAACCATGCTCTACCAACAGGTCCTTCGAGCAGGAACCTGTACTGGGAGGTGCCCGATCCTCCAGGATACTGAAATCGGAGACCATCACCTAGGGGCGCCCAGGGCTGCCATGTAATCTACGGATAACAAGTCCATAAACCAATCAGAAATCGGGAATATGCGTAGCAAATCAAAGATGAAAATGGAAGGGACTGAGAGTTCTGAAGTACCTCCGATGGCCGCACAGTGTCAAAGTACTGCCGAAGATAAAGGAGAGTCTCTCGGGGTCTCGGCCGGTGCGGGCCCTCGAACACCAGTGAATATAGGGTCATGGGGGCGCCTGCCGCCTCCAACTCTGGGGCTAATACTGGGAAGTATACGTAAACCCATAACTGAGAAAAGCAGTGTAGAATGTAAGTACAAAGTGCTGAGGGCAAAATACAGACTGTAAAGTGCGCTGTGTGTACAATGTACAAGTAATGAAGAGCAGAAATGTAAATCAAGGGGACAGAAAAGTACCTCCCAGGCTCTCCAGTAGCCGCCAAGTAAATCTCCCTGCCCGCGGGAGGTGGCACTCATATAGCAGTAAAGGGTAGCCAGGCCGGCGCCACCCCAGTCGTATCGACTGACCTGTGATAGGTCAACCAGAGCGCTCAACAGATATAGCCCGACCGTGTTCCCTCTATCGGCAAACAGAGTAGTCCCGAAGAGGAACATAAGGAAACCGCGGGCATACTGCTCTGTCTCCTCAGGAGTCTCGGGCTCCATCTCCGCCCGTCGGAAGTGGGAAGAGAACCAAGTGTATCGAACTCTCCCGGAGACTCTGTCGACAGGCGGGCGAGCTCCCAGTAGATATATCCAAGCGGCCTCCCACTCGCCCATGTCCTCGTCATAAGGAATGGACCAACCTCCTATGTCCAGGCCGGTCAATACCGCAAAATCCAGAGGGGTCATAGTCATGTCCCCAGTGGCAGAGAAATGAAAGGAGTTAGTGGTGTCCCACCATCTCTCCACCAGGGCCGCCATCAGTGTCCTCTTGGCAGGACAACGTGACAATCCAATGCAGAAGGCCCCGAACCCTGCCAGATCTACTAAATCCCGGACAGCCTCCGGGAGCTCAACGTACCAATCCCGCGCGGCGGTGGAGCCATACCCCCGTACACTACGAGAACCAACCTGCATTCAGAATGAATACATGTGTCAGTATAAAATGAATGAGCTGTGTGCCAATAAAATGAATGAGCTGTGTGCCAATAAAATGAATGAGTTGTGTGCCAATGAAAGGAATGAGCTGTGTGCCAATGAAATGAATAAGCTGTGTGCAAGTAAATAAGCTACATGTAAATGAAAAGTTTGGGCTGCGTGTTCAACTTTCAACTAGTGTGGGCTGCGTGTTTACTATCAATCTGGGCTGCATGTTCAGGAAATGAAAAGTTTGGGCTGCGTGTTCAACTTTCAACTAGTGTGGGCTACGTGTTCACTATCAATCTGGGCTGCGTGTTCAGGAAATTAAAGTTTGGGCTGCGTGTTCAACTTTCAATCAGTGTGGGTTGCGTGTTCACTATCAATCTGGGCTGCGTGTTCAGGAAATTAAAGTTTGGGCTGCGTGTTCAACTTTCAACTAGTGTGGGCTGCGTGTTCACAATCAATCTGGGCTGCGTGTTCAGGAAATTAAAGTTTGGGCTGCGTGTTCAACTTTCAACTAGTGTGGGCTGCATGTTCACTATCAATCTGGGCTGCGTGTTCAGGAAATTAAAGTTTGGGCTGCGTGTTCAACTTTCAACTAGTGTGGGCTGCGTGTTCATTATCAATCTGGGCTGCGTGTTCAGGAAATTAAAGTTTGGGCTGCGTGTTCAACTTTCAACTAGTGTGGGCTGCGTGTTCACTATTAATCTGGGCTGCGTGTTCAGGAAATTAAAGTTTGGGCTGCGTGTTCAACTTTCAACTAGTGTGGGCTGCGTGTTCACTATCAATCTGGGCTACGTGTTCAGGAAATTAAAGTTTGGGCTGCGTGTTCAACTTTCAACTAGTGTGGGCTGCGTGTTCACAATCAATATGGGCTGCGTGTTCAGGAAATTAAAGTTTGGGCTGCGTGTTCAACTTTCAATCAGTGTGGGCTGCGTGTTCACTATCAATCTAAACTGCGTGTTCAGAAAATCGGAGTTTGAGCTATGTGTTCTACTCTAAGTCAGTGAGTGCTATATGTTCACCATTTAATTCGGGCTGCGTGTTCGACAAATCAGTGTGTGAGCCGTGTGTTCATTCCTTAACTAATGTGTGTTGTGCGCTCGCAATCAATTAATGAGCCGAGTGTTCAGAAATTCAAGTGCTTAAGCTACATATTCAGGATGCGAACAAAGTACTATGTCATAAGCTAAACTGTGTGTTCAAGCATGGCAAAAACACGAAATTCACGAAAAATACAGAAAATGAAGTAAATACCTCTCGTGCCTCGTAGGAGAGGTGATGCTCTGGTTCCCGCAGGAGTAGATCTCCAGGTGCTCGCTCATCAAAACCAGTAAAATGACGAAAAACGGCCCGAGGGAGGACATGTGCTGGCGGAGCATACCTCCCGGGAATAAAGGGGCGGACCCTCAGGGGCAAAGTCATGGCATCAAAATCATCCCCAGCACCTGGAAGACCTCCACCATGAGGAGAGTTACCCGCCATTTTCAGAAAATCTGCAAAAGGAGCAAAAATGAGCGAAAATGAGCCAAAATTGAAAAAAGTCAACAAAAGTCAACTCTCGGGAAATGAAAAAGTCAACAAAAGTCAACTCCCGAGAAAATCTTCCAAATATTGAGACAAACTTACCTCAAGTGGCGAAAATGAGAAAAGAAGCCCTGAAGCCAAAATTTACCCGTTTCAAAGTGCTTGAAACTGAATATTTTCGCGAAAACAACTTGCGTGGGATGTTGGAAAACGCGTATGGAGCTCGGATCTGGAAGAGAAAATGGTGTTAGAAGCAAGAGAAGAAGATTTCGTGGCTGCATTTATAGGCTCAAAGTGTTTGGGTGAGAGAGCATAAAGAAAAGGAGGTGAAAATACCAAATAAGCCTCGGATTTGGGCAGGTGGCCGGCCGGCCACCTTTTCCGGCCGGCCAGCCATTCTCTTTTTGGAAAACTAGCCGGCCACCTCCCACCCTCCATAAAACTATCCGGCCATGTCCCCCACAGGCTCACCTAGCTCCCTGCAAATTTTGAGGAAGATTGGAGTTCCCGGGACCTGAAAAAGTTCAAGAAGAGTACACTTCCGGTCGCGAAATTGCTCCGCTGGAACTTCAGCTTCAAGTTCTGACATGTGTCTCATCATTATTCATCAAAATCAAGATGTATCCTTTTGAATATGTTGTAGTCTTTCCAGGAAATTGAATCGAAGGCCGTCATCGAAGTCGCCTTCGCCGAAACACGCGTTTCCTTGCTCGTCATTTCGTAACAAACGGGCACCATGATTTATGCTCGTTTTGCACTATCATGCACATAACTTGCATTCTCATGAGCATACTTGCATTATTATGCACATTTCTTGATATTGCCATACCTCTGTGATTGAGCATGCGTTGTCACGCACTTTCCTTTCTCGCATCGCGATGCATTCACTCGCCGGCACTGTGTGTGTCAAACCTTCAGAATCACATTGAATATTGTTGAATTTCTCTCTTTTGCAGGCACGATATTGTATGTATGGTTCATTTGAGGCTGGTGCGACCAGACGAATCGTGCAGGTATCGTATCTTCTCCGTGTGAGACGCGACGAGAATTGAACAATTCTCCGCATTCTTAACTGCATGAAATGTAGTTGTTGCTTTGCATTCTTGCTTACAACTGTTGTATCTATTTGCGAATATTTGCTTCATTACAGCTTGCTGCATTTGCATGATCATTGCGTTACCTCTGATTCTGTGCATTTTCGGTTGCATTTTGTCCCTGCCTGCGGGCATGCCTGCGGGCACATCTGTGTTATTTTGTATGTTTTGTCTAAGTCTTCGGCCTTGTCAAAAATGGGTCGTCTCTGGGCTTTGACATTCACTCCCGTCACTTATGACTTTCGAGTTCTGTCAAAGAGGGGCAACTGTAGACACCCCATTTTTGACCGACCTTAAGACTCAGACGTCACCGATTGAGCGCTTGGTGATGTTGCATAATGTGCTCGTTCAGAAGTTTCAGAGTCGCGGCCGTGAGCCCTGCCTCCGGACTTCCGAACCCTCTTCTTTGCCTTGTCTCGGTTTGCGAACCAGACTCGGTTTTCTCTGTTTCTTTTCCTGAGGGGAGGGAGAGGTCCTGTAGACCATCTCTCAGTGGCCGTGGGCTATATTTTGTGGCTATAGGCCATTTTGCCCATTTCGAAGCCCGGTTTCCGGTTTTCGGAGCCGTCAGGCCGTGTGCCTCAGTTCGGGACCGCTTAACCATCTCTTATCACTCCAGTTTTTGGCATGCATCTTATTTACTCCCTTTTGAGGGACACTAGGGTCTGAGAAACCCACTTTGTGGTCGAATGCCACTTTCGGTGCTTAACAGCCCGTTTTCGGGACCCCGAACTGCGTGTTTTGGTCCTCGAACTTTCGTTTTGCATCGGTTTTTGTTCATTTTTGGCGGGTACCTCTGTTTTATCACCAGGAAGGTCACTGAAGGGTGGGAGGCCAGCAATTATCTTGGCAACCAGTTATATTCCATTTTCGCCCTCCGACACCCGTTTTTCTCACTTCCGAGCCAATGTTGAACACCTTAGGGCCACTTTCTTCAACCCCAAACCACATATTTGTGTTGTACACACATGGCAGGACCCTAAAAGTTTATGGCCGGCCAGAAACTCCAATTGAACCTTTTGAACCCCTCCTAAAAATGGCTTGTTCTCTCTCCTGTTTTAGAGTTTCCAAATTCGAACCACAAGGTTGTGATGAGGGGACCTGGGAGGCCATCTTTTTGTGGTGGCTGGCCACTAACTCAACTTGACCTTTTTGACCCCTAGCCGGCCGGCTAGGGGGGGTGGCCGGCCGGCCACCTGCAGCTCCAAAAGGTGGCCGGCCATGTTCCTTGCAATACACACTTTACAGCTGTATAGTTGTATCCCCCAGAAAATATCTCAATCCGGGGGATATTTTTTGGGGGAAAACTTACCTCCTTTTCCCCCACCTTTTCCCCACCTTTACTCCCTTTTTTTGTTCCATATAACCAGGGGCCAGCATTTGTATTAGGGGTTACAAAAAAATCCATTAAGCCTCTTGCATTAGATCCCCTCTCCTTCTCTCATTTCTACCCTAAAACACCCAAGTTTCATCCCCTTTTCTTCACTACCACCTAACACCATCACCACCACTCCATTTCCATCAGCAAGGAGGGCTTCTCAGAGGCTAAAGGTGCTGCAACTTGGTCCAAGAAGCAACCAAAGATTGGTCTACAAGGGTGAGTTGCCATTTCCTTCTTTTTAAGCACATTTTTGCAACATTCCTTAGCCATATATGCTTGCTGTTTTGAGCTCCGGCCCTAACTGAAAGCGGCCTTATTTTGAGCTATTTTTCACTTTTTCTTAAGCGCTCAACCCTGTTTGAGCCCCCCATCTTACACTTGCTTCAATATCTTCCTTGAATGCTATTTTCTTGCATGCTTTGGCAGCCCATTATGCTTCCATTTTTGGGCATTTTACAGAACTAAAAATAGTCTTATTTTGAGCCCCTCTTCAACATTGAAGAAGGGCTCATCAGTGTTTGGGACCTCCATATGCTACTTCATGTTATATCCCTCTTTGGTCCCCTTTTCTTGCATGTTTTGGCAGCCTATTATGCTTTGGTTTTTGGTCATTTTACAGCACTAAAAATAGTCTTATTTTGGTCCATTATTCATGTTTTATTAAGGGCCTTTCATGGTTTGGGACCTCCATATGCTACTTCATGTTATATCCCTCTTTGGTCCCCTTTTCTTGCATGTTTTGGCAGCCTATTATGCTTTGGTTTTTGGTCATTTTACAGCACTGAAAATAGTCTTATTTTGGTCCATTATTCATGTTTTATTAAGGGCCTTTCATGGTTTGGGACCTCCATATGCTACTTCATGTTATATCCCTCCTTGGTCCCCTTTTCTTGCATGTCTTGGAAGCCCATTATGCTTCCATTTTTGGGCGTTTTATAGCACTGAAAATAGTCTTATTTTGGTCCATTCTTCATGTTTCATTAAGGGTCTTTGGCTGTTTGATGAATATTTTGTATACTTTGTGTTATAGCCACTTTTGAGCCTCATTTTGCATTGCATGTCTAGCATGTTTGTATACTGATTTTGGGGCTGCCATAAACTGTAAATGTGCATATTTTTGGTCCCTCTTCAGTGTTGTAGAAGGGAATTTTTCAGTTTGGTTTTTGCATATACCACTTGTTTCATTGCCCTCTCTTGGCCCCTATTTTTGCATGCCATTGTTGCCCTATCCTTGCTTGCTGTTTGACCATGATTTGTACTGGTAAAATGCTTATTTTGGGGCTTCCTTTCTTCTGTCTTTTCATTCCACGTACCACTTATGCATGCTTTGTATAGCTGTAGTTCATTCTATGTGCCTAATTTTGCATTTCGGGAGAGATTCCATGCATCGGGTGCACTTTCGCCTCATTTCGGGGCTGTTTTCCTCCACATTTCAGTGTTGAAATTCCATTAGCATGTTTGCATATCATTTCCATGCTATTGCATTGCGTATGCCATTGCCTCGGTTTGCGTGTCCGTGTGCACGCATTTCGAGGCACTTCATTTTCATCCATCGGCCTCTTATGTGAGTGTGGCTGAGGCTCTCTCATGTTAGTATAAGTCCATGTTGCATTCTATATGCCATTTTAGCCATATTGCATTGCGTATGCCATTGCCTCGGTTTGCGTGCCCGTGTGCACGCATTTCGAGGCACTTCATTTTCATCCATCGGCCTCTTATGTGAGTGTGGCTGAGGCTCTCTCATGTTAGTATAAGTCCATGTTGCATTCTATATACCATTTTCTATGCCATTGCATTGCGTATGCCATTGCCTCGGTTTGCGTGTCCGTAGGCACGCATTTCGAGGCATCTCATTTTCATAACATTGTGCATGCTAGGCTGTATCTTAGTTGCATTCATGCATGTCATGTATATCACATCGTGTTCGGGATAGGAGTTAGCCCGGGCACGAGAAACGAGGTGCGTTTCGTATTCCGAGTGACGGAACGTGTCTCAATTCCAAGTCACCGACACTCCGGATTATCCATGATGGAGTTAGGTCTTGTTGTGTTTTCATGTGCATTCATCCCATATTAAATTATGCAATTCGACTCCTCGGCCATCATGCCTCGATATGCGTGATTGGTGGCACGAGGATCGAGGCATGCATATATCTGTGAAAATACATTGCCATGCCCCTTTCCTGCTCTCTGTTACAGCAAAATGAAGAATCAGTAACTTTTTGGAGTTTGGCGCGCATTTCAAGAAAAGGTGTAAACAGAGGCTAATTGGGGCATCCTAGTGGATTTCCGCGCAAGGTAGCCCAAACATACATCATTCATCAGAAGCAAGGCAGTCCCTGGCTTGCACGCCAGTTTTACAGCTTTCTTAGTTAATTTGATTAATTAATTAGAAATTTGTATATTATTCGGACTGTAATATTTGGACTGTAATATTCTTTTATTCGGGACTGTATATTTATTCGGACCCTCTGCGCGAGGGCAATGTTGTAATAAGTGTGGGTGAGTGTGATGTATGTCTTCCAACCCCACGTCTTTCTTCCCTTTTATTTACCAGCTTATGATGGTTAGATTAGGGCATATTTCAATTAGCATACAGTATGACAGCATGTTTGCATCATTCATCTGTTTTGCATGCACCGGGCTCGGCGCATCATGCTAACTGCATTGTATTTTCAAATTCCAAATTGAATACATGTTAGCTGTAGCATTCCATATGCCATGTTTAGAATAGCCGAACCTGCTATAGTTTGCATTCTTGCATGTGTTGCATTAGGCATTTCTGTATACTTAGGATTCATGCATGATCTCTATTGAGTTTTTGTTTTGGCTTGGAGTACCCGGTGAGCTTTATGCTTTAGCATCCTTGCATGCGTGTGAGTGAATGCCATGATAGCATGCTTACCATGAGGCTATTTGCTTATGTGATATAACTGCCTGAATGCCTGTGGGTGAAGGTTGGGTTGTTTAAATTGGAACAAATCATTGACTGTGAGTTTTAAGCCCACTAGATAGTGGCAAAACCATCTTTTCCTAAGCCCACCTGAGGGTGGCAAAATCTGTATTTTAAGCCTACTTGCGAGTAGCGAACCATCTTTCAAAATAAACAAGCATGAAATGTTTTGTTCCAATTCAGGAGACCCAGTCTATACTTGTATGCTGTGCGCATCACATAGTAATCTAGGCTAAAAACCAGAATAGGGATACACAAAGTTTTCAAAAATTGATATCATGGTTAGTAGAGGCCGATCTTTGATCGGGCGAGCGGGGGTGCTCACGAAGTGACCTTCCCCAATCGTACCCAAGTTCCCGAACCGAGGCAACTTTGGTGATGACGGACACGTGGCCTTTGGCACCGAGTCAGGGTTTCCTAAATTTCCCATTTAAAAAACATTTAGGTGGCGACTCTGTATCTGGCAAAGCAGTCCATGTTTGGCACTTCTTTCAAAAATCAGTTTTCTCAAAACGATTTGCCGGATTTGGACTCTTTGGTTCAGACTTAGAACCGTGACAAATTTGAGAGTCCTGAGCTGTAGTGACCCCAATATGAACAAAACGGGAGCTCGTTCCTCCCGGGGCGTTCGGGGACGTCTACACCAGCTTTAACCTATATCCATACACCATATATACCTTCACACCTTAGCCTTGGAACCTTGGTTGAGCCTTGAGCATCACAATTCAAGCTTGAGAGTGTGTTTGGACCGAGTTTGATTCATAACAAAGAGCTTTCCTTTTTGAGAGGTATACGATTACTATCTCTGCTCTTGCTCTCTTTGCTATCTTTTGCTATCTATTTTTTGTGTTTTTTTGCTGTCTTATGCCTATTTTAAGTGTCTAAGCTTGGGTTTGGATAGCTACCAAAGGGTAGAGAGAGTTACCACTCTCTCTTGCACTCTCACCTATAGCTCAAACCCTTGTTTTTTTACACCATTTTCTTTTCTTTCTAATTTCATTTTTAGAGTTTAAAAGAGGCTAAAATCATGCTTTGAGGTTTCAAAGGTGGAGGGGTTAGCTACCCTTCCTTGTTCTTACTTACTAGCCTTATTTTGTTTGCTCGTTGTTTAGTTTTTTTGGGCTCTTTTCATGTACTTTGAGCCACGATTTTTCACCTATTAGGGGCTGTTTTAGAGCTGTTCTAGGTTATTTAATTGGTTCATGCTTTGATTAGTTCGTTTGTTGTATCGTAAGTCCTTATACATAGCTTCTTGCGTGTTGTTCTTAGCTTTTCTTTAACTAACTTCCATGTTAAGATGCCTCATTTTAACAAGCAACCTATCATCCATTTCTTTCATTTGAGAGTTGTTTCAACCAGTTGGCGGTTATTCAAAACATAAACTAGAGATCTATACTTAATGGCTTAATCTCTACGGAGGTTCATTGTCAACGGCATGGTCTCTTTTTTATGTCGAGAATCACTTCCTGTTTGACATGCTTCTCATTTAGTGGACGTAATCTCTAGTGGACGTAATCATCACCTTGGACTAATGGATTAAAAAATGGCAAAGACTAATGAATTTGGCTTAAAATGAACCAACTAACCTAAAGAACATGGATTATATTGCTTGGGCTCAGCCAGACATTATGTTGAGTCTATTGTGTCAAAAGTCGTCACATGTCAATCCATGGTGATTTGACGACCCTTGAAGCATCTTTACTCCCCTCTTTGAGCTCACTTCATGATAGAGGGAAGGGTGGTTTTTATTTATTGCGTTCATTAAATTTTGTCCAAATCGTCGCCGAAATCATCAAGCAAGTAAATTGCTCATTGATGGTTTTGGAAAGGACTCCATCCTCCTCTTGAGGCTTTTCATGACAGAGAAGTGTGAGAAGGACAAACAAAGCTCAAAAAATTCTGTCTGCACTGTTTTCACCTCAGAACACAAAACAAAGTTTTTTTTATAAAATTAGGGCATAGTCAACCCTGTTTGGGCCCGACCGGGCTTTGTTGAGGGTCGGTCGGCCATCAATGTTTGGTAAGGCAGTGTGTTTTGCAAAAGTAGAGGGCAGTGACTGAAGGTGAAACAAGACAGATTCCAAGAAAGGCTGACAGAGTTATTTCTGAAACTGCTATGTAGCCATCCTTGTTCTTTCATTGTAAATTGTAAATTAATGATCTCAAAATGGCTATAGTTATTAGCATTGTAATTAATATTGTTATAGCAATGATTCGTTAGATAGTAAGTTTATTTTGTTATAATAGATTAGCTAGTTTAGTTAATTATAGCTTAGCTCGTTAGTTACTTATTCATTCATTCGGTTTTGTAATAATTAGTTTAATTTGGACTCTCAGACATTGATTCACACCCTCTTACACGAGGGCAAATATATAATGACGTGTATGCCTCCCAACCCCACGTCTTTCTCCCTTTTACTTATTCACTTACAATGGTAGTGTAGAGCACCATTTTTCACATTAGCATTTTTATGCTTTGCATCCATTGTCTTGCATGCATCCGAGGTTCAGCTCATCATACTAACCAAATGTTTAAATTCATTGCTTGAATACGTGATTCATTACATGTTTTGAATGGAATCATATGTCATGTTCATAGCCGAGCCTATTGAAATTACATAACGTGTGCGTTGCATTTAGTCATATTGCATTAATTAGGAGCATGCATGTTTTCTAATCATTTTGCTTTGTTTGGCTTGCCTTCGAGTACTAGGTGAGAATTTATTGTTTTAGCATCTCGCATTGTATGTCTACGTAACCATATCAAGCATGCTTTCCATGAGACTAATTGCTTAAATGATATACTTGTTTGAATGCCAGTGAATGAAGGCTAATTGATTAAATTGGGATGCATTGATTAATGTACATACAAACTCACCTTTTTAAGTGACGCGTATTTAAACCAATTTTCAAAACAAACATGAAATCAAAGCATTCCAACTTTTGCAAATTAGTCTATACTTGCATGTAACACATAGTAATGTTAGCCTAATAATCGAAACAAGAGCATATAATGTAAATGAAAATCACATCATGATTAGTAGAGGCCGATCTTTGATCGGGCGAGTGGGGTGCTCAATTCATGACCTTCCCCTCTTGTACCTAAGTTCTCGAGCCGAGACACTTTGGTGATGACGGATAAGTGGCCTTTGGCATGAGTCTCGGGTTTCCTAAATTTCACAAAAATATTTAGGTGGCAATGAAATCTGGCAGAGCAATTTATTTTTGACATTTGATTCAAACATCGATTTTCCAAAAGAATTACTGGATTTTGACTCTTTTTGTGTTTTCACTGTTTCACATTGCACTTTGTGAAATCAAAGTCAGAACCACGGGGGTTTGAACTGTAGGGCTAGTCTTATCCGAAAGGAGTAGGGAAAGCAAGCTATAATGTTTGCACAACTTGATGGATTATGTATGTTTTATATATATAGTTGCTTATGCAGCCCCTTATTATGAGATATTTTGTTTAGAGGCCTTTGGTAATTCAAGGATTACTGGCCGGTTACGACGCTAAACCTATAGGGGTGGGTTTGAGTCGTGACAGAGTGGTATCAGAGAACATGTTCTACCACACACACGAGTCCATATAAGCTTAGGATGTCTTAGTAAGAAGAAGGGGCATTCCATCTGCATGTGTGAGTAAGTGTTCTTTAAAAGTGAAAATTGAATTAGACCATGACCACATGACATTGAAACGAATGATCTGAATATTTTGCCTATGTTTATAGTGCTTTGTTTACTTATAGCAAATGAAAAATATAAGAAGTGATGGAATAGCTAAATCATCTGAGGCTTGTATGACCCGAATGGAACAAATGCTTGCAGCCCTGACTGAAGTAATGACGCAACAACAGAGGCAACAACATTTATCTCCCCCGCCTCCATCGGTCCAAGTTGAACCAAATAATAATGATATAATCAACTTAACCCAGAAGTTCATGAAGGTGAAACCACCAACTTTCTTGGGGGGTATTGAGCCGTTGAAGGAAGAAACATGGTTATTGGAAATGAAGAAATTATTTGAAGTGTTTCCCTGCTCCAAGACTCAAAAAGTTTTATTGGCCACCTATACTCTTAAAGATGAAACCCGGAAATGGTGGTTGTTAATTCGAGATAGTAATACGAATATGACATAGGCTCGATTCAGTGAGATCTTCTATGATAAGTACTTTCCCCAATGCTTTAGAGATCGGAAAGTGAGTTTCAAGAACTTAAGCAGGAAAGGATGTCTGTGGCCAAGTATGAAGCCAAATTCACTGAGTTGGCTCGGTTTGCTCCACATATGGTGGATACTGATTATAAAAAGGCCCAGAAATTCGAAGGCGGCTTGGATTTGGAAGTGTATGACTGGGTAGGCGTCTTGAAATTGCCTACCTATGAGGAAATCTATTACAACCTCGATTTGTAATTAACTACCAATCCATACTTAAGAATGCTAACTAAGTGTTTAGAATGGAATTATGTGTTTATTGTGTATTTTGTATGCTATTGGGTTTTCTATTTATCACTTGTAGAAATATCTGTTTGGAATTCTGCTTTGATCTGAAAATTGAAAGCTTTATCGGCATCCAAAATTGAAATTGGTTACCTCAATATGTTATTTGGAATTTTTAGAATTATATGGCAATTTTTATTAAAAGATTGATTCAGTCTGATTAATTAAGTTGTGTTTGGTAAACCTAATGTTCTAATTAATGTATTATAGCATTACAACTATATAAGTGGGCCCTTAAGCTCATTCTTAAGCTCAATAATGTTTCTTTTGAGTGCAAAATTCTGAGAATTTATTTTAGAGAGAGAGAGAGAGAGAGAGAGAGAGAGAGAGAATGCAATTCTAGAGAGAGAAAAGAAGAGATTAAAGGAGAATTGAAGATGTTGGCTAGAATCCATCAAGTTTAAACTAGAACAAGAGTAATTCAAGGCTCTAGGTAAGCTTTTGACTATTAATTCTTGAAGATTATGTGTTATAGAGATGAATTCATGGAGTTGTTACGAACATTTGCATGTATTTCACATAGGTTGTCAAGAAGAGAAAGAATTTAATTATAATTCTTACATGCATGTATATATAAGTGTTTAATCATCACTTTGATCATGAGGTTTATCATTCGTGTTGAGTTTGGAGCATGAAATGTTCATGCATGCATATGTCAACAAGTTTTGTGAGTAAAATTCCATGTTTGAGAAGTCTTAGGAAAGAATTAAAAAGAGAATTCTACATGTATGCATAAACATGTTGAGTTTTGCTATGTCAAATTTGATTTTGATCATTCATGTAGAAATTATGGATAATTGGCACATGCATGTTTGAATCATCACATATTACCTCTTAAAACCGTGTTTTGAAAACGAGTTTTGTATATGCTTGAAGCCTTAAAGCTCAATTTTGCTAAAGACATGGAATTTGAGAAAAAGAGTTTATGAAACTTACAAGCATGGAGGTTTTGAACCCAATTTTGGTTAAATTCACGAGTTTTGGGCAAAGGGTTGTAAAGGATCATGTATTCATATTTTTTTTGGAAAAGTTTTCAAGCTTTAAAAACAAGCCATGCATGAGCTTTTCCTTTGAATTCACATTTGGAAGCTCAAACTTCTGTTTTGAAAACCCAGAATTTTTACAGGTCGCTCAAGTGAAGGATTTGTTGCTCGAGCGAATATTTCGAGCATCTAGTAGTTTTATAGTTTATTACAGACAGCTCGAGTGACCACTTGGTGGCTCGAGCGAACCCTTTGTTTATTATTGGACTGCTCGAGCACAGGAGCTGTGGCTCGAGCATAGAATGAGGCCATCCAGTACTTTTACAAGCAGAGCAGTCCGCTCGAGCGACTGAATGTGCGCTCAAGCGGTCAAGCCATTTTCAGCATATTTTCAAAAGACATTCTGTGTTCATATTTATGTTCCCATCCTTTTTTGAGCATATTTAGGCATGGATTATGAGTGATTAAAGAGTATTAAGCTAAGAAATGACATGAGTAATTGAATTAGAAAATATGATGCAAATTTGAGAATGTGATTCTCGTGTACAAATTATGAGAAATGCACTGAATAAGAAACCAATGTAAAGAAAGCTAAGCCGTAATGGCCAAGTGAATGTGTAATGATAAGATAGGTTTGTGTTATGTACTTTTGTGTTTGTAGGTCAACGTTCGAAGATTGATTGACCATTTCTGGAAGCCCACTGTGAGTAATGTTATTGCAAAGATATGTTCATATAAATTATGTTCTAAATGTGATTTGATAAGTTATGATTTCTAAAATGATATTGTTTACGTGAATAAATGTCCTATGTTTGAAATCTATTATGGCATCCATAGATAGTCCCAAGTCATGAGGGATGGCATGTTAATGCGGGTCCATGACATATATGTGATTACTAGATCTCGTTAGCCACTTCATTGTGATGATATGTGTTTAATCGGTATTCGAAACCAATTACTCTAGTGGAATGACGATGTGATATATTCTATTGGATGTACCATTATTATGTTCTGGTATGAGAATAATTCTAATATGATTTGTGCTATGTTTAAGAAATGTTTTGGAATTCGTTCACTAACCTCTTTACATTAATGTTATTCACTGGGCTATAGCTCACTGTTTATATATATATATGTAAGTGAGCAAGTGCAAGACCAGTCCTAAGGGCACCTGTTTGGCTCTATGTTTTGTCAACCAACTTATGCGCCTCCCGTGGAGGTTCCCGAAGTGTAAAGTGATCATGTTTTCTGAACAGGATACAAGTTTATTTTCTTTGTTGTTGGTCAAGTTTTTGTATACTTTATAACTGGGGCTAAGTCCAATTTTGGTTTATCTATATATAAAGACGACATAAGACTGCCGTGATGATAACGTATATAATACTTGTATATAAAGTTTATGTCCCATATAAGTCAGCACAGTTCATTAGAAGATTATATTTATTTATTAGCTTCCGCTAGCCCCTTATTTTGTGATTTTTGTTTCAGAGGCCATAGGTAATCTTAGGATTACTAGCCGGTTATGACGCTAAATCTATAGGGACGGGTTTAGGTCGTAACAAAGTCTTAGACAAAGCGATAATTGTGGAAGCCACCCTGGCAGCAATGAAACAAGCCAAGGCACCAACAACAGAATGGAGAAGCAAAAGATCTGGATCCAATTTTTGGAAGGGCCGTTCATTCTTTACGAATAAAAAACAAAATACCGAATTTTCAAGCAGTTCAAGCCAAAGCAGTGGGTCTATGCTAATCTATTCAAAATATGAAAGGAAGCATAAAGGCACGTGTCATCATGCATCTGGTGCATGTTTTCAATATGGCAAGACCGGTCACATGATTAGAGACTGTCCGATGAGGTTCGATAATACAAACTATCCGGCAGCAAGTTCAGCTGGATCTACTCCTGTAACGAGGACCAATGCAAGAACTAATGCTAGGGGTAACACCGGAAATGAAACGCTAAGGCAAAGAAGAGTGTTCGCATTAGTGCATAGGGATGTATAGAATACTGAATCTGTGGTGTCAGGTATAATCTCTATCTGTGCTCAGAATGCCTATGTGTTGATGGATTCTGGTTCCACACATTCATTTGTATCGCATGTTTTTTCTCGGAAGTTAACTAGACCATTAAAACTTATGAACTATTTACTATCTATGTCTACACCATCTGGACATTCTATGATATGTGCTTATGTGTATCTAACATGTAATATCATGATTGGTGATATGACATTGTATGTGGATTTGTTGCCTTTGAGCATTGACCATTTTGATTGTATATTGGGTATGGATTGGTTAACGAAATATTGTGCCACTATTGATTATGTGAATAAAACCGTCATGTTTAGGCCACCGGGTATGCCTGAGTTTGCTTTTACTGGGAATGGGGTAATTCCTCTGCCGTACTTGATTTCATTTATGAAAGCTAGAAAGTTGTTGAGAAAAGGGTATCAAGGCTACTTATATTGTGTGTTGACTGAGTTTTCAGATAATGCTAGCATGGAAACGATTCCTGTAGTCTGTGAATTTTCTGATATGTTTCCTAATGACCTACCTGGGGACTTAATTAATAGGGAAATTGAGTTTATGATTGATGTAGTACCTGGAACACAACCTATCTCTAAGACTCCTTATAGAATGTCAACTTCTGAACTAAAAGAGTTGAAAGTTCAACTCCAAGAACTCTTAGACAAGAAATTTATCAGCCCGAGCACGTCACATTGGGGTGCTCCAGTCCTATTTGTTAAGAAGAAAGACAGATCTTTGAGATTATGTATAGACTATTGGGAATTGAACAAAGTAACTGTGAAGAACAAATATCCACTGCCTCGAATAAATGATCTATTTGACCAACTCCAGGGAGCACAAGTGTTCTCCAAGATAAACCTTAGATCCGGGTATCACCAGTTAAAGGTCAAGGCAGAAGATGTAGAGAAAACTGCATTCAGAACTAGATACGGACACTATGAATTTTTGGTAATGCCATTCGGAGTAACTAATGCACCCGCAGCATTCATGGACTTAATGAATAGTGTGCTCAAACAATTCCTCGATGAGTTTATTGTTGTGTTCATCGATGATATATTGATTTATTATAAAAGCAAGGAGGAATATGAAAATTATCTGAGAATTGCTTTACATATCCTAAGGGAAAAGAAGTTGTATGCAAAATTTTCCAAATGTGAATTTTGGCTTGATAGTGTGGCATTTCTAGGGCATGTAATCAACAAGGATGGTATCTCTGTTGACCCACAAAAAATTGAAGCTATTGTGGACTGGCCTAGACCGACAAATGTGTCAGAAGTTAAAAGTTTTCTGGGACTTGCTGGCTATTACAGAAGATTTGTGAAAGATTTCTCGAAACTTGCTACGCCATTGACACAGTTGACACAGAAAAATGTATCATTTGATTAGAATGATCAAAGAGAATTTGCATTCCAAGAGTTGACGACTAGATTAGTGATCGCACTAATTCTAACTCCACCAAATGGAACCGATGGGTTTTGGATTTACAGTGATGCCTCCTACAAAGGTTTAGGTTGTGTGTTAATGCAGAATGAGAAGGTAATTGCTTATGCCTCTCGACAGCTCCATCCTTATGAAAAGAATTACCCGACTCATGACCTTGAATTGTTAGCTATGGTGTTTGCTTTGAAAATTTGGCGCCATTATCTGTATGGAGTAACTTGTGAAGTATATACAGATTATAAAAGCTTAAAGTATTTCTTCACCCAAAAAGAATTGAACATGAGACAGAAAAGTTAACTGGAACTGATCAAGGACTATGATTTTCAAATCCTGTATCACCCGAGGAAAGCTAATACAGTCACAGATGCTTTGAGCCGGAAGTCTACTGGGAATCTATCATGTTTTCTCACTGGTTAGAAAGAATTGTTGTGTGATTTGGAATGAAATGAAATTGAAGTAGTTTTGCGTGAACATGGTGGAATTCTAGCCGTTATTTCTGCCCAACCTATAATTATTGAAGAGATAAGAGAGAAGTAATTGCAAGATGAATTTATGAAAAAGATTGTGGATGAAATTGACTCAAAACCGAAGCCAAGATTTATGATTGAAAAGAGTGTGCTGAAATTCCAGAGTAGACTTTGTGTACCGAATTATTTTGACTTGAGAAAACGAGTTATGACTGAAGCTCACAACTCTACATTTGCTATGCATTCGGGGAACACAAAGATGTATCATGACTTGAGACAGAACTTCTGGTGGCCTGGAATGAAGAAAAGTATTGTTGACTTTGTGGCTAGATGTTTACACTGCTAATAAGTTAAAGCTGAACATCAACGACCCGTTGGTTTATTTTAGCCGTTTCCAATACCGGAATAGAAATGGGAGCCATTGTTGGACTGCCTCGCTTTTCTCAAGGTATGGATTCTATTTAGGTAATTGTTGATCGTTTGACTAAGTCTGCACATTTCTTACTTGTTAAAACTTTTTATAATGCGGATAAATTGGCTAACATTTATGTGAATGAGATTGTGAGATTACATGGTGTGCCAGTATCCATCGTATCTAACAGAGATTCGAAGTTCACGTCAAGATTCTGGCAGAGTTTGCAATAGGCTTTAGAGACTGAACTTAGACTAAGCAGTGCTTACCACCCACAAACAGACGACCAAACTGAACGAACCAATCAGACTTTGGAGGATATGGGAGACTTACCTTCCTCTAGCCGAGTTTGTGTATAACAACAGCTACCACTTAAGCATTAGAATGGCTCTTTATGAAGCTTTGTATGGAAGGAAATGCCATTTTTCGATTTGTTGGGCCGAAATGGGTGATAAACCATTGTTGAGACCAGAACTTGTGCAAGAAACAACTGAGAAAGTGAAACTAATTTAACAATGTTTAAAAACTGCATAGAGTCGTCAAAAGAGTTATGCAGATGTCCGGAGAAGGGATAACGAATACAAAGTCGGTGACCACGTATTTATAAAAGTAACTCCAATGAAGGGTTAGACATGATTTGCGATGAAAGGAAAGCTATCACCAAGATACATTGGCCTGCATGAAGTTTTAAAGAAAATCAACTCAATAACATACCGAGTAGCCTTACCTCCGATGATGGAAAATATAGACAACGTTTTTCATGTTTCAATACTTTGAGATTACTTACGAGATCCACTCCATGTGATTAAGCCAACTCATGTGCTTCTGAAAGATGATTATACGTATGAAAAGAGGCTAATTCAGATTGTAAATCACAGAATTAAGAGACTGAGAAAGAAAGAAATACCATTGGTAAAAGTTGATTAGCAGAACCATGGAGGGACTTACGCAACTTGGGAGACGGAAGAAAATATGATGAAAAGATACCATGACTTGTTTCCGTTGGATCAAGTGTTCTTCCATGAAGGTAATTCGAGTTTGGAGGACCAAACTCTTTTAAGGGGAAAAGACTGTAACAACCCTAACCTATGCTTAGCCGATTAACCATGATTAATTATGCCTAATGACTAATTAAGAGGAAATTCTGAATTAATTGCATATGCATTGCATTATTTGTGTTTATATCTGTCGGCGGTAGGAATATCTGTTGGTGTTTCTGTTTTGTTCTTGGAATTGAAGGTCTTATCGGCATCCGATCACGAAATTGACTTGGTATATGTATTAGTTGGAATTTTTAGAATTTTATGGTAGGTTTAATTAAAATTTGATTCAGAACGAATTAATTAGAATAAATAAGACCTATTTGCTTAATTTAAGCCAAGTTTATTTAAGTCTTCTTAATTAAGCCTATGTAAGGCTCCTTTGTACCACCATTCATCGTTTTCTTCATTGCATCTTTGAACCTACACAACAAACTAACGTGAGAGAAAGAGAGAGAAGAGGAGAAAAGTTGAGATTAAGCAAAGAATTGCCAGCATTTGGGATGAACCTTTGACATTTGGCCTTTAAGCTCAAAGAGTTGGCATTTTGGAGCATAATTGAACATTTAAGGTAAGAATGCAACCTTTAGGTTTGAGTTTAAGTTATTCCATACATGAATTCTAGAGAAGTAAGCTAAGTTAAGCAAGAATTCAACTAAGAAGTAGAAAGAGAGCATCTCATGCATGCATGTACATTTCATGGAGTTTAGAACTTATTGCCAAGTTTTTCTCTCTTGCATGTGGTAATTATAACATGGTTTTACTAATTCATAACATTTTTCACCATTGGACCTCATTTGATTATGTTTTGGAAGTTTTGAACCTAAGTCAATCTGGTATGTATACATATAATTCACGTCTAAATTCGAAAAATCCACTTACTTTTGGGCTTTGATTGTGAGTATTGATTCTTAATCCATGATGTTCTACAAGTTTCCAAATGTTTTCTCAACTTTTGGGTCCAAATAATGAGTTTTAGGCTTTGAATTTGAAGTTTGCATCATGTATAGTAATCTGGAAATTCCATATTCTACTTCTCAACTCCAGCGACAGAACCTACGTTTGAGCGACCCCTCTGTGTTTTGCATCTCCACTCGAGCGACCAAAAGGTGGCTTGAGCGTAAAATGCAAGCTCTCAGAAGTTTACATGTTTTGTAGACAGCTCAAGCGACAAGAGTTATGCTCAAGCGAAGGCATGAGTCTCATGCTCAATCGAGCGTCAAGTGGAAAAATCAAGCAACCAGTACTTTTGTAGAGTTTACAGGCCGCTCGAGTGACAGAAGTTGCGCTCGAGCAACCACTCACATTTTGTATGTCCACTCGAGCGAAGGAAGTTACGCTCGAGCGAGACCCCTATTTTCAGCAAATTTTGTTAAGTGTTTCCTAGTGCATTTTAGCATCCTCATTGCATCAAAGGCATTCCTAGGCCGAGATTAAGACATAGTAATGAGGATAAAAAGTAGAAAACATACCAAGATAATAAAGAACTAAGTTAATGATTTCGGGTGTGTAATTTAGTACGTATTCGTTCTGTATCTGTGTAGGTCACGCACCACAAAATATTTAATTTGCCTACTCCGTTTGTTTGTTTTGGAGCCAACTGTGAGTAATAACTCTATAAAGTTATGTTTAACTTTAATTATTTTTTGATAATATGAAATTATCAGTTTTCTGAAATGCTATGTTTTGTATGAATGAATGATTGTCCAGATTTCTAAAATGTATTTGTGACATCCTTAGCAATGGCCCTTGCCCGGGGATAACAATACTGTAGTCTATGAGCACAAGGTCCTTGCCCAGCGGTAATAATACCGTGTTCTTATGGCCCTCACATGGGGGTAACAATACCGTGGCTTAAGCATGTTATCTGTTCCCGGTACAAGAGGTTCCTTTATGAAGCTGACAAGTATGACCTTTGATGCTTTGTATGTAATCTATAACGCTAGCGAACGTAAAATTAAGCATGAACTCAGATTTCTGTATATGATTTGAACAAGAATATGAACATGAATCTGTCTTTGATATGAACTCTGATTTTTGAATTGGTTTTGGGACATCATTCATTTAACCCTGTACTCTGTTATTATTTACTAGGCTTTTGCTCACCATTTATTATAATGTATGTAGGTGAGCAAGCGTGCGACCAGACTTAAGGGGATGCCTGAAGAGTTTTGTGTTTATCAGCCACCCTTTTGTGTCTCCCGAGAAGGTTCCGGATTAAGTCGAGTCTTGTGGCCACGTTTTATGAATGTTTAAGACTTTGTTTCTTTTGGTTTATGATCAAGTTTCTATTTATCTGTACATGGGGTAACGTGTAACTACTGTATCTTTATGACGTCACATGTATGCTTTTAAGTTTAAAATTATCTGTCCCACGTATGCCTGCACAACTCAATGGAATATTTATGTTTTATATATATATTTGTTTCCGCAACTCCTTATTACAAGATATTTTGTTCAGAGGCCTTTGGTAATCCAAGAATTACTGGCCGGTTACGACGCTAAACCTATAGGGGCGAGTTTGGGTCGTGACAAACGTTGGGCCTGAGGTCGTTTTGTTATACATTGGGCCTAAGGCCCTTTTTTTATATGTTTGGCTTGAGGCCGTTTTGATATACTTTGGACTTGAGGTTCTTTTGATATACGTTGGGCTCGAGGCTGTTTTGTTATATATTAGGCTCGATGCCGTTTTGTTATATGTTGGACCCGAAGCCGTTTTGAAATATGATTGGGCCCGAGGCCGTTTTGTTTACGATTTTTGGGTATTGTGAGAATCTTATGACTATTTTACTGTATTATTACTCATTGAGCTTTGCTCATCTAATTTTATGTATGCATATGCAGGTAATCTGCAGCATGGAGCACACTCCTAGAGTTAGTTTCAGGAGCCATGCTTTTTGAGACCCAATCGAGTCATGTCTCCAAGATAGAGTTTTGTCTTGACTCACACCATACTTGGTCCTTACTTTGTTTTGCTAATGTGGTCTTGGGGTTGTAAACGTTATGCACAAATTTCTTGCGATACTTATATTCTTTTTGCATGGGCATGTAAATGACGTGCATGTGTTACATTTTGCATATTGGTATAGTTCAATGGACTCATTCTTTTGTTGTGTACTTCTGCTTTTGGCCCCATTACTATAATTACTCTATATGTTTGTTTGAGACTGAAGGTAATCAAATGATTACCGACCGATTATGACCCAACCTTTTAGGAGCTAGTTCAAGTCATGACACTGAACATCACCCTTCAATAATACTTTCAATCCAAATCAAGAAAGCTTAACCCATTATCATTTTATTCTTTTGGGTTTGGACCCTCTATTCATGTATGTCAACACATTCTTATTTATAATTGACTCAAATGGAAAAAGCTTCAATAAAAATTAAAAAACAAGGATGATATTAGTAATAAGAAATTAAACATTGTAACTAGAAAAATGATAAGTAGGGGTATACAAATTTTTTATATCAAAACTTTTTCACATAATGATGTCATTAATAATTTTGCAGTTATTAATCATAATAATTAATTTTTTGACTTTGAATAAATCAATATAAATAAGATAAATATTTATATAAGCATATATATATATATATATATATATTATTTGAATCACAAATTTAATCATATATTGTACAATTTACCATGACATTTTGAATAAATTATGGTCTCTAACGTTTTTCATATTCTTTTTTTTGTTTGGTTTTAATATCATAATTATATTGTTGTAATTTTTTTTAAGAAAAATAGAGATTAGTTTGACAAAAATAAACACTATAAAGATATTTAGGCAAATCACATGGAAAAAAAAAAAAAAAAAAAACCTGTGGTTTGAACCATATAACAAAATAAATCTTAACTTTTTAATTTTATCAATTTAAACCTTATAATTTGGATTTGTTTTCAATCTAAACAACATGTCTATTTTGTTAAGTAAAATCAATAAATAAAAAAAAAAGAAGATATTTTAGTCACTAAACTCATAAAAATGTTATTTTAGACATTTTATGTATACCTAATGACTAAAATATTATTTTTCTATCTATTTTATTTTACAAAAATAGTTGAATTTATTTAGATTGAAAACAAATTGAAATATTAGGATTTAAATTAACAGAATTAAAAACTCAAAGTTTTATTTTGTTACAAGAATTAATCTCAGATTTTTTTTTTTTTTTGTAATTATCCCAAAAGATTTTAAAATATTTTCACCATCAAAAAAATATAAAATTATATAAAAATTATGGGTATTATTTATTTTAATATTTTTTTACTAATTAATTTTTAGTTTTGGAAAGAGATATTTATTTATAAATCTCATTTAGAGAACTTATAGCCCAATAAGTCTACGAAATATTTTTGTGTTCGATCTAGTTCTATACATTTGAACTTATACAGGTCATTTTTTTTTTTTCCATATTAGAAGTATTATATGGACTATTTTACCCATATAAACTTTTATTACTGCACCATTTACTGCTTACCATAAATCCCGAATTACCTATTTCAAAACCCTTATTAAACAGCTTACTCATCGCATTCACCGCCTCAAATCAGCTAGACCCACTACCAAAAGAGCCCAATACATCAATTACCAACAGCTTCAAGCTCGCCGCAATTTACTTGCTCACAACTACAATTGTTTACATCATCATCAAGATTATTTAGATCTTCTTTCTGGTTGCTAATTACTATTTATTATTTCACAGATGTCTCGTCCAAGGCCTCCTTCAAAGGCTTTGGCCTCCTCTTCCAATAAACCAAATCAACTCATTGTCCCTCCTCCTTTGGAGTCAGTTACCCCCTCTTATTCTCTCGAACTCATTAACCGTTACCAAACCCTTGGTACTATTCAACGCCCTGATTATTCATCTGCATTGGCCTCTGATCCTTTTGTATCTAGCCAATCGGTTTCAGTTACTCCATTCCCAGTTAACCCTATTAAATCATCTCGATCTGAATATACCAATTCACATGTTACCAACCTGTTCTATAAAGAACCCAGTCACCCAAGGAATCAAACCATCAATGACATTGCTAAATTTCATTTTGGCTCTGGATGCCATTTCACCCTTTCTCATCCAGAGAAAACTCTAGCCTATTACAAGGATATTTTAATCAACCATCATTCCATCCTAATCAAGCCAATTCAGGACCGCACCTATGCCTATAAGGTCCTATACCATTCACTCTATATTCACAACATTGTTTCCATGGCTGAATGGGGAAATCCTAACCAGCTTCGTGACCTACCTGGTCATTCTATTCCATACAATTATCATGATTACGTTGATGCTTGGTTCAAGATTTTCTTGTACCAAAATGAAACTTTCAGTCATTCCTGGTTCATCTCATTTGATCAAAAATTCAAATCTGAGTTACCAACTTGGTTTCTGAGATGGTGGTCTCACTATGGCGCCATTTCAGCTATCCTTCCTGATGATCTCAAAAATATAATTCATTATTTCAACTCTGTTTACCCATTTACGGCTCACCAGAAGCAATTTCCCTTATCACTCATATTCATTGCCAAATACAAGATTCCATGGATATTCAAATGGCATTATGGGATTAATGATAATATTATCATCCGCCAACACACAGTTAAATGGTGGGACAAATTCAATGTTCCCAGAATCCTTGAAATTGTTCCAGCAGAATTTCCACCTGATCAATGTGCTCCAACCC
The DNA here is from genome assembly GCF_055761805.1 of Camellia sinensis. NCBI lineage: Eukaryota > Viridiplantae > Streptophyta > Magnoliopsida > Ericales > Theaceae > Camellia > Camellia sinensis. The sequence goes on from NC_138962.1 coordinate 31,581,946, forward strand.
CTGCTATTGTCCGAGCCCAGCAGAACCCAACTGCTAGTCAGCCCAGTCTTCCCCCAGTTAATCTTGGAAGCCCCTCATCCAGTGGTTCCAAGCCCAAATCATCCAAATCCAAGTCCAAGGCTGTTGCTACTCAACCAGCCCAATCAAAGTCCAGATCAAAGTCCAAGGCAAAGCCCATTCCACCTCTGGTTCAGCCCAAGGACAAATCCAAGAGTAAATCCAAGTCAGCTAAAGCAGATATGATCCAATTAGCCCAACAGCTTTTGGCCCAAGCCAAAACCCAATCCACCAGTTCAGAGGAAGATTCAGAAGGTTCAGACACAGTTCACTCGTCTGAAGAATCAACTAATCAGTATTTGGGTCCAGAGTTCCAAGATGCTCAAGACCCATTTGCCTGATCAACACTGGATTCTGTATAAATACAAAAATTGGCTTCAATCAATACTCTTTTGAGAAAAGCTGCCAATTTGTATTTATATTGATTCCATAATTCACATGTTCCACCGAAAGTGATGAATAGTAAAAGTTACTGTTCACTTTTACTGTTTACCATCACTATTCACCCAATCAACTTTTGGTTAAAGCTGCTCAACTATTGAATCAATCAGCCGAAAGCAACCGACAGCATCTACTTTTCACATGCTCGGCCAGCTGCTTTCAGAAGTCACATACGTACTGTTTTGCTTTTATTTTCTATTTATTGTAATCAATTGTAAGCTCTCAGGCATTCTTCAATTTTCTTCTCCATCCTTGTTGTAAGAAAAAACCCAGAGTGTTCTGAGCGCCCTTTAAGCTTTTTGTTTTCCCTAATCAAGATCCTTGCAGTTGCTACAACAATTGTAAGTTATTTTCTGTATGAAAATTAAATGTTTGTATTAAATGTATTTTAATTAAATATATGTTAATTCAATGGTTTATTTCAATTGTGCATTTTGATTTCGTAATCCATCTCCTTCATGTATGTGCTGCTTCCGCCTTTATGTATGTGCTGCTTCCGCCTTTATATATATATATATATATGTACTAGTAGTTAACCCGTGCAATGCATTGGCTAAACATATTTGTTTTGAAATATTTTTTTTATAAAATTTAATTAAATAATTTATATGTTTGAAAATATAAAATATTTAAAATAATCATTAAATTGGAGAAAAAAAGAAGCTATAATTTAATTTTTAAATAATGAATCTAATTATTTATTTTAATAATCTTAGTTGTATCGTTTCATAAAAACGTTACTTAAATCAACACATATACTAAATCAAACCAAATCAAGCCTTAAATCCCATCAAATAGAGTCGGCTACATGAATCCTTCTTCTCCACACGGCCCTATCAAAGGTCATTTTATTAGTCAAATTAAAGTAGATTCATATCTCTATTTATAATGCTAGTGAATGTTAATCTAGGCCTACCCCGTCCCCTAACACTTCCATCTACCGTTACAGCATCGCATATCTTCACTGCTACCTCTGTAGGTCTCCGTTGAATATGACTAAACCATCTCAAACGATTCTCTCTTAACTTATTTTCTATCGGTGCTACTCCTACCCATTCTCGAATACACTCATTCCTAATCCTGTCTTGTCTAGTCTTACCACACATCCACCTTAGCATCCTCATTTCAGCCACACTCATCTTATCTACATGTTGTTTCTTGGTTGCCCAACACTCCGTCCCATACAACATAACTGGTCTAATAGTCGTTCTATAAAACTTACCTTTTAGTCTAGTGGGTATTCGTTTATCGCACAATACTCCAGACGCACTTCTCCACTTACACCATCCCGCCTTAATCCTATGGGCCACATCTACATCAATCTCTCTCGCTGTTGTAATAATTGACCCTAAATAACGAAAATGTTCACTCTTAGGCAGTTCTTGGTTCTCAATTTCACTTTTCCTCTGCTTTCATTGTTACTGTTACTAATTTTAAATAAATTATTTATGTGTATTTTAATAATTTTAGTTCTATCGTATTATAAAAATGTAACTTACATAAATATATATATAATAAATTTCAAAAAATAAATATTTTTAATATTTAATTTTTTTTTTTAAAAAGTGAACAAAATTAGAGTAAAATTAATTGTTAAAATATTTTTAGTATGTATACTTTTTTAGGGTCTCTGGTATTAAGATTTTATAACATAAAAGAAATCAAATATTTTCATAATGTCTAAGGTCCCTCAATATCGATACAAAGAAAATTCAATCCAGCCGAGAGAATTTCTTTAGATTTCCAGAGAATTTCTCTGATTTTCGCAAGAATTTCTTTGGGTTCAAATCAGAAAGTTTCTCTGCTTTCTCAATCACGATATGCAATACACAAATCGATTACCCAAATAAACAACAACAACAACCAATATACATATATATATATAGAAAGAGAGAGAGAGAGAGACTCACTGAAAGAAGAATTTCTCTGGGTTCAAACAAGAGAAATCTAGAGAAAATTGAAGGCTATGTTTGGTTGGATTCTCAAACCATGATTCCACACTAATACTCAATCCTTTGTTTGATTACAGTTTTCAAATCATGATTTCAAATTAATTTCAAGACACATTTTGAAAAACATATTTGGTAAGCCAGAGAATTTTTGAATTTTTGGTCTACTCGGTTGTCCGCCTGAACATCCTCCTGAATAATTTTTGAATTTTTTGGGTCTACCAGGACGTCCGACCGGTTGACCAAAACATTTTTTTTTTAAGCAATTGGCACTTGTTATCTGAAATATATATATATATATATATTTTATATTTTTTAAATAAAGAAAATATTTTTTCGAGACCAAATGACAAATTATTTGGACATTTATTTAAAATTAACAAAAAAAAATTGAAATAAAAACTAATTTGTCACAATAATTTTTTAAAAATAAAAAAAAATTAAACAAAACAATTAAAAAAAATTCCAATCAAAAGTAATTTTAAAGCACTAGTTGAATATTTTTGTTAACAAATAATAATCAGTGTGTTTGGTTTGAGTTTTCTGGATTAAGTTTTTTGAAAATTGATTTTTTTTTGTTTTCGTAGTTTTTTGTTTTTAGTGAATATTTTTTTAATTTTAAACGTTTTTTTTTTACTTTTTTAGATGCACCTTACTTATATGTATCTAAAAAGTAAAAAAATTGTAAAAAAATATTTTAAAAAATTAATAAATAAAGAAAATATTTTTTCGAGACCAAATGACAAATTATTTGGACATTTATTTAAAATTAACAAAAAAAATTTGAAATAAAAACTAATTTGTCACAATAATTTTTAAAAAATAAAAAAAATTAAACAAAACAATTAAAAAAAATTCCAATCAAAAGTAATTTTAAAGCACTAGTTGAATATTTTTGTTAACAAATAATAATCAGTGTGTTGGTTTGAGTTTTCTGAATTAAGTTTTTTGAAAATTGATTTTTTTTTATTTTCGTAGTTTTTTGCTTTTAGTGAATATTTTTTTAATTTTAAACGTTTTTTTTTTTTTTACTTTTTTAGATGCACCTTACTTATATGTATCTAAAAAGTAAAAAATTTGTAAAAAAATATTTAAAAAAATTAATAAATACATAAAAATACAAAAAATGTATTGAATTCTTGTATTTTTTTTGTATTTTTCGTATTTAGTGAATTTTTAAAAGATTTTTTTTACAATTTTTTTACTTTTTAGGTGTATTTATGTTAGGTGTGTTTAAAAAGTAAAAAAAATTGCTTAAAATATTAAAAAAATTCAGTAAAAATAAAAAAATACGAAAAATAAAAAAGTAGAATTTTTTGAAAAGTGTTTTTTGAAAAGTGGAAACAAGCAAGGTAAATATTTTTTTAATATTTTCAATAAAAAAAAATTTAGAAATTTTTTAATTTTTTAAATAAAAAATTATTTTTTTCAACAATTATTTTTTTGAATTGAATTTTAAATAGAGTTTGGTTATAAGCTTTGAATAAAATTTTCAATAAAGTTTTAAGTTGTGTGTTTGGTTATGAGTTATAAGTTTTTGTAAACTCTTTTCAAAACTCATAATCAAATAACTTTTCACAAACTCAACACTCATTTTAAAAATTCTACACTCAATTCAAAATTCTATTCAAAACTTATAACCAAACGAATTTTCTCTTTTCAAATCATAATTCCAAAACTTACAAACTCAAAATATAACTCGACATTCAAAATCATAATTCTAAACACAAACCAAATGCTATAGAAATTTTTCTAGCTTTGTTCACAGAGAATTTCTCTAGCTTTGTTCATAAATTTCTCTGTGTTTGTTCACAATTTTAAACCTAAGAAAATTATTTTAACCAAACCAGAGAAATTTTAACACAAATCATTACTCTGTTTCCTCCGATCACCAACCATTTCTTTTCTTACCAAAGAAATTCTCTAGACTATATAGACAGATAAGAGGGTTATGATTCCAATCCAATGCAATAAAAATCAATAATAAGATACAAAGAGATGAAGAAATAATAAGTTATGATTGGTAATCGGAGGAGAGAGAAATGAGAGAAGGACAAAGAAAATGAGAAGGATGGCGGCGATAACGGAGATGAGCGGGAGAAGGTGGTCGATGTGGCGACTACGGCAGAAGAGTATTCAACAAAAGATTTACATCCCGGCGAAGAAATTGCTGGTGTTTTGTTTTTTATTTTTCATACATTCAGATCTTCAAATCTTCTTCTTTAGGGCTTCACGGCGGCGGCGACAAACGACGGAAGAAGGTATGATAGATGAGGGCTTCGTAAGAAGTTGTGTGTGAATGCCTTCGCCGCATACGCGTCATCTTACCTCCATTCGATCTCCAACAATGAGATCACACAACCCACAATATTCACAATCTCGTAGTGTTTGAGAAAATAGCCAGAGAAAATTCATACAATGACCATAGCCAGAGTAAATTCACAAAATTACAAACAGTGACAACAACCACAGAAAAATCATACAATCAGAGAAAATTCACAAAATTACAAACAATGATCACAACCACAGAAAATTCACATAGTTCCCACATCCAGAGCAAATTCACACAATCTAAAGAAATTTCAATATGATTTGCTCACAATTTTCTCTATATTCATGTTTAGAATTTCTCTAGGCATTTTCATTGAAATTTCTCTAGCCACGTCACAATCCCATAGTGTTTGAGAAAATTCACATAGTGACCATAGTCAGAGAAAATTCATACAGTGACCATAGTCAAAGAAAATTCAAAAAATTACAAACACTGACCATAATCAGAGAAAATTCAAACAATGATCACGGTCAGAAAAAATTCATACAGTCAAAGAAAATTTATAAAATTACAAACAATAATCACAATCAGAGAAAATTTACACAGTTCACATATCTAGAGAAGGGGATGCTTTTGCTGGGTTAGGGTCTCAGGTCATCTTGTGGTTGTTGAGGTAAAGTTTCTTTAATCCCAGAAGTTGCTTCTACCTACTTGAACAATGAAATGCTACTTATATAAATATATATATATATATATATATATGTAACAAGGTGAAGGAGCTTTTATATGGATCTTTTCCGAAGGAGTTATACCATGTAAATCCCCATTCTGACATCCCACATTCAATTGATTTTGCAAAACTCATTTAAAACAAATATATATATACAAACATGGAAACTCATGTGATTTCAAATAAAGAAAATAAATTTCAAAACAATTTTCAAATATTTTGAGAACGCTTTTTTCTTTTCTTTTTTTCTAGATATTTATTCAGATAAGAACTTTTCATTTTGATTTCCACCAAAGGATAGAAACCCAGTTCAACTAATTTCTCTCATATGCACAGAACATATACATAGATACATACATATGCATACATAAATGAAAGTTGCCTACAGTTGACCTATGGAGATATTTTTCGGAAGTGATGCCTTTATGAGCTTGAAATTGCACAGAACATGCCCATTGCCTCGTGAAGACGATAACATCAAAGATTCTAACAATTGCAATCAGATCTTCTATTCGATTAGATCTGAAATAGAGCACAGTAGAGGCTTTCTCACGGACTGATTCACAGACATCTTCTTCTTCTTCTTCTTCGTTGATGGGTTTAAAGATGGTGATTTTGGTTTCTGATGAAATTACGAGAAGAGAGAGAGAAAGAGAGAGAGAGATTTGGTAGGGATGGTTTTGGATCGAGGGAGGGTAAGCTAAGATTATACATAAACTAGTTATTCATCCAGAGATCTTATACTACAAAAAAAATATATATATATATATATATATTGTGAATCTCTTTTATTATTAAAAATTTGAGAAGGATGTTAGATTAAAATTTTCTTTTATTTATGGATAATTTAGATTAAGTAGAAGTTTTTTAAATATTAAATTTTAGAAAGAATTTTAGTAAAAGAATATACTCATGTAGCATTTTAATTAAAAAAAAAAAAAAAAAAAACGAGGGATGTGCCATATATGAGAGAGAAAAGTTGAGAACAAACAATATTTTTAATAACATATATATATATATATATATGATTATTGGGTTAAAAGGCAATTTTTTAGCTTATTGCCTTTTTTTAATCAAATTACTTGTCTACTTTTTTGTACTTTAAAAAAAAAATCAAAAAAAGTTAAAAAATTGACTTTTAACCTACTTTTCAAAATAGGTTTATATCATATATTAAGGAGAGAGAAAATTATTATTAGATATATTTCATTTATGATATATATAAAATGCTATATATATAAATATAAAAATTATTATTAGATATATTTCATTTATGGACTCACAACATAAATGATAGTAAACTGGCGATGAACAATTTTTTTTGCCATTATTAAACCGTAATCTCTTCGTCAATTTGTATAGTCACCCATTATGCCGGAATTGATCATACACAGATTTTTCTAAAAATGTACATCAATATGTATGAACTATTTGATAATTTTTTTTATATATTGTTGATGATTTGTTGTATATTGATTTTACTATGTTTATTGATAGAACAATCATCTTTATTGCCATTAAATAATCGAAGTAGTCAATTTTCACTTTTTTAATTTTGTTTCGTGTTTTCGCGTTATAGTGTGAATTTTCACTTTGGTATGGGTTAAGTTTTTTTAAGGCTAATTGTAAACTTTGAACATGCACGTTGTATTTTGGTATAAATTTTATTTTTTCGAATGTTAGTTGTATGTTTGTTATTTTTGTTATTGTACTTGTTGGTTGAACAATCATTTTTGTTATCATTGAACAATCAAAATAGTTGATTTTTACTTTTTTCAATTTTGTTTTATATCTTCACGTTACAGTGCGAATGTTCACATTGGTATTAATGTAGTTTTTTAATTGTATGTTATGTTAATTGTAATCTGTGAATATTCACATTGTATTTTGATATGAATTTTATTTTTTTTTATTGGTTAAATGTATGTTTGTTATTTATTGTGAACATTCATATTGTATTTTGGTATTTATTTTATTTTTTCGAAGATTAGTTGTATATTAGTAGTCATACTAGCATAAACAATAATGTGTTATTTTTGTCACAAACAAAGTGTGTACCACATATGAATGTTTACATTAATTGTATAAATAGATAGCCGTACCCAATGCTAATGTTTGCGTACTCATGTAACATTGAGTGTGTGTTTGATTCCATGAGGAGATGTTATTTATCAGCATGCATTTATAATCTCTAAGTTCACATTAACATTTAGTGAAAGATTTTTAGAAGGTAGACGATTTAAGATTTTAAGAGTGTGAGATATTTTCTTTTATGGAATAAGAGAGAGATTTTTTTTTCCTAAAATAAATTAGAGATTTTCTTTATGGAATAAGGAAGATATTTTATTCCTAGAGGAGTTTTTTTTTTAATTATGATAATTTTTCTCTATGAAATAAAAAAATTATTATTTTTTTTATTAACTATTAATTTTAAAATAAAAACAAGCATTGAAAATTAAAAGAGTGATTTGATCGTATTATACTAAATAATAAAACCTAATGAAATTTTCCAAAAAGAAAAAGGAAATTTGGCTATAAACCCTCTTTACCTTCCTTTCATTGTTAAAAGGACTAAGAAAAAAAATTATACTTTCTTAACCTCCTCATAATTATAAAGTCTTGCATAAAGGACAAAATTTAGGGTGCCTCTATTTACACACCACATTTCATCTCAAGGCACACCACTACTCAAGGCACACATTTAGTAATTTGATAAATAAGAAATTTGCTCAATACACATCACAATCTTTCATCTTTACTCTTACTCATACACTTCACCCACAATCTTCTATCTTTACCCTTACTCACTCACACACCCACCCACAATCTTCAATCTTTCATTTCCTTAAAAACTTTTATTACATCTTTATCCTTCTAATCAATTACATTTTTAACCTTCACATAAATTTCTCAATCCACACAACTCACCCCCACCAGCCGCAACCCTAGCTGCCCTTTCGCTACCTGTCGCCGTCGCAGTCACAGCCATTAAAAAATTATTTAAATATTTTATCAGACTATTATACCCTCAACTAAATCTTCCCATTTTCTCCACCCGCTCTCTCCCCACATTCTCCGTCTCCCTCCTCGCGCTCTAAACATAGCTTCTCTTCATAACCATCTCAAAGGCCACTTGTCGATCTCTCCCCCCTGTCGCCGCCGTCCGTCGGTCTCACTCTATCCATCGCCGCCGCCTGTCGATCTCTCTCCATTCGTTGTCGCTGTGCTACTTCCCTTTGCTCCTTTGCTACACCACCACCGCTGCCGCCACCACCTTCGAACATCGCAGTTGTTCTCTCTCTCTCTCTCTCTCTCTCTCTCTCTCTCTTTCTCTCTTGGCTTTACTTCTAGAGTCATGCTTAGAGATGATTGCACTAAGTCATTTTGGAAAGAAAAATTTATTAATGGATTACCTAATTTTTTTGTCCATAAAATTCGAGACGTCCTTTTACTCTGAATCAGAGTAAAGTTTACTATGATTCAAAGAAAAATTTTACTCTGAAACACACTGTGAAGATGGTTTAATAGGAGAGCTAATAGATATGAAGGTAATATAGTAAAAGAAACAAGTTTTAAAATAGTAGATCATCCACAATGGACGTGTTAGTGATTGTGTTAGTGTTAGTGGCCAAATTTTAGCTAACTACAGTAACGTTTGAATCTCACAATGGAAGTGCTACGTAGTGTGTTAGTGAATTTTGTTAGTGTTAGTTGTTAACTTCTTTGTTAACTGTGGCTAACTTTTTAGCTAGCGAAAAAGAGGGGGGAGGGGGAGAAGGGGACGTGAGAAAGTGTCTTGGGGTCGTCTGACCGGATGTCCGGCCGGTCATCCCCTCGGACGTCCTGACCCTTCGCCAAAAAAAAAAAAAAAAAAAAAAATTATCTTTGACCGGTCAACCGGCCGGTTAACCCACGGGACAACCTGTCCATTCTACTATCTTCATCCTGCATCTTAACACATATTATTTATATATATAATACACACACCTTTTAACACATTATTTATATATATAATACACATTATTTATACTATTTTATTTATTATTTATATATATATACTTAACACACATCTTAATACATACTGTAACACATCCATTGTATAACCGCTCACTCTCTAAAATTAACAAACTCTTAACATATCTTAACACATATTTTTGCGTCCCACTTTTATCATTTTTTGTCATATAACACACATTTTAACAAACAATTTTAGCTATTCCATTGTAAATGCCCTTACGGAATTTTAAAAGTAACTATATAATTCTTGTCTTTTTAAAAGTCAAATTAGACAGTGAAGGGTCTATCACCAAATCTCCCAAAAGAAAATGCGTGATATGTACTAAAAACTCGGTTTTAAAAATAAATGTTTTCTTTTATTATTATTTTTTTATTTTTTTATTTTTGCAATTGTAAAATTACATAATTAGACGTGGGACGTAAGCCAGACGGCACACCCCACCCCGACGGTGCTCTTGCTTATCGTTGAAAACGTGCTTTCGGATGAGCCACCCACGATGAGTCCGCTTTGTCTTTTAGTGATTAATCGAATCATGGCGTGACACGTGTTTCAAAGAAACATGCTTATTCCTAGGAAAAATGGGTAAATTATCCTTACCTACCTTTTAATTCTAAATTTTTGATATAATTATATCAATTTCTCTCAATGTTTTTATTTGCATGAAACTTAATTTATTTTTCATCAATATTTGTAAGTTGCATAAATGATAAAATGATAATCTCATCTTTTTTATATTAAAATGTATATTTTTCTTTTATTTATTCATATGTCTATATATCTCTGCATTAATTTTAATCGTTTTAATTTTACTAAAAGAGATATTAATGTTATTAAACTAAACTTATGCTCTTTTTTCTTTTTATTTTTTAATTCAAGGATGGTCAGTTTAATTTCTCTTAGGATTAATTTATAGGCCATTTTTGTTTATCAGTTTGGAGAGGGGTTTGGATTGCCAATCCATGGATCTGATCAAAATCATGTTTGGTTAAGATATAATGACATGAATTAAGGTGGAGTTGGCAATTAATTTTTTTAGTGTTTTTTTTTAAATAAAAAAAAAGTTTAAAACAAGGAGGCTTTTGCCATTTTACTTATTTAGCCCAAAAACAGCTTTTAAAGCCCATACCAAATAGTGTCCCAAGAAATTGATAATCCTACCAAATTGTAGAATTAGCATTCTTATGAAGTTGGGATTAAGTTGTTGTTATTTTATTTTATTTTATACTTATTTTAATTTTTAGTAATTTTTCAATTTAGAGTTTTTTTTTTTCTTCAAGTTTTTATAATCTAGATGATTTTAAAAACTCATAAATTTTTGAACAATTTAAAAAAAAAACATTTACTAAGCCTTCATTTAGGGAGCTTCTATTTACACACACACAACACACTTTCTACACACCTCCCCTCTCTACACTTCCCACACACCTCCTTCATTAAGTGTGTGTGGAGAGGGGATTTAGTGTGTGTAAATAGAAGCTCCCCTTCATTTAGGATGTGTGTTAACTTTTTGACTATTTTAACCCATGACTAAAAAGGCTCGTTTGGCATAGATTTTTTGGTTTTTTTGACTTTTGTGAGAGAAAAAATAAAATAATTATGGGTAAAAGTGACATTTTGTTCTATTTAATTAAAATAGCCAATTTTGTCTTATGACTATTTTAACCCAAAAAAGTATTCCAAACATAGCCTAAGTTGAAAAGACAAAAACAACTTATGAGTTGAAGATGAAAGAAACCTTTTGGGCTAAAAACCTAAGGCTTTGTTTGGCATATAGAGTTTGGATTAAAATAGGCACAAAAAGATAAAATAAGTTTTTTAATCTAATAAAAAAAAATATCACATCCAAATCATAATTATTTAATTTTTTCTCTCACGAAAATCAAAAAAATCAAAAAACCTATCTCAAACGAGATTTTTTAATCCCAAGCTAAAATAACTAAAAAATCAAAAAGTTAAAAAATCAAAAAACTAATTCACAACCCAAAGGAACACTTTGGTTGTAGCTTATAATTTGGCTACTTTTGTAGACTTATTATTTTTATATGCAACAAATAATAAAATAATATTTTAATTTATTGAGCTAAATTTTTTTAAAATTTGGCTTAGCCATTACGAGAACAAAAAATTTTAGAACACTAATAAAAGAATTTTAGGAACTCTAATTGGGGGTGAGTCTCACTAGTAATGCTAGTATCTTTTATTTATTTATTTATTTATCAATTATGCTACGTAACTTGAATTCTCCCTTTCTCGATTCCCCCAAATTCAAAACGATGTCGTTTCGTCGTTCTGATTTATTTTTTTTCTCCAATAATGATGAAGAAGAAGAAGATGAATGAAGAAGAAGAAAAAAGAAGAAGAATAAGGAGGAGGAAGAGGAGAGTAGTAGAGAGAGAGAGAGAAAAAAAAAATCATCATCATCATCTGTCACAACCCAAACTCGCCCCTATGGGTTTAGTATTGTAACCGGTTAGTAATCCGTGATTACCAAAGGTCTGCTTAATAGTAATGACAACAATACAGAGTAAGGGGCTGGTGGAAGCCAATCAGTAAATAAAAGATGTCCAATGAGCAGTGACAATCTGAATGAAAAAAGACATTTATGGACAATCCACATTTAACCATATACATATACACATAGCATACAGGTTAGGGACCTAATCCCTTTACCATAGCTGTACAACCAAGTCTTAAACATTCGATACATAATAGAGACAAAAGGGTGAATTTGAAACACCCTAAAAACAGCCTTGGCTTGAGAAGGCTCGGAACCTCGAAGTGAGGCACAACGGTTGGCTGGACAGAACATGAGCTTAACTTGATGCTTCTAGCTTCGGTCCGGTGCCTGACCACCTACATACATATATAAACTGTGAGCTAAAGTCCAGTGAATAACAAACATGTAAAGGGGTTAAGAATAAATGCCCTTTCAGTAATTAAAACAGTCATTTGCATCAGTAGATCTGTTATTCAATCAGTGGCTCATATTTCATGCCATATTAGTCATTTAGAAATCATAGCGATCATACGTGGTACATCCAATAGCAAAACAGTGCAGTACAGTAGGTCTTAATAGACTGAACAGTCAGTTAATGGCCATCGAAACAGTAAACAATATTGGTTCCAAACATTGGAACTGACAGAGATCTCTGTAACAGTAGCAATAACAGTAATAGTAATCGTACAATAGCAGTAACAGTAACAGTAAGTTGCCACGGATGCCACGAGTACAGTTCATAAAATAGAACAAACATTCATTCGGTAAACAATGTCACTTCAGAAAGCAGTACAGTCTATCGTTCAGAAAATAATTATAATTGAACATATCTTTACAACATTGTTACTCACAGATTACTGGGCTATAGTCAGGCTAACCAACATCCTCGGGTGTCAACCCTACACAGTTGCAGAACGAACACAAACTAAATTACACATTCGGGATTAACAACTTAGCCCCTATCTTGACTTGCTGTGGTTCTATAACATTATCCTCATTAAGATGCCTTAAACATGGCCTAAGAACGCCTAGGATGGAATGAGGATGCAAAAAGGCACTTGACAACATTTTTCAAAATTTGCTGAAAACAGGGGTCTCGCTCGAGCGGACATGCAGACAAAGAAGCTCAGCTCGAGCGTGACTTCCCTCGCTCGAGTGGACTGCAAACTCATGAAAAAGTACTGGTTTTACGTTTTTTACGCTCAATGGACGCTCGACCCGCGATCGAGCGTGAGACTCAGACCTTCGCTCGGGCACGGATTACCTCGCTCGAGTGGACCTGTAAAACACATGAACATCTGGGCATATGCATTTCACGCTCGAGCATGACTCTCGACGCTCGAGCGAAAGTGCATGTACTCAGAGTGTACGCTCGAGCGTGAAGTCCTCCGCTCGAGTGTGGATCAAAAATCTGGAATTTCCAGGTTGATCCTCAAGCTTAAAAGCTCCAAACTCGATTTTTCTGGGCCAATTTTCTGGAAAACATTTAGAAACCATATTACAACATGTTTTAAAGATCATTTTATAAAATCAAGCCCAAAGGTGTGATAATTGAACACAAATTTCAATGTAAACTTGAAGAACGATGCAAGAACATAACATGCATGAGTTCTTAAGAACTCTAATGCTCCAAAGCATGATCAAATGCAAGATTGTACTCAAACATATGGTGAATTTCTAGAGTATAACCATAATATGGACATGCATGTGGAAAATCACATGAAAATGATCTCAAGATTCAATGATATGGACATGCATGCAAACATTGCTTCTCAATTCAACTCTTAAGACTATTTCTTGACTCTAAACACCAATTTTTCCATGAACCATGCATGAGACAACTTAGATTCACAATTAAGAGAATGAATTTCCTATCTTAAGTCTTGAATTTCAAGTGTAGGAGCCTAATCTCTCAAGTCCTCTTCAATTTCTTCTAAGTTCAAACAAGACTCTTGTTGAATTCAATTCCTCTTCCAATTCTTTCTCTCTCTCACGATTTGGTCTAGAGGATGCAAAAGATGATGTATCAAATGTGTGAAAGAATTAGTCTTGAATCAGCCCACTTAGTGGCAAATGTGTAAATAACCTATATTCAATTAATCTAACATTGTTTATTCTAATTTAATCATTCCAAATTGAATTTTAATTAAACATACCATAAAATTCTATAGATCCTAATTAGCATATAACACTAATCAATTTCTGAATCGGTCGCCGATAAGGCTTTCAATTTGCAATTCGAAATCAAAACATAAACAGATCATTCCGTAACAAATAGATAGAAATGCAATTAAAATAGTACACTCATGTAATCTAATTAGAATTTCATCTTAATCAGTTACGTATCATGCTTAACCACAGATTAACGCTAATCAGAGATGAGGGTTGTCACATCATCATCAACAACCATTCAGATCCAGAAAAAAAATACTAATCAACCATTCATCTTTAGATCCAGAACATCTTTATCATCAACAACAACATCATCATCATCATCATCAACACATTTTCAAAAAAAAAAAAAAAATCGAGCTTCGATCTGGAAAAAAAAACGAGCTGGAAAAAAAATTGGAGGCAGAGGCGGCGGCGATCGGCGATCGACCCCCTTTCTCTCTCCATTCCCTCTTCCCCTCTCTTCTCTTTCTCTGTTTCTCTTTCTCTTCCCCTCTCTTTTTCTCTCTCATCTTCCTCTTTCTCTATCTCTTCCCTTCTCTTCTTCTCTCTCCTCTCCCTCTTTCTCTTTCTCTCCCTCAGTTTCAGTTTCAGGTTGTATAAGGAGAAAAAAAAAAAAAAAAATGTCCAAAACGACGTCGTTTTGGACAGTCGAAAGATTTGAAAAAAAGAGGATTCAAGTTACAAACCATTTTTCTTTATTTATATCATTAGAGCTCATTTAAACTCTTTATTATTTATTTATTTATTTATATCATTAGAGCTTATTTATATCATTATTGTACCAAGAAAACCCACCAATGGCCTCATAGTGTACTAGCCTCTATTAGCCCATAGTCATAGTCATAGAGGGTGTTTGTTTCAGCTTTTCAGAGCTAACTTATGACTTTTAGTTTTGAAAAAGTTATTTTGGACTGTTTGGTTAAACTTATTTCAAACAGCTTCTGATTCTAGCAGCTTATTTTAACTCAAAAAAGCTAATTCTGAGAAGCTGCTCACTCTTTACTTCTGATTATCAGCTTCTGCTGTGGACATGTTAATTTATGGTTATACTCTTAATTTTTTTCATTTTTTATTTTTTTAAAAATAGAAAAGACCCAAATGGATTATAGATTATTATTATTATTTTTATGAGAAATGTAGACAAACAAAAAATAAAAATTAATTGAAAAAGCTATTTCACAGCTTATTTAACAAATACTACTCAGCAACTTAAATCTATAATCCAATAGTTACACCAAACAGATTAACAACTTCTGATTAAAGTCATAATCTATAATCTGCTAAGTTATAATCTATAAGCTGTTTTAACAGTTACACCAAACGGGGCCATAGTCATAGTCGTTTGTCACTCATTGCGAATTTATCCTTAACAGTCGTTCAGTGATTTTTTTCCTTACCTCATTTTATTTGTTTTTTAAGATAAGATTGAAGTAATTCTCGCTTCAAATTTTCACAAGACGATTCCATCTTTCTCTACTATTCTTTTCGTCTTAAAATATTAATTTTTTGTTTTATTTTTTATTATTTTAAAATATTAGTTTCTCTGCAAAAATTAAGTAAAAAATAATATAAATTTCTTATTATGTCTTTTTTTTTAAATTCATAAATATATAAAAAGTATAATTATGACATTGATATTTCTCAAAAAAAATATTATTAAAAAATAATTTTAAAAAATTAAATTTTTAAAAATGTAATAATTGTATTAGTAAAAAAATTAAATTTTCTAAAAGTGATAATTATTTTAAGACCGAAAGATTAATAGATTAGATATATATTATTTTATTTTAAAATTTAAAAAATATATATACATATAAATAAATTAATTAATTAAAAAGCCAATGATTAAGTCAAAACAAATATTAATGCTAGGCATAGAAGTTCCCAACTACAAACAGCCCCCACAAACAGAGCTATCACATGGGTTCAGGTTAAAAAAACGAATAGTGCTTTATGTTTTGAAAGTTTTATTACAATTTTTATCAAGTATTTTGTATAAATGTAAAACTCTTTATTAAAATTTTTATTAAATATTTCATTGATTATAAAATAATCTCATGTAGGCCTCATATATGTATAAAATATTTGTTAAAAATTTTAAGATTTCGAACATTTTTGTAAAAAAAAAAGGCCTAGCCAACCTAGGTGTGCGTTCGTACTAAGCACCAGGCGCACATTACTCCAAATGCTACTCTCAAAAAACAGACAAATCAACGATCGCCATCTCATACGCTGTCGGGAAAGCGCAATCGAACGGCCCAGAAGTTCCCACCTCGCGCGCCCTCATTGGCCACGAGTCACATCATGATGCTCTAACCCACTACCATTGATCCACGTTGCGTGACCCTGATGACTTCAAACAATAAAATATTTATTTTTCATTAATTTTTCTGGAAAAAAACACAGCTTAAATACCTTACTCGTGTCAAGACTGATAGACACTTGTCGACTCCACCGGCGAAGAAGAAGGAAACGACACACCATCCTCTCTCTCCTCTCTTTCTCTCTCTACCATCCATTTTTTTACCCATCAAAAAGAAAAAAATAATGAATAAAAAGGTAAACGCCTCTCTCTAACTCATTTATTTATTTATTTTGTGGGATAAAATTAATTGCAAGTTGTTTTGTTTTATTTATTTATTTATTTTTTGGGTTTTGAAACATTCCTTTAATGAACTAATAAGAGTTATTGAATTATTATTATTAATTTTCATGTGAAGTGCAGGAAAAAAAAAATTATGGGTTGGGGTTTTAACTTTTGTTTTGTGCTCTTTGAGCTTTTCCTTTTCTTTGTTTTTAGATTATGATGTTTATGATTTGAAAATCTGGGTTGGCTTTCTTTGAAGTTAAGTTTGATGTGTGTAAATATTATGTAGATATGGGCATCTACATGGATGTGTTTATATACATGTTGTGGATATGGATGTTTGATTTGGACATGAAGCTCAGATTAAGTATTGAAGATGGAAGATGAAGGTTATATTTGTTTTGATTATTATTTTTGTGCTTTGGTTAATATTGGATCTGATTTTGATAAACACTAGAGTGCTGAAGTTATAATCTGATCTACATAAGTTGAATGATTTTTCTTCATATTCTTGATGGGTTTTCATGCCAAGTATTATTTGACATGTTCTTTCAATTATTTCAAGCTTGAATTGAGTGTTTTTTTTTTTTTTTTGGGCAAAGTAAGCTAGAATTGAGGTTGATAAGATCATGAATGATGTTTATACATTGTACTTTTGGGTTGATTTGTATTTAATATGATCAGGGAAGTGTTTTTATTTTCTTTCTGAATTTGAGTTTGTTTTCTCATCATTATGATTGGTGGTTCTGTTTTGGAGTGGAAGATTATAGCAAACAATGAAGATCATTTATGCAGTTTTACATTTGTGGGTCCTTGGATTAGGTTTCTAGACTGTATTCAATATATGAGAAGTCAATATTTGGTCTGACTACTAACACCCTCTCTTTGATTTGTTAAATTTTGGGTCTGAAAATAAAGATAGCTAGCCAAAGGAAACTAGGGTTTCTATTTGATCCTCTTTGACCAGATGAAAATTTAAGACAGCTTGGTGTTGCCAGATCTAATTGTGTGGAAATATAAGAATACTCTGCATTCTTGAATAATGGGATCATATTTGAACTTCAAGAACTTTGGTGAAACACCACAACCAGATGGAAGTAGCATGAAGCCGGTAGGCAATTTTCCATTGGCCCGACAATCTTCCATATACTCCTTGACCTTTGATGAGTTTCAAAACACATTAGGTGGATTTGGAAAGGATTTCGGATCAATGAACATGGATGAACTCTTAAAGAACATTTGGACAGCTGAAGAGACTCAAGCCATGGCATCTTCTAGTGGTGTTGGAGAAGGGAATGCCCTGGGTGGGAATTTGCAGAGACAAGGCTCACTGACATTGCCTCGCACGCTTAGTACGAAAACTGTCGATGAGGTTTGGAGAGACTTTGTTAAAGAAACTACTGGCGGTGCAAATGATGGGGGCGGAAGTGTGAATGGTGGGTCAAATTTGCGGCAGCAGCAGCAGAGGCAGCCTACTTTGGGAGAGATGACACTGGAGGAGTTCTTGGCAAGAGCGGGGGTAGTTAGAGAAGACGCTCAACCGATCACGAGGCCAAATAATAGTGGATTTTATGTTGATCACTTATCACAAACAAATAACAACACCACCAGTCTGAATGGTTTGACATTTGGGTTCCAGCAATCAGCTCAGAACAATGTAGTCATGGCTAATCGGATACCAGAGAACAATAATATCAATAATTCAGTGCCTAATCAGTCTTCTGGTTTACCACTGAATGTCAGTGGAGTAAGATCTTCTCAGCAACAATTGCAGCAGAATCAACAGCCACTTTTACCCAAGCAAGTCACGGTGGCGTTCACTTCTCCAATGCCTTTAGTAAACAATGCGCAACTGGCTAACCCTAACCCGGGAACAAGGGGTCCGGTTGTTAGAATGGTAGATCCTTCTACAAACAATGGTTTAATTCAAGGTAGTGTCCTGCAGACTGGAGGAGTGGTTAGCATGACGGGTTTAGGCCCTCGGACTACTGCCATGGTTGCAGCAGGAGGATCTCCTGCAAGCCAGTTATCTTCAGAAGGGGTTGCAAAGAGTAATAATATGGATACATCGTCACTGTCACCACCTCCTTTAGTGTTTAGTGGAGGCGTGCGGGGAAGGAAATGTGGTGGTACTTTGGAGAAAGCAATGGAGAGAAGGCATAGGAGAATGATTAAAAATAGAGAGTCTGCTGCAAGGTCACGGGCTCGGAAACAGGTGAATATCAAACGCCATACATAATTTAGCTCTTTTATACTCTTTCTTGTGTTTATCGTATTTTGACTTTGTTTTGTTATTCTTGAAGCAAATCGCGTGGGTTTTATGGGTTGTGGTAATTTATGCATTCCTATAATAATCAAAGATCATTCGTAGAAATGGCTAATATGGCTAATATTGTGAGCCCAGTTTATAAGTTAAAAATTAAGATTTATCATGTTGAAATTCACCGATCTACATTATATTTCAAGAAGGAAGGCTGATATGGAAATGATGGAAATAGAGTGGAAAAATCAACAGAAACCCCAACAGCACCGTTCCTCCTTGAACCCTCATATTTCTAGTAGAGATGAATTTCCTTGCTTTAGTCATTTCTGAACATGTCTATGAAATATAGATATAAACACACAAATATGACAGAGCGATGAGAAAATCTCTACTACTCAATCCTAAACATGAGTTTCATGTAAGAAGAGGTAGCAGAGCGTACATCTTTCTGCTGCATAACATTAAGTTGTATTATCATCTTGATGGTTTGTTGAGTAGAACGTGTTTGTATATGTATAAATGTGAACGATAAAAAATATTATCATCTTGATGGTTTGTTGAGTAGAACATGTTTGTATATTACAGTTCCATGTATAAATAGCTTTACTGTATTAAGTGACTTGCCTTGTTGATCAAAGTTACACATTTCAAAGGATTGCTTGGATGATGGAGAAATTGTTGACCAAACATCTCATCTAAAATCTTAAGTTATCAGAGAAAATCTAAGACTTAAGAGAAAATCTAAAATCTTATGTCAAGACAAAGTTTATTTATATCCTCAACACGTCCGCTTTACATGTGCTTGGTTGATTCACCGATGTCTGAGAAATTGTTGACCACCATCTCATCTGTTAGAGAGAAAGGTGTAACATTATTATTTATATCCCCAACAATGTCCATTGATGTTAGGTTTCACTTTGAGTTTCTGACAGGCCTATACCTTAGAATTGGAAGCAGAAGTTGCAAAACTTAAAGAACTTAATGAAGAGTTGCAGAAAAAACAGGTATATTACTAATTGCTGCCAAAAGTTTTGTGCTTTTGAAATTGTAGATTATTTGAAAAAGAAATTAAAGGTCAAATATTTGTTGCTGTATTGTTGTTGCCACAGGAAGATATTATGGAGATGCAGAAAAATCAGGTACATTCCTTTTACTATAGAAGTTGCCTTGGATTTTAAACTAGGAAATTATGATAGTTGTTTTGAAGCAATATTGCCCCACCAAAAAAGACAATTTAAAATGAAAGGTAAAAAAATGAATAGCTTCGGCTAGAATCTTCACAGCATACAAGTGTGGAAGCTCGAGTTTTTCCATCATGCAAAGACTTCTTGATGAAAACAATTCTCGTTTTTTATAAAATGAATAAATTTTATTTGCATTTGGTTTTCCCCTATTTTTAATTTATTCCCCACAAATGGCTACTTAGAATTATACATCCAATAAATGGAATTTATCAATTGATTGGGATCATCTGGGTATGGCCAGTAAATGTAGAACATGGACTATGAGATCAAGAAACCATAATTGGGTTGATAAAGGCTAAATTAACAGGGTGCTCCTTGTATATGTAGAACTCTGCTTGAATTTTCGATTCATTTGACGAGTAATGTATTTTTGTTTTGTTTCTCCAGATATTGGAGACAATGGATATGCCCTGGGGAAGTAAAAGACGATGCTTGAGGAGAACGTTGACAGGTCCCTGGTAGAGTAGCGAGAATGGAAGCAAGTTGCGGACGTGTGCTTAGAACAGAAGAACAGAGTTGTAGAAAGGGTGTTACCAGTGAATGAATGGTTGAATACAAAAACTTTGGCCCTTTGTCATGTATAAGGATTGAACAGAGTGTATTGTGATGATTCAAAGTTCAAACCTTGTTGTAGGAATGATAAACATTATGTACAGAAACAGAGTTTTGTGTTGTAAAATATTGTGGGATTGGATTGATCATGTAGATTGAACTTTCCCAGTTGTGTGATCTCTGTTTTTTTGTGAACTTGTTGGAATTTTGACCACCATGAAGATCATTTTGGGTTGGCTTTTTCTGTGAAATTAAGGGTTAATTTCACTTTTATCCCTTAAATCATTTCCATTATTATTTTTTATTTTAATTCTAAATTATCAATTTTATTAGTTTATTCTGTAAAAGTTTTTTTTTTTTTTTTTTATATTTTAATTCATACAGTTCATTTGAAGATAATCCGTCAATCTATCTAAATCAGTAACAGTGAAAATCAAATTTAATGAGAAAAAAGATAATTTAACAATTTCAACAATTTTTTACTTACATTATATTAAACAATTTACGCGCTACCTCAAATACCATCCTTTTCTTCACTGTTCATTTCAAAATAGTAAGTAAAAAAATGAATGTTTGATTATATGATTTAATTTGTTCAAATTTTAAAACGGAAATTACCAAAAAAATATATAAAGTTTAACTTTTTTAACAAAATAAATTATGAATTTTTAATTTTGTTTATAAAGATCAATCCTTGACTTCTTTTTTTTTTTTTTTTTTTTGTAATTTTCCCAATTTTAAAATGAATTTTTTACCTATCAAATTATATTAATTGTTAGTGATTTAGACAACCATATGCAATTGAACCATATGGACTAAAATTAAAAATTTTAAAGTCTAAATAGATGAAATTAATTGTTCACCAATGAAATAGCAAAAAATAAGATAGCTACGAAATAAAAAGTGAAATTAACTTTCAAAAAAAACAAAACTTTTTCCTTTCATAACACGTTTTTGAGTGCTAAGAATGAATGAAAATTGACAGAGTACAATGCATTAGTGCCATCGTGTCATCATCCCCTGCCTAGTCACTCAGAAAAAGTGGAACAACAAAATAACAGTGAAGCTCTCTTGTTCCATTTTCACTTGCTAAGAACAAGACTTTTCAAATTCAAAGTAACTTTTGCTATCACTCAAATCCATGATCCAAATACAGTCTTAAATGTTCCTAATGGCCAAAGGGAAGAAATAAGGATATGCATACAGATCCAAAAATAGAACTGTTTATACAAATATAAACGAGGTACTTCAAAACATCAAAACCTGTTTACAGGAGGACATCGCGCACACAACTTTGGATTGCTCTCTGACAAAAAGCTTAATGACACGGAAATAACAGTCATGACTGACGTCATTTTCTTTGCATGCCGGGCAAAAAAGCACCAATCCTCAATGGTATTGGTCCAGAGTAAGGTCTGCAGAAAGCAACACTGATCTAATAGTTAGCATGCCACATCTTGTTATGTCTGCAGAAATCCAAGATACCTGATTGCGGCTTATCAATATAAATGAGGATTTCAAGCCGTTGTTCTCAATCATTGTGAATTCTTTCTGCAAGTAATTTTTCCCGTGAACAAAGAAAAAACTTCGTTCTTATATATAACCAACCCACCAGAGAAGATTATTTTCTTCTTCTAATGGCTGATCGAGTTGGGAAAAAATCGCTCCATCTTTCTTGGCTATGGGCATTTGGTGTCTCAAACACTTCACGGGTTACAAATCATCTTTTTAGGTCCTGAGGTACTCGATAACAAGACCTTCTGCTACACTCCTTGCCCTTGCATGACCAAAAAGCTTACTCACAATAGCCAAGGCAAAATCGGCTGCAGAGGCAAGTCCCCTGCTTGTGATCAGTTTGCCATCGATAACCACTCCGGCACCATCCACTGCTTTGTTGGTGAGCTCGCTTATGATAGATGGATGAGCTGTGGCTCTCTTATCCTGTTTTTGTCAGAGAAGGCATGGGTTTAAAACATCTATGGCTAAAAAAGTTGGGATATATTGAGTTGTTTCAGTGAACCTTGAGTAATCCTTGTCTATGCAGGACTGCAGGTGAAGAGCAGATTGCTCCGTATATCCGTCCAGTTGATTCTTGTTCTTTTAGCAGCTTCTTTAGAACCCTTGATTTGTGCAGCCGCTCCGCCCCCGCAATTCCTCCCTAAAGATATAGGATCAGCCACGTGTTAAGAGATGTACTGTAGAACCAAATGCATTTGGGCTATGGCACGTACATAAAGTTGATAACATATCAATTTAGCATAAAATTGTTGGTAAATTGAATATTTATAAAGGTTAATTACACTAAGACCCCCTCAACTATTAGCTAATATCACTTCCCCTCATCTATCAACGCGAACATGTTGACCCCCTCAATTATAAAAACCATACAAATGCCCCCCTACTGAAGGTGGTCTAGAGGGTGTGAAATTGATACATTTTTAAAAGATAATGCAATTTGAGATTTAAAATTAGAACATTTTCATTGCCTCACCGGTAGGATGATCAAGTCATATATTGATTCGGCAGCGCTACCAATTAACTTGTCTGCAACAATTTTTGTGCCATGTGATGCCAAAATCTGCACAGATTTTTCAACTGAAGCAATCACAACATCCACCTTTGCTCGACGTAGAATGTCAACAATTGTTACTACTTCAATTTCTTCAGATCCATTTGCAACTGGGATTAGCACCTGTACCATTTCAATGACTAGAGATGATTTCATGCTTACTATATTAAAAAAGAAATTAGAGCCAAAATTACTAGTGTCAAATAAATATAATCGTAAATAGTAGTCACAATATTTGGGCAATTTCAGCAAAAATAGATGCTGAGAACATATTGTACAAATGAAAAATTTGAGAGCATGATACAAGTACAGGGCACAACCAACCACATGAAATTAAAATATTAGCGAGCAAAATACATTGCTCACACATCTCAAACTAAGAATAAATTTTATTATCGAGAAAAATCATCTAAATTAGAAGAAAATAAATATAAAGCTTCATGTATGATTAACAGACAACATGTAATCTGTCAAGCAGATAAAGGAACTACTTACATGAGGGTTGTGGTCAACAGTCCAGTCAACTCCATTGAATTCTTCCTTTCTAGGGTTCTCATTAGCAGAATTCATTAGCTAATGGAAAAGAAGAAAAAAAGTGTAAGCTCAAAGCCTACAACTGATTACACAAAATAAATGAAGGCAAAATTTTTTAAAAATAAAATAAAAATGAGACAACAACAAAACTAGTGTTTGAAGCATTAAACAGAAACAATATTCTTACTTTATGAGTTTCAACCAAGTGTCTCTTAGTTTAGTTATATGGTTACTATAATAGCATCATTTTGCCTACTTCCTTTTCTTTATTAAGACATTTCCTATTGAGCAGTACTTGAAATACTTTTGAAGTAATCCATTATCTCTAAAATATTGATGTTGGGACCTATATGTAGTACGACAAGAAAGGATAAATTATGGAATAACACATTCATGGAACTGTTGAAGTAGCACCAAGTGCAGATGAAGAAAAAAGAAAAAAAATGCTAAAGATGGTTCAAGCATATGCAATGAAGACTAAGAAAAAAACATGGTAACATGTGGTCTAATTAAATTCATGGTCCTCCACAAAGTAGAATGGCAAACCAAAATCCATGTAATTGACCTCAAATAGTTGGAAGATGGCTTTTTGAGTTGAGTTGTAAGAAAACTTAAAACAGATTTTATTTATTTATTTTTTTGGTATGTGTATATGCAAGCAACTAATCAACTAACCTAACTTGAGGGATTCAGGAGACTCAAAATTTCAACCTTTTTGGTTTCTCATCAAACCTTG
This sequence comes from Camellia sinensis, assembly GCF_055761805.1. Taxonomy (NCBI): domain Eukaryota; kingdom Viridiplantae; phylum Streptophyta; class Magnoliopsida; order Ericales; family Theaceae; genus Camellia; species Camellia sinensis. The sequence goes on from NC_138962.1 coordinate 31,606,570, forward strand.
TAATGACGAGGCAACAGAGTTGTGGTATTTTGTCTAGGAAATGACTTCCTCCAAAACCTTCAGTGTCTTATTGGGACACTGAATTTTTTTCTCTCTATAAGCAAAATACAGCTACAACATGAAATCTGAATAAAGAGAAATAAATGGAATTCTGGCATATCTTACCAACAATTCTCCAACCTCCTTGGCAACAGACTCCCCCAAAAGCTGCTCCACTAATGTTATAGCAAACACAAAAGAAGTACCCGGGCCACGGCTTGTTGTTAGCTCCCCTGAAACTTGGATATTTGATTTAACTGCCCGGAAGGTTGGAAGCTTGTGCATAAATGCAGGGTGACAAGTCATCTTGAAGGAAAAACTAGATCTCAATTAGCCAACAGTACATAAATAAGTTGAAAGCATTAAAATTTCAAAGGTCCCAGACTAACACCAGATACCTGTTTTCTTTTGAGGAGACCCCATGGCAGAAGTGTGACTGCTGGAGCAGCACAAATAGCACTGTATAACCTTTTCTCCTCAGCTTGTTTGCTTGTAATTTTACGGAGAATCTCACAATCTCTCAAGCGTACTGAGCCAGGCATTCCACCCTATAACCAAATGCATTAGAAGAGAGAACAACTATTACCACAAAAGAACCTCAATAATTTGGTGAATTATAGGATGGAAACCTGAAGAGTAATCCCATACATTATAGATATGCAAATCAGAGAGAACTGGAGCGGTGGCACTGGAACCTCAACCGAGTGCCCCGGAGTTTACTCCGCTGAACTTTCCGATGCGGTCTGTGGAGCAAAGAATGGCAGTGCAGTCGGATGTGGAAGCCAATCAGTATACATTAAAGTCATGTGTGGAAACCATGACTGCGGTTACAAACTTGTCGAACCGGCTGCAGAGTATTACAGAGTTTCTCTCTCAGCAAAGGAAGCGTTTTTTCAGAGGATTTTCAGAAGTTTTTTGTCTGCCTCAGCCTCTGCCTCAACCTTGGTTTAAATAGCCAGGGCCGATCCGCGCATCGCGCGCCACTTGCCGACAGACGACAAACGGGCGCGCCAACCAAGGCACTCACGTGCCTCGCCATCTCTTGTCGGACCCCTAAAAAAGTCGTACCCTCAAAAGGTGTTAAAATTTTTCAAAAGGCGTGCCATCAAAAGGCGTGCCCAATCCATAAAAAAAAGTGCCATCAAAATGCGTGCCCAATCCATAAAAAGGCGTGCCATCAAAAGTTGCGCCCTCAAAAGGCGCGCCCACTTCATCAAAAGTCGTGCCCTACTTCACCCACTTAAACCTACTCCACTAAACCTAACCCACTACACCCACTTAAACCTACTCCACTAAACCTAACCCACTACACCACTACCACCTCACTTACTCCACTAAACCTAACCCACTACACCACTACCACCTCCACTTCACCTACTTCTTACCTACTACACACTCACCCTCTTCTATATATAGGAATCATGAATCATTGTAATAAAAACAATTACAAACATCAATCAATAATACAATTCTCTTTTTCTCTTTATACATTAAATTTCTACATGGTATCAGAGCAAGGTTAAGCACTTAGTATTTTTCGCTTCACCGGCGGGCGGCAACCTCGCCTTGGCCGTCCGCCGGACCTCAACCTAATCTGCTAAAATTTTTCTACACATACCTTGAAATTTCCTTTCTGAGTGCACTACTGTTCAGTCGCCGGAGACCACCACCGCTTGCACGTCGATGTCCCTTTGCCAAAGCTCCGTCGCGACACCGGCCTTCCTTGCGTCTGGTTTCAATCCCCTGCTATTCCAAGCCACAAAATAGGGCACGACTTTTGAGGGCTCGATATCTATATCCATGTATATCTTTTGGGCAGTCTATATACACACTCATACAGTGTCTTCTACATCGGTCCGACATGACCCTATAAACTGTCCCGACATTAATTCCGGTTAGCTCCTTTATGGGTCCGACAAGACTCTGTAAACTGTCCCGACATAGATTCCGGTTAGTTTCTACAAGGGTCCGACAAGACTCTGTAAACTGTCCCGACATTGATTCCGGTTAGTTTCTACAAGGGTCCGACAAGACTCTGTAAACTGTCCCGACATTGATTCCGGTTAGTTTCTACAAGGGTCCAGCAAGACTCCGTAAACTGTCACAACAACTGTCACCACATTGTCTGCTACAACGGTCCGACATGACCTCATAAACTGTCTTCTACAACGGTCCGACATGACCCCATAAACTGTCTTCTACAGCGGTCTGACACCGCCATCCAGTGTCTTCTACACCATTATGACACCACCATACAGTGTCCTCTACAACGTTATGACACCACCATCCAGTGTCTTCACCAATGGTCTGACACGACCATACAGTGTCACCTATCCTCGTTTATTTTTATGTATTTTCTTGTTTTGTAACTCTCTCCAAACTCAAGTTGGCTAGTTCTTATCCCCCTTGAGTTTGCGGGGGCTGTTAAAATTTATCACCTACTTCACCCACTTAAACCTACTCCACTAAACCTAACCCACTACACCCACTTAAACCTACTCCACTAAACCTAACCCACTACACCACTACCACCTCACCTACTCCACTAAACCTAACCCACTACACCACTACCACCTCCACTTCACCTACTTCTTACCTACTACACACTCACCCTCTTCTATATATAGGAATCATGAATCATTGTAATAAAAACAATTACAAACATCAATCAATAATACAATTCTCTTTTTCTCTTTATACATTAAATTTCTACAAAATCATTCCATTAGAACATCCATTGTCACATTTGTTACTAAAATTATGATGAAAAATGCATCCCAAATGAAATCATCATTAACCATTGTAAGGGAATGGTCATTTCACAAAGAAGCTAAAGAATGACAATTCCAACTAGGGCCTTTGGACTAGTGGCTATATAGCACCACTTTATGGTGTGAGGTTGCAAGTTCAAATCCTCTAGAGAGGAGTTTGATACCATTTGTGTTGCCCCCCTACTAACAACGAATGTATACCGTGTAACCAAAAATAAATAAATAAAAATAAAGAATAAAGAATGACAATTCCATTCCGTATACCTTCATTCCAGTGAAACAAACAGTAATTAGGAATTCCATGACAATGTGATTTCTGGAAAAATGATGATGTGCTACTTCCATGACCAATAGGGTTCATGATTGACCTTACTTCAGCTAAATTCTGCTATAACCACACAATAGTATAGGAATATTGATAATGGGTCAGGTATCAATTTTAATCCTTGGAATATCAAGAGATGATTATAAATTAGTGAAACAACTACAATATGTAAGTATGTCTCCATAAAGTGGCCCACATGCCACATTAGTTTTATTTATTATTATTATAGAAATATTAGTTATATTTTTATATACATATTTAATAAGTATTATTTGGGTAACTAACATGTGTGATACCCACTACCCAATATAGTGGAGTCATGGGAGTTACAACTTCCTTGATGGTGGGAAGTTATTAGGAGTTATAATAGATTATGGGTCCAAGCCTATCTATATATATGCCTGTGATTTCCATCAAATACAGATGTTATTTTGGTAAATAGAATAGGCTTGAAACTCTTTTTTCTTATGGTTCTATGAAAGTGTTCTGCGAGTGTGTTTTGTTTATACATTCAAGATTTGACCATTCAAGAACAAGATTCAAAGGCTTGAACATCATGACAGGAGGTATTCTTCTTTCTGAATTAATATTATTTTAATTCTCACAATTGGTATCAGAGCCAACCGTTTGTTATGTTGTTTAGTATTTGTTTCATCTACATGAAATCGAACTTCCGCATCTTATAGTGTAGAACATTTTATTCAACAATTTAATGAATGTTTTGATGTGTACGGTTGTATATTGAAACTTTGACAATGCTGTCAGAAGTGGGATAAAACATAACAATTGGTGTCTCCAATAAAGTCTTGAATGTCAAATATCTTCACAGATTTCTTGAAGCTTGTTTTACTCCTGTAAAGAAATCAATCAAAAGTTGTGGTCCATATTTGACAACAAATTAACTATTCTTCATATTTTATGTGAATTAATAATTTATACTTGTGATATTTGTATATTAATTCACCCCGTAAAATTTAACAATTCAGGAGGATCTTTGTAGAATCAGAATGAGTAATTTATATTACATAACTTTTGAATATCATTATTAAAGAAAAGGAAGGACTATTGCAACAGTAGAATCCATCTTGATTTGTGCTAGTGGTATTTACATTCATTTAGAATTTTCTCCTACTTTGAATCTATTTTATTTAAGAGACCTGTTGAATGTCATTAAATATTATTTTTATTTATTGACACACACATTAAAGAGCAAAATATTTAATCTGATTCTGCATAAAATCTAGAAATTCTTATGCTTTTATTTGAGTTTATTCAGTTAAATTTAAAAGGCATAAAAGACTTGAATTTATTCCTAAAATTTTCATGAAGAAATTTTAACATGCTGTTACGAATATTTTGTTTATTGAAGTTGCATATTTAAATAGTAAGTAAATTTATTTGAATTTTATACACTGAACTATTTTAACATATCCTTTAAAGTCTTATAAATTTTCATATTCATTGGCATGCTCTCTAGAATAATGTAATATTATATTACATGCATTAAGGTAATTATTTATGCATTGAAAATTCATGTGAAATACGAGCATGTATACACTATGTGCTGGGCTTATGGAATTTATTTTGGTCTAATTTACGCAAAATCTAGTATAAGATTGAATTACATGTGTTTAGTCTTGGGATTTTTCATGTGATATTACTCTGATTGTATGTATTATACATTATGTGCATTAAAAGATTATGTATTTGTTGTGACTATAAGGATTTCCTCACATTAATAAATTATGCCATATTTAAAAATTTTATTCTGTTTTAAGAGTAGCCACAGCATCTTAAGACATAAAGATGTGATCCTCAATTTTTTGATCACATAAAGTTAAAAATTAATTTGGCATTTTTACATTGCAACTATGTTTTATAAATGATTTCTTGGTCCCACAGGAAAGTAATTATTTATGAGATTTAATTGGAATAAGATAATGGATTGGGTATTAAAGGGATTGAATACTCTAAACCCATAGGTATGAGTTTTTTTTTCTTAAATATTTCGAAACTCATTAGTCTTATTATAAAGTAATAGCAGATCTAATACAGTTTAGTAGCCTCTACCCACAGGAAGGTTTAGATTTGTTACTGAATTTGACATTGGTTGATTCAGACTATAGTTATTGTTTCAAAGTATTAATGATGTTCGTGGTAATTGCAGTGATTTCTACCTCTGTACTGTCTAATGAGTCCTCTCATATTCCATTCTTGAACGGTGATAATTTTTCGGATTGGCAGGACAAAATCCTTCTAACAGTAGGGTGCATGGACCTCAATCTGGCACTCCGTGTGGATGAACCTCCTAAACCCACGGTCAAGAGTTCCGTTGTAGAAAAGAGTTCTTATGATAAGTGGGAGCGATCTAATTGCTTAAACCTAATGCTCATAAAGTCACATATCAGCCAGAGCATTAGGGGCTCAATCCCACCATCTGAGAACTACATGAGGGCTATTGAAAAGCAATTTGTTAGTTCTGACAAAGCATTGGCAAGCACTCTAATGAACAAACTATCAGGAATGAAGCATAACAATTCTAGGAGTGTGTGTGAGCACATTATGAAAATGAGGGACATTGCAGCTCGTCTTAAGTCCTTAGAGATTGAGATTTCTGAGTCATTTCTTGTCAATTTCATACTCAATTCTCTTCCTGTGGAATATGGAGCATTCAAATTTCTTACAACACACAGAAGGAAAAATAGTCTATCAATGAACTTTTGATCATGTGTGTTCAAGAGGAGGAGAGATTGAAGCATGGAAAAGTGGAAAGTGCTCATTTAGCAACACATAAAGGAGGGCAAAGGAAAAAAGGGCAAAAGTGATCAGAAATGGAAGAAGCTTGGTAAAATGCCATTTAAAAATCATGGCAATAAGGATGCATGCTTCTTCTGCAAGAAAAAGGGTCACATGAAGAAAGACTGCCCCAAGTATAAGAAATGGCTTGAGAAGAAAGGTAATCTCATATCTCTTGTGTGTTATAAATCTAATTTTGTTAATACTGATCAATATGATTGATGGATTGATTCGGGTTCTACAATTCACATTGCTAATACCATGCAGGGCTTCCTCAGCCTAAGGAAACCGACGGGAAGTGAACAAGGCATCTATTCGGGCAATGGGATGCGTTCGCACGTCAAAACTGTTGGAACTTTCAGACTTGTTTTAAAGAATGCCTTTGTTCTGGATCTTAAAAACACCTTTTACATTCCATCTTTTTCTAAAAATTTAATTTCTGTTTCTAGACTAGTATCGTTTGGATTTGAATTTCAATTTGTTGGTGCAAATTTTAGTTTGTTTAAAAACTCTATTTTTGTAGGATTTGGTACTTTAATTAATGGTTTGTACAAATTAAATTTGGATCTTGTTTTTGAACAAATCCTTTTAACCTTGCATGGTGATATTGGCATTAAGCGTAATATTGTTGATGAGTCATCCTCTATTCTTTGGCATAGAAGATTGGGACATATCTCCATTGAGAGAATAAAGAGATTGGTTAATGATGAAGTCCTTCCGACTCTTGATTGTACCAACTTTGGTATTTGTGTGAACTGCATAAAGGGAAAGCAGACCAACAAGGCCAGCAAAGGTGCCAAAAGGAGTGAGGAAATTCTTGAAATCATACACTGATATTTGTGGACCATTTACTCCACCTTGTCTGAATGGTCAGAGATATTTTATCTCATTTATTGATGACTTTACACGATACATGTATCTCGACCTCTTGTTTGATAAAGCCGAGGCACTTGATGCCTTTAAAGTATATAAAACAGAGGTAGAGAAACAAACAGAAAATAAAATTAAAATTGTGAGGTCAGACAGGGGTGAAAAATATTATGGGAAGTACACAGAATTAGGACAATTATCAGGTCCATTTGCTAAGTTCCTTAAGAAAGAAGGCATTATTGCACAATACTCAATGCCTTGAACACCCCAACAAAATGGTGTTGCTAAAAGAAGGAACCGAGCACTTATGGATATGGTAAGGAGCATGCTTAGTCATTCTAATGTGCCTATAAATTTGTTGAGTGAAGCTTTGAAAACCGCTGTGTATATCTTAAACAGGGTTCCATCCAAGGTTGTTCCCAAAACACCATTTGAGTTATGGAAAGGATGGAAGCTAAGTTTAAGCCACTTACATGTTTGGGGTTGTCCAGTTAAAGTGAGGGTGTATAACCCACATTTAAAGAAATTAGATCACAGAACAGTTAGTGGTTTTTTCATAAGCTATGTGGAAAACTCCAAGGGCTACATATTTTATTGTCCTTCAAATTCACTGAGAATTGTTGAAGCCAGAAATGCTAAGTTTATTGAGGAAGTTGACCATAGTGGGAGTTACCCTCGGAAGATAGAGTGGAAGGAGTCACAGGATCCAGATACAACACCCGTGAATATAGGTGAATTGGTTGTCTTTCAGGATAATCAACCTGATATCCTTGAAAATCAACAAATTCAAGAACTTCCACCATAAGAGGAACAAGTCAACATAGAGCCTGTAACTCAAGTCCCAATTGAGACTACAGAATTAAAAAGATCCTCACGAGCTAGAAAGTCAGTAAATTCTGGTGATTATTTTCTATACTTAATGGATTCTGATTTTGACATCGGACCTAAAGATGATCCTATTTCGTTTTCCAATGCCATGAATAGGGATGATTCTAAATTATGGTATGATGCCATGAAGGAAGAGTTGGAATCTATGGCTAAAAATCAAGTTTGGGAAATTGTCGAGTTGCCTAAAGGAGTTAAAGTTGATGGCTGTAAATGGGTATATAAGACCAAAAAAGACTCAAATGGTAATGTCGAACGATATAAGGCCAGACTTGTAGCCAAGGGTTTTACTCAAAGAGAAGGCATCGATTATCATAATACATTCTCTCCGGTTTCTAAGAAGGATTCATTTCGAATTGTCATGGCATTAGTAGCTCATTTTGATTTAGAGCTACATCAAATGGATGTGAAAACGGCATTTCTGAATGGGGATTTTAAGGAAGAAGTATACATGAAGCAACCTGAAGGTTTTTTGTTCTAATAAAGATAGTCATTTAGTTTGCAAGCTCAAAAAAACCATATATGGACTAAAACAAGTTTTTCGACAGTGGTATTTAAAGTTCCACAATGTTATTACTTCATATGGTTTTATGGAGAATGTTATGGACAATTGTATATACCTTAAGGTTAGTGGGAGCAAATACATTTTTTTAGTTCTATATGTGGATGACATTTTACTTGCATCTAATGATTTAGAATTGTTGCATGATACTAAATAATTTCTTTCCTAAAATTTTGAAATGAAGGATATGGGTGAAGCTTCTTATGTCATTGGCATAGAGATTCACAGAGATAGGTCCAAAAGGACATTAGGATTGTCTCATAAACCCTACATTGAAAGAGTTTTGGAGAAATTCAAGATGAGGGATTGCACTCCTAAGGCAGCGCCCATTTTAAAGAGTGACAAATTCAGTTTAAGTCAATGTCCGAAGAATGATTTGGAAAAGGAACAAATGGTTAGTATTCCCTGTGCATCTGCCGTAGGCAGTTTAATGCATGCTCTGGTTTGTACACGACCTAACATTGCATTTGTAGTTGGGATGCTTGGAAGATACCAAAGCAATCCAGGAATGGAACATTGGAAGGCTACAAAGAAAATCATGAGGTAATTAAAGGAAACCAAGGAGTACATGCTAACTTACAAGCATGTTGACTGTCTTGAGGTGGTTGGATATTCAGACTCGGATTTTGCAGGTTGTTAAGATTCTAGAAAATCCATTTTAGGATATGTCTATCTGCTAGCAGGCGGTGCTATTTCATGGAATAGCGCCAAAGAGACAATAATTGTGTCGTCAACAATGGAAGTAGAGTTTATAGCATGCTTTGAAGCAACATTACAGGCTATTTGGTTAAGGAATTTTATCACAGGGCTTCGAATTGTGGATTCAATTTCTAAGCCATTAAAGGTTTACTATGATAATTCGGCTGCAATTTTCTTCTCTAACAACAACAAAAGTGCCAGCCAAAGCAAGCATATTGACATAAAGTATCTTGTTGTTCAGAAGCAAGAAGTCAGCATAGAGCATATTAGTATCAATATGATGGTTGCAGATCCCGTGACCAAAGATCTTTCTGTAAAGGTGTTTTCAAAACACGTTGAAGGCATGGGATTGATTAGTTAGCTCAATAATTTTTGTAGTTGTTTTGTTTTGTTTTATTTTGTCATGACATTTTGATTATTGTTAGTGAAAAACATCATTTTGTGCATCTAAAGTATTTGTGATGTTATGCAGTCCATTGGGACTATTGATCCATAGGGATCATTGGACCCAGAATAACTTATTAGAAGTTATTCATAAAGAATGACACTACATAAAATTGAAAGTATCATACAATGTCTGGGGACATATTTTTGGGTAGTCCACGTGGCTGAGGTTGTTAGTCGAGGTGCTATGTGGGCGGACCATGATGCTGAGATATGGTGCGATAATACCGGAATCTGAGATATTTGGATAGAGGACTAGAGTCCTAGCTGACATCAAACTATCTATTTGGATAGAGGACTAGAGTCCTAGATTGGGAGAGGACTTCAGTTTGAATAAAGATAACTCTCTTAGAGAGTTTATCCCAATCCTACTGGGAGTCCAAAATTAGCAGTAATCTAGATTCTATTGAAACTAGGCTTCTATTGGGATTAGGTTTGTGTTGGCTATAAAAGGGAGGCACCCTCATGGGTCTAAGGTATGCTTTTTATGCTCTATCTAGTGAGTTAAGCACTATTGGTTATCTTTGAGAGATATTTTACTGACTTGATCGTCGGAGTGCCCCCAGGTGAACGAACCACCGCGGGATTCTTATATTTCTGTGACAGGTTGTTTGGGCTTAATCTATTCTGCCGGTACTCTCCAGCTGAGTTTCCCCTTTTGGTTGTGTGGTTGGAAATCAACACCCACAATTTGGCGCCGTCTGTGGGAACCTAAGGAGAATAGATGACCAACAACGAGCAGGGAGAAAAGATTGGGGACGACATCCCTAGTGGGGGTGGTAAACTTGCCAATCTAAACGTAGAAGAAGAAAACCGTAATGAAGGAGCACGGGATCAGAATCCTGGGAAGAATAACATCGGCCAAAAGAGAAATACATCGAAGAAAGTAGGCCGAGATAAGTACTACCGTAAAAGCAACCTTCAGGTGTGGAGGGACAGATGTCGGAGAAAAGACGAGAAAACTGAAAGACATGGCCAATAAGTTGACAGATCTACAAACAGTGGTCAACCTCATAATGCAGAACAACGTGATGCAGCCGACATCCCTATTACAAGACATGCCGGCACCAGTAACCAAAACTAGTGCCTAGAAAACAAGATCTCGGCCTAGATGAGTAGGTTTGAGAAGACAAGAACTCAACCTAAGTGAGCAGATCCCGAATTCCAGATTCCGGATCCCAGATCCTAGAAGACAAGATCTCGGCCTAGATGAGTAGGTCCGAGGAGACAAGAGCTCAGCCTAAGTGAGCAGATCTCGGATTCTAGAACCTGGATCCCAGATCCTAGAAGACAAGATCTCAGCCTAGAAGATTAAGTCCGAGAAGACAAGAGCTCAGCCTAAGTGAGCAGAACCCGGATTCCAGATCTTGAATCCCGGATTCCAGTACTTGACGATGTTTTTAAGCGAAACATGACGAATAACTTAGACTTATTATATGGCAGAGTTGAATTATACTTGCATATAATAGAGTTGAACTAAATTGGCGATATTTCTAAGCGAAACATGACGAATAACTTAGACTTATTATATGGCAGAGTTGAATTATACTTGCATATAATAGAGTTGAACTAAGTTGGCGATGTTTCTAAGCGAAACATGACGAATAACTTAGACTTATTATATGGCAGAGTTGAATTATACTTGCATATAATAGAGTTGAACTAAGTTGGTGATGTTTCTAAGCGAAACATGACGAATAACGTAGACTTATTATATGGCAGAGTTGAATTACACTTACATATAATAGAGTTGAACTTGGCGATGTTTCTAAGCGAAACATGACGAATAACTTAGACTTATTATATGGCAGAGTTGAATTATACTTGCATATAATAGAGTTGAACTAAGTTGGATTAACATGGACCTGTCATATCGGCAGAATCAAACACAGATTGGAACTAAGTGTATATCAGTCAGATTAACAAAGAGACCAAGGTTGGTAACCTCGGCCAGTCTTTGTTTAAATCTGACCTCGGCGACAAGGTCAAAGTCACATGCTTAATGAGAACCGAAGTGGAACTTAAGTTCACATTAGGGGGCAGAGGGCTGGAGAATGATGCTTGGGAGTTAGAATTTACAAGCTAAGATTGGTTTAACAATCGTTGAAATTTTAAGAAAAATTTACAAGTTGAAGTTAAGCTGAGGTTATGTCAAAGGAAGATTGGTTTAACACTTGTTGAAATTTTAAGAAAAATTTACAAGTTGAAGTTAAGCCGAGGTTATGTTAAATGAAGTTGGTTTAACACTTGTTAAAATTTTAAGAAAAGTTTACAAGTTGAAGTTGACCCAAGGTTATGTTGAAATAATAGAAGACAGAGGTCCTGATAAGTAAAGAGTGAAGTGGCAAGTTGTAAATAACACTTGCAAAAATATTATGATAAATATTTTCAAGTGTTAGGACAAAGCCGAGATAAAACTGCTAGTGGGTATAGCGGAAGTATTCCGTATCGAGAAGATTACACTGTTAAGGTGTACGTTGAAGACATGCAAACTATTTTAAGTATGAAAACATGCAAAGCATATAAGAAAAGCGGTAAGCATACATGATGAAAGCAATATTCAATACTTAGAAGAAAATAGAAGGCTTGCATTGAAAAGGGACAGCTTGTTCAAGTACATAAACAGGCACATCGGTCTGACAAAATAGATATTGTTCAAAACAGAGAAGAAAATTACAAAGAAAAAGGTACAATGGAAAGAAAAATTCCCAAGTACTAAGATATTGTGCATTGATCTTAGACTATTCAACCTCGGCTGTTGGCATTGTTTCGGTCTCGGCAGACAGCTGGGCAGACTTCTCGGCCGTGATTTTGGCATCGATTTCTAGAAGAGTTTGGTCCAGGCTTTTTGTAGCGGCAGTGATCTCGGTTTTAGAAGTGTCGGCCTTCTTTGGTGAGGTGCTCTTGGAAACCTCATCTTCGTCCTCCTCAATCAAGTCTAGGACTTGATCATTTAAAATAGAGGACTTGGCCCCAGCAACAGAGTAGGGGACTTGGCTCCAGCAGCAGCTTCAGATTCTTTCTCGACAACCTCAGCCCCAGCTTCTTCCTTGTCTCCGGCCTCCTTCTCGTCGGCCTCATCTACTTCCTTGGCCTCATCCTCAGATTGATTGGGAGAGGAAGGGAAACGGACATTGAGATGACCTATATCACGGAGGGGAGAGTCCTTGGGGACAAACATCTTTTTGAGGGCTGTCATCCAGTCAAGATAGTAGCCTTTGTTACATGCCATGTTGACTTGTTTTTTCAGCCTTAGCAATGGCCTCGGCTTTGGCAGCAGTAACTTGGTCCACTTGCTTCATGTGCTTCTCTTTCGAGATATTGAGTTACTGGAGGAGGCATGAGCATGTCGGATTGACTATAAGGAGATGGAGTGGATTGCACAATTATGACATCAGGGATGTCAACAAGAAGGTCTTCTACGACAAGAGTTCGGCGAGACATGTCGTTGTTGGTTACGATGATGGTTACTCACAGATAAGGCGATTGAAAAATTATCAAGGTCTAAGGCTGGAAGCTTAGGACCTTGGTGTTTCCTGTTCCTAGTTCTACCTGCAAGATTGTCGCTATGTCGGTGTTTGGACTGCCATTGAAATGGTGGGTTGATACGTGAAGCAGTTGATGAAGTGCTTGGCTGCTAGTCTGGTTCAGCTAATAGAGTTTGAACCTGGGGCACGAATGGATTATTCATGGCAATGAATGCTTCAAGAACAACGATAATGGTTTGCAGAGGCAAAAAGAGAGAGTCTAGGGACAAAGATAGAGGCAAAATAAAAAGGATGGCAAAAAGTTATGATTTCGAGTCCTTAGGCGACGTGCTCGTGCTGATGTTAGACGGCTGGGGGCAAAACTGATGCGACACGATGGAGACGTGATTAGTACGCTCCAATCTGATGATGATCTTGATTGAGAAGTGCAATCTCAGCTGAGATGATCTCGGTAGAGGTGATGATCTCGGTTGAGATGACGATCTCGGTTGACATGATGATTTCAGTTGAGATGTTGATCTCGGTTGAGATGTTGAATTTGGATGGGAGCAGAACTTGTCTATTCTTGGTTTCTTATGAGATGATACTAGGATCTTGATGTTCTTGAACTAACAAGTCATGATCTCTGCTAGTAGTGTGATCTCTGTTGAGATGTTGGATCTGGATGAGATAGAACATGATGGTTCTTGGTTCTTGGTTCTTAGTTCTTGATTATTGACGAGTGGACATATGAGTCCTTATTTCTTAGAGTCGACAAGTCACGATCTCGGTCGAAGGAGTACATGTATAGGTTCCATCACCTCAGTTTGCCGAGGTAATAGAACCTAAGGGGCAATTGTGGGGACATATTTTTGGATAGTCCACGTGACCGAAGTTGTTAGCCGAGGTGCCACGTGGGCGGACCATGATGCCGAGATATGGTGCGATAATACCGGAATCTGAGATATTTGGATAGAGGATTAGAGTCCGAAATGACATCAAACTATCCATTTGGATAGAGGACTAGAGTCCTAGATTGGGAGAAGACTTTAGTTTGGATAAAGATAAGACTCTTAGAGAGTTTATCCCAATCCTACTGGGAGTCCAAGATTAGCAGTAATTCAAATTCCATTGAAGCTAGGCTTCTATTGGGATTAGGTTTGTGTTGGCTATAAAAGGGAGGCACCCTCATGGGTCTAAGGTATGCTTTTTATGCTCTATCTAGTGAGTTAAGCACTATTGGTTATCTTTGAAAGATATTTTACTGACTTGATCGTCGGAGTGCCCCCGAGTGGACGAACCACCGCGGGATTCTTATATTTCTGTGACAGGTTGTTTGGGCTTAATCTATTTTGCCAGTACTCTCCACCTGAATTCTCCCTTTTGGTTGTGTGGTCGTAAATCAACACCCACACAATGTAATACATGGAAGGAAATACTCAATTGATAGAGTATACCCGCCATGATTCGTGTATATGACTCTTATAAGGTTTGGGTATTTTTGTTTAATGGGCATAATTAGTTTGTTGGTTACCCAAAAGTTACATGTGCCAAGTGGGAGAATGTAAGTATGTCTCCATAAAGTGGCCCACATGCCACATTAGTTTTATTTATTATTATCATAGAAATATTATTTATATTTTTATATATATATATATTTAATCAGTATTATTTGGGTAACTAACATGTGTGATACCTACTACCCAATATGGTGGAGTCATGGGAGTTACAACTTCCCTGGTGGTGGGAAGTTATTAGGAGTTACAATGGATTATGGGTCCAAGCCTATCTATATATATGCTTGTGATTGCCATCAAATACAGACGTTATTTTGGTAAATAGAATTGGCTTGAAACTCTTTTCCCATATGGTTCTGTTAAAGTGTTCTGCGAGTGTGTTTTGTTTATACATTCAAGATTCGACCATTCAAGAACAAGATTTAAAGGCTTGAATATCATGACAGGAGGTATTCTTCTTTTTTGAATTAATATTATTTTAATTCTCACACAATATGTATAGATTTCCATACAGACCAAAGAATAATTGTAGGGGTCTATCTTGTTGATTCTTAAATAAGAGTAACTTATGCGTAAGAATTTAACAATTTGTCAGACATAAACCAAACAAAATCAAACTAAGCCATGCCCCAATCATGCATAATTTGTCATAATATCAGTTATATGTAGCCCTTATCAAGCAATACAGAATCATATCAAACTCAAATGTATTGCTAGGAATCTGAATTATCTTACTGGCAAAGCAACAAGATCGAAAATTTCATCGGAACAAGCCGAGATGGATGTATCAGCAACCAGCCTAGTACCACAATAAGCTTTGATTTCAAGCTCCGGCTCGACCGAGGCCATGGTCACATCGGCACCAGCTCGGCGCAGAACACCAACCAATATCACAGCTTCCATTTCTTCAGAACCAAGCCCAATTGGCACAAGAACCTGTACCCATACAAAAAAACAACACAATCAAAACCCACAAAACCCTAATCAAATCCTTAATTTCTCATTTTTTCCTTAGAAAACACAATCAATAGAGAGAAAAAGACCTTCTTGGGAGGGTGAGAGTTGGTAGTGGTTGTGGGTGTGGTTGTTGGAGAGAGAGTTTTGGTGGGTTTTGAAGAGCGTTTTGAAGTGGGTTTTTTGGGCTGTTGGGTGGGCATGGAAGCGAATGGAGAGGAGTGGAGAGTGGTGAGAGAGACAGCCATTGGAGGTTGATGTGGAGAAGAAGGGTTCAGAGGAGGAATTGAAAGAAAAGATGATAGAGAAGTCATTGTTCTATATGTATGAGAGTATATGTACGTGTTTGTTGTGTATATGAACTCTCTCTCTCTCCCTCTCTCTCAGTTTCGCATTTTGCAGAGTTGCAAACTTGCAGTGTTCTTCGGACCGCCGGCGATGAGATCATTTAAAAGGATTTGTTTTTAAAATTATACATTATCCCCAAATTACGGTTCAATATTTATTTTAGGTAAATTGCAGATACATGTATGATATCTTTTTAAAATATGATCCAGTGTTTTAGTTTTAATTTTTTAAATTTAATTTTTAAAAATTAATTTTTTTTTGTTTTTTGTGTTTTTTATTTTTATTGAATATTTTTAAAATTTTATGTATTTTTATTTTTTATTTTTTTAGATGTACATTACTTAGATGAGGGGCTTTTCCCAAACTAAGTTTCTTTTGCATCCTATTTTCCAAACTAGGCCTAGTTTGGACGGATTTCCCAAACTAGGCTAAAGCGCTATTACAAATCGCGCTTTCACTGTTTGGAGCCTAAAATTTGATTAATAATGAAAGCGCTATTCGAAATCGCAATTTTAATTAAGAAAACACTATTTAAAATCGCACTTTTAACATAAATTTTTTTTTCTAAAAAAAACGTGGTTACAAAATTTTTTTTTCCAAAAAACGCGATTACAAATCGCGCTTCTATTATTCAAATGCAAAATCGCGTTTTCAAATGGCGTTTTCAAATCACACCAAACCAACCCACACACTCTGACACACACCCTCCCCCAGCACTCACACACACTCTGACACACACATCCCCATCACACAATATAATTGAAAAATATAATTTTTATATATAATAATAATTAAATATATATAATAATAATTTATAATAGTAAATAATAATCAACTATATAATTTTTGTAAATATAAATTATTTTTATATAATTTTTATCTTTTGAGTGGTTAGAAATAATTTTTTACAAATTAAATTGAAATAACCCTACGTATGTATATAACCTGCCCAAAAATTAAAATGATAATTAATTTTTACCCTTAAATGATAATTATTTTTTATTTTTTATTTCTTAACCAAATTAATTTTTAATTTTTTTTAAAAAAATTTAAAAATCAAACCATACATAACCTAAAAATCTTTTGATAAATGACTTACATACGTATGATTTAAGGGTAAAAATTTTGATAATGACTTAAATGATAAATCAAACTATCCATAACCTAAATATTTTTACCCTTAAACCATACGTATGTAAAGGTAAAAATTTGCTATTATAAATTACAAATTATTTTTTATTATAAAAATTACATACATATGGTTCATATGACTTGATTATAGATGGTTTGATTTATCATTTAAGTCATTTAACAAAATCTTTACCCTAAAAATTTTTACCATTACACACACATGGTTTAAATAATTTATAAAAATTATTACCATACGTATGTAAAAATTGATTATAAAAATTACAAAAATTATTTATAAATAATTTATAAAAATTGATTATAATCTTTACAAATAATTTATAAAGATTTAAATAATTTATAAAAAAACTTTTGATAAATAATTTTTATAATCAAGTCATATGAACCATACGTATGTAATTTTTATAATAAAAAATAGTTTGTAATTTATAATAGCAAATTTTTACCCTTACATATGTATGGTTTAAGGGTAAAATTTTTTAGGTTATGGATGATTTGATTTATCATTTAAGTCATTTATCAAAATTTTTATCCTTAAATCATACGTATGTAAGTCATTTATCAAAAGATTTTTAGGTTATGTATGGTTTGATTTTTAGAATTTTTTAAAAAAAATTAAAAATTAATTTGGTTAAGAAATAAAAAATAAAAAATAATTATCATTTAAGGGTAAAAAATAATTATCATTTTAATTTTTGGGCAGGTTATATACATACGTAGGGTTATTTCAATTTAATTTGTAAAAAATTATTTCTAACCACTCAAAAGATAAAAATTATATAAAAATAATTTATATTTATAAAAATTATATAGTTGATTATTATTTACTATTATAAATTATTATTATATATATTTAATTATTATTATATATAAAAATTATATTTTTCAATTATATTGTGTGATGGGTGTGTGTGTGTCAGAGTGTGCATGAGTGCTGGGGGGTTGTGTGTGTGAGAGTGTGTGCGTTGGTTTGGTGTGATTTGAAAGCGCCATTTGGAAACGCGATTTTGCATTTGAATAATAGAAGCGCGATTTGTAATCGCGTTTTTTGGAAAAAAAAAAAAAAATTTGTAACCACTTTTTTTTAGGAAAAAAATTTATGTTAAAAGCGCGATTTTAAATAGTGTTTTTTTAATTAAAATCGCGATTTTGAATAGCACTTTCACTATTCATCAAATTTTGGACTTCAAATAGTGAAAGCGCGATTTGTAATAGCGCTTTAGCCTAGTTTGAGAAATCCATCCAAACTAAGCCTAGTTTGGGAAAAGCCCCCTTAGATGAATCTAAAAGGTAAAATATTTGTGAAAAAATATTTTAAAAAATTAATAAATACATAAAAATACGACAAATATACTGAATTTTCATATTTTTTGTATTTTTGATATTTAGTGAACTTTTTATAGATTTTTTTCACGAAAACTATACTTTTTAAGTGTAATTATGTTAGATGTGTTTAAAAATTAAAAAATTTACTTAAAATATTAAAAAAATTCAGTAAAAATAAAAAAATACAAAAAATAAGAAAGTAAAGTTTTTTGAAAATTATTTTCAAAAAATTAGAAACAAATATGGTGATTTGTTCTTATAATTTTAAAAATTATATCTCGTCTCTTGAAATTTTTAATTTCATAACAAATGATCATTTTAGTTAATAAATTATCAAATAAATTAATAATTTTTAATGATGTCAGAAATTTATTTCAATTAATAATTCAAGTAATTTTATCATTGTATAGGAGAGCAGTTAGAAATTTTATTTTCAGTTAATTCTATTAAATAAAAAAAATCTGATAAGTAGGTATTTATAATTTTTCAAATTACAAGGGACAATCTGTATTTTAAATAAATTATAGGTGTATTTGTAATTTATTATTATTTTATTATATTATTCTTAATTTTTAAGTTGTACGTTTAAAATATAGAAAAAAAATTAGTAAAACATCCCTCTCTAATTTTGTATAGTAGGAGAAGTCTAAGATATTTTTTTTTATTTGTTAAGGCCTCTCAATGAAATTTTTCTGTGGTCATACCAGAGAAATTTCAAAATTTCTTTGTGAAAATTGAAATTTCTCTGTGTCGTGACCAAAATTTCTCTAAGTGTAATTTTCTTGGTAAAAATGTTAAGAAACCCCAACTACTATAAAAATATTATATGTGATTTATCTAATAAGATTTTAATATAAAAAATCCCCTAAGATATAAATGCGGTGAAAGTAAAATGAACTTTTTTTTTTTTGTCACAGGGAAATCCTCCCACCCTCTCGCAGGTCAAAGGCAGCGCCCCATGAGGAGATCACCAGGGTGTCTTGTTGTCCGTTCCTAGTAAGAGACTATAACCTGGAAGCTTGTTCCGACCTCTCCATGCAAGCTTCAATTAAGTCAGGACTCGTACAGCGGGGGAGCATTAAACCGTGCTTCGCCCAGGAGATTGGCCCAAAGGGAGAATTGAACTTGTGACTTTGGGGCTTAAACCCCAAAGCCTTAATACAATGCCACAACCCCTTGGGTTAAGTAAAATGAACTTTGTAATTAAAGAATTCAAATATTGTGATTTTAAAGTTTAAAGAATGGAAAATAAATAGTCCTTTTATGAATTCTAAAAGGATTTATTTTTGGCCCATCATAAAATCTTACTTTGGCGAGTTGAGCTATTTTGGGGATTGTTCTATATATAAACTAGGCTGAATTACACTAACAGTCTCTATAGTTTATGACTCGTATTATTTTAGTTCTTAACTTTTCAATTATAATATATTTGATTCTGAATTTTGAATCTTATTCTAAATAAGAATAATTGAAGATATTATTGCTCAATTCAAGGGTAAACTATCAATTTGATAAAATATAAATTAATTTGACAAAAATAAATGTCAAAAAAATATTTTTAAAATTTTAAAAATAATTTCTACTCACCAAAGATAAAAGTATGTAAAATTGATAAATCTTTTAGACATTTATTTATTTTTTTACCAAAATAATTTTTATTATGTGTTTGGATGATGATCATATAATGGGTGGTTGTTACGCTTTTAATGTGTAATCGATATATTTAATATATGAAATGTTTTTAGTTTTAGATTTTTTGATTTAATAGATTGATTTAATAATGATATCAAAGTTGTCGTCATGTTTGATTTTTGAAAAAATAAAAACTAATTTAATAAAAATAAAAACAATCACCCATTACATGATCATCATCCAAACACATAACAAAAATTAATTTGGTAAAAAAAATAAATTTCTACAAAATTTATCAATTTTACATAATTTTATCTTTAGTGGGTAGAAATAATTTTTTAAAATTCAAAAATATTTTTTTGACATTTATTCTTGTTAAATTAGTTTATATTTTATCAAATTGACGACTTTACCTTTGAAATTGAGCAATGGTATCTTCAATTGTCCTTATTTGAAACAAGATTCAAAATTCATAGTCAAATATGTCACAATGGAAAGTCAAAGACTAAAATGACATAAATCCCAAACGATATGAGCCGTTAGTGTTATTCACCCTATAAATTATTTATGTTATAAGTTTTTGTATATATATATATATATATTATCAATAAGTGTGATATCCAAATTTTAGTTCTAGATTTGTGCCATGAAATAAAGTGTGCGGTCAAGATTGAATTGGTGTATTGTTAGATTCATATATAGAATAAATTTGGACTATATATTGATATTTTTTAATATAATTTATTAAATTGTAATATTATTGATATTTTATTTTTTAAAAAGTTATGATGGATAGGGGTATGTGTGGACTTGTTTGGTGCAATTTTAAGTTGGTAATTAAAATATATATATATATATATATATTTTCTAAATTTTCAATAATAAGAATTTTTTTTAACTTGAAGATACATAAAGGTAAAAAAGATTATTACCACAAATTAAGTCTAACAATTTTATACACAATAACATAATATGTGTCAATTATATGAATTTAAAAATCTAAAAAAACAAATCTCTAGCATTTTTTTGTCACAATTTTCTATTTTTATATTATCTTTAAGTAAAATTCATCAAATTTTATGACCATGACTCTCTAGCATTGATTGTTATAAATTTGAATTAACAATTATCTAAAGGTATTATGGAATAAAAATTGGGAACTAAAAATATGACCCACAATTTATATAATAATAGATTAGATAATTATTGTGATAAACGTCAATGTCTTTAAACGTATATAAATGAATGATTTAGGATGGTTTGACATTAATATAACAAATTTCTTTAGCTTGACATTTTTTTAGTTTGACTTTTTTAGTTTCGTTTGATTTTTATTTTGAGATTTTTTTGACTTTTGTAAAAAAAAAAAGGGAAAATCGGTCTAAGGTCCCTATTCACCTTTTAGTAATGGATTAGGTCCACAATATATTCTTTTGTAGTCTAAGGTCCCTCACCCCCATACCCAACAAATTAGACACAGGTGATAGAATTAAGCTTCCGGATAACAAGGTTTTGGATGTGTGGAAAATGAGTCTCAGATTGTGGTGACTTACACAGTTCTGCTTCATGATACTGTATCGGATATTGCAACTCTTTTATCGGCCAGAATAAGCGAGATTGACAACCTTAACACAATAGTGTCTATGAATCCAGGGTTTATTGATGTCGGTTGGGTATTGTTTGTGCCCATGGAGAAGAATGGAATTCCACCCCCGAAGGCCGGTTAGTAGGAACTTTGGTTCAAGCTTTAATTGTTTTCTTTTCATAGTTACTCCAATTCTTCTCCTGTTGTATAAATGAATATGATCTTTAGGGAAACTCTTCACATGTTTACAGTTCAATTTGGTGTTTATGATAGGGGAATATTAGGAGGATTCATAATTGAAAATTTTCATGAATATATATATAGGTTCGGGAAATTGCTTGAATTTCCAATTAATTGCTACTTTTTATCTATTTATGTTTTATGAAACTAATATGGCATATTACACTGATAGGCCTTACGTTTGGTACATACAGTTTCAATGAGTTCGATTTTGATCCTGCATAAAATTTTCAGTAACAGGCGTTATTGATTGGACCAAACTGAGGCAAAGACTTCGTGAATTTTGACCTAACTTCTCAACCATTCTATTCTTATTTTCCCTTCCTTTCTCAAATCAGAGAAATTTTTAAAATTTCTCTGGAAAGTCCAGAGAAATTCTGAACCAAATTTCTCTGTGATATGAATTTTCTCTGGACTAATTTTTTCTGAACCAATTTTCTCTGGACATAAACTTAAGACAAGGGGAAAAAACTGCAAGAGAGAAAGAGTACTAATCAATACCAAACAAAATCATGGGCATTTTGCATGCTAAAAGTAGCAGCAGATTTGAAAATTTTCTGAGAATAATTAGATTTTCCAGAGAAATTTGGACTGAAATTTCTCTGGACCAATTTTCTCTGGACTGAAATTTCTCTGCACCAATTTTCTCTGGACTGAATTTTCTCTGCACCAATTTTCTCTGGACTGAAATTTCTCTGCACCAATTTTCTCTGGACTGAAATTTCTCTGGACCAATTTTCTCTGGACTGAAATTTCTCTGGATCAAGGTTGAGGGACCTTAGACATTATGAAAATATTGTTGATGGACCTTAGACATCATAAAAATATTTGATGTCCTTTATGCTATAAAATCATAATATCAAGGACCTTAAAAAAAAAACCCCCAAAAAAAAATGTAATAATTATGAGTAAAAAATGATATTTTGTCTTATTGACTTATATAGTTTTTTTTTTTGTTTTTTTGTGTGCTTTTTTAGTCCCAAAATCTTAGCCAAAGGACCACTTAATAATAAAATCTTTATTTTCCATTTAAATCCTGATATTTTTTTTTGATAAATTACAAATACAACTTTTTAATTTTTTTTAAATATAAATTATCTCTATGGTTTAAAGAATTGCAAATGACCTCTTATCATAATTTTTTATTTAACAAAACTAACATAAAAAATAATTTTTTTAATTCAACTTCTATATAATAATAAAATTATTTAAATTATTAATTACAATAAATTTAAATATCTTTAAAAATTATTAATTAACTTAATAATTTATTAATTAAAAAAGATCATTTTTTATCAAATTTAAAATTTGAAAGAGCGAGACCTAATTTGTAAAATTATATAAAATAAATCGTATTTTTAACAAATATATTTGTATTTTGGTAATTTCCCCCAAATCTTTTTAATCTTTGTTTGCTTAAATCCCAGTTAAAACCACTCTCCATCAGAACTCGATAGGGTTTCAAATTTAGAAAACTCTGCCGAAGCATTCCATATTCTTCCATTGTTTGTTGTTTCTTTCTCTATCATTCAAAATTAGGGTTTTTCCATATCTCACTTCACATATTTCCGTATTGTCGTTTCAGACAAGTGCCATCACTTGAAGCCGTTATAGTTTTCTGATCATTCAATTCAATTCAATTGATTTATTTTTCCTTCTACAATCTCTGTTGGAGCTGAGTACGAGAAGATTTGGCAATATCAGGTATTTATCAGGTTACGGCTTCATGGGTTTTTGTCTATTATCGTTAATTGTTTTGTTTTTGGTTCTTTTGTTGATGAATTTTCAGTGTGTTGAAATTTTAGGCAAAAATAGAAGAATTGAAGCTGAAATTTTAGTCTGTTTTGTCCAGGGTTCTTTGAAAATCTTCATCTGAATTTGGGTCTCCTATGGCTAGCATATGTAGTGCATATGAGTAAATTTGGAATAGTTTTTCAGTTTGCTGCTTCAGTTTTAATGCTGTCTTTATAACTCTACAACCATTTAGAAATCCATATTTCTTTGCAAGATGCATTTTTTGACTTTTCGAACAATCCTATATTGTCTTCTTACATCACAAATTGAGATAACCGTGTGTCTTGTAGCCCAATTGGTATCCAAATGCTGCATCCAAGAGTAAAGTAGATGTTTTTATCTGAAAAGTTTGATGTGATCTATGATGCTCTTATTAAATGAGATGCGAAGAAAACAAAAGGGCACAATTTCGAATTACATGGGGGATGTGATCCCTTCTGTTTTTCTTGGCTGTGACTGTTCTGTCCTTAGAGCTGTATAAAAGGTCATAAATATGCATCTTGTTTCTGTTTAGTGTAATCATTGTTCAGTCAATGGTGGATTTTGAGTTTTAACTGACTGAAGTTAACTGTTGTTTTCAAGTCTATGTCTTAACTGATCTTCACCACCACCATAATTATTGTTGGTTCCAACTTTCAACTACTTTTTGGGCTATGGATTTTGAGGGGGCATATTCCCACCAAGCTATGGTTTCAACGTCTTGGAAGGCACATTAGTATATATATAATATGCAGCTTTCGTGAGTATGATTATGTTAATGTTCAGACTACAGTCTGGAGTTAGCCATTGTTGGAAGCTCACTGGTTTATTTAATGTTTGAGGAAATAATACCCTACAAATTTGAAGAGTTATTACCAATGCTTTCTCATTGCTTTGCATGTTCTGATTCAATCCTTTCATTCCTACATATTTGGTCGCTTTAGGAAGAATTATTGTTATTTATTTTTTACCTTATGGCCACGTATAAAGTGGAATAGATGTGATATATAAGTGTCCAAGCTTATGCCTTATGCATACCTGAAGCTGTTAATTTGAGTCCATTCTATCCTCACTCCCTTTCTGTCTGGTTGTCCTCTTGATACTTGGGTGGTAAATTTGAATGTGATTTTTTGGTACCCAATTGAGTCTGATGATATTTTTGCAAGGACCGATATGCACAAATATATATTTTTTTAAAAGAAAAAAGAAAAAATTGTTATTGTTAAGCTGTTTGTATGTAGGAATGGATTAGGTCAGTTGACTGTTTGCAGGAAACATAGAGATTTTGTTCATGTTAGTTTCAAATTAGTCATAATTTATCTTATGGAGTTTGCATATATAATTTATTACCTTCTGTGTAGAGGTTGGCTTGACCATCTTGTTTTGCTATATATACCATTGGTTGCAGGCAAAATTGCCCTTGGAATTTTAGGTCTGCTTACCGGGTGGATATGACTTGGAATGTTAAACTGCTCAAGTGATTAATTCAGCCACAGCGTGTTTCTTTGTCTCTTTATTTTTTTCCTTTTGCTTTGCTTTTTGGGCTATACTCATAGCCCGGTTTATACTACAATAAAATATTTTAAGAAGTTTTTTGTTTTATAGTTTACTTATAGTCCCTTCTATTCGCCATTTCCAGGAACCTGTGAGCTTTAATTGAGTTAGTAATGGCTAGTTCTCAGCTTTGATATTGCCTTCTGAATCCTCTGAACAAAGTGGTACGCATATGGAAGCTTCAAACATGAACTTTGCCCAACCACCTTCGCAGCAGAGCCAAAAATCCTCATATGGTCCTGTGGCTATTCTATGGGACATTGAGAACTGTCCTGTCCCAAGTGATGTACGCCCTGACGATGTGGCTAGCAACATAAGAATGGCATTGTGGGTCCATCCTGTAATCAATGGAGCTGTTACATTGTTCTCTGCATATGGGGATTTTAATGCCTTTCCCAGGCGACTGAGGGAGGGCTGCCAGAGAACTGGTGTCAAACTCATAGATGTACCAAATGGGAGAAAGGATGCTGCTGACAAGGCCATATTGGTTGATATGTTTCTTTTTGCTCTTGACAACCCTCCACCATCTTCCATCATGCTGATCTCTGGCGATGTTGATTTTGCTCCAGCACTTCACATACTTGGTCAACGTGGATATACTGTGATTCTTGTCATTCCTTCTAGGGTGGGTGTATCATCTGCCCTGTGTAATGCGGGCAGGTTTGTATGGGATTGGCATAGTGTGGCTCGTGGGGAAGGCTTTGTGCCTCCCTCTAGGGCTTTAATTCCCCCTCATGGAGGTCCGGCTGAGATTGCTGGGAATCTGATGGGGTGCCAAATCAATGATAACCTAGATGTTCAGAACGAGGAAGCAATTTTATATAGAGGGATCTCACAAAATGTTTACAACTCAAGGGATTTCTCAATGATATCACAGTCTTTATCTGAGTACAATAGTACTTCAATAACCATGCCTTGCTTTCCTTCAACTTTAAGATCACAAAGTCTTCCATCTGGTTCAAATGAAGTATCAGCAGCATCTGCTCCTCCTTGTGACGAGAATGATTTGATGTGGGTACAACCTGGAGATCTAAATGGTTTGAAGGCACAGCTGGTGAAGCTGCTTGAATTGTTTGGAGGGTGTGTGCCTCTTAACCGTGTTCCTCCCGAGTACCAGAAATTTTTTGGGAGGCCTCTTTATGTAGCAGAATATGGGGCATGCAAGCTTGTGAATCTTCTCAAGAAGATGGGCGACATGATAGCAATAGAAGGAAAAGGTCATAAGAAGTTTGTCTACCTTCAAAACTTGAGACCTGGCCCAAGTGCGCCTCCACTACCTCTGGCAAAGAAGGATAAGAAAGGGAAGGAGTCTCAGGAAGAGATCGTTGATATTATCACAGGTGGTGGATCTTCAGATGAGTTCTCAGATGAAGAAAGGGTAGTAGTTGAAGAACATGATGAACGGGCAGGTGTAGAGAAGACCAATCTGGGTATGTCATCTAGATGTGAAAATGATGACCCAAGTATTGAACAGTTCAAGTATGAGCTACAAGAGATTTTTGTGAGTTATTATTGTCGAATTTTCATGGGTTCTTTTGAGGCTATATATCAGCAACGGTACAAGAGATCAGTGGATTACCAGAGGTTTGGTGTGAATGATCTGGAGGAGTTATTGGACAAGGTGGGAGATGTTGTGGTTTTGCATGTGGAACCAGGAAGCAACAGGAAGTTTCTGGTTGCTGTTGGTGGCTAGATGAATAGGGCAGCTGCTATTTTTAAAATTTTTTTTGTCTTTTAATTAGGGGTCTTTGTAGCTGAGGTATGCTTGTTGCTACCCTGTTCCTCTCTCTCTGTATATATATATTTCACCCCAATGTTTCATAAAAGATGATAGGAAAAACTAGGAGCACGTATGTTTGTTGTGCATCTGATAGTTTTGAAGGTTTATCCACGTAAGACTTTGCAACAGATCTACTGCCAAAGCATATCTGTATGCAAACTAACATGCCTTTTTACATTTTGTGTTCCCATTACATGAACTGAGATTCTGAACTTGTTTGAACACGTTTGCTCCAGATTCTGCATTTGGAGGCATGGTTGCTTGGATTTGGTCCATATTTAACATTTGTAATGATTGAACTGCTCTTGCTTACTGAGATTGTTGTCTTTGATTTTTAATTTATATTTTGTTATCTAGGGATATCAGTACTACAGAAAACTGTGTATATATATTTTTCCCCAAAGTTTAATAAAAGTTGATAGGAAAAGCTAGCAGCATGTATGTTTGTTGTGCATCGGACAGTTTTGAAAGTTAATCTGTAAGACTCTGTAACAGATCAACTACCAAAGCATATCTGTACGCAAACTAACATGTCTTTAACTTTTTGTGTTCTTATTACATAAACCAATATTCTAAACTTGTTTATGCGAATTGGTTTTGAACACCTTTGCTCCAGATTTTGCATCTGGAGGCATGTTGAATGGGGTTGGTCCGTATTTAACAGTGGTAATGATTGAACTGCTATTGCTTACTCAGATTGTTGTCTTTGATTGTTAATTTATATTTTGTTATCTAGGGATATCAGTACTACAGAAACCTGTGCAGTTGCTTACTGGCATGGTTGTCTTTGATTGTTAATTTATATTTGTTATCTAGGGATATCAGTATTACAGAAACCTGTGCAGTTTGATGTAGTTGATAACAAAGACTCAGAATCAAAATGTTTACGACAAAAATATTTTTTCTTAGAAAGTGTTTTCTGTTGAAACAAAAGGACCGTTAGTTTCAAGAAGAGGGAGAGGGGCAAGGAATTCTGTCAGTATGTTTTAAGTCAGTCACCTTCAAATGAGAAGTGTTTTCTTTTAGTTTTGGGTGGGTACAACTATGTATGCAGTACTTGCAGCCGTCCTCAAGGCATCAGAGCCGGCTGTTTATTCAGACAACTATGGAAACTCCAATCAGTAGTACTTTTTTTATGATTTTTTTTGTTGGTTTCATCACTTGGACTTTAGTTGCTTGAGCAGTATATATAACTTATTGTCATTGTGCTGATTAACTGCTTCAGTGGTCTGTTTTCAGTGTTCCCCAAAAATGGATTGCTCTTTCTTTTTCAGCCTCCTCTATTTCTTCCTACTTTCAGTTGGCATGTCAGCAGCTCTTGTTGCGGATGATCGTAGGACGTACATCATCCACATGGACAAATCAGCAATGCCTTCTCTTTTCCCAGATCATCATAGTTGGTATATGTCAACTCTCTCGTCCCTGTCTTCGCTGAATGGGGTTCTTCCAACCCATCTCTATACCTACAACCATGTCTTGGATGGCTTTAGTGCAGTGCTATGTCGGTCCCAACTTGATCAGCTGGAGAAAATGTCTGGTCACGTTGCCACGTACCCAGAAACCTTTGGAAAGCTTCAGACTACTCATACCCCGAAGTTTCTCGGCCTGGAACCAAATGTTGGGTTATGGCCTGAAGCCAATTTTGGGGATGATATGATCATCGGTGTAGTTGACACTGGAATTTGGCCGGAGAGTGAGAGTTTTAGAGATGACGAAATGCCCCCCGTACCAGAGAGATGGCGCGGTACTTGTGAGTCTGGTGTGGAGTTCAACTCTTCTAACTGTAACCGGAAACTCATCGGAGCACGCTCGTTCAGTAAAGGGATGAAGGAAGCTGGCTTGAACATCTCCAAAACGGACGACTATGATTCTCCAAGGGATTACGATGGACATGGGACACATACATCGTCGACAGCAGCTGGAAGCCCTGTGCAGGATGCGAGTTACTTCAATTATGCAAAGGGAACAGCGATTGGAATGGCACCAAAGGCCCGGCTTGCCATGTACAAAGTGCTTTTCTTCAACTACACATATGAAGCTGCTGCAACGGACACTATAGCTGCCATGGACCAAGCCATAGCCGATGGTGTCGATATAATGTCATTGTCGTTGGGTTTCTTTGAGACTCCTTTCGAACAAAACCCAATTGCAGTGGCAGCTTTTACAGCCATGGAAAAGGGGATCATTGTGGTATGTGCAGCTGGAAATGGTGGTCCTCATGGTTTCACCATTCTCAATGGAGCTCCATGGATCACTACCGTTGGAGCGGGGACCATCGATCGAGATTATGCCGCTGAAGTGACACTCGGTGACATCGGGGACCTCACCGTCAGTGGAAAATCTATCTATCCATTAGACTTGTTAGTCTCCAGAGTCCCTATATACTTTGGCTATGGAAATAGGAGCAAAGAAATCTGTGACGACTATTCTCTGGACCCTAAAGATGTTGCCGGGAAGTACGTGTTCTGTGACTCAGGAGTTAACACGTTCGAAACAGACAGAGCTGGAGCTGCAGGAGCTATCTTCAGTACTGACGACTCCATTTTTCTCCAGCCAGGAGATTTCAACAATCCATACGTGGCAGTGATTCCAGAAGTCGGAAATTCGATCAAAGACTACCTAATCAAAGCCAAGAATACAACGGTGAGTATTAAGTTTCAACTAACAGTTTTGGGTACTAAACCTGCCCCAATAGTGGTATGGTTTTCTTCCCGAGGACCGGATCGTAAATCGCCATGGATACTGAAACCTGATATCTTAGCTCCTGGAGTTAATATTTTAGCAGCATATGCACCAAACAGAGGAATTGCGCCGATTGGAGATGACTACGACTATTTGCTTAGCGACTTTGCGCTTCTCTCTGGCACATCCATGGCGTGTCCCCACGTAGCCGGTATATCAGCACTACTAAAAGCGGTACACAGGGATTGGAGTCCAGCTGCCATCAGATCTGCATTGATGACCACAGCTTACGTGATCGACAACGTGAACGGCACGATCATCGATATGACCACCGGAATAGCTGGGACTCCTCTTGATTATGGGTCAGGGCACATAGATCCTGTAAAAGCTATAGACCCAGGACTTGTTTATGACTTGGAGGCTCAAGACTACATCAATTACTTGTGTGGAATGAACTACACAAACCAACAGATCAAGATCATCACCAAGAGATCAAATTTCAGTTGTGATCAAGCTAGTCTTGATCTTAACTACCCGTCTTTTATGATCCTCCTCAACAACACTAACACTACTAGTTACATCTTTAAAAGGGTGTTGACAAGTGTAGTGAATAGTTCCTCGGTCTACCGTGCTGTGGTGAATGCTCCATCGGGCATGAAAGTGGTTGTGGAGCCGCCGGCGATAGCCTTTGATGGAAAATACAGCACAGCCAAGTTCAGCATGACAGTAGAGGTTGATGCTGGAGTTGGAAATGTCAGAATACAAAGTGATTCTATTGTTAATTATGGGTATTTAAGCTGGAATGAGGTTAAGGGCAAGCATGTAGTGAGAAGTCCTGTTGTTGCTGCTTTTGCACCTTATCCAAGAGCATGAAAGGTGATAGAACTTGGAATTGTCAAAACGGAATGTCAAAGTCAAATTTTGACACCTTACGGTTCTAAAAGTTGCAAAATTTGGCAACCATGCTGAAACGGGTGAAATGATGATATTTTTTTTTCTTCTTTTTATTTATAAAAAATTATATTTGTGTGTGCTATGTTAAATGTAGCTGCTCAAATAGCAGATGAACTAATGCTCTCTTTGTCCAATTATAATAATGGTAGTGGCTGCAACAATTGCGTTAGGGAGTACCTTAATTGTATCTTATTGTGTTTTTTTTATTATTTATTATTATTATTATTTATTTTTTTGGTTGGCTTTTGTCTGTTTTAGGTATAAACTTAATGGTGAGTACAGTTAACAAGATTGTACTACATCATTGTTTTGTTCATTCAATGGCTCAGACTATGTCATGTGCCCAATTGAGCTCCCAAAAAAAGAAAAAAAAATTGTTGTTCCACTGATATAAAAACATTGATCGGTGACTTCTGCCCTCCCTTTGCCTGCCACGGGCAACCCCCTTCTCCTTCCTTCACCAACGGGAATCCCACTGCACCACATGATTTTTTCTGTTTTGGTGGGTGAGATTTATATAAAACCAAAAGAGTAGAGAATCAACGGAAAAATTAAACAAAATAAACATGTTATAAAGGTTATACGAGATCAAACTTAAACAAAATAAATATGTTATAAGACCAATGATCTGTAAAGGTTATGAGAGATCAACCAATTTTAATTTTTAGTGATTATCATTAATTGTTTTATTTTTAGTTCATTTGTTGATGAATTTTAGATAAAATAGAAGAATTGGAGCTGAGAGTTGTCTTTTGTGTGTAGGAAATCTACTCTCTCTATCTGTCTTCTTTGAAAGTCTATATTTGAATTTGGATCCCTTATTTCTAGTGCATATTAGTGAATCTGGAATCTTTTTCCCTTTACTACTTCAGTTTTAATGCTGTCTTTATAACAATTAACAATCATTTAGAAATCGATCTTTCTTTGCAAGACGCATTCTTTACTTTTTGAACAATCTTATGTTCTTCCTACATCTGTTTTTATTTTCTTTCCCCCCGATTCCATGACCTTTATCATTTGCAACTAACAGTTGCACGCAAATTGATATAACTAGAGGGCACCATGTGTCTTGTAGCCCAATTGGTACATATACTACAAAAAAATTGACTTTTTGCTAAGGTAAAATATTGTCGCTAATACTCCTAATGCCGTCGCTAATACTTTTTGCGACGGCAAAATGACTTCTTGCGACGGCAAAAAGGGGGTCGCAAATGCAGGGGTTGCAAAAGAGTTTTTGCGACGGCAAGTGCCGTCGCTAATGTTTTGCGACGGCATTTTTACCTTTTTGCGATGGCACCGTGCAGTCGCTAATAACGTTTGAAATTTCTTGACTTTTTTTGCGACGGCTCTATTTTACCGACGCTAAAATTATTATTTGAGACGGCAAAAAATACCGTTGCTAATAGTCTTTTTTTTGACAAAAACACTATTTTTTGCGACGGTGTGGTGCCGCAACAGTGTAATGCCGTCGCAAAAAATATTAAAAAATAATAAAATTTTTATTTTAAATAATAAAATTTCTATTTTTTGCGACAGTGTAATGTCGTCGCAAAAAGTAAAACCTGTAACAAAATTAATAAAAATATTAAAAATTTCTATTTTTTCCGACGGTGGTGCCGTCTCTCACTCTCTAAAATATGCTCAGAGCTGATTATTTACATTCCATTCACAAAAACATCATAACTGAAAATAAAAATAAAAATAAAAATTGATAAAACCATCAAATTCAATATTTTACAAAGAACAATTAAACTGTACTTGTTCATAAAAGCATATTTAAATTATAAAATTCACCCCAATCCTAAAAAAAAAATAAAAAAATAAATAAAATCTAAAATTCACCAATAAGCACATTGGATATTTAAATGCTCTTACAAAAAATAAAAAAATAAAAAATTTCCAACAAGATTTCAATTTTGGGCCTATTTCAAAAATCAAGCTACAAATTCCTTACTTCTAGAATCAGATCTTCCCCTCGGTAAAATTTATCCTTTTGACCTACAAATAAATAGATAACAGTTGCAAATTATAATCTTTTGGAGAAACCAACTATTTAAACACCAGTACTGAAGACAATGAAGACTGTGGAAAGAACACTTGCGTTGTCATCAGGAACAACTGCATATCTCTCAATTGGAGAAACCAAAGCTTTCCCTGCTCACAAATAATAATAATAATAATAATAATAATAATAATAATAATAATGGAATTCAATGTAGTCCAAAATAGTGTAATAAACTCTTATTGTAATATACCTAGGGAATTTTTTCATGTCTGATGGGAGTGGGAAGGGTTGGACTTAAGGGTTCCTACCTGTCTTGGATTGTAGAATACACAAATTTATTTTGTAGGAACTCACATGTAGAGGGTCCATCAATAGGGAGATCATACATGTTCATGGAATAGGGTGATTAGCCTCTCATCAGTAAGTATGCAAATTAAAGTTATGTTTGGATAGTAGGAATTACATAGAATCTCATCATTACTAAAATATTCATTTCTGCATAAAAAGATAACAATATCACTTTATAAGATGAGATTCAAGCCTATTTATTTAATTAAGATGAGATTCAAGCCTAGATGGACTCATGGTATGCATCCTTAGTCCAATAAGATGAGATTCAAGCCTATTTATTTAATTAATCGATAGTTTAGTTGACGTGGTGTTGAAAAACTGTCACACTACTGACCAAAATTAATTGAATATTTCATCTGAGTCCAAACAATACAAACATTTAAAAAAATATCATATACAGGATACTCACAATGACACGGGGAGGGCTTGTCAATCCACTAGAGGCCCTTTTTTCTTTCAAAAGAGCAGCCCGTTTCTGCTCCCTCATCTACGAAAAAAAAAATGCAATCATGCCTTTAGGCAATGACAATATTATCTTTTATTCGATGAAAAGCTACAAATACAAGACCCTTAAGAGTAAAAAGTAATATTTTATTGCTGGTTTGAACACATAAAAGCTATGTCCTTGTACATCTGATATGGTAATGACCCATTGGACTGAACTCACCTGTGAGCCTTCCATATCAATCATATTTCCATTGGCCAGAATAGTATCAACAACTTGTTCGTTGTCAAATACAACAAATCCAAAGCCCCGAGAGCGTTTAGTGACATGATCTCTTATGATCTCGTGTTCCACTACCTTTCCATACTTTGAGAAGAAATTCTTGAACTCATCTGAGAAGAATGGGGAACCAGTTTAACCAGGATAACAACAATAGCAGAAGAACATGCAAATTAAAATGTGCAATCCCAGACCGTGATCTGGGGGCAAAAAAGAAAGTAAATACCACACCTTCAGTGACAGAGGTAGGTATCCCACCAACAAAAATCTTCTTTGTTTTAAAATCCTTAGATTCAGCAGAACCTTTCGGAATTGTTCTTTTGATCTCAACCTGCTCAGAAATTTGACCATGTAAGTTGCAATGCCTAAACCTTCTGATAGAAGATATTATCTTGGTCAAAGTTCTATGCACTTTCAGAAAAGTGGAGAGATTCTCCAGCAACTCAACAATCCAAATCTCCACAATAATAACAAATTTTATTGACAAAAATTATAGAGGCATCCTGGATACAATTCATCATAAGTCAAGCATTAGTCAAAAAACAGTACTTCACATCGCAGCACAGCTATGTCCTCAATGGCAAAACAACAGTTCAACCTGCTTCCAAACTAACCTAACCCTGTGTAGTAATAGGTAGTATGCCAAGCATTCTTTTGTTTTCCGACTTTCACAACAATCAAGCAGAAAGCATTTCTCCATTGGCCCGTGATAAAGGGAAATCACATTGTTCACAGAGAATTTTAAACATAGTTATCGGTTAATAATGCATTTGCCAGTAAACTTTATTTATTTATTATTTTTCATGAGCAGCCTTATACAATATAAACCCAAAAAAAAATGTAAAAGGGGCTACTTTTCATTGCTTAGGATCTTGGGATATTAAAACAAAATTACCTGACACTAATCTAACTATTTCGTATATATTTTCCAAACCAACACCAGAGGGAGATAAATTTCCAAGCCAATCTTGAAACAAACACATTTATTTGGGTGGGTACATAGAGGAAGTCTTGTGGAGAACAAAAATTAAATAGAAATTTAAGAGAGTAAGCTTCGGTTTACTTTGGCACGGAATGTTTATTACTTCAAGTTTCAAGTTCAAAGGCACTAAACAAGATGTAAAGTTAAGGAAAAGCATCAAATTTTCTGTTTTTCTTCTCTCTTTGCCACAGTTTTTCCTATCAGGAAAAACAACAAAACCCAGAAACACAAAATGCACAAAGATTTTTCTTCCAAAGTAAATAACCCAAGTGAGGAAAAGCACCTGTTTGCCATTGATGACATGGGTTTCAGCAATAACAGTGTCAACAACAGAAGGATCAACATAGGTGATAAACCCAAAACCCCTGGGTCGACCAGTGTGCCGATTTTTCATTATAACCGAGTCTGTAATCTCCCCGTACTTCCCAAAGTACTTCGCGAACTGATCTGCACTCACACACCACCCTCAATCACACAAAACAAACATCAAACAAGCATATCACAATGTAAATTGAAGAATTTGCCATCAAACAAAACAATCTAGATATTTTGGCAGAAGCAATTGAAAGAAGAATGAGCTGACCTAATGTAGTGTCTTTAGCTAAACCCCCGATGAGATTCAAGCCTATTGTTCAAACCAGCAATACAATACATAGCTTTGATGAGATTCGAAGAGAAACATAGAACCAGAGAAAAAGAGAAACAAAGAACCAGAGAAACATAGAACCAGAGAACTTCGTTTGCTGGTAATGGCTATCGATAGAGAAGCGAAGGACTCCGAAAATAGTCGTCGATGTCTGGCTTCCTTCATTCACTGGTGCCCGTGGCTCGACGCCGTCGTCACCCATGCTCACAGTCGCGAGAGAGAGAGAGAGAGATATTTGGTAGAAATTAGGGATTTTGGTTATAAGGGATTGGGGATTTTGGGGGGCGCGGGAATGGAAAAAATGGGGGAACCGAGCGGGCGGGATTGAGAAAAAGCAAAATAAAAAAATTAATTTTCATCATAAATGAATATTTAAATAATAAAAATAAATAAATAATAATTTTTATTTTCTTTTCGTTATTAAGGTTGAAAATTTATTTGTTTCATTTTTATTTTAATGAATAAAAAATTATTATTATTATTTTTTATTTGGTAGAAGTAAGGATAATATTTTAATAAAAAATATTTTCTATTAAGAGTGATGAGTGAGAGAGAGAGACGGAGAGAGAGAGAGACAAATAGACAAAGAGAGAAAGAGATAGAGAGAGACAGAAAAAGGAGAGAGAAACAAGAGATGAGCGATACAAAAAGAGAGAGAAAGAGAGCGAAAAATATAAACGAGAGAGAGAATAGAAAAATAGAGAGATAGAGAGAAGAGAGATGAGCGAGAGAGACAGAGAGAGAGAGAAAAAGAGAAATGAACGAGAGAGACAGCGAGAGAGAAAAGAGATGAGAGAGATAGAGAGAAGAGAGATGAGCGAGAGAGACAGAGAGAGAAGACAAATGAGAGAGGTAGAGAGAAGAAAGATGAACAAAAGACATACAGACAGACAGACAAACAAACAGACAGATAAACAGATAGACAGATAGACAAACAGATAGCAAAAAAGAGTGATGAGTGAAAGAAATAAAGAGAAAAGCGGTGGTAGTTGAATGGCATTTGCAGTAGTGGTAAATGTAGTAGAGAATATGGGTGGTGAGAGAGAGAGAGATTGGTGAGAGACGAATAGAGAAAAGAGATAGAGAGACAGAGAAAGAGACAGAGTAATGAGCAAGAAAGAGACAAAGTGGTCGCTAAAAGTGCATTTTCTTGTAGTGGATCGATAAATCGAAAGGGAGCTCAATAAATAAAGAAGAGATGAGGGAGAGAGTGAGCAAGGCGAACACAGTGGGGGAGAGAGAGACAAACAGACAGACAGACAAACAGACAAGCAAAGAGAGAGAGAAGAGTGATGAGTGAGAGAGAGAGACGGAGAGAGAAAGAGATAGACAGAAAAAGAGAGAAACAAGAGATGAGCAAAAGATAAACAAAAAGAGAGAGAAAGAAAGTGAAAAGAGATTAACGAGAGAGACATAGAAAAAAAAAAAGAGACAGAGAGAGTGGTAATGGTAGTGGTCATAGTTTCACCCATTGATTTAAGTATGGTATTTGTTTTGAGCCTTCAAATCATAATTCTACATCCATTTTTCAAAACTCAATTCAAAATATAATCATTACTTTTCGAAACTCATAACCAAACACATAATTCAAAACTCTTTTCAAAACTTAATTCAAATCAATTTTTTAAATATTTAAATATTTTAAAAATATTTTAATTTTGTGAGAGACAAATAAAGAAGAGAGATAGAGACAGAGAGAGAGACAAGTGGTTGCTAAAAGTGTATTTTCTTATAGTGGATCGATAAATCGAGAAGGAGCTCGATAAATAGAGACGATGGGAGTAAGAGAGTGAGCAAGGCGAACATAGTGAGGGAGAAATAGACAAATAGACAAGTAGACAGAGAGAGAGAGAGAGGAAAGTGATGAGTGAGTGAGAGAGAGATAGATAGAAAAAAAGATAGAGAGAGAAAGAGAGAGAGAGATATAGAGAGAGATAGAAAAAGAGAGAGAAACAAGATATGAGCGAGAGATAGACAAAAAGAGAGAGAAAATAGAGCGAAAAGAGATGAGCGAGAGAGAGAGACAGAGAGAGAAGAGAGATTGGCGAGAGAGATAGAAAGATAAGAGAGAGAGAGAAAGAGAGAGAGAGAAAAGAAATGATAGAGATAGAGAGAACAGAGATGAGCGAGAGAGACAAAGAGAAAAAACAGATGAGAGAGATAGAGAGAAGAGAGATAGGCGAGAGACACAGAGAGAAAATGAGAGAGAGAAACAGACAGAGAAAGAAGAGTGATGAGTGAAAGAGATAAAGAGAAGAGAGAGAGATTGAGACAGAGAGACAGGAAGATGAAAAAATGAATGAAAAGAGAAATGTTATATCAAAAGAGTAAGACGACATTGTTTTTTTTAATTTTTTTTGCGACAGAAAAATACCATTGAATTTATTCAAACCATTTTGTGACTGTATATATATGAAGCTATCTCAAAACCACAATCACTATGCTAGGTTAGAGTTTTCCAAAAACTCTTTTAAGAAAATTATACTTTGTTGTTTTCCGTGTTATATTGTTTTTACTGAATTTTTTTAATATTTTAAGTATTTTTTTTTAATTTTTAGACACATCTAACATAAATACACCTAAAAAATTTAAAAATTGTAAAAAAAATCTTTTAAAAATTCACTAAATACCAAAAATACAATAATTCAATACATTTTTTTTGTATATTTATGTATTTATTAATTTTTAAAAATATTTTTTCATAATTTTTTTATTTTTTAGATACATGCAAGTAAGGTGCATCTAAAAAAAATATTTAAAATTTTAAAAATATTCACTAAAAACAAAAAAAAAACACGAAAGTCACTTTTTTGCGACGACAGAAAATGCCGTCTCAAAAAAGCAGAGTATTTGAGACGGCAAATTGTGCCGTCGCAAATGCTCTGCTTTTTTGAGACGGTATATGGTGCCGTCGCAAATACTCTATTTTTTTGAGACGGCATTTTCTGCCGTCGCAAAAAGTGACTTTTTGAGACGGCAAGTGTGCCGTCGCAAATAGTTCCGTCTCATATACTCACTTTTCTTGTAGTGATAAATGCTACAGAGCCTCACTGAATTGGTATGTGAAGAGTTTAATATGATGTATGATGCTCTTAATAACGATGCGAAGAAGAGGCGAGAAAAGCTTGAGGGAAAATATGCTGTTTATTAATGAATTACATTAGATCCAGCACAATTTTTCTGTTTAGTGTAATCATTGTTTGGTCAGTGGTGGAGTTTGAGTTTTTGTTAATAAATTTGTTTTCTACGAAATGTGAACTGCCTGAGGTTGACGATTGTCTTCAAGTTCATGTCTAACTTGACCATCACCACCATAATTATTGTTGTCAGCTATAATCCTCAAAATAATATTTTTAAGTCATGCTCTCTTTTAGGCTGAGTTGATATAGTTATTGTAGACAGGTAGTAATTTAAACAAGAATTTTGTCAGCTGGAAATTAAAATTATGAAGATTTTTATAATAGTATCATGCTGTGGTACCAAAATTATTTTATTAAATGGAGGTTTATAATCTGCATATACGTCTCCCTTTAGTCTTAATTTTGTCCTTACAGTTCATTTAATTTTTGAAGTTCAGTACCATAGAGGGATTCCACCTCTTTTTCTTTTCTTTTCTTTTCATTTC
The DNA here is from genome assembly GCF_055761805.1 of Camellia sinensis. Taxonomy (NCBI): domain Eukaryota; kingdom Viridiplantae; phylum Streptophyta; class Magnoliopsida; order Ericales; family Theaceae; genus Camellia; species Camellia sinensis. The sequence goes on from NC_138962.1 coordinate 31,645,255, forward strand.
TTTTAATTTCTAGAGCTATGATGGCAGTATGTGATATGTAGTATGAGACTTTGGTTGTTTTTTATTTTGTTTTTTCTTTCTGTGAAGGACTCCTTGTTTTCCTTTTCTCTTGTACTTTTCTTCTTTTCTATTAATTCTATTAATATTTGTTGCCGATAAAAAAGAAGTTGCGTATTATGATCCTTCCAGCGGCACTGAATTTTTTTATTATTTGATTTATGTTGTCTCATCTTGTCATGCATGTTACAATCAAGCCTAATAGCATCACACTCAGACACCTATTCATTGACAGTATCTTGTATTATTCCTTCATTTTGGTTCGGTAGATACACAAGTAAGAAATAAAAAAGTGCTTGTTGTCATGCCTAGGAGTCAGATAACAATCACACACAAGCACCCAAACAAGAACACACAAATATTTACATGGTTCGGTAAAATGCCTATGTTCATGGGCAGCAAATTTCACTATATGGAGAGAAATACAAAATTACAACAAGGGAGGAGGAGGAGACACTAATCTCACTCAACTCATGCTCACACTCTCTCTTGTTTATACACACTGTAATTTCCCACACAACTCCTTCCTACCTCTCCCTACTTATACACAACAAATGGAGAGGGAGAACAGACAACGGAAGAGTGCCAGCTTACTCTCCTCTTTCGGTGGAAAGCTTTGGAAAGCACATGGTGGGATCTCATTTTCCTCATTTCTGTACCTACTCCTTGACTTGGAGTATTTCGGTGCCTACTTGACTTGGAGCATCCAAGCCAATCTTCAACACTTGTTTTGCTCACTCTGACTGAACCTCATCTTTACATTGAGAGCCAAATTGTTGACTAGTGAAATTTCCACGATTCATCTATATTTGATTGGAGGAGAAATTTCCATGATTCAATCTGAATTTGATTGGAGACTCTGCAATTACGTATTCATCATTTAGGCTTAAACTTTAATCATGTTGGCACAGTTTCAGAATGTTATTAAGTTGAGGTTAATTCTTTTTGAACAGTTGTTGTTCCAACTACATTTTGGGCTATGGATTTTGAGGGTACATTCCCATCAAGTGGGGGCTTCAAGTTGTTTGTTTATCTGTAATATTTTGTGGAGCTGAGCCGTTATTGATATATAAGAGATGTTGACCTGAAGTTATCACTCTTGGAAGGCGCATTGGTAGATATATATGTGCAAGAATGTTCATCTTTCTAGAATTTGATTATGTTATTGGTCAGACTACAGTAGTGCTGTGGAGTTATCCTTTGTTGGAAGCTCACTAGTTTATTTAATGTTTGAGGAAATACTACGCTACGATTTTGAAGAGTTATTAACAATGCTTTCTCATTGCTTTGCATCTTATCTGATGCAATCCTTTCTTTTCTACATATTTGTTATTTCAGGTAGACAGGGTGAATTGGGTTTCTAAATAATTATCAAATTAAAATTTTAATCCAAACAATAAATATTTGCTCAACAATATAAGGTAGAGACATAAAATGAGTGGTTCGGTATCCCGGGCCTACGTCTATTCCTCAAATATCCTCCTCGAGAATTCCTCAACTATTCTTCAAATAGTAATACACCACTAACTTCATGGGTGTTAGTGAACCTTTACAACAATCCCGATCACTACGACTAGTTTAGAATTCGGTACTTAGTCACATCTCGCCAACTGATTTTATCCAAAAAATCACTCACAAAAATAACAAGACTAGTTTTGAATCCAGTGCCTAATCTCACCTAACCCAAGTGATTTTATTCTGAAAAATCACTCATAAAAACTCTCTTTTTTTTTTTTTTTAAACAAGAATAATAAGAATAAATGATAGAAAACCCTTTTACAATTTTGCTCATACTCTCAAAAAATTTTCTCTCAATAGAAATAATTAATCATTGATAGTACACAACACACTATTTGAAAATATTTCAATATCACAAAATTTAAATAGAAAACCCTTACTCACTTCTTGATTTTTCTCCCCATAAAGCACTTGTCACGACCCAAACTCGTCCCTATAGGTTTAGCATCGTAACCAGCCAGTAATCCTGGGATTACTAAGGCCTCTGAACAAATAAATAAAATACAGGCCTTTGAACAAATAAATAAAATATAGGGGCTAGCGGAAGCAACTACAAACATGTAATGTCCATAGAGCTATGTAGACATACATGGAACTGAAAATTTTAAACTTAATTTACATAATTAAGACGTCATACTCACGTCACCATTCATACAAACAGACAAACAAAAGGCTTGCTCAACTTAATAAAAGAAATACAAAAGATCTTAACATGATTCACAAAAACTTGACCATTACAAAAGGGAACCTCTTTGGGAGGCACTGTGGCTGGCTAACAGAACGAAACTCCAGGCAATCAACTCTGAGCCTGGTCACGCGCCTGGTCACCTGCATACATACATACATAATACGGTGAGTTGAAACCTAATAAATAACAACAGAGTAAATGATTTATGAATGATATCCAAACAGTTTCAAGAATTAGAGTTCATATCAGAAACAGATTCAGATTCATATATGTAACCAGAAGTCTCAAGCAATTATATGTGGTACATTCATTAGCTATCATATTATCTTGGTCCTAGGACCCATATGCATAGTCAGTACCGACAACTCCAAAGGTCCATATCTTGTACACAAGTAGCCATGATATTGTTTCCCCCGGGTAAGGGCCATAGGATTATAAGCCACGATATTGTTTCTCCCGGGCAAGGACCATGTGAACTAAGGATGCCACAAATACATGTCAGAAAATCAGACATTTATTCATTATTCATAAAATAACAGTTCATAAACAGATCGTATCTTATTCTTCTGAAAATACTTATAATCAAACATAGCTTTACAGAGTTGTTACTCACAGATAGCTTCGATAGCAAAATGGACAGAGCAGACAGATCGGATAGCCTATGGCACGTGACCTACACAAACACATAGCAAATGCACATTGAACACACGCTCGGAAAACACATAACTCATTCCTTTTTCTATCTTGGTGTGTTTCTAACTTTTATCCTCATTATTATGTCTTAATTAAGGCTTATGAATGCTTAAGATGCAATGAGGATGCCAAAATGTAAGTTGAAATAGTTAGTTAAATTTTAAAAAATAAGGCAGTCTGCTCAAGCGCAACTTTGGTCGCTTGAGCGGGTTGCAAAGTTTGCAAAAGTACTGGTTGCATGATTTTTACGCTCGACCGTCGCTTAAGCACAAGACTGGGTAAACAGGGTCTTTGTTCGAGTGCAATTTCCTACGCTCGAGCGGTCTACAAAGTCTGTAAAACTTCTATAGGAGCTCTCATTTTATGCTCGAGAGTAACTTCGATCGATTGAGCGGAGGGTCAAAAATAAGGGTGGTCACTCGAGCGCAGGGTCTGCTGCTCGAACCAACCCCCAAACTCTACAAAAGTACTGGCAACTCGCATTTTCCGCTCGAGCGCACACTCCATTGCTTGAGCGGAGGGTGCAAATTCTGGAATTTCTAGATTGCTGATTCAAGTCCAAAACTCAATTTCAAAGCTTCAAAACACATCCTTTTGGGCCAAAACTTGGTAAAACATTGAGAAACTCATAGTATATGATGAATTACAAACCATTTCGCAAAATCAAGCCCAAAAGTTTTGCCAATTGTACAAAACAAAACTTGAAACTTCCAAAACATAGCATGCATGAATTGTTTTGAACTCCAACCTCCCAAAGCATGATCAAATGATATAAAATGTCATGAAACTTGATGAATTTCCAAAACCAAGCTATGATCAATGCATACATGTGAGAATTCTTCAAAATCAAACTCCAAATGCAAGAGAATTTGCATGCATGTAAGGTTATCTTCTTAATTCTTCTTCCTAGCTCAATTCTTTGGATTAATTATCTAACTCTCTTGAATTTATGCATTAAGTGCCACAACTACACAACTAAAGGAGTGAATTTCTACCTCAAGCTTTGAATTTTCAAGTGTAGAGGCTTAATTCTTCCAAGATTGAGCAATTCTTTGGTTTTCCTCTTAATCTCTCCAATTCCTCTAACAATTCCTATGTTGAGTTCAATATCCTACCTTCTCTCTCTCTCTCTCAAAGTTTTTTTTGTCTGCAAAAAGCATACACCATAGCACGTTATCCTGAATATTTCTCGTCAACTTATCCATAACTAAAGCAAAAAGGTAAGGACTTAAGGTAGATCCTTGGTGTAACCCTATAGTGATAGGAAATTCATTTGTCTCTCCAGTAGGCGATCTAATAGTGGTCACCACCCATTCATACATGTTCCTAATTACATCAACGTAACTTTTTGTCACTCCTTTCTTCTTTAACACCCACCATATTATATCCCGGGACACTCTATCATATGCTTTTTCAAGGTCGATAAACACCATATGAATGTCTTTTTTTTTCTTTTTTTTTTCTACATACTTTTCTATTACTCTCCTCAAAAGGTAGATCGCTTCCATTGCAGACTTGCCAGGCATAAACCCAAACTAATTCTCTGACACCTCTGTTATATCTTGTAATCAACGTTCCATCACCCTCTCCCACACTTTCATTATATGGCACATTAGCTTGATTCCTCTATAGTTGTTGTAATTATAGACATCTCCTTTATTCTTATAGATGGGCACTAAAATACTCTTTCTCCACTCATCTGGCATGTTCCTATTCAACAAAATTTTGCTAAACAACCTAGTCAACCAAGCAACCCCCTTTTTACCTAAACACTTCCAAGCTTCAATAGGGATATCATTGGGTCCTAAAGCCTTATTTGATTTCATCTTCTTAAGTGCAATCTCCACTTCAAAGTTCCTAACCCTGCGATAGAACCTATAGTCTTGGTTTATCGTACTACTAGTTATTTCTTCCTTTATTGTCGTACCTCCATGTTCCTCATTTAATAGTTTCTCAAAATAATTCTTCCATCTTTCCTTAATCTCTTCATTCTTCACCAATACCTTATAATCATCACTCTTGATGCACTTAACTTGATTAAAATCTCTTTTTTTTCCTCTCCCGTATCTTAACAAGATTGTATACCCACTCTCTCCCTCCTTACTATCTAGTATAGTGTATAGGTCATCATAAGCTTTTAACTTAGCCTCTTTCACTACTTTTTGACCTCCTTATTAGCCAATATATAGCTCTTAAGGTTTTCCTCAGTTCTATCATTCTGCCACTTTTTGAAGCACTCTTTTTTTCCTTAACTACCGCTTGAATCTCTTCCCTCCACCACCAAGTTTCCCTAGAGCTGGGTCTCATCCCTTTCGACTCTCCAAGCACTTCCCTTAAGATTCTCCTCATACAATTGGCCATCGAGTTCCACATAGTATTAGCATCATCTTCTAAGTCCCAAGTACCTTCTTTATCCATTCTATTATTAAATATTTCTAGTTTATCCCCTTTTAGGTCCCACTATCTCGTCCTACGATGCCCACCATCCTTCATAGCATGGTATTGCCCTCTAAAACATAAATCTCGTACCAAATCCTATGTTGAGAGGCTAGGCTCTCTCTAGGAATCACCTTAAATCATTGCATTTTAGGCGGTCCAATTTTCTCACTAAGAAGTAATCTATTTAGTTCTTAACTGATTTACTCTTAAAGGTGATCAAATGCTCCTCCCTCTTCTTATACATAGTATTGGCCACCACCAGGTCAGAAGCCAACGCAAAATCTAAGATACTCTCTCCAGCCTCATTTCCCATAATATATTAGACATCATCAAAATTAAACCATATGATTAACATTCTTCTGTTGGAAAAATGGTTTATATAGGCATATTTTGGGCCGACTTTGAACCTAAAATTGAGTGGGCCCCGAACGTCTTTTGGGGCGGGTCCGAAGAGGTGAAGTGTGCCTTGCCACGTGGCAAGTCACACGGTGAAGACGGTTCGTCAAAACCATTTATGAGTGAATGGGAACATGAAGTCGTTTTTGGGTTCATGGAATAGGAAATTTAAGGAAGTAAATGTAGGTTTCTTTGGAAAGGGTTGTCCCACATTGAAACTTTAAGAGAGTTTATTTGTGTATATAAGCTCTAGCCTACAATACTTGGGTTGGGCCCCAAGGGGCACCCCCAGTTTGTAGAAGTGAGGAGTTATGGACAAAGTGAACCTTAACCCAAACCACCACACACGCGTGCGCGCCGCCGCCGTCGCCGTCTGGCCTAGCCGTGCCGGGCGCGGGTGTGGGTGGTGGGTGGTGGGTCGGTTCTAAAGATTAATTTTTTAGACAAAATTTATTTGAATTTTTTGTGAGAAAAATTAATTTAAATTTTGTGATTTGAATTTGAATTCAAATTTTATTGTCCAATAATTTAGCCTTCAAATTTCATTTTTTCCCAAACTGTTTAACAGGTTTTTAAACTGTCGGACATATTCAAAGCTGTCCAAAACAGATTTCTTCAATTTCGGACAGTTTCATTCAAACAGTGTCATACAGCAGTTCTTGGCAGTTAGATAACTACTACAGTTTGGACATCTGTTCAATTCAAATTGCACCTGTTCACTTCAATTTTAGTACCTATTCGGGTCTATATAATCTAGACTTGTTCCAGCAGATTTTGGTTGATCAAAACTTCAAGTAAATTTTGTCCAGACTTGTTCTTTAATCTGTTGAAATTCTGGATAGTTTCTAAATCTGCACATATTCAAATTTGTCTAGTTTCTATACTAAATATGTTCAAGGGTTTAGCATATGTTGAAGTTATAGAAACTTATCTGTTCGGACAGCTTTTGTTGCCTACATATACCAAACATTTCCAGCAGTTTTTGTTCATGGAAAGCAGTCTGAAAAATACTCCTTTTGCTGCCCAACGTTGTTTTGTTTTGCATTATTCTACATTTTAGTTTTAGAATAAATTTCAGAGAGTTAGAACACAGGTTTGGTTCGTCGAACAAATTGTTTGGAGTGCTACTACAATTTGTGAAGATCATTGTATCCTGGGAGATAGACGCCACTCAACCGTAAGCACCGTAGCGGGGCGAATCTGTCTTAAGGACAAAGTGTCACACACTCGACTTGGTCTTTGAATTTTTAATTCAGTTCGATAAATAAATTTGGTACGTTATTTATTTATTTGTTTGACTTTGTTTCAATTTATTTTATTTACACAGAAGATTGTTCCAACAATCTTCCAACATTTTCCCCTTTTTGATTATGGCAATACAAGTATTAATTTGACACAAAATTTCATCGGAATAAATGTAACAAAAAAAATTTCAACAATCATAATACAGACATTTATTTGCATTATACTTTCTCATTTATTAACAAGTTCTTTGTCTAATAAATTTATATATAAATCATATTTCTTCTCTCCCTTTAACATCATTGAAATAAAAGTTTAATATGGGTGAGGAAAATCAAATTTTCTTTTGAAGTAAATATAGTAAGAAATATTTAACAATAATAATGCAATCATTTATTTTCTTCCTCTTTAAAAAAATTTGACAAACAATTCATATATAATTGTTATAACTTATCCCTTTTTTTAATGTAATGAAAATATTTGTCCAGATAAGGAGTAAGATAATAATTTAGAATAATTTTAGGATATATCTTAAAAAAAACTCCCCCTAAGATTATGTATATAGTCAAAAAAATAATTTTAAGAATACTCCCCCTAAAGTTACGTTTCTCATAAAACATTATCTCTCCCTCAATTATTTATTTATCCTCCAAATACATTTTTTATTTCTTCCTTGGGGCATTTTCAAATATGACTTGCACTATAAGATTTAAAAAATAAGTTTATGTACATTCTTCATTTCTATTGTGACTTAAAAAAATATCTAATTATAATACAAGTCATCATGAAAAATGCACTTTAAAGATGTAATCATATCAAGTCATGTATTTGTCAAGAGGTGTACAATCAAATTTTTTTGATTTTCCAAAATGTAACAAATACCATAATATAGACTCAAATAAATATTTTAATATTTGATTATTTAGTCTCGTGTTCAGTGATGCCTTGTCTTCATTCAATCACATATAGTTCTAATAAGTATCAATTCAGATGTAAATATATAAATTCAATCAAGCAAATTCAGCACATGCTATACCATAAAAATTAACTTTTTAATAAAGTGATTCATGTAGATAATCAAGATATAATAAAATCACATTTTTTTTTAATATTTATTTTCTATATCATTCCCATGGCTTAAGTGACATCATATAAGCATGTTATGACATCATGTAAGCATGGTATGACATTACAAGAAATTAAGGTTTTAAAAATAAAATTTTAGAGATAAAAATAATTTGTGTATAAAAATTATACTTTTAAGAACAAAACGAAGGAATTTTAAAAAAGAAATACTTAATCATATTATTACATTTTTAAGATAAAGTTATTTGGTTGCAAAAGAGTAAGTGACTTTTTGCATACTACTTTAGTTGGTTGCCAATAAAATTAACTCATACATTATTCTATTATATTTTCATTCTTTGCACAATTATAGTCGGGATTTCATTTCCTCTCCACACCACTCTCTCTCTCTCATCCCTAATTTCATTGTTGATTTCAATACCTGCTCTCAAAGACTCCTGATTGGTGGTTTGTTGATTTTGTCCCCGACAATTTCGATCCCTAATCTGATCTCTCTCGACAGGTATTTCAGCGATTTCAATCCCAGGTTTGATCGATTAATCGATTATTTATTTGAGCTAAAATTTATACGAAATCGATGATGTTTTTATGTGTCCGATTCATTCATTTTTAATTCATTTCTTGTAAATTTACAATTGTGAAATTTGGATGAACAATCTTTTTTTTGATGGTTTTTCCACTCCTCACAGTTCAGATTCCTTTTTGTTTGTTTTGGCATAACATTGATTTGAGAGATTGTGTTTCTTCAGTTTGTTTGCTTGGAACTCATATTTTTAGTTTCAATTTATACTTGAATTTGGTTTTCCGAACATTAGGATCTATTATTGTAACATTGATCTGTGGATTTTTTTTTTCTAATTATTTTAGAGAACAAATTATTTAGTTCTAAGTGACATGGTTCTGTTTTTAGATCAACTTTTACTCAAATTTCTCTGGCAATCAACTTTGACATGGTTCAGATTGTAGGAAGAGGTGAAGATTGGGTTCCATCTTTTGATCTTCAGCTGTTCCACTTACACAATTTTATTTATATATAAAATGAAATATTGATAGGTTTCTATAGTTTGTTTCTCTTAATATGATTGGATTGCAAGTATATGCTAGTACAGGTTATTAATCACTGTGCTTTTAACATCTCTGTGCTACTTATTATTTCAGGTTTTGGTGTTTGTATCTTCATTCACTGGTATGGGGTAGCTGATAGCAAAAACGTACTTTTTGAAATGGGGTAAAATTTTATATATTTTTCTCAATATCATTTCAACAAGAGTCTCGTGCACTAGGCCTTTTTTGAGTGGACTGTATACATTAGGTTTGTTTGCTGAATCACGGGGATAGAAGCTTACTCGGGAGTGCAGCAGGCGATTTAGAAAAACATTCTCCTTTTCGTCTATATATATATTTGCATAATTACACTTTTCATAGGAGTTATTCCTTTTACTTATTGTTCTACAGGGAATTGTTTTCATTGGGAGTAATGTTTGTAATTGAACTTCAGATTAAGGGAATGCTGAAATTAGGAGTTTAGTACATCTAACTTGGAGGTAGTTTACGTTTCTTCTCCAATTGGAGGTAGCTGATATGTGAGGTCACTACTTCAAAATGGAGTATGTTATGCACCTCTCTTTCGTTGTTGGTGCCATGATCAATTCATGAGATATATCATTAATAGCAATGAACTTGCTTGTTATAATATTGGTTTAATTTACTGATGTTCTGGAATTGAAATCTGCCTTCACCTTTTTCTATAGCCAGTAGCCAATGAATGTAATGATGTTAATGGGTGTGAATTATGATTATTGCATATGGAATGAGTACAGGAACTTGGAGTAGATAATAGATATAGAAGGGATGTGTTCAGAAATGGAAAATGAAGTTTTTAATGTGGTTTAGCTTAGTACATAAGTGAATTTTCTGGTTATATTCCCTTTACTTTGTCTTATTGTCTTGCTAATGTTGTGGTCATGACGCGGCAGATTGAGTCTTCCTCCCCCTCCCCCCAATAATCTATATATTGTTATTAAGAATTAATGAAAGATTAAAGGATTTTCGTAGCATTTCGTTTATGATCCTAGACTTTGCTTTTAACAATCCAATGGAAAACCCATTCTCTCTTATTATTTTAATGAACTTTTGTGCTTAAAAAATGAATCCATGCTCTGATACATTTTCAATTTGTGAACTCCAGCTTTCGCGAGCCACTAACGGCAACGTACTGCCCCTCTGTGACGTCACTACAACATCACTGTGACGTTGACCCTTATATCTCACCATTGGTGTTTTACCATTATTGGCTTCCCTCTGTTGCAATCTACACCGCTGGCCTCGGCTGTCCAGCGTTAAACACGGTTGGCTTCGCTCTGCTGCAAGTTCGTTACCGGCTTCAACTATTCCAGCACCAACCACACACGTTGCTCGCTCAATGCGACGTGTGTGGTTGCTAACTTCTTTCCGACACCATTGTTGCCTCCGGCCTCAACTTGTTCGACGCCGACCATGCACATTCGCCCACTCAACGCAGCATGTGTGGTCTTGTCCAGCCTAGCTTGGTCTTGTTGTTGGCCCTGTGTGTCCTTGTCTCATATTTATCACTCTACCACTGCCTCTAGCCACGGCTCGCTCCAGCTCCGGTTTGTAATATTTCCCAAATTCTTTCTTGTCTATTATTGCTTCGAACCTGTTATTGGCTTGGTTCAAATCCACATTCTCTTCTTGCTTTGATGGACTTTTGTGTTTATGAATTTAGATCTACTAGACCATAATGCTTGTGAAGTTAAATTCCACTCTTGCTGAAATTGTTAAGCGTGAGGGTGAATTTTTTTTTTAATTCATGAATTTGGATAAATCAACACTTGCTTGGGCTTTCCATTCTTGGAATATGCCATGAATGATTTTTATTTTTGAGTTGAAATTTGCCAAAGAAATTTTGAGCTATGAACATTGACTTGAGAGGAACATTCTTGCAACTTGTAGGACAATTTACTGAATCTTGTTACGGATGAGAAATATAAAATACTTCTGATCTTGGATCTAAAATTTGCCATTGAACTTCACTCTATCCAAATTTTTGAGCGCTGTATGAATTGGATCCTTAATATGAAACACAGTGATTTTGAGAAGATGACCTGCTTGAATTTCATCACAAAACGGTCTATGGCATTGCACCTCTTATTGATGACAGAAACTTGAAATCTATATGTTGATGATACACACATTGGTACTTTAATTTGTTGAGCTTGAAGATGTTGAGTGAATCTTGAACCCATATTGTTGAATATAAATTTTGTTGATGAGCAATTGATCATTGTAGTTTCGAGGAAGATAATGCCATACTCAACCATATATATTTGACGACTAATACTCTTGACACTTTGAACCTTATGAACACTTTCCTTGCGGGAATTAAAAGCTGTAGCATAGAATAGAGCTACATATTGCTGTTTGTTGATCTTGTGAATACCCGAGAAAATGAATTGCTAATGACGTCCGAGGTTGAATCTGTTAATAAACCCATCATGTTACATGTAAATCTTATTATCAGATGACTGATTGTTGTAACCCTTAGAATAGTAGACATCGAGCCTGAATTCTTGATGTAAAAAATTCCTTATAAAATTTCTTGAATTTGTGGATTCTCTGAGAAACGAATAGTTAATGTCAAAATTTCGTTTGAATGTGTTGCTTCAACTCCAATATTCTGAATTTTAATACGAACAACTCCTTGCTATTTATACCTGTTATTTCAGTTATATGTCTTCTCGAAAGAAATCTGTTGTCCTAGGGTCATTAGAACCGGCTCTCATGAAAGAGAGGGATGTACCTCCGGCGTCCGAGTGGAGGAAATCTCCTTACTTTGGTCAGAAGGACCCGTTTTGGTGAGCGGCTACCTCTACCACTTCTCTTCTGTCTCCGAAAGGGGCTCCATTATGTCTCTCTGAGGACACTGACTCTAGACACGAGGCCCTCATTTCCCTTTCTTCAGTGCTACGCTTTAGGGTTGAGCAAGGGGACTTTCCATACTGCTATCCCCAGTTCAAGGCCTTCTCAAACCCTCATTTTGATTGGCAGAAGTGGGTGGATGATGTCCTCTCGGACAGGAGCCTCTGTCAGCGGCTTCAAGAGGCCCGGCTATTGGTCCCAGGGAAAATATCTCAATCCCTATCCATCCGTCGCAACAATGCTAGCATTAAAGCCATGGCTCTTCGGTGGAGTACCGAGACACACACCTTCATACTTGGCCAGCACGAGATGGGGCCCACCCTCGAGGATGTGTTCATGTTGCTGCGTTTGGAAGTGACCGGCCCTGATGCCTTCTACCATGAGCGGACACCCTCCGAGGATGATTCTTTGATCCAATCTCTAAAGCTAAATTTTCAAGCTTGTGGTCGGTGGAGTTCCGTATTTGATGGTTCAGCGAGGAGGACCAATCGAGTGAGGACGTACCATGCCTCCTACACTGCATGGATCCACTACTTCTTCAGAGATCTTCAGCCCCTGGCTAGAGATGCTGACCTTGATTCTCAGGAGTATGAGGTCGGCCCGATGTATGGCTCTAGGCTCTATTTTTTTAATTTCTGGCTTGCTTCTTTCATTCTTCATTCTTCCGAGCACACCTCCGGATTCTCTCAATCCTTTTGTCTTCCCCTTGGCAGTTAGGTTCTTCAGAAGGGATCGGATTCCTTTGGCTCCGCTATTTCTTGGGAATCTTTATTACCAGCTGGATCTACTACATCGAGACATGGTTCGTTCTATGGGTCGATATGAGCCTGTTTTCTTCATTCACAACCAGTTCCTGCTTTGTTTCTTCTTCGAGAGGTTCCCAAAGTTTGCCCCTACTCCAACTATATTCGAGGCAGAGGTTCTTCGGGAGATAGTGAATAAAGATGGTATCCCCGTGCTCGGTATTGACAGATCTCACACATTTGAGAAAGCGAAGTCTTACTAGCCATTGATCACACGTTGGTCACGTGCCATTTCCACCTTATCCTTGAATACTTTGGTGGATGATCCCTGGTGCTTTGTGGCACGCCCTTATGTATGCCCACCGGTGGGTGTGGCAACACCGCTTATCTATCATGGTTCCTCCTGCCTGGTGTACTTTCCTTTGCTGAAGGGTATCTTTGCATGCCTTGTTGATATGCTGATAATGATTCGTCCAAGTTCATTACTGATATGGCATAAGGAGGGCATTGATAGCGCTGTCTACAGACCTGACAGAGTGGCATGCCAATTTGAGTTTGACCAGTGTGCCCCGGGGCCAGCATCTCTTTCATTATCTTTCTTAGAGAGCTACGGACACTTTACTCACAGAGTCGTACACACCATGCTTCCTATATCCGGTTCTTTGACAATGCCAGGCTTGAGTCGAGTAGGGGGTTTCACCCCCTTTTTCAGACAATATTGGCGGAAGAATATCGATACATTTATTGAATTTGTCCAGAGCAGACCGACCATATGTTTGCCTCTGTCGATTTATAAGGACTCTTATCTTCGGCTGCCTAAGAGCTGAAAATCTGATAACATGTACGAGAGTTTCTTCACTTCATCTGCTCCAACTGACCCTCCAGCTCGGGCGTCTGCTTCTAGCTTGGCAATTGCTTCTCCAGAGCCAGTCCATTTGAATAAGGCCTCTGGTCCTCGGACGACCTGTCTTAAGAAGATGGCTCATAAGAGGGCTTCTGATGCCAGTCCTTTCACTCCTCGCCTTTCCAAAAGGCTCCATTAGGTACCCAATTTTTTTTTTTGATTTGAAGGTACTTTCCTTCTTGCGACTATACCTTCTTAAATGAACACTTTTTATTTGCCCCTACTGTGTAGGACCCTGCGGTTGCTAACGTTCTCAGTACGGTGGCTACTAGCCATGCTGCCTCCACTAGGCTAGACTCAGACTTGGACGACACCATCCCTTTGTCTGCAAGACTTGTGAAGATGCGCACCCCTCGTATAGCAATTATAGATGATGATGATGATAATGAGGTTGAGTCCTCCGATCATTTTTGTGACCTTATCCCACGCATGCGTCGTCACTATTCTATCGTAACTGAGGAGGAGCACTATCTTAGTGACGAGGTTATCGGGGCTCATTGTTCTGATGTTGAGATTGCTGAAGGGATGATGCCGCAGAAATTGATACCGCAGGCCGTGCTTCTAGAAGCAATGTAGAGATGAGGTGCGCCTCTGGGAATGGTGTGGAGGTGGATGTGCTAGAAATCTCTGAGACTCGCTCTGGCACTTATGGTGATTCTTATCCTCCAGCCTTCCTTCCTTCTTCAGGGATGACTGCTACAGTTCAAGCTTCATTAGACATTGAGATCGATCAGGTGCTCCCTGTACGGCCAAGTGACTTTGTTGATGCTAGGAGCCCTTCAGTTGCTCCGGCTTTGCATGATGATTCTCCCTCTGGTAATCTTTCTTTCTGAAATTTGTCATGTACTTCTATTTGTGAGAAATCTTTACTCAAATGGCTTTATTATTCCTTACCCCTAATAAGACTTCCTTATCTTTTCTTCAGTGTTAGCTGCTATCGGGGTCCTGCCTTCACCTGCCTCGGACTTTGCTCCGACTCTCTTTATGACTCCTCATGGTTCTTCTTCTCAAGGGGAGACACCTACCTTTGAGACGACTGGTAGAGGTTCTTCATCGCAAGTGCCTTCGAATATTTTGGATCTGAATCTCAGTGATTTCTACTTTGATAGTGATGCTTTTGGTCTTTCCCCTTATCGCTCCGCATTCTCAGGCTCGGGACCTCTGCCAGAAGTTCCCTCTCCGGGTGGTTCATCTAACCCGATAGACATTGGGGAGATTCCTGAGACTAGCAGCTTTCGGCCGCAATTCCTCCTTCGGCTTCTGGCAAAGTATCGTTTCTTCATTATTGGGTAGCTCCTAAGTTTGCTTCAGTTCTACAGCTTGTGCATTCGAGTTACCTAGAGACCTTTGCTTCATTTGCTTGCCAATGTCCACTCATTCAGACTGCTCTTCTCGAGTCTTTTGCCACTATCTTACATAGCTTGGACAGGCAACGGCTGTGTGACCTTAATGGGAAAGTAGTCGAGATAGCGTATCAGGGGATCTCTGACATGGAGCGTCACCAAGTGGATTTATCATGGCTTCAAAAGCTCCTTGATATAGCTTCGAATGCCAGTCATCGGGTGGAAATTTTGTCTGTGCTTGCCTCTTATCGGACCTCTATAGATGAGACAAAGGCAACTCTTCGTGAACTTGAGTCGCGCTATGCTTAGGCCTTGGAGACTTTAGAGGCACACTCTGCTGTTTGTCCTCCAGATGTAGATGTGACGGGCAGCTTTTTCGAGGGTGTTTTTAGGAGAGATTGAGTTTTTTTTTTTTTTACTTTCTTGCCCCTTTTGATAAAAATATTTTATCTAGGACAATGCAATGAAATGACAAAATCCTTGTTGTTTGGAGATTTTCGCATTGTTTTCTCATTCTTCTTGATAAAATATTTATTTCGAATGATACAGTGGAAAGAACAATCATATGCACATGTTTATAAAAGCTGAAATATTCTCATTAATTTTTTAACTTTCTTGACAAAAGCATAATATATTCACTGCAAGTGATAGGATAAATATACTCCATAAAGAAAACCAGCTTCTTTATAACGTAAGGGAAATACAACTTTTAGACAAAGTAAGAAAATGAAAATGAATTTCAACATAGATGAGTCTATCTACGGGTAGTAACGCTTGATAAACTTTGCATTGAGCGGGCCAGTTTGGAAGCAATCTTCAACCCTTACAAGCTTGTAGTACCCGCTTGTGCTTACTTGAACCACCTTGTAGGGCCCTTCCCATTTTGGAGAAAACTTGGGCAAGGGTTGTCCTCGCATGATTGGGTCTACGATCTTCCATACTAGATCACCTTCGAACTTTCTTGGCACCACAGTCTGATTATAGGCTCGGGCAATGGACTCATGATACCTTTCCATGACTTTTGCGGCTCTATCATGCTTTTCCTCTAATGTTTCCAATCTGGTGGTTCAAGGCTCCAGTACCATCCCCGAGGCAAGAGCCATCCGAGCAGATGGTGTTTCCAACTCTATAGGTAACACTGCCTCGGACCCATACACAAGGGAGTAAGGAGTTGCTTGAGTTGGCTTTCTCTTTGAAGTGCGATACGTCCATAGGGCTACTATCAACTGTTCGGACCAAGTCCCCCCAAATTCATCCATCATCTTGCTCAGAATCCTTATCAGTGTCTTGTTTGTGGTCTCTGCTTGCTCGTTTCCTTTTAGATAGTAGGGTGTGGATTTGTGATGCTTCACTTGGTAAGTCTCTAGGAGGCTTTTCACATATTTGTTTATGAATGGAGTGTTATTGTCCGAGAGGATGGTGTCTGGTACTCCAAACCGGCAAATGATATTTTCCTTGATGAAGTTCGCAATTGCGAGCCCCGTAGCGTTCTTCAGAGGTATTGCTTCAACCCACTTCGTGCTTAATTTTGTAGCTGCGAGAATCCACTTATACCCTTTCGAAGGTGTAGAGATGGGCCATATCAGATCGAAAGCCCAGGTATGGAACGGCCATGGCGGTCGGATGCTATGTAGGTCTACGATTGGAGCATGGATCAAATTTCTGTGTTTCTGACAAGTCTGGCACCTCTTCACATGATGGGACGCATCTGACTCCATGGTCGGCCAATAATACCCAAGGTGTATGAGTTGCTCGAACAACCGAGCCCCTCCTTGATGTTCAATTTCATGGGCTCTTCCGAGGACTAGATCCGACTCCTCCTTGGAGAGACACCTCAAGGGAGTGCCCTCAATACTTCTTCTGTAAAGCTTGTTCTGATCGAGAAAGTACCGCCTCGTTCTCCTCTAGAGGTGGGCAATGTCCCTAGGGCTCTCAGGTAGTGTTCCCTCTTTGAGATAGTCAATGTAGACTCGTCTCCAGTCAGGGGTATCAATTTCAAAGCAACTCTCATCCTCCCGGATGTATGACTGACACTTGGGGCATTCTTTCTGTAGTTGATTCGAGGCTTTCTCTATCTCGGGCCAATATTAGCCTTGTCTTTGGATCCTTCTGTACAGACTAATATCCCCATCCCTGCAGGACTTGTCATGAATCTGTTGTAGTTGAAAGCTTGTTTCTTGCTGGCCAACACACCGGGCTAGGAATTCGGTACCTCCTCGAAAATAAAGTTCACCTTGAATAATTATGAATTGGGCAAGTTTGGCCATAGTCAATTTTCCAACTTTGCTTCTGAGTTGTTCGAGGACTTCTCTTCTCCAATCCTCCGGAAGGTCTTTGTCCTCGGGTATTCTTGAAGGCTCTGTTCTCTTCTTGATAACAATTGTTGCCTCCTCCTCTGGAATGTCAACTTTTGTCCCTAATGTTGAGAGGGCATTTGAAAACTTGTTGTCGGAGCGAGGCACATGCTCAATTTCAACTTTCTGAAATTTGTCAAGAAGTCTTTGGACTGTTGTTCGATATGTGGCCAAGGTAGGCTCCTTTTAGACAAACTATCCTGAAACTTGCTTCACTATCAGCTTTGAGTCCCCCCAGATTCGAATCTTCTTGATATTGTGCTTCTCAGCTGCTATCAAGCCCAAAATAAGAGCCTCATCCTCGGCTTCATTATTCAAACAATGGAAATCTAGTTTATAAGACAAATATAACTTTTCCCCACTTTTTCTTGTAAGGACTATCCCAGTTCCTCCTTTCCCTCCGGCTGCTGCTCCATCAAAGCTCAATGTCCAAAATCTTTCCTCGGAAGCCATAGTTGCATGCACTTCTCCTTTTAATTCTTCATTCACTGATTCATAGTCACCACTTGGAAATTGGGCAAGGAGATCAGCTAAGGCTTGGCTTTTGATTGCCTTGGGAGCT
This sequence comes from Camellia sinensis, assembly GCF_055761805.1. Taxonomy (NCBI): domain Eukaryota; kingdom Viridiplantae; phylum Streptophyta; class Magnoliopsida; order Ericales; family Theaceae; genus Camellia; species Camellia sinensis. The sequence continues at coordinate 31,663,219 of NC_138962.1, forward strand.
ACACATGTGATCTCGAATTCACCTAGTGCTAACAACCATCTTGCCACCTCCCGGTTAGAGCAGGCTTGCTGAGGAGGTATCAGATTGGATCACTTCTAGTAATAATCTGAATCTGATGTGCTAAGAAATAATGTCTGAGCTTTTGGGCGGTGAATACCAAAGCTAAACAATATCTCTCTACCAGAGTATATCGAACTTTTGCTCATTGAATCTTCCGGCTGATGTAATACACCGGGGGTTTTGCTCCATCTACATCTTGGACCAATAATGCCCCTATGGACTTGGGGGTTGAGGTTAGGTACAACATTAGAGGCATCCCGGGCTCCGAGGCTGTCATGGTTTGAGGCGAGGTCAAGGCCGCCTTGATTCTCTTGAAGGCCTTTTGGTGCTCTTGGTTCCACTTGAACTTGGCATCTCCTTTTAATAACGAGCCGAAAGGGGCAGAGATCTTTGTAAGTGCTGGGATAAACCTCCGAATATAAGACACTTTCCTGAGGAACTTCTTTAACTCCTTCTGAGAATGCGGTGGTGGCATTGCTCTGATAGATTTGACCTTGTCTTTATCTACCTCGATACCATGCCTATGTACAAGAAACCCGAGGAACTTCCCGACCGTCACCTCGAAAGCACATTTGAGAGGATTCATTCTCATTTTGAATTTTTAGCATCTCTTGAATACTTTCTCAAGGTCTCGGAGATGGTTCTCTTCTTTCTTAGATTTCACCACTAGATCATAAACATAACCTTCCACCTCATGATAGATCATGTCATGAAAGATTACAGTCATAGCCTTTTGGTAAGTTGTTCCGGCATTCTTGAGTCCGAAAGGCATTGACTGTATAGAAGAAGTTTCTGAGAGGCGTTCTAAAAGCAGTCTTTTCTGCGTCCTCTTCAGCCATATTAATCTGATTGTATCCACTGAATCCATCTATGAATGAGAACATCTGGTGTCCCGAGGTGGCATCCACGAGGGTGTCGATGTGAGGTAGAGGGAATTCATCCTTCGGGCAAGATTTGTTCAAATCTTGAAAGTCTACACATACTCTGATTTGACTATTCTTCTTCTTTACTGGCACTATGTTTGCTAACCACGTGGGGTACTGTATTGGCCGGATAAAACCAGCCTGTTGAAGTTTTTCAATCTCCTCCTTAATCTTCTCTTCGAGATCTGGATGATATTTTCGAGCAGCTTGCTTGATTGGCTTGGAGTTTGGGAACACATCAAGATAATGGGAGACTAGGTCAAGATCTAGTCTAGGAATTTCTTTATATGACCAAGCAAACACATCTGAGTACCGACTTATCAATTTCAATAACTGTTCCCCCTTCTCTGGGCTAAGGTTCGAACTTATGAATATCGGCCTTGGTGCATCTTGTCCATCACTCAGATCTATTTCAATAAGTTGTTCGGGCTGAGGCTTCAGCCCATCTTGCATGCATTCTGGAGCCACTTCAGGCTTTATTACTATGTCATTGTCAGGAGACTCTTCTTTTGACTCAGAGTCGGTGGCCGAAGAAACTGACTCCCCGTACCTTCACAAATAGTACACCATCTTGCCCCATTCTCGGACTTTCATCACCTTTCAAGGAATAGCCGGACTTTCTGGTCGAGACATCGCCCGTTTACTTGATCCTGCCCGTGGCTCCTTATTATCTTTGATATCCTCCCAGCGAGGATTTTTGACCCCCCGAGGCTTAGAGGTGGTGGGAATTTCTTTGACAGCCAATTTGGTGAAGTAGATGGCATCAGAATAATGAGTTTCATGGGTCTTGAAAGGCCTTTCTGTAGCCTGAATCATCACCGTCTTCTTTCCCCATTTAGCCTTAACACATTGATGATAACTCAATGGTACAACCCCATATCTATGCATCCAGGTCCTCCCTAGAATGATGTGATAATTTTCCTCGAAATTGATAATATGGAATTTGGTGGCTGAGCGAATCTCTCCGACGGCTAAATCAACTGTTACGCATCCTATAGTAATGCTCCTTTCTCCACCAAAGCCAGTGATGACTATCGGCTGCTTCACGATTGTAACGCCCTCAAAATAAACCCAATATATGTATATCATCAACATGCATTATTTAAAGAAACAATATATTAATTCGTTCATCAGAGTATTACTAAATAAAAACATTACATGTAACATCAAATTAAATGCTCTATGGGCTTACATCTTTCCAAGCCAACACTTGGACACAAATTATGAGTTCTAACTCAAATACAATTAAGGCCCTAGGCTTGATTATTTATCAAATAAAAACAAACAACTAAAGATAGTCTTCAAATTTCAAATCCTTCCATGCTAAGTCCTGGGAGGTAGCTTATCACCTGGACCTGAAAATGATGTTCCCATAAAGGGTGAGCCACAGCCCAGTAGAAATATACTAAACCACATATAAGCAATGAATAAAGTAATAGCATTCAACAGATGGTTAACCAAGGTAATCAATTACTTCATTTTATAGTCTCATGACACTATTGTCTAAGATACGTTTTACTTTCCATCTTTATCAACATGGCTCAGAACCTGGCCAAACTTACAACAGTGAATTGTATATATCATATTCACATCCTTCCAATATCAACAAACAAATGAGACTCAAGCTCAAATCAAAACACTTCATACTTCCAGATTGATACACATTTTAGTGCTGTATCAATAAAACACTTCTATATAAATAAGCACACATAAAAGTGATGCTAATGGAGTCCATCCCTTATCTCCTCCCAAACAAAATCCGGTTTAGAGGTCCATCCCCTATCTTCCCCTAAACCGTGGAGTACATCCCCTATCTCCTCCCACACAAAACAATGTATGCAAATGCAATGCTCAATCAATACACGTATTTTCTGTATCACTGCAATAGTCAAAATTAATGACTTAACCAATGTGATTAGTTTCAGTTATTCCTAATCCACATGCAATGTCTACAACAATCACGACTATCCTCCACCGATAGCCCAAAACAGTTATTTCTAAACTGAAAATAACTATGTCAACAATTCAATAGACAAATGATTCAAATTATCCAACTACGCCATTTAATCAATGAATTCCCCAATTCCATGAATTTAACCATCTTTTCCCAATTTCATGAATTAATTATACAAATTAATTTAATAATACAACTAGGGTTTTTCCCAAAATTCACCAAAGTATCCCCAACATATCAAAATACCAAAACTTAGAACAAAACCTATAAAATGGAGTAGGAAATCCCTACCTCGAAGAAAACAACCCAAATGGTGAAGACAGAGATGAGTGCCCAAATACCAATGTGCTCCAAATCGCCAAATGTTCAGATTAAATGAAAGCCCTCGACTCCCTCTATATTTTTAATAAAGCAACTAGGGTAGAAACACCCTCTAAATAGATCAAACCTAAGAAAGAAGGTGAGTAGGGAGAGAGAGAAGTCAGACCTAGGGTTTGGAATCAAAAGAAGATGAAAAAGACTGATCAAAACCCGCTGCTGTGTATATAAACTGGACAGGCTCGCTCGAGGGAAGACTTGGTCGCTCGAGCGACCAGACACAGAGAAGCTACGCTCGAGCCAAGGAAGCCTTGCTCGAGCCAACAACCCAAAAGCTCGCTCGAGCGAAAGAAAACTCGATCGAGCGAAGAACTCAAACCCTCAGGTCTGTAACCAGACACACGCTCGAGCGAAGGAACTATCGCTCGAGCGAAGAATGAACTAACTTGCTCGAGCGAAGAAAAGCTCGCTCGAGCCAAGAATGCAAAGCTACAGGTCCAAATCAGACGCAAACTCTCGTTCGAGCTACCAAACCCCGGCTCGAGCGAAGAACCAAAAATAACAGCTCGCTTGAGCGACAAACTCCTAGCTCGAGCGAAGATCCAAAATTCTGGATAGGAACACTTGGTTTCTAAACCCAACCAACCTGAAACAAACCTGCCCAACACATCCTATAACTCCAACTAAGAAAATATGGGACAACAACAACAATTATATAATGACAGAATCTACGGAACCTAAGTCCGGATACAGTAATCAAATGGGAAAAGACCGGGGTCGCTATAACGATACGCTCTTCAAAGATTCCAGCCTTCTCTAGAGTAGCGCGAGTCATACTGTTGATAGAGGCTCCGCTGTCCAGAAAGGCCTTTTTAAACTCAACCCCGTTAATAAAAGCAGTCACATAAAGCGAGCGATTGTGAGAAAAAATAATACTTCTGATCAGCCTCGGAGAAAGTAATGGCACTAGATTGCTCTTTCGCCTTCCTCCTCGGGATAGATCCCTCAGTCGACATGCATTCCTCATGGTGTGTCTCGGCTATATTAATGATAGACTTGGTGATTTCTGTTCTTGCCTCCCTAGAAAGTCCAAGCTGGTTGAAGAATTGCTTGAACTTTACATAGTCCTGCAGAGTTTTGGCATAGTGATTCGGATCTTTTTCCACTCTTGGAGGCTCGTAGTTAACCATCTCCTCGGTCTCTTCAAAATAAGATACCACATAAACATGGTGTCCTCTTCTTTCGTAGTACTCTTCTCCTCTTTCTGGATCAAAGGGATCAAAGGGATCTTTGACATGAGTCACAAAGGTTTTGCCCTCTGGATCGAGAGCACTTCCATAGTAAACTTGCTCACCCTCGGGCTCGAGGATGTCATCCAGATAACAATCATCGTCATCGAGATTGGCAATAACCTCAATCATCGGGCCTTCATAAGCTATCATAGCAACATTCTTGCCCTTGTCTCGGTGCTGAGGATATGGTTGTTCTCGGATGTCTTGAGTCCCTTGCTTTTTGAACCTTAATTCGTCTGCCTCGACTTTATCTCTGAAGATTTTCCTAAGAGTCCAACACTTCTCTGTCGGATGTTTCAATGTGCGATGATAAACGCAAATTCGGGGCTCTCGCGGTCCTTCTTTGATGGCATTTCTTCGACATAAGGCAATTTTAGCTCTCCGTCGGTCACCCATTCCTTAACTAGAGCTTTTACCTCCTCGATTCCACATGGATAAGAAACATTCCCCTTTTCACCATTATATTGCTTCCTCTTCTGGCCTCTATGACCCCCTCCTTGTGACTTTCGGGTATCTGGGGCAGAGCCAACAGCTACAATAGGTCCACGAGACAATTTGAAGCTAGTCTTGTAACTAGCCTTAAATCCAGACTCCTGAGCCTGAGGAGTGCTGATGTTCTGAGCTGCTTTTATTAGTGCCGAGAAGGTGGGTAGCTTGAGATTAACTAGAAACATTTTGTACCCACTCAATGCCTTCTCTAGACAGATTTGAACCAGATAGCTCTCCTCCACTGCTTCATGGTAATCTACAGCCTTGTCTTGAAACCTTTTGACGTAGTCAAGGATGTCTTCATTTTCTCGTTGCTATTCTTTACACAATGTAAATGTGGTCACCTTCTTCGCCACTTGAAAGAACTTGGAGTGGAATTTGTTAACCATTTCCTCCCAACTTCAGATAGAGTTTGGGGCCAAATTAACATACCAACTATATGCTCGGTCAGTGAGGGACTTAGAGAATTCTCTCAGCTGGAGGACGTGGTTTGAACCATGAATACCCAGAGTCTCGATGAACCGCATAACATGCTCTCGAGCATTTCCTTGTTTGCCATCAAATTTGATGAACTTTGGCACCGTGTACCCCTCCGAGTATGGATAACTCAACATCTCAATGAGGTAAGGCGGCTTGACATCCGGATCAGGCAAAGAGGGTAAAGTCCTCTTGCCTCGTTCGAGATTGAACATGGCTTGCACATCGGCAAGAGTGAGAAACTGTTGAGGGAGAGAGTTTGATGGTGGTATTCTCAGAACTTGGCTTATGGACCCGAAGACTGAGGTAGGGGCGACTTGGCCATTTCGGTGCTGCGTATTCATCATTGGTGAGGACATTTGACGATACTGGCCATCAGCGCTTATGGACAAGCCAGTTGGTGATAGGACATGGAATTGAGGCCCGTAAAGTCCACCGCACAATGCCGCTATACCGGGTTATGCTTGCAAATTTGTTGTCGGCACCAAAGGAGGCCCACTTGGTGCTTGAGTAACATTTACTAGTGGCGTAACAAGATTAGGTACGGGTAGAGCTCCTTTTTGCGCCATCATGCTCCTTATATTTGCTTGGACACCAATAATCACTAGAGCGCCATTCATTACAACAGAACCTCCCTTAGTCACCATTGGATCTTGGCTTGGCATGCCATGGAGCCCGGGCATGGGCAAACTGGTGCCGCCTACTACGGTTTGAGCATGTGTTACTGTGGTCGTGTTTCCATGAGCCATAGGTTGACTGGGGCCTACTTCTCCTTGGATTTGATTTTGCACTTCGGCGGGAATAGCTCCACCACCAGTTTGATTTCCGTTTGGTACCGGTGGAAAATTAGAACTCATCACCAACATGGTGTGAGTGAGATTCTAAAGAGTGGTAAGAATCTCCTCTGAGTATTTTGAAGTCCTTGAATGGCTTTGAGCAAAAGTGGTTGATCTAGAGCCATAGTCTTGTCATCATCACCATTAGAGGATCCTTGTTGGTGAACTTCATCTTCTCCCGCCATCTTTGTTGGAGTTGTGTGGGTTCCGGATCTCGTTGAGACCATTAACCAATCCGCCTCCCCAGTGAAGTCGCCAAATGTATGAGATGGTTCAAGAAAGTTGTTGGAAAATTCGAATATCTTCGAAAATCCTTGAAGGAAAATTTGAATTCTCTAGAAGATTATGAGAGGCTTAGATTCTTTAATAGTCTCAACTAAGATCACAAAAGCAAAGAAATGATGGAGATAAGAGATTGGGTGAAGAAGAAGGCAAAGTAGCTAGAGAGAGAATAATGGCAAGGCTCTTCCATGGATCTCTCACTTTCACTCTTAAGGTAGATAATGGAGAAGGGAAATTCGTTCTTTCCTAAGAGTTATCTCTCCAAAATCTATCCCTTGTAAAGCTATGGGTGGGTGCTATTTATAGGCACCTCATGATGTAGGATGGAGCCCATGTGCAAGGCACATAGAGAATATTCTCTCTAACCACCTTGTCTGAGGAGGTGACCTCTCCAAGGATGAGAAAAATCCCGAAGAGGAGATCAAACTCTTGGCGAGCCCTTCTTCTTAGCCACACCTAACCAATGATCCCCAATCATCCCAAAGGGTTGAGGTAGTCCTAGAGGACTCCCCGCCACTAAATAATGCCAAGTCTCATGGATCCCCCTGGGGTTGTGCCACCTCGACCCGGGTATAGGCTAGTTTAACCGAAGAGTGAATTTATCTCCAGTCACCGTCCTCGGGATCGGGTCCTTTGTTCGAACTCCATTACGCCCATGGTTCTGGTGCGTAGATCCTGGAAAGCTCCGAGCCCGCAAGTGTTCTGGGACTCATTAATGGAGCGGCTTCTAGATTGTGTCTGAATCCGTTTGAAGCCAAGTGCTTCGGATCTCTAGGTTCGTGGATCCAAACCCTTTCAAGTCCGATCCCAAGTAAGTCTCTAAGTTCGTGGATCCGAACCCCTTTCGAGGCTTAGAGCGATTTGGCCCGTTTGATGGTGATTAATTCGGGCCCACCAATCTTGGGCTATTGGGCCTAATTAATTTAGCGGATTCAAATTAGCCCCTCTTATACCATTCTTCATCTTGTTTTCACAACATCAATGTAAACTGTGTCTATCTTGGAGTAATTATTTTCAAATTTTTGTAGCAAGTTGATTTAGTTTAATCTTTTTTTAACTCTTGAATATTGATAGTGAAGATTTATGTGAGATTACTGCAGATACTACAATTGGCAAATTAAATTGCAATATAGTAAATTAATCTATCATTGGATAATTTTTAATTGGTAATCTATTTGAGAGTTTGGCCTATTCTATGCAGGTCCTGCAAGCTTGCGTCGATTTGAAGCTTGGGAGCTCTCTGTTAGATTTTGAATGTCATTTCAATAAAGCCATTGAGAAGAAGATGTGATGAGTTGAGTTGAGTTGTTTTGTTATGTAGGTAGATATAACTGCAATTACAATCTATTCATTGAATAGTTGAATGCTACAAACAATGTTTATAGCACTAGCCTTATAAATTGAAAATGATACTTTCGAAATCTTTGTCAGTTTAAGATATACAATCAAGATATTACATACTAATGAATCAGAGCATGGTATTTGTTTGTTATTGAAATATCTTTTGATTAAGCCTCTTTAAATGTGATGAGCATTTTTTTTTCCGTGTAATTGAATTTTAATTTGGAGATGAACATATGGTCTAGTGATATGTTTGATATTTTCTGTTGGTTGTTGAGAAATCAAGAAAGGAATATAAGTTGATGTTCATACTAGTATTTTTAGAGTAATTGTTACCAAAAAAAAAAATATATATCAAATTTTTAAAGATCAATTTTAGTTGTCTCAAAAAAATTATAACCTTTATACACCACTTTCATTTGTTTCAAAAACTAAAACTTTTAGAGACTACTTTCATTTGTCCCCAAAACTAAACTTATAGAGACTAATTGTTGTCTCAAAAACTAATTTTTGTCTCCATAAATACTCCTCCTGTTGGACTATAATTAGACTTTTAGCCTCCGTTTGGGAAGTGGGTTGGCTTTTTGGCTTTTTTGGCTATTTTAGCCTGGGCTTAAAAGCTTGGTTTGGGAAGGGCTTTTTGGCTTTTTGGCTTTTTTGAGTTTTTTTGTGAGAGAAGAATGTAATGATTATGGGTTGGATGTGATGTTTTGTTTGTTATGGCTAAAATAGTCTATTTTGTTTTTTGTGGCTAAAATAGCCAAAAGTTTTGTCTCAAAATCAAAACTTTTTGCAACCACATATTTTTGTCTCTAAAAGTCTATTTATAGTGACAAATGCAAAATTTTGTCTCTAAAAGTCATTTTTTGACTTTTCTGGACGGGCCATTTGGGACAAATTTTGCGACGGAGAAAAATGGTTGGCTAAAATTTTTCCCAACAAATATTACATTTTTAGGAACGAAATAAATTTGTCCCTAAAAAGCTGATTTCTTATGGTGTGGTATGGCTTAAGTGACATCATTTTGTCTGAAATCTGTATAATAATTTATTTTATATATCCCTATAACTCAGGTTATAAATTGATTTTTTGATTTATTAAGAAAAAAATATATAAAAAATAAAGAAGTGATATAATTCAAATAAACTAATAAACCAATAAGTTGACTTATAAATTTGTTTCCAAAATGGCCCTAAATTTGATTACACTAAGTCAAAAAATATTAGAGAAATTATTAATAAATTGTTTTTTGCAAATAAAAAATTGATTTGACATTTAAGTTTTTTTTAATTAATAATAATTAAGTTTCTTAAATTTTTTAATCAAAAAAATTATCTTTTTTAGAAGATGCCAAATACCCTTTCAAAGTACTAAAATTTTACTGAGATTAAAAAGTCTTATTTGAGATGAGCTTTTTGATTTTTTTTGACTTTTGTGAGAGAAAAAAATAAAATGATTATGATTTAGTTGTAACATTTTATCTTCTTGACTTTTTTTTTTGGTTAGTTTACCTTTTTTTTTTTGTCTATTTTACTTTTTTATGACTAAATTAGCCAAAAAAGCCTATGCCAACCTGTTGGCTTATTTTTCCTACGAAGAAAAATATCATAAATGCGAGCATGCCAGCAAGGATTGAAAAATCCTTACAGATTAAATTCAAGTCAATTATCAAACGATTGTGTTGACGGTTCTTTTGCCTCAATGAATAGGACTTCAAAATTGTCAAATGTAGAGAAAAGAAAAATTAAAAGAAGAATGAGGGAGACGGAGAAAGATGATTGAATGAACAATCGGGGTATTAAGTGAACAATCAAAGTAACAATTAATTACCTATACTCCTATGCTTTGAAAAGGAAGTGCATAAAATTACCTCTACTCCTATGCTTTGAAAAGGAAGTGTAGAAAATAAAGTGCAAGAAATATAAATGACAAGAAAAAATAGAAATCAATTGTCTTTGATTTGAGTTCTGGATCATTTACAATGTAACAATGAATGACTATTTATAGGCAAACATTTGTAGAAAAAAATTACCTAAAACTACCCACTCTTCCATCTCTTCCATTTCATACTCCATGATCTTCCATAACTTCATTGAACCTCCACTTCATGCTCTATGTTCTCCACTTTGTTTTCCATCACCTTTCCACATTTTATAACTTCTCATAACCTCCAAATGAGTAGGAGGTGTCACATGTCCTACAATTATATAAATAATAAATAATAAAATTGCATATTTATGGTGCCAACATTACCTCTCGCAGCCATTAAAAATGATATTTACTTGAATTTTTGAAGGGACGAACCAAGTACATGACTAATCCAAGCAACAAAGTGCTTTGAATAATATCAACAATGTGTTTTGAATGATATAATAGCACCAAATATTCATCACTTTGTCGGTTGAATGCAAGAGCCATTGTGTGACTACAACCAAAGCACACATATTGTCATTATTTCGTGACTTTTGTGCCTTAAAAAATAAAAAATTGGCCATCAATTTGAAAAGATAAGTCATTCTCAACCATTGATTTAAATGCATAGGCAAAAATTCTTAGCCAAGCTCAACATTTCAAATGGTTAAGTTGTTCTTTAATGCATCAAAGTCATCAAAACAATACTTAAAAATGATTGTTTTATTAGCCATTTTATCAAAATTAAATTTGGATGTAAACCACAAATCCAAAAAGGATTTTGAACACCAAGAACCATAATACAAGATGGCCTTAAAAATTTAAACAACTTGACATTCTGAATAATTTCAAAAAATTTAGATTAATGAACATTAAATTGTTCATCATTCTTAGCCATGTTTGGTTTGAGAACATGTTCTTTGGCCAAATAACTCTCATCATTCATTGACAAATGGGGTTGTTTTTCTGTTTTATCCATTAATGGATTATGATAATCCTCCATGTGAGTTTCATCATTTTTTGACTTAATGGGCTATTCCATTTTAGCCATTAACAACTTATGAAAATCCTTCATAGACATTTTATATTCATAGTTTGACTCTCTAAGAATGAGTTTTTCAACCCCCCGAGTGTTATATGGAACATTATTTTTTACCATGCTTGGCTTAACAACATGCTTTTTAGCCATGTTATTTTCATAAACTGGCTCTTTAAAAATGAATTTTTTTACCCCCTAAGCCATTGATAAAATCAACTCTTTGCTTTTGCTATTTTCAACCATGAAAAATTTTTGAAAAAATTCACCAATTCCGGTCATTAAAGCCTCAGTTAAAGACTTGGTAGTGAGAGTTGATAACTCATCATTCCATTGGTGAATTTCCATATCAAGTTGATGAGTTTCTCCAATTAAATGGTGTCTTGTTTCTTCCACCAAATAATATTGTAAAGGATGAGAATTTATTTCATCAAGAAAATGGATCTCTTCTTGAAGATCCAAAATTTTTTGTTTACGCCAAAAGATTTCATTTAGGCTATTTGGAATGGACGAATCCAATTCATTTTTAATTTCTTACACTTGATGTCCCACTAGGCGTGCCAAAAATTGTTGGCTTATTTTTCCTACGAAAAAAAAATCATAAATGCGAGTGTGCCAGCAAGGATTGAAAAATCCTTATAGATTAAATTCAAGCCAATTATAAAGCGATTGTGTTGACGGTTCTTTTGCTTCAATAGAGGGGACTTCAAAATTGCCAAATGTAGAGAAAAGAAAAATTAAAAGAAGAATGAGGGAGACGGAAAAAGATGATTGAATGAACAATCAGGGTGATTGAGAGTAAACAATCAAAGTAACAATTAATTACCTCTACTCCTATGCTTTGAAAATGAAGTGCATAACATTACCTCTACTCCTATGCTTCGAAAATGAAGTGTTGAAAATAAAGTGCAAGAAATGTAAATGACAAGAAAAAATAGAAATCAATTGTCTTTAATTTGAATTCTGGATATTTTACAATGTAACATTGAATTATGGATAATTTATAGGCAAATATTTGTAGGAAAAAACTACCTAAAACTACCTACTCTTCCACCTTTTCCATTTCATACTCCATGATCTTTCATAACTTACTTCAACCTCCACTTCATACTCCATGTTTTCCACTTTGTTCACCATCACCTTTTCACATTTTATGACTTCTCATAACCTCCAAATAAGTAGGAGGTGCCACATATTTTATGATTATATAAATAATAAATAATAAAATTACATATTTATAATGCCAACACAACCATAGCCTAATTGAACTTGGGTTGCTCGTCATCCAAGTTGCACTCCAAAAGGTAATATGAAAAGGATTTTGTGATCGTGTCTTAAAGGTGCGAATAAAGAAAATGCAAGTTTTAATTAGTTCAAAATGATAAAATTCACAATTCTAAGTGATGTTAACATTATTTTTAAATATTAAGCTTATAGTTTTAGACTAATCAAATTATAAAAACATATATATTGATACAAAACTGGTACATACATTTTTACAGAACTATTACATGCAGAATATCTATAAAACATATGTACGTGTACATGTTAACAAGATTCTCATAAAAATTAGAGGATTGCTATTCTGATTTAAAAGTTAGACTCACTTTCTAAACTCAATGTCAAAAAGATGATTGGATCAAACAATCACATTCTAAACACATCACTGAATTAAAAAAAATAAATTTAAAAAATAAACTTCTATATCATTTTCTTAAAAATTAATATTAAAAAATTACTCACCGATTCCGAAATCCATTTTTCCAAAGACATATCCATAAATGCGATTCCTTTAATTTCTCAGCTTAGGAGATAGATAGATACCTGCATTGATTAAAACATGCACATGCCACATTAAACACAGGCTGTTAACTCCAATAATTCAAGATATATATTTCCATTTTTCCAAAGATATATCCATAAATGTGATTCCTTTAATTTCTCAGCTTAGGAGATATATAGATACCTGCACTGATTAAAACATGCACATGCCACATTAAACACAGGCTGTTAAGTCCAATAATTCAAGATGAATAATGTTATATATATCAATTAATATGCACATTAGCGTACTAATAGATGATGTGGTATCATTTTTTTGGGCATCATTTGTATAGTTTTGGATATTTGTAACTTGTATAATAAATGTGGTCAATAATAATATCATAACACTAGTTGGTACACCAGTATGTACACTAATTAGTGCATGTAGTACCACCGATTCAAGATATGTATCGAATCCTCCTAAATTTTGATGATTTACTAGTAATAATTAAATAAAAAATGTTAAAAACGACTCTAAGATTGTTGTTAGTATTTAAAAAAAAAAAAAAAAGTGTAAAAAATGCACTGCAATGTGTGAAATATTTTGAGATATGTAAAGAGTCTATTAAGATTACAAAACGTCTGACATTTAATGGTTTTTATTCACAGCTTTAGGACTATCATTAATAAGAGTCTTAAATAAATATCTAGAAAAAAATAGTTAATTTAATTTGTCACTTGAATTATTGACAATCAATATCCCAAATCCTTAACTTTTATATTTTATAAATTTATGTCTCATTTAGTTTATCATCTCACACGTGACACATCAATAACCATTGATATAATGATTTTGACGTAAGGTGCATTAATATTTAACTGTTATAGATATGTCACATGATATTAAAAACTAAATGTATTATGGAAAATATAATAACTACAGCATTGTTGTTTTTAAAACTTGAAACAACATTTACAAACTGTAAACTCTTAACGATCTGATTTTGAGAAATAATCTTTTTATACGACATTTTATTTACTAATAAACATAATGCTTTAAAAAGATAATAAGTATAACGTTATTAAGTTTCGAAACTCAAAACAAGAAATCAACACTAAAGTCTCATTTGGGAATAGACTATTTTAGTAATTTTTTAGTTTTTTTTATTAAAATATGAGATAAAAAAATTAATATATTTAGAATGATTTTTTAGTTTTTTATGAAAAGATGTGCAAAAAATAGAGAAAAAATAAAATTTTTAATTTTTTGGTATAGGTTGTTGACTTTTTAATTTTTTTAATGACTTTTTAAATTTTAAACTAATTAGTGAGTTACCAAACAAGACTTAATATAGAATTGTACAATGGGGCAACAAAAGTTGAAGAGCTTTAGGGGATACTTAAAAAGAACACGGACACTAAAAACAAAAACAAGAATAAAGGCCACTTTCAGGAAGTGGGTTAAAGGTCACATTCCGCTTTTAACTCATTTTGGATTACATCATCTCTCATATGTTTTTATACGTTTTTTCAAAAAAAGTTTTAAAAAGCCAAAAAATTAGATTTTAACCATTTTCTCAAAACACCCCAAATATAAGGGTGTTTTAAGAAATTGGTAAAAAATTGACTTTTAGCTTTTTACCAAAATTTTTAGTTTTTTTGGAAATTGATTTGAAAAGTTGGTAAAAAGCTAACTTTTGACTTTTTTGTTTAATATTTGTTTGTGTTGTCACATCACATTAAAATGACCAAAATATCCTTACCTAACTTATGAAATTTACATTTTGACCCATGTATTTGTTTGAACTATTTTTTGGAAATGTAATATTACACTTTTTAAATGTTATGCAATTGAAATTATTAAATTATTAAAAATATTAAATTATTCAATGTTGCACTACACATCACATTAAAAATAATTAAATTATTCAATGTAACATTAAATATATCAATTTTTTTGCAAACAAATTGCGCTCTTCCCGTTATTTTTTTTTTCCACATTTACGTTTGCTAAACGCAGTTGACAACCTTTGCTTTACCAAGACAACCAGACGGTTCTTATAACAAGTTGGACATTTTGACACATTCATATAATTTCTTGTCAATTGGTAAAGCCCGAACAGGATTACAGCCCAAGTTCACACCGATGTCGCACCAACTCATTCCAAATTGATTTCCTAACTTCGTTCATATGCACGTCATCATCGCCCTCTGGCTCACCGTCATCATCATCACCAACACCCGCAACATTTGGTATGTTGTTGAAAGTAAAAGTCTTAGCATTGGCAACTTTGTTGAAGGCATCATCGTCGTTTGAGTTGCGGCGTATAAAATTATATAGTGCCATTGAAGCCCCGACCAGTGGCATCTGCACTTTCCCAAAATCATATCGAGGCATTTTATGTAGGAATCCCCAGCGTGCTTTTCATATTCCAAACGTACGTTCAATTGCACTCCGTAAGGAGGAGTGGACTGTGTTGAAACCTTCGTTTGCATTTCTTGGCTGTCCAGTAACGCAAAACTCTTCCTGGTGGTATTGACATCCCTTAAATGGCTCCAAAAAGCCTTTTTGGTTCTTGTACCCCGCATTAACAAGATAATATTTTCTTGGTTGTCATAAGATAATTTTGCATTAGTAACATCATTTATCAATCAAATGCACACAACTAACAAAGATGTGAACACCCCTAATTCAGCCAACCTTCCTATGGGGTGGGGAATTGTTTGGCTGGTCCTATCTTACTTCGTTAAAAACTCTGTCGTCGTGTATACTACCCTTCTATTTGCAAGAGATAAAAGTAAAGCACAAGCCGAAATCACACACCGCGAGTATGTTTTGCGTGTGCCGTCCTTTACGGCCAAAATATGGCGTTGCCTCCTGTAGTGGGAGATGTGCCTCCACGTATGTGCCGTCTAGCATGCCAATATAGTCCTGGGCATGCATACACAACAATTGTGTAAACGACAAGGACGAACACATTACGCCCAAAATTGTAATCCCTTGTTAACAAAAATTTGGTTACTATTCATGAAATGTCTGGTAAATGATTAAACTCACTCAAAATGGAAAATATTTTTGTCAGGACTCTAAGTACAGATGTCTGCTGTGTTGTGACCTCGTCGGTCGATAGTGTGCACTTGTGAACAACTTCATTGTTTTAAGAACGCGCATTACATGACGCCATACTGTTTCCCCCGAGTGTTGGAAACGGTCTTCAATATCCCAACTCGAGAAGCCCCGCAACACGAATATGAACATGCCGACACTCTCAACTACGTCCACACCATGGGGATGTTGTGGTAGTGGGAGACCGAAATCCTTAACTAATGTCTTGAACACATCCTTTAACATCTGAAAATTTCGCTGCAATGCTTCATTCCGACCTTGAAGCATCTCCTTCATCCACAAGCGACCAGTCAATGATGATGTGAGAACTGGGGTCCTGTCAACATACGCATACTCATTGGCAATGCGTGCAATTTCCACCCATATCATTGATGTCGTCGATTCCATTTCTCCGACCGTCTCTCGTATCCACGCATTTATTTGCCCATTGCGTACGACTTCGGAGTTAGTACGCTCTTGCGGATCTATGGACGCTGTAAACCACAGAAAAAAACTCATACAAGAATTGCATACACTTTATAAAATAAGCTGGATTGGAACCATTAACATCGGGACAATAAAATAAAATAAGATAAAAAATAATTATCCAATTTATCTAGGTTTGTTGATAGTAACCATTTTTTTACAGTTTCCAACATTTGCTTGCCAGAAATTGGGTTCCAATAAATATATTAAATGGTAGTGTAAAAAGATATTAATGTGAGGCACGTACCACACCTTTGGCGGGGTTGTGTCACTGTGGACTGAACCCAAAATGAAATGAAGCAATTTTTTCACAGAATGGAAATTCGAAAGACAATGACAACTAAACTGATTATGTGACACCAAGCTTTTGTTTCCAGACAAACATACCATCATCTCCATATATAGCAATTGTTTAACAAGTGCCCATACCACATGCAACGTTTCCATGTGATGCATGAAGAACTACAATTTGGCAATATCCTGTGATTCATGTACATGCTGAAATGTGGTTGATAGATTCCATGCTCATGTAGCCATCGCATTAGCAACAACAAGCAACAATTTTATTTGCATCACCAACATGTGACAGACAAATAAATACATAAATACTGCACAAGAAATATTTAAACAATTAAATAGGTATAGAAATATAAATAAATAAATAAATCAAACCAAAAATAAATAATAAGTTAATAAATAAATACAACCAAATTTAAGTAAATAAATAAATACATAAATACAGAAACTGTAAATAAATAAATAAATTGACCCAAAAATAAAAAAAATTAATTAATTAATACAAAAATATAACTAAATCAACAAATATAACGACAAATAAGTAAATAAAGTGTGAAAAATAAATAAATAAATAAGTAAATGCAATCGAAATTAAATAAATTAATAAACAAATAAATACAGAAACTGTAAGTAAATAAATAAATAGAGCCAGAAATAAATAAATACAGAAACTATATTTATTTATAAAAAAAAAATAGAACCTAAAATCTATAAGTAAATAAATTAATACATAAATATAAATAAATCAACACATATAACGCAAAATAAGTAAATAAGTATGGAAAATAAAAATAAATAAATAACTAAATACATCCAAAATTAAGTAAATAAACTAATAAATACCTACAGAAAATGTAAGTAACTAAATAAATAAATTAATACAGCAAGATAAATAAATGAAAAAAGTGAATACAAATGAACAATCACATAAATAAATACTGAAATTTTCACTAGAAATTACCCCATAAATGTTGCAATTCCGTACACACTGCGACATACAAATCTGAAATGTAGTACATGATGCATACACTAGCTTCCATTGCCTTGCTTCATTTGAGAAGTCCAGCATGTGACACAACAGTGCCATGTACTGGCTTGTACACTTTGTAGACATTACCCATGCCATAAACTATGGGTGAAAACCTGCTCCTCCCATCTACCAACATAAAGACAAATGAGTTCAACCCCGCAACAAAAAAAAAAAAAATTGACAACAATAACAAACAAGAATAACATATAAATAGTTGGCATGCTTCCAAACTTAACTAAATGTACCCATCACAAGTGCAATTAACGACTAAACTACTAGCAAACATATGGTTCTTCTAAATACATATTTGGAAAAAAGAAGAAGAAGTCTAGATAACATTAAGGTCCCCAAACATTTAAACTACAGTACCATGGCAGCACTACAAAAGTAAGTGCAAGTGCAGAAGCTTAATCCATATCAACCACACCATCACTCCCGAACAAATGTACGTCCCGTTCACGTTCCCTACCAACATTGGCCGGCGTGCAGGCACGCTTTTCTGTTAACCAGCGAACAATGTAATCCTGGGGGAGGGACATGATGAGGTCGTGATTATCGGGTGAATCCATTATGCCGCAAGCGAATGAGAACAACTTACCGCCAGGCTCCAATCTAAGCGTGCTCATTAGCCTTGCAAGACAGTCACCAACAGTGTTCTCACCCTTCCCTGTGACAACATATTGCGTAATTTTCAATTCCCGGCATTGTTTGCTGACAACCTCCACAAGGTTGTCCATGCTACTGGCGACAGTACCAAGTGTTGGCCACTTGCGACCTTTTGCATTGGTTGATCCGTCAGTGGCAGACTATGGGGGAGCATCGTCGAACAAGGAACTATCCACCATGTTCTCCTTGACAGTATCATGGCCCAGATGTAGTGGTGTGCTAGCATTGAGAGGTCCTATGCCGCTGTCCTCGATTGCAATGGCCGCTGTAACATCATCATCGCGCAATTTAGTTGGAGTCCATGCATGTTTACCCGTCGCAGCTGCGCCAGAGTACACCCGTTCCATGAGCTCTAAGTGCTCTAGAGGCTTCATCTTGAACTTAGCAAATCAAGTGTTCATCTGAGACAAAAGAATAGACACATTCATATTGTATAATGTTTTACTCCAAAAATAATCAGTTCCAACAATTATTCAGAGCCAATAATGGAAAGCATGCAAATAAGTGTAAATGTATGCAACGTTATGCGGTGCACGAGAAAGAATTTTAACAATGTACTAACTAGTAATGAAAACATTAAAACTAATAATTGTAAACGTGGCACAATTATTTCGGACGATAACTTCAATGTATTCAGCAATTGCTTTGATTTTAGAAAGTAGTGTCATAAGCAAAATATTGCATTACAAATCATAAAATAGTACAGGATTAACGAAAAAAAAATTATCGCACGACGTACCGCTTGCATTTTTGCCCACCAATGGTCAGGAGCTATGAACAAACCCGTCTCTTGGTCGTACCCAAGTCCTGTCAAGCTTTGGCTGGCATTTTCCAGCTTCTTCCACGCAACCAAATCTTTTTTCAAGTTGTCGTACTTGTTTTTCATTTGTTTAGCTGAATACAGAAGGCCGGTTTTGTCCAAGAACTTCTTCGCAACATTCTTATACCCACTTATCGACAATCCGCACGGTTGTTGATTACCCACGTCCATTTCAGCTATGACGAGTTGTAGAAACAGCTTTGTATTGTCATTGCCGAACTGGCATTTGTGGACTGGTTGTTGTTGGGTTGATGTAATTTCCTTACCTCGGTTCTTGGAAGGGGTACGGGTTGACAAATAGTTTGTTGCCATGGCAAGTGAGATTGGTGTAGATGGAATTATAAGACATGAAATCCTGCTTGTATAGTTAATGATGTATCAGTTTAACAAAATTGGAGTATATGTTTTTCATGTCCACATCCGAAACCCAAGTCTATAGACAATTAAATAAGTTGTACATATACTAGTAAAGAACCCCAACAGAATAAGACAGTTTTTATAACACTTTGTAGAAATATTATGTCATACAGGATGAACACAGTACTGATAACAACAACATAGGTGATACAAAACCAAACGTGCATGTCACAACATCCATAACAATGGATCACATACGAAACAACAACACAAAAACACCGGCGCACAAAACACCGACGATAGTCCTAAGCATACGTAAGCTTTGATCTATGCGAATAATGTCCACACGTAACCCGTATCGATAACATTAAGTAGGTGGTTAGTAGCAAATTTTTCACTGCGAAACTCGTCACACCAACCAACCTATGCAACACATCGCTGTTGTACAAAAGTGAAATACATAGTTAGACTGCATGATATGCGCCATAACGACAAATGAACAAGCACATGACTAACTGCATAAGAAAGGGACAACACAAATGCATCGTACGACTAGGGTAAACGTAGTACACAGGCCCTAGGTTTTTGACAGATCTGGAAATCTTGACAATGCAATGTCCAAAGCCATATGCACACATTCTCGATGGCCGTGACGAAGTGGCAGTTGACATGGACGACTCCATCTTTATAATCTTATTTTTTTTTGTTGCCAACCAGTCAATCTGTTTTCAACTGCAAAACTAAATCTACAGTTTGGTCGACGGTGTTTTGTCAATGGTTTGAGTATTTTCATTTATTTGTGACATTCGGGTTCGTTAGTTGCATTCGTTGTGTTTGTTGGGTATTAGTTGACAACCTTTGTCTTGTGAATAGTATAGGTAATTCACTACTTGTTCTATCCCACTATGTGAATATAAATATTTATGTAGAAACAGCTCTCCCTTTGTGTAAATTTTTATTCATAGAATTCATGTCATATAGTATTAGAGTCAACTAGCACGTTGAGTATTTGATTGAATAAGCTTCTCATCTAACATAGAATTATAAACACAAATACGCGCACTCAATAATAGAGGCTATGCCACTATTTTGTTTTAAAGTGTGGACAAAGTAAACACTTGAAAATCCACACCTGATGACCTACGAGATAATGTACGATAATTAGGAATAAAAATTAGTTACCATGAATCTCTGGATAATGGTCTTGCTATAGTAAGTCAATGAATTAGGTTCAAAGGTAAAACCAAAAGATATCATTTTAGGTTGTGGAGTTTAAAATAAACGCAATATTGTTAATACTATTTCACTTTAATTTTAAACTCAAACTATTAAACAATGTATTATGTTGATGTGTCTTACCCTTATTTAAAAAAAAAAAAAACCGTAACAAATGATCCTTATTATCATGTAATTACAATGACATTGCAAGTACTACACTATTGCATGAGATCAACATTCACGTAAGTCAACAGATCATGAAGATAATTGATTGGAACCTGGGTTCAACACACATGCTAAGACCTTGGTTTTTCTTCCCTTTTGCCCTGTTAGTCAAATATGCATTTTTTGAGCATATGTTACCTAACAAATCTAGCAATGATTGGAGGGGCAAACATGTCAAGCAGCTAAGCAAAAGAGACCTTTAAAAAAAAAAAAAAAGAAAAAAAAAAAGAAAGTTACAACCATCTCTCTCTCTCTCTCTCTCTCTCTTTTTCCTACAAAACCCACATATGGAATACTCCACTCTAACTACACATGTATGTCAAAGTATTTATCCATGTAATTCTACAAATCATAAATGAATTACACAAAATTTTTAAAGTATTTGGATGCTCAAGGCTTAATTGAGCTAGAAGCAAAACACATTAAGCTCACAAGAACATGAGATAAAATTGTTTTCATATATAACAAAATCAATCTGGGTTAAAGGCATTGTAATTAAAATAATGTTGTTGTAATTTGGAGATGAACCACTCCATCTTCTCTTCTCTTCTCTCTCTAGACTGCAATAACCATGTATGTACATGTGTGTTCCTCTTTGTCTCCTCATTGATTGCTTTTATTTTTTCCAGTTGGCTGCATTGGTGGGATAATAGGCACCCAGATCATTAAGCAAAGTTATTGAATTTACAAGTCTCGTTTCATTAAATTAGTGGTTTCTGTGTTGTTGATGAAATTTTGACAAATAAATGAGTGCTCATTATTTAATTCATTTGGTTTGTTTTTTAGTTTACTGAAGATGAAGATGAGATTTTTAGTTTACTCATTTGGTTTCTCATAACCCCCATCTCTGCTACTCTCATATAAGTTCCTTGTTATTTTTTTTCCACACCTTGTTTTTTTTCTTTTCATGTGTAACAGATGCCAACCCAACTGCAGCTATGAGGAAAGAGAGTAGCATAAACAGAGAGGTAGTGAGGGCGTTGTTGTTCTGTGGTTATAGAACACGGACGATATATAACTCCAAAATACAACATGATAGAGATAGTGAGGGTTCAAGTGAAAGCCAAAATCCTCAACAATTACAGCATATAAGTGTTGAAGAAAGCAGATGTGCAAGAGGTTGACGAATACATTTACGAAATAATTTCGAACCAGACAACAACGACACATGGGTTCCGTGCTTACCTGATGTTGTAGATTTACCAACGGTGAGGACGTAGATGGCGACGCCGGAGGCAGCTTCAGCGGTGGATGCTTTCATCTCCGATTGTTGGACAGTTCGACAGTAACGGTGAGGAGGAGAAGTGATGAAGAGAGCAGCGACACAAATGAGATGTTTTTGCCCTAGGATTCAACTTCTAACCACGGAGGGTAGTACCATCATTTCACAGCCTGCATTCTGTTAAAGTTTCCAAATGGTGTTCTACATTTTTAGGTCACAAGATTTTCATTTTTGGAGGTGCTGAATGCAGCTTTTACCTGTGTTCCCAAAAGACTACATAGATTGAAAACTAGTTACCTATCATTGCATGATATATATATACATACATATATTCGTGGCTTGGATAGAGTGAGTAAACCCTAAAACTAAGAACAAGAAAATAAGAAGTGATCAAATGAGTATTGATTTGAGAGGAGAGTGATGATGGAGAAGCATATCTTCTTCAATAAGAGAAGAATATATTTATGTATGCAACCTGTGGGGATGTATTTTCTAAATACCAACACGTGGCAAGGTGACGCCGACGTGTCAGCCGACGTGCCACGTGTCCTGGTTGTTACGCCGAGGTTATCTCGGCAAGGCCGAGGTTATCTCCGAAGATATCGAAATCCGAGATAAATGGATAAAAGATAAGGGACATAAGTCCTAGAGTGATGAGGAGACTTAGCCAAGATAAGGATAAAGCTCTTAGGGAGTTTATCTTTATCTCTTGAGGAATCCAAAGTAAGCACTGAATGAGAGTCCATAGAAGTCAGGCTTCTAGTGGGACTAGGTTTATGTTGGCTATAAAAAAGAGGCACCCCCGTGGGTCTAAGGTACGTAGTTTTATGCTTTGAGTAGTAAGTTTAGCACTTGATTATCTTTGAGAGATATACTGACTTGATCGTCGGAGTGCCCCCGGGTGGAAGAGCCACCGCCGGAGCCTTTTCTTTCTGTTGCAGGTTCGCTGAAACCATCTATTTTGCCGGTGCTCTTCAGCTGATTACTAGGCGGGCAGTGTGGTCAGAAAATCACCTGCACAATTTGGCGCCGTCTGTGGGAAACTTAGAAGAATAGATGGCCAGTAACGGACAGAAGGAAAACATTGGGGGCGACACTCCTGTTGGGAGTGACAGATCAATTGACCTTGACATTGAAGGAGGTAACCACAATGCAGAAACTCATGACCAGGGCCACGGAGAGAAAGACGTCGACCAGGAGGGCAACACTTCGAGGAGGATAGACCAAGACAAGTACTATCACGAAGACAACCTTCAGGTATAGAGGGATAGGTGCCTACGGAGGGATGGGAAAGTAAAAGAATTGGCGAACAAGTTGGCAAACCTACAGTCGGTCGTCAACTTCATGATGCAAAACAATGTCATGCAGCCACCATACCCGCTGCAGGATACGCCGATGCCAGCAACTAATACCCAGAAGGGAGAAGGAAGAACAATTCTCGAAGTCCCTCAGCACGCCAGGAGTAAAGAAGACTTAAGAGATTACCTCAAGAGGAAACAATAGAATGCTGAAGCCGAGGTAACTTCCCCGGTTAAGCCGAAGACACCATTCTCGGTGAAACTGGACAAAATTGAAGCACCAAAGAGATTCAGTATGCCGAGGTTCCAAATATATGATGGTAAGTTAGATCCCAACTTTCATGTTGGACTATACCTGAATTCAATGGCATTATATAGTGGGAATAAGCTGTTGCTCTGCAAAGTATTCCCCTCATCCTTCGGGAAAATTGCATCAGATTGGTTCCATAAACTACCGAAGGGAAGTGTAAAGACTTGGGAAGGCCTGGCCGAGATGTTTGTGGCCAGGTTTGTGACAAATAAACTTCAGCCCTTGAGGGTCGACGCATTGATGGGTTTAAAGATCGCCAAGGATGAAGGCCTTAGGGCCTACGCAAAAAGGTACTACGAGGTGTTCAATTGAATACCCGATTGTAACCAAGAGGTGGCGGCCGTGTCCTTCAGGAACGGCTTGAAGGATGACTGCCCACTGCGGAAATCTTTGGCAAAGACATTGCCAAAAAGCATGGAAGAACTCATGGCGAGAATAGAGAAGTACGCCAGAGCCGAGGAAGATACGTCGGGAAATAAATAAATAAATAAAGCAGGAGAAAGGAAACGGCTCGCCGAAGCGAGGCCGAGGTAACAACGGACCGACCAAGCAAGAAACGGACTTGAAGGCGAAATAGGCAGTAATGACTATATTCCGAGTCCCGATCCATAAAGTCTTGGATCAAATACGAAACCAACCCTATTTTAGAGGACCGACAAGAACACCAGGGGAATTCATGGGAAGAAACGTCGGTAGGCGTTGTGCTTACCACAATGAAGAAGGGCACCCAACTCAGGGCTGCAGAGCCCTAAAAGCACACTTAGAAGACTTGGTAAGGCAAGGACATCTGAGGGACCTTGTTGATGAAGCCAGGACTAGAAAAGAATAGGCAAGATTGCCTCAAGCACCAGCAGCTCCGCCTCCCCCAGCATAGTAAACACCCGCAGGAGGACCACGGGTGGTTAACGTAATTCACTCAAAGGTGAACGAAAACGACATACGAGGGGAGACCCAGAAGGTAAAACACCTGCAACACGTGAACCAGGTTGGACATAAACGACCTCGGCCTGAAGAATGCCAGGGATTGACGATAGCGTTTACTGAAGCCGACCTAGAGATGGTCCAGCATCCCCATGATGATGCCTTGGTAGTATGCCTCTAGGTTGGGGAGTGCCAAGTAAAACGCATCCTGATTGATCAAGGAAGCTCTTGCGACATCATGTACGTTAGATGTTACAAAGAGCTGGGCCTTCATCCTGATGACTTGGAGCAATCAAATGGCCCGATGGTCAGCTTCAATGGAACGGCGACGTGGCCACTGGGTGCAGCAAACTTGGAAGTACAAGCTGGCACTAAGAAGATCAAGACAGAATTCATGGTGATTGACACACCTTCGCCATACAACATCATCTTGGGAAGGCCATGGTTGCATACAATGGGGGCAGTTCCCTCAACATTGCATCAACTACTACGGTTCCCAACAGAGCATGGGATTGAAGAAGTCAGAGGAGATCAACTGCAGGCAAAGAATTGCTCCATGGTAGCAATGAATTCCACCTATAATATTCGAGAACCAGAAAAGGCAGAAATTAAAGATGAGGACGTGGAAGTCCTGGAAGATGTCGGCAAAGAACCAGCCGAGAAAAGCAAAGAGGCATTGAAGAAAATCTTCGTCCAGGATGGGGATGAAGAACGCTTCTTTCTTCTCGGCTCAGGCTTAGCCGAAGAAGAAGAAAAAGAGTTGGAGACTTTTCTAAGAGCCAACATTGAGGTGTTCGCCTGGACACCTTACGAAATGCCTGGCATCGACCCCGAGGTCACTTGCCACAGACTGAATGTCAACAGGTTGGCAAAACCTGTGATTCAACGAGCCAGAAGACCAGCGTTGATACATGTCGAAGCAGTAGAGGAAGAAGTAGATAGACTTCTGGAGGCCAGGGCCATTTGAGAAGTTCATTACCCGACATGGCTATCCAACACAGTAGTGGTAAAGAAGAAGAACGGTAAATGGAGGGTCTGCGTAGACTTTACAAGCCTGAACAAAGCTTGTCCCAAAGACTGCTTTCCTCTACCCAAGATTGACCAGTTGGTAGACGCCACATCTGGACATGGAAGGATGAGCTTTTTGGACGCTTACAGAGGATACCACCAGATAGCCATGTGTAACAACCCTCGTTACTGTTTACTGATAAACTACTGATTACCGTTAAACTGAACTGATTATGACTGATAAGTGAACTGAATAAGCTACTGAACTGACTGACTGAAATTGAAACTGAATCGACTGAGTATATCTGTTCAATTGTATGTCTATCTGTTTGATTGTTTGATTATCTGTTTGCGTTTTTATGGTTAAACTATTAATTGAAGGCCTTATCGGCGGCCGAACCGGAAATCGATTAGTGTTTTATGATCATCGTAATTTATGTGATTTTATAGCGTATTTATCTGAAAATTGATTAGGTACGATTAAACTAGATTAAACATTGAAAGATTGCATGAATTGGTTTGAATTCATGCATGCTTTTCAGATTCTTGGAAATTGGTTTGAATTGGATTTATTTGAAACACTCTTGGGCTTTGATTTTGCAAATTGAGCTTTGAATCATGTTAAACTATGAGTTTTGATGTGTTTTCTGGAAAATTGGCCCAAGAGGATCGAAATTTATGGTTTAAAACTTGGTTTTGAGCTTAAGGTTCAAATCTGAAATTTCCAGAATTTGGACTCACGCTCGAGCGGGGTGACTGGCGCTCGAGCGTGGAAATCGTGCTCCCAGCATTTTTGTTCTGTTTTGAAGTCCGCTCGAGCGGATTAACTGACGCTCGAGCGGGTGTCAAGCGCCCAATTGAGCGTGATTTTCGCTTATCCAGCACTTTTGACTGTTTTGCAGAACGCTCGAGCGGGTAAGTCTACGCTCGAGCGGAAACCTTTGTCTGCATGTCCGCTCGAGCGGAGTAACCTACGCTCGAGCGTGACCCCTGTTTTCTGAAAAGTCTGAAAATGCTTTTAAAAGTGCATCTTTACATCCTCATCTCATTCTAGGCATCCTTAGGCCTAGTTTAAGACATCTTAAGGAGGATATAGATGTAGAACACACCGAGGCATTAGGGATTAAGCTGTTATTTTCCCAACTGTGTAGCTTTGTGTGTGTTAATCTGTAACTGTGTAGGGTTGGCGACTGGGGACTCGCTCTAGCTTTACTGTAGCCCAGAACTCTGTGAGTAACATCTGTGTAAAGATATGTTCAAAATGATTATCTTCTGAACAATTGAACTGTACTGCTTTCTGAACTGATTACTGTTAACTGAATGAATGTATGTCCTATATTCTGAACTGTATTGTGGCATCCTTAGCACCTACTGTTTATTGATACTGCTACAGAGATCTCTGTCGGTTCCCTCATTGGAACCACTACTGTTACTGATTGATGGCCATCATGTACTGTTCGGTCTTTAAGACCTACTGTTTACTGTACTGTTATGCTAATGGATGTACCACATATGACTGTACTGACTGAATGACTGCAATACTGATTAAATGAACCGTTTTCATCACTGTAAGGACATTCATTTTTAACCCCTTTATGCATTGTGTTATTCACTGAGCTTTAGCTCACTGCTCATATATATATGTAGGTGTACAGGCACCAGACTGCAGCTAGAAGCGTCGGGGTAACTCCAGTTTTGTCAAGCCAACCTATGTGCCTCAATGCGAGGTTCCGAGCCTGTCAAGTTACGGCTTAGGGGTGTTTTTAATTTCCCTGTCTGTCTCTGTATCTGTTTCGTACGACTGTATAGACTGTACTGTACTGTACTGTTTAATAGGGATTAGGTCCCTAAACTGAATTATTGTATATATGTGCATACTGTTCTGTTCGACTGTATATGTATATTTGAATAATAAGTCTTTTTGGCATACAGACTGTCACAGCTCATTGGACATTGTTTAATTACTGTATTGGCTTCTGCCAGCCCTTGTACTCTGTATTACTGTGTTACTGTTAAGCAGGCTTTCGGTAATCTCGGATTACTGGCCGGTTACGGTGCTAAACCCATAGGGACGGGTTTGGGTCGTGACAGAGTGGTATCAGAGCGATACTTACCACGAGTTATACCGCACACACGTGTCCAAATGAGCTATAGGATGTCCTAGAAAAGTGATTAGGGCATTACATGAGCATGATAAGTGTGTGATATGACTGACTGAATATATGCTAAAGTATGAACCTGTGTATACAATGACTGCCTATATTGATAATTGTTACAACTGCTTATAGTGAAATGGATAATGCAAACACTGCAACCGAATCCTCATCCTCTGAGGCCAGAATGGCCAGACTGGAACGGATGATGGAACTGATAACTGAAAGATTAGACCAGCAACAGAATCAACAGCCCCACCTCCTCCTCCGGCTGTACCGGAACAGAATATTAACGCTAATGATGGGGACATAATAGCTCTCACCCACAAGTTCAGCAAAATGAAACCGCCATCCTTCCAGGGAGGCCTTGAACCGTTAAAGGCTGAAGCATGGGTTCTTGAGACAGAAAAATTATTTGAGATTTTTCCGTGCTCTGAAGCACATAAAGTGCTATTGGCCACCTTTACTCTGCAAGAAGAAGCTAGAAGGTGGTGGACGCTTATCCGTAATGAAAATATAGTTATGACTTGGGCTCAATTCAAGGGAGCCTTCTTCGAGAAGTATTTCCCTCAGTGTGTTAGAGATAGAAAGGTGACTGAGTTTGAACAGCTGAAGCAGGGCATAATGTCCGTTGCTAAATATGAAACAAAGTTCACAGAGCTTGCGAGATATGCACCGCATATAGTGGACACTGATTACAAGAAGGCCAGAAAGTTCAAAGGCGGCCTTAATGTTGCAATTCTTGACAGAATAAATGTTTTGAAATTACCGAATTATGTGAATGTCCTTGACTGAGCTTTCATGGCTGAGTCGAACATCGAAGCACTGAAAACTGAACACCAGGGTCTGAATGGCGTGGTAAGGAATGGACTGGTTAACGAAATACTATGCCACCATAGATTGTGTAATGAAACAAGTAGTTTTCCGTCCACTGGGTTTACCCGAATTTGTGTTTAATGGGGTTGGAGTAGTACCTCCTCCGTATTTGACTTCATCTGTGAAAGCTGTTAAATTGATTAGTAAGGGGTGTAAGGGATATCTGTGTTCTGTATTGCCGGTATCTACTGATGATAATGCTAACGTGAACAGTATTCCTGTAGTCAAAGAGTTTCCAGATGTTTTTCCAGATAATCTGCCAGGGGATTTGACTGACAGAGAGATCGAATTCACCGTTGATGTGATTCCGGGAACGCAGCCAGTATCTAAAGCTCCTTACCGAATGGCTCCAACTGAACTGAAGGAATTGAAAGTGCAATTGCAGGAACTGTTAGATAAGAAGTTCATTAGACCTAACACTTCGCCTTGGGGTGCTCCTATTTTATTTGTGAAGAAGAAAGACGGCTCACTGAGACTATGCATTGACTACCGTGAACTGAATAAGGTAACAGTGAAAAATAAATACCTATTGCCACGTATTGATGACTTATTTGATCAGTTACAGGGTCCTCAAGTGTTTTCTAAGATCGATCTCAGATCCGGATACCATCAGTTGAAAGTTAAACCAGAAGACATTGCTAAAACTACTTTTCGAACGAGGTATGGACATTACGAATTTTTAGTTATGCCTTTTGGAGTTACCAATGCACCTACTGCATTTATGGACTTAATGAACAGAATCTTTAAACCGTACCTTGATGACTTTATTGTTGTATTCATTGATGACATACTGATTTACTCCAAAAGTATAGAAGAACATGAACATCATCTGAGACTTGCCCTACAGACCCTAAGAGAACAGAAACTTTATGCTAAACTGTCTAAATGCGAATTATGGCTTGATCATGTTATGTTTTTTGGGCATGTTGTTAGCAAAGATGGAATTTCTGTTGATCCACAGAAAATTAAAGCTGTAGTGAACTGGCCTAGACCAACAAATGTGACAGAAGTTCGAAGCTTTTTGGGACTAGCCGGGTATTACAGAAGATTTGTCAAAGAATTTTCCAAAATTGCCTTACCATTAACTCAACTTACACAGAAGGGAATATCGTTCGACTGGACTGACCAAAGGGAATCAACTTTCCAAGAGTTGAAGACTCGACTCGTGACTGCACCAGTTCTTACCTTACCTTTAGGTACGAATGGTTATACCATATTTAGTGATGCTTCTCATAAGGGTTTGGGGTGTGTCTTAATGCAGAATGGGAGAGCGATTGCCTATGCTTCCCGACAACTAAGACCGCATGAAAAGAACTACCCGACCCATGATCTGGAACTTGCTGCAGTAGTATTTGCACTAAAAATCTGGCGTCACTACCTTTATGGGGCAATATGTGAAGTATATACCGACCACAAGAGTTTGAAATATTTCTTTACACAGAAAGAACTGAACATGAGACAGCGGAGATGGCTAGAACTGATTAAAGACTATGACCTACAGATTTTGTACCATCCGGGAAAAGCCAACACCGTTGCCGATGCATTGAGTCGGAAATCGACTGGAAATTTAGCCTGTTTGCTTACCGGGCAGAAAGAATTGCTTTGTGACCTTGAAAAATCTGAAATTGAAATTGTTTTGCGAGAACAAGGTGGAACCGTAGCCTCTATTTCTGCTCAACCGGCACTGATTGAAGAAATTAAAGAGAAACAATAACAGGATGACTTCTTGAAGAAGATCACCGAAGAAATGGAAACTAAACCAAGACCGGGTTTCAAATTTGAAAATAATGTACTGAAATTTCAAGAAAGACTGTGTGTACTGAATGATACTGAACTGAAAAGAAGAGTTCTGCAAGAGGGCCACAATTCAAAATTTTCTATCCATCCAGGGAATACGAAAATGTATCAAGATCTGAAATTGAATTTTTGGTGGCCGGGAATGAAGAAAGAAATTGCCAATTTTGTATCAAAATGTCTTCATTGCCAACAAGTCAAAGCCGAACATCAACGACCCGCAGGCTTATTGCAGCCCTTACCGATACCGGAGTGGAAATGAGAACATATTACCATGGATTTTATCGTTGGATTACCTCGCTCTAGTAAAGGTATGGACTCAATTTGGGTTATTATTGATAGAATGACAAAATCTGCTCACTTCTTACCTGTTAAGACAATTTATAATGCGGACAAGTTGGCTATACTCTATATTGATGAAATTGTTAGACTGTATGGAGTGCCTGTGTCCATTGTTTCTGACAGGGATTCGAAGTTTACGTCGAGATTTTGGCAAAGCTTACAGACTTTATTGGGTACTGAATTGAGATTGAGTAGTGCTTATCATCCTCAGACCGATGGCCAGTCAGAAAGAACCATCCAGACTCTGGAGGATTTACTGAGAATGTGTGTCCTTGATTTTCAGGGAAACTGGGAAAGCCATTTGCCATTGGCTGAATTCGCCTACAACAACAGCTACCATGCGAGTATTGGTATGGCGCCTTTCGAGGCATTGTATGGCAGAAAATGTAGATCTCTGATTTGCTGGGCAGAAGTTGGAGATGGGCCTTTTCTTGGGCCCCAGATTGTTTATAAAACAACTGAGAAAGTGAAACTGATATAATAGAGACTGAAAACCACACAGAGTACACAGAAAAGTTATGCTGATGTTAGAAGACGAGACAGAGAGTATGAAGTGGGTGATCACATTTTTGTGAAAGTGACACCGATGAAAGGCCAGACTTGTTTTGGAGTCAAAGGCAAGTTAGCGCCAAGATATGTCGGACCGTATGAGATTATCGAGAAAATCAATCCGGTGGCGTATCAAGTTGCGCTTCCTCCTGAAATGGAGCATATGCATAACGTCTTCCACATTTTTATGTTGAGGGACTACCTCCGGGATCCTTTCCATGTAATAGAGCCAACTCGTGTAGTGCTGAGTGACGACTACACTTTTGAGGAACGGCCTATTCAGATTGTAAACCAACGGATCAAGAAGTTGAGAAACAAAGAGATCCCGTTAGTGAAAGTCGACTGGCAAAACCATGGTGGCGTGTATACCACTTGGGAAAGGGAAGATGACATGGCTAAAAGATATCCTGAACTGTTTCCACTGAACCCTGTTTTCTTCCAAAATGAAGGTAACTCGAGTTTAGAGGACTAAACTCTTTTTAAGGAGGGGAGACTGTAACAACCCTCGTTACTGTTTACCGATAAACTACTGATTACCGTTAAACTGAACTGATTATGACTGATAAGTGAACTGAATAAGCTACTGAACTGACTGACTGAAATTGAAACTGAATCGACTGAGTATATCTGTTCAATTGTATGTCTATCTGTTTGATTGTTTGATTATCTGTTTGCGTTTTTATGGTTAAACTATTAATTGAAGGCCTTATCGGCTGTCGAACCGGAAATCGATTAGTGTTTTATGATCATCGTAATTTATGTGATTTTATAGCGTATTTATCTGAAAATTGATTAGGTATGATTAAACTAGATTAAACATTGAAAGATTGCATGAATTGGTTTGAATTCATGCATGTTTTTCAGATTCTTGGAAATTGGTTTGAATTGGATTTATTTGAAACACCCTTGGGCTTTGATTTTGCAAATTGAGCTTTGAATCATGTTAAACTATGAGTTTTGATGTGTTTTCTGGAAAATTGGCCCAAGAGGATCGAAATTTATGGTTTAAAACTTGGTTTTGAGCTTGAGGTTCAAATCTGAAATTTCTAGAATTTGGACTCACGCTCGAGCGGGGTGACTGGCGCTCGAGCGTGGAAATCGTGCTCCCAGCATTTTTGTTCTGTTTTGAAGTCCGCTTAAGCGGATTAATTGACGCTTGAGCTGGTGTCGAGCGCCCAATCGAGCGTGATTTTCGCCTATTCAGTACTTTTGACTGTTTTGCAGAACGCTCGAGCGGAAACCTTTGTCTGCATGTCCGCTCGAGCGGAGTAACCTACGCTCGAGCGTGACCCCTGTTTTTTGAAAAGTCTGAAAATGCTTTTAAAAGTACATCTTTACATCCTCATCTCATTCTAGGCATCCTTAGGCCTAGTTTAAGACATCTTAAGGAGGATATAGATGTAGAACACACCGAGGCATTAGGGATTAAGCTGTTATTTTCCCAACTGTGTAGCTTAGTGTGTGTTAATCTATAACTGTGTAGGGTTGGCGACTGAGGACTCGCTCTAGTTTTACTGTAGCCTAGAACTTTGTGAGTAACATCTGTGTAAAGATATGTTCAAAATGATTATCTTTTGAACAATTGAACTGTACTACTTTCTGAACTGATTACTGTTAACTGAATGAATGTATGTCCTATATTCTGAACTGTATTGTGGCATCCTTAGCACCTACTGTTTATTGATACTGCTACAGAGATTTCTGTCAGTTCCCTCGTTGGAACCACTACTGTTACTGACTGATGGCCATCATGTACTATTCGGTCTTTAAGACCTACTGTTTACTGTACTGTTATGCTAATGGATGTACCACATATGACTGTACTGACTGAATGACTGCAATACTGATTAAATGAACCGTTTTCATCACTGTAAGGACATTCATTCTTAACCCCTTTACGCATTGTGTTATTCACTGGGCTTTAGCTCACTGCTCATATATATATGTAGGTGTATAGGCACCAGACCGCAGTTAGAAGCGTCGGGGTAACTCCAGTTTTGTCAAGCCAACCTATGTGCTTCAATGCGAGGTTCCGAGCCTGTCAAGTTACGGCTTAGGGGTGTTTTTAATTTTCCCGTCTGTCTCTGTATCTGTTTCGTACGAATGTATAGATTGTACTGTACTGTACTGTTTAATAGGGATTAGGTCCCTAAACTGAATGATTGTATATATGTGCATACTGTTCTGTTTGACTGTATATGTATATTTGAATAATAAGTTTTTTTGGCATACAGACTGTCACAGCTCATTGGACATTGTTTAATTACTGTATTGGCTTCCGCCAGCCTCTGTACTCTGTATTACTGTGTTACTGTTAAGTAGGCCTTCGGTAATCTCGGATTACTGGCCGGTTACGGTGCTAAACCCATAGGGGCGCGTTTGGGTCGTGACACCATGTACCCCCCAGACGAGGTGAAGACAGCGTTTATCACCCCGAAAGGACTGTATTGTTACAAGGTAATGCCTTTTGGATTAAAAAACGCAGGAGCAACTTACCAAAGGTTGGTAACCAAGATGTTCAAACACCTGATTGGCCAAACAGTGGAAGTCTACATTGACGACATGGTCGTGAAGACCAAGGAACCAAGGGGTCATCTTGCCGACCTAAAAGAGGTCTTTGAGATACTCAAAACATACCCGCTCCGACTCAACGCATCGAAGTGCGCGTTTAGAGTTGGATCAGGTAAATTTTTGGGGTACCTGGTAACAAGAAAGGGCATTGAGGCCAGCCCAGATCAAATCAAGGCCATCCTAGAGCTAAAAAGCCCGACGTCAGCAAAACAGGTTCAGATGCTTACTGGAAGGGCCGCAGCCCTAAACAGGTTCATAAGCCGAAGCTTAGACAAATGTAAACCTTTCTTCAACCTGGTAAAAAAGGCTACAGACTTCCTATGGACTGAGGAATGTGAGGCCACCTTGGCCGACCTAAAGAAATATCTGACCACGGCTCCGGTCCTCTCAACACCTGAACTTGGAGAAGAACTGTTTTTGTACTTAGCCGTTTCAGAGCATGCAATAAGTGCGGTATTAATTCGTGAAGAAAAAGGAGAGCAAAAGGCTGTTTACTATGTAAGCAGAACCTTAGCCGATGCAGAAACAAGGTATCTACCCTTGGAAAAATTAGCACTAGCTTTAGTAATGGCTTCAAAGAAGCTGAACCATTACTTTCAAGCGCACAAGATTATAGTGCTAACAGAACACCCACTGAAGTCCTTGTTACAACAAGGAGACTTAACTGGAAGAATAGCAAGATGGGCAGTGGCCTTGGGCCAGTACGACCCGGAGTTCAGGCCGAGAACAGCAATTAAGGGCCAAGTTTTGGCCGACTTCTTGGCTGAATTCATGCCAGAATCCGTCAAACATCAGGCTCCGTTGAGTCGAGATGAACGATGTCCAAGCAAATAAGGAGAAGCCCAGCAAGGACAAAAGAACAAGGAAAATAAAAACTAAGACCCTGCAGCATTTACGTCGGTAACTCCTTTCGCCTGTTTGTTGATAGGAGTTCAAACCGGCAAGGAGCGGGGGCAGGAGTAGTGTTAATATCTCCTGATGGGGAGATATTGGAACAGTCTATTCGATTGGGGTTCAAGGCCTCAAACAATGAGGTAGAATACAAAGCACTGATTGCAGGACTGAAGCTAGCAGTAGCAGCAGAAGCAGATGAGGTAATAATTTTTTGTGATTCACAACTTATAGTAAATCAAACAACAGGAGAGTTTGCAACCCGAGATGAGAGGATGTCAGCATACGAAAAAGAGGTCATCAGACTGGCAGCCTTGTTTCGCAACTGCCGACTTCTTCAAGTCAGCCGAGATGATTGACTATGCAAACTGGAAAAACAAGAACAATAATGATTGACTATTTGTTAAGCCCGAGCATAGAACAGCCGATCACAGAGCAAGAAGCAATGTGTATGGACTTGGGTCCAAGCTGGATGGATGCAATTGTTGCATTTCTGAAAGAGAGAAAGCTACCAGAAGACCATAAGGAGGCACACAAGATCAGATTGAAGTCGGCAAGATTCAGTTTGATAGCGGACGGACATCTCTACAAAAGGTCCTTCACAGGACCTCTTTTAAGGTGCGTACACCCTTTGCAGATTGAAGACTTTCTATACAAAATTCATGAAGGAATTTGTGGAAGCCATGCTGAGGGCAGATCACTAGCTTACAGGGCCATTACCAGGGGTATTGGCGGCCTTACATGCAAAAAGATGCAGAAGTCTACGTGAAGAAGTGTGAACAATGCCAAAGGATTGCACCTTTGATACACCAGCCAGCTACTGACCTAAACCCTGTATCCAGTCCATGGCCATTTGCCCAATGGGGCATGGATCTCATTGGACAGTTGCCCCAAGCAACTGGGCAAATGAAGTACTTGTTGGTAGCAACAAATTACGTCATGAAGTGGATAGAAGCAGAGCCTCTTGCAAAAATCTGAGATGTGGATGTCAAGAATTTCATATGGAAAAACATCATCACCAGATTTGGCATCCCAAGGGCAATAGTTGCCGACAACGGAACGCAGTTTGACAGCAAACTCATCAAGAACTTCTGTGCGAAATTCAAGATAAAAAATTACTTTTCAACACCAAGTTTTCCCCAAAGCAATGGGCAAGTAGAAGCATCCAACAAAGTAATTTTGGATGGGATAAAAAAGAGGCTGCAGACAGCAAAAGGAAAGTGGGTGGACGAGTTGCCCAATGTACTATAGGCATATCGGACTACGCCGAGAAGATCAACAGGGGAAACTCCCTTTGCCATGGTTTACGGCACAGAAGCAGTTATCCCACTGGAGATCGGTATCCCAGGGATCAGAACCCAGGGAGTAGAGAATAGGACTAATGACATACTTCTAGCTTGAGATCTAGATCTCTTAGAAGAAAGAAGAGAGAAAGCTGCAATTCAGCTCGCAGCATACCAGCAGCAGCTTGCTAGAGCTTACAATAAAAAGGCCAATCCAAGGGATTTTCAGGTCAGCGACTTAATCCTAAGAAAAGTTATTGGCAACAAGAAGGATCCAAGAGCGGGCAAGCTTGGCCCAAACTGGGAAGGGCCCTACAGAATTACTTCGGTATTGGGCAATGAAGCATACCGGCTTGAAGATAATGAGGGCAAAGCATTGCCAAGACCTTGGAACACTTGTAATTTGAAATTTTTCTATCATTAGATGTTCCTTGTTATTTTTTGCCAAACATCATCAATAAAATCTTAGCAGAATTCTCCAAGACTTGTGAATTGATAAAAGATACATAATGATTGTTTCTGAATAATGAGAACCCAAGTGGAACTCAGGTTCACATTGGGGGCAGAGAAAAGACAGTAATACTTAACGCTTGTTGAAATTTGTAGCAATTTACAAGTTGAAGTTAAGCTGAGGTAATCGTTTATCTTCACTTGTTGAAATTTGTAGCAATTTACAAGTTGAAGTTAAGCCGAGATAATTGTTTATCTTCACTTGTTGAAATTTGTAGCAATTTACAAGTTGAAGTTAAACTGAAATAATGCTTAACGCTTGTTGAAATTGGTAGCAATTTACAAGTTGAAGTTAAGCCGAGATAATTGTTTATCTTCACTTGTTGAAATTTGTAGCAATTTACAAGTTGAAGTTAAACTGAAGTAATGCTTAACGCTTGTTGAAATTTGTAGAAATTTACAAGCTGAAGTTAAGCCGAGATAATTGTTTATCTTCACTTGTTGAAATTTGTAGCAATTTACAAGTTGAAGTTAAACTGAAGTAATGCTTAACGCTTGTTGAAATTTGTAGCAATTTACAAGTTGAAGTTAAGCCGAGATAATTGTTTATCTTCACTTGTTGAAATTTGTAGCAATTTACAAGTTGAAGTTAAGCTGAGATAAATGTTTATGTTCACTTGTTGAAATTTGTAGCAATTTACAAGTTGAAGTTAAACCAAAGTAATGCTTAAACACTTGTTGAAATTTGTAGCAGTTTACAAGTTGAAGTTAGGCAAAAATATTGCTTAGCACTTGTTATAACTTGAGAAAAGTTTATAAAAATTAAACCAATATATGTTTATCCTTGTTGAAACTTATAAGCAATTTACAGGACAAGTACTTGTCGAGGTAAATTATCAGGTGGCATAACCGAGGTATGTTATCCCGAGAAGATTGTACAAAGAAGAATGAGTACATATATGCAGAATATTCTAAGTATAGAATCATATGAAGACAAAGAAGAGAAGATAGAAGTACAAGCATTCAATAAAGGAAAAACCTTGTATTAACATTCAAAGAAAAAAGGGGGGCACATCGGCCATACAAAGAACATACATTGTTCCCTAAGATAAAGAAACAAGAAAATACAAATAAGAAGACTTAAAGCTAAGGCTCCTCTCCGCCAGATTGTTGAATTTGAAGATCCGATACCACCTCGGCCTCCTTCTCTGCCGCTATCTCGGCGTCAATTTCTTGAAGAGTTTCTTCAACCGTCTTGACCTCAGAAGGGATATCGGCTGGTGCAATCTTAGGAACAACTTCTATGGGAACCAAATCACCTTCATCGTCCTGAGTCAAGTTTAGGTCTTGCTCATTCTGAGGAGGGGACATGGCCCCATCAGCGTCTTTGGATTTTCTAATCAAAGCCTCGTCCTCTTCCTCCTCGGCCTCATCCTCAGCATCAGATTTGCCGACATCTTCACTTGGAGTTGGGGCTGGAGGAAATGGCAAAGGAATGGCGTCGGCCTTGCGCAAAGGAGAGTCATCAGGAACATTAAGTTTTTTTAGAAGAGACATCCAACCAAGGGTGAAACCCTCGTTACATGCCTGCTTCACTTGAAGTTCATAGGCCTTAGTAAAGTCGGCTATGCCTTGATTATACGCCTTTTCATCAGCGTCTTTGATTTCAGCTTCTTTGGTGGCCAGGGCCTCCTGAAGCTCGTTCTCAGCTTGGGCCATTTTTTCCTCGGCCTCTCTCATTTGAGATTCAGCCACCTTTCTGATAGCCTCAGCTGCCTCAGCCTTCTCTTCAGCATTATTCTGAGCTTTAATTGCAGCTTCGGCTTGATCCTCCAGCTTCTTCATTTTTGATTCAAGGCCCTTATTGATCTTTTGAATGGAAGAGAACTCCTTTTTCATGTCGGCCAGCTTTTGCCAATTCTCAAAAGATTGCATTGAAAAAGAATGGGCATGCTGGATGGCCTGAAAGAAAACAGAGGTATTAAAGAATATTCAAGGTGTGAAACAAAGAAAGAGAAAAATTCACCAAATAGAAGACATTTACCTAAACAGAGTGTTGAAGCATTAGGTCGTAATTCTCATACTCGCTAAAGCCAGCATTTCGCTCCAAGTCCCCTGGCAGAAGCAGAGCGGTGCTGAGTGCTATGTCGACATTAATATCATCGGCACTGTCAGTAGTCAGAACTGGCTTGTCCTCCAGAGTAATTTGAGGGATCCAAGGAATACTGCTCTGTTTGGACCCCGAAGTTGTTGCGGAGGAGGACCTTGGCTTTTTGGATTTTGGGGATTCTGATGGCTGTGTTTCAGAGCGCCTCTTCCCAGCGGAGGGTTGAGGTTTGTCGCTCTCAGCCAACTTTGATATAGGCAAAGCATCCTCAGACTCAGTCTGAGTAACTTTAGCCTTTGGTTGGGCCTTCTTAACTCTTTTTGGCTTAGGTGGAGGAAGCGTTTGTGCTGGTTAATCATCAACTGATGATGGAATGCTGGCCAAAAGATCTTTTGTAACTGGTTTTGCACGACCCATCTCGGCGGTAGAAACCGTTCGACATCGGCGGCGACGCTGTGAAATTGGAACCAAGTATGGAACTGAAGTAGACGGTTGCTCGGCCGGATCAGAAGTTGACCCCTGATCTGTCCGAGATTTGGATGCAGTCTGTGAGGTAGTGGTAGAAGGTGGAGATAAGCTCTTCTTCTTCTTCTTCTTCTTCTTCTTCTTCTTCTTCCTGGGGATGTCGAGGAGAACTGATTTGTATGTTGGGATGAAGTTGAGAAACAGGGGTGCCTTTCGCTTATGAATTGGCAAATCCAGAAGGCTCTTCAAGTCTTTGCTAGGGACAAAGGATTGGCGAAAATCTTTTGGTGGCTGACGGGCAGCTGCAAAAAGAACAGATGTCAGAAACAGATAAAGAATTTAAGACCTTGAAAGAAAACAAGCAAAGCTTAATACTGGGCTCTTACCCTTGCCCTCTAAAACTGATCGGGGAAGAGGGTAGAGATGGATGTCCTCGTCTGGAGCAAACTCCCAATTTCCCGAGGTAATGAGATAGTCATCTCCAGCCCCCTTGTTGGAGTCTGGAAGGTCGGCTATGATTTTGAATTTTGTAGACCTCGACTTAAGATAATAAATATAGCGATCCCGGTTTCCCCTTTTCTTTTACTGTTGTATCCGGACTTAGGTTCCGCGGAGTTGGTTGTCGTGTATATCTTGTTTACATCCTTTACTCCTTGCATTCGAGTCTTGGGTTGTGTTAGGCGAGTTTGTTACAGGTTGGTTGGACTTAGAAACCAAGAGTAGTTGCCCAGATTTTGGCCTTCACGCTCGAGCGGGGATTTTGACGCTCGAGCGGGCCCTTCGTTGTCGTCTGTCCGCTCGAGCGGGGTTTTCGACGCTCGAGCGTAGTTTTCCATCTTCCAGTACCTCCTCTGCAGTGTTGTGCGCTCGAGCGGGAGTTTTGACGCTCGAGCGGGATGTTGTGTGACGCTCGAGCGGGGAGGGTTGACGCTCGAGCGGAGACCTGGTTCTGTAAAAGTTCTGTGAGTGTGTATCCGCCGCTCGAGCGGGATTGTTGACGCTCGAGCGGGAGTCTGTGAGTGACGCTCGAGCGGGGGTTTGGACGCTCGAGCAGGGCGACTTTTATATAAAGCCGAGATCTGACCTTTTTGTTCACTTTTCAACATCCTTTCTCTCTCTTGCTTTTCCAAAAAGGTATTTTGAGAGCTCCTCTCACTAAAACCCTAACTTCTTTCTTAGGATTGATCTAGTAGGAGTTGTTTTCTCACCTTGGGCCTTTACAAAAGTTGTGTTGATCGTCGAGGGCTATCTTTTAATCTGAAAATTTCGGGATTTGGAGCATTTCCGTTTCTTCATCTTCTTCGTTGAGCCCCATCATTCGAGGTAGGGATAACCTACTCCATCTTATGAGCTTTGTCTTTGAATTTTAGCATTTTGATATGTTGGGGGTTGTTGGGTAATTTTGAGAAAGTTTGGGCCTTTGTGTAATTTTACAAAAGTCGGGGTTTTAAATATATAAACCTATATGCATGTTAGGCATAGAGAAATGAGATTAATGTTGGTACATTGATGGAAATGGAACCTTAGGGTTGTTTTGTGAATTATGGTAATTTTCCCTAATTGATTTAAATTAATTAATGCATATAATTAATTGAAGAAAACGAGGAATTGAATTGAAAATGTTGATATATTATCCATTTGTGCATTTATTTCCTGCTTAGAAATAATTGCTTTGGGCTACCGGTGGAGGGTAGTGTTGATTGTTGTAGACAATGCATAATGATTAGGCAAACTAAAACTAATCAATCGGATGTGTCATAGAGTATGACGGTTGATAGAATACATTAACTTTATGTATTGAGTGATTGTGTATATGACCAATGTGTTTATATGCATCATGTGTAGACGGTTGGTAGAATACATTAACTTTATGTATTGATTGATTGCGTATGTGATTCTGTGTTTACATGCGTTATATTGTGTATAGAACCTTTGTGTTTATATGCATTGTGTAGAGGAGGAGATGGGGGATGTACTCCGCGGTTTAGGAGAAGATGGGGGATGTACCTCTAAACCAGATAGGATTGGGAGGAGATGGGGGATGAACTCCGTAGATACAACTCATATGCTTGTCTAGTGAAGTGTAGATACAGCTCATATGCTTGTCTAGTGAAGTGTAGATACAGCTCTTATGCTTGTCTAGTGAAGTGTGGATACAGCTAATATGCTTGTCTGTTGATGTGTGATATGCTTATCTATTGGAATGTTGATATAGCTCATATGCTTATCTGTTGTAGTAGTGATATAGCTCATATGCTTATCTATTGAAAAGTCTGTTTGATTTGATATAGCACTAAAATGTATATCATCATCGTTTGTGAAGTATGAAAGTAGTTTATGTGTTATTGATACAACACCAAAATGTGTATCCACCGTGAATTTTGAAAATGTTCTAGTGATGAACTATAATCTCATCAAAATGTTTTGGCCAGAGTACTGAACCCTGTTTTCAAACTCAAAGTTGAATAAGAAATGAAAAGTGAATTGTAACATAGGTTTGGTTGTCATGGAATTGAAATAAGATGTAAATGGAAGTGTAAGTATCGACCATCTATCAGTTGCTAATCTTTTAATCATTGTTCATAGTTGGTTTAGTATATCTCTGCTGGGCTGTGGCTCACCCTTTATGGGAACATCATTTTCAGGTACAGGTAGCATGCCGCCTCTAAGGACATAGCTTGGGAGGCTAGGGGCAAGACATACTTTTGTTGCCTTATTTTCCTTTTGATGTATTACATGTAAATTCAAGCCAAGGGCTTAATGTGTAACCGAGTTAATACTCTCTTTTGTAACCAAGTGATAACTTGGAAAGCTGTAAGCCCGTAGGGCATTTACTTTTGTTGTTAACATGTAATACTTTTGTAATGAAGTACTCTGTTTAATTGAGGGAATGTGGATCTTTTGTATGTAAATGTATGTTTATATTGATGGGTTTAATGTTATTATTTTGAGGGTGTGACAATAAATGAAGCCTTTTTCTTTCAAGCTAAGGGCACACATGGTGTAACAATATTGTATATCGGCTAGGCTGATCCTAACGTTTTCCTGTTTAGCTAAGGCGATAATACCAAAAATCACTCGATAAGAATTGATTGCCAGTTGCATGGGGTTCAACTTATAATAATGAAGAATCTCGCGAAAAAGGATACTGAGTGGGAGCCGGAGTCCGTACTCAGTAAAAGCTACAATGGGTCGGGGCATGGCATTTTCTGCAGGCATGATGGAGTCATCATCCCCAGCCAGTCTCAGATGGACATCAGCAGGGATGGAGAACTCTTGCCTAAAGTACTCAAGTTTGGCCGGGGTATCTACCCTATGTCTCCACATACCCATGATATCGGCCTGAATTGGAAGGGTTGAAATTCAGAAAGAAGATGTTTTCTATTTGATGGGACCTCGGCAAAAACCTAGGTTTGTGCTGGTACAGAAATTTGTGACGAATGTTTCAGTTTTGCCCTAAATCATGGGTTCTACAAACAAATCCCAAACCTAAAGCTATCAAGATGAAGATCAAAGGCACAGATCTGGAAAAGACATAAAAAACAGAAAACAAATACGAAGTTTCAGAGTTAAGAACAGAGATGGACTATCAAGAACATGAAGAATACAAAGGGTTGAAGGCCAGGGCAGTAGCAAGACATGCAAGAAGAACTAAGAACAGTACATATATTCAGGGCATAAGCAAAGAGCAGAATCAACGCATTCAGATGTATGATTTACAAATTGATTATTTAAGCAAAGCAATAATAAACAAGAAATTCCAGAAAAGATCAAGAACTGGAATAGAAAGAAACAGATGATTACCAGAAAATATGAAGCCGATATAATGATTATCGAAGTCAGACGACAGTTAGAGATATAACGAAGACAATGAAAACTTCACAGGAAGAACGAATGGTAATTACAGAGCTTGGAGCTTGAGCAATGGCGGATTTGAAAGAAAGAGTTTAGAGATAGAAAAAGCAAGAGAAAACAGATGCAAAAGTGAAGAGACGGAAAAAAAGGGAAATTTTTTTTGATTAAACAGAAACGACGGCAAAAACAATCAATACGCCTAGAAGAACGAGGGCGTCAGACGGCGCACATAAAGAAAGAGGCGGCTAACAGGCGTGTCACCTGTATGGACCAGTAAGAGTGAAACACGTGGCTGAAACGGTTGGGTTGAAGTGCATGACAGCTCATGCGCATAAAGAGTTCCTTAAAAATCTTGATTTTTTAGGGAAAGCATGTCGGCCAGAAATGAATGATCTCGGCTATCAAACTTTAAGCCAATTTACTGGAAAAAAATACAGATATAGGTTCCATCACCTCAGAATGCCGAGGTAATAGAACCTAGGGGGTAGTTGTGGGGATGTATTTTCTGAATACCAACACGTGGCAAGGTGACGCCGACGTATCAGCCGACGTGCCACGTGTCCTGGTTGTTACGCCGAGG
Organism: Camellia sinensis; assembly: GCF_055761805.1. NCBI lineage: Eukaryota > Viridiplantae > Streptophyta > Magnoliopsida > Ericales > Theaceae > Camellia > Camellia sinensis. The sequence goes on from NC_138962.1 coordinate 31,706,782, forward strand.
TTATCTCAGCAAGGCCGAGGTTATCTCCGAAGATATCGGAATCCGAGATAAATGGATAAAAGATAAGGGACAAGAGTCCTAGAGTGAAGAGGAGACTTAGCCAAGATAAGGATAAAGCTCTTAGGGAGTTTATCTTTATCTCTTGAGAAATCCAAAGTAAGCACTGAATGGGAGTCCATGGAAGTCAGGCTTCTAGTGGGACTAGGTTTATGTTGGCTATAAAAAAGAGGCACCCCCGCGGGTCTAAGGTACGCAGTTTTATGCTTTGAGTAGTAAGTTTAGCACTTGATTATCTTTGAGAGATGTACTGACTTGATCATCGGAGTGCCCCCGGGTGGAAGAGCCACCGCCGGAGCCTTTTCTTTCTGTTGTAGGTTCGCTGAAACCATCTATTCTGCTGGTGCTCTTCAGCTGATTACTAGGTGGGCAGTGTGGTCAGAAAATCACCCACACACAACCCAATGACGATTGCAGGTAAGCATAAGAATAATAATGATATCATCAAATGAAATATTTTCATATTTAGAAAATCAACTTTTACCAAAGCTAACCATACCAATTATTTATTGGTGTTTTTGAATATTGCATGATTACTGTTTATCCGAGAAGATGTAGTGAATATTGTCTCCGATTATGCATCATGAACATCCACTGTCCAATTACCATTTTCTCTTTCCAGATTTCACCTTAAAGTGCACCTACAAAAAAAAAATAAATAAATAAAAGAAAAAAAAATCAAGTTTTCGATTTTGGTACCCAAATCTTTTTGGGTCTGTGAGTGTTAGTTTCAAGATTACTTGATTTTGGAATCCATTTCATTTTTATTCCATGTAATCCTTTTTTAAATTGACTTGATGAAATTGAGTGACCATTCCTATTACAATAATGACACACAATATTAGGATTACTAAATGATGATGTTTTAACAAAGAAATTTTTATAAAAAAATTGTTTCTTACCCGCTTTATCAAAAACACATCTTTGATTTTCAAGTAATTTATCTAAATTTTCTTTCCCCTGTATGGATTTAAAAATCATTTTATTTAAATCTTCTAAATTTTTTTTAAAGAATTATTTTCAAATTTCAAATCATTTGAAGAATTTTTTAAAGAATCATTTTCCTTTTTTAAAGATTTCATTTTTATTTTTCAGAGTTTCATTTTCATTTTTAAAGATTTCATTTTTATTTTTCAAGATTTCATTTTCATTTTTCAAAACATCATTTTCATTTAAAAGACATTTATTTGATTCTTCGAGAAAATATTGTTTTGAAATAATCTTTTGAAAATCATCATGTAACTCCTCAATAAATCTAATATTTCATCATATGTGCGAGAATTTGTATTTACCTCATCGTCTTTAACTCCCACAAAACAAATATTTGTTACTTCGTTGTCGTTGCTTTCTTCATTGGGGTATTTTATATCATCACCATCTCCATATACAAAATTTACTGTTTTTGTGATTTCGTTTTCTTGATTCGTGCCTTTGTGTGTGATTTTCAATTTTTTCCAAATCTATTTTGCTGTGTCACGAGCACAAATTTTATCATATTCATTAGGATCAAGTGCCCAATATAAAATATATTTTTCTTTAGCATTTATTTGAATGCTTCTAATATCATCCCCATCCCATTCCTCTTTTGTTTTAAGAATTTTCTTTATATCTATGATTTTGGAAGGAATAATTGGACAATTTTTAATAATCATCCATACCATGTAGTCTATCCTTTGAATATACACCATCATTTTATTTTTCCAATAATTATAATTATCACTAGTAAAATATAGAGGGTTAGAAGATGAGTGACCACCAATAATTTGTGTTCCTATAATGGCTGCCATAGATCAACTTTAAGACTGTTAGGTCAAAAAATAAATGAGAGTCCTTACTCAAATACCAATTGTTATCCCGAGTAGATAACCCAAGAAGGGGAAATGAATTGAGTTTCTAAGTAAATTACAAAATTAAAAATTTAACCCAAATAATAAATAAATAAATTTGCTCAACAATATTAAGTAGAGAAATAAAATGAGCAAAGGGAAGAGAGATCAAACACAATGATTTATAGTGATTGGCACGTGTAGACACCCCATTTTTGACCGTCCTCAAGACTTGGACGTCACCGTTTGAACACTCGGTGATTATCCATGTTTGTGTTCATTTGGAGTTCCCGGAAGCCTCGGCTCGCGTGCCTTGCCTCAGGATCTCCGAACTCGACCGTTTAGTGTCTGGTTTTGCACCAAACACTTGTGTTTTGCCTTGGAAAGGCAGGGTGAGGCTTGTAGACCATCCCCACCCACCACCGGCATTGGCTAGATGCCACCGGCTGGTTTTTGCTGCCACCGGCAATATAGTTTGCCGGCCGGCACTATTTGTTGCCGGTCAGCACTCTTTTGTGCCGGTCGGCACTCTTTTTGGCCAAGATGGCGTTTTTTGCCGGCCGATTGCTGTTCATCTGCTTTTGCAGATATTTTTAGACAGCTGTATTGCTTTTGCTCCCCTCCATACACGTGTATGGAGGGATCTCCCTCTTGCAAAGCTTGTCTTGTAAGCTTTACAAGAGACATATAGAGAGAAGCCCTCTCTAAGGCAAAAAGAAGAGGCTTTAGACATTTTTGAGGAGAGAAGACAGAGGAGAGCTCTGGTTTTTCCTAGGGTTAGGATTAGATACACAACCTATCTCTCTTTCCCTCTCATTTTGCACACTAGGTGTTTTGTGTCTCACTATTGCACACAAACACCTAGTGTTTCACCTTCTTCTTGGAGCTGAGGTTCTAAAGAGTGTGTTTTGAAGTTTTTTTGTTGGATTCAAGCTCAAGGAGGCCATTGGAGCACCATTATTGAAGAGGACTACAAGGGTGAGAAACTAGTCCCTTTTTCTCCCATTTTTGCATTGATTTTCTACTAGTCTTAGAGCTGTTTTTGTGATTATTGTATAACATAAAAAAGTTCTGTTTTTAAGCCCTCTTTATTGTTTATTAAGAGTGTTTCATTGTTTGAGGGTTGTTGACCACCCTTAGGCCTCAAAAGGCCTCATTTTGAGCCATTTTGTGCTAGCTCCGGGATTTTGGTGTTGAGGTCTCTTCACCACTGAAATCTTGAGGGATTTCAGTGGTGAAGATGATGCTTTGAAGTCCCAAGAAGGAGAGGGCCACCCCCTCTCCTTGTCCTTGAAAAGGGCATATTTTGACCTCTTAAGGAGGCCTATGCTTGAGTGTGTGTTGAGCATGTTTGGTTTGTTTTTCATGCTTATATATCTATAATATAACATGATTTCAAATTGGTTTTGGAACTTCATGCATGTTTAGCATAGTTGCCATGTAATGCCTTATTTGTGCCTTAACATGTTCTAGGTTGTTAGCCTTTGTTGGAGCATGTTTTAGGCTTGCATTTGTGAAGATTATGTGCTTATCTTGCCATGTTTTAGATCTGTCCATAAGTATTTGGGTCGATTTTGGCATGCTTGATATAGCTCCTTTGTATTCGGGCTTGTTGGCCTTAAGTATGTACATGTGTAGCATGCCATCTTTGCATTGTTTTGGTGATTTGGAATCATCCTACATGCTATTTCAGTCCCATTTCCATGCATGTTTGATTGCCTTGCATGCCTCTTTAATGCTTTGAAAGCATGTGTTGCAATGCTCCATGTTTTGGCCATGGTGTATGCCTTTGTATTTGGGCCACTTAGATGCCATCTAAGGAGTCCTTTGGCCTTGTTTTAACATGCTAAAAATCTGTTTTTAGTTGTTTAATGCATGCCATGTTTGGTCATGATAAGTGTAGATCAATGCCTTATTGACTTGCCTTGAACACTTGGACTATTCGTTGCATGTTTTGGCTTGATTTATAACTTGATTTGGCATCATTTTATAACATGATTTTAGAGCTTATAATGCATGCTAATTTGTCCATGTTTCCTTCTTTCAAGTGTGCTTGAATGTTGTTTGATTTATGCTTAAGTGTTGGTCCTTATGTGCATGTGTGTGTGCATGCCATTTAGCCCTCACCTTTTAGCACAATGGCTACTGTTTTAGGCCTATTTTAGAGTCGCCTAATTCATGTTTAAGTCCATCTTTGCCATCCATTTGCATTGCCATATGTATGCTTGCATGATTGCATAAGTGCTTTGCCATGCCATGTTGCATCCTTAGCTTTTATGCCTAGGTTGCATTGCATCTTGCATGCATTCCTTGTCCCTTGACTTGGGTGATAGGGATTGGGAGTTTTGTTTGATTGGTTTGCATTGCATTTGAAACCAAAGTTGCATACTTGGTTCTTTGGGCCATCATGCATAGAAATGCGTGATTGGTGGTCCGAGAACCGAGGCACATGTCCCTTTGAGTTATCACAATGATAAGAGACATGGTTGATGCATACATGCCTTGAAATATGCTGCCATGCCTTGTTTTGCCCTCTGTTGCTGTGAGTTGCAGGTTCTGCAGGAATACTCTGCCGACCGGCAGTGTAATGTGCCGACCGGCACCATTTTCTCTGCCGACAGCTTCAACTTTGTGCCGATGGCCATACAACACTGCCGGTGGAAATTTCATCTAGCCGGTGATGATCCCCTCTGTCCAAGGATGTAGTCCTGAGGTTTTGACAACCTCCAGAGGAGGAAAGGGAGGAAAACAGAGGCAGCTTGCGCATGGCGGCGCGCTTCTCGAGACGTTTTACTGTTTTCCTAAATTAGTTAATTTGTTAATTAATTAATTTGTAATATTTAATTAGCTTGCGTAGTTAATTAATTTGTAATATTTATTCGGTCCCTCCGAGCGAGGGCAAATCTGTAATAAGTGTGTGTGGGTGGTGTGTATGTCTTCCAACCTCCATTCTTTCTTCCCTTTTATTTACCTGCTTACGATGGTAGACTAGGGCACGTTCAATTTAGCATACCTTATGCTATGCATGTGTGCATCCATGCATTTGTATTACATGCATTAGGCTCGGTACATCATGCTAACCGCATATGTTCTTCAATTCCCAAACTGAATACGTGATAATTGTGCATTTTCACATGACATGTTTAGGATAGCCGAGCCTATTCTAGCAACATTTTGTATGCGATGCATTAGGCACTTAACATGGACTTGGATCATGCATGTTTGTTAACAAGTTCTTTGTTTTGGCATGGAGTACTATGTAAGTATTTCCGCTTTAGCATATCGCATGAGTGTGAATATTGCCATGACAGCATGCTTGCCATGCGGCTAAGTGCTTACATGAGATAAACTGCTTGAATGCCTGTGGATGGAGGTCGAATTGTTTAAATTGGGATAACACATTAAAACTGTGAATTTTAAAGCCCACTAGATAGTGGCAAAATCATCTTTTCTAAAAGCCCACTTGAGGGTGGCAAAACCTGCATTTTAGCCTACTTGCGAGTAGCAAACCATTTTCAAAACAAACATGAAATGTTTTGTTCCAATTTGGGCGATTTGGTCTATACTTGTTTGCTGTGCGCATAACATAGTAATTCTAGGCTAATAATTGGAATAAGAACACATAACGTTTTCAAAATTGGATATCACGGTTAGTAGAGGCCGGTCTTCGGACCGGGCGAAAGGGGGTGCTCATAGCTGACCTTCCCCGATCGTACCCAAGCTCCCGAGCTGAGACAACTCCGGTGATGACGGACATGTGGCCTTCGGCATCGAGTCAGGGTTTCCTAAATTCCCCCATTTTAAAATATTTAGGTGGCGACTCTGTATCTGGCAAAGCAGTCCATGTTTGGCACTACTTTTTCAAAAATCTGTTTCTCAAAACGATTTGCCAGATTTGGACTCTTTGGTTCAGATTAAGAACCGCGACAACAAAAATCGGGAGTCCGAACTGTAGCAACAAGGTCCCCCCCCCCCGCGGACATGTTACAGTTTCTGGCGACTCTGCTGGGGATTTTTTAGAGAGTTTGACTCGAACTCGTGATATCCTGTTTTGATCTCATTTATGTGTTTCTTTGCATTGCATGTGCATTGGTGCGCCTAGGAACACAGTGTTTGCCATCTGCCATTCCTGAACGGTTTGCCGGAGGCTTGTCTTGTCAAGGCATGTCCATAAGGCTGACCGGCTATGGGCTCTGACAGTATGGGAACACAAACCCCGGTTTACCGGGGCACCCTTTTTTACCATTCGACCTAGTTCATATTCGGATCCATAGTGACCATTCCAAATTAGGACAGGTTGCTCACCCGATGTTAGGTTGTTTGAAACCGCTGTGTGCGTAGTGAAACCCTAGTTCCTGACAAAATAGGACAGGGAAACCCTACCCCAACATAGGGGTGTTTTGTTCTCTTTACTTGCTATGTGCTTTTAGAGTGTTGCTCTACAGGGAACGCACATGTCAGTTTGCAAGTCTGAGTATTAAACCTGGGGACACCAGTATCAGTATCAGTTGTGAGAATCAGTTATCCGCGGGTATTGGTTCAGTTTTCGGGAACAGTAATTTCTGGGAACAGTGATCAGCAGTAGGGTACAGTTGTTCGGCTACATCCGTGTTTGATTAGTTTGGGCTGAAATGCTGTCTGTTTTTCTTTCAGTTCAGAGAGTTGCAGAGTTGATACAGAACAGTCAGTGTCTCCCCTTGCTGAGGCAAGATTTATGGCGACACAAAGTTCAGAAGAAATTGTGGTTATGACGGCTGCATCGGAGCAGGGAGCCGCTCCGCAGAATGAGGCCGCCATTAGTATGTCATATCCGCCCAGGTCACCCGTTGTGCACCCGGTCTGGGCTCCCCAGTTATACCAGGCTCGTGAGCCCACCACTTTCGAATTAATGGGGATGATAGGCGATCTCCAAAGGTCTGTGGCAGACCTCACCTATGGAATGTCGGCTTCACCGCCAGCGGCACCGTATGTCGGGAATTTTGTACCACAGGAGCCCCCGCTACTGGGGCGGATTGTGATAGAGCTCAGCCAGCCAGAGGTGGCTTCCGGCTATAGCCACGACACGCCAGTATCAACCCAGACCCTCGATCAGGCTGAGGCCAGGGGAAAGGACAAGGCAAAGATAGACGCCGACCCCATTGAGCAACTGCTGTGGGCAGTCGAGGCTTTGAAGGCCAGAGGGATGAACAAGCAACAAACATCTACAATAGTGACCAAAGCTGTAGATGATGCTTTCCCCACTCCGATCAAAGGCAGTTCAAGCCAGGCAGAAAACCGGGACGGGCCCCGTCATGCCCAGACAATTCCTGTAGTTCCCAACCCTGCACCGGGAAGAGTTCAAAAGGCCAAGGCAGCGCCAGCTGATCCTTTCGCCAGCGCATCTGGCAAGAATCCTCAAACTACAAAGTACCTGCCCCGAGGGCGCAGGGTCTTTCACGACCTCCACATGCCTTTGTCTAGGGCATTGCTAATATTGGCGAAGAATGGGCATCTTAAGCCTTTGGAGCCCCGGCCACTCCCGAAGAATCTCCCCGCCACTCATGATGCTACCTTGTACTGCGCGTACCATCAACAGTCCGGTCACAGTACCGATGGATGTTCCCGCCTTCGTCATGAAGTGCAGGATTTGATTGATAACAAGGTTATCCTACCACCCACCTCGGGCAAGCCCGTTATCACTCAGTTGCTGGATTTTGAGGGCTCAGATACTGCGAGTATGTGAAGTGAAACGCCTGCGGGCAACATTTGGTGTATTTTTGAAGCATCTGGCACGCATTTTTGAGCATCGGTGAAACCGAATTTTGTGAATCTTGGCTTGGATATCGAGCCAGTCTTTTGTTTTGAGTTTGTCTCTTTGTCTTGAGTCAGTCTTTTGTGCTTAAGGGTCTGTCTGGTTGTATCGAGTCAGTCCCTGTTGTATATAATACCAGGTGATTCAGGGGTTGTTGCCTCGAACACCGTCTTGTTTTGTAATTATCTATTTTTGTTTTGAGTCTGTTTCTGCCGAGGGGCCAGTTGCACCAACAAAGCCGATCAAAACAGCTGTTGCTATCTCAACTTCATGCTTGCTTTCAGCATAAGTGCCAGAGAATTTGAATGGGCTGATAGTACATCTCGCCTGCTCTCCTGTGTGCCAAACTCATTGCATTAACCTAAGTTTTTCAAAAAAAAACTTTTGAACACTGCGGTGATGAAAACGAAGAGGAAGGAATTCCTCGGGTTTTGTAAAATTTTGATCATTTTGAGAGAAAGAGAGGCGTGCTAAGCCTTTTTATGAATAAAGCCATGCTTGTCGGCGTGAGTACTGAGAAGGATCCTGGCCTGATCCAGATTGGTTCCGCATTATCTTCGGCGCGAGCGATTCGTCGCCTTCTTAAAAACTTTCAAAAGAAAATGTTTTACGCGGCCCTGCGAAGACCTGTGTGGAATCGCTCTTGAGGTCGCGCAGCCTAGGATCGCTCTCAGCCTCAAGATCCAACCTGTTTGTTTTCCGACCTTGAACCCGTTCAGAATGTTCAGAAAGTTCAACAGACAAACGCCATGAAAGGCTCGTGTGGCCAGTTTTGAGGTAGCCTTCGATCAAGAAGCATCAAAGCCAAATCAGAAGGAGTAGATCTCGCCGGAAGAAGCTCGTGGAGCAACCTTGATGGATTCTCCGCAAATCAGTGCAACAGCCGTTCTCCTAGACACAGAGAGGCTTCAATTTCAAAAACCATTTGGCATGGACTTGCTACACTTTTACCCTTTGAGAGGCTCGCTGGGCCGAAAACCCGGAAGGGCGGCCCAGGCAAAAGTTAGAGCAAGAGAAAAATACAAAAAAAGAGAAAAATACAAAAAGAAAGATTGAAAAAGAAAAAAAGAAAAAAAAAGAAGCAAGAAAAAAAAAGAAAAAAGAAATAGAAAATGAAAAGAAGCTCGTAAGGTTGAAAACCCGCATTGGGCGCCTTGGCAAAAGTGAGAGCCAAACAAAGTGAAGGTTAAAATACCCGAGTGTACCTTAACCGGAACTACGTAAGGCTTGATTCCCATGTTTGGGATACGTAGGCAACTTCATCATGAAGTCCAGCCCCCAACGCTTTCATAAGCGTCTCAGTCCATGCGATGGTTTCGATTTCATCCCCAAAGTCCAGTGGCCAACACCCTTCAAGGTGATTGTGTCCATATATGTGTTGTGACCGTCTTCGTCACCTCTGTGTCCAAGAGTTCGGCCACCACCAATGAAGACTGTCTGCGGATTGCTGCGGCACCATCCCAAACAAGGGGCAACTTTCCGTTGCCACAAGCCGTCGTGAGACGCCATTCAGACTAGGGGCAACTTTCCGTTGCCTCCCACCCCCCTTCAAACCAGGGGCAATTTTTCATTGCCTCCGATCCGAGGTTGCGCATCTCGAAGAGTAAGTTTCATGCTCGTTGAGCATTGACTGTTTGAAAAATAGTTTTTGAAAATTTTTACTGAGGTTGACTATTTTCTCGAAAACTATTTCATTTTCCAAAATCGGACCATTGTCTTGGACCCAAAAAGGAAAATTTTCAGTGCTTGCAGCCTGACTTGCACGCTTTTCAAATCAAAAATCGAACGAGTACGTTAATCCGACTCTCATTTTGATCAAAACTGTTTTAGTAGAAAGCAAAAACAAAGAATGGTTAAAATGATGAACTAGAGGCACAGTTGAGCCAGGCGTTCTGTCTTTCCCCCGTCACCGACGTACTTGCCAGAAGAGCGCTCTGCCCGCCAGAAGAAATAGCGGTGAGCTAACGGCATCGGGCGTGAACCCGCAACTTCCTGTTCATCCATTAATCACCCCGGGGAGGGATGGAAAATGAGAGATTGAAGAATAGAGAGGTGTAAGTTGAGAGAAAAGTGAGGAAAAGGGTTTTGAGAGAAAATCCGAGCTCGAGAGCCGAGTGATGTGAGAATCACAAATCAGAAAGGGTGGGAAATAATACCCAGTTTGAACTGGCTCCTCGTGGTCCGAGGTTCCCCCATCGTCGTTTACGCGTCTGTGTGTCGTGTCTCTTTCATTTGACAGTCTCGTCTTTTGTTTTGAGTCTCTCCCGAGCGTGTCTCGTTGTGTTTAGGTCGTGTACCTCTTTGTTTGAGTCCTCCCCGCTGTGTTCAGTGTTGGGCTCGATATCCCGGTTTGAAAAACCCTCATTCGATTTCAAAAAAAAATCGCTTATGCTCAGAATGTTGTGCCATTCTCTACATTCGAGCGTGTTTCGACTCCAACCGGTTCCATCTTTGAGGTCCGTCCTGTCAAATTGGGCTGTTTGTTTGAGAATTGCCGTGTGCAGAATGAATCGAATGCTGTGTTATGGGCTGTGTGCAGATTAATCCCCAGTAGAGCAAGGGCTGTGTGTCCAAGAATCAGGCAATGGATTGCTTGGGTTATTTTGCTGTTGGCTGTTTAGTTATCTGATTATTACAGTGCAAGCGTTTAATTTTCAGACAACCAATCAATTCCATTTACATTGAGGTGTAACATGATGAGATGCAATGCAATGCATGAAATGTGTAAATGTAAACACTTTTTCAGATAAAAAGTCCGTTTCATTCCATTGTCTTTTCGAATGTACAAGTTTTGGAAACAAAAATCTGCCTGCGGCAGTACAAGGTAATCTATCTACCAACCAAAAAGAAAAGTACAAGAAAGAAAGAAAAGATAGCAAAAATCTGCATCTATGTCCAGCGACTCCAAGGGCCGTCAGTCCGTCCTGGTCCTCTTCCTGGACGAAGGTCCAGGAGCATCATCAGCATCGTCGTCAGAGCCCGAGCTAGAACCGTCTCCGGTCTCCTCCTCCGATGACCCTGCCTCCGCCTCTGACTCCTCGTCGTCGTCATCGTCCGGGACTGGAGCTCGCGAGCTACTCCCGACGTGAGTACGCCCTCCCCTGGTACGGGGAAATATCCTGCCCTCCTCATCTCTCCCCCGAGCAGGGACAGAAGGTCTAGCTGGAGCACCTCCTGCCATGGGAATCTGGAAAGGAGGCTGAAAAAGTATACAAAAAGGGAAATGCATCAGCATGCCGTGAGCAGTTTATCAGTGCAGAATGCAGTGTGTGAATACAGTGTATGAATGCCGTGAGCAGTTTGTCAGTGTAGGGTACGGTGCAGAATGCAGTGTATGCAGTGTTCAGATACTGTGAGATCAGTGTATCAGGTGTTGTGCCATGCATCAGATTATGTAAAGCAGTGTATGAATGGTTTGAGGCCAGTGTCAGAAGGACATACCGGTATGCTGTAGACGGCTAGAAGGTCAAATGTCCGCTGGAGCATCCCCATCATCGAGGCATTCATCGCCAACGACTGACGGGTGTACTCAGAAGAAGCCTGCAAAGGTATCAGATGCATTAGTATTCTGTGGAATATCAAGTAAACTGAAATGAATAACTGTACGAAGTGCAGTGATACATACCGGCGGAAGGTCGGGGATGTCAATGAACTCATGCCCAGCCGGTGGAGGGGTAAAGGGGATCTGATAGGTCGACCCACCCTGCCCCTGGAAAGTCAGTACAGCAGGCAGGGCAGGCCAGCCAGCTCCTCGTCCTCCCCGCACTCCGCCCCTGCCATGGACCCGGGCCCTCCTCGAAGACCCAGCCCCTGCTCCTGCTCCGGCCCCAGCCGCCGATGCCACAGGCCTGGCCCCCTCTGCTCGACGGCCGCTCAAAGGTCGCATCAGGTACGTCCGCACGTACTCCTGATAGTCGCCGGTGCCTCGGAAGCCGGCCTCCTCCCAGCCGATGGAGTAATCATCCAGCTGCTCAGGGGTCAGCCCCTCGGTCTCCCTCATCTCTACAGGAGGGTGAGTCGGGACTATCTGCTCAGGTAACCCGCGGGTCTGGCGTAGAAAATGCTCCCCCAGGTACCAAGCCCGACAGACCGGGCCCTCAAGCAAAATCTGGAAATGCGAGGTCTCCTCAGCACCAGGGAACCGACCCCGCATCGCCGACGGCAGCGAAGCCCATGGCCGCCATGTGATCTGAAAGTAACAGACAGTTTGTTATCTACTGTTATTGAAATATGCAGTGGGAAAGCGAAGCTAAATGAACTGAAAGTAAAGCATACCTCTGTGGGGGTGATGGTGTCGAAGTATCGGCGAAAGAAGCCGAACGTCTCCCGTGGTCGCCGGGTGCATCTCCCGTCAAAACGACTCGAGAACGGGACAGCCGGAGGAGGCTCCGCAACTGGCACAGGTGCAAGCCTAGGGAAGTAGGCGTAAACCCACAGCTGCAAAACAGATGTCAGTATGACCATCAGATAAAGCAGGATATACAGAATAAAGCAGAAATGGCAGAGCCGTGTGTTGAGCCGTGTATTGTGTGCAGTGCACAGTGTGAGCAGTGTACAGTAAGTGTAAAGCAGAATGTATGTGTGTGCCGTGTGTACAGTATACAGTGAGTGTAAAGCAGACCGCAGTGTGTGTAGTGTACAGAGTACGGAAAGTACGAGACAGGAGTGAAAAAGCGGAGAAGAAATGTACCTCCCAAGCCCGCCAGTAGCCTCCGAGGAGCTGGCCGCTGCCGCGAGAAGCCGAGCTCATGTATCCGTATAGGGTGGCCAGAGCAGCGCCACCCCAGTCATAGTGCAAGATGTCCCGGACGTCCACCAGTGCGCTGAGAAGACAGAGAGGCACGGTGTTCGCCCGGTCGGCGAAGATGGTAGTCCCGAACAGGAACATGAGGAAGCCGCGAGCATACCTCTCCTCGTCCTCTAGGGTCATCTGCACCTCCTCCAATGCGGGCTGGACCCGAAACTGTGTCTCGAACCAGGAGTATCGGACGAAGCCTGGATGAGCTAGCGGTGGGGCCTCCCCCAGTAGATGGACCTGAGCGGCGGTCCACTCATCCATGTCGGTGTCGAAAGGGATCGGATCCCCCCCTACCCCGATGCCTGTGAGCATCGAGAAGTCATAAGGGGTCATCGTCATGTCCCCTGCAGTAGAAAAATGGAAAGAATCGGTGGTGTCCCACCACCTCTCCGCCAAAGCAGCAAGGAGAGGTCTGCATGTGGAGAGCCTAGAGAGCCCTCGGCAGAAGGTGCCGAAGCCCGCTCGGTCCACGATGCGCTGGACCGCATCAGGGAGCTCGTCATACCACTCCCGCGCACCAGTATTCCCATACCCGCGAATGGTATGGGAACCCTCCTGCAAACAGAAAATGACAATTGCAAGACAACATTCAAAATGCAATTTTGAAAAGACAGATATGGCATGTATGCAAGTTTGTCAGATTCAGGCAAATACCGGGTGCCGGTGTGCTTACAGTAAAATACGTGTGCTGTGTCAGCGTGTTTGGGTGTTTCAGAACAGATGTAGCATATGTGCAAATCTAACAGATTCAGATAAATACTGGGTGCCAGTGTGTAGGCAGTAGAATACAGTGAGTGCCGTGTGTTTGGGTGATTCAGGGCTAGTGCAGTGTGTGTGCATGTGTCAGTCTCAAGCAGATATCAGTTGTATGTATGTTTACAGTCAACTACGGTCTACGGCATATCAGATTTCAGCAATTAAAGAATACAGCTAACTATGGCAGTTTTGTATCCTACATTGCAAAAAGTAAAGCAGAAAGAAGAAAGTTACCTCGGAAGTGCCGAATGAAAGGTGGGAGGTAGGCTCGCGTAGTAGTAGCTCAGGGGCCGCGTACCTCTCAAAGCTCCGGAACTGACGCAGGCCGTCTGGGGGCAAAACGTGGATCGCCGGCCGGTAGGTCGCCGGGTCGAACGGGCGCTCGCTCAGTGGTAAGAGCTCGACCCCGGGATCCATCTCGTGGTCCGGGGGAGTCCCGCCACGTGGAATGTCGTCCGCCATGAAGAGAGTGGTGTGAAAATGGCCGGAAAAGGGAAAACCGAGTCGGAATGCGAAGAGTCAACTGAAAAGTCAACTCCCGAGAGGGTCGGAAATGGCCGGGAAGGCCGGAATGTGAAGAGGCACGGAAATGAAGAGCAAAGTGAGGGGAACAAACCCCGAAAAGGCTAGAACGCCAAATGAGGCACCGAAACGAAAATGTGATCGGTGGAAAACGTCCGAAACGCGAAGAGAAACGCGAATCCGACGACGAAACGGGCGTAGAACGCGAAGAAATGGACGAAAAATGAGAGAGAAGCACTCTAGAGAGAGAGAGCAAGGGTTTTCGGCGTGAGAAGAATGAGAAAATAGGGCATGAAGCCCTATTTTATAACACCCAAGGTGAAAAGACAAAACTGCCCCGCATCAGCAACTGTTTGCCCGTCGGCAATGTTTTGTGCCGGCCGGCACTTTTTTGTGCCGATGGAATTGTTTTTGTGCCGATGGCCAGCCGGTGGCCTCATCTTTCGGCCGGTGGGGTTCCCACAGCCTTGTTTAGGCCATATGAGAAGTTCATGGTCTTCATAGCTCAAGAAAGTGCAAGAAAGTGCATCTCCGATATTCAACCGGCCTCCGTTCTGACCGCGGGCCGTGTCTCCAGTGCGTGGCACTCAAATTCGTGCAAGGTGTATCCTTTTTGTATCCTTTTAAATTCAAAAGCTACCCCATGTGTGTTGCACAAGTTCATCACACTACTTCGGTGCATTACATCGCGCTGTCGCGCGCCACACATTTGCATTGTTGTGCACGTGTTACATGCGTTGCAACACGCACCCCTTTGCATTGTCGTGCACATTTCTCATGCATCATCATTACATTTCCATTCCATGCATTGTCATGCATTCTGGAATACGTGCGTTGTTGCGCATTCAAGCCCATTTACATTCCGTGTGGCATGCATGTCACACTTGGCATCGCACTGTTTTGTGCGTTTCAAACCTCGCGCTGCTCTGCGTATCGCACTGTTTTGTGCATTTCGAAATTGTTCGCGCTGTTCTGCGCATCGCACTGTTTTGTGCATTTCAAACCGTCGCACTGTTTTGTGCATTTCAAACCGCGCGCTATTTTGCGCATCGCACTGCTTTGTGCATTTCGAAATTGTTCGCGCTGTTATGCGCATCGCACTGTTTTGTGCATTTCAAAATTGTCGCGCTGTTTTGCGCATCGCACTGTTTTGTGCATTTCGAAATTGTTCGCGCTGTTATGCGCATCGCACTGTTTTGTGCATTTCAAAATTGTCGCGCTGTTTTGCGCATCTCATTGCATTTTGCATTGTCATGCATGTTTAGTTCCATTACTTGCGTAGACCGCATGTTTTGATTGCGTAGACCGCATGTTTAATTTCTTTCCTTGCGTAGACCGCATCTCAATTCTTTACCTGCGTAGACCGCATGTTTTGATTGCGTAGACCGCATCTCAATTTCATTACCTGCGTAGACCGCATGTTTTGATTGCGTAGACCGCATGTTTAATTTCATTACCTGCGTAGACCGCATGTTTTGATTGCGTAGACCGCATGTTCAATTTCATTACCTGCGTAGACCGCATGTTTTGATTGCGTAGACCGCATGTTTAATTTCATTACCTGCGTAGACCGCATGTTTTGATTGCGTAGACCGCATGTTTAATTTCATTACCTGCGTAGACCGCATGTTTTGATTGCGTAGACCACATGTTTAATTTCATTACCTGCGTAGACCGCATGTTTTGATTGCGTAGACCGCATGTTCAATTTCAATACCTGCGTAGACCGCATGTTTTGATTGCGTAGACCGCATGATTTATCAATTTCATTACCTGCGTAGACCGCATGTTTTGCTTGCGTAGACCGCATGATTTATCGATTTCATTACCTGCGTAGACCGCATGTTTTGATTGCGTAGACCGCATGTTTAATTTCAATACCTGCGTAGACCGCATGTTTTGATTGCGTAGACCGCATGCTTAATTCCATTACCTGCGTAGACCGCATGTTTTGATTGCG
Organism: Camellia sinensis; assembly: GCF_055761805.1. NCBI lineage: Eukaryota > Viridiplantae > Streptophyta > Magnoliopsida > Ericales > Theaceae > Camellia > Camellia sinensis. The sequence goes on from NC_138962.1 coordinate 31,722,492, forward strand.
TAGACCGCATGTTTAATTTCAATACTTGCGTAGACCGCATGTTTTGATCGCGTAGACCGCATGTTTAATTTCATTACTTGCGTAGACCGCGTGTTTAATTTCAACATCTGCGTAGACCGCATGTTTTGATTGCGTAGACCGCGTTATCAATTTCATTACCTGCGTAGACCGCATATCTGCTAAATATCATCACTTGCGTAGACCGCATGTTCATGATCAATTTCGTTGCCTGCGTAGACCGCATGCTCCACTTACATGTTTGTATTTTCACAGCATTGTTATGCCCCCCACTTGCTTTGCGCTGTCACGCATTTCGAGTATGCTATTGTGCATGTTGTTAACAATATTGTACCTGTTAAGTTTGTTTTCTTTGCAGGCACGATACTATATGTACGGTTCATTTGAAGCTGGTGCAACCAGACGAGCCGCACAGGTATTGTATCTCCCGAGTGAGACGTATTGAGAATTTCATAATTCTCTTACATCCTTTCTGCATTGTAGTGTAGTTTGGTATGCTAGCTTAAAATTGTCGCATGTTTGCTTCATTACAGCTTTTCTTTGCATGATCATAAGTTATGCTCGGCTCCGTGCATTGTCTTGCATTTTGCCCCTGCCTCCGGGCGCATATCTTATTTGTCTTGTATGTTTGTCTAAGTCTTCGGCCTTGTCAAAAATGGGTCGTCTCTGGGCTTTGACATTCACTCCCGTCATTGTTATGACTTTCGAGTTCTGTCAAAGAGGGGCAACTGTAGACACCCCATTTTTGACCGTCCTCAAGACTTGGACGTTACCGTTTGAACACTCGGTGATTATCCATGTTTGTGTTCGTTTGGAGTTCCCGGAAGCCTCGGCTCGCGTGCCTTGCCTCAGGATCTCCGAACTCGACCGTTTAGTGTTTGGTTTTGCACCAAACACTTGTGTTTTGCCTTGGAAAGGCAGGGTGAGGCTTGTAGACCATCCCCACCCACCACCGGCATTGGCTAGATGCCACCGGCTGGTTTTTGCTGCCACCGGCAATATAGTTTGCCGGCCGGCACTATTTGTTGCCGGTCAGCACTCTTTTGTGCCGGTCGGCACTCTTTTTGGCCAAGATGGCATTTTTTGCCGGCCGATTGCTGTTCATCTACTTTTGCAGATATTTTTAGACAGCTGTATTGCTTTTGCTCCCCTCCATACACGTGTATGGAGGGATCTCCCTCTTGCAAAGCTTGTCTTGTAAGCTTTACAAGAGACATATAGAGAGAAGCCCTCTCTAAGGCAAAAAGAAGAGGCTTTAGACATTTTTGAGGAGAGAAGACAGAGGAGAGCTCTGGTTTTTCCTAGGGTTAGGATTAGATACACAACCTATCTCTCTTTCCCTCTCATTTTGCACACTAGGTGTTTTGTGTCTCACTATTGCACACAAACACCTAGTGTTTCACCTTCCTCTTGGAGCTGAGGTTCTAAAGAGTGTGTTTTGAAGTTTTGTTGTTGGATTCAAGCTCAAGGAGGCCATTGGAGCACCATTATTGAAGAGGACTACAAGGGTGAGAAACTAGTCCCTTTTTCCCCCATTTTTGCATTGATTTTCTACTAGTCTTAGAGCTGTTTTTGTGATTATTGTATAACATAAAAAAGTTCTGTTTTTAAGCCCTCTTTATTGTTTATTAAGAGTGTTTCATTGTTTGAGGGTTGTTGACCACCCTTAGGCCTCAAAAGGCCTCATTTTGAGCCATTTTGTGCTAGCTCCGGGATTTTGGTGTTGAGGTCTCTTCACCACTGAAATCTTGAGGGATTTCAGTGGTGAAGATGATGCTTTGAAGTCCCAAGAAGGAGAGGGCCACCCCCTCTCCTTGTTGTCCTTGAAAAGGGCATATTTTGACCTCTTAAGGAGGCCTATGCTTGAGTGTGTGTTGAGCATGTTTGGTTTGTTTTTCATGCTTATATATCTATAATATAACATGATTTCAAATTGGTTTTGGAACTTCATGCATGTTTAGCATAGTTGCCATGTAATGCCTTATTTGTGCCTTAACATGTTCTAGGTTGTTAGCCTTTGTTGGAGCATGTTTTAGGCTTGCATTTGTGAAGATTATGTGCTTATCTTGCCATGTTTTAGATCTGTCCATAAGTATTTGGGTCGATTTTGGCATGCTTGATATAGCTCCTTTGTATTCGGGCTTGTTGGCCTTAAGTATGTACATGTGTAGCATGCCATCTTTGTATTGTTTTGGTGATTTGGAATCATCCTACATGCTATTTCAGTCCCATTTCCATGCATGTTTGATTGCCTTGCATGCCTCTTTAATGCTTTGAAAGCATGTGTTGCAATGCTCCATGTTTTGGCCATGGTGTATGCCTTTGTATTTGGGCCACTTAGATGCCATCTAAGGAGTCCTTTGGCCTTGTTTTAACATGCTAAAAATCTGTTTTTAGTTGTTTAATGCATGCCATGTTTGGTCATGATAAGTGTAGATCAATGCCTTATTGACTTGCCTTGAACACTTGGACTATTCGTTGCATGTTTTGGCTTGATTTATAACTTGATTTGGCATCATTTTATAACATGATTTTAGAGCTTATAATGCATGCTAATTTGTCCATGTTTCCTTCTTTCAAGTGTGCTTGAATGTTGTTTGATTTATGCTTAAGTGTTGGTCCTTATGTGCATGTGTGTGTGCATGCCATTTAGCCCTCACCTTTTAGCACAATGGCTACTGCTTTAGGCCTATTTTAGAGTCGCCTAATTCATGTTTAAGTCCATCTTTGCCATCCATTTGCATTGCCATATGTATGCTTGCATGATTGCATAAGTGCTTTGCCATGCCATGTTGCATCCTTAGCTTTTATGCCTAGGTTGCATTGCATCTTGCATGCATTCCTTGTCCCTTGACTTGGGTGATAGGGATTGGGAGTTTTGTTTGATTGGTTTGCATTGCATTTGAAACCAAAGTTGCATACTTGGTTCTTTGGGCCATCATGCATAGAAATGCGTGATTGGTGGTCCGAGAACCGAGGCACATGTCCCTTTGAGTTATCACAATGATAAGAGACATGGTTGATGCATACATGCCTTGAAATATGCTGCCATGCCTTGTTTTGCCCTCTGTTGCTGTGAGTTGCAGGTTCTGCAGGAATACTCTGCCGACCGGCAGTGTAATGTGCCGACCGGCACCATTTTCTCTGCCGACAGCTTCAACTTTGTGCCGATGGCCATACAACACTGCCGGTGGAAATTTCATCTAGCCGGTGATGATCCCCTCTGTCCAAGGATGTAGTCCTGAGGTTTTGACAACCTCCAGAGGAGGAAAGGGAGGAAAACAGAGGCAGCTTGCGCATGGCGGCGCGCTTCTCGAGACGTTTTACTGTTTTCCTAAATTAGTTAATTTGTTAATTAATTAATTTGTAATATTTAATTAGCTTGCGTAGTTAATTAATTTGTAATATTTATTCGGTCCCTCCGAGCGAGGGCAAATCTGTAATAAGTGTGTGTGGGTGGTGTGTATGTCTTCCAACCTCCATTCTTTCTTCCCTTTTATTTACCTGCTTACGATGGTAGACTAGGGCACGTTCAATTTAGCATACCTTATGCTATGCATGTGTGCATCCATGCATTTGTATTACATGCATTAGGCTCGGTACATCATGCTAACCGCATATGTTCTTCAATTCCCAAACTGAATACGTGATAATTGTGCATTTTCACATGACATGTTTAGGATAGCCGAGCCTATTCTAGCAACATTTTGTATGCGATGCATTAGGCACTTAACATGGACTTGGATCATGCATGTTTGCTAACAAGTTCTTTGTTTTGGCATGGAGTACTATGTAAGTATTTCCGCTTTAGCATATCGCATGAGTGTGAATATTGCCATGACAACATGCTTGCCATGCGGCTAAGTGCTTACATGAGATAAACTGCTTGAATGCCTGTGGATGGAGGTCGAATTGTTTAAATTGGGATAACACATTAAAACTGTGAATTTTAAAGCCCACTAGATAGTGGCAAAATCATCTTTTCTAAAAGCCCACTTGAGGGTGGCAAAACCTGCATTTTAGCCTACTTGCGAGTAGCAAACCATTTTCAAAACAAACATGAAATGTTTTGTTCCAATTTGGGCGATTTAGTCTATACTTGTTTGCTGTGCGCATAACATAGTAATTCTAGGCTAATAATTGGAATAAGAACACATAACGTTTTCAAAATTGGATATCACGGTTAGTAGAGGCCGGTCTTCGGACCGGGCGAAAGGGGGTGCTCATAGCTGACCTTCCCCGATCGTACCCAAGCTCCCGAGCCGAGACAACTCCGGTGATGACGGACATGTGGCCTTCGGCATCGAGTCAGGGTTTCCTAAATTCCCCCATTTTAAAATATTTAGGTGGCGACTCTGTATCTGGCAAAGCAGTCCATGTTTGGCACTACTTTTTCAAAAATCTGTTTCTCAAAACGATTTGCCAGATTTGGACTCTTTGGTTCAGATTAAGAACCGCGACAACAAAAATCGGGAGTCCGAACTGTAGCAACAAGGTCCCCCCCCCGGCGGACATGTTACAGCACGCCGGGCCTACATTAACTCCCTAAATATCCTCCTCGAAAATTTCTTCACTATTCTTTAAATAGTAATACACCACTAGTTTCACGGGTGCTAGTGAACCTTTACAACAAGTGACCAATCCTGATCACTCCAACTAGTTTCGAATTCGGTGCCTAATCACACCTCACAAAGTGATTTTATTCCAAAAACCACTCACAAAAATAACCCGACTAGTTTTGAATTCGGTGCCTAGTCTCACCTAACCCAAGTAATTTTATCTCAAAAAATCACTCACAAAAACTCCCTTTCTTTTTTTTTTTTTTTTTTTTACGAGAATAATAAGAATAAGGTTACAATTTTGCTCAAACTCTCAACAAATTTTCTCTCAATAGAAATAATTAATCACTGATAGCACACAACACAATATTTGAGAATAGTTCAATATTACAAATTTTTTTGTTGTTCCCTTCTTGATTTTTCTCTACATAAAACACTTCTATTTATATCCAAAATACTAGTCGTGAGGAGGCAGACACTCCTCTGCTTGTTGGATCACGTGGAGATAGACGCTGAGAGAAATCACATGGAAGAAATCATCACATGGAAGATTACCTTCGGTGTAGAGGCTGCATTTTTAATTTATTACCTTTGGTGTAGAGGTTGGCATGACCATCTTGTTTTGCCATATGTTCAATACTATTTGTTGTAGGCAAAATTGCCCTTGGAATTTTAGTTTTGCTGACCACTTGGATATAACTAGTAATGTTAAATTGCTAAACTGATTAACTCAGCCACAAAGTGTTTCTTTGTCTCTTTCTTTCTTTTCTTTTACTTCGCATTTTGGGCCATATAGCTAGTTTGTGCTACAATAAAATATTTTAAGTACTTTGTGTTACTTCCAGTGGTTATGTGTGTAAACTAAATATGTAAATAAAATAAATAACAAATAAAAATAAATAATCTAGAAAATAATTAAATAAATTAAATTTTGAATTAATTGCTTACAGAAATTATAAGTCGAGGCTTGTGTTGGACACAATCTCTTTAAAGTAGATTTCACCCTCGCTCCAGTGCTTTGAGATTTAACAGCGTCTACTTCCCAGGATGCAACGAGTAATACTTGATTTGTAGTATTACAAACTCAAGTCAGGCAAACCAAAACTATGTTATAACTCTCTCTTTCTCTTCCTAAGATTAAATGCAAAAGAGATGCAGAAGAACATGAGGACAATAAGAGGAAGAAGAAGGAAGAAATGTTGAAGAAAAATTGATGGAATGAAATGTTGGAATGGCAGGCTATTTATAGCCAACCATGCACCTATTCTAGTAAGCGTTGGTGGCTGTTCGGACATGATTGGAAAGTTGCAATCAGAATAGTACCGGCTCGGAAAGGAGGCGACCAGAAAATTCAAAAATTTGAATTTGAAAATTTGGCGCAAAATTTGAATTAAGGAAAAAAAAATTTCCTACAAGAATTTGAAAAAAATTCAAATGAATTTTGTCCAAAAAATTAAAATTAGGACCCGACCTGACTCAACCCACACCACGCACCTGCGCTCGGCTCAGCTCGGTTCGGCCAATCAACTGGACGATGGTGGCGGCGTGCGCGCGTGTGTACTAGTTTTGGGCCAAGCCCACTTTGTCCATACCTTCCCTCCTTACAAAACTTGGGATGCCCCTTGGGGCCTATCCCAAGTATGGCAAGCTAGGCATATACTCATATAAATCCTTAAACCTTTCCTATATAAGACAAGCACATTTCATAAATGTGCAGGAAACCCACCTAAAGTCATTTCCACGAACCCAAAAATGCACATTGAATTCTCATTCATCTGGAAATGGGTTTGAACAATCAAATACACAATGTTATTCACTATGAGGCATTAAACATGAACCTAATTAGAAACGTTAAAAATAACACTTGGATCCTACCTTAATTAATGCTCAAAGCTAGCAAAAAATAAGTTTATACAAAGCCATTTTCCAACAATCCCCCACATGAATGGAATTCATAATAACGAACATGCAACAAAATGTAGACAAAGAAAGAGTACATTAAAAAGATACACCACATCGAGATAGGTAGCTTTTGGCTTTGAACCTGCTCTGGTGAAAGCCTATCGGACTTAATAGCTAACCAGTGGACGCGATGCCTTGAACTGTTTAGCTGTTTGTGTAAGCCAAGACAATAGACTACACATAGTGTATCTGCAGACACAGTTTGGTTCTCACGGTTGTGTTCATTTTGGCCTTGAACAACACCTGGTAATTCATGAGTGCTCTAGAGAATTTAGCCTTCTCAATTCTCACAGAACCGGTCCAATTCACACTCATATAGGTGACTTCTTATTAAGAGTATCCTAACATACACCACTTGGATATCCAAGCTATAAGAATCATTAAAAGCAAAGTTTATCCTACTAACGTTGCAGGTATCGCTCTTCTTATCATAGAAATGGGTAGGAGAAAACCTCCTTAGTGATATGTGAAGTCATCCATAATTCAGTTGTCCCTTTGAACCTAGATCTTGAGATCTCTAGCAACTAGGTTTGGTTGCCATTATGGCGACTTTTAAGTAATAGGCTTTAATCATATTCCTCACGATAAATGATACACTTGCTCTCTAGCTAACCCTTTAGTCAATGGATCTGTAATATTCTCTGTTGACTTTACATATTCTATGGAAATTATTCCATGTGAGAGCAAATGCCTAACGGTATTATGTTTTCGATGAATGTGTCAAGACTTACCGTTATACATATGATTCTGTGCCCGCTGGCACAGGTTTAGGCCACATTGGAATGTCTTCAAAGAAATTACGAAGCCATTCTGCTTCTTCTCCTATTTTATCTAATGCAATAAACTCAGATTCTATTGTCGGCCTTGCTATGCATATCTGCTTGGAGGATTTCTAAGAGAGTGCAGGGTAAAGACGTATCTACTAGTAGATTTTGAGTCTTTAGTATCCGATATCCAATTTGCATCGCTGTACCCCTTGAGTATTGCTGGATATTTGATATAATGTAAGCCATAATTCTAGGTATGCCTTAGATACCTAAGTACCCTAGTTATCATTTTCTAGTGATCTGACCCTGGATTACTTGTGTACCTACTCAATTTGCTTACAGCATAGGATATATCTGGCCTAGTGCAATTCATTAAGTACATCAAGCTTCTGATTATCTAAGAGTACTCTAACGCTGTGTTTGGTTGTAAGATTTGGAAAGAGTTTTGGAAAGGGAAATAGAAAAGGTAGGTGAAATGAGAATAAAATATACCTACATTTCACCTAATATCACATACCTTTTCCCTTTCTATTTCCAAATCCCTCCCCAAATTCCCAACCAAACACAGCATAATTGTGATATGTTTATACCTGTATTTTTTGACAAATGAAGACTAATGTCAACAGGTGTTTTAGCAGGACGATCGTCATGCTTTCCATATTTCTCCAGAATCTTGTCAACATAATGAGATTGAGATAAAGCATACCCTTCAGATGTTCTAGTAATTTTATTCCTAGAATTATATATGTTACTCCCAAATATTTCATGTCAAACTTTTTGTTCAACATTTTCTTTGTGGATTTAATCATGTCATTATTGCTTCCAATAATGAGCATGTCATTCACATAAAGACAAACTATGACATAGCCTTTGTATGTGCTTCTAATGTAGACGCATTTGTCATGTTCGTTTATCTTAAAACCATCCGAAAGCATAGCTTGATCAAACTTTCCATGCCATTGTTTCAGAGCTTGTTTTAATCCATAAAGGGATTTAACAAGTTTACAAACCTTTTTCTCTTGGCCATGAATTTGAAACCCTTCTAGTTGTTCCATATAGATTTCCTCATCCAACTCACCATTTAAAAAGGCTGTTTTAACATCCATTTGATGTATCTCCAGATTATACAATGCTGTAATCACTATTAGCATGCGAATAGATATTATTATTGTCACTGGTGAATAGGTATCAAAATAATCAAGGCCTTCCTTTCTGCCTGTATCCGTTGACAACAAGCCTAGTTTTGTATTTATCTATTGAACCATCTGCTTTCATTTTTTTCTTGAATATCCACTGATATCCAAGAGGTTTTACATCCCGTTGGAAGATTCACCAGTTCCCAAGTATGATTTTGCAAAATCGATTCAATTTCACTATTCACAACCTCTTTTCACAATGGCGCTTCAGGACTTGACATTGCTTCCTTGAAGTTTTGAGACTCATTTTCTAACAGGTATGTCCGGAAATCAAGACCAAATGATTTAGAGATCCTAGCCCTCTTGCTACATTTAGGTTCATCTGCTTCATTATCATTTTGGTCTTCACTACTACCTATAGCAGTATCAAAAGGTCTTTTATTTTAATTTGTCTCTTCAGTTTTCTTGCAAGGAAAAAAGTGTTCAAAAAATGATGCATTCCGTGACTCAATAATAGTGTTTACATGCATATCAGGATTTTCAAATCTATGAACATAAAATTTGCACGCGCTACTATTATTTGCATAACTAATGAATACACAATCAATGATTTTTTATCCTATCTTAGTTGGTTTAGGACTAGGAACTGCAACTTTGGCCAAACACCTCCACACTTTGAGGTAATTATAGGTAGGTCATCAACCTTTCCATACTTCATAAGATGTTTGATTGATTTTCTTGTGCGGTACCTTGTTAAGGATAAAGTTAGCAGACAAAATCACATCCCCCCACATGTTTTGAGGTAACCCTGAACTAATCAACACGGCATTCATCATCTCTTTAAGAGTTCGATTCTTTCTCTCAGCAACTTCATTTGACTGAGGAGAACAGGGTGTAGTGGTTTGGTGAATTACATCATATTCAGAACAAAATTTCTCAAATGAAGTATCATACACACCACCTGTGAGAACCCAAATATACAAATCAAGTAAATAATTAAATAATATTAATATTACAATCTCAAAATATTTTGGTGGTGAATCCTAAAATGCAAATTAAATATTTGGAAGGTCTTTTAATTAATTTTTAAACCTAAAATAAATTTATGGTGAAAGCCTTTAATTTAGAGGCAAGATTTATTATTTAAAAAAAATAAATAAATTTAAGTGCCAAATTAGTAAGCATATTTTGATCTAATAATATTTATATTTTAATGGAGATAGAAATTAAAATAATATAAAGAGACAATAATTTAGAGCCTTTTGTTTAGATATATAAAGTAACCCTAAGTTTCCTAATACAATATATAACAACCCTAGGGTTCCTAATCTACACTATAGCAGCAGCAAACACAACAGTCACGGGAGAGAAGGGTTGAGAGAAAATAAGAAGAAGAAAAAGAAAGGGTTGCAAACAAAGAAGGATTTTCGGGTGTGTGGTAGGTCTTTATCTCTCTTCTTCCTTTTGTTTTTGTTCTTTATCCTTACTCTATTATTATTTAGTTCATTGATAGAGAGGTTGTAGGTTTATGTATTTTGTATATATATATACTGTTAAGAAATTTGAGGAGTTAAATTCATGTATAAAGAATGGGTATTATTCTTAGTTCAAAAATTCGTCGCATAATCACGAACTTTAAAAATCAAGAAACCATATCAAACGAATGACTTTTAAACTGAAATTTTTACAGAAAATTAATTACATATTGAATTGCATATCTAAATTTTTTCATAATTTTTGGGAATCAAAATCCATATAAACTAATGGGTTCAAATCTGTCCAGAAAACTGGTTTTAAGCAGTAAGTTCAGGAGTGTTATTCTCTTTGGGTATAAATCAGAAAATTATCAAATCAGCGTCATTAAAACCGGTTACGAGTCTAGTTTCATAATTTTTTGGCCTTGCATTGATTTCTCATGTATATTAAGAGAACCATTAATTTCTTTAAGGCGCTGCAGAAAACAACCTGTTTGGATATAATAAATTATAGATAATTATTTTGATAAGAAAATCAAGTGAAACCAATTGGGTTTGAAACTTAGGATATATTAGTTGATATCTGGAGATTATTGGAATTTTTCGAATAGCGTGGAGTGGGTTTTGTAATTTTCAAAGTTAGCGAATAGATTGGGAAGGCCTGTTTAAAATTCTGTTTTATCTTAAAGTCACCTTTAATTAAGTTTCGACTGGAACCCATGTCTTGGGTGATTTTAAACCTTGAAGAACATGAGCTTAGGTAATATTTAAGAGTAGCAGTGAGTTGGGTTGATCCGTGTTAGTGCGCTTTAGTTGAGGTTACTTAGTTCCTATTTTTTAGTATTTTTAAATTAGTAGTGAAGTGTAGTTTTTATACTTGGTTCAAGGCACTAGTTGGACTTTCATACTTTATTTGAGGATTATATTATATTGTGTTTAGGTGAGTAGTTTCATGCTACATATTTTTATAAATGTTCCCCTACCCTGAACTGTTGGAAAATTAAATTGTTGTTTCATGACTAAACTGTTTTGATAAATTATTATATTATCAATTGAATCAAATTATTTCTAAAACATGTGTGAACTTGGCATACTGTAAACTATTTGTTTTGGTCTCATGTTTATAATGATGAACTGCCATGTTTTGCGAAACTGATGTGTATTGATTATTGGGACCATATGTGTATTTAGTCCAGGGAAATTATTCCACTGTGTGTGGTGACTCTGGCCACTAGGAAATAGATCTGGGTTGAGCCGTGATAACTCTAGTGCTCAATGATTGTAAGGAAAAGACCTTAAAAAAAAGCTAGGTGACCTTCAATCGGATCGTCTTAGAGAAAAAGCCTAGGTTGCCACCCTGAGGATGACTCTTAGTTCGGTATTGGATCCAACTAGGCTAATAGCCTTGAGAACTGTGTGGCATATTATTTGTTTTTCTTGGTACCCAGAAAATTATTGGTGTTCATGTTGTAATCTGTTTTGAGTGTAAAATGTCATTTATCATGTTCTTGAGAGACATGAGTATTTTAATTGTTGAACTGTGGAACCTTTTTTTTGAAACAGATTGTCTTTACCAAACTGTATGCCAATCTAATTTTTGTGATATATATCTTATTTTGGAATTGATCCCTGTTTTCAAAATTGTATTTACTATCCATGTTGCTACTCACTGAGCTATCAGCTGACTTAGTTGTTAATCACTTCCAGGTGTTAGAAGGACTTAGAGTGGACTCATGGCGTAGCGGGGACTCAATTGCATGGACCTCTAGGACATTCATATATTTTGTTTTAGATTGTCATGTCTAGTTTGTGCATATTTCTTTTTATTTTTATTGAGGTTCGTTTAGGATTATTTTGATATGTGGGCTGTTTATACCCCATAAGTTTGGATGGTTTTGATTACGGTTGATTTTGCCATTTATAGTTGTGGCATGTCACTGGATTGAGTTTTGGTTATTTATTACTGGACTATTGTATAGTTATTCAATGTGTTTATGGATTAGTGGTTAGGCTTACGTGTGCCTTGGGCTGAGTCCTTGTGGGCCACGGCTGGTCATACCCGGATTTGGGGTGTGACACTACCCCTGTCACTCCTCATTACCTTAATAGTTTTGCCAAGTTGATTTTCAACCTTAAGCTTATATTGTTTAAAAGTTTCTAAAGCTTCATCTTTACTTCTCAATAAGTAAACATAACAATATCGAGTGCAATCATCAATAAAAGTAATAAAATACTTTTTACCTCCTCTAATTTGAATAAATTTTAAATCACGTATATATGTGTGAATTAAACTTAGAGGTTCAGTACTTCTTTCTACTTTATTAAAAGATGCCTTAATGAGTTTTGCCTCAACACAAATCTCACATTTATGATTAGGATCAAACTCTAAGTTTGGCAAACATTCTAAAGAAACAAGTCTACGTAAAGAATTAAAATTAACATGTCATAATCTATCATGCCATAAAAAAGAAGACTCAACAATATAAACAGAAGATGTGTTCTTATTATTAATAGCCAAATTTGGTACAACAGTTAAAATATTGAGCTTAAAAAGCCCATCACTCATGTAACCTCGCCCCACATACATTCCACTCTTGGAGAGCACAACTTTGTCAGATTCAAAAACTAATCTAAACCCATTTGTTCAATTTGTGCATCTATCGCACTTGTTGAGGATGTAGGCACTTAGCCTGTGTTTGGCGTCGTTTGGCTGTGCCCACTTCTTTTCTATACAAAACGTAGTTTGATTTGCATCTCTATCCCTTTATGACATTTGTGTGGTTTAACACTGCTTATGGTTTGATTATATTATTGCATCGCACTGCATATCATTTGTATTATTTCGTTATATTGTGTATCATTTGCATCTTGCCCCTAAACTACGCTAGTTTGATTCCTTACAACGGGATACGTAGACAACCCTCAGGTTCAACCAATTGCATCTGCATTTTGTTTGTTTGCCTAAGTCTTATGACCTTGTCAAAATGGGTCATCTTCGGGCTTTGATAGTCACTCACATCATTTCATGACTCTGAGATCTGTCAAAAAAGGGCAACTGTAGTCACCCCATTTTTAACCGCCCTTAAGACTTGGGCGCCACTAATTGATCACTCGATGATGAAAGTTATGTTGTGCAAATGTTTGATTTCTTCAGCAAGAAGAGCTTCTAAATCCCAACCTTACACCCCATTTTGGACCAAAACTATTTTGACCAAAACTATTTTAGACCTTAAAACCCTCTCTTTCAAAATATTTTTGAAGATGTTTCTACAATGTTCCGAGGCTCGCATTTTGTTAAAAATTGCACTTTTCGGTAAACCGAGCAATGACAAAGTGGAAATAAATGGAAGAGAGGTGAACTCTTTGAAACAAAGTGAACAAGTGCAAAATAGTCTTGATGATGTAAGGGCCTATCTAATTGGGGCTGAATTTGCCCCTAGTGTTGTGGATACAAACTTGATTGTCCTTTAGCAAAAATTTTATTCTCTCAGATTCTGAGATTTGGCTTTCTTGCCAGTCTTCATTGGTTTAAGAGATGACCCAATTTTGAATATTCGAGCACATTTGACCTTTTTTTACCCCTAGTTCAAGAGTTGCGTCCAACCCAACCATGCAAGTCTCATATTTTGGTTGATCATTGAACATTCTAAATTAAGGTTCATGGTTTGAAAGCAAAGGGGTCGAGTCTTGAGACTGAGAGTGATCCTATGCAGTACAATCTCAAGATCAATTCTAGGCATGTCTTTGTAGGACCACGCAAAACTTTTTTTGAAATCTTTTAATAAAGCGACTAGTCACTCGTGCTTTTCTGAAGACAATGTAGAACCAATCTGGATCAAACCAAGATCCTTCTCAGTACTCACATTAACAGACATGATTTCACTCATCAAGGGCTTAGTAACCCTCTCTTTCTCTCAATTGGTCAAATTTTTGCAAATCCCGAGGAATTCCTTCCTCTTTGTTTTCATCACAGCGTTAGAAAAGTTTTGAAAAACTTAGTCAATGAAATGACTTAAAGTCACAGAAAAAGTAGGTGAAAATTACTGTCGTTTCATTCAAAAACTAATCTAAATTCATCGGTGGCAAAAAGCGAATTGACATTGATCATCCCATCGGAATTTCTTTTATTTCTTCAGGAGACCAAAAAGTGGTTCACAAGTCAAGGTTAATTTAGAAATAATCGTCTTATGAATTGCACTTTACCCAGAATGCCTCACACATCCTTTTTAGTCCTTGGTGGTGGAATTTCTAGGATGGCCTTGATTTTCGAAGGATCTACTTCGATGCCTCTCTGCGTGATCAAGAAGCCCAACATTTTCTTTGCTGTTACGCTGAAAGTACATTTCTGCGGATTCAACCTCAGTCTGTATTCTCTAATCCGTTGAAAGAATTCCTTAAGTCGGTGTAGTGGCCCTCTCTTTCTTTGGACTTGACAATCATGTCGTCCACGTACACCTCAACCTCTTTATGGATCATATCATGCAGAATGGTGGTTGTAGCCCGTTGATAGGTAGGCTCGGCATTCTTCAGACCAAATGGCATAACCCGATAGCAGTAGGTCCCCTATGGCGTAGTGAATGTAGTTTTCTCTCTGTTCTCGGGCGCCATCAGAATCTGGTTATACCCGGAAAACTCGTCTAAGAATGAGAGCAATGCATGGCTGTAGACGTCCCCGAACGCCCCCGGAGGACCGCGGGGGACCTCGCTACAACTCGGACTCGATTTGTAGTCACGGTTCTAAATCTGAACCAAAGAGTCCAAATCCGACAAATCGTTTTGAGAAAACTGATTTTTGAAAGAAGTGCCAAACATGGACTGCTTTGCCAGATACAGAGTCGCCACCTAAATGTTTTTTTAATGGGAAATTTAGGAAACCCTGACTCGGTGCCAAAGGCCACGTGTCCGTCATCACCAAAGTTGCCTCGGCTCGGGAACTTGGGTACGATTGGGGAAGGTCACTTCGTGAGCACCCCCGCTCGCCCGATCAAAGATCGGCCTCTACTAACCATGATATCAATTTTTGAAAACTTTGTGTGTCCTTATTCCGGTTATTAGCCTAGGTTACTATGTGATGCACACAGCATATAAGTATAGACTGAGTTGCCTGAATTGGAACAAAACATTTCATGTTTGTTTATTTGAAAGTGGTTTGATGGTGCTACCCGCAAGTAGGCTAAGACGTGGATTTGCCACCCTCGGGTGGGCTTAGAAAACATGATTTTGCCACTATCTAGTGGGCTTAAAACACACATTTGATGAATTATTCCAATTCAAATAACCCAACCTTCACCCACAGGTATTCAGGCAGTTATATCACATTAGCAATTAGCCTCATGGTAAGCATGATATTCATGGCAGTCACTCACACGCATGCAAGGATGCTAAAGCATAAAACTCACCGAGTACTCCAAGCTAAAAAAAAGAAGTTTATTAGAAATCATGCATGATCCTAAATATACAGAAATGCCTAATGCAACACATGCAAAAATGCAACTATAGCAGGCTCGGCTATTCTAAACATGGCATATGAAATGCTACAACTAGCATGTATTCAATTTGGAATTGAAAGTACGATGCAGTTAGTATGGTGCGCCGAGCCCGGTGCATGCAAAACAGATGAATGAATGCAAACATGCTATCATACTGTATGCCAATTGAAACATGCCCTAATCTAACCATCGTAAGCTGGTAAATAAAAGGGAAGAAAGACGGGGGGTTGGAAGACATACATCACACTCACGCACACTTATTACAATTATGCCCTCGCGCAGAGGGTCCAAATAAATATACAGTCCCGAATAAAAGAATATTACAGTCCAAATATTACAGTCCGAATAATATACAAATTCCTAATTAATTAACAAATTAACTAAGAAAGCTGTAAAACTGGCGTGCAAGCCAGGGACCGCCTTGCTTCTGATGAATGATGTATGCCTGGGCTGCCTTGTGCGGAAATTCACTGGGATGCCCCAATTAGCCTCTGTTTAGCAGTTATTCTTGGAAAGCGTGCCAGACTCCGAAAAGTTGCTGATTCTTCATTTTGCTGCAACAGAGAGCAGGAAAGGGGCATAGCAATATATTTTCACAGATATATGCATGCCTCGATCCTCGTGCCACCAATCACGCATATCGATGCATGATGGCAGAGGGGTCGAAATGTGCAACTCAATATGGAATGAATGCACACGAAAACACAACAAAACCTAACTCCATCATGGGTAATCCGGAGTGTCGGTGACTAGGGAATTGAGATACATTCTGTCACTCGGAGTACGAAATGCACCTCGTTTCCCGTGCCCGGACTAACTCCTATTCCGAACACAATGCGATATGCATGACATGCATGAATGTAACTAAGATACAGCCTAGCATGCACAATGCTATGAAAATGAGATACCTCGAAATGCGTGCACACGGGCACGCAAACCAAGAAAATGCATGAATGCGATCTAAGATACAACCTAGTATACACAATGCTATGAAAATGAGATGCCTCGAAATGCGTACACACGGGCACGCAAACCAAGAAAATGACATACGCAATGCAAATGATATGAAAATGCGATATGGGCTTACATTAATATGAGAGAGACTCAGCCACACTCACATAAGAGGCCGATGGATGAAAATGAAGTGCCTCGAAATGCGTGCACACGGGCACGCAAACCGAGGCAATGGCATATGCAATGCAATGACATGGAAATGGCATATAGAATGCAACATGGACTTATACTAACATGAGAGAGCCTCAGCCGCACTCACATAAGAGGCCGATGGATGAAAATGAAGTGCCTCGAAATGCGTGCCCACGGGCATGCAAACCGAGGCAATGGCATACGCAATGCAATGGCATGGAAATGGCATATAGAATGCAACATGGACTTATACTAACATGAGAGAGCCTCAGCCGTACTCACATAAGAGGCCGATGGATGAAAATGACGTGCCTCGAAATGCGTGCACACGGGCACGCAAACCGAGACAATGGCATACGCAATGCGATGGCATGGAAAATGATATGCAAACATGCTAATGGGATTTCAGCACTGAAATGTGGGGGAAAACAGCCCCGAAATGAGGCGAAAACACACCCGATGCATGGAATAGTCCCGAAACAAGGATTTTGGGACCCGAAATGGCCTATAGCTATACCAAACATGCACAATATGGATATGCAATGAATAGACAGTAGTAAGGCAGCCCCAAAATTAGCATTTTTCTAGTGCAAAACATGGCCAAACAGCAAGCAAAGATAGGGCAACAATGGCATGCAGAAATGGCCCTAAGCATGAGGTTATGAAGCAGCTCACAGCTGCTGACCCCAAACAGGTTAGGGCCCTTCAACAACATTGAAGAGGGGCCAAAAATATGCACATTTACAGAACTGTAAAAAATCTAAAAACAATCATAGACAAGGCTAAGTTCTTATGCAAGAAAAAGGGCCAAAAGGTGGCCAAAGAGGCAAGTGGTATATGCAATGCCCAAACTGAAAAATTCCCTTTTACAACATTGAAGAGGGACCAAAAATAAGCATATTTCCAGAACTGTAAAAACCCAAAAATAGTATACAAACATGCTAGAAATGCAATGCAAAATGAGGCTTAAAAGAGGCTATAACATGAGGTATGCAAAGCATTCACCAAACAGCCAAAGACCCTTAATGAAACATGTTAAGAAGCTCAAAATAAGGCCATCTCTAGGCCTGTAAATCGTCCAAAAATGGAAGCATAATGGGCTGCCAAAGCATGCAAGAAAATGGCATTCAAGGAGGATATTGAAGCAAGTGCAATATGGAGGGCTCAAACAGGGTTGAGCCCTTAATGAAACAAGAAAATGAGCTCAAAAAAATGACCTTTTCAGTTTTGGTCGGAGCTCAACTCAGCAAGCATGTATGGCTTAGAGATGGTGCAAAAATGAGCTAGAAAAGAGGGCAATTGGACTTACCTTTGAAGACCAACACTTTTGTTACTTCTTGGACCAGATTTGGTGACTCTAAGCTACTGGAATCCCCCCCTTTGCTGCTGGAATGGAGTGGTGATGGTAGAGCTTGAAGATGATGAAGAAATGGAACCCAAAACTTGAAGGAAATGGGGTGATATGTATGTATATGCTCAAGCCAATTCTTGTAACCCTTTTTCTAGAGTTGGGAGGCTCTCTATATGGATAAGAGATGGAGAGAAGAGTCTAGCAAAAGTGGAGGGAAAAATGAGGCCTTTTTTCCCTCCAAAAGGGTCCCCCGGATATAGATATTTTTAGGGGAAAACCAAGGCACAGCTGGAATGTACTCAACCTGAAGAAGCAGGCCGGCCTGACATTTTGGCTGCAGGTGGCCGGCCGGCCACTTCCCCTAGCCGGCCGGCTAGGTCAAAGGAAAAAGTGGCTGGCCGGCCAGAAAAAGTGGCCGGCCACCCCCTAGGATGAAGCCCCAGAAGTTAGTTTTCCAATGGCGCAAACCTTGCATTAAAGTTCCTCCTGTAGAAAAAGTTATGCCCTTTTCCGTGAAGCCGCGTAGATTCGGTCCAAGCGGACTTCAACCAACCACATCTCTCCCCCCCAGACTTGAACTTGGGATATTCTTGAGTGCAAAATGAAGCCCTGGAAGTAAGCTTTCCAATGGTGGTGGCCTCATATCTTAATTCCTCTTGTGCAAAGAGTTACGCCCGTTTCGGTGAAGCCGCGCAACTTTTTCTCCTTCCCGGATTCATGCTGAACCACTTTTGACCAAAAAGAAGTTGGCTTTTCAGAAAAATTGCTGGCCTCCCACCCTCCTACAAGCTTTCTAACAGTGAAAATAAGGTCTCCACCAAAAATGAACCCAAACCGATGCAAAATGAAGGTTCGGGGGCCAAAACGCGCAGCCCGAGGCCCCGAAAACTGGCTGTTAGGCACCGGGAGTGGTGTTCGACCACGAAGTGGGTCTTCCAGACCCCAGTGTCCCTCAAAAGGGAGTAAATAAGATGCATGCCAAAATTTAGAGCAAACGGAGATGGTTAAGCGGTCCCGAACCGAGGCACACGGCCTGACGGCTCCGAAAACCGGGAACCGGGCTCCGAAATGGGAAAAATGGCCTATGGCCACCAAATGTAGCCCACGGCCACTGAGAGATGGTCCACGAGACCTCTCCCTCCCCTCGGGAAGAAGAACAGAGAAAACCGAGTCTGGTTCGCAAACCGAGGCAAGGCACAGAAGAGGGTTCGGAAGTCCGGAGGCAGGGCTCACGGCCGCGACTCTGAAACTTCTGAACGAGCACATTATGCAACGTCACCGAGTGCTCAATCGGTGATGTCTGAGTCTTAAGGTCGGTCAAAAATGGGGTGTCTACAATGGCCCGCGGTGAAGTCCACTAACTCATCGATATGTGGTAGGGGAAAATCATCCTTTGGACCAACCTTATTCAGATCCCTAAAGTCGACACAAACTCTGATTCTGCCATCCTTCTTTGGGACTGGAACAATATTGGCCAACCATATTGGATACTCAGACACAAGCAAGAACCCTACCTCGATCTGTTTGGTAACTTCTTCCTTAAGTTTCAATGTCCAATCCGGACAGATTCTTCGCAACTTCTACTTAACGAGTCAGGCCTTGGGATCAAGAGGGATCTGATGTTATACAATCTCAGGATCAATTCCAGGCATGTCTTCATAGGACCACGCGAAAATATCTTTGAAATCTTTTAATAATGCAACTAAGCGCTCGCGCTCCTATAAAGACAACGTGGACCCAATCTGGACCAGACACGAATCCTTCTCAGTACCCACATTAATAGCAACAATTTCATCGGCACAAGGTTTTGCAAACCTTTTCTTCTCTCGATCAGTCAAGTTTTTCAAAACTAGAGGATTTCTTTCCTCTTTGTTTTCATTAAAATTCTGAAAATCTTGGTCAATGCAATAAACAAGCGGCATAGAGAAATACTCAGAATAAGTAGTGCTCTCATTCATAAGATCTAGCTCATCCAGCTCTTCGGTTACAACTAACTCAAAAGCAAAAGAAAAAGAGGACCAGGACAAGACCTTGGCATCCAGGTTATCACCCCCAAGAATACCGGACTCAGACTCAGAAGAACCAGAATCTGATTCCGACTCCACAAACTCTGTGGAATCAGATTCTGGTTCATCACCCGACTTAGAACTAGACAGGTAGCCCTCCTTCAGCTGCCAGACAAGAGATGGAGCTTCAGATGTAACCAAAATGTTGTTGGATGGGTTCACACCTAGTTGGTCCTTGATCATGGAGATGGTAAGGTTATCCCCCAAGCTTTTTGAGTCGGCCGGAGAATCTGTAAGAAGACACGCCAGTGCTGTCCTTACTCCAAGCTCGCTGTTGTCCGAGTCACTTTCCATGCTCTTTTCAGCTTTAGTAGTTAGCTCAGCCTTTTCTTTGGCATCACTGTCTTGCAACTGTAGGTCGAAGAAGATTTCAAAGCCGAGGACATGTTGCCTCGTAGAATTCATCCAGGGCTCGGAAAAGTTGCAAAAGGGGAAGTCCTCACCCTCCCGAACAAAGTGGCCATTTAGTGTTCCCCAAATCGGCCTGTGAACAAGCTCATAGTGTTTCCCAGCCTGCTTGGCTCTGGCTCTGCCTGCCATCTCTTTTCTTTTCTTGACTCAATCCTCTTTGGTGGATTATGCGGCATGTCGACCAATGCTATGACACCTTTCTGGCCACTTCTTCCAAGCCCTATTCCTGGCACATGTTGCAATTTGTTCATGAAATAGATTGATTGGGAGCTGACATACATGCCCTCATCTGCTGCCAAGATGGTCTGTACTGCCCGGGCCTCAGCTAGAGTAAACCCCGAGACAAAAACATCCTCCTCGCCATGAACGATTTCCAGCACTAGTGTAGTTACCTCTAGCAGAGGACGGATGGATGAATTTCCAAAGACGATCGCCATTCCCTTCCTGTGAGGGTATTTCAGCATTTGGTGGAGGGTAGAGGAGACTGATTTCACCAGATGCAACCAGGGTTTCCCTAGCAGTAAGTTGAAGGTGGCCGGGACATCCAAGACATGGAACTCGACATCCTACTGAGCTAGGCCCACCTGAACTCTGATTTGTACCATGCCCATAACCTCTCTTCTTGTATTATCATATGCCCGAATCACTTAGGCTGTAGGCACGAAATCTGCTGGTTTAAGGACGATGATATAAGCTATGCGGGAAGGACAGACGTTGATAGTTGACTCGGTGTTAACCAATACCACCAGTAACCATTTTTCCTTGCACTCAACTGATATGTGCAGGGGTTTGTTGTGAGCTGAGCCTTTCGGCGGCAGTTCTTTATTAGAAAAGGTTAGAGTTGACTTGGCACCTCCTGGGAAGACCAATCCCACAAACTGTTCAGAGGTAGTGTCAATGGATAGTTTGGCTTTGTCTATTGCTGATAATATAACTTGTCGATGCACCCGGGAGGCCATAAGGAGACCCCAGATTGAGATGTCGGCTTGGATTTTCTTTAGTTGCATTAACACTGCTTCTTCCTTTAACTGCTTCTCTTTCTGTTTTTCAACCTCTCTATCTTTCCCAGAGGCCTCAGCTTGGTCTATGTGCGGTGGCTTGAAATACTGCCCACTTCTTGTCATGTGGTCTATCTCTTCAGCGTACCATGTATTATCTGGCAGACACCCACCCTAGTCTTCGTCCGTGTGAGCCAGAAGTAGATCATCATCCTCCCACCATACCTCTTCGACAACCGACAAACAGTTGTCCAACTCCGTTTGTCTCACTTTCACCTCACAAGTTTCCCCCGCAGGGTATTAGGCTATTCCAGCTTTTTGGTTGTCTTCAACCTTCTCTTATTCAAACTGCTTCAACGCAGCTTCCTGTTCTGTATCCACAGTACTTATAGTGCCCAATTCCTAAGCTGAACTTTCTACACCGGTGTTCTCCGGTAGTTTTCCCTTTTCATTGGCCATTCCGGCCACTGCAGCAATTTTTGCTTTATTTTCTTCTAGTTTAGAGTATTAGGCTATTCCAGCTTTCTAGTTGTCTTTAACCTTCTCTTGTTCAAACAGCTTCAACGCTGCTTCCTGTTCTGTATCCACAGTACTTATAGTGCCCAATTCCTGATCTGAACTTTCTACGCTGGTGTTCTCCGGTAGTTTTCCCTTTTTATCGGCCATTCCGGCCACTGCAACAATTTTTGCTTCCTTTTCTTCTAGTTTTGTTTCAATTTCTTCTTCCCTGTCCGGTTCATCACTAAACCACCCAGGGTTGTTTGTCGATCCATTCAAATCGAACCAGTCAATCTGCACACCCCTTTAATCTTGTTCGTCAAAGAACTGCAAGTTCTCTAAGTCTTCCTCTAGCTCCGCCAGATCATCCAAACCTTGGCTTGGGCCATCCTCTCTAACCACTTTGACCTCCACTGCTGTTAGCAATACCACTTCTAGCTTAACTTGATCAATCGGCACAATGTAACAACTCAGATCATACTCCTCCTCAGACAAGTCCTCAGAGCACTCAGGCAGCAGCCTCATACTCTCCTCTAAGGCTAGCCTCCCTTCTTTTGCCACTGTTACCACCACGGATTTAGGTTAGAGTGTGGACGTGTCCATCATGCACAAATTTATGCTTTCAGGAATGAACACCATCGGTCTGGATAGGTGGGAAGGGGTAATATATACATTGGGGTTGTAGGGGATGGTCAGCGTATGGATTAGGTTTAGATTTTGGGGTGGGGAACTTGGTTGTGGGCCGAGAGAGGGTTTGTAGTTACATTTGGTATTTGGAGAGGTGCAATCACCTCGTTATTAATGAGGTCTTGAATCTCGTGACGCAGCTTAAAGCATTGGTCAGTGTCGTGACCGTGCTGCTGGTGAAATGCACAGTACTTAGCTGGGTTGTGTTTCGACAGGAAAGGATTAGGTAGTGGGTGAGGCTCTAATGGCTTGAGGTGCCCCTTTTTGATTAACACCCTCATGGCTTGGAATAAAGGCATGTAGAGTGGGGTAAAGGTCCTTGGGACTAAGTAGGGTTGTTTGAAGTTTGTGGAGTTGTGCTGGCAAAGGGATTGGCGGCCTTGGTTGTGGTGGTGACAACACTAACATCCGATGACCATGCAGCTGTGCTACCACTAGTGGTTGCATTGGAACCTGTGCACAAAAGTCCTCTTGGCCTACTCTTTCTCAACAGTGATCAATCCTTGTTTCATGGCGTCTTCAATCTGAACCCCCATTTCATGGAGCTCGGTGAATGTGAATAGAGGTTGGACGATCATTTTCTACAACAATTTCCCGTGCAGATTGCGGACTACCATCCTTATCTGATCTTTCTCTGAAGGTCATGTAGTAATCATTGAAGCATTAGCCCTCCACCTCGTCACGAATTCTGAAAAACCCTCCTTTTGCTTCTGGTGCGTTGCCTCGAGATCACGAGTTATGACCTCGATTTGTGTGTTATAGAAGTATTGTGTAACAAAGGCCTCAGCTATTTCCTCCCAACTTTGCTTCACAGAATCCTGTAGCTTCGCATATCAGATAGCCGCTATTCCCGACATAGTCCAACCAAAGAGTGAGAGCTTTTGCAATCTGGTCAGGCTCATCAGCCGTAGGATGTCTGAAAATAGCCGAATATGAACCATGGGGTCTCCAGAGCCATCAAACTGATCGATGTGCGGCATTTTGAACCGGTTTGACAATGTCACCACAGAGTCGGTATACCCATCTTCTATGTCGGAAATAGAGTTCACACCCTGCGCTCTCTTGAAGAGCTTCTCCAGCTCGTTGACCTTAAGCACGGTTGGGTTAACCTCAAGTTCAAATGGAGCCTCGGTTTGATACACAGGCACTTTGGATGCTTGTGGTGGGATCGGCTCTGCTGGGTTGCCCTAATTCTCAGCTTGGGCATTAGTAGTATGGACTATAGCTTGGGGTGCTGGAATACCCATAGGAGGTGTATAAGATGCAGAAGCCACTACCGGTTGTGGCTGTTGTTGTTGCAGCCTGTTTATTACCTCTACTTGATGTGCTGTGACCTCGGTCTGACGAGCAACATCTTGCTGTATGGTTTCAACTGTTTACTGAAGGTGGTGGATCAAATCCTCCATGCTAACCGGGGGATACTGTGCCATTGGAATTGGCGAGTGATCTTGTACTGGACTGGATGTAGAAAACTGAGCCTGACTAAATAAAGTTAAAATGATGGGTGATCGCTGGACTGGTGAATTGTGCCTAACTCTCCTAAGTCTAGTAACCGGTGGGAGCGAAGCAAACACATGCTGTCCCTTAACAAGATCTCTGGATCTGTAAAGCCTTCTGATACGGGTCCAGAGAGCTTGGGGGATATTCGAACTGTCCAAAGCTATGGTGTTATACTACCTAGCAAAAAGAAATAAAGCAAAAAAAAAAGAAGCAAAAATCAGAAACCGCACAGCACCTCAGCTCAGATGTTAACAATACACAGATGTAATCAAAGTTGTAGGACTGCACTCAACACTGAATTCTACCCCCAAAACTGATACCTAACTTACAACTGATACGCACGTTCTTTTACAGTTTCACTGTAAAGCACATACCAGTTAAGTGAGAAACAAAACACCCCTATGAGGGGATAGGGTTACCCTATCCTAGTTTCGTCAAGAGCTAGGGTTCACTATTCAAACAATGCAGTTTCACGCAATCCTGCATTCGGGTAAGCATCATGTCCTAGTTTGGAACAGTCTCTACGACTTTTGATATGTAACTAGGCCAGATGGTCAAAAGGGTACCTCAGCAAGACTACCTTGTATACCTCTCACACCTAACACTAAGAAGTGAAAGGAGGATCAAACGGTACAGTGGTAGTCCAGATCCAAGGATTGTGTTCCCATCGTGACAGAGCTTGCGATCGGTCAACCTTTTGGCAAGCTTTTAAGCAATCCTCTGGCAAACCGTCCAGGAATAGCCGATGGAAAACACAGTGACTTAAGCGCACCAATGCAAATGCAATGCAAAAAACATATAAGTGTAAACAAAATTTCAGAGCATGAAGTTCAAATCAAGTTCTCTAAATTTCCCCAGTAGAGTCGCCAGAAACTGTAGCTCGCTATTTTCACGCCCCCTTTCGGAAGTTCGAAATAAGCTCTATAGTTCGAACTCCCGTGGTTCTGAATCTAATCTCACAAGTGCAATGTGAAATTGATAAACACCAAAGAGTCCAAATTTGGCAAATCTTTTGAAAAATCGATTTTGAATCAAATTGCCAAAAATGGACTACTTTGCCAGATACAGAGTCGCCACCTAAATATTTTGTTTTGGGAAAATTTAGGAAACCCATGACTTGTGCCAAAGATCATGTGTCCGTCATCACCAAGATTGTCTTGGCTCAGGAGCTTAGGTACGAGAGGGGAAGGTCATGAATGCATTTGAGCACCCTCGCTCGCTCGACCAAAGATTGACTTCTACTAATCATGATATGAATCTTATGTACATTATATGTTCTTGTTCCAGTTTATTAGGCTAGCATTACTATGTGATGCGCACACACACAAATATAGACTAACTTTGCAAGAATTGGAACATTTCGAGTCATGTTTGTTTTGAAAATTATTTCGAAATATGAACTACTTGAAAAAGTGATCGCATATGAACATTACTCAAATTATTTTAATTCAACTAATAAGCCTTCATCTACAAGCATACAAGCAGTTTATCAATTAAGCATTTAGCCTCATGACAAGCATGCTAGACATGGCAACAAGCACGCTCATGCAATTATGCTAAAGCTGATAAAAGCTTACCTAGTACTCCAAGCAAAAAAAAAAAATGAGTTAGAAAAGTGCATGATCCTAACTTATGCAATATGACTAATGCAACACATGCGATGTGCAATCTAAATAGGCTCGGCTACTTAATATGGCATATGAAACATTTAAATAGCATGCGGTCTAAGCACGTATTTAAAAAAGTATTGAACTAACAATGCAGTTAGAATGATGCGCCGAGCCTCAGTGCATGCAATATAAATGGATGCAGACATGAAGTATGGTAAACAAACCATGATGTCCTTAAACTAACCTTCGTAAGCAGTTAAATAAAAGGGAGAAAGACGCGGGGTTAGAAGACATACACATTATTACATTGCGCTCTCACGAAGGAGAGTCTGAATGAATAAACTAGCTAACTAGCTAACTAAATAAAGCTAAGCTAATTAAGCTAATTATTACAAACCAAAATAAATAAACTAGCAAAGCTACTTAATTAATCATTACAACAAATTAATTAACTAACTAGTTAACTAACTTATTAAATAATTACAACGCAGCAAGTGCAATTAAAATAAGTAATTAAACTAAACAACTAACTACTACGCCTCGGGAAACGAGAGATGTTCATGCGCATGCTCGGTTTCCACCCAAAAAGCCACTGTTTTGCTTCTGGAGAGCCTCTGTTGCGCAATAGAACACACACACTGTTGCCCACTTCCAGAATAACTCTGCTCTACCAAAGGAACACACTGCTGAATTTTGCATCAGTGGCCGGCCGGCTAGTGATGAGTGTTGCCGGCCATCGAAGGCGGTCTGCTGGCCACTGCTGACCAATTCTACTTGCTGCAACAGAGGACAAATAGAGCATATATAGGGTATTTCAAGGGTCTGTTTGACAACTCACCCCTCCTTTTCATGAGCAAATCAAAGGAGTAGCAAGTTCGGTTTACAAACCATCAAAGGATGCAATTTCATTACATGATGGCTTATGAAACCAAGTGTGCAAGTTCAATAAATGAAAAACAAGGCATAAAGCTCCTCTCTTTCATGAATGATCAAGGGAAGTGGTGACCTTGGAATCTTGAATCATTTCATCACTAATGAATATGATATGGTTCAAGTTTCCATGTGTTCAATTAACGTCCGATTGAATACAATCAAATTATTATCTTTCTCACTTTTAATTTCAAGTTTTAGGTACTCCATTTTAGTTACCTTTCCATTCTTTAATCAATTGAGTCTCAAAGGGTGAGATTAAGTCCTCTAATGGAAAGAGAGCTCAAACCAGAAGTTGTTTTAGGCTTGAAAGAGACATCATACCATTGGTAATGAACCCCCTAAGGGATTAAACTATTAAGCATGACACCTCAATCTCATACTTTTAACAAACAAGTAGTTTACACCACTTTCGAAGCAAAACAAAAAGCCAAGAAAGAAAGAATGTTGCAGAGATTATTAGTGCTGAAAATGAGTGAGAAAAGTATAAATAAATGCTATCAACTCAAAGGAGAAGGTGTTTAAGGCTCAGAACACCAAACTCATAAGGACTATTACACTACAAGCATGCAAAACAAAGCTCAAATGTAACTAACAGCCCAAAAAATTTTAAAATACGCACTAAAACATGCTGGAATTGAGCTAAAAATAGGTAGATTAATATACTAAAACATGGCACAAACTAGGCTAGTAAGCAAGACACACGGAGGGAAGGCTAACACTTCCAAATTTAGACTTCAAAACATGATTTTGGCCACTGAAAAAGCTCTGAAATCAGTATTTAAAAGCTTGGAAAAAAATAGTAAAAGGCTGGGAAACACAAGGGCTAAGGCCTCCAAAACAAGGTATAAACAAGGGTGAACCACCCTTCAACCTTTAATGGCCTTAGAACCCAAGTTTCAACCCAAAAATACAGAAGCTTTATAGCCCAAAATTAGTTGGAAAGCAACAAGTACAATAGTAGAAAAAGCAAGTAAAAGGATAAAGCTTTATATCTCTTGAAGAGAAGAAGCAATTCAAGCAACAAAACCAAGCAAACAACACCCTCTAGAGCTCAAACCAAGCTCAAAGACACCTCATCTCAAAGATGAGAAGATTTGGTTAAGGATGTATTGGCAAAGGTTAAGGAATTGTAGGCAAAAGTATAGAGATTTGCTATAGAGAAAGAGAGAGAGAGAGAGAGAGAGAATTGTAGAGAGAAAGGAAAATTTTTGATCTCAACATTTTCTAACCTCAAAACATGAGATAAGGGTCTTCTATATATAGAAAATATGAAATCTCTACAAGGATATCCAACCCTACACGTGGGGATAGATGCATGCATCTGTGCAACCAGCTAGTATAGCTAGCATAAAATATTTTCAAAGTACAGTGGTGGTCGGCAGCCCAAAAGTGATGGTTGACAGCCTCAAAAGGTGGCCAGCAGGCCACCAGAAGCTGCAGGCTTGAAGGATGAAGGCATGGTCCAAAAATGAGGTAACGGGGGTGTAGGGCTTGGAAGGCCCAAAGACGTGGCATTCTGCTGAGGACTTCAAGCACTTGGCGAGCAAATAAATTCATCATCGGGTATGCATGCAATGGTGTTCAAGTCATAAGGGCCATAAAAAATGGGGTGTCTACACCATTCTTAATCAACAATGACTCAGAAATCAAATTCTTACGAATCTCCTGCACATGGAGTACATTGTTAAGAGTGAGTTCTTTCCTTGAGGTCATTTTCAGCACAATCTTTCCTTGTCCTTCCACAGTTAATGTGGAGGAGTTTCTCATAAAAAGTTGTTCCCCACTTTCCACCACTTTGTAGGTTGTGAACATCTTCTTATTTGCACAAATATGGCGGGTTGCTCCCGTATCCACCCATCACTCATTGGGATTGCCCACCGAATTAGCCTCAGATATTACTGTAGTAAGATTGATGTCTGCCACTCCATCGAAAAGATAAAAATCCTCGATTATGTTGGCTTGTGCTAGCTTTTTGCTTAAACTCCCTCTGTCCTTATGAACATAACAATCCTTAGCGCGATGTCCATCTTTGCCGCACACAAAATACTTGCCTTTGAACCTCTTGTTGAACCCGCTATTGATTCCTTTGTTGATCTTACTAGTGGATCCTGGTTTGGAACCATTGTCATCATGCTTCCACTTCTTGTTGTTCAATTTTGACCCTTGTCCATGTTCCATAACATTTGCTTTAGTCTGCATGATATGATTTCCTGACTTCTTGTCGAAACCATGGTTGTCCTCCTCAATTCTGAGATGCACTATCAGTTCCTTCAATTTCATCTCCTTGCGCTTATGCTGAAGATAATTCTTGAATTCTTTCTAGGATGGTGGTAATTTTTCAGTGATCGCCGCTACTTGGAAATATTCACTAAGAATCATCCCTTCCATATGTATGTCATAGAGAATTAATTGGAGATCTTGAGCCTGGCTAATAACCGTCTTGGAATCCATCATTTTAAAATCCAGAAAACGGCCAACAACAAATTTCTTTGTATCGGCATCCTCTGTCTTATATTTCAGATCTAAAGATTTCCACAGTTCTTTTGCGGTGCTTTTCCCACAGCTCCAGTGCTTCGAGATTTAACGACGTTTACTTCCCAAAATGCAACAACTAATACTTGATTTGCAACACTACAAACTTAAGTTTGGCAAACCAAAACTATGTTGTAACTCTCTTTCTCTTCGTAAGATTAAATGCAAAACATATACAGAAGAACAGGAGGACGATAAGAGGAAGAAGAAGGAAGAAATGTTGAAAAAAAATTGATAGAATGGCAGGCTATTTATAGCCAACCATACACCTGTTTGGACATGGCCGGAAAGTTGCGACCGGAACAATACCACAACTTACACCACGCACCTGAGCTCAGCTCAGCTAGCTAGTTGGACGGCGGCGGCAGCGGCACGCGTGCGTATGTGTGGTGGTTTTGGGCCAAGCCCACTTTGTCCATAACTCTCCTCCTTACAAAACATGGATCTACTTTAAGATTGTTACTCCCGGTTGTTGTTGTGTGTGTGTAAACTAAATGTATAAATAAAATAAGCAACAAAATAAAAATAAATAATCCATAAATTAATTAAATTCCGAATTAATTGTTTACAAAAATTATAAGTCGAGACTTGTGTTGGACACAATCTCTTTAAAATAGATTTCGCCCTCGCTCCAGTGCTTCGAGATTTAACGGCATCTACTTCCCAGGATGCAATAACTAATGCTTGATATGCAGCACTACAAACTCAAGTTTGGTAAACCAAAACTATGCTGTAACTCTCTCTTTCTCTACCTAAGATTAAATGCAGAACAGATGCGGAAGAACATGAGGACGATAAGAGGAAGAAGAAGGAAGAAATGTTGAAGAAAAATTGACGGAATGACAGGCTATTTATAGCCAACCATACACTTGTTCGGACATGGCCGGAAAGTTGCGATCGGAACAATACCACAACCCACACCACGCACCCACGCCCGGCTCAGCTAGCTGGTTGGACAGCTGCGACGGCATGCTCGCGCTTGTGTGGTGGTTTTGAGTCAAGCCCACTTTGTCCATAACTTCCCTCCTTACAAAACTTGGGGTGGCCCTTGGGGCCCAACCCAAGTATGGCAAGCTAGACTGTAAGGCCCCGGTGTCCCATATCGGGAATGGAGGGGGAGTTCCTGGGCTACAAAAGTAAAAACTTGGACCCTTATATAGCATCGAGGCCTTTTCCCAAGTGGTGAAATCCCTATTAGAACTCCCCAGTTAAGCGTGCTTAGGCTGGAGTAGTTCTAGGATGGGTGACCCACTGGGAAGAA
This sequence comes from Camellia sinensis, assembly GCF_055761805.1. NCBI lineage: Eukaryota > Viridiplantae > Streptophyta > Magnoliopsida > Ericales > Theaceae > Camellia > Camellia sinensis. Next base: position 31,752,891 of record NC_138962.1, read on the forward strand.
CAAATCCGTGCGGGCGTGGCCCAAAGCGGACAATATCGATGATGTGTAAAGGATCGGGGCGTTACAAATGGTATCAGAGCCGACTCTCCGGAGTACCGAGTGTGGGCCCCTGGCGTCTCTCGGTGCATGTGGGCGGGCTTGCGAGCTGGCAGGCTACTGCACGGGGACGTGCAGCCTTATGGGGGGTGGATTGTAAGGCCCCGGTGTCCCACATCGGGAATGGAGGGGGAGTTCCTGGGCTACAAAAGTAAAAACTTGGACCCTTATATAGCATCGAGGCCTTTTCCCAAGTGGTGAAATCCCTATTAGAACTCCCCAGTTAAGCGTGCTTAGGCTGGAGTAGTTCTAGGATGGGTGACCCACTGGGAAGAACAAATCCGTGCGGGCGTGGCCCAAAGCGGACAATATCGATGATGTGTAAAGGATCGGGGCGTTACATAGACATATATAAATTCTTAAGCCTTTTCTATTTGAGACAAGCACATATCACAAATGTGTAGGAAATCCACTTAAAGCTATTTCCATGAACCTGAAAATGCACGTTGAATTCTTATTCATTCGGAAATAGTTTTGAGCAACCAAATAGGCGATGTTATTCACTATGTGGCTTTAAACATGAACCCAATTAGAAATGTTAAAAATAACGCTTAGGGCCTGCCTTAATTAATGCTCAAAGCTAACAAAAAAATAAAGAAAAATGCTTGGGAGCACTAATTAGTGCTCCCACTAATTAGGTGGCAGTGGGTCCCGTCATTAATGATGTGATGTTTTGGTCTTGGAGTTGTATTTTTTTTTTTTACTTTTTTAATGCATTAGTGCTATTAGTGGTGATGTTTTTAGTGGGATGAATCATTGTTAAAAAATAAATTTATACAACGCCATTTTCCAACACTTTGTTTACTTACAGTTCCTTCTCTTGGCCATCTGCAGGAACCTGTTGCCTTCTGAATCCTCCGAACAAAGTGGTACACAATTAGGATCTTTATAGCTGAGGTATGCTTGTTGCTTCCCTATTCCTCTCTCTCTCTCTCTCTCTCTCTCTCTCTCTCTCTCTCTCTCTGTATATATATATATATATTTCACCCCAAAGTTCAATAAAAGTTGATAGAAAAAGCTAGGAACACCTATGTTTGTTGTGCATCTGACAGTTTTGAAGTTTAATCTTAAAAGTTCCATGTAAGACTCTGTAACAGATTGACATGGATAGGCCCACAAGGCATACGGCCCACGGCAAACCACCCCGAACCCATCGCTTGGGGCCAATGGCACAACCCGGTTGACAAGGCCCAGAACAGCTGGAGGCCACCTAGACATGAAGGGCCAACGGCATTTAGGCACACGGCAGGTGGGACACGGGCCACATCAGCAGACAAAGATCTGCAGAGTTATTATCACAACACATCACCATTAATGCAACCCATCACAGCATTTATTACAACAGCACTCCCCGCCGGAACAGAGCCTCCATCACCCTAAACAAGATGAGCTATGGCACAGGCTTTCGGCGAAAAAAAGCACGTCACAGGAGACAGGAAAAATGATGACAAAAGGATATAAGCAAGGATAAGAGGAAAGAAAAAGGTTAAGTTATCTCTCTCTGGATCTCTCGATATACAGTTTTTTTTATACTCTGCTCTACTAATTCTTGCACCGGAGGGTTCACTGGGGGACTACCCCGTTCCCCCCGAACTTGCATGCAGGTCATCTGACGGAGTCTCCTTCTTGAGCCGGAGCCTGAAGAGCCTGGGCCGGTCCGACCCATCCACCCGGGAACCGATACATCATCAGTTGGCGCCGTCTGTGGGAAGGTACTGGTTTATTCGCGCGGTAGTTGTGTTCACTACCGCCGGAGCCCTCCCTTCTCACTATCACCTCTCCTTTTTGCCCATCTAGGTGTATGGTCACGACTAGGTCCATGGCTTCTCACCACAACGCCTCCGGTCACCAAACAGACCCCTCCCACCCAATCAATCCACCACAATACATCATCGAGCTCACCAACAGCATTAACCGCATGGCCGAGCAAAACCAGGCCCTGATCAATGCGTTACTCCAAAGAAACCCCCCCGTTCCACCTCCAAACGTTCCACCCAACCAAGGAACAGCCCCAGACCATCTCGCTCCACAGCCCCCTCCACCTAACCCAGAAGGTTCGCAGCACCTTCCTCCCCAACATGAAAACATACCACCTCCACGCCCGCCGGTTGCAGTACTGACTCCTGAGGGGGAAGCTAGCAGCGTCCAGCCTCCATTGGCCGACCATGGCGACAACACCCCCCTCTGGGACGCTGAAATCCGAGCTATGAAACTCCAACTACAAGGGGTCATGCAGAACATCCAGCACAAGCCCTCGGCCACCGCCAACTCACCTTTTGTTGCCTCCATCTGCGACAAACCATTGCCTGCCAAGTTCAAGATGCCTACCATTGACTACTTCAATGGCACGACGGACCCAGTCGACCATCTGGAAACCTACCGCACCCTCATGGTCCTCCATGCCTTCCTTGATGAGATCATGTGCCGAGCTTTTCCAGTGACACTAAAGGGATCAGCTCGGCTGTGGTTTAGCCAGCTACCGGCGGAATCCGTCTCCGCCTTTCAACACCTCAGTGACTCCTTCCTGAGCCATTTTATTGGAGCCCAGCGTCAGAGGCGCCCGGCCACCCAGCTCCTTAACATTCGTCAGACTAAGGGGGAGTCGCTCCGCAGCTTTGTCACCCGTTTCAATACCGAAGCCCTTCAAGTAGCGGAAAATGACGACAAGGTCATCCTCACCGCCTTTATGGCCGGCCTGCGGTCGTCTGACTTCCTCTTCTCCCTCTCCAAAAACCCCCCAACCACCATGGCAGCCCTACTGTCCAAAGCTCAGAAATACATGAATGCAGAAGATTCCCTGGCCGCTCGACAAGAGCCGACCCCTAAAAATCCGACTCCCAGAGAGAAGAGGAAAGACTCCGAGCCCAGAACCGCCCAGTATAATGACCGCCCCCCCCGAACTGACCGATCGATTCCGACCCGACCGCCCGGTCGGTTCGAGCGGTACACCCCTCTCAACTCCCCTATGGATCACGTCCTCAACCAGATCCAGCGGGACTACCCCCTCAAATGGCCCCTACCGTCCCGAAACCCTTCCACCCGGAAAGATCAGTCCAAATACTGCCGTTTCCACCAAGACCATGGCCATACCACCGACGAGTGCATTAACCTCAAAGACCAGATCGAGACCTTCATCCGCCAGGGCCGTCTCAGCCGATTCACAGACCCCCGTCCCCCACAGAGACAAAGAACTGACCATCCCAGGAACAATCGCCGACGCACACCGCCCCGCAATCCAGCCCCACCAAACGAAGGCCACGATCGCCCCCCACCACAGCCTCGGCCTCCGGGCAATCCCCCCCCACCAGTCGGCGAAATTAGAGTCATTTCAGGAGGCCTTGCTTGCGGGGGGCCATCCCGCTCAGCCCAGAAGGCAGAACTCAGAAAAATCAGACAAGGCTCAGACAAAGCAGTAATGACGGTGGACCGACCTCCCAAACAGTCAAAACAATGGATCGAACCCATCACCTTCACTGATATCGACTGTGCCGGAGTCCGTTACCCACATGATGACCCCCTTGTCATTTCCGCCATCCTCTCCAACTACAAAGTCAGACGAGTCCTCATAGACAACGGCAGCTCTTCAGACATCATCTTCCTCAATTGCTTCCGCCAACTCAAGGTTGGGGAAGAGAGCCTGTCCCCTCTCCAAACCCCTCTGGTCGGCTTCACCGGAGACCGAGTGACCTCCATCGGCTCCATCGATCTGCCTATCACCATCGGTGAGCACCCGCGGCAGACCACTAAGCTGCTCACCTTCCTCGTGGTCGACTGCCCCTCCGCTTACAACATCATCCTTGGCCGCACAGCCCTAAATACCTTACAAGCCATCACTTCCACATACCATCTGGCCATGAAATTTTCCATCGACCTCGGCGTCGGAACCGTCAAAGGCGAACAAACCACAGCCAGGGAGTGTTATGTCGCCTCACTCAAAGAAGTCAAGCTAAAAGAGGCCATGATCATCGAAGGGCTTGACGTCCGAGACGAGGACGAGCTGGTCAGAGGTGAACCTGTAGAGGAACTTGTTGAAGTCAACATTGATCCCACCAATCCAATCAGAACCGCCAAGATCGGCAGCCAATTACCCGCTCAAGCCAAGGCCGACCTTACTGCCCTCTTAACCGAGCACAGAGATGTATTCGCCTGGACTCATTCTGACATGCCAGGCATCGACCCCTCCTTCATAACCCATCGCCTTAGCATCGAACCCCATTTTCGACCCCACCGCCAGAAGCAGCGCATCTTCCATCCGGAGCGCAACACCCTTATAGCCGCCGAAGTTAACAAACTCCTCGAAGCCCAATTCATCAGAAATGTGGACTATCCTAGGTGGTTGTCCAATGTGGTCCTCGTCCGAAAACACAATGGCAAATGGCGGCTCTGTGTCGACTACTCTGACTTGAACCGAGCATGTCCTAAAGACAGTTACCCCCTCCCTCGCATAGATCTGCTGGTCGACGCCACCGCCGGTCATCAAATGCTCAGCTTCATGGATGCCTTCTCTGGGTACAACCAAATCCTAATGCACACATCCGACCAGGAGGACACATCATTTATTACCGACCGAGGTACTTACCATTACCGGGTAATGCCGTTCGGATTGAAGAATGCTGGGGCCACTTATCAGCGGCTGGTTAACACCATTTTCCATCACCAAATAGGCCGGAATATGGAAGTCTACGTCGACGACATGCTAGTCAAAAGCAAATACTCCTCCGACCACCTCACTGATTTACGAGAAACCTTCACCACCCTGCGCAAGTACCAGATGAAGCTCAACCCAGAGAAGTGCGCGTTCGGCGTAGGATCTGGCAAATTTTTGGGTTTTATGGTCAGCCAACGCGGCATCGAAGCTAACCCTGAGAAGATCAAAGCCTTGGTCGAGATGCAGTCACCTCGGACGGTCAAAGAAGTTCAGAGGCTCACCGGCCGAGTGGCGGCCCTTAACCGCTTCATCTCCCGCGCGACAGATAAGTGCTTGCCCTTCTTCAAAGTCCTTCGGCAGACCTTTGAATGGACAACTGAGTCCGAAGAGGCCTTCCAACAGTTAAAGCAATGCATGGCTAACCCCCCCTTCTCTCTCAAGCAATCACGGGTGAGCCTCTCTTTCTCTACCTAGCAGTATCAGAAACCGCAGTCAGTGCGGCTCTCCTCCGAGAAGATGGCTCAGTCCAACGACCGGTCTATTACATTAGCCGAGCCCTCAGGGGCGCGGAGCAGAACTACCCCTTGCTGGAAAAACTATCCCTGGCCTTGGTCATTGCCTCTAGACGACTCCGCCCATACTTCCAAGCCCACTCCATAGTGGTCCTCACCGACCAGCCCCTGAAGAAGGTCATGCAACAACCGGAACTCTCAGGCAGATTGATGCAGTGGTCAGTAGAACTCAGCCAGTTTGATATCTCTTACCGCCCTCGGACAGCAATCAAAGGGCAAGCTATAGCTGATTTCATCATGGAATTCACTAAACCGACGCCGACCACCACACCCCCGCCCTTACCAACTCCAACAGAGCCAGAAGATCCTCATTCCTGGACTCTCAATGTTGATGGGTCGTCCCGAAGAGAAGGAAGCGGTGCCGGCATCATCCTCACCTCTCCTGAGGGCGGTCACTTCAAATGTGCCCTCCGTTTCCTGTTTGAAGCAAGCAACAATGAAGCCGAGTATGAGGCATTAATAGCAGGACTCCGCCTCGCCAAGGACATAGGGGTCAGCCACCTCCGAGTTTTCAGCGACTCCCAACTCGTCGTCGGTCAAATGACGGGGGACTTTGACGCCAAGGACGATACGATGCGAGCCTACAGAGACCTGGCACTCCCCCTTGCTCGCCTCTTCAATACCTTCCACATCAGACATATTCCTCGGGCAGACAACTCCAAAGCAGACGAGATGGCTCAGTTGGCTTCAGCTGACCATCCTACTCTCAGCCATGATGTCCGCATAGAATACCTACACCACCCGGCCGTTTCACCGAGTCTACAAGCTATACAATACATTCATAATGAACCTATCCCATGGGCATCGGACATCCTCCTATTCCTGACCACAGGAGCACTCCCAGAGGACCAGCAGCAGGCTTCCAAAGTCCGATCCCGAGCGTCCAATTACGTCATTATCGACGACATATTGTACAAACGCGGTTTCTCCCGGCCATACCTACGCTGCCTCAATCCAGCACAAGCAACTTACGTAATGCAGGAGATCCATGAGGGGATTTGTGGCAATCACTCAGGAGGCAGATCCCTTGCCCAGAAGGTACTCCGTACTGGGTATTTTTGGCCAACACTCAGTCAGGATACGACTGATTTCGTGCTCAAATGCGACAAATGCCAACGCTTCGCCAACATCCCTCATGCTCCTCCTACAGAGTTAATCACACTCTGCAGTCCTTATCCGTTTGCCAAATGGGGGATTGACCTGGTCGGTCCCCTTCCCACCGGTCGAGGTCAGACCAAATTCGCAATCGTTGCCATCGATTACTTCACCAAGTGGGTCGAAGCTGAACCCCTTGCCACAATCACCGAGCGGAACACAACCAGGTTTATCTGGCAATCGATCATTTGCCGATTTGGCATCCCTCAAGCCATCATCTCTGACAATGGCAAACAATTCGATAACGCGAAGTACAGAAAATTTTGTGCAGATCTCCAGATCCAACCGTGCTTCTCCTCCCCCGGTCACCCCCAGGCAAACGGCCAAGTTGAAGTCACCAACCGTTCCCTTCTCAAAATCATCAAAACCAAGCTCGAAGCTGCTAAAGGCCTTTGGGCCGAGGAACTGCCCAATGTACTCTGGGCTTACCGAACCACTGCTCGCACCCCCACCGGCGAAACCCCTTTTCGCTTAACATATGGCGCTGAGGCGGTTATCCCGGTAGAGGTCGGCCTCCCCACTCCTAGGGTTTTACATCCGGATCTGGCCTCAGCCGAAGAGCTCCATCGAACACACCTCGATCTAGTCGAAGAGCTCAGAGAAACCGCTGCTGTCAGATTGGCTTCTTACCAGCAGAAAATGAGAACACACTACAACCGCCGAGTCCGACCTCGAGAGTTCTTTGTGGGGGATCTTGTCTTACGAGAAGTGACTCTCGCCACAAAGAATCCAGCCGAGGGCAAACTGGCAGCCAAATGGGAGGGCCCCTACATCGTCAAAGCCCGACCACGACCAGGCACTTACCGACTCCAAGACATGGAAGGCCGAGACCTGCCCCATCCCTGGAATGCAGAACATTTGAAGCGTTATTATCAATAAGTTCATATTTTTGTATTACCAATATTGTTGTATTCCCCTTTTCTTTATATATAACGCAAATTCCGATTGCAGATCTACACTTTCATAATTCAAATGTTTGTATGACGATCCCATAACATTGCCACCGACAGCAATTCAAAACTTCACAACCTCAGCCAGCCTGAGCACTTCAAAGCCTCGGCCAGACCGAGCACGTCAAAGCCTCGGCCAGACCGAGCACGTCAAAGCCTCGACCAGACCGAGCACGTCAAAGCCTCGACCAGTCCGAGCACTTCAAAGCCTCGGCCAGACCGAGCACTCGAAGCCTCGGCCAGACCGAGCACTCAAAGCCTCGGCCAGTCCGAGCACTTCAAAGCCTCGACCAGACCGAGCACGTCAAAGCCTCGACCAGTCCGAGCACTTCAAAGCCTCGACCAGACCGAGCACGTCAAAGCCTCGACCAGTCCGAGCACTTCAAAGCCTCGGCCAGACCGAGCACTCAAAAGCCTCGGCCAGACCGAGCACTCGAAGCCTCGGCCAGACCGAGCACTCAAAGCCTCGGCCAGTCCGAGCACTTCAAAGCCTCGACCAGACCGAGCACTCAAAAGCCTCGGCCAGACCGAGCACTTCAAGGCCTCGGCCAGACCAAGCACTTCAAAGCCTCGGCCAGACCAAGCACTTCAAAGCCCCAGCTAGACTGAACACTCGACCGAGCACTCCAAAACCAAACAAGGCTACATTTTTCACACTTGGTCACATTTTGAAACTTCCCCATAACACTTACTTACTCTCACTTTCATGTTTACACTCTCACTCGTCCGTTTTCAAACCTCCTCATAACACTTACATTTTTCACATTCACTTTCAAATTTACGCTTAACTGTCTAGCTACTACTTGTAACTTACCCTTTATCCTCATTTGTGGACTTTTACTGCACAAAATTTCTTACTCATTTTTACTGCACAAGGTTTTTATTCATTTTTGCTGCACAAACAGTCAGCTGCCAACAGACACAAAATAACATTCGTACACAAATTCATCTTAACCAAACCCTTCATTTATTTATTCATTCACTCATCGAATTACAATGTAAAAAAAAAAAAAAAAAAAAAAAACAACAACAACAACAATGAACAAAAATTACAATGTATACACTTAACCAAACCCCACAAAACACGCCCAGCCCTTCTTCTCCTTGGCTACTCTTCCTCGCTGGATGCTAGATCCTCTTCTTCAACGCCTTCGTCCAGGGGGGTCTGGGCCACATCATCCTCGCCTATTGTCACACTACTCAGGTCCAAGTCTGGAAACAGCTCCTCAGCTCTACGCTTGAACATTTTCCAACCGCTGTCCCAGTACTCGGCCATTTCATGCTTATAGAAGTCGGACTGCTGGAAGCTTTCAATCACCTCTGATTCTGTCCTACCTCCAACAGTCTTCCTTGACGGGCCCACCCCCCCAGGCTCTTGACCAGCCAGACTCCTGGCGACAGCAGCATCCACCACCATTTGAAATTCGGAGGACCCTTTATACTGCTCCACTGCTGCGACGCATAGATCAGGGTAGGCCGCCTTTTCAGACGCCGCCTTCGCCCTCTCCTCGTCCAGCTCCCTTTGCAGAGCCACCCTTCCAGCAGCTGCCGTCGCCCTCTCCTCTTCCATCCCCTTCCTCAGACTCTCTAGCTCCGCCGCCATCTTCGCCTTCTCCATCTCCCATTCCCTCAGAAGCCTCCCCTTGTCCTCCTCTGCTCTGGTGCGCTCCTCCCCCAGCTCCTTCAGCAGGTCTCCAATTCTGGAGTCCGCTTCATCCTTCTGCCTGACCAGCTCTTCATTGCTGGTCATAGCCTCCTCGTGCCTCTCGACCGCCACCGCGCAGGCCTTCTCGGACTCTTCCAACTTTTTCTGCTCACCAGCCAGTTGGAACTCCAGCGACACAACCTTACGGCGTGTGTCCTCCAGTTCCAACTTAACTGCTGGCAGGTCGGCATAGGCAGTCTCCCAGTCGGCACTGTCCTTCCTCAACTTGGCCAGCTGGGCCTTGGCCTCCTCAGCCTTCAACTTGGCGGCCCCAGCTTTCCTGAGAAGAGCCCCCGCCAAGGTAGTTACCTCCATTTGGGCGGAGCATAACCCCCTCAGCAGGTCGGCCTCACCATACCCAGATGCCGCGCGCAGAGCTCCTTCGTCCACAATCTTCACCAGGCGGTCGGCTCCCGCCCTGGCTGGGCCTTCTTCTCCCTCCATCCTCCCAGCTACCGCGCGCGCATGATAAATAGCCGTGGCCACACGAACCCCCCCTTCCTGGGGGTCGGGCCTCCTTTGAACCTGTTCCCTCCCGCTCAGCGCCGCCTCCCCCACCCCAGCCTCCGCTTGTACTGGTGGACCCACCTCCACAACCTCCACCGTTGGGATGATCTCCACTTCCTCTGGGGCGTCCTTTGCCGCAGGGACCTCTGCATCCGTTGGGGCCACCTCGCCCTCTTGGCCCCAGACTCCTCTGCAGCCTCCTCTGGGGCCCCCCTCTTCCTCTTCTCCTTCTTTTTCTTCATGACCGTCACCCCCCCTCTGGCCTTTTCCTTTACAGGGTCTACAGGCGGCGGAAGCGGCTCAAAGCTGCCCAAGTCTTTCTCCCCCAAAGGCCTAGGGCGCGGTCGGATCCTCTCCCGCGAGAGCGGTTCAGCCGGTCGGTCCCTCTGCGCCTCTATCAACTTCGCAGCCTTGGCCATAATGGCTCGATCCTCCATCTCCTGTACTCTTCTCCTCTCTTCCAACTCCCCCCGGCCGAGGTCTCCACCTTTCGGCTGCGGTCCCAGCCCCGCCTCAAACAGTGCAGACGGCTGGACAAGATCGTCCCATTTGGCTTTCTCTCTCTCTTTCCACTCCCTCACTTTCTTCACCCTCTCTTCCGCCACCACCCCCAGCCTAGACTCCATTGACCGATTTGGCACCTTCCAGATGGTGCGCACACCCATCCCCCCATTAACTGACACGAAAAACCACCGTGGCCGCCACCCCTTGATCGACGTAGGCAGCCCTGCCACCAACCCCCTGCCCATCACCGCCTGTAGGGTGACCCACGTTTCTTGCTGCCCCGACGCTTTGTAACATGAGAAGAACTCGTCGATCGTCATGGCCTCTCCTCCATTCGCCTTAGGCCACGCACTCGCACAAGCCATCAGAATCTTCCACGCATTGGGCATCAACTGCCCCGGCGCTACCTCCAGGCGATTTAGCACATCAACCACCACTTGAGGCAATGACAGCCTCAGCCCCCCTTTCAGCGCCTCCTCGTACAGGGAAAACTCCCCTGGCTTCACCATAGACGGCCTTTCCTCTGGCGTCGGCAACCGTAAATCTACCTCCACCGGAATCTGGTATCGCTCCCTAATCGCCTCCAAATCCGCCACCGTGAGTGTGGATCTGTCCGCCTTAGTGTGCCACTGCCCCGACTCCACCTGGTTTAATGGCTTTGGGGCCAATATCAAGGCCGATGCCTCTGTCCTGTACTGCGCTGCTAACTCCTCCCCATCATCGTCCCCCAACGGGTCTACCCTCACGTTAACTACTCCTTCTTGTGCCATTTCTAGGGCTTGCTCACAAAACACTTCTGACGCAGACACAAGAAAGTTGAGAGAATGCTACACAGATATGTCGCACGCCGTGAAGGAATTGGATATTTTGAGTTCTTGTACCACGGTAATTGAAACGCATTATACCTAAAACCCACGGTTTTGCCCGTATTCCACGGATCCACATTAATTTTCGCCCGTTTCAAAACCTTTCAAATCAACCGCCAAAACCGCCTTTTCAAAACCCCCCGTGACCTATCGCTTCATTTCCTGCCCCAACGCTTCATCTTCCCCCACGACACCGCCACGTGTGTGGCCACGATGCACTGTCCCCTCCCCTTACCCTGTCTTTTCCATTTTCACATCAGCACCTTTTTGAACTCCACGCCGCCCTGGTCGGCACACCTCACGGCCGACCCCTCCCGCTCGGCTACCCTCGTGGTCGGCACGTCTCACGGTCGACCTCTCCCGCTCGGTCACCCTCGTGGTCGGCACGCCTCTTGGTCGACCCCTCCCGCTCGGTCACCCTCGTGGTCGCCCCGCCTCACGGTCGACCCCTCCCGCTCGGCCACCCTCGTGGTCGGCCCGCCTCACGGTCGACCTCTCCCGCTCGGCTATCCTCGCAGTCGGCACACCTTCCAGTCGGCCTCTCCACTCGTTTCACACTTCTCTCCCTTCTTACTATTCCCTTCGTTGGTCTAAAGCTGCACTCGGAAATGGGGGACTACTGACATGGATAGGCCCACAAGGCATACGGCCCACGGCAAACCACCCCGAACCCATCGCTTGGGGCCAATGGCACAACCCGGTTGACAAGGCCCAGAACAGCTGGAGGCCACCTAGACATGAAGGGCCAACGGCATTTAGGCACACGGCAGGTGGGACACGGGCCACATCAGCAGACAAAGATCTGCAGAGTTATTATCACAACACATCACCATTAATGCAACCCATCACAGCATTTATTACAACAGCACTCCCCGCCGGAATAGAGCCTCCATCACCCTAAACAAGATGAGCTATGGCACAGGCTTTCGGCGAAAAAAAGCACGTCACAGGAGACAGGAAAAATGATGACAAAAGGATATAAGCAAGGATAAGAGGAAAGAAAAAGGTTAAGTTATCTCTCTCTGGATCTCTCGATATACAGTTTTTTTTATACTCTGCTCTACTAATTCTTGCACCGGAGGGTTCACTGGGGGACTACCCCGTTCCCCCCGAACTTGCATGCAGGTCATCTGACGGAGTCTCCTTCTTGAGCCGGAGCCTGAAGAGCCTGGGCCGGTCCGACCCATCCACCCGGGAACCGATACATCATCACAGATCAACAGCCAAAGCATATCTGCACGCAAACTAACATGCCTTTTAACTTTTTGTGTTCTTATTACATAAACCAAGATTCTAAAATTGTTTATTGAATTGGTTTTGAACACCTTTGCCCCAGATCCTGTATCTGGAGGCATGGTTGCATGGGGTTGGTCCATATTTAACAGTTGTAATGATTGAACTGCTCTTGCTTACTTGGATTGTTGTCTTTGATTGTTAATTTATATTTTTGTTATCTAGGATATCAATACTACAGAAACCTGTGCGTTGCTTACTAAAAACTTGTGCAGTTTGATGTAGTTGATAATAAAGATTCTGAATCAAAATCAGGGGCGAAACTGTGTAGGGGCGGAAGGGGTCTTGGTCCCTTTTGATTTTTTACAATTTATTATTACTTTTTTATTTATGAATATTTATAAAAATATATAATGGGATGAGTTTTTAATTTTATAAAAATTTGTGACCTTTAGATTACCTTGATTAATGTGTAGTGCTTTATTGTAAGTGTAATCCAAAGGTCACAAATCTTTCATGACCATTTTCATGAAAGACTTTTCATGATACCTAACATTACTGTAAGTTTAAAGGTCCTATTTTAGAGATCTTAAGAATTTTTCACTTCTTGTATACTAAATTATATTAATCAATAAATAGTTTAAAATAGTGGTTTAACCGATTGCAAACTTAGATCTAATAGTTCAAAAATTTTTAAAATTAAAAAGAACTATTTGTTAGATTTATATAATTTTTTCATGAAATACTTCTTTCACAACGCTTATATAAGAAGTTATATTCAATTACAAATGTACGAAAACTAACTCAATATTTTTTATGCATATATATTGGCCTCTCCCAAACAAAATCCCTGGTTCCACCCCTAATCAAAATGTTTTGGACAGAATATTTTTTTCTTAAAAGGTGTTTTCTGTTGAAACAAAGGGAACGGTAGTTTCAAGAAGAGGGAGAGGGCCAAGGAAGTCACTCAGTATATTTTGAGTCAGTCCCCTTCCAATGAGAAGTGCCATCCTTTTATCATCCTCTTGTTTTCTTATTGTCTTAAATAGCACTGCAAATGAACAGATCTGTTTGTAAATAGGCTTGAGCTCAACTCGTTCAAACTCGATTTGTTAATTTTTTTTTTTGCTTTCAAGTTCGAGCTCGTTAAATTTTTAATAAACAAGCTTAAACATTCTAAAGTTCGGCTCATAAGCTTGACTTGTTAGCTAACTCGTTTAATATTTATTATTTATATATTAAATAATGTAAAAATATGTATAAAAAATAAGATAAATATGTTATTTATCTATTTGAAAATATAAATATAAATAATAGTTAACTATAGATAATACATTTATATAATAGTGGTAGTAGATATTATTATTTTAGTAAAATATTGACTTTTTTTTAGAATATTTATATATATTGTATATAAAATTGTATAATCAAAGTTTTAATTGTAACTTTAGTCTCATACGCAAATATAAATTTATAAATTTCTGAACTCATTAAGGCTCAGGAACAAGCTTGAGCTCGAGTCAAGTCTAAGCCAACTTGGATCGAACTCAGTTCATTAAATTTTTATCGAGCTCTTGAGCTCGAACTCGAAGTCCTTAAAATCTTAATAAACAAGGCAAACATACTAAAACTCAGCTCGGCTCGGCTCGTTTACCACCCTAGTTAAATGATTGTAAAAGGAACCTCTTTATTTCATTTCTTTATTGAAATCTGATGAAGTCTTTTCTTTGCTTATCTTGTCCTTATTAATATATTTGTTACTCTAGTTTTGTTTTGTTATTTTGTTTTTTTTAAATCAAAATCTTGAATATATTCACTTAGCATAGTAGAACTCTGTTGATACCATCATGCAGTAGTTCAGCATGGTTTGTGGTGCGATATCGAAAATGATCTGCACAGATGGAGGTGCAAACTGATATGTTTAGTTTTGGGTGGGTAATTATGGAAACTCCAATCACTAGTGCTTTTTCTATGATTTTTTTGTTGGTTTCATCACTTCGACTTTAGTTGCTAGAGTAGTATATAAAACTTATTGTAATTGTACTGATTAAACCATTTCAGTTTTCTGTTTTCAGTGTTCCCCAACAATGGATTGCTCTTTCTTTTTTAAGCTCCTTTGTTTCTTCCTACTTTTAGTTGGCATGTCAGCAGCTGTTGTTGCGGATGATCGTAGGACATACATCATCCACGTGGACAAATCAGCTATGCCTTCTCCTTTCCCAGATCGTCATAGTTGGTATATGTCAACTCTCTCGTCCCTGTCTTCGCCGAATGGTGTTCTTCCAACGCATCTCTATACCTACAACCATGTCTTGGATGGCTTTAGTGCAGTGCTGTCTCAGTCCCAACTTGATCAGTTGGAGAAAATGTCTGGTCACGTTGCCACGTACCCAGAAACCTTTGGAAAGCTTCAGACTACATATGCCCCGAAGTTTCTCGGCCTGGAACCAGACGTTGGGTTATGGCTCGCAGCCAATTTTGGGGATGATATGATCATCGGCGTTCTTGACACTGGAATTTGGCCGGAAAGTGAGAGTTTCAGAGATGATGAAATGCCCCCCGTGCCAGAGAGATGGCGCGGTATTTGCGAGTCTGGTGTAGAGTTCAACTCTTCTAACTGTAACCGGAAACTCATTGGAGCACGCTCATTCAGTAAAGGGATGAAGGAAGCAGGCTTGAACATCTCCACAAGGGACGACTACGATTCTCTGAGGGATTATGATGGACACGGGACCCATACATCATCGACAGCAGCCGGAAGCCCCGTGCAGGACACCAGTTACTTCAATTATGCCAAGGGAACCGCGATTGGAATGGCACCGAAGGCCCGGCTTGCCATGTACAAAGTGATTTTCTTCAACTACACATATGAAGCCGCTGCATCTGACACTATAGCCGGCATGGACCAGGCCATAGCTGATGGTGTCGATATCATGTCATTGTCGTTGGGTTTCAAGGAGACTGCTTTTGAACAAAACCCAATTGTAGTGGCAGCTTTTACAACCATGGAAAAGGGGATCACTGTGGTATGCGCAGCCGGAAATCGTGGTCCTCATGATTTTACCATCCTCAATGGAGCTCCATGGATCACTACCATTGGAGCGGGGACCATTGATCGCGATTATGCTGCCGAAGTGACACTTGGTGACTACGGGGACCTCACCGTCAGCGGAAAATCTGTCTACCCATTAGACTTGTTAGTCTCCAGAGTCCCTATATACTTTGGCCATGGAAATAGGAGCAAAGAAATCTGCGACGACTATTCTCTTGACCCTAAAGATGTTGCCGGGAAGTACGTGTTCTGTGACTTCAGTGAATCATTCGGATTTAACACGTTTGAAACAGACAGAGCTGGAGCTGCAGGAGCAATCTTCAGTACCGACTCTGCCATGTTTCTCTACCCAAGTGATTTCAACAATCCATACGTGGCAGTGATCCAAGAAGTCGGAAATTCAATCAAAGACTACCTAATCAAAGCGAAGAATACAACTGTGAGTATTAAGTTTCAACTGACAGTTTTGGGTACTAAACGTGCCCCAATAGTGGCAAATTTTTCTTCGCGAGGACCAGATCGTAAATCGCCATGGATGCTAAAACCTGATATCTTGGCTCCTGGAGTCAATATTTTAGCGGCATATGCACCAAACAGAGGAATTGCGCCGATTGGAGATGACCACGACTATTTGCTTAGCGACTTCGCGCTTCTCTCTGGCACATCCATGGCGTGTACCCACATAGCCGGTATATCAGCACTACTAAAAGTGGTACACAGGGATTGGAGTCTGGCTGCCATCAGATCAGCATTGATGACCACGGCTTACGTGATCGACAACGTGAACGGCACGATCATTGATATGACCACCGGAGTAGCCGGGACTCCTCTTGATTATGGGTCAGGGCACGTAGATCCTGTAAAAGCCATAGACCCAGGACTTGTTTATGACTTGGAGGCTCAAGACTACATCAATTACTTGTGTGGAATGAACTACACAAACCAACAGATCAAGATCATCACCAAGAGATCAAATTTCAGTTGTGATCAAGCTAGTCTTGATCTTAACTACCCGTCTTTTATGATCCTCCTCAACAACACTAACACTACTAGTTACACCTTTAAAAGAGTGTTGACAAGTGTAGTGAATAGTTCCTCGGTCTACCGTGCTGTGGTGAATGCCCCATCGGGCATGAAAGTGGTTGTGGAGCCGCCGACGATAGCCTTTGATGGAAAATACAGCACAGCCAAGTTCAGCATGACCGTAGAGGTTGATGCTGGAATTGGAGATGTCAGAATACAAAGTGATTCTATTGTGAATTATGGGTATTTAAGCTGGAATGATGTTAAGGGCAAGCATGTAGTGAGAAGTCCTGTTGTTGCTGCTTTTGCACCTTATCCAAGAGCATGAAAGGTATTATAACTTAGAATTGCCAAAATCGTACGTCATAGTCAAGTTTTGACACCTTACAGTTCTAAAAGTTGCAAATTTGGCAAACATGCTGAAATGGGTGAATGATGATAGTTTCTTTTTGTTCTTTTTATTTATAAAAAATTATATTTGTGTGTGCCATGTTAAATTTGGCAGCTCAAATAGCAAACGAACTAATGCTCTCTTGGCCCAATTATAATAATGGTAGCGGCTATAACAATTGCGTTAGAGATGCTACAAGAGAAAGGGTGCCAAGAGAGTACCTTAATTGTATATTATTGTGTTTTTCTATTTATTGTTATTATTATTATTATTTTGTTGGCTTTTGACTATTTTAGGTATAAACTTTGTTAGGTTTTATTTCTTGGCAATCCCGTTTGACAAAACTCCTTTGAGTTGTAATTTTATTCGCATTTTTATTTCAGTGAGACTTTGAGTGTTTAGATGCGAATCCAACCCGAATCAAGCCTTTCAGAGAAGTTTGTGTTGATAAAGCTTTCAAGATTGCCACTTCACTGATTATTACGGGGGTCGAGCTGCCCGGTCAGCTCGCGGCCCGAAGCAAAATGCAAAAATGCATTCAAAGTTACCTGTCCGAT
Organism: Camellia sinensis; assembly: GCF_055761805.1. NCBI lineage: Eukaryota > Viridiplantae > Streptophyta > Magnoliopsida > Ericales > Theaceae > Camellia > Camellia sinensis. The sequence continues at coordinate 31,770,150 of NC_138962.1, forward strand.
CATGTTATATTTTTCCAGTTTTTCTAGTTTTGGCCTTCCCGCTCGAGCGGGGATTGGAAGCTCTCAGCATCTCTGCAGTCGCCTGCAAAAGTACTGGATAGTGTGATTTGCCGCTCGAGCGGCAAAACCGACGCTCGAGCGTGGAGCCTGTATGAAATCACAGAATTTGAAGTCTCCGCTCGAGCGGGAAGACCCACGCTCGAGCGAACCGCGCGATCCCAGATTTCCAGATTTGATTAAAGAGTTGGTTTTCTTCTGAAATTAGGATTGCTTTGGTTTTCTATAAATAATTGATTTTCTCCCAACACTAGGGAGACTTCTTCAGATCTTATTTTTGGATCTTAAGGTTTATATCTAGAGAGATTTTGCTAGTTTTTCTTTGATGTTTTGATAGAGTCTTCAACTCATGTTCTAAAGAGAGTACATCAAAGGTTGTGTTTTGTTCTACAAAAGAGAGTGTTGTTCTTCAGTTGTGTATTCTGAAGAATTCGAGCCTGAAGCTGTGGTGGAATCCAGAGTGGCTCATCAGAAAGACAATTCCGTGGTGAAGATGGGGTTGGAAGAGGCACATAGAGGTTGGTTCAATTAGGCGTTGTGGATTCGCTAGGTAATTGAGAGTATACCTGTGTAATTCCTTTAATTCTTCTTAGTGGATTGTCTTGTGGCTGTTGCCCGTGGTTTTTTTATTCACAGTTGGAGGTGTCCAATTGTGGTTTTTTCCACGTAAAATCGTTGTGTCTCTTTGTCTTGATTGTTTGATTGAGATTGTTATATTCTGCTTAAAATTGATACATAATCACAAATCAACATCTAGGGGATTTCTAGATTTTTCAATTGGTATCAGAGCAGGTCGTTCTATTTTTAAAAAAAATATATATATATATATATATTTTCTTTTAGAACGAGATCTTGTTTGATTTGTGATAATGGATACAATTCGTGAAGGAAATTCTATGGTTCGACCACCCCTACTTGACGGATCCAATTATCCTTTTTGGAAAGCTCGGATGAGATCTTTTTTAAAATCTATTGATGAAAAAGTTTGGCAATCCATCATGAATGGGTGGACTGAACCAACAATTACTGTTGATGGAGTTACAATCCCCAAACCAATTGATCAGTGGGACACAACTGATTACCAAAATAATAGCTGGAATAGTAAAGCTATCAATTCTCTCTTTTGCGCTGTCACACCTGAAGAATTTAGTCGTATTTGTAATTGTGAAGTCGCAAAAGAGGCTTGGGATATCTTACAAACTATTCATGAGGGCACTCCTTCTGTTAAACGCTCAAAACTTCAAAGACTCACATCTAGTTTTGAAAACCTTTCAATGAAAGATAGTGAGACCTTTGATGAATTTTATGCGAAGTTGAGTGACATTATAAATTCCAGCTTCAATTTAGGTGAAAAAATTCCAGAATCCAAAGTTGTGGGAAAAATTTTGAGATCCTTGCCCGATCGGTTCCAACCAAAAGTTACGGCTATCGAGGAGGCTCAAGATGTTGACAACCTCAAGCTGGATCAGTTGGTTGGAAATCTCCAAACTTATGAGGCACACAGGAATTTCAAACAGAAACAAAAAGATATTGCTTTTAGTAGTGCTCATAAAGTTAGAGAGGATTCTGATGAGGATTGTGATATAGATTCCAAGATTATGGCTGCTTTTGTTAAACAATTTAAAAAATCTTTTTTGAAAAAGAATCCTAATCTTTTGGAATCTACTCATTCTCATAAATCTAAAGGCAAAGATAAACTCAAAATTAATTCTATAGCCAAGAAGGAGAAAGGAAAGATACAAGGAAACTCTGAAAGACTCCAATGCTATGAATGCCAAGGATTTGGCCATTTTGCTCAAGAATGCCCCACTCGTTTGAAGAAGAAGAAAGCCCTTGCCATCACTTGGGATGATGAATCTGAATCTGATGAAGATGAAAGTGACAATGAAGGTCAAGGCGAAGAGGGTCATAAACAATTTCTTGCTTTCATGGCGGCTTCTGAAGCTGAAGGACAAACAGATTCTCCAAAGAGGTCAGTTGAGAATATCACCGATGATGAATCCTTGGAGAGCAATCATGAAGAGCTTGAGCAAGCTTATGAAAAGTTGTATAAGGAGTCTCTTAAGTTATTCAAATTGAATGACAAACTCACAAAGAAACTCAAAGCATGTGAATGTGAGAATGTCAAACTTAAGGAGGAGATTTCCGAGGCCAGGATTAATGCCATCAAGGTAGCTGATGATCGACAAGTTCTTTGTGCAAAATTGTTGACTTGTGAGACAGAGAGGAATGAGCTGCTGCAAACCCATGCCATGTATAAAGAAAAGATTGAATCTCTTGAGATGTCACAAGTTGCTTTGGAAGAACTAATGGTCAAGAAAGAGGAAGAGCTCAAGTGTGCTATGGCTACCATTGGTCTTTGGAACAAAGGATCAAAGACTTTGGAGGATATCATTGGGTCTCAACACATGAGTTGTGACAAAAGTGGCATTGGCTTTGGTGGTAAGAAAGAGCAAAAACAGAGTGCCTCCTCATCTTATGATACAAGAACTCAAGGAAAGGGAGGACAAAAGATTCAACAAGAGGAAAGACTTCTCAAACTCTCTAGAGTTGGTAAGGTAAAAGAAAAGAAGGTACACCCTGTTTTTGTTTGTCATCATTGTGGTTTGCATGGTCATATTCGCCCTTATTGTTATAAGTTGCATGGGAAAGTGTCTCAAAAGGGTAGAAATTTGAATACTTTTTGGGTTAGGAGACAGCCTTACATGTCTAAGCGAAATACCAAGATTCATGAGGGTGTTCACAACACCGCGACATTTACCAAGACCGCTAGACCTAATTTTGTTAAGATCAAAAAGATTTGGGTGAGAAAACTTGACTTGTGTTAATTTGTTTATTTGTTTTAGCTTTTGGATTTTTGTGTGTTGTTTTTAATTTAAAAAAAAAAAAAACATGTGTGCTTGTTCATTTTTTTTTGTCTTGCTTTATTTTTGAAAAAAAAAAGAGAAAAAAAAAAATCCCAAAAAGATTTTCTTAGTATGGTTTTGCAAGCTTGAAATTTTTGAGTGGTCTTTGGTGCATATTGGAATTGATGAGAATATCCATTACATGTTAATATATGTGTACTTTCTGTGGTCATTACTCATTTTGGAGTGTGTGTTTTTTGATTAGTATGTCTCATTCTGTACACACTCTTGGATTAGCAAATTTTGGAGTCTTCCGTCTTAGTGATTATTTTTTTCTCTATGGACTTCTGTCATTGATCTTTTGCGTTTCTAGAGGAATTGACCTATACTAGCATATCTTGGGTGATGTTGAGTCTCCTAACCACCTACCATTTTTTTGCATCTCCATGGCTTTCCCCTTAATTCTTTGCAGTCTAGCCATGAGGAAAAGGCTACCTCAGAGTCACCAACCAGGCCATCCTTATTATATCCATGCTTCTCTGGTTCGGTTTCCATACTCTTGAGCATGTCAGCCACCAATGATTGTGCAAAAGAAAAAGAAAAAGAAAAAGAAAAAGAAAGAGAAAGAGAAGAAGACAAAATATGCAAAAAGAAAAAAAATGTGAAAAAGAAAGAAAAGAAAAAGTGTGTGAAAAAAAAAAGGAAAAAAGATTCATTGATTAAGGGGGAGCCTCCGCCTTTACTCACCAAATACCCCTTGATTCCTAGTGGTTTGACTTTCCTTTGTCGTGCTTAGATTCTCTTGTCGGAGGTCCAACTTTAATATCACTACTAGGATTGAATCTAGTGTTTGTCGAACTCCAAGAGTCACACGCACACTTTTTATCATGGGATCTATGCTTTTCACATAATGTATCACTTTCTTTCATGAGGAATTTTCTACAGACTGTGCACATTATGTTTTCTTGTAATGTTGCTTCTTGGATAATCTTATGTGTTTTAAGGTACTAATCTGAAATTCCTTGCTTGCTCCACCATATTATTTTTTTGTCGTTTTCTTCTTGTTCACTATTTTTAGTGTTTGTGGTTGCTTTTAGTGAGGGGGAGTTTGGTTCATCTTGATTTGGGTTGATAAGGGAGCTTGGTTTATCATTGCAAGAGTTTGTTTAGCATGAACACTTTGATATGTTTGATAAGGGAGATTGGCTATATGTTTTGCATGTTACTATGCACTATTTGCCCTTCTTGTATGTTCATGGTATTTACATCGTCATATTATTGCTTGTGTGGTTTATGATCTTGCTTTTGTTGTTTGAGAGTTGTTTTTCATGAGTCTTAGTTTTTCATCTATTCATGTTTTCCATCTCATGTTTCAAGATAATCGTGTCATATGTCTCTTGCTTTTTCATATACTCTTGTGGGACTAATAGTTGTTTTGGAGATTGTGGCACTAATAACTGTTTTGCAGATCATGACCTTAAGAAAGAAGTTGGCTTTTGTTGGCTGTAATGGGTTGGGGTGTTTAGGATTTTATTTGTTAGGTGTGTTTTGTCACGGCATTGCCAAAGGGGGAGATTGTTAGGTTTTATTTCTTGGCAATCCCGTTTGACAAAACTCCTTTGAGTTGTAATTTTATTCGCATTTTTATTTCAGTGAGACTTTGAGTGTTTAGATGCGAATCCAACCCGAATCAAGCCTTTCAGAGAAGTTTGTGTTGATAAAGCTTTCAAGATTGCCACTTCGCTGATTATTACGGGGGTCGAGCTGCCCGGTCAGCTCGCGGCCCGAAGCAAAATGCAAAAATGCATTCAAAGTTGCCTGTCCGATCATGTTATATTTTTCCAGTTTTTCTAGTTTTGGCCTTCCCGCTCGAGCGGGGAAAGTGACGCTCGAGCGGGGATTGGAAGCTCTTAGCATCTCTGCAGTCGCCTGCAAAAGTACTGGATAGTGTGATTTGCCGCTCGAGCGGCAAAACCGACGCTCGAGCGTGGAGCCTGTATGAAATCACAGAATTTGAAGTCTCCGCTCGAGCGGGAAGACCCACGCTCGAGCGGACCGCGCGATCCCAGATTTCCAGATTTGATTAAAGAGTTGGTTTTCTTCTGAAATTAGGATTGCTTTGGTTTTCTATAAATAATTGGTTTTCTCCCAACACTAGGGAGACTTCTTCAGATCTTATTTTTGGATCTTAAGGTTTATATCTGGAGAGATTTTGCTAGTTTTTCTTTGATGTTTTGATAGAGTCTTCAACTCATGTTCTAAAGAGAGTACATCAAAGGTTGTGTTTTGTTCTACAAAAGAGAGTGTTGTTCTTCAGTTGTGTATTCTGAAGAATTCGAGCCTGAAGCTGTGGTGGAATCCAGAGTGGCTCATCAGAAAGACAATTCCATGGTGAAGATGGAGTTGGAAGAGGCACATAGAGGTTGGTTCAATTAGGCGTTGTGGATTCGCTAGGTAATTGAGAGTATACCTGTGTAATTCCTTTAATTCTTCTTAGTGGATTGTCTTGTGGCTGTTGCCCTGGTTTTTTTAATCACAGTTGGAGGTGTCCAATTGTGGTTTTTTCCACGTAAAATCGTTGTGTCTCTTTGTCTTGATTGTTTGATTGAGATTGTTATATTCTGCTTAAAATTGATACATAATCACAAATCAACATCTAGGGGATTTCTAGATTTTTCAAACTTCATGATGAATACAGTTGACAGGATTGCACTACATCATCATTTTGTTCATTCAATGGCTCAGATTATGTCATGTGTCCAATTGAACTCTAAAAAAAAAAAAAAAAAGAAGTCATTTGCCCGTTGGGGCGACCCCTTTCTCCTTCCCTCACCAACTGCAATCCCACTGCACCACATGATTTTTTCTTTTTTGGTGGGTGAGATTTATATAAAACAGGAAGAGTAGAGAATCAACCAAAAAAATTAAACAAAATAAACATGTTATAAGGCAAATGATGTGTAAAGGTTATAAGAGATCAAACTTAAACAAAATAAATATGTTATAAGACCAATGATATGTATAGGTTATGAGAGATCAACCAATTTTAATTTTGGTGATTGTCATTAATTGTTTTATTTTTGGTTCATTTGTTGATGAATTTTCAGCGTGTTAAAATTTTAGGCAAAATAGAAGAATTGGAGCTGAAAGTTGTCTTTTGTGTGTAGGAAATGTACTCTCTCTATCTGTCATCTTTGAAAGTCTATATCTGAATTTGGGTCCCTTATTTCTAGTGCATATGAATGAATCTGGAATCTTTTTTTAGTTTGTTGCTTCAGTTTTAATGCTGTCTTTATAACTCTACAATCATTTAGAAATCGATCTTTGATTGCAAGGCGCATTCTTTACTTTTTGAACAATCTTATGTTCTTCTTACATCTGTTTTTATTTTCTTTCCCGTGATTGCATGACCTTTATCATTTGCAACTAACAGTTGCATGCAAATTCCTATAACTAGAGGGCACCATGTGTCTTGTAGCCCAATTGGTACATAAATGCTACAGAGCCTCACTGAATTGGTTCGTGAAGAGTTTAATGTGATGTATGATGCTCTTAATAACAATGCGAAGAAAAGACGAGAAAAGCTTGAGGGAAACTATGCTGTTTATTAATGAATTACATTAGATCAAAATTTAAGAAAAATCTATTTTTGCCAAACCATTTTTCCAAACCATTTCTTACATTTATCACAACAAATGAAGAGGGAGAACAGACAAAGGGAGAGTGCCAGCTCACTCTCCTCTTTCGGTGGAAAGCTTTGGACAGCACATGGTGGGATCTCATTTTCCTCATTTCTGTACCTACTCCTTGACTTGGAGTATTTCGGTGCCTACTCCTTGACTTGGAGATTCCAAGCCAATCTTCAACACTTGTTTTGTTCACTGACTGAACCTCATCTTTACATTGAGAGCCGAATTGTTGACTAGTGAAATTTCCATGATTCCATCTATATTTGGTTGGAGGAGAAATTTCCATGATTCAATCTGAATTTGATTGGAGACTCTGCAATTACTTTTTTTTTTTGGGGTACATCGGAATTAAGACTCTGCAATTACGTATTCATCATTTAGGCTTAAACTTTAATCATGTTGGCACGGTTTCAGAATGTGGCGGCTCAAGTTATTTGTTTATCTGTAATATTTTGTGGAGCTGAGCCGTTATTGATATATAAGGGATGTTGACCTGAAGCTGTCACTCTTGAAGCCGCATTGGTAGACATATATGTGCAAGAATATTCATCTTTCAAGAATTTGATTATGTATATGGTCAGACTACAGTAGTGCTGTGGAGTTATCCTTTGTTGGAAGCTCACTAGTTTATTTAATGTTTGAGGAAATACTTACGCAACGTATTTTATGTGACAACCCCCACTTTGATTAGTGTTAAACGGTGATCAAGCATGATAAGTAATTGATTAAAATGAAATGTTGAATTGACCGCATGAGTGTATTGTTTTAAATGCATTTCTATCTGTTTGATTACTGATTGATATGTTCGTGTTTTTATTTCGAATTGCGAATTGAAAGCCTTACCGGCGACCGATTCAGAAATTGATTAATGTTCTATGCTAATTAGGATTTATAGGATTTTATGGTAAGTTTAATTAAAATTTGATTTGGAATGATTAAATTAGATTAAATAATGTTAAACTAATTGAACCTAAGTAATTGCACTTTTGCCATTGAAGTGGGCCACTTTGTTAAAACTTGTTTAGAGTTTAATTCACTTTTTGATATGCCATTCTTCATCTATTTTCCTAGACCAAACCGAAAGAGAGAGAGAGAGAGAGTTGGAAGAAAATTTGAGTTCAACAAGAATTTTGTTTGAAATTAGAAGAATTGAAGAAGATTTGCAAAATTAGACTCCTACACTTGGAATTCAAGACCTAAGGTAGGAAACTTACCCTCTTGAACATGAATTTGAGTTGTTTCTTGCATGGTTCATGGAAATATTGGAGATTAGAGTCAAGTTATAGCCTAAAGGGTTGAATTGAGGAGCAATGTGTGCATGCATGTCCATATCATTGAGTTTTGAGATCATTTACATGAGAATTTCCACATGTATGTCCATATTTTGGTTGTAGTCCATGAATTCACCATGTTTTAGAGTTCAATCTTGCATTTGATCATGTTTTGGAGCATTGGAATCCATAAGAACTCATGCATGTTATGTTCTTGCATTGTTCTTCAAGTTTCTTTGAAATTGTGTTCAATTGTCTCACATTTAGGCTTGATTTTACAAAATTGATCTTCAAAACATGTTGTAGTATGAGTTTTTAAGTGTTTTCCAAAAAATTGGCTCAAAAGGTTGAGTTTTGATAAGTTTAATTCTTGGTTTGAGCTTTGGAAGCAAATTTAGAAAACCCAGATTTTGGCTTCCACGCTTGAGCGAAAGATTCTACGCTCGAGTGACCACATTTGTGTTCAGGGCTCCGCTTGAGCGACGGAATGCTGGCTCGAGCGTAGATTGCAAGCTCTCAGGTTCTCTGCGTGTGCAGACGCACGCTCGAGCGACGAGACCTACGCTTGAGCGAAGAACTGTGTCTCACGCTCGAGCGAGCATCGAGTGGAGAATTTCAACAACTAGCACTTTTGCATTTTTACAGACCGCTCGAGTGAAGGAGTATACGCTCGAGCGACCCCTCTGTTTTGGTAAGCTCGCTCGAGCGTAGAAAGCCACGCTCAAGCGAGACCCCTATTTTCAGCAAATTTTGAAAAGTGTTTTAAAGTACATTTTTGCATCCTCATTCCATCATAGGCATTCCTAGGCCAAGTTTAAGGCATCTTAATGAGGATAATGTTATAGAACACACCAAGTCAAGTTAAGAGGCTAAGTTATTAATCCCAAGTGTGTAACTTATTGTGTGTTCGTTTTGCAACTATGTAGGGTTGGCACCCGAGGACGCTGACTAGCCTGTCTTTAGCCTAGTGCTCTGTGAGTAACAATGTTGTAAAGATACGTTCAATTATAATTATTTCTGAACGATTAACTGTATCGCTTTCTGAAATGACATTACTAATTGAATGAATGTTTGTCTTATTTGTAAACTATACTCATGGCATCCATAGCAACTTACTGTTACTGTACTGTTACTGCTACTGTTACAGAGATCTCTGTCGTTTCCAATGTTTGGAACTACCACTGTTTACTGTTTGATGGCCATCAACTGACTGTTCGGTCTATTAAGGCCTACTGTACTGTTTTGCTATTGGACGTACCACGTATGACTGTTATGATTTCTAAATGACTGATATGGCACGAAATATGAGCCACTGATTGAATAACAGATTTATTGATGCAAATGACTGCTTTAATTAATGAAAGGGCATTCATTCTTAATGCCTTTACGCACTTGTTATTCACTGGGCTTTAGCTCACTGTTTATATTTACATGTAGGTGTCTAAGCACCGGACCGAAGCTAGGAGCGTCAAGTTAAGCTCTTGTTTTGTCAAGCCAACCATCGCGCCTCACTTCGAGGTTCCGAGTCCGTCCAAGCTAAGGCTGTTTGGGTTGTTTCAGATTCACCCTTTTGTCTCTGTTTTGTATTGATTGAATAGGACTTGACTGTACAGTTATGGTGAAGGGATTTGGTCTCTAACCTGGATGTTTGTGTATATGATGTATGTATATATGTTTTGGTTATGAATATGGCTTGTCCATAAAAGCCTTTTTGCATTCAGATTTTCACAGTTCATTGGACATCTTTTATTACTGTTTGGCTTCCGCCAGCCCCTTGCTTTGTATTATTGTTATTACTGTTGAAGCAGGCCTTTGGTAATCACGGATTACTGGCCGGTTACGATGCTAAACCCTTAGGGGCGGGTTTGGGTCGTGACATTTTAACAGTTATTAACAACAACAATTCTAGGCATCATGAACACTTTTCATGAAAATAATCATGAAAGCTTTGTGACCCTTAGATTACACTTAGAATAAAGCACCACACACTAATCAAGGTAATCCAAGGATCATAACTTTTTCATGATCATTTTCATGAAAAAATTTTCATGATTCCTAACTTTTCTCTATTAACAATGCTTTCTCATTGCTTTGCATCTTATCCGATGCAATCCTTTCTTTTCTACATAATTGTTATTCAAGATAGACATTCTAAGAATGGGTGAATTGGGTTTATAAATAAATTATCAAATTAAAATTTTAACCTAAATAATAAATAAATAATTAAATTTTCTCAACAATATAAGGTAGAGAAATAAAATGAGCAAAGGGAAAAAAAATCAAACGCAGTGATTTATAATGGTTCAGCACGCTGAGTCTATGTCACTTCCTAAATATCCATTATTCTTCAAATAGTAATACATCACTGGCTTCACAGGTGCTAGTGAACCTTTACAACAAGTGACCAATCCTGATCACTTCAACTAGTTGAGAATTCGGTACTTAATCACACCTCACCAAGTGATTTTATCTCAAAACCCACTCACAAAAATAACACAGCTAGTTTTGAATCCGATGCCTAATCTCACATAATCTAAGTGATTTTATCTCGAAAAATCACTCATAAAAACTCTCTCTCTTTTTTTACAAAAATAATAAGAATAATGAATAGAAAACCCTTTTACAATTTTACTCAAACTCTCAACAAATTTTCTCTCAATAGAAATAATTAATCATTGTTAGCACACAACACAATATTTGAAAATATTTCAATATCACAAAATTTTCTCTTATCCACTTCTTGATTTTTCTCCATATAAAACACTTCTATTTATATCTAAAATGTACTAGCCGTTACGGAGGCAGATGCTTCTCTGCTTGTTGGATCATATGGAGACGGATGCAGAGAGAAATCACGCAAAAGAAATCATCACGTGGAAGATTTGAAAATATAAGCTATGGGTCACTTTCAATGAATAGTAACAACAAAATTTTCAAAACATCTACCGTAAAATCAAATGATGCATAGTGATTGTATAGTAACTTTTCTACTAAAAAATTTGATTCCACTGTAAAATCTCTTTAAATAATATTTATATCACATATGAAAATATATACCCTTTTAAAAAATTTTGTAGTTGTTATAGACATTTTAAATACACTCTAATAAAAAATAACCCACCACCCCATGTAGGTGTATCAGTTTTGTCAAAAGAAGACAACCTACCAAATTTGTCAAAAGATGACAACCCACCAATACCACATTTGTTAAAAGAAAACAACCAATCAATATCAAATTTGTCAAAAGAGAAATAGTGACCAATCGGATTTTTCAATACGTGAATAATAAAGTTTACAAAATATTTTTGTAAAGTCAAATATAGCGCAGTACCTTCCATTTAAATAATATCTAACACAAATATATCATACAATATATATTTTAACAGATAATATTTTGTATCAAGAAATATAAAATATATATATTAAAAAATTACAATTTATCCCATAATATTTTAAACATCATCAAAATTAAACCATACGATTAACAATCTCCCCTTTTTGATGATGGCAATATAATTATTAATTTGACACAAAATTTCATAGGAATAAATGTAACCAAAAAAAAAAAATTTCAACAATCATAATACAAGCATTTATTTTCATTATATTTTCTCCTCATTTATTAACAAGTTCTTTGTCCAATAAATTTATATATAAATCATATTTCTTCTCCCACTTTAACATCATCACAAAAAATATTTAACAATAATAATGCAATCAATTATTTTCTCCCTCTTTAAAAAAATTTGACAAACAAATCATATATAATTGTTATAACTTCTGTCCTTTTTTAATGTAATGAAAACATTTGTGCAGAGAAGGAGTAAGATAAAAATTTAGAGTAATTTTAGAATATATTTTTAAAAAAACTTCCCCTAAAATTATGCATATAATAAAAATAAATAATTTTAAGAATACTCTTCCTGAAGTTATGTTTCTCATAAAACACTGTCTCTCCCCCTCAATTATTTATTTATTCTCCAAATACAATTTTTATTTCTTCCTCAGAACATTTTCAAATATAAGTTACAATATAAGAATTTATTAATTTTTTATTTATGAATATTTGTAAAATATATAATGGGGTGATTTTTTAATTTTATAAAAATTATCTTACTAACTTTTTATTTCATTAATATTTAGCAATGTTGTAGACACCCCATTTTTGACCGACCTTAAGACTCAGACGTCATCGTTTGAGCGCTCGGTGATGGTGCATATCGTGCTCGTTCAGAAGTTTCAGAGTCTCGGCTACGAGCCTTGCCTCCGGACTTCCGGACTCTTTCATGCTTTGCATCGGTTTGAGAACCAGGCTCTGTTTTCTCTTCCTGAAGGGAGGGAGAGGTCTCGTAGATCATCTCTCAGTGGCCGTAGGCTACGTTTCGTGGTCGTAGGCCATTTTGCCAGTTTGGAGTCCGGTTTCCAATTTTTCGGAGCCGTTGGCCGTGTGCCTCGGTTCGGGACCGCTTAACCACCTCCGTTTGCTCCGGTTTTTGCCATGCATCTCATTTTCTCCATTTTGAGGGACACTGTGGCTCGAGAGACCAACTTCGTGGTTGAACACCACTTCCGGTACCTAACAGTCAGTTTTCGGGGCCTCGGGCTGCGCGTTTCGGCCCCCGAACCTTCATTTTGCATCGGTTTGGGCTCATTTTTGGCAGGGACCTCTGTTTCATTGTTAAGAAGGTCGTAGAAGGGTGGGAGGCCAGTAATTGTTCTGACAACCAGTTTTATTCCTCCATCGCCCTCCGTCGCTCGTTTTTCTCCCTCGAAAGCCAATGTTGACCACCCTAAGGCCACTTTTTCCAGCCCTAAACCACATATTTGTGTTGTACACACCTGGGAGGCCACCAATATCACATGGCCGGCCGGTAATTGTGTGTGAACCTTTTGAACCCCTCCTAAAAGTGGGCTTTTCTCTCTCTTGGTTTACTTTCTCCAGTTTTTGACCACATGGTTGTGTTGTGCACACATGGGAGGCCACCAATCTGGGGTGGCCGGCCACTAATCTTCTTGAGCCTTTTGACCCTTGGCCGGCCGGCCATGGGGAGGGCCGGCCGACCACCTACAACTTCAATACTCGGTCGGCCATGATCCCCACCTCTGGTACATTACAAATATGCCCTCTGTTTCCCCCCAGATTGTGTATCCGGGGGGCTGCACTTTTGGGGGGAAACTTGAATTCCTTTCCCCCCCATTTTCCCCCCTTTTCTCCACTCCTTTGCCTATATAACAGCACCTTCAGCTCCCATCTGAAGGGTTAGAAAATTTTCTTAAAGGCTCTTGCATTGTATCTCTCTCCCTCTACACTCCAACCCTCAAAACCCCTCAAGTCCTACACCATTTCTACACCATCTCCAAGCCAACCAATCCACACTCCATTCCATCAGCTTCAAGGCCATTTCCAGAGGTCAAGGGCTCCCAAACTGGGTCCAAGAGTTGTTGAAGACATAGGCTACAAGGGTAAGTCTCCTTCTCCCTCTTTCTTGCCTATTTTTGCTCAATATATTAGCTCCTCTTTCTTGCATATTTGGGCTCCGACCCTAACTGAAAATAGCATTATTTTGAGCTCCTTTTCATGTTTGTTTCAGGGCCTCTCCCTTTTTGAGGCTTCCTTTTTACACTTGCTTCTTTACCCCTCTTGTATGCCTCTTTCTTGCATAGTATTTTAGGCCTATTTTTAAACTGTTTTGAGCTTGGTTAGAAACTTTAAAGTGGCTTATTTTGAGCCCTTCTTCAACATTGTTGAAGGGATCTTCACTGTTTGAGGCTCCCTTTTGTCACTTGTCTCTTTATCCCTCTTTTGGCCTTATTTTTGCATGTTTTGTTAGCCCCTTGTGCTTGTATTTTTGGGCTCCGACCCAAACTGAAAATAGTCATATTTTGACCCCCTATTCATGTTTGATCAAGGGTCTTTTTCTGTTTAAAGTTCCCTTTTTGTTCTTTGTGTTTAAACCTCTCTTTAGGCCTTATTTTGCATAATATTTTAAGCTTACTTGTGCACTGTTTTGGGCTCGGCCATAAACTGTAAAATACCTTGTTTTGAGCCCCTCTTCAACTTTGTTGAAGGGCCCTTCATTGTTTGGGGCCAGAAGCTGCTACTTGCTTCATTATCTCTCTTTTGGGGCCATTTTTGCATGTTAACTTAGCCCTATTTGTGTTCACTTTTTGGCCTTGCTTAAAACTGTAAATATGCTAGTTTTGGGACTTCCTTGAATCTGTCTTCATGCTTCATGATCAAATAATGCATGCTTTGTATAGCTATAAGTCATTCCACGTGCCTAGTTTTGTGTTTCGGGGCCATTCCATGCATCGGGTGCCATGTTTCCATGTTTTGGGGTCATTTTGCATCACATTTCAGTGCTGAAATTTGCATGATTGCATACCATATTCCATGCCTTGCCATGCTTTGTTAGAGTGGCATTTGTGCCTTAGGATCGGTCCTCGGTTTGCGTGCGTGTGTGCACGCATTTCGAGTGTCTCATTTTCATCTCATGGCCTCTTATGTGAGTGTGGCTGAGGTCCACTCATGTTGGTGTAAGTCCATTATGCATTGTGTATGCCATTTCATTTCATAGCATTGCGTATGCTAGGTTGTATGTTAGCGCATTGTGTATGCCATGTTACCTCGTGCATCGTGTATGCCATTTCATAGCATTGTGCATGCTAGGTTGTATATTAGTTGCATTCATGCATGTCATGCATATTGCATTGTGCTTGGGATAGGAGTTAGCCCGAGCACGGGAAACGAGGGATGTTTCGTACTTCGGGTGACGGAACGTGTCTCAATTCCCAGTCACCGACACTCCGGATTATCCATGATGGAGTTTAGGTTTTGTTGTGTTCATGTGTGCATTCATTTCATATTGAGTCGTGTAATTCAACTCCTCGGCCATCATGCATTGAGATGCGTGATTGGTGGCACGAGGATCGAGGACTACACTCCTTGAAGGGTAGTCATGCATACATATATGAAAATACTTTGCCATGCCCCTTTCTTGCTCTTTGTTACAGCATATCAAGAGTCAGCAGCCTTCCGGAGCTTGGCGCGCATCCCAAGAACAATTGCAAACAGAGGCTAATTGGGGCATCGCAATGGATTTCCACACAAGGCAACCCGAGCATGCATCATTCATCATCCGGAGTAGATTTGAGGCAGTCCCTGGTTTGCATGCCAGTTTATTGTTTTCTTAGTTAATTTGGTAATTAATTAGGATTTTTGTACATATTTGGACTGTATTATTTATTCGGATTGTATTATTTGGGACTGTATTATTCTTTCGGACCCTTTGCGTGAGGGCAATATTGTAATAAGTGTGCGTGTGTGTGATGTATGTCTTCCAACCCCACGTCTTTCTCCCTTTTATTTATCCGCTTATGATGGTTAGATTAGGGCATGTTTCAATTAGCATACAGTATGATAGCATGTTTGCATTCATTCATCTGTATTGCACGCACCGGGCTCGGCGCATGATACTAACTGCATCGTATTTTCAATTCCAAGTTGAATACGTGTTAGCTGTAGCATTTCATATGCCATATTTAGAATAGCTGAGCCTGTTATAGTTGCATTTTTGCATGTGTTGCATTAGGCATCTTTGTATAGTTAGGGTCATGCATGGATTTCTAATTAGCTTCTGTTTTGGCTTGGAGTACTCGGTAAGTTTTATGCTTTAGCATCCTTGCATGCGTGTGAGTGACTGCCATGAATAGCATGCTTACCATGAGGCTATATGCTTATGTGATATAACTGCCTGAATGCCTGTGGGTGAAGGTTGGGTTATTTGAATTGGAACAATTCATCAAATGTGTGTTTTAAAGCCCACTAGATAGTGGCAAAATCATGTTTTCTAAGCCCACCCGAGGGTGGCAAATCCACGTCTTAGCCTACTTGCGAGTAGCACCATCAAACCATTTTCAAACAAACAAACATGAAATGTTTTGTTCTAATTCAAGCGATCTAGTCTATACTTGTATGCTGTGCGCATCACATAGTAATCTAGGCTAATAACTGGAATAAGAACACATAATGTTTTCAAAAATAGATATCATGGTTAGTAGAGGCCAATCTTTGATCGGGCGAGCGGGGGTGCTCACGAAGTGACCTTCCCCAATCATACCCAAGTTCCCGAGCCGAGGCAACTTTGGTGATGACGGACACGTGGCCTTAGGCAACGAGTCAGGGTTTCCTAAATTTCCCAAAATAAAATATTTAGGTGGCGACTTTGTATTTGGCAAAGCAGTCCATGTTTGGCACTTCTTTTCTAAAAATCTGTTTTTCTCAAAAACGATTTGCCAGATTTGGACTCTTTGGTTCAGATTTAGAACCGTGACAAATTGAGAGTCCGAACTGTAGTGAACCCCAATACGAACGGAACGGGACTCGTTCCTCCCGGGGCGTTCGGGGGACGTCTACAAATGTATATTGAAAATGATTCCTAATAATTTTTTATTTAAATAATAGTGTCAATTTTATTAGTGCAAAAGGTACATATTACTTATTCTTTTAATTTTAAAATAAAATAGTATGTATACCTTTTTATGAGTAATGCTAGACAACCTAAACTTTCAACCCTAAATTTATTCACATTAACATAACATATGTTGAGTCTTAGCTGCTTGCCTTCTAAATAATTAACTGACATGTCACATTTAATGTTATTGAGTGTAAATTTGAAGGTCATGTCTTAGAGATCTTAACCATTTTTCACTTATTGTATACTAAATTATATTAATCAATAAATAGCTTAAAATAGTGGTTTAACCGATTGTATACTTAGATCTAATAGTTCCAAATTTTTAAAAATTAAAAACTATTTATTAGATTTATATAATTTTTTTATGAAAGACTTTAATATTTTTTAGGGGATTTTTTTAAGGTCCATGGTATTAAGATTTTATAGCATAAAGGACACTTAATATTTTCATAATATCTAAGGTCCCTCAATATCGATCTAGAGAAAATTCGATCCAGAGAATTTCTCTGGACAAATCACAGAGAAAATTCCAAATTTCTCTGGACATATCACAGAGAAAATTCCAAATTTCTCTGGGCACATCACAGAGAAAATTTTATACATCACCAACACCAAATTTCTCTGAACACATCATAGAGAAAATTTTACACAAACTTGTGATGGTGGGCCTGTGTTTGAACTTGTGTTTGGAGTTGAAATTGTTGTGTCTAAGGAACTTGCTATGTAGAGATCCTTTGAGGGTGAGACTGGGTTTGAGGCTGTTGAACAGATTGTTTTGTTGTTGTTCAAATAATGCCAATTCCTCTGGTTTCTCCCACTACATGTCCATGGCAGTAAGCATTGGTATCATAGAGAAAATTCCAAATTTCTCTGGACACATTACAGAGAAAATGTTACACATCACCCACACCAAATTTCTCTAGACACATCACAGAGAAATTTTACACATCACCAACACCAAATTTCTCTAGACACATCACAGAGAAAATTTTACACAAACTTATGATGGTGGGCCTCTGTTTGAACTTGTGTTTCGGAGTTGAAATTGATGTGTATGAGGAACTTGTTGTGCAAAGATCTTTTGAGGGTGAGACTGGGTTTGAGGCTGTTGAATAGATTGTTTTTGCTATTGTTCAAATAATGGGAATCCCTTTGGTTTCTCCCACTACATGTCCATGGCAGTAAACATTGGTATATATATATATATATTTAAGAGGGAAACGGTACTCGCCCAAAAAAATATGAAGATAATAAATTTCTTACTGTGCTTTGACCAATTGAACTATTAAAATAGTACTTGAATCCATCAAGAGAAGTGTGTTTTGTCCAATTACATTTTACAAGAGCGACGGCCTGTGGTATTACAGGAAGAACCGGAGTAGATGATGTGGCAGGAGGCACTTCTGCCACGGAAGTGATAGCAGGCATGAGATCGACGAGAGAGAGAGAGAGAGAGAGAGAGAAGAGCAGCGAGAGAGAGGAGAGCAGTGGGAAAGAGAGATAGAGAGCGTGAGAGATATCAAATTTCTTTGTAATAGATAGGTGTGGGTTAAGGGACCTTAGATATCAAAAAATAATATTGTGAATCTCTTTCATTACTAAAAATGAAAGAGTGACCATAGACTAATTTTTCCTATTTTTTATGCATATATATTGGCCTCTTCCGAACAAAATTCCTGGTTCCACCCCTAATCAAAATGTTTTCAGACAGAAATATTTTTTTCTTAAAAGGTGTTTTCTTTGAAACAGAGAGAACGGTAGTTTCCCTTCAAGAAGAGGAAGAGAGCAAAAGAAGTCACTCAGTATATTTTGAGTCAGTCCCTTTCCAATGAGAAGTGTCTTCCTCTATCATCCTCTTGTTTTCTTATTGTCTTAAATGATTGTAAAAGGAACCTCTTTATTTCATTTCTTTATTGAAATCTAATAGTCTTTTCTTTCCTTATCTTGTCCTTATTAATATATTAGTTTCTCTAGTTATTTTTTTTTTAAAATTAGAATCTTGAATATATTCACTTTTTTTTTTTTATCAGCAAGGAAAATTTATATATTCACTTGGCATATATAGACACTTAGAGCATCTCCAATGGTTTGCTATTGGAGTTACCAAAGCTATAATATAGCAGCTTTGAAGAAAAAAGGTTCTCCAATGATGAGATATAGCAGCTATTAAAAATGGCAAATACCAAAGCTGTTGCCAAGTTTGACAACAACTTTGGCAAATGACAAATCTGCCAGCTCACCAAAAACCAACTGATTTTCTTCCTTCCCTCCCTCCCTTTCTCATCATTTTCTAGAAAAACTCAAACAAAAACAAATCGATTTTTTCATTTTGCAAAATTCACGAATTTTTTTAAAACAAAACTCAAGGGCATAGGATGCTTGTAATAGATATAGATATTGACAATCTACTGTAACTCTAAAAAAAAATCAAATCATGGCCAATATTGCTCTCTCTATATCTAATCTAAACATCAGAAACCTAGTTTAGCCATTGCATTGCAATAATTTCATGAAACAAAAATAGCACATCTGCTAAATTGATGTTTGAAGAATAAAAAAAGGAGCTACAGCAGGAAATAGTACCTTTTGTATAACATGATCAAGATCTTCGAGTGTGTCGAATCTCCCCTTTCAAAGCATAGCCACGAATGGCATATGTCCTGAATGATTCTGTTGTTTATTGAATAAGATCAGCAATGGTATCAATGCCTATATAGCATCATGATGAGGGATTGATGAATAAATTCTGAACAAAATACATATATAGAAATTGACATTTGGTTCTCGCTCTGCACACTTTGGTTTTAGAGAGGGAGGGGGAGAGGGAGGCTAAGAGGGAGATGGAGGAGGAAACACCATGGTCTTCAGAGAAAAAGAGAGAGAGAGAGAGAAGGGGAGACTAAAAGGGAGATAGAAGAGGAAACACCATGGTCGTTGGAGAGAGAGAGATAGAGAGAGACAGTCAGACTTCATCACTTTTGGGAAAGAATGGGTTGGATGACTCTAGATGATTCATCTCAACCGTTGAAACCCTGAGACGTGGATGATGGTGATCCTGTCTTGGAAATACAAAAGAGCCGTTGTGCTCTTTTGCTTAAAAAAAAAAAAAATCATAATTTTTCAATTTAAATTTTTTGTGAGGTGAATTATATTTAATTTTTTTTTTCAATTTTTCAATTTTTTTTATTTTTCATATTTGTCTAGTCGGGAAAAATATAAATATATAATTTTTTTTAGAAACAATTAAAAAAAGGTCACAAAAGATAAAAAATAAACCAAAAAAAAATACTAAAAAACCTATATCTAAACAACACCTATAAACTTGAAGGGAAAGTCGGTTGAGATTTGCCAAAATAGCAGGTGATTATTGGCGCACCATTGCTATAATTTGACAAAATAGTACTATTCATTACCAAATTATAGTAATAGCAATATTTATAACAACCATTGGAGATGCTTTTAGCGTATATTCACTTAGAAAATCTATATATTCACTTGATTTTTTTTTTTAATATATTTACTTAGCATAGTAGAACTCTGTTGACACCATCAAGGCATCCATAGCCGGCTGTTTATTCGGATAATTATGGAAACGCCAATCAGTAGTGCATTTTTTATGATTTTTTTGTTGGTTTCATCGCTTCGACTTTAGTTGCCAGAGCAGTACATATAACTTATTGTCATTATACTGATTGAACTATTTCAGTTGCTCTTTCTTTTTCAAGTTTTGCGACCGCTACAAATCGTCGCAAATAATTAAAAAACAGTCGCAAAAGACCTTTTGCGACGGCCCTTGCAACAGCAAATGAGGGTCGCGAATGTGGGGGTGACAAATACTTTTTGCAACCGCAAAATAACAGTCACAAACTATTTGTGACCGTGTAACCTACTTATAGTGACTGATATTTTTCAGTCGCAAAAAAAATTTAAAAATGCCTACAATGTATTAGCGACCATCTTCTTACCATCATAAAAAAAAAAAACACTACAATCATATATATGTATATATATTCAAATATTATACACAATAAACGTAAAGACATATTTGCAAAAATCTCAGCATTCATGCATTATTTTCCATTTCTTCCCTTAATAAAATTCTCGTTCTTCAAAAAAAAAAAAAAGTGTGCAACAATAACAAAGAGTTCCTAAAAGAATCCTACAAAAGTTTTTCATCTCTTGCAATTACAAAGAACATTTGAGGTTACAACAGTTCTGATTCTAAGAATCCTTCACAGTCTTGTTACATAGTCAGAAGAAGAGCAGCAACTCTTGAGATTACAAACATCTTTTGATTTTTTCATCTGCTTTGAGAGAGAGAGAGAGACAGAGAGACAGAGAGAGAGAGAGAGAGAGAGAGAGAGAGAGCAACGTAGCTCAAGTATCAATCCGGAGAAACAATGGAACTCAATAATGCTTTAAAATAGTTAGGTGCTAAACAGTCAAAATTTACAAGCCCAAGCATACAAAGCAACACTAGCAATATGATTATGAGCAAAATAGAGAGAAAATGTTAAGTTATGAACAAAAAAGTGATTTCCGAACACATCAAGAAGTATGCAGCAGCAAGGACTAACAAGAATTATCCATGGAAGTTGTTCAACTGCCTCATAGTTTCTCTTTATCTTATCAAACCATGCAACATTAACACTTTTCCTACACTCTCCTGTTTTTCTTTCCTCAGAACTATCACAAACCTCAAAATATACTTTCTATTAAACCAAAGAACTAAACAATAAAAAAGAATTCAAAGTGAATTAATACATTACACAATTAAAAAAGTAGACTACACATATGAGTCAATCATCCATCCTTATCTGATATTTTTGCAACCAGCAGAAGTACTAAAACAAGATAATTCAGATTATATAGAATGGAAAGCTCAATATTAACTCACTTCTACAAAATTCCTTGCAACAGACAAAAATTTAGATGCCAACATGCACAACGAAGTCAACTATTGAGCTACACCTCAATATGATGTTATTCAGTCACTAGTAACTTCCTTGTTTACCTTGGAGCTAATTGGTATCAGACCATAGAGACAGATACGAAGATCACCTTGAACTAGTCGTGGGTGCAAGTCGTTCTTATACAAGTCCCATAACTCATCTCTGTCACACGACACAAATAAATGAGAAACAAGTTAACAATATTTATGACAAAGACGTGGTTGTTCTGGATTCTAAATTAACAATGTTTATGACAAGGAAAGAAATAACATAAAAGATGACAATGGTAAAAGGAAAACAAAGACAGAGATTGGTAAAGTTATAGTCAAACCTTACTCGAGGAAGTGTGAATAAGGAATAACCCTTAACATCAGTTTGCATGTCAAGCATAATCACTGCTAATCGTGTTAATCCCAGTGCCTCCATATCAATCAACTTCTTCATCCTAAAACAAATTTGAGATTTTACAAAATCATTTTATACAACTTAATAGGTTAATGAACCCAAACGAAAAGGACTAAAAAATAAAGATAAATGATATTTCACTTGTCACCACAACAGCATAATCGACGAAGTAAATTGAAATGCGAAGCCTGCTAATTAAGGAGAAAAAAAATTATGAATTAGATCTGCATAATGGACTGGAGAAGATCCATTCCAAAAACACAAATGAACAAAAAATAACAAGATTCTTTGTTTGGGTGAACAGGGAAATAAATGCACAGGAAGTAAAAAGGATGAGAGTAAGTTGGCCCCTATGGCTCAAGTCCTATAAAAAGAGGTTTTCCCCTCCTTGGGCACCAAGTTATTTTTAAAAGATATACAGTTTCTCTACACACCAGAGGCTCTCCTCCCTCGGTGTCACTCTCTCTCTAAGATTGCTTCAGCTTCCTTTCTTTCCAACTACAAAGGGCAAGAGCCAGCTTAGTGACTACTATGATTTTCAGAGGATTCACAGTCTGTCGCATCATCAATGACCGCTCACAATACAAAACCAAACAAGTTACACAAAAACAAACACAAGAATAGTAAACTAAACTAAAAAGAAGTTGAAAGTTATATACAAGGCAACATGATACAACTTGCTTGCATAAAGACATAGAAAAAGTCAAGGATGAAGACAAGAAAATACCAAATGAAGAAACCTAAATTTGGCATGTAGGTTTGATCAGAAAGGGTAAGAGAATCACGCCCTAGTGCAATGCTTGCAGCACTATCAATTTATTACTCTCACTTAACCTTATTCCAACTAAAATACATTGCCTTATAAATTTAGCTCCCAAAACAAAGACTAGTTTACCTACCTATCTCAAAGACCCAAAAATAGTCAAGGACCTTGACAGACTAAATGGGTAACCTTCCAGCCAGAGATGCCTTACAGAGCCAGTGCCTTCACAAAATATCAAATAAAAAAACAGACTAAGACCACTTACCTGCTTGGTGTCCCACTAGCAATATTAACATGGTTCTTTAAAAAGGACACCTACATCAAATTAAAAGGAATAATGATAAATAAATGCATACGTTCTAAATCTACTCTAATTTAATGAATAGAAAGTAAAAGAGAATAAAGAGATAGTTCAGAAGTTGTATTCAAATAATACTTTCTTTTTGGTGCATATCAAAATAACACAGTTATAAGTTCATGAAGGCCTACAGAAAATGAATCAATGAATCATATTGTTGAAAATGGTTTTTTTTTTTTCTTTTCTTCTTCGTATCTAGGCAGACCAATGACTAAAGAAAAAATATACTAACACCAAAAATCTCCATCACCAAAATTGTTCACTCTCACATTTATTTACAATTTTTAATAATCGTAACAGTGTTGCTCTCCATTATTCAAAATTTTATGATAATTTACGTTGTCATAGTACACCATTTAAATAAGGGAAGGATTAAAAAAATATTTACAAAAATATGATAAACATTATAAATATTAATAATTAAAATCATAATTTTTTTATAAATATTTTTTTCCTAATCTCACTAATGAATACTTCACCCTTTTAAATATCTCAATAATTTTCCTTTTACATGCAAATTTTATATCAATTTCCATCAATTAAAAAGCAATATAATGCAAGTCATTCATATGTTAAACACGTTGGTAGTGTAAAGTCTAGTCATTCCACAACTTGCAGCTTATAAAGACTCATCACCAATCCATTATTAAAAAACAAATAACAAATTCCTCTTCTTCAAATCCATTACTTATCCCAAACTCTTTTGTAAATAAGTGAGAACATTGTGCACTAGATACATCCTTTTAACAAGTTCACGTTTTTCACCAGCAATTAAAAATAGATAAAATAACTTTTTTTTAAATAAAAAAAAACATAAATCTCAGTCTCTAAAAACAAGATAATGGCCAACAATTACAAGAATTTCCAATGGAATGTTTTTTTCAAAATTTTCACAATGCCTTTCACATAAATCAAATGATTCATTCGTGTGGGGTACATATTTTAAGCTAACTGCTCAAAGAAAATATTTCTATGATGATGATGTTGATAATAATTTTAATTAATTGTGAATCTCAACACAGTCAAAGCAGGGAATTATCAAAATGCTAGCAACAAATTATTGCTAACTGACTTCACTAGGATACTAATTTCGCCAACTGGTTAATTTTGCATCAATCAAATAATAAATTGGAGCATGCACAACCATTTCATACATACTTTTTGCTATCATGAAATAAATTCAATTTCATATCGAAAATAGAACAGGTAAGGAAATCAAAATTTATGAGAAGAAGGATATACATACATACATACATACATATATGTGTGTGTGTGTGTGTCTTCAAATACGAATTACAGTGAGGAAAAATCAATAAATTGGCGAAACCGAAGCTTGTAGCTGTAGCAGATTGATTCAAACCAAAGCTTATTTCCAAAATCAGACTACCTGGTAGAAAAATCAATAAATTGACGAAAAAGTGATCGAATTACAGTGAGCTCAGATGAAGAAGTTCAATACGAATTACAGTGAGTTCACTGAGTTCAAGTGACGAAGTAGAGAGATGAAAAAGTTGAAATACAAATGAATGATATCAAGAGACTCACTGAGAGAGAGAGAGCTCTTCTTCAGACGACCATGGTGATCTATAGAGCGAAATCAACAGAGGGAAAGCAGATTCTCTTCCTCAGACACGATCGAGCGAAATTATATTTGAGGGAAATGAGAGTCTAGGGCAAGTTTTACACGATCAAATTTGGGAGAAATGAAGGAAAATATAAATTGGGCTGAGTGGGTCCCAATAGTGGGCTCACAATTTTTGCTCAGGCTGATTTGTCGTTGCAAATAAATTTTTTTTTTTTTTTTTTTTTTTTTTTTTTTTTTTTTTTGCGACGGTCAAATAATCAGTCGCAAAAATATAAACGCAAAAAGTGATTTTTCTAGTAGTGTTCCTACTTTTAGTTGGCATGGGTTTTTGTCCATTATCATTAATTGTTTTGTTTTTGGTTATTTTGTTGATGAATTTTCAGCGTGAGTTGAAATTTTAGGCAAAAATAGAAGAATTGAAGCTGAAATTTTAGTCTGATTTGTCCAGGGTTCTTTGAAAATCTTCATCTGAATTTGGGTCTCCTATGGCTAGCATATATATAGTGCATATGAGTAAATTTGGAATAGTTTTTCAGTTTACTACTTCAGTTTTAATGCTGTTTTTATAACTCTACAACCATTTAGAAATCCATATTTCTTTGCAAGATGCATTGTTTTACTTTTCGGACGATCCTATATTGTCTTCTTACATCACAAATTGAGATAACTATGTGTCTTGTAGCCCAGTTGGTATCCAAATGCTGCATCCAAGAGTAAAGTGGATGTTTTTATCTGAAAAGTTTAATGTGATCTATGATGCTCTTATTAAATGAGATGTGAAGAAAACAAAAGAGCACAATTTCAAATTACACGGGGGATGTGATCCCTTCTGTTTTTCTTGGCTGTGACTGTTCTGTCCTTATAGCTGTATAAAAGGTCATAAATATGCATCTTCTTTCTGTTTAGTTATATATATATATATATATATATATATATATAATATGCAGCTTTCGAGAGTATGATTATGTTAATATTCATACTACAGTCTGGAGTTATCCATTGTTGGAGCTCACTGGTTTATTTAATGTTTGAGGAAATAATACCCTACAAATTTTAAGAGTTATTACCAATGCTTTCTCATTGCTTTGCATGTTCCGATTTAATCCTTTAATTCCTACATATTTGGTCGTTTTAGGAAGAATTATTGCTATTTATTTTTACCTTGTGGCCACTTATAAAGTGGAATAGATATGATATATAACTGTCCAAGTTTATGTTAGCTTTTGATAAAACTCTCTTTAGAATGAATTATATTTTGTATTGAATTTTTCTCACTTATTCATTCATATCCTTTGCCCATAGGCTTACATCCTTTTATATAGAGAAGGTTATACAAAAGATCAATGAATAAGATCCATGAACCTAAACAACCTTGCAATTAACTAGGTACATGAATATAATCTAGACAATGTACTTAATAAATATAAAACACATGAATATAAAAATACATGAATACAAAGAATGCATGAACTCAATATATCCAATGCATGCAATGTATCCAATGTATCTAATATAAATATGGGATTAATTTTAACACTCCCCCTTAATGCCATATTGTGTGACACCCAATCTTTCTCTAAAAAATTCAAACTTGTCCCTTGGTAGAACTTTGGTGAAGATGTCCGCAACTTGATCTTCAGTCTTGCAATACTTGATTTGAATCTCATCATCTTCCACAGCTTCTCTAATGAAATGATGTTTGATAGCAATGTGTTTGGTACGAGAATGGTAGACGGGATTCTTTGCCATAGCAATAGCAGACTTGTTATCACACATAATTGGAGTAGCTTCACCTTGCTTCTCACCAAAATCATCCAAAATTCTTCTTAGCCAAATTGCTTGTGTAGTTGCCAATGATGCTGAAATATATTCAGCTTCAGCAGATGATTGTGCCACAGTTTGTTGTTTCTTGCATGACCATGAAATTATGCCTGATCCAAGAGAAAATGCATATCATCAACACATCCGGTCTAATCACTATCACAAAATCCAAGTAACTTTGCATTAACAAATTGTTAGAAAAAATGATTTTTTGGTGACTTTAAGTTAATGTTAAAGTGTGGTGACTTTAATTAAATATTAAAGTGGGTCCCAATCATCTATTGTGTTCGGTCCAAGTGGGCCAAAAACCATTGAGAATTGAATAAGAAATTGCCTCATGATGTTAGATTTATGAATGAGATTTTAAGGATATTTAAATCCTTTTTCTTGGCTAAAGGGTGTGAACCTGTTGGGCATCCAAAGTTTTCATCTTTCTGGAAAGGCGTTATTGTAGACGTCCTCGAACGTCCCGGGAGGGAAATCCCGTTCTGTTCGTTTGGGGCTCACTACAGTTCGGACTCAAATTGTCACGGTTCTTAATCTGATCTCACAATGTGCAATGTGAGATTGATAAATCATCAAAGAGTCCAAATTCGTCAAATCGTTTTAAAAAACAGATTTTTAGAAAGAAGTGCCAAACATGGACTGCTTTGCCAGATACAGAGTCGCCACCTAAATATTTTATTTTGGGAGAATTTAGGAAACCTTGACTCGTGCCGAAGGCCACGTGTCCGTCATCACCAAAGTTGCCTCGGCTTGGGAACTTGGGTACGATTGGGGAAGGTCACTTCGTGAGTACCCCCGCTCGCCCGATCAAAGATCGGCCTCTACTAACCATAATATCGAGTTTTGAAAACATTATGTGTTCTTATTCCGGTTAATTAGCTAATCTTTACTATGTGATGCGCACAGCAAAACAAGTATAGACTAGATTGCCTAATTTGGAACAAAGCATCACATATTTGTTTGTTTGGAAATGGTTTGAAGTTTACTACTCGCAAGTAGGCTTAAAACACGGATTTCAATGAATTATCCCAATTCAAGCAATCCAACCTTCACTCACACACATGCAAGAATGCTAAAGTATAAACACTCACCCAGTACTCCGAGCCAAAACAGAAACTAGTTAGTAATCAATGCATGATCCTAGTTCATGTTAAGATGGCTAATGCAACACATGCAAAATGCAACTAAGATAGGCTCGGCTAATCTAAGAATGGCATATGAGATGCAATAATCGATACATGTATTCAACTTGGAATTGAAATACAATGCAGTTAGTATGATGCGCCGAGCCCAGTGCATGCAAGACGAATGAATGGATGCAAACATGCGAGCATAAGTATGCTAATTGAAACATGCACTAATCTAACCATCATAAACTAGTAAATAAAAGGGAGAAAGACGTGGAGTTGGAAGACATGCACACACGCACGCACACTTATTACAACATTGCCCTCTCGCGGAGGGTCCAAAAGAATAATACAAATCACCTAATTAACTAACTCACAAGCTAATTAATTAATTACAAAACCACATAACTAATTAACAAATCAATTAGTCTACCAAAGCAGTAAAACAGCCTCGAGAAGAGGGACGCACGCATGCTCGGAAATTCATCGCCATGCCGTAGTTGCCTCTGTTTACACTACTCTGCTCCTTTGAAAACTGTGCCAACCTCTGTGACACCTTTGAAACATTTTGGAGACATGCTGAGAGGCCATCGGCCATGAGATGGGACCACCGGCCAAGTGAAACAGGTCATCGACCAAAAATTGTGCTCTCGGCCAAAAATGGATAGCCGGCCGGCACTGACGATGGCCGACCGACCATCTCTTTCTGCAGAATCCTGTTTGACAGCAGCAGAGGGCAAACAGAGCATGGCAATGCATTTTCAAAGCAATGTATGCACAACCACCCTCCCTATCATGTCATGAACTCAAGGGAGTATGGTTCTCGACCCTCGGGCCACCAATCACGAATTTCAATGCATGATGGCCAAAGGAGCCGAGTTGTGCATTTTGATGTCAAATGTAATGCACACCAAACAAACACATAAGGCCCAACCTCAATCATGGTGATTTCAAGAGGCAAGGCATGCATGCAAAATGCAATGCAACCTAGGCATGCAAGCTAAGTATGCACCATGAACATGAGGGCAAGCAATGCAAACATGCAACATGGACAACACACAAACATGTAACAACATGTTAAGTGGCTAAAAGAGAGAATACATGCCAAATGCATTACAACCTAAGCATGCAACAACATGTCATATAGCTCAAGCAATGCAACAAAATGCAATATGGCTAAGCATGTGTCAACAATGCAAGTAATGAGCATGCAAAACATCATGTAACCAAAGCATGCAAACATTAAGCAATGTAACAACATTTGAGCAACATGCAAAAGGTGGACTTAAACTAATATGGACAAGCCTCAACCATGTCTAAAATCAGTGGCCAAATGTGCTAAAATGATGACTTGACATGCACCAAAATGAAGCTCATGTAATGGTCAAAAAATAAGGTATTCGTGCATAACTCTCAAACACATTCAAAGAGTGGAAAACATGGGAATGTGGCATACTTATAAGCTCTGAAATATGATGCACAATGATGCCAAAACATAGAAACACCTCAACATAGGCATGCAATAGGCTCCAAAACTCGAAGCTAGGCAAGGGTATTGAACTACAACCACGCATAGCAAGAAACATTCGACCATGAGGCCCCAAAATAGCGCTAGGGCAGTCCAAAATATGCACAAAATCAGTTTATGATATGGTCACAAAGTGCTAGAATCAAGGGTCACCAAAGCATGCAAAGTAAGCTAGTGAACCATGATTTGCACTACAACTATATGAAGCATATGAGAGGTCACCAAACTAGCCAAAAATAGAAGTATGCCATGTCAAAATATGCCCAAATAACCACTGAAACTCAGTCAATACATGTTAGAATGAAGTGCTCCTTTGGAAGGCCATGCAAAGGGTTGTTCTACACATACATGATAGACATACAAAATGGAAAAACCATCTCTGGAAAGAGGTTATGACAGCCCTAAAACTCACTGAAAAGGGCCTAAAATATGGCTTTTAAACATGCAAATAGGAGCCCCTTTGGAAGGCCAAAAATGCTAGAAAACAAGACAACATGGGAGAGGGTCACCCCTCTCCTTCTTAGAACCTCAAAACACCATCTCCACCACTGAAATCTAGAGGGATTTCAGTGGTGAGAAGGCCAATACAAGGTGGTCCCGAACTCACAAAAAAGACACAAAAATGAGGCCAAACAAGGCCTAATAGGGGGTAAACAACCCCAAACACAAAAGTGATCTTAAACAAACTTAAAAAGGAGCTCAAAATAAGACGTTTTTTTAGTTTATGACAAAGCTCAAAAATGCTTACAAGTAAGGATAAAATATGAAGCAAAATAAAGACCAAAAGAAGGTAAAGTGTGTTACCCTTGTAGCCAAAAGGGGACAGCAGTTTCTTGGTCTAGAAAACCAGTCCCTTAGCCTCTGAAAATGGCTTCCAAGATCCTTAGGTTGATGATGGAGGTGTTAGGCTAAGAGTTGGTGTGCAAAGGGGCCAAGAACTATGGACTTTGGAGCTCAAAGTAGTGAGATATGTATGGTTTTTGCCTTAGCAAAATTTTTTAGAACCCTTGCAATGGAAGAGGAGCTCTTATTTTATAGAGGAACAAAGGTGCAAGCTTCTCTTAGAAGCTTGAGCAAAGGGGCCAAGCTTCTCTTAGAAGTTTGGAGCAAAAGGGCCAAGCTTCTTGAGGAAGCTAGAGCAAAGGGGTTAAGCTTCCTCAAGAAGCTTAAAAGGTTCAAGCTTCTTGGAGAAGCTAGAACAAAGGTTCAAAAGGTTCAAGTTTCCTCAAGAAGCTAAAACCAAGGGTTCAAAAGGTTCAAGCTTCCCCAAGAAGCTAAAACCAAGGGTTCAAAAGGTTTGAGCTTCCTCAAGAAGCTAAAACCAAGGTTCAAAAGGTTCAAACCTTCCCAAGAAAAGGTCTCGGCCAGAAAAAGTGGCCGACTGACCAAAATCAGTGGCCGGCCAACACCTTTGGCCGGTAGCAAGAAAACAGGGTCGGTGGCCTCAAGCCATGGCTGGTGAGGTGTGGGGATGGCCAACAAGCTATTTCCCACCCTTAGAAGCAAAACAACAAGTGTTTGGTGCAAAACCAAACACAAAACAAACAAGTCGAGAGGTCTTGAGGCAAGGCGCGCTGCCGAAACCTCCGAGAACTCAAGACGAACACGAACATGGATGATCCTCGAGTGTTCAAACGATGACGTCCAAGTCTTGAGGATGGTCAAAAATGGGGTGTCTACAGTTGCCCCTCTTTGACAGAACTCGAAAGTCATAACAATGACGGGAGTGAATGTCAAAGCTCAGAGACGCCCTATTTTTGACAAGGCCGAAGACTTAGACAAAGCATACAAGCTACAAACAAAGATATGCGCCCGAGGGCAAGGGCGAAATGCAAGAACAATGCACAAAGCCGAGCATAACTTATGATCATGCAAAGAAAGCTGTAACGAAGCATAACAATGCAACAGTTTTAAGCAAGTAGAAACCAAGCTACATTACAATGCAGAAAGGGTGTAAGAGAATTACTGCAATTCTCACTGCGAATACAGTGTGCATGTGTGATAGATACACAAAGCGAACGTGTGATAGATACACAAAGTGAGCATGTGTGGTAGATACACAAAGTGGATGTAGTGTGATGGATACACAAAAAAGGTGAACACAACGTGTGATAGATGCACTAAGTGAACAAAGTATGATAGATACACAAAGCGAGAGTGTGTGATTGATACACAAAGCGAATGTGGTGAGCATAGTGTGATGGACACAAAAGGCGAATGTGTGATAGATACACAAAGTGAGCATGTGATAGATACAGTAGCTGAGCGCGTGATAGATACACTAAGCGAGTGTGTGATAGATACACTATATGAACAAAGTGTGATTGATACACTAAATGAATGAAGTGAGCAAAGTGTGATGGATACACAAAAGGCAAACATAAAGTGTGATAGATGCATTAAGTGAACAAGTGTAATGGATACACAATAGGTGAACACGAAGTGTGATCGATGCACTAAGTGAATAAGTGTGATGGATGCACTAAAGGTGAACACAAAGTATGATAGATGCACTTAGTGAACAAGTATGATGGATATACTAAAGGTGAACACGAAGTGTGATAAATGCACTTAGTGAACAAGTATGATGGATATACTAAAGGTGAACACGAAGTGTGATAGATGCACTTAGTGAACAAGTATGATGGATATACTAAAGGTGAACACGAAGTGTGATAGATGCACTTAGTGAACAAGTATGATTGATATACTAAATGTGAACACGAATTGTGATAGATGCACTTAGTGAACAAGTATGATTGATATACTAAAGATAATGAAGTGTGATGGATACACTAAAGGTGAACACAAAGTGTGATAGATGCACTTAGTGAACAAAGTATGATTGATATACTAAATGTGAACATGAAGTGTGATAGATGCACTTAGTGAACAAGCATGATAGATATACTAAAGGCGAACACGAACTGTGATAGATGCACTTAGTGAACAAGTATGATTGACATACTAAATGTGAACAGGAAGTGTGATAGATGCACTTAGTGAACAAGTATGATGGATATACTAAAGGTGAACACGAAGTGTGATAGATGCACTTAGTGAACAAAGTATGATAGATATACTAAAGGTGAACACGAAGTGTGATAGATGCACTTAGTGAACAGAGTATGATTGATATACTGAATGTGAATACGAAGTGTGATAGATGCACTTAGTGAACAAGTATGATAGATATACTAAAGGTGAACACGAAGTGTGATAGATGCACTTAGTGAACAAGTATGATGGATATACTAAATAAATAAAGTGTGATTGATACACTAAATGAATGAAGTGTGATAGATACAGAAAATGAGAAGGTGTGTGATAGATACACAAAAGTGAATATGTGCATGAGAGATACACAAAATGAGAATGTGTGTAATAGATATACAAAATGAATGAAGTGTGATTGATACACTAAATGAGTGAGATTGTAATAGATACACAAAGTGAATGAAGTGTGATTGATACGCTAAATAAATGAGAGTGTAATTGATACACTGAATGAAGTGTGATTGATACACTAAATAAATGATCTTAAACGGAACTTCTTTGAATGAACCGTACATATAATATCGTGCATGACTGAGAAAGAAATTTGATAGGTACAATGCATTACA
Organism: Camellia sinensis; assembly: GCF_055761805.1. Lineage (NCBI taxonomy): Eukaryota > Viridiplantae > Streptophyta > Magnoliopsida > Ericales > Theaceae > Camellia > Camellia sinensis. The sequence goes on from NC_138962.1 coordinate 31,802,658, forward strand.
ATGCATGATGCTTAAGGAAAGCAATAAATGGACAAAGCGGCGCTTTAGAAAGCACCTCATGAGGTGAGTGGCGGTGAACCGCTCTTCTCCGACAGGGATCTCCCCTTGTGCTCTTCGAACACTTACCTTCAACCTACAGTACAAAGGCTCTGAAATACTGACAAGGGTTCTTCACGTAGAACACTTTGGATGCTGCCTTTCTTCCTGATCATATTCACAACTTTCTCTATTCTCCAACAGGGTGGCAGACTAGGTTGGTTCAGTATCCAGAATTGAGGTGCATACATGCTATCTCAATCTATGGGGTTTCCATACAGATCTCAAGCCGAGGACACGCCTCTGGGTATTTAAACTAGGCTTTAGTCTCGAAAATCCCAAACCTTTGCATTCTAGGCAACAGCCATTCGAACTCTAGTTTCCACAGTCGTAGTTGGTCTCCTAGGAACTCATCGCGAACACAGCCAAGATGCCTCTGGCAGGGAATGGTACTCAGGGAGAGCACTTTTGATCGCCATTCTGGCTTGAAACAGACTTGATCTTGAGCTTGAGGTAGAGGCACAATCATACTTCGGAGCATTGGCAAGACCTGAAGGGGTACACACAGAATGTAATCTCGGAACTTACTGAAGTTGAAACAAACTCAAATACCCGACATTTTCCTTCTTTTCTTTTGCTTTGCATTCTGGAACCTATATAGCTTCAAATAGGTCCTGGTTTTACTGTTCTAACATGACCTGGGTTGAACCCTGCGGTTTTACGAAAGAACGAATCTTGTTTTGCACAGATGTGGAGAACTGCACGGCACTCGGAGCGCAAAATGATTTTATTTTTTAAAATTGAGAGATGAGTTCTCAACCGGGTATTGAGCCTACGACTGAACACAGCACACCATGACTCAACAACAAAGAGAAAGGCAAGGTAAGACGACCTAAACACAAACACAGACACTTGAAATGACTTAAAACAAGAATCAAGACAAATAAAATGACTGACATGACACACAAACGTGTTCCAATGGCAAGAGACCTCTCAGTGCACGAGGAGCCAGTTTCTTCGGGTATCATTCCCCACCCTTTCTTATTTGTGATTCTCACATCATTCGGCCCACAAGCTCGGTTTTTCTAAAAAAGCCCTTTTCCTCACTTTTTCTCTCAGCACATATCTCTCTATTCTTCAATCTCTCATTTTTTATCCCTCCCCTGGGTGGTTGATGGATAAACAAGAAATTACGGACTCTTATCCCTAGCTTGCTGTTTGATTCTTTTTCTTCCGCTCACAGCCAGTGAGTTCCTCTCACAGAGGGGTTGCGCTACAACTGGGTGTGTAGCAAATCTGCAGCTGACATCGGTTGACGATACTTTGCTGGGGAGTTTGGACGTGATCAGATCTGTCTAGATGATGGAGTGGAATATCTTGATCCATTCCAGTTCGTGCTTAGCACTTGACTTGATACCTCGTTGCTCGGAGGGTGTGAGAGCTTTCTGCCCTTTTACGGTCAACTTCAGTGGTGCCTTTTTCTGGCAGGTAGAGTGCCCTTTCTGGTAGGTATGTTGACAATGGGGAAAAGACAGAACACCTGCCTCGACTGTGCCCCTAGTTCATTATTTTGACCATTTTTGTTTTGGTTTTCTACTAAAACAATTTTGACCAAGATGAGAGTTAGATTAACATGCTTGTTCAATCTTCTGATTTAAAATCATGCAAGTCAGGCAATGAGCACTGAAAATTTTCCTTTTTTAGGTCCAAGAAATGGTCCAGTTTTGGAAAATGAAATAATTTTTGAGAAATTAGTCAATCTCAGTAAAAATTCCCAAAAACTGTTTTTGCAAACGGCCATTGCTCAACGAGCACAGAACCTACTCTTGAGATGCACAACCTCGGATCCGAAGGGAAATTGCCCCTTGTTTGAAGGACACTGCATGGCAACGGAAAGTTGCCCCTTGTTTGAAGAGCACCACAGCGCGTTGTATGGCAACGGAAAGTTGCCCATTGTCTGAACGGCACCGCAGTGCATTGTAATCAATCTTCATGGTAATGATCACAGCCGAACGCTCGGATACAGAGAAGGCGAGGACCATCAAAACCAATACATAGACACAATCGAATTGGAAATGTTTATGGCTGGACTTCAGAATGAAGTTGCCTACGTATCCCAAATATGGGAATCAAGCCTTACGTAGTTCGGGTTTAAGGTACACTCAGGTATTAACCTCTCCTTTTGCGCTCTAACTTTTGCCAAGGCCGCCCTTCTGGGTTTTCGACCTTGCGAGCTTTGTTCTTCTTTTCTTTTTTCATTTCTTCTCATTTTATTTTTTTTTCTTTTCTTTTCTTCATTTTTATTTTTCTTTTTTTTTCCATTCTTTGCATTTTTCCTTTTTTTTTTTTTTGGCTCTAACTTTTGCCTGTGTCGCCCTTCCGGGTTTTCGGCCCAGCGAGCCTCTCAAGGGTAAAAGTGTAGCTCTGTCCATGTCAAATGGTTTTGAGATTCCAAGGTCATCTGAATCCAGGAGAATGGCTACTGTTCGCTGGCGATGCAGGAGTCCATCCAATGGGGGGCTGAATTTGCCCCTTAGTGTTGCAGATAGGAACTTAGTTGTTCTTCAGCAATACCTTCTTCTTTCCTTCCTTCTGGGATTTGGCATTCTTGCCAGTCTTCATTGGTTTGCAGGAATGACTCATCTTTCGCTCTTCGAGCACATCTGATATTTTTCTGCCCCTAGTTCTAGGGGTGCCTCTGATCTAGCTTTGCAAGCTTCCTTTGATTACATCTGATATTTTCGCCCCTAGTTCATGGGCTGTTTTTGATCCGACCATACGGGCCTTATATTGTGGTTGACCGTTGAACATTCTGAGTCCGAGTTCAAGGTTTGAAAGCAAGGGATCAAGTTTCGAGGCTGAGAGCGATCCTAGGCTGCACAATCTCAAGAGCGATTCCACACAGGTCTCCGCAGGACCGCGCAAAACATTTTTTGAAATTTTTTAAGAAAGCCACTAATCGCTCGCGCGGAAGACAATGTGAAACCAATCTGGATCAAGCCAGGATCCTTCTCAGTACTCACACTAACAAGCATGATCTCATTCATTAAGGGCTTAGCATGCCTCTCTTTCTCTCAATTGATCAAATTTTTACAAATCCCAAGGAATTCCTTCCTCTTCGTTTTCTTCACCACAGTGTTAAAAAAGTTTTGAAAAACTTAGGTCAATGTAATGAATTCGAGGTGCAGAAAAGCAAGTGAGGTGCATTGTCGTTTCATTTAGATCTTCTGGCACAACTGGCGCAAAGCAGAAATGAGCACAAAAACATGAAAACCAACTGGCTGTTTATTCAGATCTATTGACAAAACTGGCTCTACGGCAGAAACAGACTCAAAAAGAAAGCAAAGAGATAAACACAAAACAAAATAGCGACATCTGAGGTAACATCCCCGGAATCGCTCGACTCCTATACAACAGGACTGACTCAATACGACAAGACAAACCCCAACAGGATTGACTCGATACAACGAGATAGACTCAACATGACTGACTTAATACAAAAAGATAGATTTGACATGACTGACTCGATACGACAAGACAGACTCAACAAGACTGACTCGATACAACAAGACAGACTCGACAGGACTGACTCGATACAACAAGACAGACTCAATACCTAAGTCAGGAAGTAGGATAAACAGCATTCGAAAATGCTCAAAATAGTGCGTGCCATCCATCACATCTGGAGTAAACTGAGCACCGACAGTAAGTGGTTCATCCCCCGATCACATAACAACACAGGTCTAGAGTACCCGGGGGATATCAGACCTTTCTGAAGCTATGGTTCCAAAACTACTTAGCAAGAGAGAAAACAGACAGCACCTCAGCCTGATTTCACCAAAACAGATATGAGCAAAGCTGAATGACCGTGCTCTATACTAAATTCTGCCCAAAATTCTGCCTGTAAATTGATATCCTCAGGTAAAACTGATTCCACCAAATACTCATGCCCGCGGGCCTGATACTCAGACTTGCGAACTGATACATGCATTCCCTGTAGAGACATACTCTAAAAGCACATAGCAAGAAAGTAAGAGCCAAAACACCCCTATGTTGGGGTAGGGTTTTCCTGTCCTATTTTGTCAGGAGCTAGGGTTTCACTATGCACGCAGCGGTTTCAAACAACCTATAACCGGGTAAGCAACCTGTCCTAGCTTGGAATGATCACTATGGATCCCGAATATGCACTAGGTCGAATGGTCAACAGGGTGCCCCCGGTGAAAATCGGGGTTTGTGTTCCCATCGTGGCAGAGCCTGTAACCGGTCAGCCTTATGGCACGCTTCTCGAAGTGAGCCTCCGGTAAACCGTTCAGGAATAGCAGACGGAAAACACGGTGTCCTAGGCGCACCAATGCACATGCAATGCAAAGAAACACATAAGTGTAGTCAAAATAAGATATCATGAGTTCGAGTCAAGTTCTCTAAATCCCCAGCAGAGTCGCTAGAAACTGTAGACGTCCCCGAACGTCCCGGGAGGGAAATCCCGTTCTGTTCGTTTGGGGCTCACTACAGTTCGGACTCAAATTGTCACGGTTCTTAATCTGATCTCACAATGTGCAATGTGAGATTGATAAATCACCAAAGAGTCCAAATTCGGCAAATTGTTTTAAAAAATAGATTTTTAGAAAGAAGTGCCAAACATGGACTGCTTTGCCAGATACAGAGTCGCCACCTAAATATTTTATTTTGTGGGAATTTAGGAAACCCTGACTCATGTCGAAGGCCACGTGTCCGTCATCACCAAAGTTGCCTCGGCTCGGGAACTTGGGTACGATTGGGGAAGGTCACTTCGTGAGCACCCCCGCTCGCCCGATCAAAGATCGGCCTCTACTAACCATGATATCGAGTTTTGAAAACATTATGTGCTCTTATTTCGGTTAATTAGCTAATCTTTACTACGTGATGTGCACAGCAAAACAAGTATAGACTAGATTGCCTAATTTGGAACAAAGCATCGCATATCCGTTTGTTTGGAAATAGAGTGAAGTTTACTACTCGCAAGTAGGCTTAAAACACGGATTTCAATGAATTATCCCAATTCAAGCAATCCAACCTTCACCCATACGCATTCAGGTAGTTATATCACATAAGCAAATAGCCTCATGGTAAGCATGCTATCATGGCAGTCACTCACACACATGCAAGGATGCTAAAGCATAAACACTCACCGAGTACTCCGAGCCAAAACAGAAACTAGTTAGTAATCAATGCATGATCCTAGTTTATGTTAAGATGGCTAATGTAACACATACAAAATGCAACTAAGATAGGCTCGGCTAATCCAAGAATGGCATATGAGATGCAACAATCGATACATGTATTCAACTTGGAATTGAAATACAATCCAGTTAGTATGATGCGCCGAGCCCGATGCATGCAAGACGAATGAATGGATGCAAACATGCGAGCATAAGTATGCTAATTGAAACATGCCCTAATCTAACCATCATAAGCTATAGTAAATAAAAGAGAGAAAGACGTGGGGTTGGAAGACATGCACACACGCATGCACATTTATTACAACATTGCCCTCTCGCGGAGGGTCCAAAAGAATAATACAAATCACCTAATTAACTAACTCACAAGCTAATTAATTAATTACAAAACCACTTAACTAATTAACAAATCAATTAGTCTACCAAAGTAGTAAAACAGCCTCGGGAAGAGGGATGCAAGCATGCTCGGTCGGCTTTGCTCGGAAATCCATCGCCATGCCGCAGTTGCCTCTGTTTACACTGCTCTGCTCTTTTGAAAATTTTGCCAACCTCTGTGACACCTTTGAAACATCTTGGAGCCATGTTGAGAGGCCATCGGCCATGAGATGGGACCACCGGCAAAGTGAAACAGGTCATTGACAGAAAATTGTGCTTTTGGCCAAAAATGGATAGCCGGCCAGCAATGAAGATGGCCGACCGGCCATCTCTTCCTGCAGAATTTTGTTTGACAGTAGCAGAGGGCAAACAGAGCATGACAATGCATTTTTAAAGCAATGTATGCACAACCATCCTCCCTATCATGTCATGAACTCAAGGGAGTATGGTTCTCGACCCTCGGGCCACCAATCACGCATTTCAATGCATGATGGCCAAAGGAGCCGAGTTGTGCATTTTGATGTCAAATGTAATGCATACCAAACAAACACATAAGGCCCAACCTCAATCATGGTGATTTCAAGAGGCAAGGCATGCATGCAAAATGCAATGCAACCTAGGCATGCAAGCTAAGTATGCACTATGAACATGAGGGCAAGTAATGCAAACATGCAACATGGACAACACACAAACATGTAACATGTTAAGTGGCAAAAAGAGAGAATACATGCCAAATGCATTACAACCTAAGCCTGCAACAACATGTCATATAGCTCAAGCAGTGCAACAAAATGCAATATGGCTATCATGCATTGTGTCAACAATGCAAGTAATGAGCATGCAAAACATCATGTAACCAAAGCATGCAAACATGAAGCAATGTAACAACATTTGAGCAACATGCAAAAGGTGGACTTAAACTAATATGGACAAGCCTCAACCATGTCTAAAATCAGTGGCCAAATGTGCTAAAATGATGACTTGACATGCACCAAAATGAAGCTCATGTAATGGTCCAAAAATAAGGTATCATGCATAACTCTCAAACGCATTCAAAGAGTGGAAAACATGGGAATATGGCATACATATAAGCTCTGAAATATGATGCACAATGATGCCAAAACATAGAAACACCTCAACATAGGCATGCAATAGGCTCCAAAACTCGAAGCTAGGCAAGGGTATTGAACTACAACCACGCATAGCAAGAAACATTCGACCATGAGGCCCCAAAACAGCGCTAGGGTAGTCCAAAATACGCACAAAATCAGTTTATGGTATGGTCAAAAAGTGCTAGAATCAAGGGTCACCAAAGCATGCAAAGTAAGCTAGTGAACCATGATTTGCACTACAACTATATGAAGCATATGAGAGGTCACCAAACCAGCCAAAAATAGAAGTATGCCATGTCAAAATATGCCCAAATAACCACTGAAACTCAGTCAATACATGTTAGAATGAAGTGCTCCTTTGGAAGGCCATGCAAAGGGTTGTTCTACACATACATGATAGACATACAAAATGGCAAAACCACTTTTGGAAAGAGGTTATGACAGCTCTAAAACTCACTAAAAAGGGCCTAAAATATGGCTTTGAAACATGCAAATAGGAGCCCCTTTGGAAGGCAAAAAATGCTAGAAGACAACAAGGGAAAAGATCATCCCTCTCCTTCTTAGGACCTCAAAACACCATCCCCATCACTAAAATTCCTCTGGATTTCAGTGATGAGAAGGCCAATACAAGGTGGTCCCGAAGCTCACAAAAAAGACACAAAAATGAGGGCAAATAAGGCCTAAGAGGGGGTAAACAACCCCAAACACAAAAGTGATCTTAAACAAACTTAAAAAGAAGCTCAAAATAAGACGTTTTTTTAGTTTATGACAAAGCTCAAAAATGCTTACAAGTAAGGATAAAATATGAAGCAAAATAAAGACCAAAAGAAGGTAAAGTGTGTTACCCTTGTAGCCAAAAGGGGACAGCAGTTTCTTGGTCTAGAAAACCAGTCCCTTAGCCTCTGAAAATGGCTTCCAAGATCCTTAGGTTGATGATGGAGGTGTTAGGCTAAGAGTTGGTGTGCAAAGGGGCCAAGAACTATGGACTTTGGAGCTCAAAGTAGTGAGATATGTATGGTTTTTGCCTTAGCAAAATTTTTTAGAACCCTTGCAATGGAAGAGGAGCTCTTCTTTTATAGAGGAACAAAGGTGCAAGCTTCTCTTAGAAGCTTGAGCAAAGGGGCCAAGCTTCTCTTAGAAGTTTGGAGCAAAAGGGCCAAGCTTCTTGAGGAAGCTAGAGCAAAGGGGTCAAGCTTCCTCAAGAAGCCAAGAAAGCGTCAAGCTTCTCTTAGAAGTTTGGAGCAAAAGGGCCAAGCTTCTTGAGGAAGCTAGAGCAAAGGGGTCAAGCTTCCTCAAGAAGCTAACAAGGTTCAAGCTTCTTGGAGAAGGTAGAACAAAGGTTCAAGCTTCCTCAAGAAGCTAAAACCAAGGGTTCAAAAGGTTCAAGCTTCCTCAAGAAGCTAAAATCAAGGGTTCAAAAGGTTCAAGCTTCCTTAAGTAGCTAAAACCAAGGTTTAAAAGGTTCAAACCTCTCCAAGAAAAGCTCTCGGCTAGAAAAAGTGGCCGATTGACCAAAATCAGTGGCCTGCCGACCAAACACAATGCCGACTGGCCAACACCTTTGGCCGGTAGCAAGAAAACTGGGACGGTGGCCTCAAGCCATGGCCGGTGAGGTGTGGGGATGGCTAACAAGCTATTTCCCACCCTCAGAAGCAAAACAACAAGTGTTTGGTATGAAACCAAACATAAAACAAATAAGTCGAGAGGTCTTAAGGCAAGGCGCGCGGCCGAAACCTCCGAGAACTCACGACAAACTCGAACATGGATGATCATCGAGTGTTCAAACGATGACGTCCAAGTCTTGAGGACGGTCAAAATTGGGGTGTCTACAGTTATGGATCCTGGTTAATGGGGCTTTAATGACCAGCCATAAAGGCTGGTGGCTCTTTCTCTCTCCCCTATACATGTATAAATTGAGACCCTCCTGTCAAGTCTCCATATAGAAGTTTTTTGTTTCCATTTTACAAGTCAGTTTGCCAGAAAGTTCTTACTGTGAGAGAGTGCTGCCACTATTTTTGTTCGCTAAGCTAGACAGAAAGTGCTTCTGCCGTAGCTGGTTTTGATCAACGTATCCTGGGAGACAGACGCCGGGATTCCTCAAGCACTCAATCCGTGAGGCGGCGAAATCTGTTTTAAGGAAACTGCTACCATGCAGGCTTTGGTTTGGTTTCTTTACCATTTTATTGTTTTGTGTATTACTGTTGAAATTTAGTTATAATTATCAGCATATGTTCTTGGTATATAATTTTGATTTCTTTATAAATCTATTTATTTAATTTCACAAATTGAACAACAAGCTTAAAATAGATTTTTTATATATTTTCTATGAAATTGATCGAATAGATTTATATAGACAATTAGGTTAGCTTTGTATAATGTTACTAGGAACTGTTGCGGAATTGCTCACTGTTTCAATGATACAAAATATAAATTTGCATGTTTAGAGATTCAAGTAATTTATATGAATAGGCCATTGTTCCATTTTCTGTAGGTTAATTGCCGGTTCATGATTTTGCTTTTTTGCATGCACATAAAACTATTTTCATGCCTTCTTGCACTGATTTATCCTTCTGAGTAAATTAATATATTTGCGTTTGCTAGTGAATAGATCCATGCGTGTTTTAGACATATTACATGCTATTGCTTCTGTTATTTAAGTAGACTATCTGTACTAAAGAGGAAGTCCACTATTTGTTTTTCCTTTGAAAATTCAATGATTGTAAATTATGCTATGTTACTCTAATTGCTTAGTTTAATTAGAATGCTCTATCATAATTTTCATACTTAATTGTATTAGTATGATCTTATTTTATGCGTATGGTTCATCATTCCCCTACCATGATTTGCATGAATTTTAAGGTTATACAATATAATTTATGGATGTTGTAATTTTGACATGCTAATTCTATTCTAGTTTTTAATTTGTTACATGCTTATTATTTTCTAGACTAGATTACATAATTTAATGTTTTTAGATTTATTTGCATATGTTAATTGCTAAATGGTTATTGGTTTGTAACTCTTGCCTATTAATTTTAGTTTAATGTATTTGGAGTTATAGAGTTTTTATGAATTGTGTACATGATTAATTTGAATTTAATTGGGTGCATTAATCTAAATTATCTAATTGGGTGCATTAATGTGAATTATTTAATTGGGTGCATTAATCTGAATTATCTAATCGGGTGCATTAATCTGAATTATTTAATTGGGTGCATTAACTTTGAATTTAACTTATTTATTTAGAGTTATTAGTTTAAATGTTTATTATGAATTAATTTCATTCATAACTCATGAGTATTGAACTTTATTTTAAAGTTTTAATTTAATTGACATTTTAATTCATTGGTTAATTTTATAAATAGTTGACGAGATGGTTTGAATTATTTATTATATTTATTTTTTTGCTTAGATTATTTGTTTGTATTTTGTTGTGGTTTGCTACTAACTTTGTTTGTAGGCATACCAATGCGAAAGGGAATGGAAAAACAAATACAAAACCAAATGAATAACATTTGGGATGTAATAACAAAAATATTTGGACTACTAACCTTTGTGTTGAATAGGAATACCTAAGTGTGGAAAGACTTTTGGACTAAATAGAATCCTTATGAATTGGCTATTTTATTTAAATGTTTGAAGCATGTTTTGCTTGAGATTTAGTTGGTTTGTTTATCAATTTGTGGTAGCAAGTTTTATTTGCTTGTTTTGTTAGAAGCATTTTATATGCGTGTAATTGTTATAACAATTTTTAAATTGCTTGTAAGTTTGGAACTTGGTTTGGTTTTCTGTGATAGAAACCAAAGTTTTAGCTTTGGCTAAAGAGTAGTTCTTATTTGTTCGGAAATGACAATTAAGACGGATTTGGTTTCAAACTTTTGGAGTTTGAGGAAGTCTTTGGGTTTAATCATTTTATTCCCAAAGTGTTGAAAAACCGTGTTTGGAAAAAATCTTTGGTTATAATCTGATTATGTCCAAAGTGTTTTGGTTTTGAGAAAGGAAACCAAATTTTAGCATTAGCTAAAATATTTTTGATTTTATTCAAAAATAATGGGCTTAGTTCCGGGAGTACCGGTAAACATTTATGAGTGGTGTAATTCTGTTAGCAAATTTTATTTGCTTGGGAATTAGTTTGTTATAACCTGGTTTATCCCCTGGAAATCTTAATTTTTAAATTGTTTCCTATGGACTAGGAGTTAACATGCTCTTGGATGTTTTTATCAAAAGGTTAACTGGGTTTTAAGTGGGACCGATGTGACCCCTCCAGTCTTCCTGGGAACATTCCAGACCATGTTCGATTCTAGGTTAAATAGTGCAATTCAGTTGTGATGTTTCAGAAATGGCTTCAAAAGGTGACAAACAGAAATGTTATTCCACCTGACAACCTTAGCCTCGTGAGATTCTAAAAGGAAGATCTTGAGAGATCAAGTATGATTAAGGAAATCATAAGATTGTATTAAAATATCTCTGAATTGATTAGAGGCAATTAGTTTGGTATCCTTGTGTTATTTATAGCATTTATGATTGCTATGTGACTTTGCTTGAAAGCAAAGATGAGACAACCTGTTATAGTGGATAAATATTTTTTGGATTTTTAAATTTCAAATATATTATTAAATTGGTGGCTCCTAGTGAGTACAAGATCACTGATCACAGAGATATAAAACTAGTGATTCCTAGAAGGTGTTAAACGACTGGCTACACAGTTATGAAATTGTGGTTCCTAGTAGTAAACAGATTACTGATCACATGTCAAGACATCATGGTTCTTAGTGGTGGAGATGCTACTGGTCATATGTCAAGACATGATGATTCCTAGTAAATTGATCCTATGTCAGGACGTTGTGATTCCTAATAGTAAAGTGACTACAGATCAAAGGTTAAGACATTGTGATGCCTAGTAGTAGAAAGTCTACTGACCACATGCTGAGAAATTAGTGATTCCTAGTGATAAGACTACTGGCCATATTATGAAGTTCCAAATAGTAGACTATTGAACACTAGATTTATGCTTTCTAATAGTAAGACTATTATTGGCTTCAAAGTGATAGGTTGGACCAAATATATTTGGGTGCCTAATTCGGTTGATGACATTCTAGGAATGTATTTATTGTGATATGATTTTGAGAGTTTCATAATCATTGTGACACAAGGATTTGTTTAAGACTTTGTATAAATTCTACAAAGAAGACCTGATTGTCCGACTCTGTAATGAGGAGGATAATAGAAAGAAAAGAGGGAGTACCTCCTCAGTGAAGGCAAATGTCATTGACCATGGAAAATTTTCTAGGATGAGGAAGAAGCCCCCCCCTCTTTGAACAAGGGCTCTAAGTTGGGGCCAAGGGGTGGTGTTGCAAAGAAGCTGGCATACAAGCCACAGGAACCTGGTTATCAGTTCTTTGGGAAATGCTACAACTGTGGTAGCGAGGGGTTTTAGTTTTACTAGGGCTATACGCCACATCTGCTCCGAGAAGAAGCTATTTACAACTTTCGAGACGGTTACAAATGGTAAGAAATTGTTTATGGGAAAGTCTACTACCTCATTTGTTGAGGGAAAGGTGGTCCTGAAGTTAACCTTAGGAAAAGAGCTAACGTTGAACGAAGTCCTGTATGTTCTGGACATTCGTAAGAATCTTGTCTCTAGGTCTCTTCTCAGTAAACATGTTTTCGCATGGATTTTGAGTCTGACAAGGTCGTTCTGACGAAACACAAGTGTGAAACTTGTGTTGAAGCGAAGTGGACAAGATCCCGTATGAGTTATGGAAAGGCGTTAAGCCTTCTTATAAATTCTTACGAATGTGGGGGTGTCTTGCAATAGTGGCGATTTCTACACCCAAACGGGTTAGGATAGGCCCGAAATACATGGATTGTATATTCATTGGTTATGCACATAATAGTAGTGCATATCGGTTTATTGTATATAAGTCTGAAATTCCAGACATACACAGGAATACCATCATGGAGTCAAGGAATGTGAGAGGGTGATTTATACTCCGGCGTTGGGCCGAGGTATAAACCGAACAGGTTGGGGGCCCAGCAGAGCAGTGGGCCGAGATGATCGACTGTTCACCCGGAGATGGGCTACCAGAACTTGGGCCGGGCAGAGTTTGGACTATGTGCTGCCCCGAACCGTGCAGAAGGTGCTCGGCCAGGAAGTGACCGGTCAGACCAGGATGCTCGGTCTGGGGATTGTCGAGATCAGACAGACCGAGAGGCCGGCGCTCGGAAAGGCGCGGTCAGCCGAGATAGTTGACTGACCGGCGAGAAGACCGACCAACGGAGGATACCGGGCTAAGCTTTGCCGAGATGCCGCCTAGCCCGGTCCTTCATTCGGTTATCCGGTCGGGCGCTTAAGGTATGAAGCATGGTATGACCGAGGTAGGGCAGCTCGGCTGCCGAGCTCCAGCTATGCTGGCAGGCAGTTGAGAGCAGGTGATGAACGGCATGGTTTAAGCTGACAGATGGGATAGCAGAGCCACGTGTTAAGAGATGACAGGGAGTGGATATGGGGCACAGAAGGTATATAAGCCTGTCTGCGCCCCCCATACGGGAGACACGAACATATCTGTAAGAAAATCCTTACACTCAAACACTCTCTCCCTTCTCTCTATTCCCTCTAAGGTGTGTGCTAACTTGACCGTCGGAGGGTTTTTCCGGCCACACACCGCCGGGTAGCTCACCATTACATGCTCGCAGGTGATCGGACATCGACGGAGCTCGGAAGAAAGGAATACGGGCACGCCAGAATATTTGCTCCCCGTACAATTGGCGCCGTCTGTGGGAAACTTGACAGACAAAACCTTGTCTTCCAGGTTCGTCTGATCGCCGTCCATGGCGAACAACGACGAGTTCCCGTTGTCCGCCATCGATGGAGCCACCCCGGAGTATACCCGAAGGAGAGAGGGACCACCTGCCGTCCATCCAATGGCTGAGTTGGGGACGCCCACTGGAGGACAGTCAGGAGACGCGCGGGACAAGCGCGGAAGGAGTCATGGGCATTCACGGAGTCCAGACGGTCACCGGCGGAGAGACTCACACGCCAGGCGACTGGAAAGCAAGTTAAGGGACCAAGACGCTGTCATCAGGCGGATGGCGGCGGAGATGGAGGATCTTAAACGGCATGTCAAAGGGAAAGGTGTAGCTGGAGTGGGAGACCACAGTGAGCGCACCCTATCCCGCCGTTCAGGCGGACAGAGCCAACGACATACTCAGTCCATATCTATCACCAGAAGTTACCAGGTTGGTGATTCCGACGTGCGTGCAGAAAAGTCCAGCGCGCAAGACAGCACCTACAAACCCTCACGTCCGGCGACGACGTCGAGGTATTCTTATTCAGCTCAGTCAGAGGACTTACGGGCAGTATTAAGGGAGCGGGCTCGCCGGCGCGAAGCTCAGAGAATACCTGCTTTCCAGCGGCTCTCCTACGGGGTTCATGCCAGCGAGGAGGTCGGAATGCCTCCACCCCGCCAGGCAGTGCCGATATTCGAAGATACAGACTTGGCAAGGTTGAATGCCACTCCTTTCTCCCTGGAAATAGAAACAACGCCGCTTCCAGCGGGCTTCCATCAGCCTAAGTTCACACTATACGACGGGAAGACCGATCCGTACATGCATGTGAGCCACTTCCGACAGGTTATGGCCGGACATCGGCGCAATGACGGACTTATGTGCCTAATCTTCCCGTCAAGTTTAGGCGAGCTGGGCTTAAAGTGGTTCGAGAGGTTGCCGGAAGGGAGTATACAAAGGTGGCATCAGTTGGCCGAGGCGTTTGTTACGCGCTTCAAAACCAACACAAAAACACCCAAGGAAGTTGATCACTTGCTGAGTGTCAAGATGGAACCGTGCGACACACTGAAGGCGTACAACTCAAGGTATTGGGAAACCTTCAACGAGATCTTAGACTGCCCGGTCAACCTTGCTATCACGCAGTACAAGCGCGGTCTCCCGGTCGGACATAGACTGCGGGACTCGCTTACCATGCACCAACCGACTTCCATGGGCCAGCTCATGCAGCGCATCAACGAGCACATCCGAGTAGAGGATGATGCGTCGGCTTCCACCGTGAAGGCCACTCCGGTCGGAACAGACAAGAAGACAGCAGGCAAGGTGCACGCAGTTGGGCAAGAGTCCAGCCGCTCAAATGACCGGGCAGAGGAATCAGACCGAGGTTCGAATCGAAACAACCGGGGTAGAGGACGTCGGAACGACCGGGATGACTACCCCCGTGATGACGTTGAGGACGCAAACAGGAGAATGAAGGCAAGGACTGGCATAACCACGGTCTTTAAGATTCCAATCTATCGCATACTTAGCGAAATCCGAGACGAGGAGTATGTCCGGTTTCCTGCTAAGTTGGGCGATGGACAAAAGGGGTACAACCCGCGGTATCGTTGTGCGTTTCACCGGGAGAGGGGCCACCGGACTGAGGATTGTTTGCCTTTGCGACAACATTTGGAAGAATTGGTTGCGGCCGGGCATCTGGACCTTTACATTGATGGCGGAGTGAAACCAAATCAGGCTCCGGTTGATCCCAGGGGACAGGACGACCGAGATGCACCACCACAAGGAGTCATTAATGTCATCCACGGCATCGTGGAACCGGAGCGTGTCTGCGAACTCCGGGGCATGATCAAGAAGGCAGAGCACATGAGGGAAGTTTTGTCAGTACAGCCTGCCATCAAAAGGGGGAAGACAGAGGAGAAAGACGTGATCAGTTTCACCTCAAGGGATTTAGAGCGTATCCAGACGCCGCACAACGATGCTCTTGTCGTAACACTACGCGTCAAAGAATTTGATGTTAGACGGATCTTGATCGATCAGGGAAGCTCGGTCGAGATCATGTATTATGATGCGTTCAAACAGCTCAAACTTCGTGAGACAGACTTGGCACCGGCCACTTCGCCACTGGTTGGATTTAACTCGCAGCCGGAGTGGCCATTGGGAAAGATTATCCTGCCGGTCAAAGCGGGATCCGTGGTCCAGCAAGTGGAGTTTTGGGTGCTACAAGTGCCTTCAACATACAACCTTATCCTTGGAAGAGGATGGCTTCACGCCATGCAAGCCGTAGCATCGACCTACCACCAGGTGATGAGATTCCCCTCGGCTATGGGGGCAATCGAGGAGATTTGGGGTGATCAGGTCATGTCCAAGCAGTGCTTCGTGGCGGTCAACGGGAGCCGGGCTGCCAAAGGATTCGTTCAAATGATCGAGGGACCGGAGGACCAGAGTGTCTTGGATGATGTAGGCACCAAAGTAGAAGACAAGGCAGTTGAAGAATTAGTTGAGGTGCGGATTGATGCCGAGCAGCCGGACAGGTTCTTCTTGCTCGGTTCAAGTCTCTCGGCCATGGAGAGAACCGAGATGATCGAGTTTTTAATGGCGAACATCGAAGTTTTTGCATGGTCGCCCTATGACATGCCTGGTCTTGACCCAAGCTTTATCTGCCATCACCTCAATGTCTTCCCTGGAGCAAAGCCAGTCATCCAGCGAACAAGGCGATCGGCGCTACATCACGCCGAGGTAGTAGCAGAGGAGGTAAAGAACTTGCTTGAGGCACGAGCAATACAGGAAGTGCACTACCCTCGGTGGATTTCCAACACGGTAGTGGTGCCCAAGAAAAATGGAAAGTGGCGAGTTTGTGTCGACTATAAGACAGTCAACCGAGCTTGTCCAAAAGACAGCTTCCCTTTGCCGCGCATTGACCAGCTAGTGGATTTGACGGCTGGACACAGTCGGCTCAGTTTCTTGGATGCATACCGCGGCTATCACCAGATTGCCATGCATGGGCCTGACCAAGAAATCACCTCTTTTACGACTCCAAGGGGACTCTTCTGCTATCGAGTTATGCCCTTTGGTTTGAAAAACGCCGGGGCAACCTTTCAGAGGATGGTGACCAAAATGTTCGCTCCTTTGCTCGGCCGGACAATGGAGGCTTACATCGATGATATGGTGGTAAAAAGCCGACATGAGTCAAACCATCTGTCCGACTTAGCCGAGATGTTCGCCATTCTTAAGAAGCACAAGCTGCGCTTGAACGCCTCGAAGTGTACCTTTGGCGTGGGATCCGGGAAATTTTTGGGATTCTTAGTCACGAACCGAGGCATCGAAGCAGACCCTACTCAGATAAAAGCCGTGCAAGAATTGAAACAACCTAGCTCGGCTAAGGACGTACAGCATCTGGCCGGTATGGCCGCCGCGCTTAATCGATTTATAAGCCGGTCATCAGATCGCTGCCGCCCTTTCTTTCAAGCATTGAAGTCAAAATTCTCATGGGATGACGAGTGTGACCGAGCTTTGGCTGAGCTCAAGGATTATTTGTCTTCCCCGCCGCTGTTGGTTACACCAGAGCCCGGTGAGGAACTCTACCTTTACCTTGCCGTCTCCCAGCACGCAGTAAGTGCGGTGTTAGTCCGGGCTGAAGGAATTAAGCACCTCCCAATTTTTTACGTAAGTAAGACCCTTCTGCCGGCTGAGACGCGGTACTTGCCGCTGGAAAAACTAGCGTTGGCACTGATGACGGCTTCGAGGAAATTGGCACATTATTTTCACGCCCATACCATCGTCGTACTGACCGAGTTCCCTCTCAAGGCCTTGTTTGAGCGCGCAGACTTTTCCAGCCGAATATTAAAATGGGCGGTCGAGTTGGGACAGTTTGATGTGAAGTTCCAGCCGCGCACCGCAATCAAAGCCCAAACCTTGGCCGATTTTGTTGCCGAGTTCTCACCTGGCACTCATCCGGTATGCCCGGTCGTCATTGCCGGGGCAGATGATGAGACGCCCACAATGCCAACCGAGGAACTACTATCTGCAGAAGGTCGCGCCGCGGAGTTAGCGCGCACCATCGAAATTCCCTTAGTTTGCACGGTAATACCTCCCGGTGTTGCGATGACGGAGTTGTGTATCACCAACCCATCCACTCTGTCCGGTACCGCATCACCAAGGGGGGAAGGAATGGTTCCACACAGCTCAGAACTTGATGATTCGCCTACGGACTTGGGCATTCGGAACCAACTTGCTGAGTCCGGTGCCGAATCCTCAAGGGGGGAAGGAATGGTTCCAGGCAGCTCAGAACCTGCGGCCGGCTTCACACCGCAACCTGGTGTTTCGCCTACGGACTTGGGCATTACGGACCAACTTGCTGAGTCCGGTGTCGAATCACCAAGGGGCACTGACTTTGAACCGGTCAACACCAAACTTGACACCGCACAGCCGAGCAGTTGTGATCCCATTGCCCTTCGCAACTCTCAGGACCCATCTGACTGCTGGAAGCTTTTCGTGGGAGACATGTGGAAGCTTTTTGTTGACGGAGCGTCCAACCGCCATGGTGCCGGCCTAGGTATTGTTCTTATATCCCCGGACGGCCTAACCATAGAGCATTCTATCACACTCGGCTTCCCGGCATCTAACAACGAGGCTGAGTACGAGGCGCTTCTTGCTGGGCTTAAGAGCGCAATCCAAATGAAGGCTGCCGAGCTTCTGGTATATAGTGATTCCCAGCTTGTGGTTAATCAAGTTTCCGGGATTTATGAAGCGAAGGACGACAGGATGGCGAAGTACCAAGCTCTGGTCAGGGACCATATCAAGCAGTTTGAGGCAATCAGAGTCCAGCAAATTGGCCGAGAAGAAAACAGCCGGGCTGATGAACTCGCCGGCCTCGCTTCCATGGTAGATAGCACATCTCCAAACCCCCTGCTGATTGACTTTCTTCCGCGGCCAAGCATTGAAAACGCCGGGCAGACGGATGTACTCTGCGCCGAGCTAGGTCCTTCATGGATGGACCCATTGATCTCGTTCCTCAGAGACCGGACTCTTCCAGCGGACAAGAAAGAAGCACACAAAATCCGGGTGAAGTCCGAGCGGTTTTGGCTCTCTCCATCAGGCGCGTTGTATAAGAAGTCCTTCACCGGTCCTTATCTCAAGTGCGTGCACCCGAACAGTGTGGAGGCCTTCCTGTTTGAAATTCATGAAGGCAGTTGTGGCAGCCACGTCGGGGGACGGTCCTTGGCTTACCGAGCTATTTCGCAGGGATACTGGTGGCCGTGCATGCAGGCCGACGCCCAAAAATATGTCCGCAAGTGCGAGAAATGCCAAAAATTCGCTCATCAGATCCACCAGCCTGCCAGGGAACTTCTTCCCCTCACCAGTCCTTGGCCTTTCGCCATGTGGGGGCTAGATATAGTGGGACCGTTGCCAACAGCACCGGGCAACCGGAAATTCTTCATCGCGGCCACAGATTACTTCACAAAGTGGGTTGAAGCTGAGCCCTTGGCAACCATCAAAGAAAAAGACGTGAAGCGATTTGTCTGGCAGAACATTGTCACGCGGTTTGGCGTCCCGAAGATTTTGATCTCTGACAACGGTACCCAGTTTGACGGTCGCCTATTCAGAGGATTCTGTGAAGATCTAAAGATAGAATTCTACAACTCCACCCCGGCCTACCCGCAGTCCAATGGTCAAGCCGAAGCATCAAACAAGACTATACTGGATGGGTTGAAGAAACGGTTGGAAAAGGCTAAGGGCAAGTGGGCTGAAGAATTACCGAGCGTCCTTTGGGCATATCGAACAACCCCGCGACGTTCGACCGGGGAAACTCCGTTTGCTTTGGCTTATGGCATGGAGGCGGTCATACCCTTGGAAGTTGAAATGCCCACCCTCAGAACTGAGAGTTTTGAGCCCGAGCTAAATGCCGAGGCTATTGCCTTGGAGTTGGACTTAGCGGAAGAGCGCCGGGAGAAAGCCCTCATCCATGTTGCCGCTTACCAACAAGAGCTCTCCAAGAAGTATAACAAGACAGTGCACCCCAGACCGTTCAAAGTTGGGGATTGGGTTTTGAGGAAAATTATGGGCAACACCCTGGTGCCAGGAGAAGGCAAACTAGGGGCAAATTGGGAAGGACCTTACAAGATCACTGGTCTGGCGGGCAAGGGGGCTTACCACTTGGAGGATCTAGAGGGAAGAGCCATACCCCGGCCATGGAATGCGGCCAACTTGAAATTGTATTATTTTTAAGCTTTTTACTTTCCTCTTTTTTGTAAAGCAATTTTTTGGCTTGCAAAGCAGAATGTAATTCTTTTTGTCAAACTATAGAAGTCATTTTGCATTAGCACTCGGATTGTTCTTTTAATGTTTAAAACCGAGATGATTTGCTCCG
The DNA here is from genome assembly GCF_055761805.1 of Camellia sinensis. Classification (NCBI taxonomy): domain Eukaryota; kingdom Viridiplantae; phylum Streptophyta; class Magnoliopsida; order Ericales; family Theaceae; genus Camellia; species Camellia sinensis. The sequence goes on from NC_138962.1 coordinate 31,822,547, forward strand.
GTTGGAAGAGTTGGTGTTTTGTCCAACTTAGGATCCCCAACCGAGATGATTTGCTCCGGTTGGAAGAGTTGGTGTTTTGTCCAACTTAGGATCCCCAACCGAGATGATTTGCTCCGGTTGGAAGAGTTGGTGTTTTGTCCAACTTAGGATCCCCAACCGAGATGATTTGCTCCGGTTGGAAGAGTTGGTGTTTTGTCCAACTTAGGATCCCCAACCGAGATGATTTGCTCCGGTTGGAAGAGTTGGTGTTTTGTCCAACTTAGGATCCCCAACCGAGATGATTTGCTCCGGTTGGAAGAGTTGGTGTTTTGTCCAACTTAGGATCCCCAACCGAGATGATTGCTCCGGCTGGAAGAGTTGGTGTTTTGTCCAACTTAGGATCCCCAACCGAGATGATTTGCTCCGGTTGGAAGAGTTGGTGTTTTGTCCAACTTAGAATCCCAACCGAGATGATGTATTCCGGTTGGAAGATTTAGTGTTTTATCCAACTTTGGATTCCCAACCGAGATGAAGTACTCCGGTTGGAAGAGTTGGTGTTCTGTCCAACTTGGGATTCCCAACCGTGATGAAGTACTCCGGTTGGAAGAGTTGGCGTCTTGTCCAACATGGTATCTTGTCCAAACTTAGCAACAACCGAGATGGATATTTCGGTGCGTGAATTTGTTTTGTTATGGACTCCGGTCGACCAAGTGTTCAAATGATAAGTCGTACTGAGATAGTTTGCTGAAGACGGAATTAATTACTACCGGGCAAACACTTGGCGAAAATTCAAAATTTTTCATTGATAAAGAAATTCATTACAAAAGGTGGGGACAAAGCCCGGTTACATCAAGTGTATTGAAAGCAAAAATACAAAGAAAAGAAACCTAAACTAAGGGGGAAAGATTGGCGAACTCATCCTCGGCAGCATCAGCATCAAGGTCAACAGCTTGGCTTGCTTCTTGAGCGCCGGGCTCATCGTTGCCGGGCTGTTCAGGCACCTCGGCCTCTTCTTCCTCAGAATCTGTGTCATCCTCTCCATCTTCAAGTCCTTCCTCGGCCTCCGCTTGAAGCGCAGTAAATACATCATTTGCATATGGCACGAGGTAGACCGGTAGTGAAGCTTTGGGAGGATTGGCAAAAACGTCGGTGTCAGAGCCCTGGCCGAGGTGTTCACAAGCAGACTTCCAACCGGCCTTGAAGTAGATGTCTTGTGTTGCAAACACCTGCTTCTTATAGCTCTCCTCGGCCTCGTTGAACCCGGCCTTGTTGGCAGCCCGGCAAGCCTTTTTCTTCGCCTTCTTCAAAGCGTCAACCTCGGCCTGAAGCTCACTTTGTTTTTTCTCGGCTGCGCCCAGCTGACCGAGCAGTCTATTATTGTCATGGTTGGCCATTTCGAGAGAAGCTTTAGCCCGGCCGAGCTCGGCTTGGAGGCTTTCAACATGGCTCGCAGTGTCGTTGGCTTTCTGCCTAAGCCGGTGGATGCGCTCTAGGACCAAATGTTGTTTTTGAATGGCCTGCAAAAAGAAGCAAAGTACATCAGAAAGGGGACCGAGCAAGAAGGACCGAGCAAACACCTGTGAAATGTTAAAAAGAACGCCGACTTACCCTGGCCATCGACTTCACAGAAGATTTTACCAGCCGGGTGTCAGGGACGTGGTCACTGCCTACCACGTCGCCCGGTAGGAGAAATGCTTTGGAGAGATCGAAGGCAAGCAAATGTTCTTTGTCTGCCTTGATCGATGCAGTCGCCGGGATGTCCTGTCCCCGGTGCTTCAGCTGAGGACGCCAAGCGGGCACGGGAGCAGGAGTTTCAGCAGGATGCTCGGTTGTCAGCTCGGTGACGAGCTCGGCGGAGGGATCTGCCCTTGGCCTTTTTCCAGCCCGGCGCGCTTCTCTGGCGGATTGCACGGCAGCTGGAGTCGGAGAAGCAAGGGCTACGACGGCTGCACTCGATTGACCGGCAGCCGGGGAACGGGTGGTGACGCTCGGTATCTCGGCTGAGGTCGCGGTTAGAAGGTTTTTGATCCGAGATCTTTTGGCCATTTCTTGCTCGTCAGTTAACCGGATTAATGGGACGTCTGGTAGTGTTGGATCGGGAGGTGGCGAAGGAGCTCTGAGGAAGTCAGTTACTCTACTCCGGCGCGGAGCAGAATATCTGTAAGACGGTGTGTAGCCGAGCAATTCGTTGCAGTCTCGGTGACGGTACCTAAGCACGGCCCGAATTGCCTCGACGTTGGGGAATTGGTAGTTGGCTTGCAAGGCCTGGATAGCTGTAAAAGAAACAAGGAAACCGGTTAGTAGAACTAAAGAATAAAGTTAACCGAGCAAGTTTGAGTGGCTTACATGAAGAACCGAAGTCCTTGCTTATGAACCAGCCCGGCACCTCGGCTGTTTCGTAGTTGCCGGACACCCAGAAGAAATCATCATCGTGCATATCTTTGTCCGGGGTGCCGGTTACGATTTTTTCCTTGCCCGGTCTTATTTTCAAGTAGTAAGCCAGGCCGTCACCGGTGTGGCCCATAGTGTATTGCCTTAATATCTCGGCTAGGCCTAAGTTGGCGCCCAGCCGTTGGTTCAATTCGTGTACGCCGTTGATTATTCTGTATGTGTTGGTGGACACCTGTGTGGGTGCCAGCCCGGTTCGGCGGAGGAACTCGGTTATGAGAGGGTTGAGTGGGAAACGAAGACCCCCTTCAACGATGGATAGCACGGTGAAGGGGCATTCCTCCCTACCCCAAGGCGTGGTCTCTTCTTCGGCCAGCTCGAGATGGACGTCGGCCGGGACGCCGTAGTCCTCTCTGAAAGCGGCTAGCGCGGCCGGAGTATCCACAAGGAAGCGGAACTTCCCCATTTGTGGCCGACTTACTATAGCCCGGTTGATGGGTTGGGCACGGTGATAAATTGCTGCAGCTCGGTCCTGAGAGGTTCAGGAATGACAGGGATCCCCTTGGACTCTGCAGGAAAAGGATGGTAAGTGTAAGTGTGTGGTTTCGCTAAGAGAGCTAGACTTCAGCTCGGTCGGTAAGGGGGCCAAACTACCTCGGTTGTCTGATTAAGGAGCTCGGTCGCCCAAGCAGACCTGATGTTAGCCCGGTTAAGCGACCAAGCCTTTAGGTTATCTCGGTTTTTGCCATGATTGGAACAAACACGTTGTTTGCCCGGTTTGGCTAACTTTTCGGATCAAAAGAAGGCCCAGAGCCCGGTTCACCCCAGTTCTTCGATGTTCTTCAGGAAGACGAAGAACACCAAGAACAGTGGGAGGTTTAGGACGTTTTCTATGGTCTAAGCCCTAAAAGCTATGTTTTCGGGTCCTAATGTGTGCAAAATAAGAGTAAATAGCAACATAAGAGAGATTGGACATCTTACCTGTGAAGGGCCGAAGGTGTTCTTCCCAAACACGAAGAATGGCAGGTTGGCAGTCGAGCTTGGGTCTGAGAATCGACAGAGATGGATGCAGCAGTAGAGGAAAAATGGAACTGGGGGGGCAAGTTTGTATGGGCGTTAGAGACCGCCCAAATTCAAAATTCTGGCAAAAACGGCGGGTTGGCTGCCCGATGACCAATGGCAGACCGCCACGTGTCACCATTTATGGCTTTGGCAGGACTGAAGCGACGGGTTGAAAAGACGAAGAGCCAACCGAGCTACTTTCAACGAGAAAAGGTCAGCCGAGGAACATAACCGGTCAAATCTGCGGACAATTGCGTCAACTAGCTCGGTCGAAGCTTGGCATCTTGACGACCGGATAAACGTTATCTCGGACGAGGTGAATAATCCCAGTCACGCTTCCGCGGACGGGATTAAGGGGCAATTGAGAGGGTGATTTATACTCCGGCGTTGGGCCGAGGTATAAACCGAACAGGTTGGGGGCCCAGCAGAGCAGTGGGCCGAGATGATCGACTGTTCACCCGGAGATGGGCTACCAGAACTTGGGCCGGGCAGAGTTTGGACTATGTGCTGCCCCGAACCGTGCAGAAGGTGCTCGGCCAGGAAGTGACCGGTCAGACCAGGATGCTCGGTCTGGGGATTGTCGAGATCAGACAGACCGAGAGGCCGGCGCTCGGAAAGGCGCGGTCAGCCGAGATAGTTGACTGACCGGCGAGAAGACCGACCAACGGAGGATACCGGGCTAAGCTTTGCCGAGATGCCGCCTAGCCCGGTCCTTCATTCGGTTATCCGGTCGGGCGCTTAAGGTATGAAGCATGGTATGACCGAGGTAGGGCAGCTCGGCTGCCGAGCTCCAGCTATGCTGGCAGGCAGTTGAGAGCAGGTGATGAACGGCATGGTTTAAGCTGACAGATGGGATAGCAGAGCCACGTGTTAAGAGATGACAGGGAGTGGATATGGGGCACAGAAGGTATATAAGCCTGTCTGCGCCCCCCATACGGGAGACACGAACATATCTGTAAGAAAATCCTTACACTCAAACACTCTCTCCCTTCTCTCTATTCCCTCTAAGGTGTGTGCTAACTTGACCGTCGGAGGGTTTTTCCGGCCACACACCGCCGGGTAGCTCACCATTACATGCTCGCAGGTGATCGGACATCGACGGAGCTCGGAAGAAAGGAATACGGGCACGCCAGAATATTTGCTCCCCGTACAGAATGCATGTTTCTTTGAAGACATTTTTCCTTGCCGAACCTAAGAAGGGGTTCCGAGGTTTTGGAGCAATTTGGTGAGCTTGCTAGTGATGATGATCATTTTGATGATCAAGTTGAGAATCAAGGTGATGATCAGCCTAGAAGGAGTAAGAGGGCTAGGATGTCCAAGTCTTTGATCCAGACTTCTTGACTTATATGGTTGAGAACGAACCTCAAACTTTCTACGAAGCTGTGACTTCTCATGAGAGTCCTTAATGGAAAGAAACGATCAAAAGTGAGATTGACTCCATCTTACAAAACCGCACCTGGGAGTTGGTAGATTTACCTCCAGGTTGTAAGCCTTTAAGCTGCAAATGGATTTTTAAAAGAAAGATGGAGGCTGATGGGTCAATTGAAAAGTATAAGGCGAGGCTCGTTATCAAAGGGTACAGGCAACGAGAAGGTCTAGATTACTTTGATACGTACTCACCTGTAACTAGGATAACATCCATTCGCATGGTGATTGCGTTAGCAGCTTTGCGCAATATGGAGATACACCAGATGGATGTAAAGACAGCTTTCTTAAATGGGGATTTGAGTGAAGAAATCTATATGGAGCAACCTAAAGGGTTTTCAGCTCCAGGGCAAAGCAAGAAAGTCTGTAAACTTGTCAAATCATTGTATGGTTTGAAGCAAGAGCCTAAACAATGGCATAAGAAGTTTGACAACGTAATATTGTCAAGTGGGTTTTCAACGAATGTGACATGTGTGTTTATGTCAAAGACACCGACAGAGGTTATGTCATTTTGTGTCTATATGTTGATGATATGCTCATTATAGATAGTTATGATGAAATGATTAAAACTACCAAGAAGTTGTTAAATTCTAAGTTTGACATGAAGGATATGGGCATTGCAGATGTTATTTTGGGAATTAAGATTACTAGAACATCTGGCAGAATTGTACTTTCTCAGTCTCATTATGTTGATAAGATACTTGAGAAGTTTAGTGGATCAGATACGAGTGTGTCATCGACACCTGTAGACTTAAGTCTATATTTTACCAAGAATAATAAAGAGAGTGTCTCTCAGTTAGAATATTCTCGGGTAATTGGAAGTTTAATGTATCTGATGAGTTGTACAAGGCCGGATATAGCTTACTCGGTTAGCCGGCTTAGTAGATACACTAGTAATCCCGATGCTTCTCATTGGAAGGGCATTGTGCGGGTGTTAAGGTATTTATGCTACACTCAGGATTATGGGCTGTATTATAATCGATATCCAGTGGTGCTTGAAGGCTATAGTGATGCGAATTAGATATCAGATATAAAAGACTCCAAATCCATTAGTGGTTATGTGTTTATCCTCGGAGGGGCAGCCGTGTTTTGGAATCTTCCAAACAAACGTGTATATCTAGATCAACGATGGAATCAAAGTTTATTGCTTTTGATAAAGCAATGGAAGAAGCTAAATGGCTTCGCCATTTTCATTGAAGATTTTCCATGTTGGTCTAAACCTGTGCTGCTATTTGTATTCATTGTGATTGTCAATTTGCAATTGGTAGGGCACAGAGTAATATGTATAATGGAAAGTCTAGACATATCCGTCGTAGACATATTTCCATACAACAACTACTCTCAAATGGAGTTGTCTCTTTAGACTTTGTAAAGTCTAAAGGACAACATTGCGGATCCGCTAACCAAAGGGTTAAACGAGTGTTGGTCGAGACGTCGTGAAAAAGAATGGGGTTGAGGCCTTTGGAAGTTACCGGAATGGAAACCCAACCTAGTTGACTGGAGATCCCAAGATCTAGGTTCAATGGGACAACCTAATTGCGTGTAACGGTGGTATGTCAATGAGGAGGTTAAACCTCCAGCCATTCTTTTTATCAGTGATACCTGCAAGTGTAGAGGTTAAGCTGAGCTTTTAATGACTTTAGTGTGTTAAGCTGTTGAGCTGAGTCTAGCAGGATACTCAAGTAGAGTCACCTATGTGAGTGTGAAGTGGGGCCGCTTCTAGAAGAATTGGGCAGGCCAAGATTCTTTGAAACCACTCGCTGAACTAGGCTAGTGCCCAAGGCCATACAGGGCACACCAGTGAAAACATAATGGTGGTAGGAGTAATTCCTACGTGAGATCTATTGTCTCAGTTTACATAAACGGCAGAGCAGTTCAAGATGTCATATTCACTGATCAGCCAGTAAACTCGATAGGTTTTCACTAGGAGAGGTTCAAAGCCAAAAACTACCTTCTCTGATGTCGGGGTTAGTCCGTCGTCCTCTCTCTCCGAGTCATTATTGTTGATTGGTGTCCGTTTGTTGAGTCATTCAGTCAATTTTTATTCATATGGGGGATTGTTAGAAAAAATGATTTTTTGGTGACTTTAATTTAATATTAAAGTGTGGTGACTTTAATTAAATATTAAAGTGGGTTCCAATCATCTATTGTGTTGGGTCCAAGTGGGCCAAAAACCATTGAGAATTGAATAAGAAATTGCCTCATGATGTTAGATTCATGAATGAGATTTTAAGGGTATTTAAATCATATTTCTTGGCTAAAGGGTGTGAACCCGTTGGGCATCCAAACTTTTCATCTTTCTGGAAAAGGGTTATGGATCCTGGTTAATGGGGCTTTAATGACCAGCCATAAAGGCTGATGGCTCTTCCTCTCTCCCCTATACATGTATAAATTGAGACCCTCCTGTCAAATCTCCATATAGAAATTTTTTGTTTCCGTTTTACAAGTCAGTTTGCCAGAAAGTTTCTACTGTAAGAGAGTGCTACCACTGTTTTTGTTCGCTAAGCTAGACAGAAAGTGCTTCTGCCGTAGTTGGTTTTGACCGTCGTATTCTGGGAGACAGACGCCGGGATTCCTCAAACACTCGACCCGTGAGGCGGCAAAATCTGTTTTAAGGAAACTGCTACCGTGCAGGTTTTGGTTTGGTTTCTTTACCATTTTATTGTTTTGTGTATTTCTATTGAAATTTAGTTGTAATTATCAGCATATGTTCTTGGTATATAATTTTGATTTCTTTATAAATCTATTTATTTAATTTCACAATTTGAACAACACAAATTTCTCATAAAAAATTCCATAATCAAGTGTACCTTGAATGTATCTCAACACTCTTTTTGCAACCCCAAAATGAATTTGGCTTGGACTGTGCATGAATCGAGACAATAAACTTGTAGCATACATGATGTCTGGTCTTGTAGCAGTTAAGTACAACAAACTTCCAACCAAACTTCTATAACAAGATGCTTCAGCTTCTTTGCTTCCATCTTCCTTTGACAACTTTTCATTCACAATTAAGGGAGTAACAACTGATTTGCAATTCTTCATTTGGAATTTCTCAAGAAGTGTTTGAGTATACTTCTTTTGGCAAATAAAAACACCACCATTGTTTTGGTAGATTTCAATGCCTTGCCTCTTGATGTACAAAGTTGGCTCACTTTTGCTTCTTTGAAAACCCTTTTCATTGAAGTAAGCATCAATTTCACTATACCATGCCCGGGGTGCTTGCTTTAGGCCATATAAAGCCTTCTTCAACTTGTACACTTTATCTTCTTTGCCTTTGATAACAAAGCCTTGAGGTTGATCAACATACACCTCTTCTTCTAATTTTCCATTCAAAAATGCTGATTTTACATCAAGTTAGTGCAAGAACCAACCCTTTTGAGCCGCCAAAGCAATGATACCTCTAATTGTATCAAGTCGAGCCACAGGAGCAAAAGTTTCTTGGAAATCAGTTCCAGGTTGTTGTGAATACCCTTTTGCCGCAAGTCTTGCTTTGTTCTTTTGAATAGAGCCATCCGGATTGAACTTTGTTTTGAAAATCCACTTCACACCAATTATTTCTTTTTCTTTCGGTTTCTCCACTAGCTCCCAAGTCTTGTTCTTCTCAATCACATGAATTTCATCTTCCATTGCTTTCTTCCATGCTTCATCATTAATTGCCTCTTCAAAATTTTCAGGTTCAACAATGCATAAATTGCATCTTGCATACACATCACTAAGACTCTTTATATTTCTTGGAGTTGAACTTGGAGATGAAGAACTTGAACTTGAAGAAGTTTGTGAACTAGCAATTGGTGACACTCTTTGTGGAGATTCAAGAGTTGTAACATCTTCAACTTGTGGACTTTCCGATTCTTCATTGAAAGCAATGCTTTGATCTTGGACTTTCTTTTTCTTCCAATCAAAAGACGTCTTCTCATCAAAGAGAACATCTCTACAAATAATCACCTTCTTTTGATCCAAACTGAAAAGTCTATAGCCTTTGGATTTCGAGCTATAACCCACAAAGATGCATTTCTTACTATTTTCATCAAGCTTGTGCCTCACTTCTTTTGGAACTTGAGCATAACAAATGCAACCAAACACCTTCAAGTGATTCACCGATGGTTTCCTTCCACTCCAAGTTTCAAATGGAGTTTTGTCCTTAAGACCTTTTGTAGGACATCTATTCATCAAGTAAACTGCTGTATACACGGCCTCACCCCAAAAGTTTTGGGTAGCCCCTTCTCATGTAGCATAGACTTGGACATCTCCTCTATGGTTCGATTCTTCCTTTCCGCACACCATTTTGTTGTGGAGTGTACCCAACAATCAATTGCCTTTCCATTCCAATATCTTCACAAAATTTCATAAACTCATTTGAGTTGTATTCTCTGCCTCTATCACTTCTCAATACTTTCATCAAACAACCACTTTGTCTTTCAACAAGATTTTGAAATTTCTTGAAGATAGAGAAAACTTCACTCTTTTGTCTCATGAAATACACCCAAGTCATTCTAGTAAAATCATCAACAAAGATAATAAAGTATTTGTTACCACCATGAGTTGGTGTATCCATAGGTCCGCACACATTGGTATGGACAAGCTCCAATGGTGCTTTAGCTCTCCATGCTTTCTCCTTTGGAAATGACTCCCGGTGATGCTTTACAAGTGCACAACCTTCACAAATATGTTGCACTTCATGAATGGTTGGCAACCCAAAAACCATATTCTTTTGTTGTAGATACTTCAAGCTTTGAAAATTCAAGTGCCCAAATCTTCTATGCCAAAGCCATGAATTATCAATCACATCCATCTTCGCATCCATCTTCAAAGCCACATTTTTGCTATACCGAAAAATGAGAGGAAAACTTCTATTATTCTCCATCTTGATTTTTGCTACAACTTGGCTTTTCCTCCCTCTGTCAAAATTTTTTCAAAAATCATCTTCAAAGTGAACAAGATATCCATGCTTAATAAGTTGTCCAACACTTAGCAAATTTTGCTCCAAGTCTGGAACTAGGAGAACATCGGAAATGAATCTTGTACCCATCTTGGTTTCTATAGCAATAGTACCTTTTCCTTTTGTTTGGACTAAGGCACCATTCCCCATTTTTACTTAAGAACTGGAGGAAGCATTCATTTTCACAAAAATGCTCTCATCTCCTGTCTCCTGTCATGTGATTGCTACATCCACTATCGAGACACCATACATCCTTGTTTTGATCCGATTCCTTGTGACAAGCATAGAACATGTGCCCTTCATTTTCTTGCTCCTCGGAAAAATTAGCTTGTTGAGTGCTCTTGACATGGTAATCCTTCTTGACATGCCCAAATTTGTTGCAATTGTAACATTTTGGCTTTCCTTGAAACCAACAATATTAATCAACATGATTGCTTCGGTTGCAAATTCCACACTTTTGTTGAGTGGACTCTTCATTTTCCTTTCTTTGAAAATTGGACCTTCCTCTTCCTCTTGCATTTCTTGCTCTTCTGATTGCATTTCTTCTTTTTCCTCAGGAATTAGAGGTACTAACATTAAGCTTGGATTGAAAGGCACTTTCAATTGACTTTTCAAATTGCCTACTCAATCTTTGCTCAAATGTTTTAATTGAACCCATCAAATCTTCAATACTCAAATCAGCAAGATCTTTAGTTTCTTCAATGACAGCAACAATGGGATAGTATTTCTCTGGAAAATTTATCAAAATTTTCTCAACAACTCTTTGATTAGTAATATTATCCCCATAAATTTTCATTTGGTTTACAAGTTCCATAACCCTAGAAAAATAATCCTTCAACAATTCCATATCCTTCATCTTTAAATTTTCAAAATCTCTTTTCAATGATTGAAGTTTGATGGTTCTTACCTTCAAGTTGCCTCTATACTCTTTCTGAGGAATATCCCATGCCTCCTTCACTTTTGTTGCATTGATAATTCTTGGAAAGATTGCTTCTGAAACTCCTTGTTGAATAAAAGAGAGAGCCTTTGAATCCTTCTTCCTTTGCTCTTTTAATTGGTTCTTTTGGGGATTTGTCAAAGCTCCTTCATCTTCAGTTTCCTCGAACCCATTTTCAACAAGATCCCAAAGATCCGTATAGACAAAAATAGTTCTCATTTTCACATACCAAAAATCAAAATTTTCACCATTAAAGATAGGAGTAGATACATTTTGGTTGTTGGGATTCGCCATGGACGTCGGTTTGTTCTTCTTCGGGGCTTGTTTTCCCGTATCCGATCTCTACGCCTAGCTTGCTCTTGACCCAACCAAAGCTCTGATACCACTTATGTTAGCTTTTGATAAAACTCTCTTTAGAATGAACTATATTTTGTATTGAATTTTTCTCACTTATTGATTCATATCCTTTGCCCATAAGCTTACATCCTTTTATATAGAGAAGGTTATACAAAAATTCAATGAATAAGATCTATGAACCTAAACAACCTTGCAATTAACTAGGTACATGAATATAATCTAGACAATGTACTTAATAAATATAAAATACATGAATATAAAGATACATGAATTCAAAGAATGTATGAACTTAATGTATCCAATGCATGCAATGTATCCAATGTATCTAATGTAAATATGGCATTAACTTTAACAGCTTATGCCTTATGCATACCTGAAGCTGTTAATTTGAGCCCATTCTATCCCCACTCCCTTTCTGTCTGGTTGTCCTCTTGATACTCTGGTGCTAAATTTGAATGTGATTTTTTGGTACCCAATTGAGTCTGGTGATATTTTTGCAAGGACCAATATGCACAAATATATATTTTTTAAAAAGAAAAAAATAAAAAATTGTCATTGCTAAGCTGTTTGTATGTAGGAATGGATTAGGTCAGTTGACTGTTTGCAGGAAACATAGAGATTTTGTTCATGTTAGTTTCAAATTAATCATAATTTATCTTATGGAGTTTGCATATATAATTTATTACCTTTTGTGTAGAGGTTGGCTTGACCATCTTGTTTTGCTATGTATACCATTGGTTGCAGGCAAAATTGCCCTTGGAATTTTAGGTCTGCTTACCAGTTGGATATGACTTGGAATGTTAAACTGGTCAAGTTATTAATTCCGCTACAGCGTATTTCTTTGTCTCTTTATTTTTTTCCTTTTGCTTTGCATTTTGGGCTATACTCATAGCCGGTTTATACTACCATAAAATATTTTAAGAAGTTTTTTGTTTTATAGTTTACTTATCACTACAATAAAACTAACTATTTATGGCATCATGTTTATGGCATGCATTAAATGCATGTCGTAGTTAGTACATTCTACGACATTTTTTTTTTGCAAGCCGTTAATGTTTTGTCAATAATAGCATACATACTATGTATGTCGTTAATTCATATATTTATAACATGTAAAAGTATGCCGTAAAAAATATATGTTTTTACGACTTACAAAAATATGTCGTAAAATATTTGCACTGAAGACAGCATACATTTCATATTATAAAATAGTATAACTTTATACGACATGCTAACGAATGTCGTGAAAACTTGTACAAAAAAATTTAATTTTGTTGTAGTGTATAGTCCCTTCTATTTGCCATTTCCAGGAACCTGTGAGCTTTAATTGAGTTAGTAATGGCTAGTTCTCAGCTTTGATATTGCCTTCTGAATCCTCCGAACAAAGTGGTACGCATATGGAAGCTTCAAACATGAACTCAGCTTAACCACCTTCGCAGCAGAGCCGAAAATCCTCATATGGACCTGTGGCTATTCTATGGGACATTGAGAACTGTCCTGTTCCAAGTGATGTACGCCTCGAAGATGTGGCTAGCAACATAAGAATGGCATTGTGGGTCCATCCTGTAATCAATGGAGCTGTTGCATTGTTCTCTGCATATGGGGATTTTAATGCCTTTCCCAGGCAACTGAGGGCAGGCTGCAGAGAACTGATGTCAAACTCGTAGATGTACTAAATGGAAGAAAGGATGCTGCTGACAAGGCCACATTGGTTGATATGTTTCTTTTTGCTCTTGACAACCCTCCACCATCTTCCATCATGCTGATCTCAGGCAATGTTGATTTTGCTCCAGCACTTCACATACTTGGTCAACATGGATATACTGTGATTCTTGCCATTCCTTTTACGGTGGGTGTATCATCTACCCTGTGTAATGCGGGCAGGTTTGTATGGGATTGGCATAGTGTGGCTCGTGGGGAAGGCTTTGTGCCTCCCTCTAGGGCTTTAATTCGCCCTCATGGAGGTCTAGCTGAGATTGCTGGGAATCTGATGGGGTGCCAAATCAATGATAACCCAGATGTTCGGAATGAGGAAGCAATTTTATATAGAGGGATCTCACAAAATGTTTACAACTCAAGGGATTTCTCAATGATATCACAGTCTTTATCTGAGTACAATAGTACTTCAATGACCATGCCTTGCTTTCCTTCAACTTTAAGATCACAAAGTCTTCCATCTAGTTCAAATGAAGTATCAGCGGCATCTGCTCCTCGTTGTGACCAGAATGATTTGACATGGGTACAGCCTGGGGATCTAAATGGTTTGAAGGCACAGCTTGGAGGGTGTGTGCCTCTTACCCGTGTTCCTCCCAAATACCAGAAATTTTTTGGGAGGCCTCTTTATGTAGCAAAATATGGGGCATGCAAGCTTGTGAATCTTCTCAAGAAGATGGGCAACATGATAGCAATAGAAGGAAAAGGTCATAAGAAGTTTGTCTACCTTCGAAACTTGAGACCTGGCCCAAGTGCGCCTCCACTACCTCTGGCAAAGAAGGATAAGAAAGGGAAGGAGTCTCAGGAAGAGATCGTTGTTATTATCACAGGTGGTGGATCTTCAGATGAGTTCTCAGATGAAGAAAGGGTAGTAGTTGAAGAACATGATGAATGGGCAGGTGTAGAGAAGACTAATCTGGGTATGTCATCTAGATGTGAAAATGATGACCCAGGTATTGAACAGTTCAAGTATGAGCTACAAGAGATTTTTGTGAGTTATTCCTGTCGAATTTTCATGGGTTCTTTTGAGGCTATATATCAGCAACGGTACAAGAGATCAGTGGGTTACCAGAGATTTGGTGTGAATGATCTGAAGAAGTTATTAGACATGGTGGGAGATGTTGTGGTTTTGCAAGTGGAACCAGGAAGCAACAGGAAGTTTCTGGTTGCTGTTGGTGGCTAGATGAATAGGGCGGCTGCTATTTTTTAAATTTTTTATGTCTTTAACTTAATTAGGGGTCTTTGTAGCTGAGGTATGCTTGTTACTACCCTGTTCCTCTCTCTCTGTATATATATATATATTTCACCCCAATGTTTCATAAAAGATGATAGGAAAAACTAGGAGCATGTATGTTTGTTGTGTATCTGATAGTTTTGAAGGTTTATCCATGTAAGACTTTGTAACAGATCTACTGCCAAAGCATATCTGTATGCAAACTAACATGCCTTTTAACATTTTGTGTTCCCATTACATAAACTGAGATTCTGAACTTGTTTACGTGAACTGGTTTTGAACACCTTTGCTCCAGATTCTGCATTTGGAGGCATTGTTGCTTGGGGTTGGTCCATATTTAACAGTAGTAATGATTGAACTGCACTTGCTTATTGAGATTGTCGTCTTTGATTGTTAATTTATATTTTGTTATCTGGGGATATCAGTACTACAGAAAACTGTGTATACATATATATATATATTTCACCACAAAGTTTAATAAAAGTTGATAAGAAAAGCTAGGAGCATGTGTGTTTGTTGTGCATCTGGCAGTTTTGAAAGTTAATATGTAAGACTCTATAACAAATCAACTACCAAAGCATATATGTACACAAACTAACATGCCATTAACTTTTTGTGTTCTTATTACATAAACCAAGATTCTAAACTTGTTTATGCGAATTGGTTTTGAACACTTTTGCTCCAGATTTTGCATCTGAAGGCATGTTGCATGGGGTTGGTCCATATTTAACAGTTGTAATGATTGAACTGCTATTGCTTACTCAGATTGTTGTCTTTGATTATTAGTTTATATTTTGTTATCTAGGGTTATCAGCACTACAGAAATCTGTGCAGTTGCTTACAGGCATGGTTGTCTTTGATTGTTAATTTATATTTTGTTATCTAGGCATATCAGTATTACAGAAACCTGTGCAGTTTGATGTAGTTGATAACAAAGGCTCAGAATCAAAAAGTGTAGAACACAAATATTTTTTCCTAGAAAGTGTTTCTGTTGAAACAAAAGGAACGTTAGTTCCAAGAAGAGGGAGAGGGGCAAGGAATTTTGTCAATATGTTTGAAGTCAGTACCCTTCAAATGAAAAGTGTCTTCTTTTATCTTCTCGTTTTCTAGTTGTGTTGCATTATTGTAAAAGGAATCTCTTTATTGAAATCTAATGAAAGTCTTTTCTTTCCTTATCTTGTCTGTATTAATATATTTGTTTCTCTTGTCCCTTATCAAAATCTTGGATATATTGAGTTAGCATAGTAGAAGAATATTCGTACCATCAAGCAGTAGTTCAATATGGTTTGTGATGCGATATCTGAAAAGGCATCTAGAGCTGGCTGTTTATTCAGACAACTATGGAAACTCCAATCAGTAGTGCTTTTTTTATGATTTCTTTGCTGGTTTAATCGCTTGGACTTTAGTTGCTTGAGCAGTACATATAACGTATTGTCATTGTACTGATTAACTACTTCAGTGGTCTGTTTTCAGTGTTCCCTAAAAATGGATTGCTCTTTCTTTTTCAAGCTCCTTTGTTTCTTCCTACTTTCAGTTGGCATGTCAGCCGCTCTTGTTACGGATGATCATAGGACGTACATCATCTACGTGGACAAATCAGCTATGCCTTCTCCTTTCCTAGATCATCATAGTTGGTATATGTCAACTCTCTCGTCCCTGTCTTCGCCGAATGTTGTTCTTCCAACCCATCTCTATACCTACAACCATGCCTTGGATGGCTTTAGTGCAATGCTGTGTCAGTTCCAACTTGATCAGCTGGAGAAAATGTCTGGTCACATTGCCTCGTACCCAGAAACATTTGGAAAGCTTCAGACTACACATACTGACGCAGTAGAATACATGGGGACTAGATATCGTTCTAGTAGACGAAAGGAGCTCTCGAATCCACGAGAAAAATAGAACCTTGAATCCACAAGGAAGAGAAAATATCTTAATATTATTGATTGAATGAATAAAAGTTGAATAAACTTGCCCCAATTGGCAGATTTTTCTTCGTGAGGACTGGATCGTAAATCGCCATACTGAAACCTGATATCTTGGCTCCTGGAGTTAATATTTTAGCAGCATATGCACCAAACAGAGAAATTGCGCTGATTGGAGACGACTCTGGCACGTCCATGGCATGTCCCCATGTAGCTGGTATATCAACACTACTAAAAGCGGTCCACAAGGATTGGAGTCCGGCTGCTATCAGATCAGCATTGATGGCCACGACTTACATGATCGACAACACAAACAGCATGATCATTGATATGACCACCGGAGTAGTTGGGACTCCTCTTGATTATGGGTCAAGGCACATAGATCCTGTAAGAGCCATGGACCCAGGGCTTATTTATGACTTGGAGGCTCAAGACTACATCAATTACTTGTGTGGAATGAACTACACAAACCAACAGATCAAGATCATCGCCAAGAGATCAAATTTCAGTTGTGATCAAGCTAGTCTTGATCTTAACTACCCGTCTTTTATGATACTCCTTAACAACACAAGCACTACTACTTATGTCACACCCCAAACCTGGGTACGACCGACCGTAACCCACAGGACTTACTCCAAGGCACACGTAAGCTTATACATGAACCCAAAATCACAAAGAATAAATGTGATGATAGCCCAGAAATAAATAAATCAAAACCCACCAATGACAAGTCACAAGTATAAATGATAAAATCAACCATAACCAACTTCCCAAAATATATACTACATGGAACACAAATGGCTCATAAAATAAAATATTTCTAAATAAAATCTCACCACAATGTATGCACAAAACCAACATAACAAGCTAAAACAAAATAATGAATGTCCTAAAGGTCCATGCAATTGAATCTCCGCTACGCCATGAGTCCACTCTAAATCCTTTTAACACCTGGAAGTGATAAACAACTAAGTCAATTGATAGCTCAGTGAGTAACAACATGGATAGTAAATACAGTTTTAAAAATAAGGTTCAATTCCAAATAAAATATATATCACAGAAACTAGATTGGCATACAATTTGGTAAAGAGAATCTGTTTCAAAAAGAAGGTTCCACAGTTCAACAATTAAAATACTTATGTCTTCCAATAACATGATAAATGGCATTTTCCACTTAAAATATATTACAACATGAACACCAATAATTTTTTGGGCACCAAGAAATAACAAGTAATATGCCACACAGTTCATAAGGCAATAAGCCTTGTTGGATCTAATATCGAACCAAGAGTCATCCTTGGGGTGGAAACGCGGGCCTTTTCTAAAAAAAAATCCAATTGAAGGTCACCTAGCCTAACCTAGGTCTTTTTCTTACAATCATTGAGCACTAGAGTCATCACGGCCCAAATCGGATTTGCTCCCTAGTGGCCAGAGTCACCACACACAGTAGAATAATTTCCCTAGACTAAAATATACAGATGGTCTCAATAATCAATACACATCAGTTTTGCAAAACATGGTAGTTCACCATTATAAACATGAGTCCAAAACAAATAGTTTACAGTATGCCAAGTTCACACATGTTTCAGAAATAATTTGATTCCATTGATAATATAATAATTTATCAAAACAGTTTAGTCTGAAACAACAATTAAATTTTCCAACAGTTCAGGGTAGGGGAACATTTATAAGAATATGTAACATGAAACTACTCACCTGAAAATGAAAGAATATAATCCTCGAATAGAGTATGAAAGTTCAACTAGTGCCCTGAACCAAATATGAAGGCCACGCGTAAATACTAATTTAAAAATTCTAAAGAGAATAATAAACTAAGTACCCCACACTAAAGTGCACTAATACAGTTCAACTCCACTCACCGTTACTCTTAAATAATACCTAAATTCATGTTCTTCAAGGTCTAAATTTACCCAAGACATGGGTTCCGATCGAAACTTAACTAAAAGTAACTTTAAGATAAAACAGAATTTTAAACAAGTTTTCCCAATCTATTCGCTAACTTTGAAAATTAAAAACCCACTCCATGCTATTCGAAAAATTCCAAAACCCTCCAGATATCAACTAATATATCCTAAGTTTGAAACCCAATTGGTTTTACTTGATTTGCTTGTCAAAATAATTATTTACAATTAATTATATCCAAACAGGTTGTTTCCTGCAGCACTTTAAAGAAATTGACGGTTCTCTTAGTATACATGAGCAATCAATGCAAGGCCAAAAATGTAAGAAACTAGACTCGTAACCGGTTCTAATGACACTAATTTGATAATTTTCGGATTTATACCCAAAGAGAACAACACTTCTGAAATTACTGTTTTACGCCTATTTTCTGGACAGATTTGAACGCACCAGTTAATATAGATTTTGACTCCCAAAAATTATGAGAAAATTCCGATATGCAATTCAATATGTAATTAATCTACTATAAAAATTTCAGTTCAAAATTCATCCGTTTGATATGATTCCTCGATTTTTAAAGTTTGTGATTCTGTGTAGAATTCTTATCTAACGACTTTATCTCCTTAATTCGTTTTAAAATTTTGCATGATAATAATATACACAGAATACTATCCCAATCAGCCAAATATTTCATAGCCATGCCCAACACATGTACTTACTTCACTGATTTGACCCATCAACTACGGAGCAACTCACAAGAAGAAGAAAAAGATAGTGAGGGAATAAAAAAATAAGGGATTTACCTTGCCAATGACCACCAAAAAACTCAACAATTTTCAGCACTTTTCACCCAATAACCTAGACATCTCTCTCCCTCTCTTTACCTCTCACTGCTGCTCGGAAAGTTGTGGGAAACAATATCATAAGAATTAGGATTTTATTATCCTTTATATATATAATCGGTAAACTGATACACCCCCTTCTCTATTTATTTTATTTTTTTTAAATAATAAATCTTACCTCTAAATTAAAGACTTTCATTATAAATTTATTTTAGGTTTTAAAATTAATTAAAAAAATCCTCCAATAAAATTTAATTTGCACCTTAGGATTCACCATCAAGATATTTGAGATTGTAAAATTATTATTGTTTGGCATATACTAAAAAAGTCAAAAAGTCACTATCCTATTTAAGTTACATTATCTTATTTAAGTCATATTACTCTTCCACTACATCATTTTAAACCCAACCCATATTTCATAAAAAGTCAAAAAATACATTCTATTGTGAATTATGGGTATTTAAGTTGGAATGAGGTTAAGATCAAGCATATAGTGAGAAGTCCTGTTGTTGCTGCTTTTGCACCTTATCCAAGTGCATGAAAGGTGTCAGAACTTAGAATTGCCAAAATGGTATGTCAAAGTCAAATTTTGACACCTTTTACAGTTCTAGAAGTTGCAAAATTTGGCAACCATGCTTAAATGGGTGAAATGATGATAGTTTTTTCTTCTTCTTTTTATTTATAAAAAATTATATTTGTGTGCGCCATGTTAAATTTAACAGCTCAAATAGCAGATGAACTAAAGCCGTCTTCGCCCAATTATAATAATGGTAGCGGCTATAACAATTGCATTAGAGATGCTACAAAAGCAAGGGTGCCAAGAGAGTACCTTAATTGTATATTATTGTGTTTTTTTTTAATTTATTATTATTATTATTATTATTTTTGGTTGCTTTTGCCTGTTTTAGGTATAAATTTGATGGCGAGTACGGTTAATAAGATTGCACTACATCATCGTTTTGTTCATTAAATGGCTCAGATTATGTCATGTGCCAAATTGAGCTCTCAGAATGTTCAAAAAAAAAAAAATGTCGTTCCACTAATATAAAAAATTGATTGGTGACTTTTGCCCTCCCTTTGCCAGTCATGGGCAACCTTCTCCTTCCCTCACCAACTGCAATCCCACTGCACCACATGATTTTTTCTTTTTTGGTGGGTGAGATTTATATAAAATAGGAAGAGTAGAGAATCAACCGAAAAAATTAAACAAAATAAACATGTTATAAGGCTAATGATGTGTAAAGGTTAAAAGAGATCAATTTTTTTTTTTCTTTTTTATGAGCAAAAGAAAAGGAAACTTTATTGATGAGATAGAAGTTTATTACATCAATAAAGGGAAAAAATGGGGGATGAGTGCAAAAAGCATCATGGCGAACCAAATCAATCCCAACTAAGTTGGCACTGACAAGATCCCCCCATCATATGCTAGCACAACATCAAAAGTTGGTGAAAAACTAACCACAAATCACTACAAGAAATTGCATTTTTCGCAATGCAACAAAATATGTTGCTAAAAGGGAAAATTCGTTGGCAAAGAGTTTTGCCGACAGACAAAGCTACGTTGGCAACTCGTAGGCAAAAGTGAGTCGGCAAAAGTTTTTGCCGACAAAATTTTCATTGCGTTGGTAAAAGTAATGCCTTTAGCGATGAACATAGTTGTCACTAAAAGCCTTCATCCATCGTTGGCAATTTACCTTGCGTTGGTAAAAGTCACTCAAATATGATGATTGTGTGGCACTTTTGGTGACACAAATTTGCATGGGCAAAAAATATACTTTTACCAACAACATATGCGTCTGCAAAAGTAAACTTTTGGCGACACATTTACATCGGTAAATGTTGCCATTTGCCGACGATTTGTTTGTCACTAAAGCTTTACTTTTGGCAACGAAAAATTGGCATTGGCAAAAAATACACTTTTACCAACACAATATGAGTGGGCAAAAGTAACTTTTAGCAACACATTTACGTCGGTAAATGTTGCCATTTGCCAACGATTTGGTTGTCGATAAAGCTTTAGTTTTGGCAACAACAAATTAGTATTGGCAAAAAATACACTTTTAGCAACACAATATGAGTGGGCAAAAATAAACTTTTGGCTACACATTTACCGACAAGTTGTTTGTCGAGAAAACTTTACTTTTTGGCAACGACAAATTTGTAGTGGCAAAAAAAATTGAAAATCATATATATTTTTTTATAAGTTTTACATATTTACAAGAGGCATCCCTCAGGCACTACTATTACAAACTAATAACATTGATATTAAATCACCTAAAGTTGATGTGTAGGCCAAAAAACACTGCTGAAAAATATGTTTTTGGAAGCGTTGTATAAAACCTAAAAAGGTAAACTCACTAAAATACTCAAATACATCCAAATTGTGAACCCATAGTAAAAATAGCAGATAACAAAATGAAATCATGAAACTAACAACAACCCAAATTTGCAGCAGACCAGCATCTAGTAGCAGCCCGCTTCATAGCAACATTGCAGCAGTAGCAGCCCAGCAAAATTCTGCAGCAGCACACCGACAGCAGCAGCAGCAGACCAGCAGACCATCAACAGATCCTGAAATAAGAGAGTACTTAAGAGTGTCCCACATAATTACCGAGTGGCTTACCCTTGCAGATCCTGAAATCCTATCCTGTTTGCCTGGAAAATACATTCCATATAGTACACGAAACATAGATTCAGGATTTGGTCTTATCCTTCCATTTCGATGCATTGGAAAAGCTTTTAGGATTTCACTCCTCCCAGCAACATCAGCAGCACTACGTAAAAGAGACAAGGCTTCCCGAAAGTGATGGAAATCAGTTTCCCTGTTTGCAGAGGATAATTGGCCTGTAGTATCTGGCCAACTGACAGTTGAAACCATTGGTGGTCTAGAAACCTTTTGAGAATCTCCAGGTAATGCAGGCAATGCTGAATTTGCAAGTCCACGACATACAGGGCAGAGAAACTCCCCCTGAGATAAAAAGATCATTATTCAAGATAACAAAATAAACAATTGCTATCAATTGCAGAAAATGAGAGACTAAAGCAGCCTGCTACCTGATCTGGATCTACAATGAGTCCTCCTTCAAAAACAATTCGTCTAACATACCTGTATTAGCAGCGTAAAAACATTACATATGCCTTTTCAATACATGCACATGTCCAGCAACATGTTTAAAGAAACCCTACTTTATCAATATTATCACAACTGTGAAAAGACAGACAGAAAACTTTAGTTACAAGTCTATGCTTATGTAGCAATGTTCAATTAAGTATGCATGTTGAAGGAACCTTGAAATAAAGGCAAGTTTAAAGCTTGGCTGCAGAATCACTTAATTCCTTTTGGTTGTTGGGATATCGTGAAAGAATTCTGGAAAAAGGGAAGTTAAGAAAGCTTGCTTTTTCACGACTAAAATCTCCTGAGAGGCATTTTCTTACTAAAGGACAGGAAAACATTTAAGAAAATACTCTATTGGAGGCATAGCCACAAACAAACACTCAAAATTGAAATAGTTAAATTCGCATTTTCATTCACTGCTCCTATTACGGAGCATTACATCAATTGATGCTTTAGTTCATGGTTCCTTAGTATAAGCTTTAAAGTCCTGGGATTCTCAAGTGATTGAGACATAATTATATTTGAAACAATAGTAAGAAACAGTTTTGAGCAATCACTTTCAAAAAAATAAACTTCCTTCATACATAGAAGATCATAAGTTCATAACCTTTAGGTCATAATCTAGGAACAAGAGAAATAGCTTCAAAAAATTATAACCCCAAAACTTACTATAAAAAATTTTAGGTGTTGCATCTCAAGACGTTCAGAAGGCTCATCTTTCAAGGGATAAAATCCAGCTCCAAATAAAATATATTCAGATTATGCTGAAAGTGTAACATAATAGTGCCTAGGATTTTGGGATGGAGGACTTAAAAAATAAATATCCTCAAGGGGGTGTAAGTGTAATTTACCCAAATGGTTGGTGAGTGAGGAGCTGTTATCATGTTGAAGAAAGACCTAGTTTGATTTCAGACATGAAATTAAAGCTTTTGAATGAAAAAATGAAGAAATGGAATCAGGATTCAAAAGCCAGCAGTTCTGAAGGACACAAAGGCCTTCAATGAGATTGAGAGTGTTCGTAATCTCATTATCGCAAAGGGGCATAGAGAGTACTTGAAAGAAGAATTTGGTAGCATTGCAAAGATGGAGAAAACGAGATAAAACCAGAAGGCTAAGGCTTTATGGCTTAAAGAGGGTGCTGGAAATACCCATTTTTCTTAGAGAATGGCTAATGCTCATACATAGGCAAAATTCGTATTGGGGCTAGGGTGTGGACGGTTGAGAAGATTAGAACTAGTACAGAGGATTCCTATGAGGAGCTTTACTCAGATCCAGGAGGATGGGTTGGACTTTGGTGGCATCACGACCACTGATAAGGATTGGTTAGAAAGACATTTTCAGAAGAGGAAGTGGTTGTGGCATTGAAGTCTCAAAAAGGAGATAAGGTCATGGGTAGGTTGGTGTATGAGTATGACTATTGCCTTTTTCCAATAGTGTTAGGAAGGCGTTAAATAAGCCTACATAGTTGTGGATGGCATGATATCCTTATTTTTCGAGCATGGTGTTTCTTAGAAAAATTTCAATGTTTTTGTGTCATTGATTCCTAAGAAAGGAGGGTAGAGTATACAAAGGATGTTAGGCCCATCTCCTTATTGGAAGGAATATAAGATCCTACCTGAAGTTTTAGCTAGACCATTGAAGAAGGTACTTCTAAAGGTAATGCCAGAGGAGTAGAAAGATAGTGTCTATGAGTGGTTCGCCTAAAATATTATGTCATTTATTATAAGCAGATGACACCTTTATATTTTAGATTTCATATAGTCTATTAAGTAAAGAATGAGGTATAAGCTATTTTGAGATCCCCTTTTGATGCTCATTCTCATATTTAGCTCTGTTTATCAAATATATATATATATATATATATAATGAAAGAGAAAAGAAAAAGATATGAAACTTTTACGTGTGGCCAAACATTTAAAAAAGTAATAAACAAGACCAACTAAAATAGTGTCTATGAGAAATAAGTCAATGAAAGGCCTACCTTGAAATAGCATCTTTTGCTTCAAGTGAGTTTACAATAATACCTTCAAAGCTGCAAAAAAAAAAAATAAAACATGAACCATTTTTACCAACTAAAATAAACAAAGTAACAGATGTCACCAAAAGAGTTGGCAATAAAACAAAAAATACTACACAAAGTACAAAGCAACCACACTATATCAAATAGCACACATACATTGACCAATCAATATGGCCATATCTGTCAGGACTTAGGATTGAGATCTGACCTCCTATTTCCTCCCACATAGAACGCGCTTTACCATCCTCTAATGCATAAATCTGTCAAAGAAACATTATTAGGATGCATAAGTGTACAACAATCAAAATTCTAGAGGTATGATCTGCATAACTCAGTAGGTTTTTCATAATGACTAATTAGCTTTAGCAAAGAACTTATCTTCAAAAGGGTTCCATATACAAATCATAGCAACCTACCGAACCTAGTTGATTTGCATAACATTTAAATGTTATAGGATACAAAAAGAAACCCTCATCTGTGGAAAAGATAATAGAATCAGAATGACTGCTTTACTTTTCCCCAGAAATTTGAAGGACCCACAAAAGGACAAGAAAAAAAAGACCTTGTAAACCTATGTAAAAAGTGTGATAATCCAAAAGACTCTTTGTTAATCACATTATATTTACCTATAAAAACAAAACAACATTTGGTATCACTAGCAATGAAGAATATAAACAACATATTTATCTGTAACTAGCACAAACAAGTACAAATGATTCAGAGAGAATCACCTTAAGCACATAGCCGAGCTCGTGCAGTTTCTTTGTAACAGTAGACAGCATCAACGATGCTGGATCTTTCTTCATGTTTCCCAAGATCTAACGTCCATCAAAACGAAAGCACTATTTAGGGGACAGAGTCTAATCACTTCAATGCACCAATTTAAATAAAATGTTTCTTCAAATATCAAATTTTCTGAATGATGAATATACAGTTAAGCAAACACATTGACCTATAGGAATTATATTCAAATGTAAGAAATCATGTTATTTTTCCTTCAAGAACATTTAGTTTACATTACTATCCCAGAACAATAGAAGGCATCGGTGCATCATGTATACAAAGGTATGCCATGAAGAAATAAAAGCAATCGAAAAATTGAGGATTTGGTAATGAGATGTTATTTTTCGTTCAAATCAAAGGTACACTCGTTGGACACTTCTCAACACATTGAACACATGCAAATGGATCCTATTATTTTTGGAAAAAAATTTAGTTCCAGACACTCTTTGGACAATCACACATATCCATCACTTATACACACATGAAACATACTACAAGTATAAACAAAATAACTTTCCATTCAGTCATAAAAGAAAAATAATATAAATTTATATCTATTAATCATTCATCTTTATAAATAAAAAAATATTTTTTTTTTATTATATATATATTTTGTGTGTGCCCTCCATCTATCATGTCTTGTTTTTTTTTTAAATTATCATGTCTTGTGACATATTCGTGTTCGTGTTACTTAGTATCTAAAAGCACAATAATCAAAGTGAATTGTTTTATTGAATGAGGATTTTTGCAGCACCTCAAATCCTAAATAATAAGGTTTAGAAGACACCTCTAAGATTGAAGCTTCAAAGCCAAGAGATTACGAGCTCAACCAAGAACTGTGTCTTTGGTAATCTTAACTCATGCCAACCAAGTCAGATCAAGGGCAGTCTTCAAGTATTGCCGAACTAACATTTTCCTTCTTCCTAGTTTATGAAAGCATAGATTACATTTTTGTATGGACAACATTTACTTAGACGAGATGTGTTACATATAGACCTAGGGATGACCATGTCCACTCAAACTAAAAATTCATGCATTGGAATCACAAATTTTTCCAGTGATAAGCTGCTGCATATCCATCCCTCTTAGCATGACAAGAGCAACTGATTATCAAACTGAATATTGAATAATGGGCATAAACAAAATGCAAAACCGAAAGCATAGAAGGCTGCAAGCCTGCAACCACTGCATTCCTAACTATTTATCGCCAGCAGAAAGCTGACATTTATGGAAAAGGACTCTTCTAAATTCAAGTAGAACTGGTCATGGGACTTTACATCTTGTATAAATTTCTTGCAAACAGGATGTATTTCCTTGCTAAGTGTTGCAGAAAACATCATAACTTGAATTGAATGAGGAGTCATCTTGAATATCTCCTGCACATCTCTCCTCATGTCTGCAGTACATATGAAGCAGAGAAATTACAAGGTATCAGAACACTTAAACAAAACAATATGGTGGTGGTTTGGGGTGGGTGGAGGGGGGAGGAACATATCATACACTGTATGACATCAAGTGAGACTTGAAATTCAACTGAAACACATAAAAATCTTCACAATACTGATAAATTCAAATAAAATCTAACCCGAAAGGAGTGTTGAAAACAATTCAAATGAGGCAAAAACCTAAACAGGACATTTCTAGCAAAAACAAAACAAGGTTCAAACACTCTGCTCCTGAAAGTCGAATTTCGAAACCAAACAATCAAAAGATTCAACAAGTTTTCTAATTTGTTAACCACAAGTCTAACAGATATCTTAACGATGAGTTTTCAACGTTCATATAATATTCAAATTCATTAAAGGCTATGAACATATAATACAAAAGAAAAAATATACCATGAATACACAGTCTAGTCTGAAAATAAGAATATACTAGTTGTTACCTTCCCTTCAACATGCATGCCCGACAGGTGCAACTTCACCCACATTCCGTAAACCATTCACTTCCTTAGTTGTATACACAGCACACCACATGTTGCAGAAGTTTCACATATCACAACTGCTGATTCAGCAAGTTCTTCATCAGATGGATTGGCAGTATGCACGCCTCACAACAACATTGCAACAGCAGCAGCAGCAGCAGCAGCCGCAACAAGCATCAGCCACCATGGCAGCGGCAGCAGCAGCAGCAGCAGCCAGCCGAATTAAAGATGAAGCCATTTTTTCTTTCTTTTGGGAACAAAAAATGAATTTGAAAACAAGTTACTGCAAATGAATATAAAAAATGCAAGATAAAATAACACACATTGACACCCTATACTTTTTTCCTGATGATTAAAATATTGTCAGCCTAACCATCTAAAACAAATTCAATCTTAGATTCCCATGACCTATTATTCCAACCCATATTTTCATACACGGGAACTCAAGCATTTATCACTACACCAATCAATACCCCCTCTTTCATGAAACTTCTATGTTTATCTAAAAGGAGTTTTTAGCTCTTCTAAAAAGCCCTAGCACAAATTACATCCAGCCACTGCATCTAAATTTTCAACTAATGAACCTATTTACTTCCTGTCATGCAACTTGATCATAAGATTTACACTCTTAGAGCATCTCCAACCACACTCTTTATTTTTCACTAGCTAAAGTACAAAAAAATGACACTCTTTATTTACCTAATTAGTTCAACTATTGTGTGTTCCAACCATACTCTTTATTTTAGCTAGTCATTCAAACTAATTTAACCAATTTTCAAAACAAAAAATGCTATATATATATATATATTACTCTTTTTCATAGAATGCCACATATGCTATATAACCATGCCATATTTAAGTATGCACAAGTGTGTAGACATAACATCTTATAATGCTAATTTTCAAGGGCATATTACAATTATATAATATGAGCTCACATGCTCAAAGACTATTTAAGTATGCACAAGTGTGCAGACATAACATCTTATAATGCTAATTTTCAAGGGCATATTACAATTATATTCTAATCCTAACATTATTTACACCGTGCCTTTAGGCACGAATATACGCTAGTATATATATATATATAGCAACAAACCACAGTTAATATTATAATGAAGAGCACCACCAAAAACAATACTAAGCAATGGTTTTGAGCATGTGAGCTCATATATATAGCGTATGCCCGTGCCTGAAGGCACGGTGTAAATAATGTTAGGATTATAATATAATTATAATCGCAATACTATTTAAATTGAAGATTAAAATGCAATTATAAAAAAATATTTAATAGACTATACTCTACAATTCCAAACAAATCAAATATAAAAAAACCATACCTACTGTTTTTAATTACAGGAAGGGAATAAAATAAATTTATCACCTATATATTTTTCATAAACACATTGGTTAAACAAAGTCTTCTATAATGCTATTTAACACCTTTCAATAATTTTTCTGTTGGTAAACCATAACAGTAATAATTGTTCTCTGAATTTTATCTGTCGTTTTTTTTTAGTCTGTTCAATCTGTTTCAACAACAACAACTAAAAAAAAGAATAAAAAAAAGAGGAGGAATTTGTTCGAATCTGAGTCTTGAACACATGTATGAGCTCAAATCTTTTGTTTTTTCTTTTATAAAAATTAAAAAAATAATAATAATAAGGCCTCAGATCTATCTTACTCTCTTTCTCTCTTATCTGTTGAAAATATCTAAGCAGCAAATAAAGAAATGATAAAGGAGAGGACCTCTCCTGTGAAGCAATTCATCAAGCATTTAGCAGACAAAGGAGAATAAGGTATATTTGTTGATCCAACTTACCAATTACCAATATTGCTTAACTAAACAAATTAAAATCACAAATCTAACAGAGAAGCAGCAATAAATTGTAAACAACGTAAAATTAATTTTTATTGATACAATAGTAAAAAATAAACAATTTCTCTAAAAATTCTAATAATTTAATATAAGACTTATTCCACACTATATAAACAACATAAAATTTATTATTTTAAGTAATGTATTTATTATTTGATTTTTTTTTTAAAGCTGAAATAAATGGATTTATTTTTTTCCCACAATTTACATTACTTATTTATTCATATGTATAAAAAATTATTATTTCATATTTTCTCAATCATATATTATTTTCAATTTTCAATTTTTTTTTTCGAGTCATTAAACTTCTAATTGATGCATAATTAAAAAATATAGGTTAATATATCTTACATAATTACAAAAATTAAAAAATAAATAAATATAGAAGTAAAAAAATCAAAATAAAAAACCTAATGGCCTTCCAATAAATTACAATTTTTTAATTTCACAGCTAAAATCAAATAGCCCAATCATAATCATTGGCAGATATTGAATATGTAGATAAACAACGACAATGATCAAAACAATCACTCCTAAAAGCAAAAAACAAACGGAAAAAATACTTAAAAAGGAAAAAAAAACAAAAAAAACAAAATAAAAATCATATGAAGCATATATGCAGAGAAAAAGATCCAAAAAATCAATCAATTCGAGGAAACCAATCGATTTTGTTGATCAGTTTGTACCTTAACAGTGGCGGTGCTAAGCGATGATCTTCGAAAGGTTCGAAGTCCCTGGAATTTGTATCGAGAAATCTAGGGTTTTTTTGGGGTTTGCTTGTGTTGTCGCAATGCTCTTTATTATAATTTGATCACAAAAAACAAAGAGGTGAGATCAATAAATAGTCTTTGATCCTTCATATCAAAATAAACAACAACTATAATCAATATATATTTATATAATAAATCGATCGATCCACAGAGAGAGAGTACTACCTTCAGTTTTCTTTGAAATTGATTTGCTTCAAAAACCCTAAGAACTGATAGAAGAATAAGGGAACCCAAACCAGCGGGGAATAAGGAGGGAACCCGTCCATGATTAGAGGAGTGTTGGCACCAAAATTTTAGGGATTTTGGTTTTAATGTTTTCCTCAGCTTTATCTTTTCAATTATAACAATAATAAAATGTCAAGACTATTAAAATTGGAATGAATGCTATAAATAAATAAAAAAATTAAACTAATTTGAACACTAAAAATCAAAATTATATTTTCAAAATTTTAAAAATTATTTATGACCTAAAAAATAAAATCATACAAAAATAATAAGTATTTTTTTTATTTCTTCACCAATTTTTTTTTTTTAGTTTTTTAGGGGAAAAAAATTCTAAAATAAGTTTCTGAAAATAAAACCAAACATATTGAATTTGATAATTTAACCAGATTCTTTGAAAAAGTTTAGATTATCTCAAATTAGCCATCTAAACTTAAGAGTGTTTTTGGGTTTGATGGGTTCATTTTGTGATCTAATTCGATAATCACTTTAATTTTACAATTCAATAATTAGAATATTTAAAATTTTTTGAAAAATTATAATAAAAATACAAATAACTAAATCACCTCATTTCACTACCAAAACTTTTACCGACGAATAGTATTATCGTCGCTAAATGTTTAACTCTTTGCCCACGCCAACTTGTCATCGCCAAAAGTACGCACACTAATAGCAACGCTCATTGTGTTGCTAAAACATAAGCCTCGTAGGTAAAAGTTTTGAAATTTTGGCGCTAAAATAATGTTATGCCTTTTTAGCAACGGCAACAAATTGCGTCGGTAATTGTATACTTTTACCAACGAAATTGATCACTGTGTTGCCAAAAATATACTTTTGGCGGTGAAAATTTGACGTCGTCGCCAAAAGTAGTCGCCAAAAGTGCAATTTCTTGTAGTGAATATCAAAAAAGCAACCTCACCCAAACATAATAGAGCCACACCTAATACATAACTACAACCCAATACTAACAACTAGCAACAACCCAAACAGAGCATCAACAATAAAGAAACAGCCATTATGCACTACCCACATAAACCAGTAGCAACCCCAGCTCTACATAAACTAGCAGCAGGCCCAGCAGAGCAGCAACGCCACTGCAACCATCCTCTTCACCACCAGGAGCAGCCTCATAACAGCATCCTCATAACATCAGCACACGCCAGCAGCACCTCTACCTTATAAACAACATCTGCCACTAAGTTGCTGCTGCTACTGCACCTCTAAACCCCAAGTTCCTTCTACCCAAGTCATCTTCTCATCCCAAGTCTCATCCAGCCATCCACACCAATCCCTTAAGCTACATATTTCTGGTATCAACTAGCAGCAGCAAAAAGCCCATGGCAGAGAAGAACAACAGGAGCAGCAACTGGCCCAACCAGAAAACAGCAGCAACATCTAGCCGCAGTAGCATCAAACAGTTCAGCAACCAATAGCTCTGATCTGCTGCAAATTATTAATAATGTCCTGTACTGAATATAGAGCCTCCTTTGGCTGAGCTTTAACCCAAAAAGCAATTCTCACCTTGATTAATTCACAGAGTTCATTCAACTAGAATAGTTTCCCATTAAAGACCACATCATTTCTTATTTTCCATATTGACCACATAAAGGACATTGGGATTGCCTTTCAAATTTGATTTTCAAATTTGCTCCATTTATAACCCCTCCACCATTGCCGCAGCCCATTAACATTATCAAGTATCACCCAATGCACCCCCCACCAATTCATCAGGCACGACCACATCTGCCAAATAACAGGACACTAGAGAAGCACATGATTGACTGTTTCAATGGTACATCTGCAGAACACACAATTTACAGAGGCATTTTGGTGCAGCACACCAAGTTTTTGTATTTAAGAGATCAAACTTAAACAAAATTAATATGTAAAGGTTATGAGAGATCAACCAATTTTAATTTTTGGTGATATTCATTAATTGTTTTATTTTTGGTTCATTTGTTAATGAATTTTCAGTGTGTTGAAATTTTAGACAAAATAGAAGAATTGGAGCTGAAAGTTTTCTTGTGTGTGTAGGAAATCTACTCTCTCTATCTGTCTTCTTTGGAAGGATATATCTGAATTTGGGTCCCTTATTTCTAGTGCATATGAGTGAATTTGGGATCTTTTTTCAGTTTACTGATTCAGTTTTAATGCTGTGTTTATAACTCTATAATCATTTAGAAATCGATCTTTGTTTGCAAGACGCATTCTTTACTTTTTGAACAATCTTATGTTCTTCTTATATCTGTTTTTATTTTCTTTCCCCCAATTGCATGACCTTTATCATTTGCAACTAACAGTTGCACGCAAATTGATATAACTAGAGGGCACTATGTGTCTTGTAGCCCAATTGGTACATAAATGCTACACCCAAAGTAAAATGGGTGTTTCGAGCCTCACTGAATTGGTACGCGAAGAGTTTAATATGATGTGTGATGCTCTTAAAATGGGTGTAGCTTGAGGGAAAATATGTTGTTCATTAATGAATTACATTAGATCGAGCACAATTTTGCTGTTTAGTGTAATCATTGTTTGGTCAGTGGTGGATTTTGAGTTTTTGTTCATAAATTTGTTGACTACGAAATGTGAACTGACTAAGGTTAACTATTGTCTTCAAGTCCATATCTAACTCGACCATCACCACCATAATTATTGTTGTCAGCTATAATCCTCCTCAAAATAATATTTGTAAGTCATAACTCAGTCTTATGCTCTCTTATAGGCTGAGTTGATATAGTTATTGTAGACTGATAGTAATTTAAATAAGAATTTTGTAAGCCGGAAGTTAGAATTATGAAGATTCTTATAATAGTATCACCTTGTGATACCATAATTATTTTATTAATTGGAGTTTTATAATTTGCATATAGGTCTCCCTTTAGCCTTAATTTTGTCCATGTAGTTCATTTAATTTTTGAAGTTCAGTACCAAAGAGGGATTCCACCTCTTTTTTTTTTCTTTTTTTTTTCCTAGAGATATGATGGCAGTATGTGATATGTAATATAAGACTTTGGTTGTGTTTGGTTTTGTTTTTTCTTTCTGTGAAGGACTCCTTTGTTTTCCTTTTCTCTTGTACTTTTCTTCTTTTGTATTAATTCTATTAATATTTCTTTTGTTGCCGATAAAAAAGATGTTGTGTTAATTGATCTTTCCAGCGGCACTAAATTTTTTTATTTGATTTATGTTGTCTCATCTTGTCATGTATGTTGGAATCAAGCCTAATAGCATCACACCCTTATTCGTTGACAGTATCTTGTATTATACCTTCATTTGGTTCGGTAGATGACCACACAAGTAAGAAATAAAAATGTGCTTGTTTTGTTCACTGACTGAACTTTATCTTTACATTGAGAGCCCAATTGTTTACTAGTGAAATTTCCATGATTCCATCTATATTTGGTTGGAGGAGAAATTTCCATGATACAATCTGAAATTGATTGGAGATTCTGCAATTACATATTCTTCATTTAGGCTTAAACTTTAATCATGTTGGCACGGTTTCAGAATGTTGAGGTTATTCCTTTTTAACAATTGTTGTTCCAACTACATTTTGGGCTGTGGATTTTGAGGGTACATTCCCACCAAAGTGGCGGCTTCAAGTTGTTTGTTTATCTGTAATACTTTGTGGGGCTGAGCCGTTATTGATATATGGCTATAGAACTGGGAAATTTAGCCAAAAACCCCTCTATTGGACTAAGGACAGCCTAATTTATTTTGTTTCATAAACCTCTTAAGGAAAAAATACATAATTGATTAAGGACAAGGTAAAATATATATATATATATATATATGTTTTTTTCTTAGACAATATTACCAGAGTAACATGTTACTGTAAATTAAAGTAATATGTTACTGTCAAACAAAGCAACATGTTATTGTAAGACAGAGTAACATGCCCCCCCATAGAATAAGAGATGTTGACTTGAAGATGTGTAACTCCCTATCCCACATCAGAAGTTTGCATGGGTGATATTGGGCATATAAAGCACCACTACCTTGTTACTAAATGACTTGGACTTAAGTTTTTGGATATTGTGGTCGACTTGTCACGCCTCAAGCCTCGTGACAACGCCGCACACTCATCTAAGTGAGCATGCAACGCTAAGAGTCCAATCAAATAAACCAACAATGTAAAATACACAAATTAAATCTTTAATTATCATAATACCAAAATCCATAAATAATAAACAATCCTTGTCATATGAAATCATCCACCAAGTCCACTACTATAATCCACTAGCAAACTACTAAAATTAAATCTTTAATTATCATAATGCCAAAATCCATAAATAATAAACAATCATTGTCATATGAAATCATCCACCAAGTCTACTACTATAATTCATTAACAAACTAGTAACCCAAAGTCCACTACTATAATCCACTAACAAACATCTAAGTGATCTTTAATTATCATAATGCCAAAATCCATAAACAATAAACAATCCTTGTCATATGAAATCATCCACCAAGTCTACTACTATAATTCATTAACAAACTAGTAACCCAAAGTCCACTACTATAATCCACTAATAAACATTTAAGTGAGCATACAACGCTAAGAGTTCAATCAAATAAACCAACAAAATAAAATACACAAATTAAATCTTTAATTATCATAATACCAAAATTCATAAATAATAAACAATCCTTGTCATATGAAATCATCCACCAAGTCCACTACTATAATCCACTAACAAACTAGTAAAATTAAATCTTTAATTATCATAATGCCAAAATCCATAAATAATAAACAATCCTTGTCATATGAAATCATCCACCAAGTCCACTACTGTAATCCATTAACAAACTAGTAACCCAAAGTCCGCTACTATAATCCACTAACAAACATCTAAGTGAGCATGCAAGACTAAGAGTTCAATCAAACAAACCAACAATATAAAATACACAAATTAAATCTTTAATTATCATAATACCAAAATTCATAAATAATAAACAATCCTTGTCATATGAAATCATCCACCAAGTCCACTACTATAATCCACTAACAAACTAATAAAATTAAATCTTTAATTATCATTGATAATACCGTCCGTCCCGGGTGGATGGGTCGGGCTGGTCCAAGCTCTTCAAGTTCCGGTTTAGGGTGATGATTCCGCCAAATGACCTGCAAGCAAGTCCAAAGGGGAACGGGGCAGTCCCCCAGTGAACCCTCTGGCGAGAGAATCAGTAGAGGAAGAAGGAAATGTAGAGAGAGAGAGAGAGAGAGAGAGAGATAAAAAGCTTAACCTTCCTCTTGTCTTCTATTCTTGCTTATATCCTTTGGTAATCATTTCACTGTCCCTTGTGACGTGCCCCCTTCCGCCGAAAGCCTGTGCCGTAGCTTACCTTGTTCAGGGTGAGGGGGCTCTGTTCCGACGGGGAGGTGTTGTCGTAATAAATGCTGTGATGGGCTGCATTAATGGTGATGTGTTGTGGTAATAACTCTGCAGATCTTTGTTTGCTGATGTGGCCTGTGTTCCACCTGTCATGTGCCCGAATGCCATTGGCCCTCCATGTCTAGATGGCCTCCAGATGTCCTGGGCTTTGCCAACCGGGTTATGCTATTGGTCCCAAGCGATGGGTTTGGGGTGGTTTGCTGTGGGCCGTATGCCTTGTGGGCCTATCCATGTCAGTAGTCCCCCATTTCCAAGTGCAGCTTTAGCCTAACGAAAGGAATAGTAATAAGGAAGAGAAGTGCGAACCGAGTGGAGAGGCCGACTGGAAGCCGTGCCGACCGCAAGGGTGACTGAGTGGGAGAAGCTGACCGTGAGGGTGGCCGAGGGGGAGGGGTCGACCGTGAGGCGTGCCGACCGCGAGGGTGGCCGAGCGGGAGGGGTCGATCGTGAGGCGTGCCGACCGCGAGGGTGACCGAGTGGGAGGGGGCGACCGTGAGGGTGGTCGAGCAGGAGGGGTCGACCGTGAGGCGTGCTGACCGCGAGGGTGGCCGAGCGGGAGGGGACGACCGTGAGGGTGGTCGAGCGGGAGGGGTCGACCGTGAGGCGTGCCGACCGCGAGGGTGACCGAGTGGGAGGGGGCGACCGTGAGGGTGGTCGAGTGGGAGGGGTTGACCGTGAGGCGTGCCGACCGCGAGGGTGGCCGAGCGGGAGGGGGCGACCGTGAGGGTGGTCGAGTGGGAGGGGTCGACCGTGAGGCGTACCGACCGCGAGGGTGACCGAGTGGGAGGGGGCGACCGTGAGGGTGGTCGAATGGGAGGGGTCGACCGTGAGGCGTGCCAACCAAGACGGCGTGGGGCTCAAAAAGAGAGGGGGTAGGGTGGGGCCATGTGATGATGTGAAATGGAAAGGACAGAATAAGGGGAGAGGACAGTGCATCGTGGCCATACACGTGGCAATATCGAGGGGGAAATAAAGCGTTGGAGCATAAATGAAACGATAGGTCACGAGGGGGGTTTTGAAAAGGTGATTTTGGCGGTAGATTTAAAAGGTTTTGAAACGGGCGAAAATTAATGTGGATCCATGGAATACGAGTAAACCGTGGGTATTTGGTATAATGCGTTTCACTTACCTTTTTACAAAAACTCAAAATATCCAAGTGTGAATTCCTTCATTGCGTATGACACACCTGTGTAGCATTTTCTCAACTTTCTTGCTCCTGCGTCAGAAGTGATTTGTAAGAAAACCCTAGAAATGGCACAAGAAGAAGTAGTCAATGTGAGGGTGGACCCGCTGGGAGACGATGATGCGGAGGAGCTAGCAGCGCGATATAGGACGGAGACACGAATGGTGGGGGTGAGGGTGGGGGAACCGGTGAGAGAATCGCAGGCGTCAGCCCTGATATTGGCTCCAAAGCCACTAAGCCAGGTAGAGCCAGATCAGTGGCACACTAAGGCGGACAAATCCACACTCACTGTGGCGGATTTGGAGGCTATCAGGGAACGATACCAGATTCCGGCAGAAGTGGAGTTATTGCTGCCAACATCAAGGGAAAGGCCGTCTGCTGCTAGGCCAGGGGAGTTTTCCCTGTACGAGGAGGTGCTAAAAGGTGGGCTGAGGTTGCCACAGCCCCAAGTGGTGGTTGACGTACTGAATCGCCTGGAGGTAGCGCTGGGGCAATTGATGCCCAATGCATGGAAGATTCTGCTGGCCTGTGCGAGTGCATGGCCCAAGGCGAATGGAGGGGAGGCCATGACAATAGACGAGTTCTTTTCGTGTTACAAGGCGTCGGGGCAACAAGAAACGTGGGTCACCCTACAGGCGGTGATGGGGAGGGGATTGGTGGCGGGGCTGCCGACATCGATCAAGGGGTGGCGGCCACGGTGGTTCTACGTGTCTGCTAATGGGGGAATGGGGGTGCGCACCATCTGGAAGGTGCCAACTAGGTCGATGGAGTCGAGACTGGGGGCAATGGCGGAAGAGAGGGTGAAGAGAGTGAAGGAGTGGAGAGAGAGAGAGAAGGCTGGCCGAGCTTGTTCAACCGTCCGCATTATTTGAGGCGGGGCTGGGACCGCAGCCGAAGGGTGGGGACCGCAGCCGAAGGGTGGGGACCTCAACCGAGCAGAATTGGAGGCGAGAAGAAAAGCTCAGGAGGTAGAGGATCAGGCCGTTCTGGCCAAGGCCACGAAGTTGAAGGAAGCGTGAGGAGACCGACCGCCTCAACCAATCGCGCGGGAGAGGATCCGACTGCGCCCAAGGTTGTTGGGGGGAAAAGACTAAGCAGTTTTAAGCCGCGGCCGCCCCCCGTAGACCCTGTAAAAGAACAGGCCAGAAAGGAGGGGGAGGCTCTTAAAAAGAAGAAGAAGAAGAGGAGTGCCCCAGAGGAAGCCGCAGATGAGTCTGGGGCCAAGAGGGCTAAGGTGGCCCCAACTGAGGTGGAGGTCCCTGTGGCCAAGGATGCCCCAGAGGTGGTGGAGGTCATCCCAACAGTGGAGGTTGTGGAGATTGCTCCAACAGTGCAAGTAGCGGCTGGGCTGACTGAGGCGGCGCCGAGCGGAAAGGGAGCAGGTCCAGAAGGGGCCTTCCCCCCAGGAATGAGGGGTTCGTCTAGCTACGGCAATCTATCATGCACGCGCGGTAGCTGGAAGGTTGGAGGGAAAAGAAGGCCCAGCCAGGGCGGGGGCAGACCGCTTGGTGAAGATTGTGGAGGAGATAGCTCTGCGCGCGGCATCAGGATATAATGAGGCTGACCTGCAGAGGGGGTTATACTCCACCCAAATGGAGGTAACTACCTTGGCAGGGGCCCTTCTTAGGAAGGCAGGGGCTGCCAAGTTAAAGGCTAAAGAGGCCAAGGCCCAGTTGGCCAAATTGAAGAAGGACAGTGCCGACTGGAAGACTGCCCATGCTGAACTGCAAGCAGTCAAGTTGGAGCTAGAGGATACACACCGTAAGGTCGTGTCGCTCGAGTTCCAACTGGCTCGCGAATAGAAGAAGGTGAAGGAGTCTGAAAGGGCCTGCGCCGTTGCGATCGAGCGGCATAAAGAGGCCATGAGCAGCAACGAAGAGCTGGTCAGGCAAAAAGATGAGGCAGATGCCAGAATTGAAGAGCTGTTGAAGGGGTTGAAGAAAGAGCGCGTCAAGGCAGAGGAAGAGAAGGGGAGGCTGATGAGGGAATAGGAAACAGAGAAGGCGAAGGCGATGGCGGAGCTGGAGAGTCTGAAGAAGGGGGTGGAAGAGGAGAGGGCGACGACGGCTGCTGAAAAGGGGGCCCTGCAAAGAGAGCTGGACGAAGAGATGGCGATGGCGGCGTTTGAAGGGCGGCTTACCCTGATCTGTGCATCGCAGCAGTGGAGCAATATAAAGGGTCCCCCGAATTTCAGATGGTGGTAGACGCCGCTGTCGCCAGGAGTCTGGCTGGGCAAGAGTCTGGGGGGGTGGGCCCATCAAGGAAGACTGCTGGAGGTAGGACAGAGGCAGAGGTGATTGAAAGCTTCCAGCAGTCAGACTTCTACAAGCACGAAATGGCCGAGTTCTGGGACAGCGGTTGGAAGATGTTCGAGCGCAGAGCTGAAGAGCTGTTCCCACACTTGGACCTGAGTAGTGTGACGATAGGTGAAGATGATGTGGCCCAGACCCCCCTGGACGAGGGCATTGTAGAAGAAGAGCTGGCGTCCAGCGAGGAGAAATAACCAAGAAGAAGAAGAGCTGGGCATGCTCTGTGTTTGTGTTTTTTTTTTTTTTTTTTTTGATGAACTGGTGTACACATTGTAAATGAATGAATGAATGAATGAAGAATTTTGTTGTAATGAACTTGTGTACAAATGTTATTTCGTTTATGTTGTCAGTGGACTGTGTGAAATGAATGAAATCTTGTGAAATGACTGTGTGAAATGGAATGGCCTGTATTGTCTGAAATGAATGAAGTCTTGTTATAAAAACTGGTCATAAACATGATGCAATAAAAATTTCGTGCAAAGTTAAGTTTGAAGTTCCTCCCTGCAGAGTGAGATTGGAGTTGTATGAAAATTGAAAGGATGATAGTGGTTGATTGAGAAATTGGATTAGGAAATTGTAGAACATAATATTCAAGTGGGGTTAGTACTTCTAGTTCAATAAGTACGGATGAAGAATCCATGGATGATGACAAAGGGTAGGTTGCAAATTGTAACTAAATAGTTAAGTGTAGACTTGTAGAGGAGAGATTGGAGAAACAAACTGGGTGGGGTGGCAGATAATCTGATTAGTAAATGAAATACGTGAGAACATGTTTAGAATTTAACTAGGTAAAAACGTGGTCCTGGAATTGTGAATAAGCTCCAAAATATGACTAAGTGTTAAAAATGTGGTCCTGCTTGGCTTTGAAGTGCTCAATCTGGCTGAGGCTTTGAGTGCTCGGTCTGGCCGAGGCTTTAAAGTGCTCAGCCTGGCTGAGGCTCTGTGTGCTAGGTCTGGCCGAGGGTTTGAAGTGCTCAGTCTGGCCAAGGCTTCGGGTGCTCGGTCTGACCGGGGCTTTGAGTGCTCGGTCTGGCCGAGGCTTGGAAGTGCTCAGTCTGGCTGAGGCTTTGAGTGCTTGGTCTGGCCAAGGCTTTGAAGTGCTCAGCCTGGCTGAGGCTTTGAGTGCTCGGTCTGGCCGAGGCTTGGAAGTGCTCAGTCTGGCTGAGGCTTTGAGTGCTTGGTCTGGCCAAGGCTTTGAAGTGCTCAGCCTGGCTGAGGCTTGGAAGTGCTCAGTCTGGCTAAGGCTTTGAGTGCTTGGTCTGGCCAAGGCTTGGAAGTGCTCAGTCTGGCTGAGGCTTTGAGTGCTTGGTCTGGCCAAGGCTTTGAAGTGCTCAGCCTGGCTGAGGCTTTGAGTGCTCGGTCTGGCCGAGGCTTGTAAGTGCTTAGTCTAGCTGAGGCTTTGAGTGTTTGGTCTGGCCAAGGCTTTGGGGTGCTGCAAGGGAAAGTGTCATGGGAGTGACATACAAGCAGATGAATTATGAAAGCTGAGAACTTCAGTCGGAATTTTGCATTATGTATTAAAGAGGGAAATACAACAATGTTGACAATACAAAAGTATGAACTCATTGATAGTAACGCTTCAAATGTTCCGCATTCCAAGGGTGGGGGAGGTCGTGGCCTTCCATGTCTTGAAGTCGGTAAGTGCCTGGTCGTGGTCGGGCTTTCACTACGTAGGGTCCCTCCCATTTGGCTGCCAGTTTGCCCTCGGTTGGGTTCTTTGTGGCAAGAGTTGCTTCTCTTAAGACAAGGTCCCCCACGGAGAACTCTCGTGGTCGAACCCTGCGGTTGTAGTGTGTTCTCATTTTCTGTTGGTACGAAGCCAATCTGACAGCAGCAGTCTCTCGGAGCTCTTCGACGAGGTCCAGGTCTGCGCGATGGAGTTCGTCGACTGAGGCCAGATCCGGATGTAAAACCTGGGGGGTGGGAAGACCGACTTCGACCGGAATAACCGCCTCAGCGCCATATGTTAAGCAAAAAGGGGTTTCGCCAGTGGGAGTGCGAGCAGTGGTTCGGTAAGCCCAGAGCACGTTTGGTAGTTCCTCAGCCCAAAGGCCTTTAGCAGCTTCGAGCTTAGTTTTGATGATTTTCAGAAGGGAACGGTTGGTGACCTCAACTTGGCCGTTTGCTTGGGGGTGACCGGGGGAAGAGAAGCATGGTTGAATCTGGAGATCTGTAGAAAATTTTCTGTACTTCGCGTTATTGAATTGTTTGCCATTATCAGAGATGATGGCTTGAGGGATGCCAAATCGACAAATGATCGATTGCTAGATAAACCTGGTGGTGTTCCGCTCAGTGATTGTGGCAAGGGATTCAGCCTCAACCCACTTGGTGAAGTAATCGATGGCGACAATCGCGAACTTGGTCTGGCCTCGACCGGTGGGAAGTGGACCGACCAAGTCGATCCCCCACTTGGCAAACAGATAAGGGTTGTAGAGTGTGATTAACTCTGTAGGAGGAGCATGGGGGATGTTGGCGAAGCGTTGACATTTATCGCATTTGAGCACGAAGTCGGTCGTATCCTGATTAAGAGTTGGCCAAAAATACCCAGTACGGAGTATCTTGTGGGCAAGGGACCTGCCACCTGAATGATTACCACAAATTCCCTCATGAATCTCCTGCATTACATAAGTTGCTTAAGCTGGATTGAGGCCTCATAGATATGGTCGGGAGAAACCGCGCTTGTATAATACACCGTCGATAATGATGTAATTGAATGCTCGAGATCGAACTTTGGCTGCCTGCTGTTGGTCATCTGGGAGTGTCCCTGTGGTCAAGAATAGGAGAATATCGGATGCCCAAGGGATGGGTTCGTTTTGGATGAACTGTACAGCTTGCAGGTCGGGTGAAATGGCCGGGTGGTGTAGGTATTCGAGGCGGACATCATGGCTGAGATTAGGATGGTCAGCAGAGGCCAACTGAGCCATCTCATCTGCTTTGGAGTTTTCCGCCCGAGGAATGTGTCTGATGTGGAAGGTAGTGAAGAGGCGAGTAAGGGGGAGTGCCATGTCCCTGTAAGCTCGCATTGTTTCTTCCTTGGCATCGAAGTCCCCCGTCATCTGACCGACGACGAGCTGGGAGTCGCTGAATACTCGGAGGTGGCTGACCCCAATGTCCTTGGCAAGATGGAGTCCTGCTATCAATGCCTCATACTCGGCCTCATTATTGCTTGCTTCAAACAAGAAACGGAGGGCACATTTGAAGTAGCCGCCCTCGGGGGAGGTGAGGATGAGGCCGGCACCACTTCCTTCTCGTCGAGACGAACCGTCGACATTGAGAGTCCAAGAATGAGGATCTTCTGGCTCTGTTGGAGTTGGTGGGAGCGGAGGGGTAGTGGTCGGGGTCGGATTGGTGAACTCCAGGATGAAGTCAGCTACAGCCTGTCCCTTGATTGCGGTCCGAGGGCGGTAGGAGATATCGAAGTGGCTGAGTTCTACTGACCACTGCATCAGTCTACCTGAGAGTTTTGGTTGCTACATGACCTTTTCCAGGGGCTGGTCGGTGAGGACCACTATGGAGTGGGCTTGGATGTATGGGCGGAGACGTCTGGAGGCAATGACCAAGGCCAGAGACAGTTTTTCTAGTAAGGGGTAATTCTGCTCTGCTCCCCTGAGAGCCCGACTGATGTAATAGACCGGCCGTTGGATTGAGCCATCTTCTCTGAGGAGAGCTGCACTGACTGCGGTGCTCGATACTGCTAAGTAAAGGAAGAGGGGCTCGCCCGTGATTGCTTGGGAAAGAAGGGGAGGGTTGGCCATACATTGCTTTAACTGTTGGAAAGCCTCTTCGGATTCGGCTGTCCATTCAAAAGTCTGCCGAAGAACTTTGAAGAAGGGTAGGCACTTATCTGTTGCACGGGAAATGAAGCGGTTGAGGGCCGCCACTCGGCCGGTGAGTCTTTGAACTTCTTTGACCGTCCTAGGCGACTGCATCTCAACCAAGGCCTTGATCTTCTCAGGGTTAGCTTCAATGCCACGCTGACTGACCATAAAACCCAAAAATTTTCCAGATCCAACGCCGAAGGCGCACTTCTCTGGGTTGAGTTTCATCTGGTACTTGCGCAAGGTGGCGAAGGTTTCTCGTAAGTCAGTGAGGTGATTGGAGGAGTATTTGCTTTTGACTAGCATGTCGTCAACGTAGACTTCCATATTTCGGCCTATTTGGTGATGGAAGACGGCATTAACCAGCCGTTGATAGGTGGCCCGGGCATTCTTCAACCCGAACGGCATTACACAATAGTGGTAGGTACCTTGGTCGGTAATAAATGATGTATGTTCCCGGTCAGATGTGTGCATCAAGATTTGGTTGTACCCAGAGAAGGCGTCCATGAAGCTGAGCATTTGATGACCGGCCGTGGCATCGACCAGCAGATCTATGCGGGGAAGGGGGTAGCTGTCTTTGGGGCAAGCTCGGTTCAGGTCAGAGTAATCGACACAGAGTCGCCATTTGCCATTGTGTTTGCGGACGAGGACCACGTTGGACAACCACCTAGGGTAGTCCACATTTTTGATGAATTGGGCCTCGAGGAGCTTGTCAACTTCTGCGGCTATAAGAGTGTTGCGCTCCGGATGGAAAATGCGTTGCTTCTGGCGGTGGGGTCGAAAGTGGGGTTTGATGCTAAGGCGGTGGGTTGTGAAGGAGGGGTCGATGCTTGGCATGTCAGAATGGGTCCAGGTGAATACATCTCTGTGCTCGGTCAAGAGAGCAGTAAGGTCGGCCTTGGCTTGGGAAGGTAATTGGCTGCCAATTTTGGCAGTTTTGATTAGGTTGGTGGGATCAATGTTAACTTCAACAAGTTCCTCTACGGGTTCACCTCTGACCAGCTCGTCCTCGTCTCGGACGTCAAGCCCTTCGATGATCACGGCCTCTTTTAGCTTGACTTCTTTGAGTGAGGCGACATAACACTCCCTGGCCATGGTCTGTTCTCCTTTGACAGTTCCGACACCGAGATCGGTAGGAAATTTGATGGCAAGATGATATGTGGATGTGATGGCTTGAAAGGCGTTTAGGGCTGTGCGGCCAAGGATGATGTTGTAAGCAGAGGGGCAGTCGACCACAAGAAAGGTGAGCAACTTAGTGGTCTGCCGCGGGTGCTCGCCAATGGTGATAGATAGATCGATGGAGCCGATGGAGGTCACATGGTCGCCGGTGAAGCCGACCAGAGGGGTTTGGAAAGGAGACAAGCTTTCTTCCCCAATCTTGAGCTGGCGGAAGCAATTGAGGAAGATGATGTCTGAAGAGCTGCCGTTGTCTATGAGGACTCGTCTGACCTTGTAGTTGGAGAGGATGGCGGAAATGACAAGGGGGTCATCATGTGGGTAACGGACTCCTGCACAGTCGGTGTCGGTGAAGGTGACGGGTTCGATCCATTGTTTTGACTGTTTGGGAGGTCGGTCCACCGTCGCCACTGCTTTGTCTGAGCCCTGCTTGATTTTTCTGAGCTCTGCCTTCTGAGCCGAGCGGGATGGTCCCCCGCAAGCAAGGCCGCCTGAAATGACTCTGATTTCTCTGACTGGTGGAGGGGGATTGCCTGGAGGCCGAGGCTGTGGTGGTGGGCGATCGTGGCCTTGGTTAGGTGGGGCTTGATTGCGGGGTGGTGTGTGTCGGCGATTGTTCCTGGGAAGGTCGGTTCTTTGCCTCTGTGGAGGGCGGGTGTCTATGAATCGGCTGAGGCGGCCCTGGCGTATGAAGGTCTCGATCTGATCTTTGAGGTTAATACACTCGTCGGTGGTATGGCCATGGTCTTGGTGGAAACGGCAGTATTTGGACTGATCTTTCCGAGTTGAAGGGTTTCGTGAAGGTAGGGGCCACTTGAGGGGGTATCCCGCTAGATCTGATTGAGGACGTGTTCCATGGGAGAGTTGAGTGGTGTGTACCGCTCGAACCGACAGGGCGGTCGGGTCGGAGCCGACCGGTCGGCTCGGTGCGGTCGGTCATTATAGTGGGGTGTTTGGCTATTATACTGGGCGGTCCTGGGTTCTGAGTCTTTCCTCTTGTCTCTGGGGGTCGGATTTTTAAGGGTTGGCTCTCGCCGAGCGGCCAGGGAATCTTCAGCATTCATGTATTTCTGGGCTTTGGATAATAGGGCTGTCATGGTGGTTGGAGGGTTTTCGGAGAGGGAGAAAAGAAAGTCGGACGACCGCAGGCCGGCCATGAAAGCCGTAAGGATGACCTTGTCGTCATTCTCTGCTACTTGAAGGGCTTCGGTGTTGAAGCGGGTGACGAAGCTGCGGAGCGACTCGCCCTCGGTCTAACGAATGTTAAGGAGTTGGGTGGCTGGGCGTCTCTGATGCTGGGCTCCAATAAAATGGCTCAGGAAATAGTCACTGAGGTGTTGAAAAGTGGAGACGGAGTCCGCCGGTAACTGGCTAAACCACAACCGAGCTGATCCCTTCAGTGTCACTGGAAAAGCTCGGCACATGATCTCGTCAGGGAAAGCATGGAGGATCATGAGGGTGCGGTAGGTTTCCAGATGGTCGACTGG
The DNA here is from genome assembly GCF_055761805.1 of Camellia sinensis. NCBI lineage: Eukaryota > Viridiplantae > Streptophyta > Magnoliopsida > Ericales > Theaceae > Camellia > Camellia sinensis. The sequence goes on from NC_138962.1 coordinate 31,867,353, forward strand.
GTCCGTCGTGCCATCGAAGGAGTCAATGGTAGGCATCTTGAACTTGGCGGGCAATGGTTTGTCGCGGATGGAGGCAACAAAAGACGAGTTGGCGGTGACTGAGGGCTTGTGCTGAATGTTCTGCATGACCCCTTGTAGTTGGAGTTTCATAGCTCGGAGTTCAGCGTCCCAGAGGGAAATGTTGTGGCCATGGTCGGTCAAAGGAGGCTGGGCACTGCTAGGTTCCCCCTCAGGAGCCAGTGCTACGACTGACGGGCGTGGAGGTGGAGGTGGTAGGCTTACATGTGGAGGAGGAGGGGGTTGTTAACCTTCTGGGTTGAGGGGAGGGGGTTGTGGAGCAGTGTCCTAGGGTTCTTTCTTGGTTGGGTGGGATATCTGGAGGTGGAACGGGGAGGTTTCTTTGGAGTAAAGCACTGATCAGGGCCTGGTTTTGCTCGGCCATGCAGTTAATGATATTAGTGAGTTCGATGATGTATTGTGGTGGGTTGTTTGGATGGGAAGGGTCTATTTGATGATCGGCAGTATTGTGGTGAGAAGCCATGGACCTAGTCGTGACCATACACCTAGACAGGTGAGAGGAAAAGGTAACGGTGAGAAAGGAGGGCTCCGGCGATAGTGAACACAACTAGCGCACGAATAAACCACAAACTTCCCACAGACGGCGCCAACTGATAATACCATCCGTCCCGGGTGGATGGGTCGGGCTGGTCCAAGCTCTTCAAGTTCCGGTTCAGGGTGATGATTCCGCCAAATGACCTGCAAGCAAGTCCAAAGGGGAACGGGGCAGTCCCCCAGTGAACCCTCCGGCGAGAGAATCAGTAGAGGAAGAAGGAAATGTAGAGAGAGAGAGAGAGAGAGAGAGAGAGAGATAAAAAGCTTAACCTTCCTCTTGTCTTCTATTCTTGCTTATATCCTTTGGTAATCATTTCACTGTCCCTTGTGACGTGCCCCCTTCCGCCGAAAGCCTGTGCCGTAGCTTACCTTGTTCAGGGTGAGGGGGCTTTGTTCCGACGGGGAGGTGTTGTCGTAATAAATGCTGTGATGGGCTGCATTAATGGTGATGTGTTGTGGTAATAACTCTGCAAATCTTTGTCTGCTGATGTGGCCTGTGTTCCACCTGCCATGTGCCCGAATGCCATTGGCCCTCCATGTCTAGATGGCCTCCAGCTGTCCTGGGCTTTGCCAACCGAGTTATGCTATTGGTCCCAAGCGATGGGTTTGGGGTGGTTTGATGTGGGCCGTATGCCTTGTGGGCCTATCCATGTCAATCATAATGTCAAAATCCATAAATAACAATCCTTAAATCTTTAACATAATTAAATCTTTAAGAATCCTTGTCATATGAAATCATCCACCAAGTCCACCACTATAATCCATTAACAAACTAGTAACCCAATGTCCACTTCTATAATCCACTAACAAACTAGTAATCCAAAGTCAATTAAAATCATAGTCTTACTCTCAGCACTCTCACAAATAACTAGTAACCGAAAGTAAATTAAAATCATAGTCCAACTCTTGACACTCTCACAAGTAAAAACTCGTGCAGCTCTACTCCTCAAAATCTGGAAAAATAAAATAAGAGTAAGCTAAATAGCCCAACAAATAATCAATAAAATAAGGGTAAGCTAGACAGCCTAGCAAATAACCAACCATCACTGCTAGCTAGATCAAGTACACAAAAAAAAATAAATAGTCGATAACCAATAAATATAATTTTTGCTACAATTCAATAAATGAACAATTATTTGCAAGATGGTTTCATAGCTGAAAATAAACAATGTACAATACATTTTAATTGAAAAGAAAACTAGATAATTCAAAGTAATTTCATTGTTCAAATTGATAGTTCAATATTCATATGGTTCAATGATTCGATTCACGAAACTCAAGTCTAGGTGACTATGATCACTTAGCTCGTGACAAAGTCTAGAACCACACATAGGCCGGTGGTAAAGCCCCCAAAAGAAACTAATTTATGTGCCAATAAATAATCCCTATTGACTAGGGTCCAAATCATAGCCAGACTAGAGTAATGTTCAAAATTCAAACAATACACAACCTTTGAATAAAACATTAGATATTTTCATAATAGTTTCACAAAATATTTAAACAATTTTCATAATAATATCTAATGTTGTATTATACTTGATCCATATTTTATTTTAAGAGAACATGAAGGTTATAAATAAATATTTATAGTTTCAAACGATTTAATGGGAATAAAAATGAACCAACATTGATAGAGGGTTACTTAGCTCAACCAACTAAAATAATATTCCAACACCAACTCTAAACACCCAACTCCACCACTTCAATCACACAAACCTAATAAATAAAACCTCAAATAAATTAATATTTTTATGTGTCTTATACACCCACAAAAGCCCCACCATATTAGATTAATGTATTGCTTTAATATCCAAGTGACCAAACCATTCAACCCAACTTTATAGCCAAACACACCCTTACCCATGATACAAAACTCCACTGTCAAACTAGCTACACCCACACACACCGCTTTACCACTATTTCTATTACCCACCCAAAGCTACACTCTTACACGTTGCACCCAAACACCCAATTCTCAAAACCCAGGTAGGCACCTACAGATTTTTCAAATCCCCATAATGCATTGATTGTTTAATTCCTCTTTTCAAATCCCTATAATGCATTGATTGTTTAATTTCTCCAAATAAAATTAAAAATCAGTAGTACATGAAAAGTTTTACCTCCACCAATGGGTGTCAAAAATCACCTGTTTTGAGTCCTCAATTCTCTACTGCTGTCTCTTTCTTGAATCCTCTGTCAAATTATGATACAACATAACGTGAAACCCCTTTCTTTTCTTTTTTTTTCTTTCTCTTTTTAACATAAAAGGTTATTAACCTAATTTCTTAAAATTACTAAATTACCCATACAAATTAATTTAATTACTACTTTATCCAAAAAAATAATTCTACATAACTTGGGTTTTACAAGTTGTCACTCTTGGAAGGCGCATTGGCAGATATATATGTGCAAGAATATTCGTCTTTCAAGAATTTGATTATGTTAATGGTCGGACTATAGTAGTGCTGTGGAGTTATCCTTTGTTGGAACACCAATGATAGGTATCATGAAAAATCTTTCATGAAAATAATCATAAAAGATTTGTGACCTTTGGATTACACTTAGAATAAAACACTACACACTAATCAAAGTAATCCAAGGGTCACAAAACATTCATGATTATTTTCATAAAAAGTTTTTCATGATCCCTAACTTTTCCCTTATTGAAAGCTCTCTAGTTTATTTAATGTTTGAGGAATTACTACGCTACAAATTTGAAGAGTTATTACGAATCTCATTGCTTTGCATCTTATCCGATGCAATCCTTTCTTTCACTACAAAAAAACTTGTTTTTTGCGACGGTACACGGCCGTCGCAAATGCCCAGAAGCCCGTCGCTAATGTCTTTTGCGACGGTAATTTGGCTTTTTGCGACGGTAAGGGGGGGTCGCGACAGACGGGGTTGCAAAAGACCTTTGGCGACGGTATGTACCGTCGCCATTAGTTTCTGCGACGGTATGCCAAGTTTTTTGCGACGCCATTTGTCCCGTCGCAAATAATGGTGGAAAAATCACTTTTCGCGACGGCACGTAATTACCGTCGCTAAAAGTGATTTTTTGAGACGGGAAAATTACCGTCGTTAAAGGCTCTGGCATCATATAAGTATTGGCGACGGCATGGTTTACCGTCGCTAAAGGTGTCCTGTACATTCAGTAAGGCAGCTTTTGCGACTGTGTTGGTACCGTCGCAAAAGCCTATTACTGGTTTTTGCGACGGGTTCTTCTCCCGTCTCAAAAAATAAAAAAAAAATAAAAAACCCTGTTGATAAATTAATAAAAAAATTAAAATAACCTGTATTAGATAAAAAATTGAAAAATTACAGAATAATATAAATACGTACATAAACAAAAATTGACAAATAATGAAAATTAATAATATTGTTCAATTCATAGCAATACAGAAATAAAAATTCAGAACAATAACGTCGCATAATACATACATAATGTTGCTCCCAAATTTAAATAACATAAATCAAAATCAAAATCAAAATCAAAAGTTTTCGTCTTCATTCGTTCGTGGGTTACAAAAACAAAAACTAGTCATAATCTTGATACGCCCGCATTCCAGAAAAAAGCCAACTGCTACTCAGGAAATATCTGAAAAAAACAAGATAAAAATAATTAAAAACCATATAATGTGTTAATATTTTAATTATAGAAAAATATAAAAAAAAATTGATTACAATATAATTAGAAAGATAGTTTAGTAAATAATTTTGACAAACCGAAATCCGGCTCTAACTCCCAAACCGGGAACCCGATTCGAGCCCCGTCTTCTCCCACAAGTCTCTCGTGCCTAGGCGGTCGTGTGTGCCAAGTTTCGTGCTAAACCGACGCCATTTGGTGATTTTGGGGCGTTAACGCCTCGAATTCAAGTTTCTTAAGGAAGTTGTTTACCTAAAGTGAAATCCGGCTCTAACTCCCAAACCGGGAAGCCGATTCGAGCCCCGTCTTCTCCCACAAGTCTCTCGTGCCTAGGCGGTCGTGTGTGCCAAGTTTCGTGCTAAACCGACGCCGTTTGGTGATTTTGGGGCGTTAACGCCTCGAATTCAAGTTTCTTAAGGAAGTTGTTTGCCTAAAGTGAAATCCGACTCTAACTCCCAAGCCGGGAACCCGATTCGAGCCCCGTCTTCTCCCACAAGTCTCTCGTGCCTAGGCGGTCGTGTGTGCCAAGTTTCGTGCTAAACCTACGCCGTTTGGTGATTTTGGGGCGTTAACGCCTCGAATTCAAGTTTCTTAAGGAAGTTGTTTGCCTAAAGTGAAATCCGACTCTAACTCCCAAGCCGGGAACCCGATTCGAGCCCCGTCTTCTCCCACAAGTCTCTCGTGCCTAGGCGGTCGTGTGTGCCAAGTTTCGTGCTAAACCGACGCCGTTTGGTGATTTTGGGGCGTTAACGCCTCGAATTCAAGTTTCTTAAGGAAGTTGTTTACCTAAAGTGAAATCCGGCTCTAACTCCCAAACCGGGAAGCCGATTCGAGCCCCGTCTTCTCCCACAAGTCTCTCGTGCCTAGGCGGTCGTGTGTGCCAAGTTTCGTGCTAAACCGACGCCGTTTGGTGATTTTGGGGCGTTAACGCCTCGAATTCAAGTTTCTTAAGGAAGTTGTTTGCCTAAAGTGAAATCCGACTCTAACTCCCAAGCCGGGAACCCGATTCGAGCCCCGTCTTCTCCCACAAGTCTCTCGTGCCTAGGCGGTCGTGTGTGCCAAGTTTCGTGCTAAACCGACGCCGTTTGGTGATTTTGGGGCGTTAACGCCTCGAATTCAAGTTTCTTAAGGAAGTTGTTTGCCTAAAGTGAAATCCGACTCTAACTCCCAAGCCGGGAACCCGATTCGAGCCCCGTCTTCTCCCACAAGTCTCTCGTGCCTAGGCGGTCGTGTGTGCCAAGTTTCGTGCTAAACCGACGCCGTTTGGTGATTTTGGGGCGTTAACGCCTCGAATTCAAGTTTCTTAAGGAAGTTGTTTGCCTAAAGTGAAATCCGGCTCTAACTCCCAAGCCGGGAACCCGATTCGAGCCCCGTCTTCTCCCACAAGTCTCTCGTGCCTAGGCGGTCGTGTGTGCCAAGTTTCGTGCTAAACCGACGCCGTTTGGTGATTTTGGGGCGTTAACGCCTCGAATTCAAGTTTCTTAAGGAAGTTGTTTACCTAAAGTGAAATCCGGCTCTAACTCCCAAACCGGGAAGCCGATTCGAGCCCCGTCTTCTCCCACAAGTCTCTCGTGCCTAGGCGGTCGTGTGTGCCAAGTTTCGTGCTAAACCGACGCCATTTGGTGATTTTGGGGCGTTAACGCCTCGAATTCAAGTTTCTTAAGGAAGTTGTTTGCCTAAAGTGAAATCCGACTCTAACTCCCAAGCCGGGAACCCGATTCGAGCCCCGTCTTCTCCCACAAGTCTCTCGTGCCTAGGCGGTCGTGTGTGCCAAGTTTCGTGCTAAACCGACGCCGTTTGGTGATTTTGGGGCGTTAACGCCTCGAATTCAAGTTTCTTAAGGAAGTTGTTTGCCTAAAGTGAAATCCGACTCTAACTCCCAAGCCGGGAACCCGATTCGAGCCCCGTCTTCTCCCACAAGTCTCTCGTGCCTAGGCGGTCGTGTGTGCCAAGTTTCGTGCTAAACCGACGCCGTTTGGTGATTTTGGGGCGTTAACGCCTCGAATTCAAGTTTCTTAAGGAAGTTGTTTGCCTAAAGTGAAATCCGGCTCTAACTCCCAAGCCGGGAACCCGATTCGAGCCCCGTCTTCTCCCACAAGTCTCTCGTGCCTAGGCGGTCGTGTGTGCCAAGTTTCGTGCTAAACCGACGCCGTTTGGTGATTTTGGGGCGTTAACGCCTCGAATTCAAGTTTCTTAAGGAAGTTGTTTGCCTAAAGTGAAATCCGGCTCTAACTCCCAAGCCGGGAAGCCGATTCGAGCCCCGTCTTCTCCCACAAGTCTCTCGTGCCTAGGCGGTCGTGTGTGCCAAGTTTCGTGCTAAACCGACGCCGTTTGGTGATTTTGGGGCGTTAACGCCTCGAATTCAAGTTTGTTAAGGAAGTTGTTTGCCTAAAGTGAAATCCGGCTCTAACTCCCAAGCCGGGAACCCGATTCGAGCCCCGTCTTCTCCCACAAGTCTCTCGTGCCTAGGCGGTCGTGTGTGCCAAGTTTCGTGCTAAACCGACGCCGTTTGGTGATTTTGGGGCGTTAACGCCTCGAATTCAAGTTTCTTAAGGAAGTTGTTTACCTAAAGTGAAATCCGGCTCTAACTCCCAAACCGGGAAGCCGATTCGAGCCCCGTCTTCTCCCACAAGTCTCTCGTGCCTAGGCGGTCGTGTGTGCCAAGTTTCGTGCTAAACCGACGCCGTTTGGTGATTTTGGGGCGTTAACGCCTCGAATTCAAGTTTCTTAAGGAAGTTGTTTGCCTAAAGTGAAATCCGACTCTAACTCCCAAGCCGGGAACCCGATTCGAGCCCCGTCTTCTCCCACAAGTCTCTCGTGCCTAGGCGGTCGTGTGTGCCAAGTTTCGTGCTAAACCGACGCCGTTTGGTGATTTTGGGGCGTTAACGCCTCGAATTCAAGTTTCTTAAGGAAGTTGTTTGCCTAATGTGAAATCCGGCTCTAACTCCCAAGCCGGGAACCCGATTCGAGCCCCGTCTTCTCCCACAAGTCTCTCGTGCCTAGGCGGTCGTGTGTGCCAAGTTTCGTGCTAAACCGACGCCGTTTGGTGATTTTGGGGCGTTAACGCCTCGAATTCAAGTTTCTTAAGGAAGTTGTTTACCTAAAGTGAAATCCGGCTCTAACTCCCAAACCGGGAACCCGATTCGAGCCCCGTCTTCTCCCACAAGTCTCTCGTGCCTAGGCGGTCGTGTGTGCCAAGTTTTGTCCTAAACCGACGCCGTATAGGCAAGTGCTCCATTATATCAAAAAAACTCGGAGGAAATATTTTCTCTAGATGACAAAGTGTTACAGCGATACGATCTTTAATGTATTGCAAATCCGTCGCACGATTCACTTTCGAACACAATTGTCTAAAGAAATTGCTCAATTCAATCAAGGGTTCAATTACATTCTTCGGTAACGATCTGCGAATAGCCAATGGAATAAGTTGTTGCATCAGAATATGACTATCGTGGCTCTTAAGACCCCCAATGCTTCTATCATGTAAGCGCACACGACGTGATATATTGGATGAATACCCGTCGGGAACTCTTACTTCCTTCAACACTTTCAAGAACAAATCTTTCTCATCCTTGGTCATCGTGAATTGTGCTGGTGGTAAATAGGCTTTATTCGACCCTCTTAACTGCAAATGTAGGGGTTTTCTAATATTCATATCTTGTAAATCACGCCGAGCATTAACACCATCCTTCGATTTTCCTGCAACCCCTAATATTGTCCACAACACATTGTCACAAACATTCTTCTCTATATGCATCACATCGAGGTTGTGTCTTATTAGATTGTGCTCCCAATATGGCAATTCATAAAAGATACTCTTTTTCTTCCAACTATGGGTGCGATGTCCAGCTTTCTCCTTCTCTACCTGTCTCCTATGCCTCTCCTTAAGGTCATCCCTATTGTATTGGGTTAAAATACCCTCAGATTCTAATTGTAGCAACATCTCAGTTCCAGACAACAATTTTGGTTTGAGTCTGACTTCCCGACTACCATCAAATGATACTTTATCCTTCCGGAATTTATGGCCAGTAGGTAAAAATCTGCGATGACCCAAGTATGATTGTTTCCTACTATGCTTCAACCAACACGATGTAGTTTCCTTATTGCAACAAGGACATGCATATTCTCCTTTAGTGCTCCATCCTGACAAGTTTGCGTATGCAGGAAAATCACTAATTGTCCACAGTAAAGCTGCATGCATTTGAAACATTTGATTTGTTGATGCATCAAATGTTGACACACCCTCATTCCATAGTTCTTTCAACTCCTCAATCAACGGTTGCATATAAACATCAATCTTGTCACCAGGTCCTTTCGGGCCGTCAATAAGCACAGATAAAATTAGAAATGGTTGCTTCATGCACATCCATGGCGGCAAGTTGTATGGAATGAGCACAACAGGCCAAGTGCTATGAACTATGTTCATCGTCCTGAATGGGTTAAAACCATCAGATGCTAAGCCAAGCCTTACACTTCGGCAATCATTACTAAAGTCAATATTCCGACGGTCAAAATCTTTCCATGCAAGGGAGTCAGCAGGATGCCTGAAGACACCATCATCAGTTCGTTCCTCTGCATGCCATCTCATTAACTTGGCCGTCTTGGATGACATAAACAACCTCTGCAACCTTGACTTTAAAGGAAAATACCTCATCTGTTTTGCAGCTACTTGTTTGCCACCTGTGTTAGGACCATTTGAACCACCATCACCATTTGATTTCCATCTAGAACTGTTGCATATGACACATTTATCAAGATTGGCGTCCTCGTTTCGAAACAACATGCAACTGTTGGGACATGCATCCCACGTCTCATACGTGAAGCCCAAATCTGTTGTGACCTTTTGAGCTTTATAATATGAGTCCGGGAGTTTCACACCCAACGGAAACGCCTCATTCAATAACTCAAGCAACATGTCAACAGACTTGTCCGTCCACTGATTAAGCACCTTCAAATGTAGAAGTCGAACAATGAATGACAAAGATGTGAACTTCTGACAACCCGGATACAATTCACTTTGTGCATCTTGAAGAAGTTTGAAATACTTTGCAGTCTCTGCATTTGGACCGAGCTGGGGTTCAGATGCACGGGGATCAGGCCCCTGTGGTTCATCACCCTCAACACTTGTACCGACATGTGGATTTCCCATAGCCCCTTGTATCATTCCAATCATATCATCTCCAATGTCTAAATTAGCTAATGTTTCATTCTCTCGATTACTATGCAGAGATATGTAAGATTCCCCATGATTAATCCAATGTTTGTATTTTTTAAAAAAACCATTCAAAATCAGATGCTCCCGTACACCATCTCGTACAAAATAGTATCGATTCTCACACTTCCTACACGGACAACTGATCATCGAACCTTCAACCCTATTGGTGTAGGCAAACACAAGGAATTCATCAATCCCATTAATGTATTCACTCGACATCCTATTTGGCAAATCAATCCAACTCTTATCCATCATCTGTACACATCCACAAGAATATCTCACCAAAGTAACTCTAAATATAATACCTACACATAAATATTCACTCGACATCCTATTTGGCAAATTAACAAAATGTCTAAAATTCCTATTTAAGAGCATATGATTTGGAAAAAATAAAAAAATAAAAAACTTGAAGGATTGAATGGTAAAATTGATAATTTATGGATGAAATAGAAAAAAAAAATTGATAATTTAAACTTAAAGGATTAGAGCATATGATTAGAGCATATGATTTTGACAAACTATTTCTAATTAGAGCATATGATTTTGACAAACTATTTCTAATTAGACAAACTATATATATATGCATATAATTTTTACTGATTTTGACAAACTATTTCTAATTAGAGCATATGATTTGGAAAAAATAAAAAAATAAAAAACTTGAAGGATTTAATGGTAAAATTGATAATTTATGGATGAAATAGAAAAAAAAAATGATAATTTAAACTTAAAGGATTAGAGCATATGATTAGAGCATATGATTTTGACAAACTATTTCTAATTAGAGCATATGATTTTGACAAACTATTTCTAATTAGACAAACTATATATATATGCATATAATTTTTACTGATTTTGACAAACTATTTCTAATTAGAGCATATGATTTGGAAAAAATAAAAAAATAAAAAACTTGAAGGATTGAATGGTAAAATTGATAATTTATGGATGAAATAGAAAAAAAAAATGATAATTTAAACTTAAAGGATTAGAGCATATGATTAGAGCATATGATTTTGACAAACTATTTCTAATTAGAGCATATGATTTTGACAAACTATTTCTAATTAGACAAACTATATATATATGCATATAATTTTTACTGATTTTGACAAACTATTTCTAATTAGAGCATATGATTTGGAAAAAATAAAAAAATAAAAAACTTGAACGATTGTCAGATTTATATATTTAGACAGATTTATATATATATATATATATATATAGACAGATTTATATATATATATATATAACAGATTTATATATATATAAAAATAACAGATTTATAACAGATTTATATATATATAACAGATTTATATATATATAAAAATAACAGATATATATATATAAAAACTTGAAAAAAAATAAAAATAAAAAACAGATTTATATATATATAGACAGATTTATATATATATATATATAACAGATTTATATATATAGATTTCAGATAAACAGATTTATATATATATATATAGACAGATTTCAGATTTATATATATATATATATATAGATTTATATACATTTCAGATTTATATATATATATATATATATAGATTTATATACATTTCAGATATATATATATATATATATAGATTTATATACATTTCAGATTTATATATATATATAGATTTATATACATTTCAGATATATATATATATAGATTTATATAGATTTATATACATTGCATATATATATATATAGACAGATTCATATATATATATACACAGACCGAGAGAGAGAGAGAGAGAGAGAGAGAGAGAGAGAGCATACGCAGAGGGAGAGAGGGTCGTCGCCGGAGCACCACTCTTGTCGCCGGAGCCGTCGCCGCCGCACCACCGCTGTCTTCCTCGTGGGCCGTTTGGGAAATTTGGGGGTGAAGTTAGGGATTTGGTGAGGAGGATCGAGCGGGAGGCAGAAGGAAAAAGGGAGGGTTTTTTTTTTGGACTTTTTGCGACGGTATGATGTACACCGTCGCAAATAGAACGAAAAACGGTGCCGTTTGCATTAATCCTTTTTTGCGACGGAAATTTGCCGTCGCAAATGATATATGCCGTCTCAAAAAAAAGGTTTTTTGCGACGGTTTTATTTACCGTCGCTAATACTTCCCCATTTCCGACGCCTCCGCTTAGTTTCATTACCGACGGGTCAGTACCGTCGCTAAAGGCTATTATTTGCGACAGTAGAAGTTACCGTCGCAAAAAACGGTTTTTTGCGACGGGGGGCGCGGCGTCGCTAAAAACCCGTCGTTTTTGCTATATTTTCCTGTAGTGTTTCCTACATATTTGGTCGTTTTATGAAGATTTTTTTCCCCCTTCTTTTTCATGCTTACGAGCCACTACTAAAGTGGAATAGATAGGATTATCAGCAAAGTTAGGTATCATGAAAAACTTTTCATGAAAATAATCATGAAAGTTTTGTAACTTTTGAATTACACTTAGAATAAAATACTACACACTAATCAAGGTAATCCAATGATCATAAATTTTTCATGAAAAATTTTTCATGATCTCTAACTTTTCCCATTATATACTTGAAGCTGTCAGTTCCCATCCCATTCTGTCCCCACTCCCTTTCAGCCTGGTTGCCCGGATGCTCTCTCTGGTAGACATCAATCTAGTTGTAGTACACCCGATTGACTCATGATATTTTGCGAAGACTTTCATACACAAATATCTTCTCTCTCTCTAATAAAAAAACAAAAATTTGTCACTGTTTGCGGGAGATAAGTAGATTTGGTTCATGTTAGTTTTAAGTTAGTTATAATTTATCTTCTGAGGTTTCATATCTACTTTATTACCTTCGGTGTAGAGGTTGGCTTGACCATCTTATTTTGCTATATGTTCAATACTATTGGTTGTAGGCAAAGTTGCCCTCGGAATTTTAGTTATGCTGACCACTTGGATATAACTAGTAAATGTTAAACTGCTCAAGTGATTAAGTGTTTCTTTGTCTCTTTCTTTCTTTTCTTTTGCTTGGCATTTTGGGCCTACAATACAATATTTTAAGTACTTTGTTTACTTATAGTTCCTTCTCTTGGCCATCTGCAGGAACCTGTTGCCTTCTGAATCCTCCGAACAAAGCGGTACACAATTAGGATCTTTATAGCTGAGGTATCCTTGTTGCTACGCTGTTCCTCTCTCTCTCTGTGTATATATATAATTCACCCCAAAGTTTAATAAAAGTTGATAGGAAAAGCTAGGAACACCTTTGTTTGTTGTGCATCTAACAGTTTTGAAGATTAATCTTAAACGCTGTGTTTGGTTGGAAGATTTGAGAGAGATTTGAAAAGGGAACGGAAAAAAGTGGGTGAAATTAGATGAAATGTAAGTATATTTTATTCACATTTCACCTAACTTTTTTATTTCTATTTTCAAATCTCTCCTTAAATTCCCCAATCAAACACAGCATAAAAGTTCCATGTAAGACTCTGTAACAGATCAACTGCCAAAGCATATCTGTACGCAAACTAACATGCCCTTTAACTTTTTGTGTTCTTATTACATAAATCAAGATTCTAAAATTTTTTATGCGAATTGGTTTTGAACACCTTTGCTCCAGATTCTGTATGTGGAGGCATGGTTGCGTGGGGTTGGTCCATATTTAATAGTTGTAATGATTGAACTGCTCTTGCTTACTTGGATTGTTGTCTTTGAATGTTAATTTATATTTTGTTATTTAGGATATCAATACCACAGAAACCTGTGCGTTAGTCAGTAGGATTGTCGTCTTTGCTTGTTAATTTATATTTTGTTATCTAGGGATGTTAGTACTAGAAACCTGTGCAGTTTGATGTAGTTGATAACAAAGATTCTGAATCAAAATCAGGGGCGAAACTATGTAGGGGCTGGAGGGGTCTTGTCCCCCTTTGATTTTTTACAATTTATAATTACTTTTTTATTTATGAATATTTGTAAAATATATAATGGGATGATTTTTTAATTTTATAAAAATTATCTTACTAACTTTTTATTTCATTAATATTTAACAATGTATAATGAAAATGATTCTTGATAATTTTTTATTTTAAATAATAGTATCAATTTTATTGAGTCAATTTTATTAATACAAAAGGTACATACTACTTATTCTTTTAATATATATATATACTATATATATAATCAAATGTAGTGGTTTTGTCAAAAATTTGTAAATATTCATTCCTAAATTCTCATAATTTTAAAATTCTCTCTTTCCTACGTGACAACCCTCTTTGATTGTCTTTCGTGTTTTCTATTTTCCTCCATTTTCTATTTATTTGATTAATTAAAATGAAAATTAATTTCATGGCTTATGGATAAAGATTTGAATTTCAAAATTCCTCCATATAGATAAACATATAAAAACTGATAAATAATTTATGAAAATTAATTTCATGGTATACAGATAAAGATAAAAATTAAATAATTAATTTCATAACTTATAGATAATTTAAAATTTCTTCCCATAAATAAGCATATAAAAATTGATAAATAATTTATAAAATTTAATTTCATGGCCTACTGATAAAAATAAAGGTTAAAAAATTGATTTTAAAAAAAAAATTACTCATGTTTATTGCCCTTCATTTTGTACTTTAATTAATTTCATTATAAATAAACATATAAAAAAATCATAAATAATTTATGGAAATTTATTTCATGACATTTAGATAAAGATAAAAATTTTAAAAATTATTTGAAAAACAATAATTTCATGACTTATAGATAAATAAACATATAAGAATTGATAAATAATTTATAAAAATTAATTTCGTGGTCTACAGATAAAGATAAAGATTAACTAATTGATTTACAAAAAAAAATTAAAATAATAAAATTTAGATAAATATATGATTTGTTAATCTATATCTATCAAAAACATATCTATCTAAATCTTTATTTTGGTTTACTTATATTTTTTTTCTCCTTTTATCACATATTATCATTTTTTTTTTATTTTGAATTTTTTATCTTGTGAAATACTCTTATCTATAACTTCTTATCTCCTCTTAACCTATTCCTCATAATTTTTATTATTTGTTATTATCTACCAAGTGATAAAGATATATATAAAAAAACAATGGTTGGCTATGAATAAGAAGAGTATTAATAATTAAATAATGAAAGCTGTATGGGAGAAGGCAATACCAAAATCTCACAAAATTATTTTCTGTCACTATATTTATCCAAGGTAATAATTTGATATTCTTTCTTTTAATTTTTAAAAATAGTTTACATTAGATCATTGCTATGTGTTTTTTCTTTTTCTTTCTTTTTATTTTTTTATAAGATTGTCATTTGTTGTAGTATTTTTTCAATCCCATATCTAAATTTTCTCTTTGAAATTTCTATTTTTTTAATAATAAAGTTTAGAACTAATTTCTTATCAAATTTGTTTTCTTGGTGCTTATTTCATTGAAAGATTGAGACGAGTAAAACTTTCATATGATATATGAAATTAATGAATATAATACAAAGATGGTAGAGAAATACTACATATCTGTCGATATCTCTCTTTTATTATTAGTCGATTTATTAGATTATATTATCAATTTAGATCCCATATGATTTAATTCAATGTCCATGACTTTAGTTATATTTGACCATTTTGTTGTTGAGTAACCTATATAATATTTTTTTTTGGTATATAATGATTAAAGCTATCATTTGTTATATTTCTTCAAATACAATTCAAATAATTTGTCATCATTTTTTTTATAAATAAAATGAATTAAACTATTTTCTTATATAATTTTTATAATCCTACGAAATTCTTATCTTTATTTTTTTTTAAATGTTGTAAAAACTATGCAAGTATTATTCAAGTTATGGAGAATGATTACTTACAAATTATAATTAAAAGCTGAGATTTATTTATAATTTGGTCCCACGATAATAATATAAATCATTGATTTAAAATAAGTAAATTTATGATAACTTATAAAATTTATTTCTTTTAAAGCTTTGTTTTTGTTTTTGTTTTTGTTGCATGACACTATAGTCTGATACAAATTATTTATGTTATCAAGTGATTGTAATACTATTATCCCAACAATCTTTATAATTAACAATTTTTTATGTATATCAAATTTTTATTGTGAAATTTTGTAGATTAATTATTGTTTACATCAACCAAGATGGGCCTAAGATCATGGCTTGCTGCTATTAAAATATAATTCAAGATTAGAATAATTTATATATCACACAAAATGTATATAGTTTATTTTTCCGTACATCGCACGGGTTACCGCTAGTTTTAAAATAAAATAGTATGTATACCTTTTTATGAGTAACATTAGGCAATCTATGTTGGGTATACCTCTTTATTGGAGTGTGGGACCCAATTGGATTTGGAAAAAGAGTTTAATTTGATTTAATATTAATTATAATATATTTTTATATATTATATTTAATTTGTGAAGACCCAATCCAATTTGGAAACAACTAAGGTTTGATAATAAACCCTAGATTCACAATATTTTAGGGTTTTGTTTTTGCTCATCCCGAGGTGAAGAGAACGGCTGCTACTACACATACTCCACTTTGGTGAAATCAATTTTTTGGGTGTGTGAACAGTGGAATTAATTTGGATGGTTCTTTGCTTCGTTTTCGGTGTTGATTTGGTTCGTTATTTTGGAACTTCTACAACTCTGGTTCTGAAGTTTTTTGTTCATCTATTTGGTGAGGTCTTTCCTCTTGTTTATTTGTGATTATTTGGAATTTACCTAAGGGTGGTTTTGTGAGACCATTCGTATCTCGTTTGTAATTGTTTGGAAACTCTTTGGTTGATAGTGGAATCGGATTTCGATCCCGTGAACGTACCTCACATTGAGGGAACCATGTAAAAATTCTTGTGTTGCTTTTGATTTAATTTTTTCGCATTAGTTTTTATTCCCATTGATCGATTTACTTGTGGAGAATCACATATTTTCCCTAACTACTGGTATCAGAGCTTACGGTTTATTTGAGTTTATTTATTTGTGTAAATCAATGGCGGGGAATATGGGTCGTATGTCTAGCTTCAATAGAAGCAATTGGGTAACTTGGAAAACTAAAATGGAAGACCTATTATTTTGTAAAGATTTGTATGGACCCATTGAGGGTGATAGTAGCAAACCCGAGGGTATGAAAGATGATGAATGGAATAGGCTTAATCGAAAAGCCGTTGGTGTTATCCGTCAATGGATTGATGACAGTGTGTTTCATCATGTTGCTACTGAAACTTCGGTACATGATTTATGGAAAAAATTAGAAGGCCTTTATGATAGGAAATCAGCCACAAATAAAGCCTTTCTGTTTCGTAAGTTGGTTAATTTAAAATATAAAGAGGGCAGCCCTATTCCGGAACATCTGAATGAAATAAAGAGTATTGTTAACCAACTTACTTTTATGAAAATTGTTTTTGATGATGAGTTGTAGGCTTTGATGCTACTTAGTTCTTTGCCCGAAAGTTGGGAGACTTTGGTTGTGACGGTTAGTAATTCGGCACCTGATGGAGTTGTCACAATGGGCCAAGTCACTAGTAGCTTGTTAAATGAAGAAACTAGAAGAAAATCAGTGGGTTCCTCTCATTCGGAAACATTTGTTGTGAGAGGCCGAAGTAAAACAAGAGGGAGGAGTAAGACTTCTCATGGTCGTGATCAAAGCCATGACAAATCAAAAGATGGTTTTTTTTCAAAGAAAGACATTGAGTGCTATTATTGCCATGAGAAAAGGCACATGAAGCGAGAATGCCGAAAGCTCAAGAACAAGGAGAAAAGGCGTGACAAAAGTGTGGATAAAAAGCAAGAAGACACAACGACAGTTACTACTGATGATCTCATGGTCGTTTGTGAAGATGATTGTATCAATTTTGTGGGCCAAGAGAGCAATTGGGTGATTGATTCCGGTGCTTCTTTTTATGTGATTTCTCGAGTTGATTTCTCGAGTTGATTTCTTCACTACCTACACCAAAGGAGATTATGGTTCTGTTCGAATGGGTAATGAAGGTTTGTCCAAGATTATCGGCAAGGGTGATGTTTGCTTGGAAACAAATTTGGGCTTCAAGTTGTTGCTTAAAGATGTGAAGCATGTTCTCGACATTCGCCTCAATTTGATCTCTACTGGGAAGCTAGATGATGAAGGCTTCAACAACAAATTTGGTGATGGAATATGGAAGCTCACAAAGGGTTCTTTGGTGGTGACTAAGTCCAAGAAGACTCATACACTTTATTCGATGCAAGGAAAAATTTGTAAAGGTGTTGTCAATGCACTTGAAGATGATACTTCTACCGAATTGTGGTACAAGCGGCTTGGCCACATGAGTGAAAAGGGGCTGTAAGTATTGTTCAAGAAAGAGCTTCTACTCAGTTTGAAAGGTACACATCTCAAAACTTGTGTTCATTGTTTGGCAGGTAAACAACATAGAGTTTCTTTTCATAAAAATATTGCTTCTAGAAAAGAAAATGTTTGGAGTTGATTCATTCGGATGTTTGTGGTCCTTTAAAAGTTAGAACACATGGTGGTGCACTTTATTTTGTTACTTTCATTGATGATTATTCAAGAAAAGTTTGGGCTTTTCTACTAAAAACTAAAGATCAAGTTCTAGAAATATTTAAGCATTTTCAAGCAATGGTTGAAAGAGAAACAGGACAGAAATTGAAGTGCATCCGATCAGACAATGGTGGTGAATACATTGGGTCATTTGATGAGTATTGTCACAGTCAAGGTATTCGGCATCAAAAGACAGTTAAGAAGACTCCTTAATAAAATGGAGTTGCTGAGAGGATGAGCCGCACCATTGTGGAAAGAACAAGGTGTTTGCTTTCATAAGCTAAATTGCCAAGATCCTTTTGGGGTGAGGCATTGAAGGCAGCGGTTGACGTGATCAATTTGTCTCCTTCCTATCCATTGAATGGTGATGTTCCAGAAAGAGTTTGGACCGGCAAAGATGTATCTTATGAGTACTTGAGAGTGTTTGGTTGCCGAGCTTTTGTTCACATTCCAAAGGATGAGAGGTCCAAGCTTGATAGTAAGTCAAGACAATGTATTTTTCTTGGCTATGGGCGTGATGAATTCAGGTATAGATTGTGCGATCCGGTCGACAAGAAAATCATTCGAAGCCGTGATGTTGTGTTTCTTGAAGACCAAACAATTGAAGACTTTGGCAAAGGTGATCAACCAGAGCCAAAAACTAGCGATCTCATTGACATGGATCCATCTCCTTCATCTTTAGTTGATAATGAAAATGGGGGAGAGGTGCAGCCACCTCTTGAAGATGTAGATGATGATGCTATTCAAAATGAAGTTGACCCCGAAATTGAGGAAGAGCATCCAACTCAAGAACCGCCACCACAACTTGAGTTGAGGAAATCTACAAGTGACCGACAACCTTCAAGAAAGTATCCTCCCAATGAATTTGTATTGATTTCCGATCAAGGGGAGCCTGAGAGCTACCAAGAAGCAATTGAACATGCAAAGAAAGGTGATTGAAAAAAGGCCATGGATGAGGAGATGAATTCCTTGCTTGAAAACCAGACTTATGATTTAGTGAAGTTGCCTAAAGGGAGGAAAATTCTGAAAAATAAATGGCTTTTCAAATTGAAGAATTATGGCAAGACTTTGAGGTACAAAGCACGTCTTGTTGTGAAAGGATTTGGGCAAAAGAAAGGTATTGACTTTGACGAGATTTTCTCACCGGTTGTAAAGATGTCTTCTATTCGGGTTGTACTTGGCATGGCTGCAAGTATGAACCTTGAAATTGAGCAACTTGATGTGAAGACCGCATTTCGTCATGGTGACCTTGAAGAAGAAATTTAAATGGAGCAACCGGAAGGTTTTGTAGGGAAAGGGAAAGAGAAATTTATTTGCAAATTGAAGAAAAGTTTGTATGGTCTCAAGCAAGCCCCGCGGCAATGGTACAAAAAATTTGACTCTTTCATGATAAATAATGGTTTTTCTAAAACCACTTCGGACCATTGTGCGTTTGTGAAAAATTTCCCGGATGGTAAATTTATTATTCTTTTGCTTTATGTTGATGATATGTTAATTGTGGGTCAAGATTCTACCATGATTAATAGGTTGAAATTGGAGTTGAGCAAGTCTTTTGCTATGAAAAATTTGGGACCGGCAAAGCAAATACTTGGTATGAAAATTGTTCGTGATCGCAAAGAGGGGCTAATTTGGTTGTCTCAAGAAAGCTACATTGAGAAAGTTCTTGAGAGGTCCAACATGAATAAAGCAAAGCCGATTGGTTATCCACTTGCGGGTCACTTCAAGCTTAGTTTGAATCAATGTCCTACAAGTGAGAAAGACAAGGAAGAGATGCTGAAAGTTCCTTATGCTTCAGCAGTTGGTTCTTTGATGTACAACGGCGTGGTGAGTCTTTTTTTCTCTAATCCGGGTAAAGAACATTGGGCAGCGGTAAAATGGATTTTAAGGTATCTTCAAGGGACTTCGAGGGTGTGTTTATGTTTTGGGGATGGTAAGCCGATGTTTAGGGATGACAATTTGAAACCGAACCGACGGGAACCCGATCCCTCGACCCCGATTTGAACGGTTATTCCCCAAAAAATACCCCCGACGGGACGGGGATGGTATTAAAAAAATAAGTCCCGATCAATTTCGGGCCGGGGACGGTGATAAAGTGTCCAACCCCAGCCCGGCCCCGGCCTCGTTTTGTCCCCAAAGTGGTACATATATTATATATATATATATATATATGTTGATTAGTTTCTCTCTCATTTTCTTTCATTTCATTATTTCATGTCTTCTCTCCCTCTTTCTCACCTCTGATCTCTCTCTTCCTCACCTCTTCCTCACCTCTAATCTCTCTCTTCCTCACATCTGATCTCTCTCTCTTTCTCACTGTCTCTCATCTCTGTCTCTCTTTCTCTCACTCACTCAGAGAGAGGGAAAGCACCGAATCAGAGTCGATCTGAGTAGAGCACCGAACTAGTGCCGATCTAAGCAGAGCACCGAACCAGAGGCGATCTGAGTAGAGCACCGGATCGATCTCTCTGTGCCGCGATGCCAAAGTCGATTTGAGCAGATGAATCTCTCTCTCTCAACTTAGATCTGAGCAGATCGATCTCTCTATCTCTCTCTCTACTTAGATCTAATATAAATTGTTTATGATGTTGGTAGATGATGTTTGTTTTTTTTTTTTTTTTGGATCGGATGTTGATGATGTTGAATCTGCTGTCGCTGTTTGTTTTTTTTTTTGGTCCGGGGAATTTTTGGGGTCAGGAAAACCCGATCCCCGTTAAGGGGCGGGGACGGAGATAGTGATTGGTTCCCCGTCGGGGATCGGGGCCAGGGAGATGTTTACCATCGGGGATCGGGGACGGGGAGTGCAGTCCTCGGCCCCGCCCCGCCCCGCCCCGCCCCGCCCCGCCCCGTTGCCATTCCTACCGATGCTTGATGGGTTCACAGATTCTAACATGGCCGGTGATATTGATTCTAGGAAATCTACTTCGGGGTATTTGATGACTTTTGCAGGGAGAGCTGTGGCATGGCAATCTAAATTACAAAAATGTGTTGCTCTCTCAACTATCAAAGCTGAATTTATTGCTATTGTAGAAGCTTGCAAAGAAGAGTTATGGTTGAAGAAATTTTTGCAAGAGTTGGGTTTGAAGCAAGAAAAGTATGTGCTTTTGTGATAGTCAAAGTGCTATTCACTTGAGTAAAAATTCTATTTTTCATTCGAGATCGAAACACATTGATGTGAGATACCATTGTATTCGTGATGTGTTAGATTCGAAATTGTTACAACTCGAAAATATTCGCACAGATGATAATATTTCGGATATGTTGACTAAGACTTTGTCAAAGGACAAACATTTAAAGTGTCGAACTTTGGCTGGTATGGTTGATATCTTCACCTAAGTCGGTAGAGGGAGAATTGTTGGGTATACCTTCTTATTGGAGTGTGGGACCCAATTGGGTTTGGAAAAAGAGTTTAATTTGGTTTAGTATTAATTATAATATATTTTTATATATTATATTTAATTTGTGAAGACCCAATCCAATTTGGAAACAACTAAGGTTTGATAATAAACCCTAGATTCACAATATTTTAGGGTTTTGTTTTTGCTCATCCCGAGGTGAAGAGAACGGCTACTACACATACTCCACTTTGGTGAAATCAATTTTTTGGGTGTGTGAACAGTGGAATTAATTTGGTTGGTTCTTTGCTTCGTTTTCGGTGTTGATTTGGTTCGTTATTTTGGATCTTCTACAACTCAGGTTCTGAAGATTTTTGTTCATCTATTTGGTGAGGTCTTTTCTCTTGTTTATTTGTGATTATTTGGAATTCACCTAAGGGTGGTTTTATGAGACCATTCGTGTCTCGTTTGTAATCGTTTGGAAACTCTTTGGTTGATAGTGGAATCGGATTTCGATCCCGTGGACGTACCTCACATTGAGAGAATCACGTAAAAATTCTTATGTTGCTTTTGATTTAATTTTTCCGTATTAGTTTTTATTCTCATTGATTGATTTACTTGTGGGGAATCACATATTTTCCCTAACTATCTAAAATTTCACTCCTAAATTTATTCACAATAACTTAACAGGAGTTGAGTCTTATTTGATTGACTTCTAAATAATCAAACAGGTCACATTCAATGTTATGTAAATTTAAAGGTCATGTTTTAGAGATCTTAAGCATTTTTCACTTCTTGTATACTAAATTATATTAATCAAAAAATAGTTTAAAATAGTGGTTTAACCGATTGTATATTTACTTAGATCTAATAGTTCAAAATTTTTAAAAATTAAGAAAACTATTTATTAGATTTATATAATTTTTTCATGAAATACTTCTTTCACAACGCTTATATAAGAAGTTATATTCAATTGCAAATATACCAAAACTAACTCAATATTTTTTATGCATATATATTGGCCTCTCCTAAACAAAATTCTTGGTTCCACCGCTAATCAAAATGTTTACGACAGAAATATTTTTACGACAGTAGTTTCAAGAAGAGGGAGAGGGCCAAGGAAGTATATTTTGAGTCAGTCCCCTTCCAATTTATCATCCTCTTATTTTCTTATTGTCTTAAATAGGACTGCAAACAAACAGAGCCGTTTGTGAATAGGCTTGAGCTTGGCTTGCTCAAACTCAGTTCGTTAAATTTTTTTTTTTTGCGTTCGAGCTCGAGCTCGAACTCGTTAAATTTTTGATAAACAAGCCTAAACATTCAAAAATTCGGCTCATAAACTCGGCTCATTAGTTGACTCGTTTAATATTTATTATCTATATATTAAATAATGTAAAAATATGTATAAAAAAATAAGATAAGTATGTTATTTATATATTTGAAAAATATAAATATAAATAATAGTTAACTATAGATAATATATTTATATAATAGTGGTAGTAGATATTATTATTTTAATAAAATATTGACTCTTTTTTTTAGAATATTTATATATATTGTATATATAATTGTATAATCAAAATTTTAATTGTAATTTTAGTCTCTTACGCAAGTATAAATTTATAAATTTTTGAACTCGCTAGGACTCTTGAATAGGTTCGAGTTCGAGTCAAGCCTAAGTCAACTTGGCTCGAGTTTTGTTCGTTAAATTTTATTGAGCTCGAGCTCGAGCTCGAGCTCTAATTCGCTAAAATCTTAATAAACAAGCCAAATATACTAAATCTTGGCTCCACGCGGCTTGTTTATTGCCCTAGTTAAATGATTGTAAAAGGAACCTCTTTATTTCATTTCTTTATTGAAATTTGATAAAGTCTTTCCTTTCCTTATCTTGTCATTATTTCATTTCTTTATTGAAATCTGATGAAGTCTTTTATTTCCTTATCTTGTACTTATTAATATATTAGTTTCTCTAGTTTTTTTTTTTTTAATCAAAATCTTGAATATATTCACTTAGCATAGTAGAACTCTGTTGATACCATCATGCAATAGTTCTGAATGGTTCGTGGTGCGATATCGAAAATGATCTGCACTGATGGAGGTGCAAACTGCTATGTTTAGTTTTGGGTGGGTACAACTATGTAGCAGTATTTGCAGCCGTCCTCAAGGCATCCATAGCCGGCTGTTTATCAAAATCTTGAATATCTATGATTTTTTTGTTGGTTTCATCGCTTAGACTTTAGTTGCTAGAGCAGTATATATAACTTATTGTCATTGGGCTGATTAAACTAATTCAGTTGTCTGTTTTCAGTGTTCCCCAACAATGGATTGCTCTGTCTTTTTCAAGCTCCTTTGTTTCTTCCTACTTTTAGTTGGCATGTCAGCAGCTATTGTTGCGGATGATCGTAGGACATACATCATCCACGTGGACAAATCAGCTATGCCTTCTCCTTTCCCAGATCATCATAGTTGGTATATGTCAACTCTCTCATCCCTGTCTTCGCCGAATGGTGTTCTTCCAACGCATCTTTATACCTACAACCATGTCTTGGATGGCTTTAGTGCAGTGCTGTCTCAGTCCCAACTTGATCAGCTGGAGAAAATGCCTGGTCACGTTGCCACGTACCCAGAAACCTTTGGAAAGCTTCAGACTACACATTCCCCGAAGTTTCTCGGCCTGGAACCAAATGTTGGGTTATGGCCCGCAGCCAATTTTGGGGATGATATGATCGTCGGCGTTATTGACTCTGGAATTTGGCCGGAGAGTGAGAGTTTCAGAGATGATGAAATGCCCCCTGTTCCAGAGAGATGGCGCGGTTCTTGTGAGTCTGGTGTGGAGTTCAACTCTTCTAACTGTAACCGGAAACTCATCGGAGCACGCTCGTTCAGTAAAGGGATGAAGGAAGCAGGCTTGAACATCTCCAAAACATACGACTACGATTCTCCGAGGGATTTCTTTGGACACGGGACCCATACATCATCGACGGCAGCCGGAAGCCCCGTGCAGGACGCCAGTTACTTCAATTATGCCAAGGGAACCGCGATTGGAATGGCACCGAAGGCCCGGCTTGCCATGTACAAAGTGATTTTCTTCAACACCACTTATGAAGCCGCTGCATCTGACACTATAGCCGGCATGGACCAAGCCATAGCTGATGGTGTCGATATCATGTCATTGTCGTTGGGTTTCAATGAGACTGCTTTTGAACAAAACCCAATTGCAATGGCAGCTTTTACAGCCATGGAAAAGGGGATCATTGTGGTATGCGCAGCCGGAAATCGTGGTCCTCATGGTTTTACCATCGTCAATGGAGCTCCATGGATCACTACCATTGGAGCGGGGACCATTGATCGAGATTATGCTGCCGAAGTGACACTTGGTGACTACGGGGACCTCACTGTCAGCGGAAAATCTGTCTACCCATTAGACTTGTTAGTCTCCAGAGTCCCTATATACTTTGGCCATGGAAATAGGAGCAAGGAAATCTGCGACAACTATTCTCTTGACCCTAAAGATGTTGCCGGGAAGTACGTGTTCTGCGACTTCAGTGAATCATTCGGATTTAACACGTTTGAAACAGACAGAGCTGGAGCTGCAGGAGCAATCTTCAGTACCGACTCTGCCATGTTTCTCTACCCAAGTGATTTCAACAATCCATACGTGGCAGTGATCCAAGAAGTCGGAAATTCAATCAAAGACTACCTAATCAAAGCCAAGAATACAACTGTCAGTATTAAGTTTCAACAGACAGTTTTGGGTACTAAACCTGCCCCAATAGTGGCAAATTTTTCTTCCCGAGGACCGGATCGTAAATCGCCATGGATACTGAAACCTGATATCTTGGCTCCTGGAGTTAATATTTTAGCAGCATATGCACCAAACAGAGGAATTGCGCCGATTGGAGATGACCACGACTATTTGCTTAGCGACTTCGTGCTTCTCTCTGGCACATCCATGGCGTGTCCCCACGTAGCTGGTATATCAGCACTACTAAAAGCCGTACACAGGGATTGGAGTCCGGCTGCCATCAGATCAGCATTGATGACGACGGCTTACGTGATCGACAACGCGAACGGCACGATCATTGATATGACCACCGGAGTAGCTGGGACTCCTCTTGATTATGGGTCAGGGCACGTAGATCCTGTCAAAGCCATAGACCCAGGACTTGTTTATGACTTGGAGGCTCAAGACTACATCAATTACTTGTGTGGAATGGATTACACAAACCAACAGATCAAGATCATCACCAAGAGATCAAATTTCAGTTGTGATCAAGCTAGTCTCGATCTTAACTACCCGTCTTTTATGATCCTCCTCAACAACACTAACACTACTAGTTACACCTTTAAAAGGGTGTTGACTAGTGTAGTGAATATTTCCTCGGTCTACCATGCTGTGGTGAATGCCCCATCGGGCATGAAAGTGGTTGTGGAGCCGCCGACGATAGCATTTGACGGAAAATACAGCACAGCCAAGTTCAGCATGACAGTAGAGGTTGATGCTGGAGTTGGAGATGTCAGAATACAAAGTGATTCTATTGTGAATTATGGGTATTTGAGCTGGAATGAGGTTAAGGGCAAGCATGTAGTGAGAAGTCCTGTTGTTGCTGCTTTTGCACCTTATCCAAGAGCATGAAAGGTGTTGGAACTTAGAATTGCCAAAATGGTATGTCATAGTCAATTTTGACACCTTACAGTTCTAAAAGTTGCAAAATTTGGCAACCATGCTGAAATGGGTGAAATGATGATAGTTTTTTTTTCTTCTTTTTATTTATAAAAAACTATATTTGTGTGTGCCATGTTAAATTTGGCAGCTCAAATAGGAGATGAGCTAATGCTCTCTTGGCCCAATTATAATAATGGTAGTGGCTATAACAATTGCGTTAGAGATGCTACAAGAGCAAGGGTGCCAAGAGAGTACCTTAATTGTATATTATTGTATTTTTCTATTTATTGTTATTATTATTATTATTATTTTTGTTGGCTTTTGACTGTTTTAGGTATAAACTTTGTAAGATAAATTGATAGAGAGAGAAATACAGAGAGAATAAATTGTATGTATTCAATTGATTGATTGTTAAGTGTGTCTTTACAATATGAAGATGACTCTCCTTTTATAGAGGGGAGAGTGCACAAAGGGGCAAAGAGAGCAGAAAGAAGAAAGCAGAAAGTGTGCACGAAGGAAGTACTAAGAAAACAACATGATTAAAGCTTGGTAATTTACAGCTAACATATTATGCACTAATATATAATACATATAATATACTAACAGCCCCCTCAAACTCAAGGAGGATAGGTACTAGCCAACTTGAGTTTGGAGTGAGTAACAAAACAGGAAAATAAAATAGGATAGGAGACACTGTATGGTCGTGTCGAACCGTTGGTGAAGACACTGTATGGTCGTGTTAGACCGTTGTAGGAGCTAACCGGAATCAATGTCGGGACAGTTTACGTACTCAACAACAAAACAGAACACAGAAATAAATAAATTTAAAAGAAAGATTTTCCAGAATTTGTTTAATTACAAAAACAAAACAGAAATTGGAAATAGAGTAGGAGGAAGGAAACAAAATAAGAATAGGAAAATACTTACAAAAAATATTTTCTTAAGAATGATCAAGTCCAGTGTTCTACATTGTCTACTTAAGGCAGATTTGTCCTCTCTAGGGTGCTCACAGATTATGGACGTCTATCTCTCAAGATGAAATAATCTACAACAAACAGTAACAACACTACAAACTGTTCGTACAACGAACACACTTTGTGTATGTGCTCTTTTTCACAAAAACACAAAAGCAGCAGAATGTAGAAAGTAATAACAAAAGCAAGAACAGAAAAATTGATTGCAAAATCCAAATGAGGGATTGACTATTTATAGGAGAACAGTGGCTTTTTAGAATAGAATTCAACAGGTATAAAACTTGTTCGCAACAAAGTTGAACATGTAAAAACCTGTTCAGACAGATTTGAACAGATAAAACCTGTTCGGGATAAATTTAAAAAGGTAGGTGCCGTTTGGTAACACTTACGTTTTCAGTTTTTAGTTTATATTTGCAAAAATTTTAAAAACTCAAATAAAAACTTGTTTGGTAAATTTTTGATTTATAAATCAGTGGTCTCAGTTTATAAATTTGGTCAAAAAATGTAAACTCAAAAAATGAGTTTACATTTTGAGTTTTCAGTTTTTTTTTTTTAAAACCGAACACTAGCCACCACCCGCTACCATTTTCCACCACCGTCTTCCGCCACCACCTGCCACCACCACTCACTATCCACCTACTACCACCACCATCCACCATCCACCTACCACCCACCACCACCCACCTGCCACCCACTCGGCACCACTACCCACCCCCCGCTACCACCACTACCATCACCACCACCCACCCACCACCCACTCGCCAGCACCACCCACCCCCCGCCGCCAGCACCAACCACCCCCCGCCACCGCCACCACCCACCACCTACTTGCCACCCACTCGCCACCACCACCCACCCCCCGCCACCCACCTGCCACCCACCCACTACTACCCGCCACTACAATCCATCTGCCCGTCACCACCACTCACCACCCACCTGCTACCACCACCCACCTGCCACCTATCTGCCACCACCACCACCACCATCACCCACCACCCACCTGCCACCACCACCACCACCACCCACTCGCCATCACCCACCATCCGCCACCGTCACCCACCCACCCGTCACCACCACCCGCTACCTACGCGCCACCACCACCCACCCACCATCACCACCCGCTACCTACGCGCCACCACCACCCACCACCATGTGCCATCCACCACCTACCTGCCACCACCATCCACCCACCCGTCACCGCTTTCCACCACCGTCGTCCGCCGCCACCACCCGCCACTTGCCACCACTTTCCACCACTGTTTTCTGCCACCATCACCCACCACCTACCACCATTTTCCACCACTATCTTCCGCCACCACCACCCACCATCATTTTCCACTACCGTCTTCCGCCGCCACAACTCGTCACCACCCACCACCCGTCACCACTTGCCATTTCTCACTCTTTTTTATATTTTTAAAATTTTTTAAACATTTTGTCTAAACCAAACGCGTTTGTAGTTTATGTTTTTCTAAAAATAAACAAAAACCAGTTTATAAAATTTTTGTAAATATAAACTGAAAACGTAAACATTACCAAACAGGCCCGTAAGAACCTTTTCGGTTTGGAGAAATAGGTGCATTGGACAAAACTGTCAACATTCAGAAACGTTGGGATCAATTCGGAATTAATTTTGAATTTCAAACCGAAATTCAAATTCCAAACGGTAAAAATTTAATTTCAGCAAAAAACGAAATTCAAATATTTTTTTCTCAAAAAAGATAAGCAAGCCCAACCCAACCCAACCTCACACTACGCACTTGCGCCCAAGCTGCCTGGATGGACAATGGCACATGTGTTTGTTTTAAGTCCAATGAGTCTAATCCACTTTGCCTATAGCCTCACCCTTCCACAAAACTTGGGTATTCCTTGGGTCTCTCCCCAAGTTGCAAACCCAAGACTTATAAACCTACACCAAGTTTGCCTACCAAAGCAATGTGGGACATATCTGAACTCCATCCTTTATGGAAACTTCACCAAAATACTATTTTCATGAAGCTCATTTTGGCATCGATTTCCTATTCATTCTATAATGGTTTTGAGCAATCAAATATACGACGTGAATTGTTACGCGGCAAAGAACTCATTGCCACATGGACCCGCTAACTTTGATGCATGAGTCCTACCTAAAAATTAGATCAAAATTTAGGAAAAATCTATTTTGCCAAACCATTTTTCCAAACTAGTTCTTACATTCATACACAACAAATGAAGAGGGAGAACAGACAAAGGGAGAGTGCCAACTCACTCTTCTCTTGCGGTGGAAAGCCTTGGATAGCACATGGTGGGATCTCATTTTTCTCATTTCGGTACCTATCCCTTGACTTGGAGTATTTCGGTCCCTACTCCTTGACTAGGAGCATCCAAGCCAATCTTCAACACTTGTTTTGTTCACTGACTGTGTGACGCCCCGAATCTACACTATTAGTTACAGTCAAGGGAGAGTCACTAATGAGTCCTATGGTCAATAACCAAGTAAGATCCCAGATCGCTAGAGGAGTCAAATTAGCCTCACTTCTAAGTTCAGCTTTCTTAGGCAGCGCACTACCCTTTTAACAGATCTTAAAAGGTATTAACGGTCTCATAAGCAACGATAAGGTTCATACATATAAGTATTAGAATATAAGTACATAACAACCACGAATATCCTTAATTTCAAAAGCTTGTTCCATTACATTACATCCCAAAAAGAAAATTTAAATCTTCATATGAGTCTTACAAAAATATCAAAGGAATTTCTAACTTTCTTAAGATAGCCAAAAGTCTTCGAAGGTTTCAGGCTTGTCGACTCCAACTATAAGTTCCTCTTCGACACCTGGCATGATACGCCATGAGCTTTGAATGCCCAGTAAGCGCACACACACCCCGTCCCTTTTTCCCCAGTCCAATACACAATCACAAATATAACATCAAGTAGTAAAGCATGATACTCAGTTAAATAAATAAAGGGTTACAAGTTAGATGTTAGTAAACTAGAAATCTCCCAAAGAGATTTTGTCCTCCCAACCACAAGAATCGGACGCGGATTATTCGGTATGCCTCCTCTTTTGCTGCTTTGTTGCAGAACTAACCTCGGATGCCTACCAACGGTTATATACCGCGTAGCGCCAACCTCAGGGCCTCAAAAGTGACGGTAATAATGGGCCTTGTCCAAATCCCTCCTCACACCAAACCACCTAGGGTCCGAATCCAACCGCTCCATTCAAGGGTTCCTAAAACCACTTGCGCAAGACTTTAACTTCCGAATAAGGAACGCATCCCAACAATCCATACATCACACATTATCATCTTTTCACAAATCAAAAGATTGAAAACCCAATACCATCCCCATTTACGTTTTCCGTGGAGTTAAACGTTTTAATTCAAGGTTAGACCAACTTAACAAGATAATAGTGTCCACATAAGCATGCATCATTAAGATGAAGAAGATAAAGAACATAACCATAACACATATAATATCATGCCAAGATATGATCATAAGCTAATAAGCATTGTCATGAGCACAAGAGCATAAAACATCCATGCACAACAAAATTTCCAGATTCAATATTACATAAGGATTAGAATGAAAAAGGATATTTTAGAATTTTTACCGGGCTCGGCATTCCTATGGTTCGTAGAGAATTTAATCTAGTTTCCAGAACATATTTTGGAAATGGGATAGCTTTTCTAGATTTTAAGTTATTTAGAAAATACTCCAGCGCTGTCCAGATTCGTCGACTGTTACGAAAATTTGATTTTCTTGCAAACCGCTCGCTGTTTTTCAATGAAACAAATTTTAGTTGAAAGATAACTCCTTAAGGAAGATTTTGACATAAAATAGAGGTCCAGAATAATTTTATACATGTTTATAAAAATTTTGAAAGTTGGCTGCAAAAACAGATTCTAACGCACAATACCCAAAACAAGAAGATTTGTGAGGAAAGAGATCCACTATGGGAAAATTTTCATTTCTTTTGTGATGAAAACATGCTAACTAACATATATTAAACTCAGAAAATTTGCTTGAAGGTGTGCCTTTGGAAAGTTTGAGAGATTGGTATGAAAAAGTTAGTTATGTACCGAAATGAGGGAAACTACAAGAGAGATAGAATCATGACTCAACCCTTATCATTTTTAACACAAGTAACTCATCAATAACACATTTGAAAACATTATTTTGAACCCTTAAGAACATGTATTTGAAAAAGGAAATTGAAAGAGAAGGTTGTGTTATGGCTTACTTGCTAGGCTTTGAACAAGATGGCTCTCCTCTTCCTTCCTCTCCCTCTCAAGACTTCTCTCTTGCTCTCCTTCCTCTCCTCTAGGCCAAATGTGTGTGAGAGTGTGTTGTTTGTGTTTGCCATGCTAAGGGGTGGTGGTATTTATAGGCAAATTTGGTGTAAAAAGACATAACAGCCCACTAGTTGGAATTGGATGGAAAAGTTAGGATTTACTTGGAGTCTAATGGAATAGGAGTGATTAGGGAGCTTAATCATGGGATTAGGCACTATCTAGTTGATTCCTAGTTGAAATGAAACTAGTATTGGAAACAAAACCCTAGGTCTAGGGGTACTAGGTGCTAGGGTTTCTAGAATACCATGATTACAATTCTTGAAAATAAGTTCCTCACATCTTCCTTGGGTGGCCGGCCATTGGGAAGGGTGATGGGGCTTATTTTTTATTCAATTTAGGTACTAGGTGTTGGAACAATTTTCTGTGTAAATAAAATAACTAGAAATAAATTCAAACAAAATAAATAAATAACATACCGGATTTATTTTGTCGAACCAAATAAAATTACAAGACCAAGTCGAGTGTGTGACACTCTGTCCTTAAGACAGATTCGCCCCGCTATGGTGCTTACGGTTGAATGGCGTCTATCTCCCAGGATACAATGATCTTCACAAATTGTAGTAGCACTCCAAACAATTTGTTCGGCGAACCAAACCTGTGTTCTAACTCTCTTTAATTTATTCTAAATCTAAAATGAAGAATAAAAAGAATACAAACAGAAATAATCTGGACAACAAGAAAAAAGGGTACTTTCAGACTGAAATTTTTCCTACTGAAAACACATGCTGGAATTTGGTATTTATAGGCACATATGTGCAACCCGAACAGGTGCAAAAACAAAAGTGAACAGGTTTGTTTCAAAAAACAAACAGATTCTGCCGTTATACAGGAACAGCTTTATTTCAAACAATTTGGAAGAAGTTGCCGTAGGTGTACTAAAATCCAAACTATTTGAATATAAATATTATTAAATTATTAGACTAGTTTAAATAAATAAACAATAGTATAATAAATTTAATAAAATCTGTTAGGAATATAAATATTAATCTATTTGACAAACTTTAGGAAACCAAAAATTTGAATTTAGATTTAAATTAAATTCCCACACTAATTTCTTATTGAAAAAATTCAAAAGAATTTTATTAAGAAATTAATGTTAAACCTGAAAACGATGTCAACTTCCCATTCACTCATAAATGGTTTTGACATTCCGTATTCACCGTGTGACTTGCCATGCGGCAAGGAACACTTCACCTCGTCAAACCCACCCCAAACGTTGTTTGGAGTCCACCCAAAATGGGTTAAAAAATATGCCTATATAAAACCATTTTTTCCAATACTAGGGACACATCCCCCAATGTGTATATATATATAGATTTCAAATTGATTGATGATACCTATAATATAAAAGTACATGTACTAGTTTTGGGGCAAATCTTGAAATTAATAAAAGAAGTGAGGGCTTGGAATAAAACTTATGTTTTGGAACCTTATTTATGTAGGATTAAATTAAATTAGACTAAGAAACCTAATTCGGCTAGGATATTCCTGTTTCGATAAAAATAAAAAAAATGATAACCGACAAGATTTGAAATAATTCAAGAAACTGAGGGGCTTTAAGAAAATAATTCAAACATTAGGGTTTTTAAAGAGAATACATTTTTGAGGGGCTTCACAGACTGAACCTCTTCTTTACATTGAGAGTCGAATTGTTGACTAGTGAAATTTCCATGATTCCATCTATATTTGGTTGGAGGAGAAATTTCCATGATTCAATCTGAATTTGATTAGAGACTCTACAATTACTTTTTTTTTGGGGTGCATCGGAATTAAGACTCTACAATTACGTATTCATCATTTAGGCTTAAACTTTAATCATGTTGGCACAGTTTCAGAATGTTGAGTTGAGGTTATTCTTTTTTAACAGTAGTCGTTCCAGCTACATTTTGGGCTATGGATTTTGAGGGTACATTCCTACCAAGTGGCGGTTCAAGTTGTTTGTTTATCTGTAATATTTTGTGGAGCTGAGCCGTTATTGATATATAAGAGATGTTGACCTGAAGTTGTCACTCTTGAAAGGCGCATTGGTAGATATACATGTGCAAGAATATTCATCTTTCTAATGATCAGACTACAGTAGTGCTGTGGAGTTATCCTTTTTTGGAAGCTTACTAGTTTATTTAATGTATGAGGAAACACTACGCTACGAATTTTAACAGTTATTAGCAATGCTTTCTCATTGCTTTGCATCTTATTCGATGCAATCCTTTCTTTTCTACGTATTTGTTATTCAAGGTACACAATCTAAGGAGTGAATTGGGTTTCTAAATAAATTATCAAATTAAAATTTTAACCTAAACAATAAATAAATAAATTTGCTCAACAATATAAGGTAGTGAAATCAAATGAGCAAAAGGAAAAGAAATCAAACACAGTGATTTATAGTGGTTCAGCACGCCAGACCTACGTTCACTTTCTAATAAGGGTATTCGCGGATCGGTTTTGTGCGGTTTGCAGTTCGGTTTTGACCCGCCCGCATCTATGTGGTTTGGGAAAAAGTCAACCCGCAACCGCCGGCAGTGCGCTTTGCTGTTTGTACGGATAGGGTTTGTGGATGTGCGGGCGGTTTGCGGTTTACAATTTTTTCTTTAAAAATTAATTTTTGAGTTTTTTTTTTCCCATCAAATTTAGGTATCAAATTCATTTTATATATATGTGATCATTTGCAACAATTTTCTAATGATTTTACAAATAAAAATTAAATATCAATGCATTAAATGACAGTACCCAAAACAAAGAGACCCTACACTAGCATTTTTGCCATAAAAAAAATGTATATCAATGCATTAAAAAATGTATATCAATGCATTAAAGGTTGTACTCAATTAGAATTGTCAGTTCAGTAATCAATAAGCAAACTAGAAGTTTCATCGACCACCAGAAGGAAAATTTTATTAGAAAAAAGTTGATGAGTCACCAATGAAAATCATATAAGAAACCAGTTTAGGACTTCATAATTCTACGGCATTAAGAAAGTTGAGAAATACTTAGAAATAAGGATCCTAGTGTCATAAAGAACATAATGGTGCTCCTGTTAAAGTTACAAAGTTGGTATATAAAAAATAATAATAATTAAAGGGCGGGCGGTTTTTGCGGGTTGCGGGTTTAACCCGCGACCCGCTCATAACCCGTAAATTTGTCATATTTCAAACCGCATCCGCTCGCATTATATTTGCGAAACCGCCCATTTATATGCGGGTTGGGCGGATTGGGCAGTTTGAGCGGTTCGGATAAACCATTGCCCACCCCTACTTTCTAAATATCCTCCTTGAGCATTTCTCCACTATTCTTCAAATAGTACACCACTAGTTTCACGGGTGCTAGTGAACCTTTACAACAAGTGACCAATCCCGATCACTCCAACTAGTTTAGAATTCGGTACTTAGTCACACCTCACCAAGTGATTTTATCTCAAAAATCACTCACAAAAATAACTCACAAAAATAACATGACTAGTTTTGAATCCAGTGTCTAATCTCACATAATCCAAGTGATTCTATCTTGAAAAATCACTCATAAAAACTCTCTTTTTTTTTACAAAAATAATAAGAATAATGAATAGAAAACCCTTTTACAATTTTACTCAAACTCTCAACAAATTTTCTCTCAATAAAAATAATTAATCACTGTTAGCACACAACACAATATTTGAAAATATTTCAATATCACAAATTTTTCTCTTACTTCTTAATTTTTCTCCACATAAAACACTTCTATTTATATCCAAAATGTACTAGTCGTTGGGGAGGCAGACGCTTCTCTGCTTGTTGGATCACATGGAGACGAATGCTGAGAGAAATCACATGAAAAAAATCATCACATGAAAGATTTGAAAATATAGGCTATGGGTCACTTTCTATGAATAGTAACAACAAAATTTTTAAAACATTTACCGTAAAATCAAATGATCTACAGTGATTGTATATTAACTTTTTACTAAAAAATTTGATTGCACTGTAAAATCTCTTTAACTAATATTTATCTCAGATATAAAAATATATAACCTTTTAAAAAAAATTGTAGTTGTTATAGAGATTTCAAATACACTTTAATAGAAAAATAACCCATCACCCCATGTAGGTATATCAATTTTGTCAAAAGAAGACAACTCACCAAATTTGTCAAAAGATGGCAACGCATTAATATCACATTTGTTAAAACAAACAACCAATTAATATCAAATTAGTGACCAATCGGATTTTTCAACATGTGAATAATAAAGTTTACAAAATATTTTCGTAAAGTCAGATATGACACAGTAATTTCCATTTAAATAGTATCTAACACAAATACATCAAACAATATATATTTTAACAGATAATATTTTGTATCAAAAAATATAAAATATGTATATTAAAAAATTACAATTTATCCCATAATATTTTAGATATCATCAAAATTAAACTATATGATTAACAATCTCTCCCTTTTTGATGATAGCAATACCAATATTAATTTGACACAAAATTTCATAGGAACAAATGTAACAAAAAAAAATTTCAACAATCATAATACAGACATTTATTTACATTATATTTTTTCCTCATTTATTAACAAGTTCTTTGTCCAATAAATTTATATATAAATCATGTTTCTTCTCCCCCTTTAACATCATCAAAATAAGATGTTAATATGGGTGAAGAAAATCAATTTTTCCTTTGAAATAAATACAACAAGAAATATTTAACAATAATAATATAATCAATTATTTTCTCCCTCTTTAAAAAAATTTGATAAACAATTCATATATAATTGTTATAACTTCTCCCCTTTTTTAACATAATGAAAACATTTGTGCGAATAAGAAGTAAGATAAAAATTTAGAGTAATTTTAGAATATATTTTTGGGAAATTTGGCTATAAACCCCCTTTACCTTCCTTTCATTGTTAGAAGGA
Source organism: Camellia sinensis (assembly GCF_055761805.1). Lineage (NCBI taxonomy): Eukaryota > Viridiplantae > Streptophyta > Magnoliopsida > Ericales > Theaceae > Camellia > Camellia sinensis. The sequence continues at coordinate 31,903,539 of NC_138962.1, forward strand.
CTAAGAAAAAAATTATACTTTCTAAACCCCCTCATAATTATAAAATCTTGCATAAAGGACAAAATTTATTATTTAAATATTTTATTAGACTATTATACCCTCACATATACACAATCCAGATACAAAATTTATCTTCTCTCTCGTCTCTCACTTCTAACCCTAGCTTCCTCCATGGCCGGAGCTGTGTCATTCCTAAGCTCCGACGATCTCTCTCTGCATCTTCTCAACTCTCCTCCTTCAACTCTTCTTCAACTGTTCATCTTCTATCTCGTCTCTCTCTTCTAATCCTAGCTTCCTCCATGGCCGGAGCTATGGAGAACTTGCAAATTGCGCTGATACATACATATATATATATGTGTGTGTGTGTGTGTGTGTGTGTTTGTGTGTTTTGAGATTTGAATTCGAATATATATATATCTACATATTCCGATCTGTAATATATATATATATATATATATGTGTGTGTGTGTTTGTGTGTTTTGAGATTTGAATTTGAATATATAGATTTTTGAAAGCTCAAAGTTTTAAAAATTTGAAAAATCTGTAAAATCTGAAAAATCTGAAGAACCGGGGTATGAAAAATTGAGATTTCTCTAAAATTTTCAGATTATAGGCCTGATTCAAGGATTATAGGCATGATTCAATGTTTCTGAAAGTAAACATCGATTGATTCAAGGATTATAGGCCTGATTCAAAACTCAAAGCTCAAAGTTTCATCGATTTTTCAGAGTAAACATCAAATTTCATTTGATAGAACCAGAGTAAAATTTTACTCTGGTTCTATTGCTCTGTTTTTTTCATTTGACAGAACCAGAGTAAAATTTTACTTTTATATAGAGTAAAATTTTACTTTTAGCTTCAGAGTCTTACAGTTTACTTAATTTTCAGAGTAAAATTTTACTTTTATACAAAGTAAAATTTTACTTTTAGTTTCAGAGTGTAAAATTTTACTCTCATTCAAAGTAAAATTTTACTTTCATACAGAGTAAAATTTTACTCTGAAATACATAGTGAAAATGTCTTAATAGGAGAGCTGATAGATATGCGGGTAATATAGTAAAAGAAACAAGTTTTAAAATATCAGGGGGTTTGAAAGTACTTATATAATTCTTATCCTTTTGAAAGAGAAATTAGATGGTGAGAGGGTTATGACCAAATCCCCCTATATTTTTAAAAAAGCTCCCCCTGAGATTAAAAAAATAATTTTAAGAATACTTTCCCTGAAGTCATGTTTCTCATAAAACATTATCTCTCCCCCCTCAATTATTTATTTATCCTCCAAGTACAATTTTTATTTCTTCCGTGGCGGCATTTTCAAACATAAGTTGCAGTCTAAGAATTTATTACCTTTTTATTTATTAATATTTGTAAAATATATAATGGGGTGATTTTTTAATTTTATAAAAATTATCTTACTAACTTTTTATGTCATTAATATTTAACAATGTATAATGAAAATGATTCCTAATAATTTTTTATTTAAATAATAGTAACAATTTTATTGAGTCAATTTTATTAATATAAAAGGTACATATTACTTATTCTTTTAATTTTAAAATAATTTATTTTATATACCTTTTTATGAGTAATGCTAGACAACTTAAAATTTCAACTCTAAACTTATTCGCAATAAATTTGAAGGTCATGTCTTAGAGATCTTAAGTATTTTTCACTTCTTGTATACTAAATTATATTAATCAATAAATAGCTTAAAATAGTGGTTTAACCGATTGTATACTTAGATCTAGTAGTTCAAAATTTTTAAAAATTAAAAAACTATTTATTAGATTTATATAATTTTTTTTATGAAATACTTCAATACTTTTTATGCATATATATTGCCTCTCCCGAACAAAATTCCTAATTCCACCCCTAATCAAAATGTTTTCGGACAGAAATATTTTTTCTTGGAAGGTGTTCTATGTTGAAACAGTGGGAACGGTAGTTTCCCTTCAAGAAGGGGGAGAGGGCCCAGGAAGTCACTCAGTATATTTTGAGTCAGTCCCCTTCCAATGAGAAGTGCCTTCTTTTATCATCCTCTTGTTTTCTTATTGTCTTAAATGATTGTAAAAGGAACCTCTTTAGTACATTTCTTTATTGAAATCTGATAAAGTCTTTTCTTTCCTTATCTTGTATTGCCTCTCCCGAACAAAATTCCTAATTCCACCCCTAATCAAAATGTTTTCGGACAGAAATATTTTTTCTTGGAAGGTGTTCTATGTTGAAACAGTGGGAACGGTAGTTTCCCTTCAAGAAGGGGGAGAGGGCCCAGGAAGTCACTCAGTGTATTTTGAGTCAGTCCCCTTCCAATGAGAAGTGCCTTCTTTTATCATCCTCTTGTTTTCTTATTGTCTTAAATGATTGTAAAAGGAACCTCTTTAGTACATTTCGTTATTGAAATCTGATAAAGTCTTTTCTTTCCTTATCTTGTCCTTATTAATATATTAGTTTCTCTCGTTTTTTGTTTTTTTTTTAATCAAAATCTTGAATATATTGACTTAGCATAGTAGAACTCTGTTGATACCATCATTGAAAAATTTAGAAATTTCCTAGATGTTGAGTTGTGATTATATATCAATTTTAAGTAGTAAACAACAATCCCAATCAAACAATCAAGACAAATCGACACAACTATTTTACGTGAAAAAATCACAATTGGACACCTCCAATTGTGATAAAAAAACCACGGACAATAGTCACAAAACAATCCACTAATAAGATATAAAGGAATTACACATGTATACTCTCAATTACCTAGCGAATCCACGCCCGAATTGAACCAACCTCTATATGTCTCTTCTGTTGGACAATCTTCACTGTATTTAAAAGATTTAATTCTATTGTGTACACAACAACAATTAGAATTTAAAGAAATAAAGAAAAGGAGAGAATTTGTTTGATTACAAAAATCAAACTCGAAATAAAAATAAATAAATAAAAACAGATTTTATTTTGTTACAAAAACAAAATTAAAATCTGATTTAAATAAATAAAAACAACACTGAAAATAAATTAAATAACTTACTTGATTTAATTTCTTCGAATTATTTTCTGATCAAGTCCAGTGTTTAACACTGTGTCCTTAAGACAGATTCGTCCTCTCCACGGTGCTTTCAGAATTCGGACGTCTATCTCCCAGGATGAAATGATCTACCACAAACAATAGCAGCACTACTAATTGTTTGCCTTACGAACACACTAAGTGTTTACACTCTTTCTTTCGAAAATAAAACGCAGCAAGATGAAGAATAGAATTAACAGAGGTGAAATACGAAATTTCTGAATGGAAAACATCAAATGAGGGTGGTCCTATTTATAGATGTGAAGGTGGCTCTTGGATTTGAATTGAACAGGTATGTGGCTCTTGGTTTTGAATTGAACAGGTATGATACCTGTTGGGTTTTGAATTCAAACAGATTCAACAATTCAAACAGATAGCAATTACGGGAAGGGCCCTGTTTGGGTGTGCATTAATTCCAAAACAGTTTATTTCGGTTTGAAACCGGGAAGGGCCCTGTTTGGATGAACAAAAAATTCAAACTAATTTAATTTGAATTCTGGATTTTATTTTAATAAAAAATAAAATTAAATTCAAATGTTTTTGGCCCAAAAAGATTAGAAGCCCAACCACACACCACACACCACGCACCCGCGCCCAAGCCCAGCCCGACCGACCGGACGGACGGCGGCGGCGCGCGCGCGCGTGTGTGGTGATTTTTGGGTCCAATGGGTCTAGCCCATTTTGCCCATAACCTCTCCCTCTAAAACACTTGGGTACCCCTTGGGGCACACCCCAAGTATTTCACCCTAAGCCTTATAAACCCTTTCAAAACTTCCCACCAAATCAATGTGGGACAAGCCAATTTACAACCTTAAGGAATTTCCACCAAAACTCCATTTCCATAGAGCACACTTTGGCTTCAATTTCCCATTCACTCGGTAATGGTTTTGAGCAACCAAATATACCACGTGAATCACAACGCGGCATAGAACGCGTTACCAATTTGACCCGAGTAAATCGACACTCGGGGCCCACCTAAAAAATAGACCTAACTTAGGAAAAAATTCTGGTTTTATCCAGAATTTTATAACCATTTCCAACAATCCCCCACATGAATGGAATTTGATGACAACGGAAATGCAACAATATGCAGACTTTAACGAAAGAGTATAAGTCGAAAATATCTTGCATCAGGATAGGTAGTTTTCGGCTTTGAACCTTCCCTAGTGATAACCTATCGGACTTACTGGCTAACCAATGGACGCGATGCCTTGAATTGTTCAGCCGTTTGTGTAAGCCAAGACAATAGATTTCACACAAAATATCTTCTAACACATCGTGGTTCTCACTGTTGTGTTCATTTTGGCCTTGAACGCGCCTGGTTTTCATAAGTGTTTCTAGAGAATTTAGCCTTTGCATTCTCATAGAACCGGCCCCAGTTCAACACTCATATAGGTGATTCTTATTGTGAGTATCTCTTTATACTCGTCTTGATTTTATGCCTTAATCAAGATATAAGTAATCATTAAAAGCAAAGCTTATCCTTATACCCCTGCAGACAACATATGTTGCAGATATCACTCTCACTATAGGAATGGGTAGGAATTTTAATCCCTTGGTGATTTCTGGTGAGCCATACATAACTTAGTTGTCCCTTTGAACTTAGTTCTTGGGATCTCCAGTCATATAAGTAGGGTTACCATTATGACGACTCTTATGTAATAGGCTTTAATCCCATCTCCTTCGATGAACTATACACTAGCTCTTTTGTCAAACCTTTTGTTAACGGATCCGCAATATTCTCTTTAGATTTTATATAATCTATTGAGATTATTCCGTTTGACAACAATTTCCTTACGGTATTATGTCGACGACGTATATGTCGTGACTTACCGTTATATATGTGATTCTGTGCCCTGCCTATTGCAGATTGACTATCACAATGAATGCAAATAGCTGGCACAGGTTTTGGCCACATTGGAATGTCTTCTAAGAAGTGACGAAGCCATTCTGCTTCTTCACCTGCTTTGTCTAAAGTAATGAACTCGGATTCCATTGTGGATCGTGCGATGCACGTTTGTTTCGTGGACTTCCAAGAAACAACAGCGCCTCCTAGAGTAAAGACATATCCACTAGTGGATTTTGAATCTTTAGTATCCGATATCCAATTGGCATCACAATAACCTTCGAGTACTGCTGGATATCGAGTAAAGTTCAAACCATGATCACGAGTAAATCTTAGATATCTAAGAACTCGAATGATCGCTTTCCAATGGTCTTCCCCAGGGTTACTAGTGTACCTACTCAATTTACTTATAGCATAAGCTATATCAGGACGAGTACAATTCATTAGGTACATTAGGCTTCCAATGATTTGGGAGTATTTTAACTGAGACACTGCATCACCTTTATTTTTCGATAAATAAAGACTGATGTCTACAGGTGTTCTACCTAAATTCAAATCATCCTTGATAAATTTATCAAGAATTTTCTCAATATAATGAGATTGAGATAATGCATATCCGTCAGATGTTTTAGTAATTTTCATTCCTAATATAACATCTGCGACCCCCATATCTTTCATATCAAATCTTTTGTTAAGCATCTACTTAGTTGATTTGATCATGTTTTGACTGCTTCCGATGATAAGCATGTCATCCACATAAAGACAAACTATGACATATCCTTGGTCAGTGTTTTTAACATAGACGCATTTGTCACATTCGTTTATCTTAAACCCATTAGTAAGCATTGCATGATCAAATTTTTCATGCCATTGCTTAGGTGCTTGTTTTAATCCATAAAGGGATTTTACAAGTCGACAAACTTTCTTTTCTTGCCCTGATACTACAAACCCTTCGGGTTGTTCCATATAGATCTCTTCATTTAGATCACCGTTTAAGAAAGTTGTTTTAACATCCATTTGATGTATTTCTAATTTAAACAACGCTGCTATAGAAATAAGCATGCGAATGGATGTTATTCTTGTCACAGGGGAATATGTGTCAAAATAGTCCAGACCTTCCTTTTGTCTGTAACCTTTAACAACAAGTCTTGCTTTATACTTGTCAATTGAACCATCTGCCTTCATTTTTCTCTTGAATATCCATTTATATCCAAGAGGTTTAGAACCTGGTGGAAGATCCACCAATTCCCAAGTATGATTTTGCATAATGGATTCAATTTCATTATTAACAGCCTCTTTCCACAAAGGTGCTTCAGGACCTGTCATTGCTGCCTTAAAGCTTTGAGGTTCATTTTCTAACAAGTATGTCAGAAAATCTGGACCAAAGGATTTTGATGTTCTCGCTCTTTTACTTCGTCTTGGTTCATCATTAGTTAAATCCTGTTGGTCGAGACTATTACTAGTCTCTTGTGTTTGATTGTCATTAATCTCTTGACTTTGTGTACAATCATAAGTTCTTTTCTGTGAACTTAATTCCTGTCCTTTCTTGTAAGGAAAGACATGTTCAAAAAACACAGCATTCCTTGACTCTATAATAGTGTTCACATTTATATCAGGTATATCTGATTTATAAGTCAGAAACCGATATGCACTACTATTCTGAGCATAACCAATAAACACACAATCTACTGTTTTTGGTCCTATCTTAGTCTTTTTAGGAACAGGTACTTCAACTTTTGCCAAACACCCCCACACTTTTAAGTATTTGTAGGAAGGTGGTCGACCTTTCCACAATTCATAAGGAATGCTTTTGGTTTTCTTGTGGGGTATTCTATTAAGAACATAATTAGCAGACAATATTGCTTCCCCCCACAAGTTCTGTGGTAAGCCTGAACTTAGTAACATGGCATTCATCATTTCTTTTAGGGTTCTATTCTTCCTTTCAGCAATTCCATTTTGCTGTGGAGAATAAGGGGCTGTAGTTTGGTGAATAATGCCATGTTGTGCACAAAATTCATTTAATGGTGCATCATATTCACCACCCCTATCACTTCTAATATGAATCAATGAATTTTAAAACAAATTCAAGAAAAAAACCAAAATAATTATGACTACTCCAGGCAGAATTAATGTTTTGACAAAATCATATCCTCATAAAAAAAAATTTGCCTAAGAATCAAACAATTCAAAAACCCATTTGATTGTATACATTCTTGCAACTCAATAACAAATAAATGTCACTGTCATAAAAATATTTGTGACAGAAGAAAATTAAATTATCTCAACTAATGCAAGAGATACACCCCCATATTAATAAAATGGTTCATGGTTTAACAAATTCTACTATGCAAGTAAAATAATTATTAATGACATCTCATGTCACATAATTCAATAATCAACATAAAAGATTTCTTAAATTACTTCCCAATTAAACGGACCGATATAATTACATACATCTTCATGTTTAAATTTCTCTGGTGTTTAAACACCCATTCAAAATTGATTAGAAATATTCAAATTAACCTGTTTATGTCCAAAGTCGACATAACAATTTATCATTCCAAATCACTTGAAATTATTGTTAAGAAATAACTTGAGTAGATATCATACATGCATATCAAACGCATCAACTAAAAATAATGAATGAACAAAATAAATTAATCATGCACGATCCCATCACTTGCATCATGAAATAAAAGGATTCTCAACTCATAAATAAAATCCAGCGCATTTAAACTTTAAACTTCAAAATGACAAAACATACATTCATTTAATAAGTTTGATTTGTAGATAAATAAACAAATTAAATATGCATTAAAATGTTCTTGTGAATATATATATATATATTTTCCGACTCAAGTGAGAAACAATTCAAGACTATGAATCCACATTGTAATAAAAATAAAATTAGTTTTAATATTTTACTCTAGAAACAAATTCTTCCATGTATACTCACGATAAACTATGATAAAGTCAAAATAATTAACACCTTTTCACAAAGGGTTCAAAAATAAGTGGTCTACCAAACGAAACCATAAGTTACTTACAAAATTAACAGATTATGACCGAGTCACAAAGGTTACATGATAGATTAACAAAATTATTTTTCTAGTTACTAAAACTAGAAAATAAATTACAATACAAAATAATTTTATTTTCCTTGTTACTAAAACTAGTAAAATAAAATACCGAAATAATATTTGATTACAAAAATCAGAAAACCAAACTATAAATTAATTTTCTAGTTACTTAAACCAGAAAATAAATTATAACACAAAATCATTTTATTTTTCTTGTTACTAAAACTAGAAAATAAAATACCACAAAACTTATCTGATTACAAAAATCAGAACAAACACAAAATAATTTTCTAGTTACCAAAATTAGAAAATAAATTAAAACACAAAATAATTTTCTAGTTACTAAAACCAGAAAATAAATTATAACAACAAATTAATTTTATTTTCCTTGTTACTAAAACTAGAAAAATAAAATATCACAAGAATTTTCTGTAATACCAAATAATATTCTGAATTGTTAATGACACCAGTATCGTACTACTAGTTGTTGTCAAAGAAAAGAGACAGTATATTACTACTATCTGTCAAATAGCATAAATCACTATTTGTTTTTCCAACCAGAATATTAATTTGAAAACACAGAAAATTAAATACAATGAAGATACCCAAAAATAGAATCTGTCTTAAGATTGTTGGACAATCTTCACTGTATTTAAAAGATTTAATTCTATTGTGTACACAACAACAATTAGAATTTAAAGAAATAAAGAAAAGGAGAGAATTTGTTTGATTACAAAAATCAAACTCGAAATAAAAATAAATAAATAAAAACAGATTTTATTTTGTTACAAAAACAAAATTAAAATCTGATTTAAATAAATAAAAACAACACTGAAAATAAATTAAATAACTTACTTGATTTAATTTCTTCGAATTATTTTCTGATCAAGTCCAGTGTTTAACACTGTGTTCTTAAGACAGATTCGTCCTCTCCACGGTGCTTTCAGAATTCGGACGTCTATCTCCCAGGATGAAATGATCTACCACAAACAATAGCAGCACTACTAATTGTTTGCCTTACGAACACACTAAGTGTTTACACTCTTTCTTTCGAAAATAAAACGCAGCAAGATGAAGAATAGAATTAACAGAGGTGAAATACGAAATTTCTGAATGGAAAACATCAAATGAGAGTGGTCCTATTTATAGATGTGAAGGTGGCTCTTGGATTTGAATTGAACAGGTATGTGGCTCTTGGTTTTGAATTGAACAGGTATGATACCTGTTGGGTTTTGAATTCAAACAGATAGCAATTGCGGGAAGGGCCCTGTTTGGGTGTACATTAATTCCAAAACAGTTTATTTCGGTTTGAAACCGGGAAGGGCCCTGTTTGGATGAACAAAAAATCCAAACTAATTTAATTTGAATTCTGGATTTTATTTTAATAAAAAATAAAATTAAATTCAAATGTTTTTGGCCCAAAAAGATTAGAAGCCCAACCACACACCACGCACCCGCGCCCAAGCCCAGCCCAGCCAGCCCGACCGGACGGACGGCGGCGGCGGCGCGCGCGCGCGTGTGTGGTGATTTTTGGGTCCAATGGGTCTAGCCCATTTTGCCCATAACCTCTCCCTCTAAAACACTTGGGTACCCCTTGGGGCACACCCCAAGTATTTCACCCTAAGCCTTATAAACCCTTTCAAAACTTCCCACCAAATCAATGTGGGACAAGCCAATTTACAACCTTAAGGAATTTCCACCAAAACTCCATTTCCATGGAGCACACTTTGGCTTCAATTTCCCATTCACTCGGTAATGGTTTTGAGCAACCAAATATACCACGTGAATCACAACGCGGCATAGAACGCGTTACCACTTTGACCCGAGTAAATCGACACTCGGGGCCCACCTAAAAAATAGACCTAACTTAGGAAAAAATTCTGGTTTTATCCAGAATTTTATAACCATTTCCAACATCTTCCAACCCCGTCTTCACCTCGAAATTGTCTTGACGATGAGCCACTCCAGAATCCACCAAAGCTTCAGGCTCGTATTCTTCAGAATCCACCGAAGAACAACTCTCTCTTTTGTATAGAATTAAACAAACAACCCTTTGATGTAAACTTCTAAAACCATGAGTTGAATACTCAATCAAAACATCAAAGAAAACTAGCAAAATATCTCCAGAGATAAACCTTAATATCCAAAAAGAAGATCTAGAGAAGTAATCCTAAAATCTGACAGAAACCCGTACTTATAGAAATCTGGGACTGCGAAGCTCGCTCGAGCGAAGACACTCTCGTTCGAGCGAGGAACCAAAAACGCGTGTCTTTCATAAGTGGCTTCACTCGAGCCAATCAACCTATGCTCGAGCGTAAAATCATCCTTTTCAGGTTTTTTGCTAGACGCAACCTTCGCTCGAGCGAGAACTCCTTTGCTCGAGCAAGCAAGGGCGGATAGGCAACTTCGAATGCAATTTTTCATTTTGCTTCGAGGGTGCCGCCCCTCGACCCCGCCGTGGCGTTGCCCCGGACCCGCCAAGGGGCGCTGCCTCCTCCACCCCCGCGAGCTGACCGGACAGCTCGATCCCCGTTATAATCAGTGAAGTGGCAATCTTGAAAGAATTAACATCACAAACTTCTCTACAATGCATAATTCAGGTTGGATTCGCATCTAAAAACTCATAGCCTCACTAAAATAAAAAAGTGCAAAAATAAGTACAAGTGAAAGGAGTTTTGTCAAACGGGATTGCCAAGAATAAAAACCTAACGATGCAGTGGTTCAGCATGGTTTGTGGTGCGATATTGAAAATAATCTGCACTGATGGAGGTGCAAACTGCTATATTTAGTTTTGGGTGGGTACAACTATGTAGCAGTATTTGCAGCCGTCCCCAAGGCATCCATAGCCGGTTGTTTATTCGGATAATTATGGAAACTCCAGTCAATAGTGCTTTTTTTATGATATTTTTTGTTGGTCTCATCGCTTCGACTTTAGTTGCTAGAGAAGTATATATAACTTATTGTCATTATACTGATTAAACTAATTCAGTGGTCTGTTTTCAGTGTTCCCCAACAATGGATTGCTCTTTCTTTTAGTTGGCATGTCAGCAGCTGTTGTTGCGGCTAATCGTAGGGCATACATCATCCATATGGAGAAATCAGCTATGCCTTCTCCTTTCCCTAATCATCATAGTTGGTATATGTCAACTCTCTCGTCCCTGTCTTCGCGAATGGTGTTCTTCCAACGCATCTCTATACCTACAACCATGTCGTGGATGGCTTTAGTGCAGTCCTGTCTCAGTCCTAACTTGATCAGCTGGAGAAAATGCCTAGTCACGTTGCCACGTATCCAGAAACCTTTGGAAAGTTTCAGACTACATTGTTGTGAATGGATTTATAGTGGTTTGGTACACCGGGCCTACGTCCACTCCCCAAATATCCTCCTCAAGAATTTCTCAACTATTCTTCAAACAGTAATACACCACTAGCTTCATGGACGCTAGTGAACCTTTACAACAATCCCGATCACTAGTTTAGAATTCGGTACTTAATCACACCTCACTAAGTGATTTTATCCCAAAAACCACTCACAAAAATAACAAGACTAGTTTTGAATCCGGTGCCTAATCTCACCTAACCCAAGTGATTTTATTCCGAAAAATCGCTCATAAAACTCTCTTTTTTTTACAAGAATAATAAGAATAAGAGATAGAAAACCCTTTTACAATTTTGCTCAAACTCTCAACAAATTTTCTTTCAATAGAAATAATTAATCACCCATAGTACACAACACAATATTTGAAAATATTTCAATATCACAAAATTTTCTCTTATTCGCTTCTTGATTTTTCTCCCCATAAAACACTTGTCGCGACCCAAACCCGCCCCTATAGATTTAGCGTTGTAACCGGCCAATAATCCTGGGATTACCAAAAGCTTCTGAACAAATAAATAAAATACAGGGGTTAGCGAAAGCAAATACAAATATGTAATGTCCATAGAGCTATGTAAACATATATGGGACTGAAAATTTAAAACTTAATTTGCATAATTAAGACATCATACTCATGTCACCATTCATACAAACAGACAAACAAAAGGCTTGTTCAACTTAACAAAAGAAATACAAAAGATCTTTAACAAGATTCACAAAAACTTGACCACTACAAAAGGGAACCTCCTCGGAAGGCACTGTGGCTGGCTAACAAAACGAAACTCCAGGCAATCAATTCTGAGCTTGGTCACGCGCCTGGTCACCTACATACATATATAATAATACGGTGAGCTGAAACCCAACGAATAACAACAGAGTAAAAGATTTATGAATGATGTCCAAACAGTTTCAAGAATTAGAGTTCATATCAGAAACAAATTCAGATTCATATATGTAACCAGAAGTCTCAAGCAGTATATGTGGTACATCCATTAGGTATCATATTATCTTGGTCCTAGGACCTATATGCATAGTCGGTACCGACGACCCCAAAGGTGCATATCTTGTACACAAGTAGCCATTGTACTGTTTCCTCCAAGCAAGGGCCATGTATAAACCACGATATTGTTTCCCCTGGGTAAGAGCCATATGATCATAAGTCATAGTATTGTTTCTCCTGGGCAAGGGCCATGTGAACTAAGGATGCCACAAATACATTTTAGAAAATCGGACATTCATTCATTATTCATAAAATAGTAGTTCATAAACAGATCATATCTTATCCTTCTAAAAATACTTACAATCAAACATAGCTTTACAGAGTTGTTACTTACAGATAGCTCCGATAGCAAAATGGATAGAGCAGATAGATTTGATAGCCTATGGCGTGTGACCTACACAAACACATAACAAATGCACATTGAACACACGCCCGGAAAACACATAACTCATTCCTTTTTTCTATCTTGGTGTGTCTCTAATCTTTATCCTCATTATTATGTCTTAATTAAGGCTTAGAAATGTCTAAGATGCCATGAGGATGCCAAAATATAAGTTGAAACACTTAGTCAAATTTTCAAAAACAGGGCAGTCCGCTTGAGCACAACTTTGGTCGCTCAAACGGTCTACAAAGTCTGCAAAAGTACTGGTTGCATGATTTTTACGCTCGATGTTCGCTCGACCGTCGCTCGAGCAGAAGACTGGGTAAACAGGGTCTCCGCTCGAGCGCAACTTCCTTTGCTCGAGCGGTCTACAAAAGTCTATAAAACTTCTGGGGGCTCTCATTTTATGCTCAAGCGCAACTTCGGTCGCTTGAGCGAAGGGTCAAAAATAAAGGTGGTCACTCACGTGCAGGGTCTGCCGCTCGAGCCAACCTCCAAACTCTGCAAAAGTACTGAGAGCTTGCATTCTCTGCTCGAGCGTAGAGTCCACCGCTCAAGCGGAGAGTGCAAATTCTGGAATAAATGTAACAAAAAAAATTTCAACAATCATAATACAAACATTTATTTGCATTATATTTTCTCCTCATTTATTAACAAGTTCTATGTCCAATAAATTTATATATAAAGCATATTTCTTCTCCCCCTTTCACATCATCAAAATAAAAGGTTGATATGGGTGAGAAAAATCAATTTTTCTTTTGAAGTAAATACAACAAGAAATATTTAACAATTATAATGCAATCATTTATTTTCTCCCTCTTTAAAAAAAAATCGACAAACAATTCATATATAATTGTTATAACTTATACCTATTTTTAACATAATGAAAACATTTGTGCAGATAAGGAGTAAGATAAAAATTTAGAGTAATTTTAGAATATATCTTTAAAAAAACTCCTCCTAAGATTATGTATATAATCAAAAAATAATAATTTTCAGAATACTCCCCTGAAGTTACGTTTCTCATAAAACATTATCTCTCCCCCTCAATTATTTATTTATCCTCCAAATACAATTTTTATTTCTTCTTTGAGGCATTTTCAAATATAAGTTGCACTATAAGATTTAAAAAATATGTTTATATAAACTCTTCATTTCTATTGTGACTTAAAAAAATATCTAATTATAATACAAGACATCATGAAAAATGCACTTTAAAGATGTAATCATATCAAATCATGCATTTGTCAAGAGGTGTACAATCAAATTTTTTGATTTTTCAAAATTTAACAAATATCATAATATAGACGCAAATAAATATTTTAATATTTGATTATTTAGTCTCGTGTTCAGTGATGCCTTGTCTTCATTCAATCACATATAGTTGTAATAAGCATCAATTCACATGTAAATATACCATTTCAATCAAGCAAATTCAACACATGCTATACCATCAAAATCAACTTTTTAATAAAGTGATTCAATGCAGATAATCAAGATATAACAAAATCACATTTTTTTTATATATTTATTTTCTATATCATTCCTGTGGCCTAAGTGACATCATATAAGCATGTTATGACATCATGTAAGCATGGTATGGTATGGCTTAAGTGACATCATTTTGTCTGCAATCTATATAATAATTTATTTTATATATCCCTATAACTCAGGTTATAAATTGATTTTTTGACTTATTAAGAAAAAAATATTTAAAAAATAAAGAAGTGATATAATTCAAATAAACTAATAAGTTAGCTTATAAATTTGTTCCCAAAATGGCCCTAAATTTGATTACACTAGTCAAAAAATATTAGAGAAATTATTAATAAATTGTTTTTTTTTTGTAAGTAAAAAATTGATTAGACATTTAATTTTTTTAATTAATGATACTTAAATTTTTTGATCAAAAAAATTATCGTTTTTATAAGATGCCAAATACCCTTTCAAAGTACTAAAATTTTACTAAGCCTTCATTTAGGATGTGGGCTGACTTTTTGACTATTTTAGCCTGGGGTTAAAAAACCTCGTTTGAAGTGAGTTTTTGACTTTTTTGACTTTTGTGAAAGAAAAAAATAAAATGACTATAGTTTAGATGTAACATTTTATCTTTTTGACTTTTTTTTTTTGGCTATGTTACCTTTTTTTGTCTATTTTACTTTTTTGTGACTAAATTAGCCAAAAAAGCCTATGTCAACCTGTTGGCTTATTTTTCCTACGAAGAAAAATACCATAAATGCGAGCGTGCTAGTAAGGATTGAAAAATCCTTACAAATTAAATTCAAGCCAATTATCAAGCGAATGTATTAACGGTTCTTTTGCCTCAATGAAGAGGACTTCAAAATTGCCAAGTGTAGAAAAAAGAAAAATTAAAAGAAGAATGAGGGAGATGGAGAAAGATGATTGGGTGAACAATTGAGGTGATTGAGTGAACAATCAAAGTAACAATTAATTACCTCTGCTCCTATGCTTTGAAAAGGAAGTGCATA
This sequence comes from Camellia sinensis, assembly GCF_055761805.1. NCBI lineage: Eukaryota > Viridiplantae > Streptophyta > Magnoliopsida > Ericales > Theaceae > Camellia > Camellia sinensis. Next base: position 31,918,770 of record NC_138962.1, read on the forward strand.
AAATTACCTCTACTCCTATGCTTCGAAAAGGAAGTGTTGAAAATAAAGTGCAAGAAATATAAATGACAAAGAAATATAAATGACAAAAAAAAAATAGAAATCAATTGTCTTTGATTTGAGTTCTGGATCATTTACAATGTAGCAATGAATGGCTATTTATAGGTAAATATTTATAGAAAAAAAACTACTTAAAACTACCCACTCTTCCACCTCCTCCATTTCATACTCCATGATCTTCCATAACTTCATTCAACCTCCATTTCATGCTCCACATTCTTCACTTTGTTCTCCATCACCTTTCCACATTTCATAACTTCTCAAAACTTCCAAATGAGTAGGATGTGCCACATGTCCTACAATTACATAAATAATAAATAATAAAATTGCATATTTATGGTGCCAACATTACCCCCGCGGCCATTAAAAATAATATTTGCTTGAATTTTTGAAGGGTCGAACCAAACACATGATTAATCCAAGCAACAAAGTGCTTTGAATAATATCAACAAAGTGCTTCAAATGATATAATAGCACAAAATGTTCACAATTTTGTCAGTTGAATGCAAGAGCCATTGTGTGACTACAACCGAAGTACACATATTGTCATTATTTCGTGCCTTTTGTGCCTTAAAAAAATAAAAAATAAAAAAATAAAAAATTGGCCATCAATTTGAAAAGATAAGTCATTCTCAACCATTGATTTAAATACATAAGTTTTTCCTAGCAAGGTTCAACATTTCAAATGGCTAAGTTGTTCTTTAGTACATCAAAATAATGCTTAAAGATGATTGTTTTATTAGTCATTTCATCAAAATTAAATTTTGATGTGAACCACAAATCCAAAAAGAATTTTGAACTCCAAGAACCATAGTACAATATGGCCTTAAAAATTCAATCAACTTGACATTTTGAATAATTTCAAAAAATTCAAATTCATGAACATTAAATTGTTCATCATTCTTAGCCATGTTTAACTTGAGAACATGTTCTTTGGCCAAATAACTTTCATCATTCATTGACAAATGGGGTTGTTTTTCTATTTTATCCATTAATGGATTATGAAAATCCTCCATGTGAGTTTCATCATTTTTGACTTAATTGGCTGTTCCATTTTAGCCATTAATAACTTATGAAAATCCTTCATAAACATCTTATGTCCATAGTTTGACTCTCTAAGAATGGGTTTTTCAACCTCCCAAGTCTTATATGGAACATTATTTTTGATCATGCTTGGCTTAACAACATGCTTTTTAGCCATGCTATTTTCATAAATTGACTCTTTAAAAATAATTTTTTTGACCCCCTGAGCCATTGATGAAATCAACTCTTTGATTTTGCTATTTTCAACCATGGAAAATTTTTGAAAAAATTCACCAATTCCAGCCATTAAAGCCTCAGTTAAAGACTTGGTAGTGAGAGTTGACAATTCATCATTTCATTAGCGAATTTTCATATCAAGTTGATGAATTTCTCCAATTAAATGTTGTATTTTTTCTTCCACCAAATAATATTGTAAGTGACGAAAGTTTATTTCATCAAGAAAATGGATCTCTTTCTTGAAGATTCAAAAATTTTTGTTTACGCCAAAACATTTCATTTAGGCTATTTAGAATGGATGAATCCAATTCATTTTTCATTTCTTACACTTGACATCCTACTGGGCGTGCCACAAATCATTGGCTTATTTTTCCTACAAAGAAAAATACCATAAATGCAAGCATGCCAGGAAGGATTGAAAAATCCATACAGATTAAATTCAAGTCAATTATCAAGCGATTGTGTTGACGGTTCTTTTGCCTCAATGAAGAAGATTTCAAAATTGCCAAGTGTAAAGAAAAGAAAAATTAAAAGAAGAATGAGGGAAACGGAGAAAGATGATTGAATGAACAATCGAGGTAATTGAGTGAACAATCAAAGTAACAATTAATTACATTTACTCCTTTGCTTTGAAAAGGAAGTGCATAAAATTACCTCTACTCCTATGTTTTGAAAAGGAAGTGTTGAAAATAAAGTATAAGAAATATAAATGACAAGGAAATATAAATGGCAAGAAAAATTTGAAATCAATTGTTTTTTATTTGAGTTCTAGATCCTTTACAATGTAGTAATGAATGGCTATTTATAGGCAAACATTTGTAGGAAAAAAAAAACTACCTAAAACTACCCACTCTTCCACCTCCTCCATTTTATACTCAATGATCTTCCATAACTCCCTTCAACCTCCACTTCATACTCTATGTTCTCCACTTTATTCTCCATCATCTTTTCACATTTCATAACTTCTCATAACCTCCAAATAAGTAAGAGATGCCACATATTTTACAATAATATGAATAATAAATAATAAAATTATATATTTATGATGCCAATACAACCATAGCCTGATTGAACTTGGGTTGCCCGTCATCCAAGTTGCACTCCAAAAGGTGATATGAAAAGGATCGTTATTGTGTCTTAAAGGTGCGAATAAAGAAAATAGTTAAATTTTGTTCACATACCGACTCAAAATGCAAGTTTTAATTAGTTCAGAATGATAAAATTCACAATTCTAAGTGATGTTAACATTATTTTTAAATATTAAGCTTTTAGTTTTAGACTAATCAAATAATAAAAACATATATATTGATACAAAACTGGTACATACATTGTTATAGAACTATTACATGCACAATATCTATAAAATATATGTATGTGTACATGTTAACAAGATTCTTACAAAAATTAAAAGATTGCTATTCTGATTTAAAAGTTAGACTTACTTTCTAGACTCAATGTCAAAGAGATGATCCGATCAATCAATCAGATTCTTAACACATCACTGAATCTGGAAAATAGATTTAAAAAATAAACTTTTATATCATTTTCTTACAAATTAATATTAAAAAATTACTCACCGATTCTGAAATATCCATTTTTCCAAAGACATCCATAAATGCGATTCCTTTAATTTCTCAGCTTAGGAGATAGATAGATACCTGTATTGATTAAAACATGCACATGTCACATTAAACACAGGCTGTTAAGTCCAATAATTCAAGATATATATATATATACCCATTTTTCCAAAGATATATCCATAAATGCGATTCCTTTAATTCCTCAGCTTAGGAGATATATAGATACCTACACTGATTAAAACATGCACATGCCACATTAAACACAGGCTGTTAAGTCCAATAATTCAAGATATATATCGAATCCTCGTAAATTTTGATGATTTACTAGTAATAATTAAATAAAAAATGTTGAAAACAACTCTAAGATTGTTGTTAGTATTAAAAAAAAAAAGTGTATAAAAATGCACTGCAATGTGTGAAATATTTTGAGATATGTAAAGAGTATATTCAGATTACAAAACGTCTGTCATTTAATGGTTTTTATTCACAGCTTTTAGGACTATCATTAATAAGACTCTTAAATAAATATCTAGGAAAAAAAAATAGTTAATTCAATTTGTCACTTGAATTATTGACAATCAATACCCCAAATCCTTAACTTTTATATTTTATAAATTTATGTCTCATTTAGTTTAGGAAAGTGCTATAGATCCCAAATAAATTATCAAATTTTCTACCAAACCTCTCATATGAGTGTGAGACCTATACAAATCACATGCGTGTAGGTCACACACCTATACGAGAAATTTGATAGAAAATTTAGTACTTTATTCAAGATCCCTAATATAACTCTTTAATTTATCATCTCACGTGACACATCAATAACCATTGATATAATGAGTTTGACATAAGGTGCATTTATATTTAACTGTTATACATATGTCACATGATATTATAAACTAAATGTATTGTGGAAAATATAATAACTACAGCATTGTTGTTTTTAAAACTTGAAACAACATTTACAAACTGTAAACTCTTAACGATCTGATTTTGAGAAATAATATTGTATTTATCATCTTTTTATACAACATTTTATTTACTAATAAACATAATGCAATTAAAAAGATAATAAGTATAACGTTATTTCAAAACTCAAAACAAGAAATCAACACTAAAGTCACGTTTGGGAACATACTATTTTAGAAACTTTTTAGTTTTTTTATTAAAATGAGAGGTAAAAAAAAATTAGTATATTTATAATGACTTTTTAGTTTTTTATGGGAATAATAATGATATCATCAAATGAAATATTTTCAGATTTAGAAAATCAACTTTTACCAAAGCTAGCTATACCAATTATTTGTTGGTGTTTTTGAATATTGCGTGATTACTGTTTATCTGAGAAGATGTGGTGAATATTGTCTCCGATTATGCATTATGAACATTGTCATGACCCAAACCCGGCCCTATGGGTTTAGCACCGTAACCGGCCAGTAATCCGAGATTACCGAAGGCCTGCAGGACAATAATACAGTAAAATAGAATACAGGGCCTGGCGGAAGCCAAAACAGTAAATAAACAATGCCCAATGAGCTGCGACAGTCTATATGAAAAGATTTTTCATACATTTATACGTAAACAGTACAGAACGGTATGCACAATATTTACGATCATTCAGACTAGGGACCCAACCCTAGATAACAGTACGGTAAACATTCAGTCTATACAAAACAGTGAAACAGTACAAAAGGGGGAAATGTAAAACACCCCTAAGCCCTAACACGTTAGGCTCGGAACCTCGCAGTGAGGCACAAAGGCTGGCTTGACAAAACTGGAGTAACCCTGACGCCTCTAGCTTCAATCCGGTGCCTGAACACCTACATATATATATATGAGCAGTGAGCTAAAGCCCAGTGAATAACATAAAGCGTAAAGAGGTTAAGAATGAATGTCCTTACAGTAATGAAAACAGTTCATTTCAATCAGTATTTCAGTTGCTCAGTACAGTAAACAGTCATATGTGGTACATCCATTAGCATAACAGTAACAGTAGGTCTTAAAAGACCGAACAGTAATGATGGCCATCAGTCAGTAAACAGTAGTGGTTCCAACGAGGGAACCGACAGAGAATTCTGTCACAGTAACAGTAAGCAGTAGGTGCCAAGGATGCCACAATACAGTTCAGAATATAGGACATACATTCATTCAGTTAACAGTAATCAGTTCAGAAAACAGTACAGTTCAGTTGTTCAGAAAATAATCATTTGTGAACATATCTTTACACATTCGTTACTCACAGAGTTCGGGCTACAGTATGCTAGAGCGTGCCTCTCCAGTCGCCAACCCTACACAATTAACAGATTGAACACACTAAGCTACACAGCTGGGAAAGATAATAATTTAACCCCTTATGCCTCGGTGTGTTCTACATCTATATCCTCAACAAGATGTCTACAACTAGGCCTAAGAATGCCTAGAATGAGATGAGGATGCAAAGATGCACATTTAAAAGCATTTTCAGAAAAACAGAGTTCCGCTCGAGCTCAGGTTTCCCCGCTCGAGCGGTAATGCAACAAAGGTACACGCTCGAGCGTAAACTTTCCCGCTCGAGCGTACTGTAAAAGTACTGGATGGGTGAAATCTCCGCTCGACTCCCGCTCGAGCGTGAGACATGACTCCGCTCGAGCGCCCCAATCCTCCGCTCGAGCGGACTGCAAAACAGTGCAGAGAGATGCTGGATGCTCGGATTCCACGCTCGAGCGCCACTTTCCCCGCTCGAGCGTAAGTGCAAAATCTGGGAATTCCAGATTGCACCTCCAAGCTCCAACTCACACTCAAATGCATCAAAACCAATCCTCTTGGGCCCATTTTCTAGAAAACATTTATAAACACATAGTATAACATGGTTCAAAGCTCAATTTTGAGAAATCAAAGCCCAAGGGTGTTTAATTCAAGCTCAATTTCAAATCATTTTCAAGAACAATCTTCAAACATGACATGCATGATCTTTAAATAACTTTCAAGCTTCAAAACATGCTCTAGTGAGCCAATTGATTCACAAACAAGATGAAAACATGGACCATTACAAAATTATGGACATGCATGTGACAATTTGCCATGAATTCAACTCAAAATCCAACAATTCAAACATGCATGCATGAATTATGTTCTATTTCAACATGTATGAACTAAAACAAGACTTGGCTCCTTAATTTGACATGAATCATGCAAGAACAAGCTCAATTCATAAGCAAGAGGGTAATTACTCTACCTTAGGTCTTGAATTAGAAGACTAGGAGCTCAATTTAGCAATCTACACTTCAACTCTCTTCAAATTCTAAGCAATATTGAGATGAACTCAACTCCTCAAGTCTCTCTCTCTCTATGGTCGGCTAAGGGTCTCACAAATAGGCTAAAGAAATGTTTGATTCAATGTATAAGGCTCAAGTGTGTGTGAGAGATAGTGGTCCACTAGGGGTAGTTCGGTAACTAAGGCCAACTCTGCAATTGATCAATATTTAATCTAATTTAATCGTACCTAATCAGTTTTCAGATAATTATACCATAAAATCATATTAAATATGACGATCATAATACACTAACCCATTTCCGGTTCGGCCGCCGATAAGGCCTTCAATTAATAGTTTAAACATAAAACACGAACAGATCAAACAAACAGTCAACAGATAAAATGCAATTCAAACAGATGTATTCACTCAATTCAGTTTCAATTTCGGTCAGTCAGTTCAGTACTTTAATCAGTTCAATTCTCAGTCAGTTATCAGTCATTATCAGTTCCGTTTAACAGTAATCGGTGCTTATCGGTAATCAATCAGTCATTCATCAGTAAACAGTATGAGGGTTGTTACAGTCTCCCCTCTTTATAAAGAGTTTAGTCCTCTAAACTCGAGTTACCTTCATTCTGGAAGAAAACAGGGTTCAGTGGAAACAGTTCAGGATATCTTTTGGCCATGTCATCTTCCCTTTCCCAAGTGGCATACACGCCACCATGGTTTTGCCAGTCAACTTTCACCAGTGGGATCGTTTTGTTTCTCAGTTTCTTGATCCGTCTGTTTACAATCTGTACAGGCCGCTCCTCGTAAGTGTAGTCATCACTCAGCACTATACGAGTAGGCTCAATTACATGGAAAGGATCCCGAAGGTAGTCTCTCAACATAGAGATGTGGAAGACGTCATGCATGTGCTCCATTTCAGGAGGAAGCGCAACTTGATACGCCACCGGATTGATTTTCTCAATGATCTCGTATGGTCCGACGTATCTCGGTGCTAACTTGCCCTTGACTCCAAAGCGAGTCTGGCCCTTCATTGGTGTCACTTTCACAAAAACGTGATCACCTACTTCATATTCTCTATCCCGCCTTCTGACATCTGCATAGCTTTTCTGTCTACTTTGTGCAGTTTTCAGTCTTTGCTGTATCAGTTTCACTTTCTCAGTGGTTTCATAAACAATCTCGGGCCCAAGCAAAGGCCCATCTCCAACTTCTGCCCAGCAAATCGGAGATCTACATTTTCTGCCATACAATGCCTCGAAAGGCGCCATACCAATACTCGAATGGTAGCTGTTGTTGTAAGCGAATTCAGCCAAAGGTAAATGACTTTCCCAGTCTCCCTGAAAATCAAGGACACACATTCTCAGTAAATCCTCCAGAGTTTGGATGGTTCTTTCTGATTGGCCATCTGTCTGAGGATGATAGGCACTACTCAGTCTCAGTTCAGTACCCAGTGCAGTCTGTAGGCTTTGCCAAAACCTCGATGTAAACTTCGAATCCCTGTCAGAAACAATAGACACAGGCACTCCATGCAGTCTCACAATTTCATCAATATAGATGACAGCCAATTTGTCCGCATTATAGATTGTCTTGACAGGTAAGAAGTGAGCGGATTTGGTTAGTCTATCAACAATAACCCAAATTGAATCCATACCTTTTCTGGAGCAAGGCAATCCCACTATAAAATCCATCGTGATATGCTCCCATTTCCATTCCGGTATGGGTAAGGGTTGTAGTAATCCGGCAGGTCGTTGATGTTCAGCTTTGACCGGTTGGCAATGAAGACATTTGGACACAAAGTTGGCAATTTCTTTCTTCATTCCTGGCCACCAGAAATTCTGTTTCAGATCTTGGTACATTTTCGTATTCCTCGGATGGATCGACAATTTCGAATTGTGGCCTTCTTGCAGAACTCTTCTTTTCAGTTCAATATCATCCGGTACACACAGTCTTTCTTGAAATTTCAGTACATTATTCTCAAATTTGAATCCCGGTCTCGAATTGGATTCTCTTTCCCTAATGATCTTCTTCAAGAAGTCATCCAGTTGCTATTTCCCTTTAATCTCTTCAATTAGTGCTGGTTGGGCAGAAATAGCAGCTAAGGTTCCACCTTGTTCTCTTAAAACGATTTCAATTTCAGATTTTTCAAGGTCACAAAGCAACTCTTTCTGTCCGGTAAGCAAACATGCTAAGTTTCCAATCGATTTTCGGCTCAATGCATCGGCAACGGTGTTGGCTTTTCCCGAAAGGTACAATATCTATAGGTCATAGTCTTTAATCAGTTCTAGCCATCTCCGCTGTCTCATGTTCAGTTCTTTCTGTGTGAAGAAATATTTTAAACTCTTGTGGTCGGTGTATACTTCACATGTCACCCCGTACAGATAGTGACGCCAGATTTTCAGTGCAAATACGACTGCAGCAAGTTCCAGATCATGGGTCGGGTAGTTCTTTTCATGTGGTCTCAACTGTCGGGAAGCATAAGCAATAACTCTCCCATTCTGCATTAAAACACATCCCAAACCCTTATGAGAAGCATCACTAAATACAGTATAACCATCTGTACCTGAAGGTAAGGTAAGAACCGGTGCAGTCACAAGTCGAGTTTTCAACTCTTGGAATGCTGATTCCCTTTGGTCAGTCCTGTCAAATGATGTCCCCTTTTGTGTCAGTTGGGTCAACGGTAAAGCAATCTTAGAGAAATCTTTGACAAATCTTCTGTAATATCCAGCCAATCCCAAAAAGCTTCGGACTTCAGTCACATTTGTTGGTCTAGGCCAGTTCACTACAGCTTCAATTTTCTGTGGATCAACAGAAATCCCATCTTTGCTAACAATATGCCCCAAAAACATAACATGGTCAAGCCAGAATTCACATTTAGACAGTTTAGCATACAGTTTCTGTTCCCTTAAGGTTTGTAGGGCAAGTCTCAGATGTTGTTCATGTTCTTCTATACTCTTGGAGTAGATCAATATGTCATCAATAAATACAACAATAAAATTGTCAAGGTATGGTTTAAAAATTCTGTTCATAAGATCCATAAATGCAGCAGGGGCATTCGTGACTCCGAACGGCATAACTAAAAATTCATAATGGCCATACCTCGTTCTAAAAGCAGTTTTATCAATGTCACTTGAGTTAACTTTCAACTGATGGTATCCGGATCTGAGGTCAATCTTCGAAAATACTTTAGCACCCTGTAACTGATCAAACAAGTCATCAATACGCAGTAATGGGTATTTGTTCTTTACAGTTACCTTATTCAGTTCACGATAATCAATGCACAGTCTCAGTGAGCCGTCTTTCTTCTTTACAAACAAAACAGGCGCACCCCACGGTGAGGTACTAGGTCTGATGAACTTCTTGTCTAACAGTTCCTGCAATTGCACTTTCAATTCTTTCAGTTCAGTTGGGGCCATTCGGTAAGGAGCTTTCGAAACTGGCTGTGTTCCGGGAATCACATCAACAGTAAATTCAATCTCCCTGTCAGTCAAATCTCCTGGAAGGTTATCTGGAAAAACATCTAGGAATTCTCTGACTATAGGAATACAGTTCACATTAGCATTATCATCAGTAGATACAGTCAGTACAGAACACAGATATCCCTTACAGCCCTTTCTAATCAGTTTAATAGCTTTCACAGATGAAATCAAATACGGTGGGGGTACTACTCCACTCCCATTAAACACAAATTCAGGCAAACCAGGTGGACGGAAAACAACTTGCTTGGTCACACAGTCAATAGTGGCATGATATTCTGTTAACCAGTCCATCCCCAATATAGCATCAAAATGATCAATGTTCAATGGCAGTAAATCAATAAACAGATGCATATCCCCAATAATAATTTCACATGCGGGGTACATATAAGCACATGTCATGGATCCCCCTACGGGTGATGATACGGCTAACAGATAGTTCATGGGTTCTAAGGGTCTATTCAATTTCCGTGAGAAAGCATGCGATACATAAGAATGTGTAGACCCCGAATCAATCAATACATATGCATTTTGTGCACAAATAGAGAGGATACCTGACACAACGGTTTCAGTATTTTGCACGTCTCCCGGTACTAGGGCGAACACTCGGCCCTGCCTCATGGGCTCTTTCCCGGTAGCTTTGGGGTTCGGTTTCGGTGTAACAGTTGGTGCCGCTACACTTGGTGTAGCTTTACTACCAGTTTGTGGAGCAGAAGGACAGTCTTTAACCATGTGGCCCACTTTGCCACACCTGTAACAGGCTCCTGACATCTTGTAACAGACTCCCTTGTGTTTCTTACCACACTCAGAACAGGGTGGAATGAATCCACTCCCTTGACTGGGGCTAGTGTTCGACCCCGTATTCTGTTTCTTGTTGGCCGGGTTGTGCTTGCCTTTCTTGAATTTGAAACCCTGCCTTTTTCCATGCCATTCAGTTGTTGGTGTTTCGGATTGTTTCACTGCTGCAATGTTCGACTCGGCCATCAGTGCCCGGTCGAGAACACCCACAAAAGTCGGTAGTTTCAGAACATTTATTCGGTCAAGAATTGCAACATTAAGGCCACCTTCAAATTTTCTGGCCTTCTTATACTCAGTATCCACCATATGCGGTGCATAACGGGCAAGTTCAGTAAATTTTGTTTCATATTCGGCAACCGACGTGGTGCCCTGTTTCAGTTGTTCAAACTCAGTTACTTTCCTATCCCTGACACACTGTGGGAAGTACTTTTCAAAGAAGGACTCCTTGAACTGAGCCCAAGTCATAACAGTATTTGTATCACGGATCAACATCCACCACCTTCTAGCTTCTTCTTGTAAGGTGAAGGTAGCTAACAGTACTTTATTCGTTTCTGAGCACGGGAACACTTCAAATAGTTTTTCTGTTTCCAGAACCCAAGCTTCAGCTTTTAACGGTTCAAGGCCTCCCTGAAAGGATGGCAGTTTCATTTTGCTGAACTTCTGGGTAAGAGCAATAATATCCCCATCATTCACATTCACATTAGGTTCCGGCTGTACCGGAGGTGGAGGTGGGGGCTGTTGGTTCGGTTGTTGTTCAAGTCTAGCAGTTATCAGTTCCATCATTCTTTCCATTCTTTCCATTCTTGCCTCGGTAGAGGAGGATTCATGTTCATTTGCATTGGTTGCATTATCCATTTCACTATAAGCAGTTATAACAGTTTTAAACATAAGCAGTCATTTGTTTAACAGTTTACCACATTAGCATGCATTCAGTCATAACATAACCACACACTTTTCAAGTTCATGGAATGCCCTAATCACTTTCTAGGACACCCTGTAGCTCATTTGGACACGTGTGTGCGGTATAACTCGTGGTTAAGTATCGCTCTGATACCACTCTGTCACGACCCAAACCCGGCGCTATGGGTTTAGCACCGTAACCGGCCAGTAATCCGAGATTACCGAAGGCCTGCAGGACAGTAATACAGTAAAACAGAGTACAGGGCCTGGCGGAAACCAAAACAGTAAATAAACAACGCCCAATGAGCTGCGACAGTCTATATGAAAAGATTTTTCATACATTTATACGTAAACAGTACAGAACGGTATGCACAATATTTACGATCATTCAGACTAGGGACCCAACCCTAGATAACAGTACGGTAAACATTCAGTCTATACAAAACAGTGAAACAGTACAAAAGGGGGAAATGTAAAACACCCCTAAGCCCTAACACGTTAGGCTCGGAACCTCGCAGTGAGGCACAAAGGCTGGCTTGACAAAACTGGAGTAACCCTGACGCCTCTAGCTTCAATCCGGTGCCTGAACACCTACATATATATATGAGCAGTGAGCTAAAGCCCAGTGAATAACATAAAGCGTAAAGAGGTTAAGAATGAATGTCCTTACAGTAATGAAAACAGTTCATTTCAATCAGTATTTCAGTTGCTCAGTACAGTAAACAGTCATATGTGGTACATCCATTAGCATAACAGTAACAGTAGGTCTTAAAAGACCGAACAGTAATGATGGCCATCAGTCAGTAAACAGTAGTGGTTCCAACGAGGGAACTGGCAGAGAATTCTGTCACAGTAACAGTAAGCAGTAGGTGCCAAGGATGCCACAATACAGTTCAGAATATAGGACATACATTCATTCAGTTAACAGTAATCAGTTCAGAAAACAGTACAGTTCAGTTGTTCAGAAAATAATCATTTGTGAACATATCTTTACACATTCGTTACTCACAGAGTTCGGGCTACAGTATGCTAGAGCGTGCCTCTCCAGTCGCCAACCCTACACAATTAACAGATTGAACACACTAAGCTACACAGCTGGAAAAGATAATAATTTAACCCCTAATGCCTCGGTGTGTTCTACATCTATATCCTCAACAAGATGTCTACAACTAGGCCTAAGAATGCCTAGAATGAGATGAGGATGCAAAGATGCACATTTAAAAGCATTTTCAGAAAAACAGAGTTCCGCTCGAGCTCAGGTTTCCCCGCTCGAGCGGTAATGCAACAAAGGTACACGCTCGAGCGTAAACTTTCCCGCTCGAGCGTACTGTAAAAGTACTGGATGGGTGAAATCTCCGCTCGACTCCCGCTCGAGCGTGAGACATGACTCCGCTCGAGCGCCCCAATCCTCCGCTCGAGCGGACTGCAAAACAGTGCAGAGAGATGCTGGATGCTCGGATTCCACGCTCGAGCGCCACTTTCCCCGCTCGAGCGTAAGTGCAAAATCTGGGAATTCCAGATTGCACCTCCAAGCTCCAACTCACACTCAAATGCATCAAAACCAATCCTCTTGGGCCCATTTTCTAGAAAACATTTATAAACACATAGTATAACATGGTTCAAAGCTCAATTTTGAGAAATCAAAGCCCAAGGGTGTTTAATTCAAGCTCAATTTCAAATCATTTTCAAGAACAATCTTCAAACATGACATGCATGATCTTTAAATAACTTTCAAGCTTCAAAACATGCTCTAGTGAGCCAATTGATTCACAAACAAGATGAAAACATGGACCATTACAAAATTATGGACATGCATGTGACAATTTGCCATGAATTCAACTCAAAATCCAACAATTCAAACATGCATGCATGAATTATGTTCTATTTCAACATGTATGAACTAAAACAAGACTTGGCTCCTTAATTTGACATGAATCATGCAAGAACAAGCTCAATTCATAAGCAAGAGGGTAATTACTCTACCTTAGGTCTTGAATTAGAAGACTAGGAGCTCAATTTAGCAATCTACACTTCAACTCTCTTCAAATTCTAAGCAATATTGAGATGAACTCAACTCCTCAAGTCTCTCTCTCTCTATGGTCGGCTAAGGGTCTCACAAATAGGCTAAAGAAATGTTTGATTCAATGTATAAGGCTCAAGTGTGTGTGAGAGATAGTGGTCCACTAGGGGTAGTTCGGTAACTAAGGCCAACTCTGCAATTGATCAATATTTAATCTAATTTAATCGTACCTAATCAGTTTTCAGATAATTATACCATAAAATCATATTAAATATGACGATCATAATACACTAACCCATTTCCGGTTCGGCCGCCGATAAGGCCTTCAATTAATAGTTTAAACATAAAACACGAACAGATCAAACAAACAGTCAACAGATAAAATGCAATTCAAACAGATGTATTCACTCAATTCAGTTTCAATTTCGGTCAGTCAGTTCAGTACTTTAATCAGTTCAATTCTCAGTCAGTTATCAGTCATTATCAGTTCCGTTTAACAGTAATCGGTGCTTATCGGTAATCAATCAGTCATTCATCAGTAAACAGTATGAGGGTTGTTACAGTCTCCCCTCTTTATAAAGAGTTTAGTCCTCTAAACTCGAGTTACCTTCATTCTGGAAGAAAACAGGGTTCAGTGGAAACAGTTCAGGATATCTTTTGGCCATGTCATCTTCCCTTTCCCAAGTGGCATACACGCCACCATGGTTTTGCCAGTCAACTTTCACCAGTGGGATCGTTTTGTTTCTCAGTTTCTTGATCCGTCTGTTTACAATCTGTACAGGCCGCTCCTCGTAAGTGTAGTCATCACTCAGCACTATACGAGTAGGCTCAATTACATGGAAAGGATCCCGAAGATAGTCTCTCAACATAGAGATGTGGAAGACGTCATGCATGTGCTCCATTTCAGGAGGAAGCGCAACTTGATACGCCACCGGATTGATTTTCTCAATGATCTCGTATGGTCCGACGTATCTCGGTGCTAACTTGCCCTTGACTCCAAAGCGAGTCTGGCCCTTCATTGGTGTCACTTTCACAAAAACGTGATCACCTACTTCATATTCTCTATCCCGCCTTCTGACATCTGCATAGCTTTTCTGTCTACTTTGTGCAGTTTTCAGTCTTTGCTGTATCAGTTTCACTTTCTCAGTGGTTTCATAAACAATCTCGGGCCCAAGCAAAGGCCCATCTCCAACTTCTGCCCAGCAAATCGGAGATCTACATTTTCTGCCATACAATGCCTCGAAAGGCGCCATACCAATACTCGAATGGTAGCTGTTGTTGTAAGCGAATTCAGCCAAAGGTAAATGACTTTCCCAGTCTCCCTGAAAATCAAGGACACACATTCTCAGTAAATCCTCCAGAGTTTGGATGGTTCTTTCTGATTGGCCATCTGTCTGAGGATGATAGGCACTACTCAGTCTCAGTTCAGTACCCAGTGCAGTCTGTAGGCTTTGCCAAAACCTCGATGTAAACTTCGAATCCCTGTCAGAAACAATAGACACAGGCACTCCATGCAGTCTCACAATTTCATCAATATAGATGACAGCCAATTTGTCCGCATTATAGATTGTCTTGACAGGTAAGAAGTGAGCGGATTTGGTTAGTCTATCAACAATAACCCAAATTGAATCCATACCTTTTCTGGAGCGAGGCAATCCCACTATAAAATCCATCGTGATATGCTCCCATTTCCATTCCGGTATGGGTAAGGGTTGTAGTAATCCGGCAGGTCGTTGATGTTCAGCTTTGACCGGTTGGCAATGAAGACATTTGGACACAAAGTTGGCAATTTCTTTCTTCATTCCTGGCCACCAGAAATTCTGTTTCAGATCTTGGTACATTTTCGTATTCCCCGGATGGATCGACAATTTCGAATTGTGGCCTTCTTGCAGAACTCTTCTTTTCAGTTCAATATCATCCGGTACACACAGTCTTTCTTGAAATTTCAGTACATTATTCTCAAATTTGAATCCCGGTCTCGAATTGGATTCTCTTTCCCTGATGATCTTCTTCAAGAAGTCATCCAGTTGCTATTTCCCTTTAATCTCTTCAATCAGTGCTGGTTGGGCAGAAATAGCAGCTAAGGTTCCACCTTGTTCTCTCAAAACGATTTCAATTTCAGATTTTTCAAGGTCACAAAGCAACTCTTTCTGTCCGGTAAGCAAACATGCTAAGTTTCCAATCGATTTTCGGCTCAATGCATCGGCAACGGTATTGGCTTTTCCCGAATGGTACAATATCTGTAGGTCATAGTCTTTAATCAGTTCTAGCCATCTCCGCTGTCTCATGTTCAGTTCTTTCTGTGTGAAGAAATATTTTAAACTCTTGTGGTCGGTGTATACTTCACATGTCACCCCGTACAGATAGTGACGCCAGATTTTCAGTGCAAATACGACTGCAGCAAGTTCCAGATCATGGGTCGGGTAGTTCTTTTCATGTGGTCTCAACTGTTGGGAAGCATAAGCAATAACTCTCTCATTCTGCATTAAAACACATCCCAAACCCTTATGAGAAGCATCACTAAATACAGTATAACCATCTGTACCTGAAGGTAAGGTAAGAACCGGTGCAGTCACAAGTCGAGTTTTCAACTCTTGGAATGCTGATTCCCTTTGGTCAGTCCAGTCAAATGATGTCCCCTTTTGTGTCAGTTGGGTCAACGGTAAAGCAATCTTGGAGAAATCTTTGACAAATCTTCTGTAATATCCAGCCAATCCCAAAAAGCTTCGGACTTCAGTCACATTTGTTGGTCTAGGCCAGTTCACTACAGCTTCAATTTTCTGTGGATCAACAGAAATCCCATCTTTGCTAACAATATGCCCCAAAAACATAACATGGTCAAGCCAGAATTCACATTTAGACAGTTTAGCATACAGTTTCTGTTCCCTTAAGGTTTGTAGGGCAAGTCTCAGATGTTGTTCATGTTCTTCTATACTCTTGGAGTAGATCAATATGTCATCAATAAATACAACAATAAAATTGTCAAGGTATGGTTTAAAAATTCTGTTCATAAGATCCATAAATGCAGCAAGGGCATTCGTGACTCCGAACGGCATAACTAAAAATTCATAATGGCCATACCTCATTCTAAAAGCAGTTTTATCAATGTCACTTGAGTTAACTTTCAACTGATGGTATCCGGATCTGAGGTCAATCTTCGAAAATACTTTAGCACCCTGTAACTGATCAAACAAGTCATCAATACGCAGTAATGGGTATTTGTTCTTTACAGTTACCTTATTCAGTTCACGATAATCAATGCACAGTCTCAGTGAGCCGTCTTTCTTCTTTACAAACAAAACAGGCGCACCCCACGGTGAGGTACTGGGTCTGATGAACTTCTTGTCTAACAGTTCCTGCAATTGCACTTTCAATTCTTTCAGTTCAGTTGGGGCCATTCGGTAAGGAGCTTTCGAAACTGGCTGTGTTCCGGGAATCACATCAACAGTAAATTCAATCTCCCTGTCAGTCAAATCTCCTGGAAGGTTATCTGGAAAAACATCTGGGAATTCTCTGACTATAGGAATACAGTTCACATTAACATTATCATCAGTAGATACAGTCAGTACAGAACACAGATATCCCTTATAGCCCTTTCTAATCAGTTTAATAGCTTTCACAGATGAAATCAAATACGGTGGGGGTACTACTCCACTCCCATTAAACACAAATTCAGGCAAACCAGGTGGACGGAAAACAACTTGCTTGGTCACACAGTCAATAGTGGCATGATATTCTGTTAACCAGTGTCACGACCCAAACCCGGCCCTATGGGTTCAGCACCGTAACCGGCCAGTAATCCGAGATTACCGAAGGCCTGCTTAACAGTAATACAGTAAAACAGAGTACAGGGCCTGGCGAAAGCCAATACAGTAATTAAACGATGTCCAATGAGCTGTGACAGTCTGCATGCCAAAAAGATTTCTTTCATGCATTCATACATAAACAGTACAGAACAGTATGCACAATATTTACATTCATTCAAACTAGGGACTCAACCCTACATAACAGTACGGTGAACCGTCAGTCTATACAAAACAGCGAAACAGTACAGAAGGGGGAATTCTTAAAACACCCCTAAGCCTTAGCAGATAGGCTCGGAACCTCGCAGTGAGGCACAAAGGCTGGCTTGACAAAACTGGAGTTACCCTGACGCTCCTAGCTCCGATCTGGTGCCTGTACACCTACATATATATATGAGCAGTGAGCTAAAGCCCAGTGAATAACATAAAGCGTAAAGGGGTTTAGAATGAATGTCCTTACAGTAATGAAAACAGTTCAATTCAATCAGTATTTCAGTTGTTCAGTACAGTAAAACAGTCATATGTGGTACATCCATTAGCATAACAGTAACAGTAGGTCTTAAAAGACCGAACAGTAATGATGGCCATCAGTCAGTAAACAGTAGTGGTTCCACGAGGGAACCGACAGAGAATTCTGTCGCAGTAACAGTAACAGTAAACAGTAAGTACTAAGGATGCCACAGTACAGTTCAGAAATAAAGGACATACATTCATTCAGTAAATAATACCAGTTCAGTAAACAGTTCAGTTCAGTATTCAAAAGATGTCAGTTGAACATATCTTTACACAATTGTTACTCACAGAGTTTGGGCTACAGTATGCTAGAGCGTGTCTCCCCAGTCGCCAACCCTACACAGTTCACAGGTTGAACACACACTAAGCTACACAGTTGGGAAATATCATAACTTAATCCCTAATTTGCCTTGGTGTGTTCTACAACGATATCCTCATCTAAATGTCTTAAACTAGGCCTAAGAATGCCTAGGATGGGATGAGGATGCAAAAATGTACATTTAAAAGCATTTTCAGAAAAATAGGGTCCCGCTCGAGCTCATGTTTCCCCGCTCGAGCGGACATGCAACAACGGTACACGCTCGAGCGTAAACTTTCCCGCTCGAGCGTACTGTAAAAGTACTGGATGAGTGAAATCTCCGCTCGACGCCCGCTCGAGCTTGAGACATGACTCCGCTCGAGCTTCCGATCCTCCGCTCGAGCGGACTGTAAAACAGTGCAAGATGCTGGAAGCTCGATTTTCCCGCTCGAGCGGCACTTCCCCCGCTCGAGCGGACGACTGAAATCTGGAAATCCCAGATTCGAGCTCCAGGTTCAAAACCAAGCTCAAAAGCATCAAAACCAATCCTCTTGGGCCCATTTTCTGGAAAACATTTATAAACACATAGAATATCATGTTTCAAAGCTCAATTTTAAGAAATCAAAGCCCAAGGGTGTTTAATTCAAACTCAATTTAAACCATTTTACAAGCACAAGATGAACATGCAAACATGCATGAATTCAAACCCTTTCAAAGCTTCGATTTGATGCTCTAAAGAGCCAATTCTTTTCAATACATGATGAAATCATGGACTACACTCAAGACATGAACATGCATGTAACATTTTGCCATGAAAACAACTCAAAATCCAACAATACTACCATGCATGCAAAGATTGGGCTTCAATTCACCATTAATGAACCAATTCAAGACTTAGCTCCTACAATCTAACCTGGACCATGCAACAATCAACTCAAAACATGAACAAGAAGACAATGGAGCTACCTTTAGTCTTGTAGTTCAAGAAGGGAGCTCAAATATGCAATCTCCTTAACAATTTCTTCAATTTCCAAGCAAAACCAAGCCAAAAGAGGTGAAATCTAACTCTCTCTCCCTTAACTCTCTCCCTCTAGTCGGCAAAAGCAAGAAAGGAGCTGAGCAAAATGTTTGATTCAAGCATACCAAGGCTCTAACATGTTATAATAAGGGCCCACTAACAATGGCAATAAGGTAAATAAGGCAACTATTGCAATTAACTCATTTTAATCTAATTTAATCATACCTAATCAATTTTCAGATAAATATACCATAAAATCACATGAATTACGAGGGTCATAGAACACTAATCGGTTTCGGATTCGGTCGCCGATAAGGCCTTCAATTAGCAGTTTAAACACTAAAATACGAACAGATCAAATAAACAATCGACAGATAGAATGCAGTTCAAACAGATGTATTCATTCAATTCAGTTTCAATTTCGGTCAGTCAGTTCAGTACTTTAGTCAGTTCAATTATCAGTCATCATCAGTTCCATTTCGCAGTAATCAATGATTAACGGTAATCATTCAGTCATTAATCAGTAAACAGTATGGGGGTTGTTACAACCAGTCCATCCCCAATATAGCATCAAAACGATCAATGTTCAATGGCAGTAAATCAATAAACAGATGCATATCCCCAACAATAATTTCACATGCGGGGTACATATAAGCACATGTCATGGATCCCCCTACGGGTGATGATACGGCTAACAGATAGTTCATGGGTTCTAAGGGTCTATTCAATTTCCGTGAGAAAGCATGCGATACATAAGAATGTGTAGACCCCGAATCAATCAATACATATGCATTTTGTGCACAAATAGAGAGGATACCTGACACAACGGTTTCAGTATTTTGCACGTCTCCCGGTACTAGGGCGAACACTCGGTCCTGCCTCATGGGCTCTTTCCCGGTAGCTTTGGGGTTCGGTTTTGGTGTAACAGTTGGTGCCGCTACGCTTGGTGTAGCTTTACTACCAGTTTGTGGAGCAGAAGGACAGTCTTTAACCATGTGGCCCACTTTGCCACACCTGTAACAGGCTCCTGACATCTTGTAACAGACTCTCTTGTGTTTCTTACCACACTCAGAACAGGGTGGAATGAATCCACTCCCTTGACTGGGGCTAGTGTTCGACCCCGTATTCTGTTTCTTGTTGGCCGGGTTGTGCTTGCCTTTCTTGAATTTGAAACCCTGCATTTTTCCATGCCATTCAGTTGTTGGTGTTTCGGATTGTTTCACTGCTGCAATGTTCGACTCGGCCATCAGTGCCCGGTCGAGAACACCCACAAAAGTCGGTAGTTTCAGAACATTTATTCGGTCAAGAATTGCAACATTAAGGCCACCTTCAAATTTTCTGGCCTTCTTATACTCAGTATCCACCATATGCGGTGCATAACGGGCAAGTTCAGTAAATTTTGTTTCATATTCGGCAACCGACGTGGTGCCCTGTTTCAGTTGTTCAAACTCAGTTACTTTCCTATCCCTGACACACTGTGGGAAGTACTTTTCAAAGAAGGACTCCTTGAACTGAGCCCAAGTCATAACAGTATTTGTATCACGGATCAACATCCACCACCTTCTAGCTTCTTCTTGTAAGGTGAAGGTAGCTAACAGTACTTTATTCGTTTCTGAGCACGGGAACACTTCAAATAGTTTTTCTGTTTCCAGAACCCAAGCTTCAGCTTTTAACGGTTCAAGGCCTCCCTGAAAGGATGGCGGTTTCATTTTGCTGAACTTCTGGGTAAGAGCAATAATATCCCCATCATTCACATTCACATTAGGTTCCGGCTGTACCGGAGGTGGAGGTGGGGGCTGTTGGTTCGGTTGTTGTTCAAGTCTAGCAGTTATTAGTTCCATCATTCTTTCCATTCTTTCCATTCTTGCCTCGGTAGAGGAGGATTCAGGTTCATTTGCATTGGTTGCATTATCCATTTCACTATAAGCAGTTATAACAGTTTTAAACATAAGCAGTCATTTGTTTAACAGTTTACCACATTAGCATGCATTCAGTCATAACATAACCACACACTTTTCAAGTTCATGGAATGCCCTAATCACTTTCTAGGACACCCTGTAGCTCATTTGGACACGTGTGTGCGGTATAACTCGTGGTTAAGTATCGCTCTGATACCACTCTGTCACGACCCAAACCCGGCGCTATGGGTTTAGCACCGTAACCGGCCAGTAATCCGAGATTACCGAAGGCCTGCAGGACAGTAATACAGTAAAACAGAGTACAGGGCCTGGCGGAAACCAAAACAGTAAATAAACAATGCCCAATGAGCTGCGACAGTCTATATGAAAAGATTTTTCATACATTTATACGTAAACAGTACAGAACGGTATGCACAATATTTACGATCATTCAGACTAGGGACCCAACCCTAGATAACAGTACGGTAAACATTCAGTCTATACAAAACAGTGAAACAGTACAAAAGGGGGAAATGTAAAACACCCCTAAGCCCTAACACGTTAGGCTCGGAACCTCGCAGTGAGGCACAAAGGCTGGCTTGACAAAACTGGAGTAACCCTGACGCCTCTAGCTTCAATCCGGTGCCTGAACACCTACATATATATATGAGCAGTGAGCTAAAGCCCAGTGAATAACATAAAGCGTAAAGAGGTTAAGAATGAATGTCCTTACAGTAATGAAAACAGTTCATTTCAATCAGTATTTCAGTTGCTCAGTACAGTAAACAGTCATATGTGGTACATCCATTAGCATAACAGTAACAGTAGGTCTTAAAAGACCGAACAGTAATGATGGCCATCAGTCAGTAAACAGTAGTGGTTCCAACGAGGGAACCGACAGAGAATTCTGTCACAGTAACAGTAAGCAGTAGGTGCCAAGGATGCCACAATACAGTTCAGAATATAGGACATACATTCATTCAGTTAACAGTAATCAGTTCAGAAAACAGTACAGTTCAGTTGTTCAGAAAATAATCATTTGTGAACATATCTTTACACATTCGTTACTCACAGAGTTCGGGCTACAGTATGCTAGAGCGTGCCTCTCCAGTCGCCAACCCTACACAATTAACAGATTGAACACACTAAGCTACACAGCTGGGAAAGATAATAATTTAACCCCTAATGCCTCGGTGTGTTCTACATCTATATCCTCAACAAGATGTCTACAACTAGGCCTAAGAATGCCTAGAATGAGATGAGGATGCAAAGATGCACATTTAAAAGCATTTTCAGAAAAACAGAGTTCCGCTCGAGCTCAGGTTTCCCCGCTCGAGCGGTAATGCAACAAAGGTACACGCTCGAGCGTAAACTTTCCCGCTCGAGCGTACTGTAAAAGTACTAGATGGGTGAAATCTCCGCTCGACTCCCGCTCGAGCGTGAGACATGACTCCGCTCGAGTGCCCCAATCCTCCGCTCGAGCGGACTGCAAAACAGTGCAGAGAGATGCTGGATGCTCGGATTCCACGCTCGAGCGCCACTTTCCCCGCTCGAGCGTAAGTGCAAAATCTGGGAATTCCAGATTGCACCTCCAAGCTCCAACTCACACTCAAATGCATCAAAACCAATCCTCTTGGGCCCATTTTCTAGAAAACATTTATAAACACATAGTATAACATGGTTCAAAGCTCAATTTTGAGAAATCAAAGCCCAAGGGTGTTTAATTCAAGCTCAATTTCAAATCATTTTCAAGAACAATCTTCAAACATGACATGCATGATCTTTAAATAACTTTCAAGCTTCAAAACATGCTCTAGTGAGCCAATTGATTCACAAACAAGATGAAAACATGGACCATTACAAAATTATGGACATGCATGTGACAATTTGCCATGAATTCAACTCAAAATCCAACAATTCAAACATGCATGCATGAATTATGTTCTATTTCAACATGTATGAACTAAAACAAGACTTAGCTCCTTAATTTGACATGAATCATGCAAGAACAAGCTCAATTCATAAGCAAGAGGGTAATTACTCTACCTTAGGTCTTGAATTAGAAGACTAGGAGCTCAATTTAGCAATCTACACTTCAATTCTCTTCAAATTCTAAGCAATATTGAGATGAACTCAACTCCTCAAGTCTCTCTCTCTCTATGGTCGGCTAAGGGTCTCACAAATAGGCTAAAGAAATGTTTGATTCAATGTATAAGGCTCAAGTGTGTGTGTGAGATAGTGGTCCACTAGGGGTAGTTCGGTAACTAAGGCCAACTCTGCAATTGATCAATATCACAAAGGGGAAGTCTGCAAGGTCCACAAAGGGCTAGCGGCTTTTAAGTAATAGGCTTTAATCTCATTCCTCTCGATAAATGGTACACTTACTCTCTGGCTAGCCCTTTAGTCAATGGATCCGCAATATTCTCTCTTGACTTTATATATTCTATGAAAATTATTCCAAGTGAGAGCAAATGCCTAACAGTATTATGTCTTCGATGAATGTGTCGAGACTTATCGTTATACATATGATTTTGTGCCCGCTCTATTGTTGCTTCACTATCACAGTGAATGCATATAGCTGGCACGGGTTTAGGCCACATTGGAATGTCTTCTAAGAAATTACGAAGTCATTGTGTTTCTTCTCATGTTTTATCTAATACAATAAACTCAGATTCCATTGTCGACCTTGCTATGTATGTCTGCTTAGAGAATTTCAAGAGACTGTAGCAACTCCCAAGGTAAAGACGTATATACTAGTGGATTTTGAGTCTTTAGTATCCAATATCCAATTTGCATCACTGTACCCCTTGAGTACTGCTGGATATTTGGTATAATGTAAGCCATAATTCTAAGTGTGCCTTAAATACGTAAATACCCTAATTATCGTTTTACAGTGATCTAACCCTGGATTACTTGTGTATCTACTCAATTTGCTTATAGCATAGGCTATATCCGGCCTAGTACAATTCATTAAGTACATCAAGCTTTTGATTATCCGAGAGTACTCTAATTGTGATATGCCTATACTTGTATTTTTTAACAAATGAAGACTAATGTCAACAGGTGTTTTAGCAGGATGGTCGTCATGCTTTCTAAATTTCTCCAAAATCGTCTCAACATAATGAGATTGAGATAAATCATATCCTTCTGATGTTCTAGTAATTTTTATTCCTAGAATTATATCTACTACTCCCAAATCTTTCATGTCAAACTTTTTGTTCAACATTTTGTTTGTAGATTTAATCATGTCATTATTGTTTCCAATAATGAGCATGTCATCCACATAAAAACAAACTATGACATAGCCTTTGTCTGTGCTTCTAACATAGATGCATTTGTTACATTCGTTTATCTTAAAACCATTCGAAAGCATAACGTGATCAAACTTTTCATGCCATTGTTTCGGAGCTTGTTTTAATCCATAAAGGGATTTGACAAGTTTACAAACTTTTTTCTCTTGGCCAGGAATTTGAAACCCTTCCAGTTGTTCCATATAGATTTCTTCATCCAACTCACCATTTAAAAAGATTATTTTAACATCTATTTGATGTGTCTCCAGATTATACAATTCTGCAATGCGAATAGATGTTATTCTTGTCACTGGTGAATAGGTATTAAAATAATCAATGCCTTTATTCTGCATGTATCCCTTAACAACAAGCCTAACCTTGTATTTATCTATTGAACCATCTGCTTTCATTTTTCTCTTGAATATCCACTTATATCCAACAGGTTTACATCCTGTTAGAAGATCTACCAGTTCCTAAGTATGATTTTGCAAAATAGATTCAATTTCACTATTCACAGCCTCTTTCCACAATGGAGCTTCAGGACTTGACACTATTTCCTTGAAGTTTTGAGGCTTATTTTCTAACAGGTATGTCAGAAAATCTAGACCAAATGATTTAGAGAGCCTAGCCCTCTTGTTATGTTCAGGTTCATCTGCTTCATTATCATTTTGGTCTTCACTACTACCCATAGTAGTATCAAAAGTTCTTTTATTTAAACTTGTCTCTTCAGTTTCCTTGCAAGGAAAAATGTGTTCAAAAAATGATGTATTCCTTGACTCAAAAATAGTGTTTACATGCATATCAAGTTTTTCAGATCTATGAACTAAAAATCTGCATACGCTATTATTATTTGCATAACCAATGAAGACACAATCAATGGTTTTTGGTCCTATCTTAGTTGTTTTAGGACTAGGGACTACCACTTTGGCCAAACACCTCCACACTTTGAGGTAATTGTAGGTAGGTCGTCGACCTTTCCATACTTCATAAGGTGTTTGATTGATTTTCTTGTGGGGTACCCTGTTAAGGATAAAGTTAGCAAACAAAATCGCCTCCCCCCACATGTTCTAAAGTAATCCTGAACTAATCAACATGGCATTCATCATCTCTTTAAGAGTTTGATTTTTTCTCTCAGCAACTCCATTTGACTGAGGAGAATAGGATGCAGTGGTTTGGTGAATAACACCATGTTCAGAACAAAATTCCTCAAATGGTGCATCATGCACACCACTTTTGTCACTCCTCACTTCCTTAATAGTTTTGCCAAGTTGATTTTTAACCTCAAGTTTATATTGTTTAAAAACTTCTAAGGCTTCATCTTTACTTCTCAATAAGTAAACATAACAATATTGGGTGCAATCATCAATAACAGTAATAAAGTACTTGTTACCTCCTCTAGTCTGAACAAATTTTAAATCACAGATATCTGTGTGAATTAAACTTAGAGGTTCAGTACTTTTTTCTATGTTATTAAATGATGCCTTAATAAGTTTTGCCTCAACACAAATCTCACATTTATAATTAGGATCAAACTCTAAGTTTGGCAAACATTCTAAAGAAACAAGTCTACACAAAGAATTAAAATTAACATGTCCTAATCTACCATGTCATAAAAAAGAAGACTCAGCAATATAAACAGAAGATATGTTCTTATTATTAACAGGCAAATTTGGTACAACAGTTAAAACATTGAGCTTAAAAAGCCCATCACTCATCTAACCACACCCCACATACATTCCACTCTTGGAGAATATAACCTTGTCAGATTCAAAGACTAATCTAAACCCATTCCTGATTAACAATGACACAGAAATCAAATTCTTGCGAATTTCTAGCACATGGAGTACATTGTTAAGAGTGAGTACGAAGGCCTCTAAACAGAATAACATAATATAAGGGGCTAGCGGAAGAAAATATATAAAATATAATGCCCATAGAGCTGTGCTGACGTACATAGGACAGAAAATGTAAAACTTTAATTACATAATTAAAGCGTCAAACCACGTCACTATCCAAGTACATATAGACAAAACGAAAGACATGTACAAACTTAACCAAAAAAAAAAAAAAGGGATCTTTAACATGGTTCACAAAATTTGATCGCTTCTCAAAAGGGAACCTCCTCGGGAGGCACAGTGGCTGGCAGACCCAAAACTCTCCAGGCAGCAGCTTAGGCTTGGTCACGTGTCTGCTCATCTACATACATAAATGATACAGTGAGCTGGAGCCCAGTGAATAATAACAGAGTAAAGGGTTTAATGAATGATGTCCCATAGCAGATTCGAAAAGCAAAATTTAAATCAGAAACAGATTCATATTCTTATTTAGAGTTCAGAAGCATATACTTATTCAATTTCATAGATGATCATACGTGGTACACCCATTAGCGCTAACAGATCAAATACAGAGCATTAAGGGTCATACTTGACCAGTTCCATAAAAGAACCTCCGGTACCAGGAACAAATAACATACTTAAGCCACGGTATTGTTACACCCAGGCGAGGGCCATGATACCACGATATTATTACCCCTAGGCAAGGGACTTGTGCTCATAGACCACGGTATTGTCACCCCCGGGCAAGAGCCATGTGCTAAAGATGCCACGATTTCTTTTCAATATATCGACAATCATTCATTGATACAGAACATAACATTTCAGAAAACAAATCATTTATTGTCATATCATATAGGAAAATACTTAAACGTAAACATAGCTTTACAAAGTTATTACTCACAGATGGCTCCAATAGCAAAACAAATATAGTAGACGGATCAAGCGATATATGGCACGTGACCTACACAAACACAGAACAGATACATATTGAAACACACACCCGAAATTTCTTTAACTTAGTTCTTTCTTATCTTGGTGTGTTTCTAATCCTTATCCTCATTACTATGTCTTAATCATGGCCTATGAATGCCTAGAATACAATAAGAATGCCAAAATATGCCTTAGAACACTTAGTCAAAAATTTAAAAACAGAACACCTCGCTCAAGCGTTACTTCCTACGCTCAAGCGTTACTTCCTACACTCGAGCGAGCCCTTAGGTCTACAAAAGTACTGGTCGCATAAATTTTCCTCTCAATGGTCGCTCGACGGTTGCTCAAACGAAAGATTGAATAAATACGGTCCTCGCTCGAGCGCAACTCTTGTCGCTCGAGCGGTTTACAAAAATTCTAGGAGCATGAATTTTACGCTCGAGCCAACTTTTGGTCACTCGAGCGAAAATACAAAACCAAGTGTGGTCGCTCAAGCGGTGAGACAGAATTCTAGAATTTCCAGATTGTACTCACAAGTCTAAAACTCAAATTCAAAGTTTCAAAACAGGTTCTTTTGGGCAAAAACTTAAGAAAACATGTGTAAACTTGTAAGACATGGTGAATTCAAAATCATTTCGCAAAATCAAAGCCGAAAAACATGCCAATTATTCAAAATTCAACTTGAAACTTCCAAAACATAACATGCATGACTTGTCATGAACTCAAACCTTCCAAAACATGAACGGGGTAAGATAATGAGAAACTTGATAAATTCTTAAAACTAAGCCAAGATAGACACATGCATATGAGATTTGTTTGAAATTTAAACTCAAAATGTGATGAAAATGCATGCATGTATGAATCATGCTCAATTCTATCATCTAAGCTTAATTCTTATATTTAATCTTTCAATTCTCTTGAATTCATCCTCTTATTGATTCAAACACTTAATTTATGGGTTGAATTCTTACCTTAAGCTTGAGTTCACACGTGTGGAAGCTTAATTCTCTTAAGTCTTCTTCAATTCCCTCAAAGTCTCTCCAATTCTCCTATGTTTCTTTGATCTCAACCCTCTTTTATGTTTTTCCCTCTCTCTCACGTTTGTAGGCTCAAAATGATGAAGAGGAGATGACTCAAAGTGGTGCATAAGCCTTAGATAGGCTTGATTAGGAAATTTAATTAATTAGGCTTACCACTAATCAATTGAGCATTATTTATTTTAATTATTTCGTTCCGAATCGAATTTCAATTAAACCTACCATAATTTTCTAAGAATCCAAAATAACACATATATCAAGTCAATTTCATAATCAGATGCCGATAAGGCCTTCAATTTGCAGAACAGAACAGAAATACAAGCAGATATTTCTACGACAAACAAATATAAACACAATTAATGCAACACACATGCAATTAATTCAAAATTTCTTCTTAATTATTTATTAGGCATCCTTAATCATGGTTTAACAGTTAATCACAGGTCGGGGTTGTTACACGAGGTCATTTTCAACATAATCTTTCCTTGTCCTTCCACAGTTGATGTAGAAGAGTTTCCCATAAAAAGTTGTTCTCCACTTTCCACCACTTTGTAGGTTGTGAACATCTTCTTATTTGCACAGATATGGCGGGTTGCTTCAGTAACCACCCACCATTCCTTGGGATTGCCCACCAAATTAGCCTCAGAGACTATTGCAACAAGTTTGATCAAATAAAGATTCATATTCATAACAATTTTAAAAGAGTTTAAGTGAGCATATATAATCCATTAGCCTCACACTTTTGATATAATTATACTAACCTCCCTTGAAGTTTTTAATTTGCAGTTAGGTCATTTTTTATCAACAATTCGTTAGTTGTATAAATAAAGAAAATTATTGTCTTCTCTTTTCTACTAAAATATGTATATATTTTTATTTATTTCAGTGTCTACCTATTATCTGCATCACTTTAACCTTTACTAGAACGGAGATTAGTATAATTATGTCAAAACTATAAAATTAATTGTATTATTTTCAAATCTCAAGAGAAGAACAAATTAAATAAAATACCAATTGAGACTATTGTGTGACAAAAGACATTAATAACAATAATTTATATAACAAGGAAGGGGGGTTTTCCTTTGAATTGGGATGAGACATTTGTCCTACGTGGCAATGTGGACCAGACATATGTCCTTCTAGACCCTTCTTGTTCCGCTCCCTATCAAATAACAAGTGTTATGGTTACATTGAAGCAGAGTTGCTATGCTTTGATCGGCCCTCTTATCCATTTTTGCACCCAAAAAAACAAAAGGTGAAATATAAAATGCACTTGGCCTTTAGTTTCTAGCCATTCTCTGTTTGTATGCTTGGGATGTGCCCTTTTAGGCTGCCGTCAACACAAACAATGTAGTACTTGAAGCACACTTATTTTCACCATTGGCAAACCTTGCCTATGGTGCAAATGCAGAGACTATTGGACTTCTTACCACATGAGTCCCATTAACCTCATACCAGCCTAAGTACCGATAAGTCCCATTGTACTCATTCCATGACCTAACTCCCAAATCAATTTCAACTGTCAAGTTGAACTCAGCCTTACTGTATTTCCCCGTGAAGGAGATTGTTGACGGCTGCACAAAAATTTTCGTACCCATTGGAGCCGTCACCTCTGCTAGATACACCGAATGTGAATCGACCATATTAGTCAGCACCCTCTTAAAGGTGTAACTTGTAATATCAGTGGTGTTCAAGATGACGATAAATGAAGGATAGTTAAGATCCAAACTAGCATTTTCACAGTCGAAATCTGACCTCCTTGTTATAATCTGAATCTGTTGCGCTGTATAGTTCATTCCACAGAGGAAATCGATGTAGTCTTGGACCTCCATGTCATACACAAGTCCAGGGTCCATGGCCTTGTTAGGGTTCACATGTCCTGCCCCAAAATCAAGAGGAGTCCCTGCAGCTCCAGTGGCTATGTCAATGATTGTGCCATTCAAATTATCAAACACATCTGCAGTAGTCATCATAGAAGATCGAATAGCAGCTGAGCTCCAATCCCGGTGGGCTGCTTTCAACAATGCAGCTATGCCAACTATGTGGGGATACGCCATGGAAGTGCCAGACACAATTACATAGTCAGAGAGTAATGAACTGCCGTGAATATACGCACTCAACCTGTTCGGTACCCATCCAGCCAAAATCTTGTATCCAGGTGCCAGTATATCAGGTCTAAGTACCCATGGAGCCTCTGAACCCGGCCCTCTTGACGAAAAGCTCGTAACTTGAGGAGCCGGCTTGACACCTAGTAATGTTATCTGGAATTTGATACTCACAGTTGGGTTTTCAAATCCAACTATATAATCCTTCATTAATTCTCCATCTTTAAGGCTCACAACCACAAATGGAGTACCGGAAGAAAATATCTCGACAGAGTTTGAACTTACGATAGCTCCAGCAGCTCCTGATCTGTTCAATTCTTTCCACTGCAGAATCTGCGGATTCATTGATGTTTCGTTGTCAAAATCGCAAAAGATATACTTTCCTGCAACATCTTTAGGGTCTAAGGCACCAAACTGACAAATTTCTTTGCTTTTATTTCCATGTCCAAAGTATAAAGGGACTTTGGAGACTAACAGGTTTTCAAGGTAAGTAGACCTTCCGGTAACTGATAAGGCCCCATTGCCAAGTGTGATATGAGCCAAAAAATCTCGATCAATAGTTCCTGCACCGACATTGGTGATCCAAGGAGTTTCATTAAACAGCTTATCATGGCCGCTATTTCCAGCTGAACACGACACGAAAATCCCTTTTTCCATTGCTGCAAAAGCTCCGATTGCAATTGGGTTTTTGTAGAATGGAGCCTCAGGGAAGCCTAATGACAAAGACATTAGATCCACGCCATCAGCTATGGCCTGGTCCATGCCAGCCAGTATGTCACTCGAGGTTGTAAGGTCGGGTTCATTGAAGAAGAACACTTTATACATCGCCAATCGAGCCTTCGGTGCCATGCCAATGGCTTTTCCCTTGGCATAACCGAAGTAACTAGCACACGGCACTGGGCTGCCAGCAGCAGTGGATGATGTGTGAGTCCCGTGACCGAAAAAATCCCTTGGAGAGTCGTAGTCTTCAGTTGTTGATATGTTGAATCCAGCTTGCTTCATTGCTTTACTAAAAGACCGTGCACCGATAAGTTTCCTGTTACAATGAGAAGAATTAAACTCAGTTCCAGTTTCACAGGCACCGCGCCAACGTGCTGGCACCGGAGGCATGTCATCGTCGTTGAAACTCTCACTTTCAGGCCATATCCCGGAGTCGATGATACCAATTATCATGTCATCCCCAAACCCCGCCACGGGCCATAATCCGACATCGTCTTGCAAGCCAAGAAACTTTGGGGAATGGGTTGTGTGGAGATGGCCAAATGTCTCTGCGTACGTTGCAAAATGACCTGGCATTTTCTGCAGCTGTTCGAGCTGGGATTGTGACAGAACTGCACTGAACCCGTCTATCACATGATTATAAGTGTAGAGATGCGTCGGGGGAACATTGTCTGTGGAAGAGAGGGATGACAGTATCGATGTGTACCAGCTGTGGGGTGTGGAGAAGGGAGCTGGCATAGCTGACCTGTCCATGTGGATGATGTAGCTTTGATGGTCATCGGACAAGGAGGATGATATGGAAGATATGATAAGAAAAATGAAAGAATAGAAGAGGTAGGAAGGCTTTCCATGTTCCATTGTTATGGACACTAATGCTTGATTAACTATGAGATGAAAGATCAAATGATCTCATATATAGGCAGAGCCGGCCCTTGCACAAGGCTGGTGAGTCCGTGACCTCAGGCCCCAAATTATGTTTAAAAAATAGGCACCGAATAATTTTGATCTTAAGTTGTGTTTGATTAATAATTTTGGTCTTAAGTTATGTTTAATTTATTGAATTGAAATTGAATGAAATAATCACTTTATCATAATATTCATTCTCACGTTTGATTTATTAAAAATAAAAACAAAAAGAATAAATTACAAATACACCCCTGAATTTTAATTAAAATACGAATCGCAACTGTGATTTTAAAAATTACATTCTATCTCCTGAGATTTCTAATTTCATAACAAATCGTCCATTTTATTAATAAATTATCAAGTCAATTAACAGTTTTTAATAATGTTAGAAATATATTTTAATTAATAATTTAGCTAATTTTATTATTATATAAGAGAGTAATAATGAATTTTATTTTTTTAGTTAATTCTCTTGAATAAAATTTTTTGATAAGAGAGTATTTATAATTTTTTAAATCGCAGAAAGCAATATGTATTTTAAGCAAATGTATTTATAATTTACCTAAATAAAAATTACAAATGAAATTATCATTTACCATTATGGGAAAATAATCATTCTATAAAGATCAATTATTCTTCTTGTGCCTCCAAAATGTCAGGCCGGCCCTGCATTGTAGGGACATGAGCTAGAGATGATTGATAAAGTCAAGGGCATACATATACGGCTAGTAATGTCTGTTCCCTGTTTCAATACTCTGACATTTAGTCCATGTCCTCAATATTAGAATCAAAATAATAATATTCCCATCACAGATTTTTTGTTGTTGTTGATTTGAAGACAAGGATAGAACCACCTTCATATTCTAATATTCTGGTATTAGTAAGATTTTAATGTTAAAAATATTTTTCAGATTTCAAAAATGAAAGATATTTTTGGTCCAAATATGTTTGTTTCTAAAATCACTTTCTATTTACTTTCAATTTTTGTCGTACCAAATAAAATAAATATTTCAAACTGCAGTATATATGATTGGTTTCAGTTTTTCAACTAACAAAATTAAAAAGTTCGGATTTGATGCTAAACAATATTATTCATACATATTCCTTCATTGTGCCAAACAATATCTGAATGGATTTGCTTTCATAAAAACAAAATCTGCAAATAAGTTTTAAGTGGCGATATGCATAAATGGGAGGACAACAATAGTTGCATTTCGCATAAAGAAATTAAAACTAACTTTATCTAAAATTAAGTGCATATTGAGACAATAATTGAGTTTTATATAAAAAAAGGAGTTGAGTCATTTGCAAGATTAAGATCTATATAACTCTCTCTCTTTCATCTTTCTTCTCAGCATCTTTCAAACTTTAGCTCAAAATGATTTAATAGACAAAATATGTAGGAAGATGATTCCACATTACAGCCATTGTCACTCAGTTTTCGAGTAAGATTTTTTAACCAAAAATACAAATATCCAAGTTCTAAGCATCATTATTGCTACTGAAGCTACAAATGCTAAGGCAACTATTCTACTAAACCTCGCTAATGAGATTATTGAATCCAATCCAGTTAAATCGAAAGGCGAAAATATATTGTAAGTGCAAGAAACTTTACATCCCAATTGTGAACAATCTATTTCCAAAAGCTACTCAGGCCATAGATAGAAATGATCGTAAAGTTGTTGCAAATGCGATCAATAAAGCTCGGGTTGGGGGTTTCAAAATGTTCAAAGCTTTTGGATGACATTCTGAAAAATGTATCGCAAGAGATTCAGATGAGCATAAAGACAGCAAATGTTCATGTTGTAGAATGCTCTAGTATAATTAGAGTAGTTGTAAGGGAGCTGGGCATAGGCTGTCTTGATGCAATCACTGGACAGTGGTTTTGAGGGTGAATGTTGCTGTCTGCTGTATGTTGCTGCCTTGATGCATCCACCAGGTTCATTATGTTGCTGTCTGATATATGTTGCTGTCTGTTTTGGTTGCTAATCTGGTTGCTAATCTGCTAGAGTACAGAGGACAGTGGTTTTGGAGGACAGTGGGCTTAAGTGTGCCTCTGTTCAGTTGTTCATCTGCTAGTAATCAGGAGTGATGCATCAGAAATGGAATGCTGCTCTGTTGGGTGCTGAGAAGTGATGTATTACCTAATTCTGTTGGTTTTTTTGTTGTTCTCCCCTGTGTCTCTTCTTCTTGGGTTTGGTTCCTCACCAAACTCCTGGGGAATGGTAGCTGACCTGTGATGTGTACTGCTGGTCTGGTCTGGCCGTGCTTACTGTGATGGGGTTGTTGAGGCATTCTGCTTGTGTTTGAGGTCACATAGTCTTGGCAGCTGCTATCTACTACTGGTTTTCTGCAGTATGGTTTGGGTGTTTTGTCTCATTTCTGCGCTCACTCAATGGTTGATCTGCTGGTCTGCCTTGCTCAGTGGCCTGCACCAGTAGCTGGAGTGGATGTAATTTAACTGGCATGAAAGGTTCAGTGAGGTTGATGGAAGTTATTGTCATGCAAGGTTCATTGCTGGTGCATTACTGCTGTGAGGAATGGTCCATTACTGGCATGAAAGGTTCTATTTTGCTGGTATCTGTTTTGGTGCTTGGAAGGGCTGACTGATCTGTCTGATTTAATTTTTCTGGTTTTTGCCTTTGCTTTGCGCATTGGTTTCTCACCAACTTGGAGGTTGGAGCTTGTTATAGCTCCAAGCTCCTCTTTACTGATGTAAATTTTTTCCATCAATAAAGTCTTTTTTGCCGATCAAAAAAAAAAAAAAATTAGAGTAGTTGTAAAACAATGGTTGGCTTCATAACTAAAAACCAACTTTTATATGAGCTCTTAATTATAATTGAAATAATAATAAAGGAATTAACTTTCAAGTGTTAATTCATTCTCATTTGTATGCTTGATTAAGAATATAGCATTTTAAATGGATTAAAGGTTTTTTTTTTTTTTATTCGAGTTCGAGATTGGTTGCTTGAAAAATGAAAAGCTAAGCACGACACAAATGGAGTTTTTGTAACACTCCAAACCCAACTCCTTTGGGCACGGTGCGCTAGCTAAAATCCAATCTAACATTTCCCAAATGGCAATCTTTCAAATCCACAATAATAAATAAAATGGTATCCAATTTACAATTGCTTCCGATCTTAAATAATACACAACAGAAATCCTAAAATTTCTATCATGGATAAATCTTCATACAATCTGATCTTGTACTGGATCAATATGTATACATTCTGATAAATATGTATGTGCATATTTATGAATGTATATATGTATGCATGCATGTATGAAGTTGTAGAGATGGTAGAGATACAAAACAATGGCGAAACACTGATTGGTGGTTTGTTTTCAGCAATGAAAATGAATAAGACAAAAATCTACTCTGAAATATGACAAACATATATCAGAACAAAATCTAGTCAGCGTGAAAAGTAATCTCTAAAAAATGGAATCATCTCATTTTAGATTCTATGATAAAGCAAGATATAGTCACTCCCAATTTATGTATTGATTACCTTAATTTTCTCCTCGTTTTGTAGGTAAGTAGTTGAAGAATAGGGTGGGACAACAGTACAAATCTAGTCCTCGGTGCCAAGACATACAGTGAGTTACAGAGTTGCGTTATCCTATGAGCATAATCGTTAGTACTAATAAAGTCAATTGAAATATGACAAACAACATAGTTTTACAAAATTGCAATTCTTTCCAGCCTCAAAGAGTTCAATACTCTGACAATTTTCTTTTAGCATCTTTAACAATACAAGCCATGATACATATTTTATACCTCGTCCCCTCACAAAATTTTAGCACAATGTAAATAGAAAACAAATAACATCCCTACTCTCGCAGTTTTTCTTCTCTCCCCTCTTTTTCCAATTAACATGTCTTGTAATAATCATGACAAATGCATTAAACTGCTCGATTGAAGGAAAGTTTCAATTACTCAATGAGGTAGAGAGCCATGCATACCTGAATCAAATATGATCCTGTGCTTTACAATTCAACCACAGCTTCGTCAAAGTGCTCCACCCAAAAAAGTCCAAAATCCATTATCAGTGGCTAAAACAGATGATTGGTTGTCCTCAAATGGAGGGTATAGCCGAAGGAGATTGCGGAGAACCAGTTTCAAGTAGAAAGCTTCTACTACAATACGACCTAGATGTACTTGAAGAAGAAGCGAGACATCTCCACTGTGAAAAAACACCTCGGCTCTATGCATTTTCCCTTTACTCCTTCTCCCTCTCCCATCAGTTCCTTCATACTCTTCATCTTCCACAGCTTCAACAAACCCACTATGCATCGGATCTGAACACTCGTACAGAAGCCGAAGAACTTGCTTAATTGACGGTCTAGCCCGCCCTTCTCTCTGGGTACACCATCTCACAATTGTCGCTACTGTTTGAAGTTGATCAAAGTCGAACAAATCACCGATACTGGGGTCCACAAGCTCAGCAAGACTTGACTCTGAATTCAAAAATACTTGGGACCATTCCACCAAATTCTTGTTGTCTTGTATTGCTCTTCTGCCAGTAACCAGTTCTAATAGTAGCACACCATAACTATACACATCACTTTTTTCGGTGAGCTCTTGAGTGGTCACATACTCGGGATCCATGTAACCTGAAACTGAAAGTCATGCAGTGTTCGACTCCCTTCAGGGCAAGTACAGAGAATTTTTGTGTTTTCTGAAAACAATTTTGTTTTTTACCTGGAGTGCCCCTGATGTCAGTGTTCACTGGTTCAAAGAAAACTGATCCATCTTTTGAAGCATGCAAAAGGCCAAAATCAGCAACCTGTAAAACAAATCATGGGCGGGAAAAAAAATATTCCAAAACCATTCATGTGGATGTGCTAAGATGTCCAGTAAATATCAGATGGGCTATTCCAAGATGATAAAATAATAATTAACTCAGTTAATGTTGTTTAGTTATACCAGAGAAATTTGAAGACTACCCGAATTTTAAATTTCAAAACTCGTTAAAGCCTTAAAGGGCATCTAACTTGGTATGTTACCTTCGCAATGAAATTCTCATCTAATAAAATATTGCTGGACTTAATGTCTCTATGGCACAGTGGAGGATCACAATAGAAATGGAGGTACTCCTGCATGTGGAGATGTCAAATTAGAACAAAGTGAATGTCACAAGATGAGAATTAGACTGCAAATGAATGTAGTAGATTTTGAAACTGTAGTATATTGACTCATAGGTAAGCATTATTCTGCAAATTACCAAGGCATTTGCCACATCAATGGCAATTTGAATTGTAGTCTGCCAACTCAGAGGAGTTCTACCTGGAGCTGCACATAAATACAGAGACATTTAAGACTTACTAAAAGAAGCCAACTCCAAAGATTTAATTTCCATTGCATCTGAACGCGTCAATTCATCATGCAGAATAGATAGTCATGACCGAAGTTTGATATGGAATCAATATGTTTTATGTGTCATATTTTGTCAAATAAATACATGGATTATGCAATAGAATTGCAAGGTTCTGTTTGAAGAAAATAAAAAATAAAAAAACTTATATTCCATTTTAAAAGATCAAGCACCAACAAAAAAGTGAACTGAAGAAATTGACAAGCATACTGTGAAGATGGTCTTTCAAGCTTCCATTAGCCATATACTCATACATGAGAAACCTGCCATAAACAAAAGAGAGTTTTCATTTTTGTCAAAAAGAAGTCAAATATATGTGTGCACACATCTGTATATATAAAGGTGGATGGACTACCTTTCACGTCTTTCAATGCAAAAGCCTCTAAGAGAAACAAGATGACGATGATGCAGCCTAGCAAGAAGCTCTATTTCTCTACAGAATTCATCCTCAGCTTGCTCTGAAACTTTGTCCATCCGCTTCACCGCTACTACGGTACCATCACTAAACTGAGCTTTGTAAACAGTTCCAAATCCCCCTTGTCCAATTATTGTGTTGAAGTGATCTGTTGCCTTCTTTGTCT
Source organism: Camellia sinensis (assembly GCF_055761805.1). Lineage (NCBI taxonomy): Eukaryota > Viridiplantae > Streptophyta > Magnoliopsida > Ericales > Theaceae > Camellia > Camellia sinensis. The sequence continues at coordinate 31,956,406 of NC_138962.1, forward strand.
CCTTGTAACTGAATTTTCGAAACATAGACGATGGGCCTGCATTTGGTTCAAATTCCCAAATCCCCCCCCCCCCCCCTCCCCCCCAAATTAAAATTTTAAAAAAAAATGAAAGAGAAGGAAAATCAAAATGGCAGAGACAAGGATAAGACCCAAAAAAAAAAGGTTACAACTTTCATATGCTAAAGTCAAGACCACGTAACAAGAAAGAAACGAGAATTCTACCTTCCAGAAATTTTCTTGGAGGTTGAGTGTAGCCTTTTGAAGAGGACTTATCAATGGTCTCAGAATCCTCGAGCTCTCTTCTTTTCCTACGAATCAAAAATATCAAGACTACCAGCGACACAACTGCAACTGCTGTAACTGCTATACCCAGACATGGAATTAATGTGAGATGAAAGAGATGGTGTGTTTCGTTAAGATGCGGACTCAAGGAGAGCTGGCCTGGGCTAGCAGCAACCAATGGACTCGGAGAAGCCTCAGGTGAAAGCAAAGATGGGGATGGCTCCGAAGCTAGCATAAAAAATGCAATTAAACTATAATCAAATGGCTTAACATATAGATATGAGCATAATGGATAACATCTACAAACATTTAAGATAACCATCATATGTGATGTGAACAGATAATGGGTAAAATCCAGTGTTAAGAGAAAACATCAGAAATAAACTAAATAAAACGTGGCCATCTTTTATGCATAGGCTCGTATTACTCAGCAGATTTTTTTCTCTTTTTTTTTTTTTTTGTTTTTGGGAAACTATGTAGCTAACATTCCATAAATTACTAGTCAAGTTGAAAAAAATGAGGTGCACATTGAATGGTCAGAGCTTACAGAAGTTCTTTGTTTCTTGGCATTGTCTCATAAGCCAACACTAAAGACTTACAAGCAGTTTCTAAGGAAAAGGTGAGGTGAATTTGAGTAGTCAAATCTGATCTCGTCAATGCTGCCAGAAATACTTTTGTAAAACAATATTATTTGAGGAAAATATATACATCATAAGATCAATATGATACAAAGGGACTAGAACAAATCAGGGAGAGGCGATCTGGAACTTTTTTCCGTTGAACCAACATCTCAAGGAGTGGAGTCACTAGTTTGTAATGAAGATTGACAAACCTTGCAATATTTACATCAAATTGGTTTGTGTTTGTGCCCTTGTCTAATATTTCATTTGATCAATTCTTTTGGGAGTATTGTTCAAACTTCTCATTTAATCTTGCACTTCAAAATTTTTTATTATTATTTTTCGTTAGATATGGTAATCAACTATTCTTTACTCCTCTTTCTTTTATTTCTTTTTCTACTGTGGAAGAGTTAGTCATTTAAATTAAAACTATTTAAAAGCAAATGTAATGCAAATTGTGAGTATATGGTGACTCTTTGGTTACTAAAACAAAAGGAAACACTACCACCATAGTACACCCAAAAATTTAGCGTAGACATCACAGTACCTCCTCTTTTTCTTTTCTTTTTAATGCACATGCCAATAAAGACACTCAACTAAGCATGCCAACTGCACAGCTTAGAGGTGATTGCCTATGATTCCAAAAAAGATGTTAATGCAACATGAGACGTATGAGTTGTAGATGATACAACCGATGGCATTAATCAGTATAGTTTTGGACAGATTATCAAGTCAGAGAAACAAAAAGCCATGATTCAGCGAGTTAATATAGGAAAGCTAGGTAAGATAAGACTGAACCAACATAATATTCTCTCCAACTCAGTATGGTAAGAAAAAAATACAAACAACAAAATTAACAGGATATTGATATTTTGGCCACCAAACCTGGTCCATAAGAAATATTAGGGGTAATCACTAGTTTAGTGGTTAAAATCTCGGCCTACTAACCTTGACATTCTAGGTTCAAGTTTGAGGATAGCCACTTTGTGCATTTATAAACAGAGCATTATAAACATAGGCAGATAGTACTTTCCACAACATTCAGATCATTTGTTCCAATGTCATGTGGTCATGGTCAGATTCAGTTTTCATTTTCAATGAACACACATTCACATATGCAGATGGATTGCCCCTACTTCTTACTAGGACATCCTAAGCTCGTATGGACTCATGTGTGTGGTAGAACACGTGCTCTAATACCACTCTGTCACGACCCAAACCCGTCCCTATAGATTTAGCATTGTAACCGGCCAGTAATCATTGGATTACCCAAGACCTCTGAATAGAATAACATATGAATAGGGGTTGCGGAAGCAGATATATAAAAACATACATAGTCCATCGAGCTGTGCAGACATACACGGGACAGATAATCTTAAATTTTAGAAGTATACATATGACGTCAAAAGATACAGTAATTATATGTCATCCCATGTACATATAAACAGAAATTTTGTCCGTAAGCCAAAAGAAATAAAGTCTTAAACATCCATAAAACATGACTACAAGACTTGGCTTAATCCGGAACCTCCTCGGGAGGCACAAAAGTTGGCTGACAAACACAAAATTCTTCAAGCATCATCTTAAGTTTGGTCACGAGCCTGCTCACCTACATACATAATAAATAAATAGTGAGCGGGAGCCCAGTGAATAATAACAGAGTAAAGGATTAAATGAATGATGTCCCAAAAATCAGTTCAGAAACTAGAGTTTACATCCAGATAGATTCATATTCATATTCTTATTCAGAGCATATACATGAATCAGAGTTCATGCTTAGTTGTCCTTAGTACATCCGTTAGCGCTAACAGATCATTTACAGAGCATCATAGATCATACTTGTCAGTTCCATAGAGGAACCTTCGGCCGGGTACGGATAACTTGTTAGTTCCATAAAGGAACCTCCGGACTAGGAACGGATAACTTGTCAGTTCCATATAGGAACCTCCAGCCGGGTACAGAAAACTTGTCAGTCCATAAGGAACCTCCGGTTCGGGTACAGATAGCATTCTTGAATCTCAGCAAAAATACCACAAATATTTATCAGAGTTGGACAATCATTCATAGTACAAAACATAACATTTCATAGAACGGATTTTATTCCATATATAGAAAATAATCTAACTTGAACATAGCTTTACTAATTTATTACTCACATACAACAAATGGCTTCAAGTATACGGACAGAGTAGGCAATTTAGATATCTTGTGGCGACCTACACAGGTACAGAACAAATACGTACTGAATTACACACCCAGAAACATTAACTTGGCTCTTTCTTATTTTGGTGTGTTTATACTTTTATCCTCATTGTTGTGTCTTAATCTTGGCCTAGGAATGCCTAAGATGCAATGAGGATACCAAAAATGCATTTGAAAACACTTGGTCAAAAATGTTAGAAACAGGGGTCATGCTCGAGCACAATTTCCTGCGCTCAAGCGGACATGAAAAATGTGAGTGGTCGCTCGAGCGTAACTTCCTTTGCTCGAGCGGTCTGCAAACTTTGAAAAAGTACTACTTGTGTGATTTTCACGCTCGATGGTCGCTCGAGTGTAAGACTCAGGTCCTCGCTTGAGCGCAACTCTTGTCTCTCGAGCGGTCTGCAAAAACATGAAACTTCTAGGAGCTCGCATTTCACGCTTGAGCAGACTTCTGGTCGCTCGAGCGGGAGTGCAAGATCACAGAGTAGTCGCTTGAGCGTAGGTTCTACCGCTCGAGCGGAGAGCAGAATTCTGGAATTTCCAGATTGCTCTTCTTAGCTCAAAACTCAAATTCAAAGTTGTAAAACATGGTCTTTTGGGGAAAAAAAATTGAGGAAACTATAGGAAACACTTGTATGGTGAAACTATAGTGAATTCAAAATCATTTCACAAAATCAAGGCCCAAAAGCTTGCCAATTATCCAAAACAAAACCTAAATCTTTGAAAACATAACATGACGTATCATGCATGCAAAGGTGCAAGGTCCAACCTTTCAAAACATGATCTAATGAGGTGTCTAACTCAAAAACATGTTGAATTCTTAGAAGAAGATCAAGGTAAGGACATGCAAGAGGAGATTCTTTGAAAGTAACCTCAAATTGTGCTCAAATGAACATTAGCATGGTATGATCTATGTTCCTTCATTCTAGCCCACTTCTCATAATAAACCACTCAATTCTCTTGAATTCATAAATTCACCAACTCAAGAACAAGATCAAAGGCTTAAATTCTTACCTTAGCATGTCAATGTGAGAGCTAGAAGCTTGATTCTTGTTGTTCTAAGTTCAATTCCTTCAATTCCTAGCAAATTCTTTGATTGAGCACAATCTCTCTTATCTCTCCCTCTCCCACGTTTGTCTCTTGAAGGCTCAAGGATGATGAGAAAAAGGTGGCTCAAGTAGTGTGTATAGGCTTTATATAGGCTTGCTTAGGACATTTAATTAATCTCAACTTAAGCTGGGTTATTGACATCAATTATTCTAATTTGATTAGTTCCAAATCGAATTTCAATTGAACCTACCATAATGTTCTAAAAATTCCAAATAACACATATACCAAGTCAATTTCGCAATCGGATGCCGATAAAGCCTTCAATTCACAGTACAAAATAAAAACAGAAACATATGTTCCTACGATAGACATATAGAAACTTATATAGCACATAATACATGCAATTAACTCAGGATTTCTTCTTGATTACTTATTAGGCATAATTAATCATGGATTAACGTTAATCAAAGGTCGGGGTTGTTACAATATTACCAGAGTAACATGTTACTGTGAACTAGAGTAATATGTTATTACTACAAGACAGAGTAACTGTCAAACAAAGTAACATGTTACTCTGAGACAAAGTAACATGCCCCCCATAGAATAAGAGATGTTGACTTGAAGTTGTCACTCTTGGAAGGCACATTGGTAGATATATATGTGCAAGAATATTCATCTTTCAAGAATTTGATTATGTTAATGGTCAGACTATAGTAGTGCTGTGGAGTTATCCTTTGTTGGAAGCTCACTAGTTTATTTAATGTATGAGGAAATACTACGCTACGAATTTGAAGAGTCATTAACAATGCTTTCTCATTGCTTTGCATCTTATCCGGTGCAATCCTTTCTTTCCTACATATTTGGTCGTTTTATGAAGATTTTTTCCCCCTTCTTTTTCATGCTTACAGCCACTACTAAAGTGGAATAGATAGGGTGTATAAATGTCCAAGCTTATGCCTTGTGCATATTTGAAGCTGTTACTTCCCATCCCATTCTGTCCCCACTCCCTTTGTGTCTGGTTGCCCGGATGCTCTCTCTGGTGGACATCAATCTGGTTTTAGTACACCCTATTGACTCATGATATTTTGCGAAGACTGTCATGCAAAAATATCTTCTCTCTCTCTCTCTCTCTCTCTCTCTCTCTCTCTCTCTCTCTAATAAAAAAACAAAAAATTGTCACTGTTTGCAGGAGACAAAAAGATTTTGGTTCATGTTAGTTTTAAGTTCGTTATAATTTATCTTCTGAGGATGCATATCTACTTTATTACCTTCGGTGTAGAGGTTGGCTTGACCATCTTGTTTTGCTATATGTTCAATACTATTGGCTGTAGGAAAAATTGCCATCGGAATTTTAGTTATGCTGACCACTTGGATATAACTAGTAATGTTAAACTGCTCAAGTACACAGAGTGTTTCTTTGTCTCTTTCTTTCTTTTCTTTTGCTTCGCATTTTGGGCCATATAGCTGGTTTATACTACAATACAATATTTTAAGTACTTTGTTTACTTATAGTTCCTTCTCTTGGCCATCTGCAGGAACCTGTTGCCTTCTGAATCCTCCGAACAAAGTGGTACACAATTAGGATCTTTACATCTGAGGTATCCTTGTTGCTACCCTGTTCCTCTCTCTCTCTCTCTCTCTCTATATATATATATATATATAATTCACCCCAAAGTTTAATAAAAGTTGACAGGAAAGCCAGGAACACCAATGTTTGTTGTGCATCTGACAGTTTTGAAGATTAATCTTAAACGCTGTGTTTGGTTGGGAGATTTGGAGAGAGATTTGAAAAGGAAAAGGGAAAAGGTGTGTGAAGTTAGATGAAATGTAAGTATATTTTATTCACATTTCACCTACCTTTTCTATTTTCCTTTCCAAATCCGTCCTTAAATCGTCCAACCAAACACACCATAAAAGTTCCATGTAAGACTATGTAACAGATCAACTGCCAAAGCATATCTGTACGCAAACTAACCTGCCATTTAACTTTTTGTGTTCTTATTACATAAATCAAGATTCTAAAATTGTTTATGCGTGTTAATATAATTGTTAAATTGTTAATTGAATCTTTAGCTTTAGTATAATTATTAATTGTATAGGTTTATGCTTTCCTTTTTGCTTTCGGTGATAGTGGAGCACTTTGGTATCCAATGTAACCATTCTTCTCTCTATAAAGAGAGAGTTCATTCCTCTTTGAATGTATCACATACAATACAGAAACACATCAATCTTGTATCATACATCAACAACATATATCAATATATACATACAATTTATTCTCTCTCTGTCTATTTATCTTACATGGTATCAGAGCAAGGTTAAGAATCTAGTAATTTTGCTTCACCGGCGGGCGGCAATCTCGCCTTGGCCGCCCGCCGGACCTCAACCTATTCCACGGCAGTGGTGGTAATTGTTGCCGGAGTTTAGATCCAGAAAACGCTTCAAAGCTCATGGGTTACATCTTCATTCAAGAACCTGGTGAGAAGGAGATGATTCGCTTAGCCTGTGGACCTGAGACCCTCTTGTTATCCCTCATCAGCCAAGCCAAAACTCGGTTGGGACTTTCGTCGAACACTTCGTCTACACCCTCAACACCCTCCTCTCCTTCTCCCTTCAATCCCATGTCTAACCCCAACAACAACAACAGACCCAACCTATTTCTCCAATCTTCGCCAAGAATCATCATTCCCAACAATGGGTTTCACATGAACCCTTCTTCTTCTCCTTCCTCTCCTTGGTCTGTTTCTGGGTTTTCGGTCACTCTATTTCTCACTTTGTGTTGGCTTTCTCTTGCTAATCGGCCACCGAGATATCGGATTCAGACACTCGATTTTCTTACCCACAAATTCAAACATGAAAATCTTCGTCAAAACGCTCAAAGGCACTCACTTCGAAATCGAAGTGAACCCTCAACACACTGTTGCCGATGTGAAGAAAAATATGGAAACAAACTCAAGGCGACTACATCAAGACACCGCTGGTTCGTCCTCAAACAAGGCAAGCTCCTCTGGTTCAAGGACTCCTCCGTCACACGCGCCTCCTTCCCCCGCGGCGTCCTCACCGTCAAGGGCGCCGAGGACGTCCTCAACAAGCCCTTCGCCTTCGAGCTCTCCACCGATCGCTTCACTGCGAGTTGCGGCTGCCAAGAGGGACAACCCGGAGGTGTTGACGAGATCAGATCAGATCAGATCGACGTGATTGTCCGGAGTGAGAAGTGGCAGATTGCGTCTGTGGAAAATGGCAGATTTGTAGGGCTACATTGCAGCCTTGTTGATCCAGATTAATGGCTCTAAAACCAAATCCATGTCTCCAAAACCAGTTCACTCAGGTCGAGTTTCAAAGCTTGCAATCTTCTCGTAGTTCATGATGATGAGGACCAAGAACGGTCATCTCACACCCACATATTCTCTCTTTCTGCACATGCACCATCATCTCACACCCACATATTCTCTCTTTCTGCACATGCACATGCTCCCTGAACCACCAACACAACACAACAAAGCTTCCACTGTTCTTATACAATATTATCCCACAACATCCACTACCCACTTTTGCCCCACCAGTGCATGCTTCTCGGACAGGGTGTCAGGCACCAATATATGCCACTCTGCACCATACCATCCACCCACTTTTGTCCAAATTCAGATTTTTCAGAGTTACTTCATTTTTTTTCGATTTTCAACATTCAGATTTTATAAATATATATATATATATATATATATAAACCATTCTCGCCAACTGATTCTCTCCTCATTCATGCCATTCGGTTTGCCAAACATCATTGTTTTATTCATATCGGAGCTCAACTCCGTTCGCAGTTCTACAAACCCCAAAAAAAAAAAAAAAAACACCCACACAGTGGGATTTTTTTATCTCTACTCTGCCGCCGGTCTCTTCTTCTTGCCTCCGTCCTGAGCGGGCCTTGCAAGTGTTGCCTCCGTGTTTCCCACTCCACTGGGCACGATCACTACTCCCTGCTCCTCCACTGCAGCATATGACGGCCCTCCAAATCGGAACATCACGGTGGCCTTCCGCTTCAGCTCCTTGTTTTCTGCCCTTAGCACGCTTATCTCTGCTCGCGCATCCTTATACATGCGTTGGAGCAGAGCCAGCTGGGAGTTTAACTACTGCACCTCATTAGTCCTACTCTGCAGCCGGTTCGACAAATTTGTGACCGCAGTCATGGTCTCCACACATGACTTCAGAGTGTACTGATTGGCTTCCACATCCGTCTGCACCGCCATTTTTTGCTCCACAGACCGCATCGGAAAGTTCAGCGGAGCAAACCCAGCGGTGTTTGGTTGAGGTTCACTGGCCACCGTACCAGTTCTCTCTCCTGTGGACTCGTTGAGGTCGGGAAAGAGGGTAAGCAGCCCGCGGGAAGACGAAGCCATTTTCTGGGCAACAGAGTATTACAGACTATCTCTCGCAACAGAGTGTTCCAGACTCTTTCTCTCAGCACAACGAAGAGTTTTTCAGAGAAATTCGCAGGTTTTTTGTCTCAGCCTCTGCCTCAGCCTCAGGTTCAGTCTTGGTTATATAGCCGAGGCAGCCACGCGCATCGCGCGCCTCTTGACGCCGACAACCTGGCACGCCTTTTCATGGCACGCCTTTTGATGACTCGGGCACGCCTTTTGATGACACGCCTTTTGAGGGTGCGGGCACACCTTTTGAGGGCACGACTTTTGAGGGCTCGATATCTACATCCATGTATATCTTTTGGGCAGCCTCTCTACACACTCATACAGTGTCTTCTACACCAGTCCGCTTTATCAATCCCTTTGTTTCAACCTCAAATAGGTTTCTATCTTCACACCTATTTGAGTTTGAGAGGGGGTTATACACAGTATCATGTTCAAGCCACCTCATGGCGCACTCCCTAAGTCGCCCCCTTGGTGCACCACCACAATCTTCTACATCGGTCCGACATGACCTCGTAAACTGTCTTCTACAACGGTCCGACATGACCCCATAAACTGTCTTCTACACCGGTCCGACATGACCCCATAAACTGTCTTCTACACCGGTCCGACATGACCCCATAAACTGTCTTCTACAACGGTCCGACATGACCCCATAAACTGTCCCGACATTGATTCCGGTCAGCTGCTACAACGGTCCGACATGACCCCGTAAACTGTCCTGCTACATCGGTCCGACATGACCCCGTAAACTGTCTTCTACAACGGTCCGACATGACCCCATAAACTGTCCCGACATTGATTCCGGTCAGCTTCTACATCGGTCCGACATGACCCCATAAACTGTCTTCTCCAACGGTCCGACATGACCCCATAAACTGTCTTCTACATCGGTCTGACACGACCACACAGTGTTTGCTACAACGGTCCGACATGACCCCGTAAACTGTCTGCTACAACGGTCCGACACGACCATACAGTGTCTCCTATCCCATTTTTAATTGTCAGCTTATTTTTCTGTTTTGTTACTCTCTCCAAACTCAAGTTGGCTAGTACCTATCCTCCTTGAGTTTGAGGGGGGCTGTTAATATAATTGTTAAATTGTTAATTGAATCTTTAGCTTTAGTATAATTATTAATTGTATAGGTTTATGCTTTCCTTTTTGCTTTCGGTGATAGTGGAGCACTTTGGTATCCAATGTAACCATTCTTCTCTCTATAAAGAGAGAGTTCATTCCTCTTTGAATGTATCACATACAATACAGAAACATATCAATCTTGTATCATACATCAACAACATATATCAATATATACATACAATTTATTCTCTCTCTGTCTATTTATCTTACAATGCGAATTGGTTTTGAATACCTTTGCTCCAGATTCTGTATCTGGAGGCATGGTTGCATGGGGTTGGTCCATATTTAACAGTTGTAATGATTGAACTGCTCTTGCTTACTTGGATTGTTGTCTTTGAATGTTAATTTATATTTTGTTATCTAGGATATCAATACTACAGAAACCTCTGCGTTAGTTACTAGGATTGTTGTCTTTGCTTGTTAATTTATATTTTGTTATCTAGGGATATTAGCACTAGAAACTTGTGCAGTTTGATGTAGTTGATAACAAAGATTCTGAATCAAAATCAGGGCCGAAACCGTGTAGGGGCTGGAGGGGTCTTGGCCCCCTTTGATTTTTTACAATTTATTATTACTTTTTTATTTATGAATATTTGTAAAATATATAATGGGATGATTTTTTAATTTTATAAAAATTATCTTACTAACTTTTTATTTCATTAATATTTAACAATGTATAATGAAAATGATTCCTAATATTTTTTTATTTTAAACAATAGTATCAATTTTATTGAGTCAATTTTATTAATACAAAAGGTACATACAACTTATTCTTTTAATTTTAAAATAAAATAGTATATATACCTTTTTATGAGTAACGTTAGACAATTTAAAATTTCACTCCTAAATTTATTCACAATAACATAACAGGAGTTGGAGTCTTAACTGATTGACCTCTAAATAATCAAACAGGTCACATTCAATGTTATTGAATGTAAATTTGAGGTCATGTTTCAGAGATAATGTTATTGAATGTAAATTTGAGGTCATGTTTCAGAGATCTTAGGGTTGATTTGGGAAGTGGGTTAACTTTTTGGATTTTTTGGTTTTTTTTTGTGAGAGAAGAGTGTAATGATTACGGGTTGGATGTGATGTTTTGTTTTTTGTGACTAAAATAACTCATTTTGTTTTTTGTGGCTAAAATACTAAATTATATTAATCAATAAATAACTTAAAATAGTGGTTTAACCGATTGTATACTTGGATCTAACAGTTCAAAATTTTGAAAAATTAAAAAAACTTTTTATTAGATTTATATAATTTTTTTATGAAATACTTCTTTCACAACATTTATATAAGCAGTTATATTCAGTTGCAAATGTATCAAAACTAACTCAATATTTTTTATGCATATATATTGGCCTCTCCTGAACAAAATTCTTGTTCCACCCCTAGTCAAAATGTTTACGACAGAAATATTTTTTCTTAGAAGGTGTTTTCAGTTGGAACAAAGGGATCGGTAGTTTCAAGAAGAGGGAGAGGGCCAAGGAAGTCAGTATATTTTGAGTCAGTCCCCTTCCAATTTATCATCCTCTTATTTTCATATTGTCTTAAATAGGACAGCAAATAAACAGACTCGTTTATGAATAGGCTTGAGCTCGGCTCGTTCGGTTCGTTAATTTTTTTTTGCGTTCGAGCTCGAGCTCGAGCTCGAACTCGAACTCGTTAAATTTTTAATAAACAAGTCTAAACATTCTAAAATTCAGCTCATAAGCTCGGCTCGTTAGTTGACTCGTTTAATATTTATTATCTATATATTAAATAATGTAAAAATATGTACAAAAAATAAGATAAATATGTTATTTATATATTTGAAAAATATAAATATAAATAAGAGTTAACCATAAATAATATATTTATATAATAGTGGTAGTAGATATTATTATTTTAATAAAATATTGACTTTTTTTTTAGAATATTTATATATATTGTATATATAATTGTATAATCAAAATTTTAATTGTAACTTTAGTCTCATACGGAAGTATAAATTTATAAATTTTTGAACTAATTAAGACTCGTGAACAGGCTCGAGCTCGAGTTAAGTCTAAGCCAACTCAGCTCGAGCTCGATTCGTTAAATTTTCATTGGACTCGAGCTCAAGCTCCAAGTCACTAAAATCTTAATAAACAAGCCAAATATACTAAAATTTGACTTGGCTCGGCTTCTTTACTGCCCTAGTTAAATGATTGTAAAAGGAACCCTTTATTTCATTTCTTGATTGAAATCTGATAAAGTATTTTCTTTCCTTATCTTGTCCTTATTTCATTTCTTTATTGAAATGTGATAAAGTTTTTTCTTTCATTCTCTTGTCCTTACTAATATATTAGTTTCTCTAGTTTTTTTTTTTTTTTAAATCAAAATCATGAATATATTCACTTAGCATAGCAGAACTCTGTTGATACCATCATGCAGTAGTTCAGCATGGTTTGTGGTGCGATATAGTTTTGGGTGGGTACAACTATGTAGTAGTATTTGCAGCCGTCATGGCATCCATGGCCGGCTGTTTATCAAAATCTTGAATATCTATGATTTTTTTGTTGGTTTCATCGCTTCGACTTTAGTTGCCAGAGCAGTATATATAACTTATTGTCATTGGACTGATTAAACTAAATTCAGTTGTCTGCTTTCAGTGTTCCCCAACAATGGGTTGCTCTGTCTTTTTCAAGTTCCTTTGTTTCTTCCTACTTTTAGTTGGCATGTCAGCAGCTGTTGTTGCGGATGATCGTAGGACATACATCATCCACGTGGACAAATCAGCTATGCCTTCTCCTTTCCCAGATCATCATAGTTGGTATATGTCAACTCTCTCATCCCTGTCTTCGCCGAATGGTGTTCTTCCAACGCATCTTTATACCTACAACCATGTCTTGGATGGCTTTAGTGCAGTGCTGTCTCAGTCCCAACTTGATCAGCTGGAGAAAATGCCTGGTCACGTTGCCACGTACCCAGAAACCTTTGGAAAGCTTCAGACTACACATTCCCCGAAGTTTCTCGGCCTGGAACCAAATGTTGGGTTATGGCCCGCAGCCAATTTTGGGGATGATATGATCATCGGCGTTCTTGACACTGGAATTTGGCCGGAAAGTGAGAGTTTCAGAGATGATGAAATGCCCCCCGTGCCAGAGAGATGGCGCGGTATTTGCGAGTCTGGTGTAGAGTTCAACTCTTCTAACTGTAACCGGAAACTCATTGGAGCACGCTCATTCAGTAAAGGGATGAAGGAAGCAGGCTTGAACATCTCCACAAGGGACGACTACGATTCTCCGAGGGATTATGATGGACACGGGACCCATACATCATCGACAGCAGCCGGAAGCCCCGTGCAGGACGCCAGTTACTTCAATTATGCCAAGGGAACCGCGATTGGAATGGCACCGAAGGTCCGGCTTGCCATGTGTTAATATTATATAATAACCTATCCTATTATAATATGTTATTCATATGTTAGTGTATAATATTATATAATAGGTTATTATAATATGTTAGCATTATAATAGGTTAGTGATTGCTTGCTTTCATCATTAGTGTTTCTTTTCTGTAAGCCTTTCGGCCACTTTCGATAAGCTGCTCAATGGCTCCTCCAAATTATGTAATCTCTCCTCTATATAAAGGAGTTAACAACACAGATACCATACAATAATAAAAGAGATACACAATTTCGCTCTCTTTCTCTATATAATTATTTTAACTTGGTATCAGAGCAGGTTTAGAACCTAATATTTTCGCTTCCCCGGCGGGCGGCAACCTCACCTTAGCCGCCCGCTGGACCTCAACCTAGTCCGCTCGAATTTTCTATACACACCTTGAAACTTCCTTTCTTCAACCTGCTGAGTGCACTACTGTTCAGTCGCCGGAGACCACCGCCGCTTGCACGTCGATGTCCCTTTGCCGAAGCTCCGTCGCGACACCGGCCTTCCTTGCATCTGGTTTCAATCCTCTGCACATAGCCGCATCTCTCTCACGAGACACACCCAACACATGGCAGAACACACCCAGCACACCCAACACAGACCAGCAGCTCACACACACACCCATCACCTCTCCTTCTCGGCAACTCTCTCTTCCAGGAAACACACAGACAACCTCACCACCCCAGCTCCGTCGAATACTACGGACATGCACTAGCTCTCTCTCTCTCTTCTCTCTCTAACACAAACCCAGCACACACACACACACCCATCACTGCCATACACCCAGCTTCACACATCACACACGGCACACACACACACATGCAAAATCGTGGTCAATGAGGACACGCTGCGGCTTCAAGAAAATCTTGTAACTCAAATTCAGATGACGCTGTGGATGAGCTTGATAATGCTAACATAGTGGAAGGAACCTTGTGTTCTATGAGACCTGAGAATAGTTCTGCAGGTGATGTGACGATGGTACAAACAGCTGATGTATTAGTCCAGGAAGAGAGCAGCAAAGTCTTGGACATTTCAGATGAACAATGTAGCTCTTCAGTTGTTGGAGATGACCAAAACGGTGATCTTGCTGAAGTTTGTGACGAAGAGGAATCTGCCCAATGCTTGAAATTGGACTCATTTGAACAGGAGCAATTAACGTCTTCTCCATTAACATCCCCACAAAGCTCTTCAATCACCGTGCAAGTTGGAGATTCAAATGGTGCTAATGAAAAAAAAAAAAAAAAAAAAACAGCGCGGCCCCGTCCTGTATCCGTGCTCGAGCCAATATTCACGGAAGATGACATCAGCCCAACAACCCACATGCGTTCTCTCTGGCTAACAATAATTTTCACCATCTAACTTTTATTTTATTTTATTTTATTTTATTTTATTTTAATCACCCCATGTTCCCCACAGCTCCTTTTTTTTTTCTTCCACCAAATGATCCCCTTTCTTTTCTTTTCTTTATTCTCCACCGAATTGGAAACTCAATGAGGGAGATATATTGTATTAAAAAAAAAAAAAACAAACACAAAAAAAAAAAAAAAAAATTCCACCCACCAAACAACCTTTCACAGCCACTCTGCACTCAAATCATTTCCCACCACCCCACACCAGCACTCACTTCCCTCTTTTATTTATTTATTTTAAACACTTTTTCACGGAAAGTGAGCCAGCCCTTTTCACATAATTTTCCATTACATTTTTTATTTAAAAAAAAAAAAAAAAAAAACAAAACAAAACAAAACAACAACACATACAAATTTGCACAACAACTTTGTTTTATTTATATTAGAGATCAACCTCAAATAGGTTTCTATCTTCACACCTATTTGAGTTTGAGGGGGGGTTATACACAGTATCATGTATAGGTCGCTCATGGCGCACTCCCTGAGTCGCCCCCTTGGTGCACCACCACAATTTTCTACACCGGTCCGACATGACCTCGTAAACTGTCCCGACATTGATTCCGGTCAGCTTCTACAACGGTCCGACATGACCCCGTAAACTGTCCCGACATTGATTCCGGTCAGCTTCTACAACGGTCCGACATGACCTCATAAACTGTCTTCTACAACGGTCTGACACGACCACACAGTGTCTGCTACATCGGTCCAGCATGACCTCGTAAACTGTCCTGCTACAACGGTCCGACATGACCCCGTAAACTGTCTTCTACACCGGTCCAACATGACCCCATAAACTGTCTTGCTACAACAGTTTGACACGACCATACAGTGTCTTCACCAACGGTCTGACACGACCATACAGTGTCTCCTATCCACTTTTATTTGTCAATTTATTTTCTTGTTTTGTTACTCTCTCCAAACTCAAGTTGGTTAGTGTCTATCCTCCTTGAGTTTGAGGGGGCTGTTAATATTATATAATAACCTATCCTATTATAATATGTTATTCATATGTTAGTGTATAATATTATATAATAGGTTATTATAATATGTTAGCATTATAATAGGTTAGTGATTGCTTGCTTTCATCATTAGTGTTTCTTTTCTGTAAGCCTTTCGGCCACTTTCGGTAAGCTGCTCAATGGCTCCTCCAAATTATGTAATCTCTCCTCTATATAAAGGAGTTAACAACACAGATACCATACAATAATAAAAGAGATACACAATTTCGCTCTCTTTCTCTATATAATTATTTTAACTCCATGTACAAAGTGATTTTCTTCAACACCACTTATGAAGCCGCTGCATCTGACACTATAGCCGGCATGGACCAAGCCATAGCTGATGGTGTCGATATCATGTCATTGTCGTTGGTTTTCAATGAGACTGCTTTTGAACAAAACCCAATTGCAGTGGCAGCTTTTACAGCCATGGAAAAGGGGATCATTGTGGTATGCGCAGCCGGAAATAGTGGTCCTCGTGGTTTTACAATCTTCAATGGAGCTCCATGGATCGCTACCATTGGAGCGGGGACCATTGATCGAGATTATGCTGCCGAAGTGACACTTGGTGACTACGGGGACCTCACCGTCAGCGGAAAATCTATCTACCCATTAGACTTGTTAGTCTCCAGAGTCCCTATATACTTTGGCCATGGAAATAGGAGCAAAGAAATCTGCGACGACTATTCTCTTGACCCTAAAGATGTTGCCGGGAAGTACGTGTTCTGCGACTTCAGCAAATCATTCGGATTTAACACGTTTGAAACAGACAGAGCTGGAGCTGCAGGAGCTATCTTCAGTACCGACTCCGCCATTTTTCTCCCCCCAAGTGCTTTCAACAATCCATACGTTGCAGTGATCCCAGAAGTCGGAAATTCAATCAAAGACTACCTAATCAAAGGGAAGAATACGACTGTGAGTATTAAGTTTCAACTGACAGTTTTGGGTACTAAACCGGCCCCTATAGTGGCAAGGTTTTCGTCACGAGGACCCGCCCATCAATCGCCATGGATACTGAAACCTGATATCTTGGCACCTGGAGTTAATATTCTAGCTGCTTATGCACCAAACAGAGGAATTGCGCTGATTGGAGATGACTATTTGCTTAGTGATTTCGCGCTTCTCTCTGGTACGTCCATGTCGTGTCCCCACGTCGCCGGTGTATCAACACTACTAAAAGCGGTCCACAAGGAATGGAGTCCAGCTGCCATCAGATCAGCATTGATGACCACGGCTTACGTCATCGACAACACAAACGGCATGATCATCGATATGACCACCAGAGTAGCCGGGACTCCTCTTGATTATGGGTCAGGGCACATAGATCCTGTAAGAGCCATGGACCCAGGGCTTGTTTATGACTTGGAGGCTCAAGACTACATCAATTACTTGTGTGGAATGAACTACACAAACCAACAGATCAAGATCATCGCCAAGAGATCAAATTTCAGTTGTGATCAAGCTAGTCTTGATCTTAACTACCCTTCTTTTATGATCCTCCTCAACAACACTAACACTACAAGTTACACCTTTAAAAGGGTGTTGACAAGTGTAGTGAATAGCTCCTCGGTCTACCGTGCTGTGGTGAACGCTCCGCTAGGCATGAAAGTGGTCGTGGAGCCACCGACGATAGCCTTCCACAGAAAATACAGCACAGCCAAGTTCAGCATGACAGTAGAGGTTGATGCTGGAGTTGGAGATGTCAGGATCCAAAGTGATTCTATTGTGAATTATGGGTATTTAAGCTGGAATGAGGTTAAGGGCAAGCATGTAGTGAGAAGTCCTGTTGTTGCTGCTTTTGCACCTTAACCAAGAGGGAGCATGAAAGGTGTGAATTCCCAAAATGGCATGTCAAAAGTCAAATTTGGCATGCTACCGTACTAAAAAGAAAATGCTAATCAAATAAACAAATTCATAAAAAAAAAATATAAAAATGATATAGCAGTATCATTTTGGTGAATAAACAAATGTATTTTTATGATGTTTTGTTTTAAAATAAATGATTTATACTAAGTTACATTATTATGTATACAAATTAAATATGAATTTTGTATTTATATATCATTATCCATACAAAAAAAAGTCAAAATTTGACAACACTAATTAAATGGATGAAATGACAACTTAATGATGGTTTTATGTTTTATTTATTTTTTTTTTAATTTATAAAAAATTAACAAAAAAGATTGGTGGCTCGAAATGTGAGGCTCGAATTTGGCCTAACCTTTATGCCCACCCACGTATCTATCTTTGTACACCCCATTTGTTTTGTTATTTATCTCAGGTTTTACGTTTCATTTCAAATAAAAAAAAAAACAAAAAAGATAAACAGAGTAGAGAAGAAGAAGGAGCCTTGATGTATTTGGTTGAAAAATCTGTTGGTTGTTTAACAGAGATGAATAAAAGGGACGTTGATGTATATTTGTTATTGAGATGAATAATTCACAGAGATGAAAAATCTGTTTAACACTTTCTTAACAGTGTAATTCCTTTCAAAAAATCTGTCGAGTCTGTTGAACCTGTTTCAACAAATCTGTTTAACAGAGATGAACCTGAATGAAAAATCTGTTTAACAGTGCATAAATCGTCGTCCGTCATTCGCCGTCTCAGTCCGTCGTTTGTCTCCCGTCGTGGTTCGTTCTCCTCTGTCGGCACACGGAGCAGCAGCAGAAGCACCCGCACACATGGAACCAGCACGAGCCTCGTCAGCGGCAGCACCAACCTCGTCGGCACACACAGAAATCGGCGAGGTTGGGTCGCGATTTGGGTCTCTTTCTTCTCTCCTCTGTTTATCTTTTTTGTTTTTTTTTTTTTATTTGAAATGAAATGTAAAACCTGAGATGAAAAACAAAACAAAAGTGGTGTACAAAGATAGATACGTGGGTGGGCATAAAAGTCGGGCTAAATTCAAGTCACACATTTCGAGAACTCTATATCTAATAGCTCTAATGGAAAGGTAGACTCCATTCTGATGTGATGTTTGTGCCTTACTTTTTTTTTTTTTTTTTTTTGGGCTTTGACACATCATTAGAACTCAAATTAAAGCTCTATATTTAGAGCTCTCTATCATTTCCCTACTTTAAATTCCGTCAAGAGAGATTTGCCTTGACATGTTAAAATTCAGCAGCTCTGAGTGAATTTTTGCTCAATTATAATAATGGTCCGTAAAAGGAATTGCACTGGTTTGCTGTAACGACCCAATCTTGGCAAGGCAAAACCCTGCCAAGAGGGTGCACCTCAAACGCTATAGCACCTTTCAATTGCCTAACATATATGAGATGATCTATTCAAAGACAAAAAAAATATTATCATGCTACAAGATAGTTCCCAAGCATTTCCTCCCAAAAAAATATAATACATACTAATCACGAATCCATCAATACATCCAACTTCATAAGCAATTTTTACAATCAACCTCCTTCATAAAAAAAAAAGGGTAAGCTTACATCCAAGAATGACCCTAAGCAAAACCTCAACCACAAGATGCCCACCTGTGATCCTTCAAAAAAAATTCTAGTCTTCCAAGTTGAGGCGAGCCACACAAAAGTCTATGAATCTGAAAAAAAATTATTTAAAAGAATGAGCTAAAGCCCAATGAGTATACCAATACCATGGAGTTATAAAACTTGCTCCTACCAATAGGGTTCAAAATAAAGATACTAAACATAAAAGCTTAATTGGACTTCAATTTATACAAAATAAAAATAAAAATGATGCAATACAATTTTCATAAAACGTTATCAAGATTTTTCCAAGGAATCTCATAAGGCAGAAAAAAAAAAACATACATTTGGATAATGAAAGTAAACAAAAATATAACTTTTCAATACATTAAGATTTCCTGTCCATCATACAATCCACTACATAGCCTTAGGGTCGCGTTACCTCGCGACTTAGGTGGTGACGGTACCGTTACCCAGAACATAACCATAGGAGCATAGCTCATGTCATCGTAGCACTTCAATTCTTGTTTCAATGTTTCGGTCCCCAGGACCCCTTATACATACAACGACCCTTATGGTCCTTAAAACATTTCGGTCCCCAGGACCCCAAAGCATTTTGGCCCTTGTGGCCCCAAAGGCTATATTCGGTTATATGATCAAATAAATAAATACCCTCACATAACATTTCACTGTTATTCAATCATCATCATCATAAAATTTGAAAGACTCAACTTAAATAAATTCTCATAAAAAAATTAATGCTTCATTATACAAATGAAATCGTATCTTTATTAAAACTCAACCCTTGGCCTCAATAAATTTATAGATTTTCTTTTTATACATATATCATGATGAAATGTATCATTCACTTCCTTTAATTCAAAAATTATTTTCAAACTTTGTAATAAAGATAGAGGTAAGGTAATTTCCATGGTAAGTATACTCACCTCCAAAAATAGCAAAAGTGTAGATTTGAAACTCTACAAATTAATTTCCAAGAGGTGGAGAGATGCCTTCCTCCAATCCTAACAATTAGTAAATAGGATCTCAAATTAGGAAAAGCTTTCAATGAAAATTACAACATCTACAAAAATGATCCTAAATAAAATTATGCTAAGGAATGGCAAGCTAAAGAACTCCTCCAACTTTAAATCACCCAAACAAATAACTTATCCAATCTCCATAACACCCATCCTTTGAACATCTTTGAGTTAGTAACTTTTTAAATATCCAATCAATTTATATGCACAATACCACCATCAATTTACTACAAAAGTCAAAAATCAACATTTTTGTATAAACTCAACAACTTAAGTAAAATCTCTTCAATCACTTATAAAATTCCTCCATAGAACATAGAGATACCCAATCCATCATTTATCAACTCAATTTCAACATATAAATTCCCTAACACCAAAATCCCCAATTTTTACATCACATTCAAACCCTAGATTAACCCAAAAATCTAAATCTCCAAATCAACCATCAAATTGACCATTTTTTTTTTTTAAACATGTAAAACATTCATGGAAACTAATTGAGAGTATAAAATTCAACAAGCAAACCCCAAATCATAATAGATCTAAAACACAAAAATTTCATCATCTCTAACTCAAAATATGTAAAACCTTCAACTAAACTTTTAGAGAAAGATTCTTACCAAGTACAAGCCTCTAATCCATCAAGAAAATAAATCCCATGCTTTGATTCTTCAAAAGATTAAGAAAAATCTAGAGTTTGTGCTTCTATTGTGTTATTTTCGGATGGATTCAAGGAGTGCCGACCGGACCCATTTTCCGGCGAGATAAGGTGGCCGGAGGTGGTGGAGATGGTGGGTCAAGGTGGTGGTGTAAGGGTGGAGCAAAGGTGTGGTGTTTGGCCTCCAAGAAAGTAAAGGAAAATGAGAGAGAAAGTAGAGAGAAGTTAGAGAATGAAGAATGAAGAAAAAAAAAATCTGCACTTCTAATTTTTTTTTTTTTTGTGTTGAAATGGGGTGTTTGGTTACACCTACCATCAAGTTTGGAGTTGGGTTTAGATATCCTAAATGGAGTTTAACATAGGAGTGTGTTTGGCTCTAGATGAAAAGTTGGGAATATTATAATTCTACCCCCCTAAAGGAAAATTTCGTCCACGAAATTTATTCGTTTGTTTAGTCTAGTTCATACCTTGAAAAAGATGTGGATATCGAATTTTCATATTATCCTCCCGCTCCCAAGTAGCTTCCTCCAAAGCATGATTTTTCCACAATACCTTTACTAGTGGTATGGTCTTGGAACGTAGTACTTGATCCTTCATGTCCACAATCTCTATGGCTTCCTCTTCATAAGACAAATCATCCTTGAGTTGGATTGGTTGGAAATCTAACACGTGTGATGGGTCAGGCATGTACTTCTTCAATGTGGATACATGAAACACATTGTGAATGCGAGATAGACTAGGTGGTAAGGCCAAACGATAAGCAGTCTTGCCAATGCGCTCTAATATCTCAAATGGCCCAATATACCTTGGACTTAGTTTGCCTTTCTTACCAAATCGCATCACTCCCTTCCATGGCGAGATTCGTAAAAATACATGATCTCCCACTTGAAATTCCAAATCTCTCCTTCGATTATCTGCATAGCTCTTTTGTCTACTTTGAGCCGCCTTCAACCTTTCTCGAATAATATGCACTTTATTGGTAGTAATTTGAACAATCTCTGGCCCTAACAATTTTCTCTCTCCAACCTCATCCCAACATACTGGAGTTCTACATCTTCGCCCATATAAAGCTTCATAGGGAGCCATCCCAATACTTGATTGATAACTATTATTATATGCAAATTCTATTAAGGTCAAGTGTTCATCCCAACTACCTCGAAAATCTAGGACACAAGCTCTCAACATGTCTTCTAAAGTTTGAATTGTCCTCTCGGATTGCCCGTCGGTTTGGGGGTGAAAAGCTGTACTGAATCTCAGTTTAGTACCCAAGGCATTTTGAAGACTAGGCCAAAAGTGGGATGTGAAGCGCGAGTCTCTGTCTGAAACAATAGATACCGGCACACCATGCAATCTCACAATTTCATCCACATAAATTTTTGCTAATCGATCAAGTGAAAAGTTTTTCTTAGTAGCCAAAAAGTGTGCAGATTTGGTCAACCTATCCACAACAACCCAAATAGAGTCATGCCCGTTCTGTGTGCGAGGCAGGCCCGAAACAAAATCCATGGCAATATGCTCCCATTTCCATTCAGGTATAGGAAGAGGTTGAAGTAAACCAGCTGGGCGTTGATGCTCTGTTTTAATCTGCTGACATACCAAACACCTTGACACGAATTCTGCTATTTCTCTCTTCATATTTGGCCACCAATAACTTTCTCTTAAATTTCGATACATCTTTGTACTCCCCGAATGCATTGCATAAGGTGAATTATGGGCCTCATCTAATATCTCCCTTTTTATCTCGGGCTCATTTGGAACACATAACCGATTTTTAAACATCAACACACCATCTTCTTTAATAATAAAGTCTAACAGAGTACCATCTTTCACTCGAGCTCGGGTCTTCTCCAAAATTGAGTCTTTCCCTTGGGCTTCTCGAATGCGATCCACTAACAAAGGTCTCACTTTAATTGTAGCTAACAAGGATCCCGACTTCCCAACTGCTAGATCAACTCCAATAGATTTTATTTCATGTAAGAGACTAAATTGAATGCCCTGAATGTGAGTTAATTTCCCTGTAGATTTTCGGCTAAGAGCATCGGCCACCAAATTAGCTTTTCCTGGGTGATAATTAATGGTGCAGTCATAGTCCTTAATCAGTTCAACCCATCTCCTTTGCCTCAAATTTAAATCCCTCTGTGTGAATAAATATTTCAAACTCTTATGATCAGTATATATCTCACATTTTTCCCCGTATAAATAATGTCTCCACAACTTTAAAGCAAAAACAACCGCTGCGAGCTCTAAATCATGGGTGGGATAATTGCGTTCATGGTTCTTCAATTGTCTAGATGCATAGGCCACTACCTTTCCATGTTGCATCAACACACAACCGAGCCCTTGATGAGAGGCATCACTATAAACAATAAATCCTTCACCACTTAACGGAATAGTAAGCACTGGGGCAGAAGTTAATCGCTTCTTTAATTCTTGAAAACTCTTTTCACAATTCTCCGTCCACTCAAATTTGGTATTCTTACGGGTCAAATGTGTTAATGGTGCCGCAATCAATGAAAACCCCTCTACAAATCTACGGTAGTAGCCTGCCAATCCTAAAAAGCTCCTCACCTCGGTCACGTTAGTAGGACGATCCCAATTCACCACAGCCTCTATTTTCTTCGGATCCACAAAAATACCTTCACCCGAAATCACATGCCCCAAAAATACGACACGATCTAACCAAAACTCACATTTGCTAAACTTCGCATACAACTTCTTTTCTCGTAAGGTCTGCAATACCACCCGCAAGTGTTGTTGATGATCCTTTTGACTCCTGGAATAAACAAGTATGTCATCAATAAATACAATCACAAATTGGTCAAGGTATGGTTGGAACACTCTATTCATAAGGTCCATAAATGCGGCGGGGGCATTAGTTAGACCAAAAGACATAACAAGAAATTCATAATGGCCGTAGCGAGTTCGAAAAGCAGTTTTCGCTATGTCTTCTTCCTTAATCTTAAGTTGGTGATACCCTGATCTGAGATCGATTTTGGAGAACACACATGCTCCCTGAAGTTGATCAAACAAATCATCTATACGCGGCAAAGGATACTTATTACGCACCGTGACCTTATTCAACTGCCGATAGTCAATGCACAATCTCATGGTGCCATCTTTTTTCTTCACAAATAACACAGGTGATCCCCAAGGCGAGACACTTGGCCTAATGAAGCCTTTATCCAATAACTCTTGCAATTGTATCTTAAGCTCCTTAAGTTCCATTGGGGCCATACGGTAAGGTGCACTAGAAATTGGGGCAGTTCCAGGAATTAAGTCAATAGCAAACTCAATTTCTCGATCTGGGGGTAATCCAGGTAGTTCATCAGGAAAAACATCTATGAAGTCACACGCAATTGGTATATCCTCCAATCTTGGACCACTCAATTCGGAGTCAATCACATAGGCTAAGTATCCTTGGCACCCCTTCTTAAGCATTTTTCTAGCGGTAATAGCAGAAATAACATAAGATGGGGACGCACATCGATCTCCACAAAATCTAAATTCAGGTTCCCCAAAATTGGAAAATACTACCTCTTTCCTATAACAATCCACCGAAGCATGGTAAGAAGCCAACCAATCCATTCCCAAAATCAAATCAAAATCAAGCATCTCTAAAGGCAATAAATCCGCTACCATCTCCCTATCTCCCAACTGTAATACACAACCTCGATATACCTCCTCAATTATAACACAATCCCCAATAGGAGTAGTAATGGATAAGCAATAGCCTAGAGGTTCAATAGGTTTATCAGCATGCAAAGAAAATGATAGAGATACAAAAGAATGTGTAGAACCCGGATCAATAAGTACATGTGCCTCCCTACTGAACACATAAATAATACCTGTTACCACCTCCGGATTAGCCTGAGCATCCCGCTGAGTCAAAGCAAAAACTCTCCCCTGCGAGGTTTGTCTATCGGATTGAACACCTCCTTTATTCTGCTTGCCAAATCGAGTCCCAACCTGACCTCCTCCTCGGCTTCCCCCTCGGCCGGCACCTGAAATTTTATTACTACCAACTCCAGTACTAGCAGATAAAGCAGTTCGTGTGCAATCTCTAGCCAAATGTCCGGGTTGTCCGCAATTGAAGCAAGCTCGTGTATCTCCCAAATTAGTCATTTTAGGAACTGTGCAATCTTTCACCAAATGACCCTTCTGGCCACAACGAAAACACAAGTCGGTACCAGCATGACAAACACCTGTATGTGCCCGCCCACATTGCTTGCAAACACTTCGAGTAAACTGAGATGATGTCCCACTAGACTGTCCATGACGCTGATTAGAAATGCTTTGGGTTGGGGTGGGATGCTCTCTATTTTTTTGATATGCACTAGAGCTCTTGACTGAACCATAACCATGACCACCTCTTTTTGACGGTCTATTAAATGTGTTCTCATGATGGGATGAACTAAGGTGGCGCTTCTTCTGTTGTTCCGCTAACTTCATTTCTATGACATCTTCCTCAACTGTTAAGGCTTTATCAACCAAGGTTGAATAGTTAGTTATTCCCAATACTCGGATACGAGATTTGATGTCCAAATCCAACCCATCTGTAAAACGACGACATTTGACCTCCTCATCATCCACAAACGAAGGGGCAAAACGAGATAAAGAAATGAACTTAGCTTCATATTGAGCTACAGTCAAATCCCCTTGCTCTAGCCGAAGGAACTCTCTTTCTTTTTCATACCGATAGGTAGCTGGAAAGTACTTGTCATTGAAAACCTTAGTGAATTGGTTCCAGGTCAATCCTCCGGTGCCACTTGCCGTAAGTAGGCGTTGCGTGGCCTCTCACCAATATTCAGCCTCCTCCACCAGCATAAAACTAGCAAGTGCAACTCGCTGCTCGTCTGATACTTCCATCACAGAAAATATCTGCTCTACCCTCCTTAACCAGGCCTCTGCCTCCATAGGATTGGGCGATCCAGAAAATGATGGAGCCCCCAACTTCTTGAACCTCTCAATTGCGGTGAGGCGGTTCTCTGTAGGTTGCACAAATGGCCTTGACTGTGCTGCATTCTGTTGTTCAAGGATGTGAGTCTGCCTCTCCGCTAGGCTAGCCATTGACTCTAAAAGGCGCTGCACACTAGGGTCTAAAAATGCTGGAGCTGTGTCAACCCTTGGTGGTACGACTCTATCTGAATGTCCCACTTCTGGATTGGCACTTGACTCTTGAGTTTGCTCATTATGCGATTCATGTTCAATCTCTTCTTCCTGAACCCGAGGTGGAACTTCATTTCCAACACTAAGATGTGGCTCTCGCTCAGCCTCAAGTACTTCCATAAGGGGGCGACTCTTATGAACTCTTCGCCTTGCCATACGCGCCTGTATAACAAGACAATTAAAACTTAGAATACTAGATCGCTATTAAACATCATCACTAATCGAATTACTAACTACAATACCCTATCAACTTTAATTCTAAAATAACTAGTCTACAGATTCATAACTTGGCTCTGATACCAAAAATGTAACGACCCAATCTTGGCAAGGCAAAACCCTGCCAAGAGGGTGCACCTCAAACGCTATAGCACATTTCAATTGCCTAACATATATGAGATGATCTATTCAAAGACAAAAAAAATATTATCATGCTACAAGATAGTTCCCAAGCATTTCCTCCCAAAAAAATATAATACATACTAATCACGAATCCATCAATACATCCAACTTCATAAGCAATTTTTACAATCAACCTCCTTCATAAAAAAAAAAGGGTAAGCTTACATCCAAGAATGACCCTAAGCAAAACCTCAACCACAAGATGCCCACCTGTGATCCTTCAAAAAAAATTCTAGTCTTCCAAGTTGAGGCGAGCCACACAAAAGTCTATGAATCTGAAAAAAAATTATTTAAAAGAATGAGCTAAAGCCCAATGAGTATACCAATACCATGGAGTTATAAAACTTGCTCCTACCAATAGGGTTCAAAATAAAGATACTAAACATAAGAGCTTAATTGGACTTCATTTTATACAAAATAAAAATAAAAATGATGCAATACAATTTTCATAAAACGTTATCAAGATTTTTCCAAGGAATCTCATAAGGCAGAAAAAAAAAAAACATACATTTGGATAATGAAAGTAAACAAAAATATAACTTTTCAATACATTAAGATTTCCTGTCCATCATACAATCCACTACATAGCCTTAGGGTCGCGTTACCTCGCGACTTAGGTGGTGACGGTACCGTTACCCAGAACATAACCATAGGAGCATAGCTCATGTCATCGTAGCACTTCAATTCTTGTTTCAATGTTTCGGTCCCCAGGACCCCTTATACATACAACGACCCTTATGGTCCTTAAAACATTTCGGTCCCCAGGACCCCAAAGCATTTTGGCCCTTGTGGCCCCAAAGGCTATATTCGGTTATATGATCAAATAAATAAATACCCTCACATAACATTTCACTGTTATTCAATCATCATCATCATAAAATTTGAAAGACTCAACTTAAATAAATTCTCATAAAAAAATTAATGCTTCATTATACAAATGAAATCGTATCTTTATTAAAACTCAACCCTTGGCCTCAATAAATTTATAGATTTTCTTTTTATACATATATCATGATGAAATGTATCATTCACTTCCTTTAATTCAAAAATTATTTTCAAACTTTGTAATAAAGATAGAGGTAAGGTAATTTCCATGGTAAGTATACTCACCTCCAAAAATAGCAAAAGTGTAGATTTGAAACTCTACAAATTAATTTCCAAGAGGTGGAGAGATGCCTTCCTCCAATCCTAACAATTAGTAAATAGGATCTCAAATTAGGAAAAGCTTTCAATGAAAATTACAACATCTACAAAAATGATCCTAAATAAAATTATGCTAAGGAATGGCAAGCTAAAGAACTCCTCCAACTTTAAATCACCCAAACAAATAACTTATCCAATCTCCATAACACCCATCCTTTGAACATCTTTGAGTTAGTAACTTTTTAAATATCCAATCAATTTATATGCACAATACCACCATCAATTTACTACAAAAGTCAAAAATCAACATTTTTGTATAAACTCAACAACTTAAGTAAAATCTCTTCAATCACTTATAAAATTCCTCCATAGAACATAGAGATACCCAATCCATCATTTATCAACTCAATTTCAACATATAAATTCCCTAACACCAAAATCCCCAATTTTTACATCACATTCAAACCCTAGATTAACCCAAAAATCTAAATCTCCAAATCAACCATCAAATTGACCATTTTTTTTTTTTAAACATGTAAAACATTCATGGAAACTAATTGAGAGTATAAAATTCAACAAGCAAACCCCAAATCATAATAGATCTAAAACACAAAAATTTCATCATCTCTAACTCAAAATATGTAAAACCTTCAACTAAACTTTTAGAGAAAGATTCTTACCAAGTACAAGCCTCTAATCCATCAAGAAAATAAATCCCATGCTTTGATTCTTCAAAAGATTAAGAAAAATCTAGAGTTTGTGCTTCTATTGTGTTATTTTCGGATGGATTCAAGGAGTGCCGACCGGACCCATTTTCCGGCGAGATAAGGTGGCCGGAGGTGGTGGAGATGGTGGGTCAAGGTGGTGGTGTAAGGGTGGAGCAAAGGTGTGGTGTTTGGCCTCCAAGAAAGTAAAGGAAAATGAGAGAGAAAGTAGAGAGAAGTTAGAGAATGAAGAATGAAGAAAAAAAAAATATGCACTTCTAATTTTTTTTTTTTTTGTGTTGAAATGGGGTGTTTGGTTACACCTACCATCAAGTTTGGAGTTGGGTTTAGATATCCTAAATGGAGTTTAACATAGGAGTGTGTTTGGCTCTAGATGAAAAGTTGGGAATATTATATTTGCCAATTTAGGTCCCTAGGAAGAAAACAAAAAAAATGTCATTCCACCCATGTAAACCAATTGAGTTGTAATCTCCTCAACTCCATTGGTAACTTCTGCCTCCCCTTTTAGGTTGCTAATCAATGAATGTATAAGGGTTTTTGCTTTTTGATAATTAAATGAGATTTATATAAAACAGTACAAGGATTTTTTTTTTTTTTAATAAATGTGATTTATATAAAACAATAAAGGGGCCCACCACGGGCTGGGCTTCCCTCTAGTCCGACGGGCTGGAGGGTACTGTTGGACTAGTGGGAGCCCATTACGAATTCCGCTTCGATAATTCGAACCGTTCAATACGTAAAATTAGTCGAGTACTATATGCCTATAAAAAATCACATTGATCGGATATCGATAGCTATCTCATCGGATCAGATTTCTGTCAACCGTTTATTTTTTCATCAACTATTTTTTTTATACAAAACTGATTTGATCACGTAGCTATCGATATCCGATCAACATAATTTTTTACTAGCACATAGTTCTCGAGGAGTTCTACACATTAAATAGTTCAGATTATTAAAATGGGACACGTGGTGGACCCCCACGAGCCCAACAATACCCCCAATCCGATCACAGACTGGAGCCGGAACAATAAAAATAGATAATTAACGAAACAACTTTAACAAAACAAATCTGTTATGTGTAAAGTTTATGATTTAAAATAAGAATAAGTTAGGTTGATTTGGTAATTTGATTTTTTAAAATTTTTTCCTTCCAATAATATTATTGTCATTTTTACCAACATTCCACCAAAAAAATCATTTTGATGTGATAGGAGAAAATTTGAAAATAGTAGTCAAATTAATGATTAATTTTTTGTAAAAAATATTTGAAGGATTGAAAATTTTCACTAGTTTTCTCCAATATCTTAGTAAATGTCTAAAAAATTTCTGATTTATAATAAAAACTGATAGACAAATTGGATGATACACTAAACATTGTGGTTTGATAGGGAGAAATTCATGACAAGCCTCTCCACATGATCGTATTTATGGCCAAAATTAATACAATTTTTGTGATCAATACCATTTGTGTGAAACATCCTCCACGTTTTTGTGTAAAAATTACCAAATTATCAATTTAAAAATAACGTAATCACTACAAAATAAAT
This sequence comes from Camellia sinensis, assembly GCF_055761805.1. Taxonomy (NCBI): domain Eukaryota; kingdom Viridiplantae; phylum Streptophyta; class Magnoliopsida; order Ericales; family Theaceae; genus Camellia; species Camellia sinensis. The sequence goes on from NC_138962.1 coordinate 31,986,063, forward strand.
TCTTGTTTACAAACAAGTCAAAATCTTCCACCATTATGACTTTGCAACATAACAACACAAGGCCCAAAATTGAAATTTTAATTTCATTTTTATGATCAAATAAAAATTCATATTCATAACAATTTAAAAAGTAGTTTAACTGAGCATATGTAATCCATTAATCTCACACTTTTGATATAATTATACTAACCTCCCTTGAAGTTTTTAATTTACATTACAGTTAGGTCATTTTTATCAACAATTCGTTAGTTGTATAAATAAAAAAAAATTATTGTCTTCTCCTTTCTACTAAAATATATATTTATTTTTATTTATTTCAGTGTCTACCTGTTATCTGCATCACTTTAACCTTTATTAGAAGGGAGATTAGTATAATTATGTCAAAAGTATAAAATTAATTGTATTATTTCCAAATCTCAAGAGAAGAACAAATTAAATAAAATACCAATTGAGACTATTGTGTGACAAAAGACAGTAATAATAATAATTTATATAACCAGGAAGGGAGGTTTTCCTTTGAATTTACATTGAAGGAGAGTTGCTATGCTTTGATCGCCCCTCTTATCCTTTTTTGCACCCAAAAAAACAAAAGGTGAAATATAAAATGCACTTGGCCTTTAGTTTCTAGCCATTCTCTGTTTGTATGCTTGGGATGTGCCCTTTTAGGCTGCCATCAACACAAAAAATGTAGTACTTGAAGCACACTTATTTTCACCATTGGCAAACCTTGCCTATGGTGTAAATGCGGAGACTATTGGACTTCTTACCACATGAGTCTCATTAACCTCATACCAGCCTAAGTACCCATAAGTCCCATTGTACTCATTCCATGACCTGACTCCCAAATCAATTTCAACTGTCAAGTTGAACTCAGCCTTACTGTATTTCCCCGTGAAGGAGATTGTTGATGGCTGCACAATAATTTTCGTACCCATTGGAGCCGTCACCTCTGCTAGATACACCAAATGTGAATCGACCATATTAGTCAGCACCCTCTTAAAGGTGTAACTTGTAATATCAGTGCTGTTCAAGATGACGATAAATGAAGGATAGTTAAGATCCAAACTAGCATTTTCACAGTTGAAATCGGACCTCCTTGTTATAATCTGAATCTGTTGCGCTGTATAGTTCATTCCACAGAGGAAATCGATGTAGTCTTGGACCTCCATGTCATACACAAGTCCAGGGTCCATGGCCTTGTTAGGGTTCACATGTCCTGCCCCAAAATCAAGAGGAGTCCCTGCAGCTCCAGTGGCTATGTCAATGATTGTGCCATTCAAATTATCAAACACATCTGCAGTAGTCATCATAGAAGATCGAATAGCAGCTGAGTTCCAATCCCGGTGGGCTGCTTTCAACAGTGCGGCTATGCCAACTATGTGGGGAGACGCCATGGAAGTGCCAGACACAATTACATAGTTTGAGAGTAATGAACTGCCGTGAATATACGCACTCAACCTGTTGGGTACCCATCCAGCCAAAATCTTGTATCCAGGTGCCAGTATATCAGGTCTAAGTGTTGGAAAAAATGGTTTATATAGGCTTATTTTGGGCTAACTTTGAGCCCAAAATTGAGTGGGCCCGAACGTCTTTTGGGGAGGGTCCAAAGAGGTGAAGTGTTCCTTGCCGCGTGGCAAGTCACACGGTGAAGACGGTTCGTCAAAACCATTTATGAGTGAATGGAAACATAACGTCGTTTTCGGGTTTATGGAATAGACATTTAAAGAATGAAATGTGGGTTTCCTTGGAAAGGGTTGTCCCACATTGAAACTTTAAGAGAGTTTTGTTAAGTTTATAAGCTCTAGCCTACAACACTTGTGTTGGACCCCAAGGGGCACCCCAAGTTTGTAGAAGGGAGGAGTTATAGACAAAGTGAGCCTTAGCCAAAATCACCACACGCGCACCGCCGCCGTCCGTCCAGCCCAGCCTGAGTGTGAATCAGGTCAGTTCTTGTATTATTGCATAAATTTAATTCATATTTGAATTCCAATTTTTGTCCAACATTTAAGTCTCCTTCTATCCGAAATTTCTCTCAGATTCAAACTGGAAAACTGCCTAGCAGGTTCGATTTTAACTGCCCAGCAGTTACAGATCTGTTATTTCCGAACAGATTCAAAACCTTGCAGCATATCTGTTTAAATTCAAAACAGTACCTGTTCATTTCAAAAGTGCACCTGTTGGATTCAAAACAGCACCTGTTCGGGGCTGTGTTTGCTACCTATAAATACCAACTTTCCAACAGTGTTTTTAGATCCGAAAATCAATCTGCAAATTGTCTCTTTGTTGTCCAGTATTTATTTTGTGCATTATTCTTCATTTTAGTTTTAGAATAAAATTCAGAGAGTAAGAACACAAGGTTCTAGTTCGTTGAACAAATTTGTTTGAAGTGCTTCTACAAATTTGTGAAGATCATTGTATCCTGGGAGATAGACGCCACTCAACTGTAAACACCGTAGCGGGGCGAATCTGTCTTAAGAACAGAGTGTCACACACTCGACTTGGTCTTTGAATTTAATTTTTATTTGGTTTGACAAAATAAATTCTGTAAGTCTTTATTTATTTATTTTGTTTGATTTAGTTTCCATTTATTTTATTTACACAGAAGGTTGTTCCAACAATCTTAAGACAGATCCGAATTATTCTGTTTACAGAATTTTTCGTTTGTTTCCTTTTCTCTTTCTTCTTTTAAGAAAATTATTTTTCTGTGAATTTACAAATTAATATTCTGGTTGGAAAAACAAATAGTGGTTATATGCTATTTGATAGATAGTAGTAATATACTGTCTATTTTTTTTTGACAACTAGTAATAATATACTGGTATCATTAACAATTCAGAATATATATTTGTGAAATTTTGTCAAAAATTAATTTTGGTTTTTAGAATTATTTTTTGAGTGTTCTTTAATTAAAAATAAATTAGATTTTTAATTATTGGAGTGTTACAGAAATTTAATTTTCTGTGTGGAATTAATTTGGGTAAATAAAATTTTATTTTAATTCCAAATTAATTGAAAAATAAAAGTTAAATTCTTATTTCTTTTATTTTACAGAATTTAATTTCCTATGTGGAATCAATTTGTTTAAATTATATTTTATTTTATTTTCAAATTAATTGGAAACAAAAGTCACATTCTTGTTTCTTTTATTTTTACAGAATTTAATTATGTGAATTTGGATTAATTTTCTGTGTAGTATAAATTCTAATTATAATTTTGTTTTATAACTTAGAATTTATGGCTTTTGAAACTGGTCAAACTAATATTCAAACTAGTACTAGTATGGTGATTGCCATCACACCAACCCCTCCTTATGTTGGGACTGTGCCAGTGAATCATGGTGAAAAACCAGAAAAGTTCTTAGAAACTGTTTTTAAAAGATGGCAGAAGAGAATGCTATCTAAATGAGGAGAAACAAAGAAATACAAGTTTAATGGCATGTGTTACATTTGTAACAAAAAGAGACATTGGGCCAAAGATTAATGGATAAAATTTCTAATGGTGTAGATGTCATAAATCTTTCTGCAGTTGTTTCCAAGATAAATCTTGTCGGAAATCCTAAAGAATGGTGGGTGGACACTGGTGCTACTTGCCATATCTGTGCCGACAAAAAGATGTTTACATCTTATTCTACAGTGGGCAACGGTGAACAACTTTTTATGGACAACTCCTCAACTTCCAAAGTTGAAGGACAAGGAAAGATTGTACTAAATATGACATCAGGAAAGGAACTCACTCTCAACAATGTGCTGCATGTACCGAACATTCGCAAGAATTTAGTTTCCGGATCTTTGTTGAGTAAGAATGGGTTTGGGCTAGTTTTTGAAAGTGACAAGTTTGTACTTACCAAAAACGGGATGTATGTAGGAAAATGTTACATGTCTTATGGCCTTTTCAAAATGAATGTAATGACTGTTGTACCCTCAGTTATTAATAAAAATATATCTTCTTCTTACTTGCTTGAGTCTTCAAATTTATGGCATGGTAGATTAGGACATGTTAATTATGGATCTTTGCGTAGATTAATTAATATGAAATGTTTACTTAAATTTGACATTGATTCAAATCATAAATGTGAAATTTGCGTTGAGGCAAAATTATCTAAAACTCCTTTTCATTCAATTGAAAAAAGTACGGAACCACTTAAATTAATTAATAGTGACATTTGTGATTTTAAATCAATTCAAACTAGAGGTGGGAAAAAGTATTTTATCACTTCTATAAATGACTATACTAGATATAGTTATGTTTATTTAATTCAAACCAAGGATGAAGTTTTGGAAACTTTTATTCAATATAAGAATGAAGTTGAAAATCAATTTTGTAAGAAAATCAAAAAACTAAGAAGTGATAGAGGTGGTGAATATGAATTACCTTTTAGTAAGTTTTGTAAAGAATATGGAATAATTCATCAAACCACCGCTCCTTACTCACCTCGGCAAAATGGAATTGTTGAAAGGAAAAATAGGACTTTAAAAGAAATGATGAATGTCATGTTAATAAGTTCTGGATTACCTCAGAACTTGTGGGGGGAAGCAATACTTTCTGCAAATTATATTTTAAATAAAGTACAACGAAAGAAAGTGAATCAAACACCTTATGAAATATGGCATGGGAGAGTACCATCCTACAAATAATTAAAAGTGCGGGGGTGTTTGGCTAAAGTGGCTATTCCTAGTCCTAAAAAGACTAAGATAGGTCCTAAGACCATTGGTTGCATTTTCATTGGTTATGCCAAGAATAGTAGTGCATATCGGTTTTTGATTTACAAATCAGAACATACCGAAATGCATGTAAATACTATTATTGAGTCTCGGAATGCATCATTCTTTGAACATGTATTTCCAAATAAGACTGGACAAGAGACTAGTACTCATAAAAGATCTTTTGATGCTATTACTAGTAATGATCAAGAACATGATCAAGAGCAAGAGTTAAATCAAAATGAAGAAGAGGAACCTAGACGTAGTAAACGTGCTAGAACCTCAAAATCTTTTGGTCCAAATTTCCTAATGTTTTTGTTAGAAAATGAGCCTTTAACTTTTAAAGAGGCTATGTCCAGTCCTGAAGCTCCTTTATGGAAAGAAGCTGTCAACAGTGAAGTTGAATTCATCTTGCAAAATCACACTTGGGAATTAGTGGACTTGCCACCAGGTTGTAAAGCTCTTGGGTACAAGTGGATTTTCAAAAGGAAAATGAAAGCGGATGGATCAATTGACAAATACAAGGCAAGACTTGTGGTCAAAGGTTTTACACAAAAAGAAGGTCTTGATTACTTTGACAAATACTCACTAGTTACTAGAATAACATCCATTAGAATGCTAATTGCCATTGCATCTCTATACAATCTAGAAATTCATCAAATGGATGTGAAAACCGCTTTCTTAAATGGTGAGTTAAATGAAGAAATTTATATGAAACAATCAGAAGGTTTTTCTGTTCCAGGAAAAGAAAAGAAAGTGTGTAAATTGGTTAAATCATTATATGGTTTAAAACAAGCGCCAAAGCAATGGCATGAGAAATTTGACAAGGCAATAATGTCAAATAGATTCAAAATTAATGAGTGTGACAAATGTGTTTATATTAAAAATACAGACAAAGGTTATGTCATTGTATGTCTTTATGTAGATAATATGCTCATCATAGGTAGTAATAATGATTTGATTAAAACTACTAAGAAAATGTTGAATAAACATTTTGACATGAAGGACATGGGTATTGCTGATGTAATTCTTGGTATGAAAATTACCAAAACATCAGAAGGTTATGCTTTGTCATAATCTCATTGCATTGAGAAAATACTTGACAAATTCAGCAAAGATGATGATCATCTTGCTAGAACACCTGTAGATGTTAATTTGTTTCTATCTAAAAATGTACAGGAAAGTATTTCTCAATTAGAGTATACCCAAATTATTGGAAGCTTAATGTACTTGATGAACTACACTCGCCCAGATAGAGCTTATGCAGTAAGTAAATTAAGTAGATATACGAATAATCAGGGAGTTGTAACGACCCCATTACGTATAATGATTAGTGCTTGATTAATTAAGAGGATTTGAAATTTAATTGCCGAGATTTACGAAAATTATGGAGATTGACTCATACATGATTCTATTGAGGATTTATTTTGGGATTAGAAATAGAATGCCCAAATGGCTCAAGAGAGTATAATTAGTGAATTAAGCTATTTTAATTTTGAATATCGGACCGTGTGGAAGTTTAATTACACAACAACATTTTCTTAGTTTAGTGACATTTGAAAGTGCCACAAAACTATTGGTTTAATGACATTTTTTAGTCTTGTGGCATTTTGAGCAAGTGCCATTTGTATCTGTGCCACGGTAGATACTTGCAAGTGCCACTACAACATCATGGCTAAAAACTTTCAATGACATTTTGATGTCATGGTAGATATTATTTGTGGCACTATCAAGCGCCATTAAAAAAAGAGTTAGTGACACTTATAAGTGTCATTACACCATCAAGACTAAAACCTTTCAGTGACACTTTAATGTCATGGTAGGCACTATTCGTGATGCTATCAAGTGCCATTCGTGACGATAATTCGTTGTAGAACAATTTGATCGCTCTTGCGGAAACTCGAACCGCCAACCTCCCGCACCATAAACCTTATACACCACACTCTTCCCACTACACCTCTATAGCACCACATGATTATATATGCAACATATATTATTTATATAGTACATACATCCATATTAATATAAAAGTATATGTATAAACATAATTATTTTATTGAATATAATTTATGTAAAATAAACTATTTAGTAGCAAAATAAAAAAAGACCACTTTTGGCGACTAAAAATATTTTTTAGTCGCCAATTCTATACTTTTGGCTACTAATTGTTTTTCAGTTGCTAAAAAACTTAACTTTTGCCGACCAAAATCGGATTTGGTCGTCGAAAATGCACTTTCAGCTACCAAAATTTTGGTCGCCAAAAAATTTAATTCCCGCCTTAGGATTTTAGTTCTCCCGCGCTAAAAATGACCGCTTTTGGCGACTAAACTTATTTTTTAGTCGCCAATTTTACTTTTGGCTACTAAATTTTTTTTTGTCGGTAAAACCCATATAATCAGCCACCAAGCTTATTTTTAGTCGCCAATTGTAGGCTTTTGGCTACTAAATTTTTTTAGTCGCCAAAAAACTTTACTTTGGGCTACTAAAAATTTTTTAGTCACTAAAACCCATATAATTAGCGACCAAACTTAGTTTTAGTCGCCAATTGTAGACTTTTGGCTACTAAAATTGTTTAGTCGCCAAAAAGCTTTACTTTTGGCTATTAATGTTGTTTAGCTTTCAGCGACCAAACTTTTTTTGGTCAGGAAATTTAGTAGCCGAATGTGCTTTTTCCTGTAGTGTATATTGAGTTTAATTTATTTATTTTTAATCATTTACTGCATTTTAAAAATTTAGAAAATATATTGGCATTTTTTATTTTTTTAAAAATGCCATTATAATAGTTTGGAAAGTTTTTGGCTTAGTGGCATTTATCAAAATACTATAAAATATTTGTTTATGACACTTTTCACCTAAGTGTCATAAAAAGTAATTTGCACCTACCTAGTGTCCTGACATTTTTTAAAAAATGTCATTGCTACTAAAGTTTAGTGGTAGCTGTTAGTAAATGTCACGAACATAATTTTGTGTCATTATTTTATAAAATGTCATAAAATTGATGTGACATTTCTTATTGAAATGTCACTAGAGCCTTATATGTTTGTGGTTCTGTAGCATTTTTCTAAAACATTTAATACCGATTTTATTTTTGTGGCATTTTCTAAAAACATGCCACTAGTGTAGTGTCACTAAAGTGTAAATTTGTTGTAGTGACATTTTTGTTGTAGTGAAGTGACACTTTTTTTAATTGAAATGCCACTAGAGCCTTGTATGTTTGTGGCCCTATAACATTTTTCTAAAAAATGCCACCAAATATTCTTTTTATGACATTTTTTAAGAACATGCCACTATTATGATGTCACTAAAATGTGTTTTTGTTGTAGTGTTGGCTATTCGATTCAGATTTATAAATTGAGATTCAATAAAATTGGGTCCGAATTGGGGTTAATTAAGTTAATTAGATTATGAGGATTGAGAATTGTGATTATTGCGAATTAAAGTTATTTATAGAACGTCCAATTTGAATATGTAATTTACTGTTGGAAATTTGAGTCTGATCAGGAATTGAAGGCCTAATGATTTGGGAAATCAAAATTGATAATGATAATAAATTTAATTTAATATTTGGAGCCTTTAGGGAGTCTGACTAAAAATCCTATTCGGATTGATAAATTTAAATAAAATTAATTGGGCCTTAATGGAAGTCAAATTAGACTAATTAAATTATGGGAATTGTGATTTGTTATGATTAATTATTTGCGTGTTAAATAAGATTTATAAAGACTACGTGTTATTTAATTAATCTAATCTTAACCATAAATCAAGTTAAGAAGGATCTAGAATTGTGAGTGTGTGTGGGTGTGTAGAGAAACCAGTGTAGGTGTGCAGAGAAACCAGATATGTGTATATTGTTGTTGCGCTGGCAGCATTGGATCTGTGCTCGTGTGTAGTGTGGTGCCTCAAAAGAAGTTGTGTGTGTGTAATACATGTGCTGGGAAGTTAGACTCAAACATATAGAAAAGAGAAAAGAGAGAACCAAAGAAAGAGAGAGAGCTTCATTGTTTTTGCATGCAATGTAATTAATCTGCTGGTGCAAAACCGTGAGAAAGAGAGAGACAACCGTGGATGAGAAAGAGAGAACCGTGAATGAGGGAGAGTTCAACTCCTTAAATCTTTGCTGGAAATTTGAAGGAAAACCAAGGGAAAAGTGAAGAAAATGAAGGAGAAACTCAAGTTTGGCTTGGATTTGTCAAAATTATGCAAGATTAAATGTCTATGAAGGCTCTAGGTAAGGATTTGTCTCTTAAAACTTGAAGATCCTATGGTATGGAGCTGGATTTATGGGCCATTACATGTATTTTGCTTGAGCATGTTAAGAAGAAGGTGATTCCTTACATACATACAAGAATATGTTGGATTTTGAAATTATATGTTACATGCATTCTAGGATTGAGTTATGTTGAAGTTCAATCTTATAATTTGAAAGCTATGGACAGGAATTTAGACTAGATTGATACATACATCATGAATTTTGAAGGAATTAAAAATAAAGCTTTGTAGATATTATGAATTGTTAAGATTTGGGTTTGCATGTAAAAATCAAGTTTATGGAAAATAAATTAGAAGGTAATTATTAAGAAATTGATGTTGAGATTAAATATTTGAGTTTGATTTTCTTCATCCTTCACATATTTGAAGTTTTCCATTACATGCATGGTAAGTTTTCAAGATTTGAGAATTTAATTCATACTTTAAAGTTTATGAGTTTGAGATTAAATTATGATATAAATTACGAAGTCAAATTATAAATTGAGCTTGATGATGTAAAATTGGTTGGATTTGGTAAGTGTCTTATACATACATTTTGGATTTTGAGGAACTTAAGGTAAACAATTTCATGTTTTGAAGAGAAGAAGGAAGAAATTTTATAAGAAAAATCAAATTTATGGAAAATTAAACATTGAGTTAATTTTGAATGTAGAAAAAATTAATTAGTTTTAATCTTAATGTCATACATGCAAATATTTTCCTAAGGGTCATATAACTTCAATTTCATGTACATTAAAAGGAATTAGTAAAATGGTGTAGAAATTGAAGTAGATTCAAAATTTTAGAAGTTAATTTGAAAATAACCCTTTTGAGTTTGAATTTATTTGTCTTGTAAGAGTTCAATCACACATGCATCATGCAATTTTAAGAATTGGAAAGCCTAATTTGTATCTTAGAATTGTGGGTTGATATTAATAAGATGAATTAAAATTAGATTTGGGCAATTGGAACATGATTTTGGTTGAATGTTTTCTAATTGGAAGTGTTTACTAAATCATACAATGGTTTTCTATTTTTGTGTACTAAAAATACATGTTTTGAGGTTTTGAATATCAAATATGAACTTCAATTACAATTTTGAAAATTTCAGAATTTGTGTTGTCCGCTCGAGCGAGGAAAGTCTCGCTCGAGCGTGAAAATCGAGCTCTCAGTAGTTTTTCAAATTTTACAGTCCGCTCAAGCGACCAAAGTGGCGCTCGAGCGAAGGCCCATTTTCAGCATATTTTGAAAAATTGCATTTAGTTCACATTTATATTCTCATCTTTTTCCAAGGCATTCTAGACATGATTTATGACTCAATATAGATTAATAAGCTACCAATCAACATAGATTAGTTAGTTGAAGGATGAATCATTGATCTAGTGGTAGTTGTTTAAGAAGCCAAGTAAAAGATTAGTCTATTGGGAAAAGAAGGGCTTAGTAATGAAAGAATATGTGAAATAAGAACCCGGTTTATTTGAATGAGAAAGATTAAGCGTAGTAGAACTTCGGACTATTTAGACGGAAAAAGACTAGGAAAGTCAAGTTTGATCAATGGAGTAATATTGTATCTCAATGTGTATATGTTATGTGCTTGTGTAGGTCACGCGCCATTGTCTGCCTAATTTATCTGATATATCTAGTCTGTCTGATTCGCTTCTGCAGCCATCTATGAGTAATAACTCTGTAAAGTTATGTTTTAACTTAAGTGTTTTCCGACTGGTATGATATGATCTGTTTTTCTGAAATGCTATCTTACGAATTATGAATAATGCCCAATTTTCTGAAATGTATTTGTGGCACCTTTAGTTCACATGGCCCTCGCCCGGGGGTAACAATACCATGGCCAATCTGCACGTGGCCCTTGCTTGGGGGTAACAATACCATGGCTACTTGCGCGCAAGATATGGACCTTTATGGTCGTTGGTACCAACTATGTATGTGGGTCTCTGGACCAATCTGATTTGATAGCTAATGGGTGTACCACGTATGATCTTATGCAAAATCTGAATATGAACGTGAGTATGTATCTAAATCTATGTCTGTTTTGAAGTTTAAATATGTTCTGATTTAAATATTGGATCCTAACTTGTGCTGGGCATCATTCATAAAAACCTTTTACTTTGTTATTATTCACTGGGCTTTAGCTCACTGTATTATTTATGTATGCAGGTGATCAGGCGTGTGACCAGGCTTAGAGGCTTCTGTCTAGAACCAGTTTTGTCAGCCAACCTATGTGCTTGTCGTGGAGGTTCCGGATATGTCAAGTGATTATTGCTATGTGATCTAAAGTTTAAGTTTTATTTTCGTATTTAGTTGAACAAGTCTTGTGTATTTTGTAAATAGGGTTAAGTTCCTTTTTGTCTAATCTGTGTTTATATGACGACTTAAAGTTAATGTGTATATGTGTACGTAAAAAGTTTAAAATTTTTCTGTCTCATATAAGTCTGCACAGCTCAATGGACATTGTATATTGTTATTTGCTTCCACTAGCCCCTAATATTATTGTTAGGTTTTATTTTTGGCAATCCCGTTTGACAAAACTCCTTTCAGTTATATTTATTTTCGCACTTTTATTTCAGTGAGGCTATGAATGTTTAGATACGAATCCAACCCGAATTGCGCCTTTCAGAGAAGTTTGTGATGCTAATACAATTGGCACTTCGCTGATTATGATGGGAATCGAGCTGCCCGGTCAGCTCGCAGGGGTCCAGGGGGCAGTGCCCCTGAAGCAAAATACAAAAATGCATTCCAAGTTGCATGTCCGCTTGAGCGGACTTTACCCTGCTCGAGCGGAGAATTCCTGGTTCCAGCAGTTTTGGTCGCCTGTAAAAGTACTAAGATGTGTAATTTCGCGCTCGAGCGGGTTCTCTAGCCCTCGAGCGGACCTCTGTTATATCACGCGCATATTTTGCTAAAGCCACTCGAGCGGGCTGTTGGGCGCTCGAGCGAAGATCGCGGGACAGATTCTATAAATTCGCGTGTTGGGTTAGATTTTAGGATTACTACTCTAGATCTTCTTTTTGGGTTCTAGGGTTTATATCTGGGGATACTTTGTGAGTTTTCTTTGATGTTTTGATTGAGTATTCAACTCATATTTTAAAGAGTATACATCAAAGGTTTTGTTTGTTCTACAAAAGAGAGAGTTGTTCTTCGGTAGATTCTGAAGAATTCGAGCCTGAAGCTTTGGTGGATTCCGGGGTGGCTTATCGTAAAGACAATTCCGAGGTGAAGACGGGTTGGAAGAGGCACATAGAGGTTGGTTCAATTAGGCGTGGATTCACTAGGTAATTGAGAGTATACCTGTGTAATTCCTTTAAATCTTCTTAGTGGATTGTTTTGTGGCTGTTGCCCATGGTTTTTTAATCACAGTTGGAGGTGTCCAATTGTGATTTTTTCCACGTTAAAATCGTTGTGTTGATTTGTCTTGATTGTTTGATTGGGATTGTTATATACTGTTTAAAATTGTTACATAATCACAAATCAATATCTAGGGGATTTCTAGATTTTTCAATTATGTTAATCTGTCTTAGAGGCCTTCGGTAATCCTAGGATTACTAGCCGGTTACGATGTTAAACCCATAGGGGCGGGTTTGGGTCGTGACAGGAGTAGAACACTGAAAAGCAATTATAAGGATTCTAAGGTATCTCCGATTTACTCGTAATATTGGGCTGAATTATACTAGATATCCAGCAGTACTTGAAGGATACTGTGATGCAAATTGAATATCGGATACTAGAGACTCAAAGTCCACCAGTGGGTATGTCTTTACTCTTGGTGGGGCGGCTGTATCTTAGAAATCTTCCAAACAGACTTGTATTGCTAGGTCTACTATGGAATCAGAATTCATAACTTTAGACAAAGCTGGGGAAGAGGCAGAATGGTTTCGCCACTTCCTTGAAGATATTCTAATATAACCTAAACCAGTGTCTGCTATATGCATACATTGTGATAGTCAATCAGCAATTGGTAGAGCACAAAGTCATATGTATAACGGTAAGTCACGACACATTCGTCGTCGACATGACACAGTGCGACAACTATTCTCCAATGGAATTATTTCCATTGAATATGTGAAGTCTAAAGACAACATAGCGGATCCACTAACCAAAGGGTTAACAAGAGAGTTAGTTGAGAATTCATCGAGGGGAATGAGACTTAAGCCTATTAAATAAGAGTTACCACAACGGCAGCTCAACCTAGTTGACTGGAGATCCCAAAATCTAGGTTCAAAGGAACAACCGAGTTGTGAATGACTCAGAAGGATCACTGGGGAGTCTAACTCCTACCCATTTCTTTGATGAAATAGTGATGTTTGCAACGGTTTAGGTTAGGTAATACTTTTAATGATTCTTATATCAAGGTATACTTAGTGGAGTATGGCTGGATACTCTTCATAAGAATCACCTATATGAGTGTGAATTAGGCCGGTTCTATGAGATTTGTGAAGGGCTACAATTCTCTAGAGCACTCATGAAAGACCAGGTTGTTCAGGGCCAAAATGAACACAATAATGAGAACTAAACTGTGTCTGGGGATATACTGTGTGAGTTCTATTGTCTTGGTTTACACAAACGGCTGAACAGTTCAAAACTTCATGTTCACTGGTTAGCTAGTAAATCTGATAATGTCTCACAAGGGAAGGTTCAAAGCCAAAAACTACCTATCCTTTGCAGAATATTTCCAATTTATGTACTCTCTGTATTGAGATCATGTTGTTGCATTTTCTCTCCGTCAAATTCCATTCATGTGGGGGATTGTTGGAAAAAATGGTTTATATAGGCTTATTTTGGGCCAACTTTAAGCCCAAAATTGAGTGAGCCCCGAACGTCTTTTGGGGCGGGTCCGAAGAGGTGAAATGTTCCTTGCCGCGTGGTAAGTCACACAGTGAAGACGGTTCGTCAAAACCATTTATGAGTGAATGGAAACATGACGTTGTTTTCGAGTTCGTGGAATGGACATTTAAAGAATGATGTGGTTTTCCTGGGAAAGGGTTGTCCCACATTGAAACTTTAAGAGAGTTTTGTTAAGTTTATAAGCTCTAGCCTACAACACTTGGGTTGGGCCCCAAGGGGCATCCCAAGTTTGTAGGAAGGAGGAATTATGGACAAAGTGAGTCTTAGCCAAAACCACCACACACACGCGCTGCCCTCGTCTGTCCGGTTGTGGGTCGGGTCAGTTCTTGTATTAATTTTTTGGACAAAATTCATTTGAATTTTTTCAAAAAAAAATATTGCAACACCTGTTCGGGGCTGTGTTTGCTACCTATAAATACCAACTTTCCAGCAATGTTTTTAGATCCAAAAATCAATCTGCAAATTGTCTCTTTGCTGTCCAGTATTTATTTTGTGCATTATTCTTCATTTTAGTTTTAGAATAAAATTTAGAGAGTAAGAACACAAGATTCTAGTTCGTCGAACAAATTTGTTTGAAGTGCTTCTACAAATTTGTGAAGATCATTGTATCCTGGGAGATAGACGCCACTCAACCGTAAACACCGTAGCGGGGCGAATCTGTCTTAAGGACAGAGTGTCACACACTCGATTTGGTCTTTGAATTTAATTTTTATTTGGTTCAACAAAATAAATTTTGTAAGTCTTTATTTATTTATTTTGTTTGATTTAGCTTCCATTTATTTTATTTACACATAAGGTTGTTCCAACACTAAGTACCCATGGAGCCTCTGAACCCGGCCCTCTTAACGAAAAGCTCGTAACTTGAAGAGCCGGCTTGACACCTAGTAACACTACAAGAAAAAGCAGAATTGGCGACTAAAAATAGAATTTTCGTCGCTGAAAGTAGCAGAATTGGCGACTAAAATGGCTAAAACAGTTTTGTAGCCAAATGTGTAGTTATTGGCAACTAAAAATCAGTTTAGTCGCCGATTATATGGGTTTTAGCGACTAAAAAAATTTTAGTAGCCAAAAGTGAAGGTTTTTGGCGACTAAAAAAATTTAGTAGCCAAAAGTATAGGTTTTGACGACTAAAAAATAGTTTGGTCGCCGATTATACGTGTTTTACCGACAAAAATAAATTTTGTAGCCAAAAGTGAAGCTTTTTGGCTACTAAAAAAAATTTAGTAGCTAAAAGTGTACAATTGGCAACTAAAATTCAGTTTAGTGGCCAAAAGTGGAGGTTTTAGCGACTAAAAATAAGTTTAGTTGCCAAAAGTGGTTATTTTTAGGCGGGAATTAATTTTTTTAGCGACTAAAAAATAATTAGTAGCCAAAACTATAGAATTGGCGACTAAAAAACAAATTTAGTCACCAAAAGTGCTCTCATTTTTTTTTTAGTAAATAATTTATTTTTTACATAAATTATATTGAGTAAAAATAATTATGCTTATATATATAGTTTTATATTAATACGGGTCAATATAGTATATAAATAATATATGTTGCATATATATTCATGTGGTGTTACAGTGACATAGTGGAGAGAGTGTGTTGCTAAAGGTTTAGAATGTGGAAGGTTGATGGTTTGAATTTTAGAAAAAGCAAGAAAGTAAGTATTTTTTTTTTTTCACGGAACAACCTTTGGCGACTAAAATTATTGGTTGCCAAAAGTGTTTCTTTTGGCGACAAAACGGTTTAGTCGGCGATTCATTGACTATTGGCGACTAAAAGATTAGTCGCTACATGTATAAATTTAAAAAGTGTAATTGACTATTGGCGACCAAAATTTTGGTCGCTAAAGACCTGTTTTTTGCCGACTAAAACTTTTTTAGTCGCCAATACCTCCGGCGACCATGTTTTCACGACAAAAACGGTGACTAAAAAATTTAGTCGGGAAAACTAAAAAGTCGACTTTTGGCAAGGTACTTTTTCTTGTAGTGTAATGTTATCTGGAATTTGATACTCACAGTTGGGTTTTCAAATCCAACTATGTAATCCTTCATTAATTCTCCATCTTTAAGGCTCACAACCACAAATGGAGTACCGGAAGAAAATATCTCGACAGAGTTTGAACTTACGATAGCTCCAGCAGCTCCTGATCTGTTCAATTCTTTCCACTGCAAAATCTGCGGATTCATTGATGTTTCGTTGTCAAAATCGCAAAAGATATACTTCCCTGCAACATCTTTAGGGTCTAGGGCACCAAACTGACAAATTTCTTTGCTTTTATTTCCATGTCCGAAGTATATAGGGACTTTGGAGACTAATAGGTTTTCAAGGTAAGTAGACCTTCCGGTAACTGATAAGACCGATTGCCAAATGTGACATGAGCCAAAAAATCTCGATCAATAGTTCCTGCACTGACATTGGTGATCCAAGGAGCTTCATTAAACAGCTGATCATGGCCACTATTTCCAGCTCAACACGACACGAAAATCCCTTTTTCCATTGCTGCAAAAGCACCGATTGCAATTGGGTTTTTGTAGAATGGAGCCTCAGGGAAGCCTAATGACAAAGACATCAGATCCACGCCATCAGCTATGGCCTGGTCCATACCAGCCAGTATGTCGCTCGAGGTTGTAAGGACGGGTTCATTGAAGAAGAACACTTTATACATCGCCAATCAAGCTCGGTGCCATGCCAATGGCTTTTCCCTTGGCATAACCGAAGTAACTAGCACACGGCACTGGGCTGCCAGCAGCAGTGGATGATGTGTGAGTCCCGTGACCGAAAAAATCCCTTGGAGAGTCGTAGTCTTCAGTTGCTGATATGTTGAATCCAGCTTGCTTCATTGCTTTACTAAAAGACCGTGCACCGATAAGTTTCCTGTTGCAATGAGAAGAATTAAACTCAGTTCCAGTTTCACAGGCACCGCGCCAACGTGCTGGCACCGGAGGCATGTCATCGTCGTTGAAACTCTCACTTTCAGACCATATCCCGGAGTCGATGATACCAATTATCATGTCATCCCCAAACCCCGCCACGGGCCATAGTCCGACATCTTCTTGCAAGCCAAGAAACTTTGGGGAATGGGTTGTGTGGAGATGGCCAAATGTCTCTGCGTACGTTGCAAAATGGCCTGGCATTTTCTGCAGCTGTTCGGGCTGGGATTGTGACAGAACTGCACTGAACCCGTCTATCACGTGATTATAAGTGTAGAGATGCGTCGGGGGAACATTGTCTGTGGAAGAGAGGGATGACAGTATCGATGTGTACCAGCTGTGGGGTGTGGAGAAGGGAGCTAGCATAGCTGACCTGTCCATGTGGATGATGTAGCTTTGATGGTCTTCGGACAAGGAGGATGATATGGAAGATATGATAAGAAAAATGAAAGAATAGAAGAGGTAGGAAGGCTTTCCATGTTCCATTGTTATGTACACTAATGCTTGATTAACTATGAGATGAAAGATCAAATGATCTCATATATAGGCAGAGCCGGCCCTTGGACAAGGCTGGTGAGTCCGTGACCTCAGGCCCCAAATTATGTTTAAAAAATAGGCACCGAATAATTTTGATCTTAAGTTGCGTTTGATTAATAATTTTGGTCTTAAGTTATGTTTAATTTATTGAATTGAAATTGAATGAAATAATCACTTTATTATAATATTCATTCTCACGTTTGATTTATTAAAAATAAAAACAAAAAGGATAAATTACAAATACACCCCTGAGTTTTAATTAAAATACGAATCGCAATTGTGATTTTAAAAATTACATTCTATCCCCTGAGATTTTTAATTTCATGACAAATCGCCCATTTTATTAATAAATTATCAAATCAATTAACAGTTTTTAATAATGTTAGAAATATATTTTAATTAATAATTTAGCTAATTTTATTATTATATAAGAGAGTAATCACGAATTTTATTTTTTTAGTTAATTCTCTTGAATAAATTTTTTTGATAAGAGAGTATTTATAATTTTTTAAATCACAGAAGGCAATATGTATTTTAAGCAAATGTATTTATAATTTACCTAAATAAAAATAACAAATGAAATTATCATTTACCACTATGGGAAAATAATACCATTCTACAAAGATCAATTATTCTTCTTGTGCCTCCAAAATGTCAGGCCGGCCCTGCATTGTAGGGACGTGAGCTAGAGATGATTGATAAAGTCAAGGGCATACATATACGGCTAGTAATGTCTGTTCCCTGTTTCAATACTCTGACATTTAGTCCATGTCCTCAATATTAGAATCAAAATAATAATATTCCCATCACAGATTTGTTGTTGTTGTTGATTTGAAGACAGGGATAGAACCACCTTCATATTCTAATATTCTGGTATTAGTAAGATTTTAATGTTAAAAATATTTTTCAGATTTCAAAAATGAAAGATATTTTTGGTCCAAATATGTTTGTTTCTAAAATCACTTTCTATTTACTTTCAATTTTTGTCGTACCAAATAAAATAAATATTTCAAACTGCAGTATATATGATTGGTTTCAGTTTTTCAACTAACAAAATTAAAAAGTTCGGATTTGATGCTAAACAATATTATTCATACATATTCCTTCATTGTGCCAAACAATATCTGAATGGATTTGCTTTCATAAAAACAAAATCTGCAAATAAGTTTTAAGTGGCGATATGCTTAAATGGGAGGACAACAATTTTCGAATAAGATTTTCGAAGCAAAAATGCAAATATCCAAGTTCTAAGCATCATTATTGCTACTGAAGCTACAAATGCTAACGCAACTATTCCACTAAACCTCGCCAATGAGGTTATTGAATCCAATCCAAAGTTAAATCGAGAGGCAAAAATATATTGTAAGTGCAAGAAACTTTACATCCCAATTGTGAACAATCTATTTCCAAAAGCTACTCAGGCCATAGATAGAAATGATCGTAAAGTCGTTGCAAATGCGATCAATAAAGCTCGTGTTGGGGGTTTCAAAATGTTCAAAGCTTTTGGATCACATTCTGGAAAATGTATCACTAGAGATTAAGATGAGCATAAAGAAGACAGCAAATGTTCATGTCGTAGAATGCTCTAGTATAATTAGAGTAGTTGTAAAACAATGGTTGGCTTCATAACTAAAAACCAACTTTTATATGAGCTCTTAATTATAATTGAAATAATAATAAAGGAATTAACTTTCAAGTGTAGCATTTTAAATGGATTAAAGGTTTTTTTTTTTTATTCGAGTTCGAGATTGGTTGCTCGAAAAATGAAAAGCTAAGCACGACACAAATGGAATTTTTGTAACACTCCAAACCCAACTCCTTTGGGCACGGTGCGCTAGCTAAAATCCAATCTAACATTTCCCAAATAGCAATCTTTCAAATCCACAATAATAAATAAAATGGTATCCAATTTACAATTGCTTCTGATCTTAAATAATACACAACAGAAATCCTAAAATTTCTATCATGGATAAATCTTCATACAATCTGATCTTGTACTGGATCAATATGTATACATTCTGATAAATATGTATGTGCATATTTATGAATGTATATATGTATGCATGCTTGTTTGAAGTTGTAGAGATGGTAGAGATACAAAACAATGGCAAAAAACTGATTGGTGGTTTGTTTTCAGCAATGAAAATGAATAAGACTTACTTGGAAAGAAACAACCTATGAGGGACAAAATCTACTCTCTAAATGGAGTTATATATCAGAACAAAATCTAGTCAGCATGAAAAGTAATCTCTAAAAAATGGAATCATCTCATTTTAGATTCTATGATAAAGCAAGATATAGTCACTCCAAATTTATGTATTGATTACCTTAATTTTCTCCTCGTTTTGTAGGTAAGTAGTTGAAGAATAGGGTGGGACAACAGTACAAATCTAGTCCTCGGTGCCAAGACATACAGTGAGTTACAGAGTTGCGTTATCCTATGAGCATAATCGTTAGTACTAATAAAATCAATTGAAATATGACAAACAACATAGTTTTACAAAATTGCAATTCATTCCAGCCTCAAAGAGTTCAATACTCAGACAATTTTCTTTTAGCATCTTTAACAATACAAGCCATGATACATATTTTATACCTCTTCCCCTCACAAAATTTTAGCACAATGTAAATAGAAAACAAATAACATCCCTACTCTCGCAGTTTTTCTTCTCTCCCCTCTTTTTCCAATTAACATGTCTTGTAATAATCATGACAAATGCATTAAACTGCTCGATTGAAGGAAAGTTTCAATTACTCAATGAGGTAGAGAGCCATGCATACCTGAATCAAATATGATCCTGTGCTTTACAATTCAACCACAGCTTCGTCAAAGTGCTCCACCCAAAAAAGTCCAAAATCCATTATCAGTGGCTAAAACAGATGATTGGTTGTCCTCAAATGGAGGGTATAGCCGAAGGAGATTGCGGAGAACCAGTTTCAAGTAGAAAGCTTCTACTACAATACGACCTAGATGTACTTGAAGAAGAAGCGAGACATCTCCACTGTGAAAAAACACCTCGGCTCTATGCATTTTCCCTTTACTCCTTCTCCCTCTCCCATCAGTTCCTTCATACTCTTCATCTTCCACAGCTTCAACAAACCCACTATGCATCGGATCTGAACACTCGTACAGAAGCCGAAGAACTTGCTTAATTGACGGTCTAGCCCGCCCTTCTCTCTGGGTACACCATCTCACAATTGTCGCTACTGTTTGAAGTTGATCAAAGTCGAACAAATCACCGATACTGGGGTCCACAAGCTCAGCAAGACTTGACTCTGAATTCAAAAATACTTGGGACCATTCCACCAAATTCTTGTTGTCTTGTATTGCTCTTCTGCCAGTAACCAGTTCTAATAGTAGCACACCATAACTATACACATCACTTTTTTCGGTGAGCTCTTGAGTGGTCACATACTCGGGATCCATGTAACCTGAAACTGAAAGTCATGCAGTGTTCGACTCCCTTCAGGGCAAGTACAGAGAATTTTTGTGTTTTCTGAAAACAATTTTGTTTTTTACCTGGAGTGCCCCTGATGTCAGTGTTCACTGGTTCAAAGAAAACTGATCCATCTTTTGAAGCATGCAAAAGGCCAAAATCAGCAACCTGTAAAACAAATCATGGGCGGGAAAAAAAATATTCCAAAACCATTCATGTGGATGTGCTAAGATGTCCAGTAAATATCAGATGGGCTATTCCAAGATGATAAAATAATAATTAACTCAGTTAATGTTGTTTAGTTATACCAGAGAAATTTGAAGACTACCCGAATTTTAAATTTCAAAACTCGTTAAAGCCTTAAAGGGCATCTAACTTGGTATGTTACCTTCGCAATGAAATTCTCATCTAATAAAATATTGCTGGACTTAATGTCTCTATGGCACAGTGGAGGATCACAATAGAAATGGAGGTACTCCTGCATGTGGAGATGTCAAATTAGAACAAAGTGAATGTCACAAGATGAGAATTAGACTGCAAATGAATGTAGTAGATTTTGAAACTGTAGTATATTGACTCATAGGTAAGCATTATTCTGCAAATTACCAAGGCATTTGCCACATCAATGGCAATTTGAATTGTAGTCTGCCAACTCAGAGGAGTTCTACCTGGAGCTGCACATAAATACAGAGACATTTAAGACTTACTAAAAGAAGCCAACTCCAAAGATTTAATTTCCATTGCATCTGAACGCGTCAATTCATCATGCAGAATAGATAGTCATGACCGAAGTTTGATATGGAATCAATATGTTTTATGTGTCATATTTTGTCAAATAAATACATGGATTATGCAATAGAATTGCAAGGTTCTGTTTGAAGAAAATAAAAAATAAAAAAACTTATATTCCATTTTAAAAGATCAAGCACCAACAAAAAAGTGAACTGAAGAAATTGACAAGCATACTGTGAAGATGGTCTTTCAAGCTTCCATTAGCCATATACTCATACATGAGAAACCTGCCATAAACAAAAGAGAGTTTTCATTTTTGTCAAAAAGAAGTCAAATATATGTGTGCACACATCTGTATATATAAAGGTGGATGGACTACCTTTCACGTCTTTCAATGCAAAAGCCTCTAAGAGAAACAAGATGACGATGATGCAGCCTAGCAAGAAGCTCTATTTCTCTACAGAATTCATCCTCAGCTTGCTCTGAAACTTTGTCCATCCGCTTCACCGCTACTACGGTACCATCACTAAACTGAGCTTTGTAAACAGTTCCAAATCCCCCTTGTCCAATTATTGTGTTGAAGTGATCTGTTGCCTTCTTTGTCTCCTTGTAACTGAATTTTCGAAACATAGACGATGGGCCTGCATTTGGTTCAAATTCCCAAATCCCCCCCCCCCCCCCCTCCCCCCCAAATTAAAATTTTAAAAAAAAATGAAAGAGAAGGAAAATCAAAATGGCAGAGACAAGGATAAGACCCAAAAAAAAAAAGGTTACAACTTTCATATGCTAAAGTCAAGACCACGTAACAAGAAAGAAACGAGAATTCTACCTTCCAGAAATTTTCTTGGAGGTTGAGTGTAGCCTTTTGAAGAGGACTTATCAATGGTCTCAGAATCCTCTAGCTCTCTTCTTTTCCTACGAATCAAAAATATCAAGACTACCAGCGACACAACTGCAACTGCTGTAACTGCTATACCCAGACATGGAATTAATGTGAGATGAAAGAGATGGTGTGTTTCGTTAAGATGCGGACTCAAGGAGAGCTGGCCTGGGCTAGCAGCAACCAATGGACTCGGAGAAGCCTCAGGTGAAAGCAAAGATGGGGATGGCTCCGAAGCTAGCATGAAAAATGCAATTAAACTATAATCAAATGGCTTAACATATAGATATGAGCATAATGGATAACATCTACAAACATTTAAGATAACCATCATATGTGATGTGAACAGATAATGGGTAAAATCCAGTGTTAAGAGAAAACATCAGAAATAAACTAAATAAAACGTGGCCATCTTTTATGCATAGGCTCGTATTACTCAGCAGATTTTTTTCTCTTTTTTTTTTTTTTTTTTGTTTTTGGGAAACTATGTAGCTAACATTCCATAAATTACTAGTCAAGTTGAAAAAAATGAGGTGCACATTGAATGGTCAGAGCTTACAGAAGTTCTTTGTTTCTTGGCATTGTCTCATAAGCCAACACTAAAGACTTACAAGCAGTTTCTAAGGAAAAGGTGAGGTGAATTTGAGTAGTCAAATCTGATCTCGTCAATGCTGCCAGAAATACTTTTGTAAAACAATATTATTTGAGGAAAATATATACATCATAAGATCAATATGATACAAAGGGACTAGAACAAATCAGGGAGAGGCCTTCTGGAACTTTTTTCCGTTGAACCAACATCTCAAGGAGTGGAGTCACTAGTTTGTAATGAAGATTGACAAACCTTGCAATATTTACATCAAATTGGTTTGTGTTTGTGCCCTTGTCTAATATTTCATTTGATCAATTCTTTTGGGAGTATTGTTCAAACTTCTCATTTAATCTTGCACTTCAAAATTTTTTATTATTATTTTTTGTTAGATATGGTAATCAACTATTCTTTACTCCTCTTTCTTTTCTTTCTTTTTCTACTGTGAAAGAGTTAGTCATTTAAATTAAAACTATTTAAAAGCAAATGTAATGCAAATTGTGAGTATATGGTGACTCTTTGGTTACTAAAACAAAAGGAAACTTTACCACCATATAGTACACCCAAAAATTTAGCGTAGACTTTGGATTGGACCTCAAGATATCATTCATCACAGTACCTCCTCTTTTTGTTTTCTTTTTAATGCACATGCCAATAAAGACACTCAACTAAGCATGCCAACTGCACAGCTTAGAGGTGATTGCCTATGATTCCAAAAAAGATGTTAATGCAACATGAGACATATGAGTTGTAGATGATACAACCGATGGCATTAGTCAGTATAGTTTTGGACAGATTATCAAGTCAGAGAAACAAAAAGCCATGATTCAGCGAGTTAATATAGGAAAGCTAGGTAAGATAAGACTGAACCAACATAATATTCTCTCTGTAAAATCCAAATTTTTTATGTGTAGAATTATTTTTGGATAAAGTAGTAATTAAATTAATTTATATGGGTCATTTTAGTAACATCAAGGAATTAGTTATGAGGTGGTTTTTTTAAAATTTTTATTACTTAGATGGTTAAGTTTGTGATTTTGGGAGATTGGGTTATAGGCCCACTTGGGCTTTAGGTCTTGGAATCATAGAAGCAAACAAATAGAGGTAGTGATGTTGTTGTGGCTGCTGCGGCAGATCTAGCAATATAGAAAAAAAAAAAAAAAAAAAAAAAAAGGGAGAGAGAAGAAGAAGAAGTAAAGAAAAGAAAGAAGATTCATAGGTTGGTGACTTTGATCTAATCATCTCTTGGAAGTAAGATTTGTTTTTATGGTACTCCTAACTATTTCTTTAGACATAGTATCTTGTATGTTGATTGGGTGTATGTATTTTGGGGTTTTGGAATTTACTTGTAGACTATAGGATTAGATTAGTACATTATAAAGAAAAGAATGATAGATGCATCATGGTGATCAATAATAATTGTTTATGTGGTATAATATTTTATTAGGTTTGTGAGATTGAGGTGAATCTTGGTAATTTGAGATTAGCTTGGGAAATTTATTTTAGCTGTTTGAGGTAAGTAACCCTCTATCACTGTTGGTTTATTTTTAATCCTATCGAATCGTTTAAAATCATAAATATTTATTCGTAGCTTTCCTGTTCTCTTAAAATAAAATATGGGTCAAGTATAAAACAACATCGAATATTATTATGAAAATTATTTGAATATTCGGTGAAACTATTCTGAAAATTATACTAAACGTTTATTCTGAAAATATCGAATGTTTTATTTAAAATTTGTGTATTGTGTGAATTTTGAACATCACTCTAGTCTGACTATGATTTGGACCCTAGCCAATGGGGGTTATTTATTGGCACAGAAACTAGTTTCTTTTGGGGCTTTACCACCGGCCTATGTGTGGTTCTGGGCCTTGTCACGGGCTATGTGACCGTAGTCAATAAGACTTGGGTTTTGTGAATCAAATCATTGAACCATCTGAATATCGAACCATCGATTTGAACAATGAATTATCTTGTTGGCTTTTCATTTAAAATATATTGTACATTGTTTATTTTTAGCTATGAAACCATCTTACAAAATAATTGTTCATTTATTGAACTGTAGAAAAATTTATATTTATTGATTATCGATTTATTTATTTTTTTTTAATACTTGATCCAGCTGGCAGTGATGGTTGGTTATTTACTAGGCTGTCTAGCTTACCCTTATTTTATTTTTTTCAGATTCTGAAGAGTAGAGCTGCGCGGGATTTTTTTTACATATGGGAGTGCCGAGAGTAGGACTATGATTTAAGTACTTGGATTATTTGTTTTGTTAATAGATTTTATTAGTGGACTTGGTGGATAATTTCATATGATAAGAATAATCAATTTTTTTTTATGGATTTTAGTATTATGATAATTAAGGATTTGATTGGAGTATTTTACATTGTTAGTTATGTGTTGGACTCTTAGCCTTGCATGCTCACTTAAATGAGTGTGCGGCGTTGTCACGGAGATTGGGACGTGACAATTTAGTGGTATCAGAGCCAGGTTGTAATTTTTAAAGGCTGGTATAAAATAGTGGTGAGATTGGGTAGATATAGGATTGGGAACGCTTATAATTTGATATAATGTTATTTTTATTTACTTGTTATAGGGACTTGAGAATAGAATAAGATGAGATTTTATTATTGATGCATTTAGGTTGCAATGGAACATGAGGAGACACTAGACGGTTGTTAAGGAATGGTTGCGAGGGCTATTTAGCTTCTGTGAGAGATACCCGTGAGCCTGAATTGAAGTTAGAGGATATTCTAGTTGTGAAGGAATTTCCCGATGTTTTTCCTGAAGAGTTACCGGGGTTGCCACTAGATAGAGAGATTGAGTTTGCCATTGAATTGATACCTGGCACGGGTCCTATCTCCAAGGCTCCGTATCGGATGGCCCGAGCAGAGTTGAAAGAGTTGAAGGAACAGTTACAAGAGTTACTAGATAAGGGCTTTATTAGGCCTAGTGTTTCTCCTTGGGGTGCGCCCGTTTTATTTGTGAAAAAGAAGGATGGTAGTTTTCGCCTTTGCATTGACTATCGAGAGTTGAACAAGGTGACAATCCGAAATAAATATCCTTTGCCTAGGATAGATGACCTATTTGATCAGTTGCAAGGAGCACAAGTCTTTTCTAAGATTGACCTTCGTTCTGGCTATCACCAGTTGAAGGTTAAGGCGGAAGATATACCTAAGACAGCCTTCCGAACTAGGTATGGGCATTATGAATTTTTAGTGATGCCGTTTGGGTTGACCAATGCGCCTGCAACTTTTATGGATTTAATGAACAGAGTATTTAAACCCTTCTTAGATCAATTTGTGGTAGTTTTTATTGATGACATTCTTGTGTACTCAAAGAGTAAAGAGCAGCACGAAGAACATCTGAGAATAGTGTTGCAGATATTAAGGGAGAAGAAATTATTTGCTAAATTAAAGAAGTGTGAATTTTGGCTGGAGAGTGTATCATTTTTGGGTCATGTGATATCTAAAGATGGGGTGTCTGTTGACCCCAAGAAAGTGGAGGCGGTGGTGGAATGGAATCGGCCTACTAGTGTCACTGAAATTCGTAGCTTCTTGGGTTTAGCAGGATATTATAGAAGGTTCGTTGAGGGATTTTCCCGAATTTCTATGCCTTTAACTCGTTTAACACAAAAAGGGGTTAAATTTGAGTGGTCTGATGATTGTGAGAAGAGTTTCCAAGATCTAAAGAGTCGATTGGTGTGTGCTCCAGTACTTATAGTTCCGTCCGGAGATGAAGGTTTTACCATCTATAGTGATGCATCGAAGATGGGCTTAGGTTGTGTCCTGATGCAAAATGATAAGGTAGTGGCATACGCGTCTAGGCAGTTGAAGCCATATGAGCAGAATTATCCTACGCATGATTTGGAGTTGGCTGCCGTGGTGTTTGCATTGAAAATCTGGAGGCACTACCTGTATGGGGTGAAATGTGAGATATTCACTGATCATAAAAGTTTGAAGTATATTTTCACTCAAAAAGAATTGAATATGAGGCAAAGGAGATGGTTGGAGCTATTAAAGGACTATGAGTTGACTATCAATTATCATCCAGGAAAAGCTAATGCAGTGGCGGATGCCTTGAGTAGAAAGACCCCGAGTAATTTGGCTACCTTGATCACTAACCAAAAGAATATCTTGGAGGACTTACAGAGGTTGAATATTGAGATTAGATGGCACAACCATGGAGTGCAGTTGGCAAACCTTAGGGTTCAACCCACATTGATTGATAGAATTAAAGATGCTCAAGGAAGAGACCCTCAGTTGCAAAAACTTAAGGCTGAAATGGAAATAGGGCTACAGATGGAATTTTGTATGCATAAAGATGGAACCTTGAGATTTGGAGAGAGGTTGTGTGTGCCTAATGATTTAGAGCTCAAGAGAGAAATCCTAAGAGAAGCTCACAGTTCAGGATATACTGTACATCCAGGAAGCACTAAAATGTATAAAGACTTGAAGATGAACTTTTGGTGGAATAATATGAAGAGGGAAATTGCTCAGTATGTTGCTCAATGTTTGGTATGTCAACAAGTGAAAGTTGAACATCAGAGACCTGCAGGTAAGTTACAACCTCTTCCTATTCCCGAATGGAAGTGGGAACATATTACCATGGATTTTGTGACAGGGTTGCCTAGGACCCAAGGTGGTAACAATGCTATTTGGGTTATCGTTGATCGATTGACCAAATCCGCTCACTTTCTAGCTTTTAAGGTAGGGTTCTCCTTAGAGAAGTTTGCAAAATTGTATATCAAGGAGATTGTGAAGTTGCATGGTATTCCGGTGACCATAGTGTCTGATAGAGATAGCAGATTTGTATCTATGTTTTGGAAGAGTTTGCATACAGCTTTGGGCACTAGTTTGAATTTTAGCACTGCCTTTCATCCTCAAACTGATGGACAGTCGGAGAGAACTATTCAAACCTTGGAAGACATGTTGAGGGCTTGTGTTATCGATCTTGGAGGTTCTTGGGATGAGCATTTGGCCTTAGTGGAATTCTCTTATAATAACAGTTATCATGCGAGTATTCAGATGGCACCATATGAGGCTTTATATGGACGAAAGTGTAGATCACCTATTTGTTGGGATGATGTGGGTGAAAGGAAGTTGTTAGGGCCTGAGATTGTGCAACAAACAGCGGACAAGATCAATCTTATTAGAGAGCGACTTCGCACGGCACAGAGTAGACAGAAAAGTTATGCAGATAACAGGAGACGTGATTTGGTGTTTGGGGTTGGAGACCATGTATTCCTTAAGGTGTCTCCTATGAAAGGAGTAATGAGGTTTGGTGTTCGTGGTAAATTGAGTCCTAGATTTGTTGGGCCATTTGAGGTTTTAGATCGAATTGGTGAGGTAGCTTACAGACTTGCCCTACCACCTTCACTAGTTGGAGTTCATAATGTTTTTCATGTCTCAATGTTAAGGAAGTATATACCGGATCCTAGTCATGTGATTGATCATGCACCGTTGCAGTTTAAGGAGGATTTGACATATGAGGAACACCCTATACGAATTGCTGATAGGAAAGAACAGGTTTTGAGGCGTCGAGTCATTCACTATGTTAAGGTTCAATGGAGTAATCACTCGGAAAGAGAAGCTACTTGGGAACTTGAGGATGAAATGAGACAAAAGTATCCACAACTTTTTGAGACTCCAGGTATGTCAAATTTCGAGGACAAAATTTCTTTTAAGTGGGGAAGAATGTAAAATCCAAATTTTTTATGTGTAGAATTATTTTTGGATAAAGTAGTAATTAAATTAATTTATATGGGTCATTTTAGTAACATCAAGGAATTAGTTATGAGGTGGTTTTTTTAAAATTTTTATTACTTAGATGGTTAAGTTTGTGATTTTGGGAGATTGGGTTATAGGCCCACTTGGGCTTTAGGTCTTGGAATCATA
The DNA here is from genome assembly GCF_055761805.1 of Camellia sinensis. NCBI lineage: Eukaryota > Viridiplantae > Streptophyta > Magnoliopsida > Ericales > Theaceae > Camellia > Camellia sinensis. Next base: position 32,014,864 of record NC_138962.1, read on the forward strand.
GAAGCAAACAAATAGAGGTAGTGATGTTGTTGTGGCTGCTGCGGCAGATCTAGCAATATAGAAAAAAAAAAAAAAAAAAAAAAAAAAAAAAAAAGGAGAGAGAAGAAGAAGAAGTAAAGAAAAGAAAGAAGATTCATAGGTTGGTGACTTTGATCTAATCATCTCTTGGAGGTAAGATTTGTTTTTATGGTACTCCTAACTATTTCTTTAGACATAGTATCTTGTATGTTGATTGGGTGTATGTATTTTGGGGTTTTGGAATTTACTTGTAGACTATAGGATTAGATTAGTACATTATAAAGAAAAGAATGATAGATGCATCATGGTGATCAATAATAATTGTTTATGTGGTATAATATTTTATTAGGTTTGTGAGATTGAGGTGAATCTTGGTAATTTTAGATTAGCTTGGGAAATTTATTTTAGCTGTTTGAGGTAAGTAACCCTCTATCACTGTTGGTTTATTTTTAATCCTATCGAATCGTTTAAAATCATAAATATTTATTCGTAGCTTTCCTGTTCTCTTAAAATAAAATATGGGTCAAGTATAAAACAACATCGAATATTATTATAAAAATTATTTGAATATTCGGTGAAACTATTCTGAAAATTATACTAAACGTTTATTCTGAAAATATCGAATGTTTTATTTAAAATTTGTGTATTGTGTGAATTTTGAACATCACTCTAGTCTGACTATGATTTGGACCCTAGCCAATGGGGGTTATTTATTGGCACAGAAACTAGTTTCTTTTGGGGCTTTACCACCGGCCTATGTGTGGTTCTGGGCCTTGTCACGGGCTATGTGACCGTAGTCAATAAGACTTGGGTTTTGTGAATCAAATCATTGAACCATCTGAATATCGAACCATCGATTTGAACAATGAATTATCTTGTTGGCTTTTCATTTAAAATGTATTGTACATTGTTTATTTTTAGCTATGAAACCATCTTACAAAATAATTGTTCATTTATTGAACTGTAGAAAAATTTATATTTATTGATTATCGATTTATTTATTTTTTTTTAATACTTGATCCAGCTGGCAGTGATGGTTGGTTATTTACTAGGCTGTCTAGCTTACCCTTATTTTATTTTTTTCAGATTCTGAAGAGTAGAGCTGCGCGGGATTTTTTTTACATATGGGAGTGCCGAGAGTAGGACTATGATTTAAGTACTTGGATTATTTGTTTTGTTAATAGATTTTATTAGTGGACTTGGTGGATAATTTCATATGATAAGAATAATCAATTTTTTTTTTATGGATTTTAGTATTATGATAATTAAGGATTTGATTGGAGTATTTTACATTGTTAGTTATGTGTTGGACTCTTAGCCTTGCATGCTCACTTAAATGAGTGTGCGGCGTTGTCACGGAGCTTGGGACGTGACACTCTCCAACTCAGTATGGTAAGAAAAAAATACAAACAACAAAATTAACAGGATATTGATATTTTGGCCACCAAACCTGGTCCATAAGAAATATTAGGGGTAATCACTAGTTTAGTGGTTAAAATCTCGGCCTACTAACCTTGACATTCTAGGTTCAAGTTTGAGGATAGCCACTTTGTGCATTTATAAACAGAGCATTATAAACATAGGCAAATAGTACTTTCCACAACATTCAGATCATTTGTTCCAATGTCATGTGGTCATGGTCAGATTCAGTTTTCATTTTCAATGAACACACATTCACATATGCAGATGGAATGCCCCTACTTCTTACTAGGACATCCTAAGCTCGTATGGACTCATGTGTGTGGTAGAACACGTGCTCTAATACCACTCTGTCACCACCCAAACCTGTCCCTATAGATTTAGCATTGTAACCGGCCAGTAATCCTTGGATTACCCAAGACCTCTGAATAGAATAACATATGAATAGGGGCTACGGAACCAGATATATAAAAACATACATAGTACATCGAGCTGTGCAGACATACACGGGACAGATAATCTTAAATTTTAGAAGTATACATATGACGTCAAAAGATACAGTAATTATATGTCATCCCATGTACATATAAACAGAAATTTTGCTCGTAAGCCAAAAGAAATAAAGTCTTAAACATCCATAAAACATGGCTACAAGACTTGGCTTAATCCGGAACCTCCTCGGGAGGCACAAAAGTTGGCTAACAAACACAAAATTCTTCAGGCATCATCTTAAGTCTGGTCACGAGCCAACTCACCTATATACATAATAAATAAATAGTGAGCGGGAGCCCAGTGAATAATAACAGAGTAAAGGATTAAATGAATGATGTCCCAAAAATCAGTTCAGAAACTAGACTTTACATCCAAATAGATTCATATTCGTATTCTTATTCAGAGCATATACATGAATCAGAGTTCATGCTTAGTTGTCCTTAGTACATCCGTTAGCGCTAACAGATTATTTACAGAGCATCATAAATCATACTTGTCAGTTCCATAGAGGAACCTCCGGCCGGGTACGGATAACTTGTTAGTTCCATAAAGGAACCTCCGGACTGGGAACGGATAACTTGTCAATTCCATATAGGAACCTCCAGCCGGGTACAGAAAACTTGTCAGTCCATAAGGAACCTCCTGTTCGCGTACAGATAGCATTCTTGAATCTCAGCAAAGATACCACAAATATCTATCAGAGTTGGACAATCATTCATAGTACAAAACATAACATTTCATAGAACGGATTTTATTCCATTTATAGAAAATAATCTAACTTGAACATAGCTTTACTAATTTATTACTCACATATAACAAATGGCTTCAAGTATACGGACAGAGTAGGCAATTTAGATATCTTGTGGCGCGTGACCTACACAGGTACAGAACAAATACGTACTGAATTACACACCCAGAAGCATTAACTTGGCTCTTTCTTATTTTGGTGTGTTTATACTTTTATCCTCATTGTTATGCCTTAATCTTGGTCTAGGAATGCCTAGGATGCAATGAGGATGCCAAAAATGCATTTGAAAACACTTGGTCAAACATGTTGGAAACAGGGGTCATGCTTGAGCACAATTTCCTGCGCTCGAGCGGACATGAAAAATGTGAGTGGTTGCTCGAGCGTAACTTCCTTCGCTCAAGCGGTCTGCAAACTTTGAAAAAGTACTACTTGTGTGATTTTCACGCTCGATGGTCGCTCGAGTGTGAGACTCAGGTCCTCGCTTGAGCGCAACTCTTGTCGCTCGAGCGGTCTGCAAAAACATGAAACTTCTGGGAGCTCGCATTTCACGCTTGAGCAGACTTCCGGTCGCTCGAGCGGAAGTGCAAGATCACAGAGTAGTCACTTGAGCATAGGTTCTACCACTCGAGCGGAGAGCAGAATTCTGGAATTTCCAGATTGCTCTTCTTAGCTCAAAACTCAAATTCAAAGTTGTAAAACATGGTCTTTTGGGAAAAAAAAAATTGAGGAAACTATAGGAAACACTTGTATGGTGAAACTATGGTGAATTCGAAATCATTTCACAAAATCAAGGCCTAAAAGCTTGCCAATTATCCAAAACAAAACCCAAATCTTTGAAAACATAACATGATGTATCATGCATGTAAAGGTGCAAGGTCCAAGCTTTCAAAACATGATCTAATGAGGTGTCTAACTCAAAAATATGTTGAATTCTTAGAAGAAGATCAAGGTAAGGACATGCAAGAGGAGATTCTTTGAAAACAACCTCAAATTGTGCTCAAATGAACATTAGCATGGTATGATCTATGTTCCTTCATTCTAGTCCACTTCTCATAATAAACCACTCAATTCTCTTGAATTCATAAATTCACCAACTCAAGAACAAGATCAAAGGCTTAAATTCTTACCTTAGCTTGTCAATGTGAGAGCTAGAAGCTTGATTCTTGTTGTTCTAAGTTCAATTCCTTCAATTCCTATCAAATTCTTTGATTGAGCACAATCTCTCTTATCTCTCCCTCTCCCACGTTTGTCTCTTGAAGGCTCAAGGATGATGAGAAAAAGGTGGCTCAAGTAGTGTGTATAGGCCTTATATAGGCTTGCTTAGGACATTTAATTAATCTCAACTTAAGCTATAGGTTATTGACATCAATTATTCTAATTTGATTAGTTCCGAATCGAATTTCAATTGAACCTACCATAATGTTCTAAAAATTCCAAATAACATATACACCAAGTCAATTTCGCAATCGGATGCCGATAAGGCCTTCAATTCACAGTACAAAATAAAAACAGAAACATATATTCCTACGTTAGACATATAGAAACTTATATAGCACATAATACATGCAATTAACTCAGGATTTCTTCTTAATTACTTATTAGGCATAATTAATCATGAATTAACGTTAATCAGAGGTCGGGGTTGTTACAATATTACCAGAGTAACATGTTACTGTGAACTAGAGTAATATGTTATTACTGCAAGACAGAGTAACTGTCAAACAAAGTAATATGTTACTCTGAGAAAAAGTAACTTCCCCCCGATAGAATAAGAGATGTTGACTTGAAGTTGTCACTCTTGGAAGGCGCATTGGTAGATATATATGTGCAAGAATATTCATCTTTCAAGAATTTGATTATGTTAATGGTCAGACTATAGTAGTGCTGTGGAGTTATCCTTTGTTGGAAGCTCACTAGTTTATTTAATGCATGAGGAAATACTACGCTACCAATTTGAAGAGTCATTAACAATGCTTTGTCATTGCTTTGCATCTTATCCGATGCAATCCTTTCTTTCCTACATATTTGGTCGTTTTATGAAGATTTTTTCCCCCTTCTTTTTCATGCTTACAGCCACTACTAAAGTGGAATAGATAGGGTGTATAAATGTCCAAGCTTATGCCTTGTGCATATTTGAAGCTGTTACTTCCCATCCCATTCTGTCCCCACTCCCTTTGTGTCTGGTTGCCCGGATGCTCTCTCTGGTGGACATCAATCTGGTTTTAGTACACCCTATTGACTCATGATATTTTGCGAAGATTGTCATCCACAAATATCTTCTCTCTCTCTCTCTCTCTCTCTCTCTCTCTCTCTCTCTAATAAAAAAACAAAAAAATGTCACTGTTTGCAGGAGACAAAAAGATTTTGGTTCATGTTAGTTTTAAGTTCGTTATAATTTATCTTCTGAGGTTGCAAATCTACTTTATTACCTTCGGTGTAGAGGTTGGCTTGACCATCTTGTTTTGCTATATGTTCAATACTATTGGCTGTAGGAAAAATTGCCCTCGGAATTTTAGATATGCTGACCACTTGGATATAACTAGTAATGTTAAACTGCTCAAGAACACAAAGGGTACGTTTGTTTGGACAGACTGAATAAGGAGGGATTGTAATCAATCGGACGATTAGTTCTAAGATACATTGTCCCGAGACTATTTGGTTGAACTAAATTTGTATTCTATATTTGTTTAGTCATGGGATTAAATATCTGGATTGGACTATTTTTAGTTATCCAATGTTTGTTTTGGATATTATGGAGAAGGATAAATGCTCAAATAACTATTTTATCATTTTCAATTATTTACTAAGTAATAGTAATATTAAACATAGCTTTAATATTTTAATTATTTTTAACTAGATTAAATAAAAATTTGTTTTATTTTATTTTTTGCACAATATTTTAATTTATTATTTTCAATTAAATTAAATTTATAATTTATAATTTATATTTTTTATTTAATATATAATTTTAAATTAACGATAATAAAAAATAATTTTATTTAATATATAAATTAAATTTTCAACAACACTAAAAAAATTTAATTTATAAGGCCATAATTTATAATTTATTATTTTTAAATAAATTTAATTTATAATTTATATTTTTTATTTAATATATAATTTTAAATTAACAACGCTAAAAAATAATTTAATTTAATATGTAAATTTAATTTTTTAACAACACTAAAAAAATTTAATTTATAAGGCCATAATTTATAATTTATTATTTTTAATTAAATTAAATTTATAATTTATAATTAAATTTTTTTATTTAATATATAATTTTAAATTAACGACACTAAAAAAATAATTTATAAATGTTCAAAAGACTATTTTATCCTTTTCTAATTGTTTGCTAAGTAATAGCATAGAGGATAAAATGGACATTTTACAAAATAATCTCATGGGATACCAATTTCATGGTTTCTATCCCACCTTCCCCATGGGGTAGGATAGTCCCATATTTGTGGGACTAATAGTCTGGGGGACTATTAGTCCGGAGTAAAAAAAAAATGAAAATCCCACCCCCTAATCCTTCAAAACAAACACACCCAGAGTGTTTCTTTGTCTCTTTCTTTCTTTTCTTTTGCTTCGCATTTTGGGCCATATAGCTGGTTTATACTACAATACAATATTTTAAGTACTTTGTTTACTTATAGTTCCTTCTCTTGGCCATCTGCAGGAACCTGTTGCCTTCTGAATCCTCCGAACAAAGTGGTACACAATTAGGATCTTTACATCTGAGGTATCCTTGTTGCTACCCTGTTCCTCTCTCTCTCTCTCTCTCTCTCTCTCTGTATATATATATAATTCACCCCAAAGTTTAATAAAAGTTGACAGGAAAGCTAGGAACACCAATGTTTGTTGTGCATCTGACAGTTTTGAAGATTAATATTAAACGCTGTATTTGTATTTGGTTAGGAGATTTGGAGAGAGATTTGAAAAGGAAAAGGGAAAAGGTGTGTGAAGTTAGATGAAATGTAAGTATATTTTATTCACATTTCACCTACCTTTTCTATTTTCCTTTCCAAATCCGTCCTTAAATCGTCCAACCAAACACACCATAAAAGTTCCATGTAAGACTATGTAACAGATCAACTGCCAAAGAATATCTGTACGCAAACTAACATGCCTTTTAACTTTTTGTGTTCTTATTACATAAATCAAGATTCTAAAATTGTTTATGCGAATTGGTTTTGAACACCTTTGCTCCAGATTCTGTATCTGGAGGCATGGTTGCATGGGGTTGGTCCATGTTTAACAGTTGTAATGATTGAACTGCTCTTGCTTACTTGGATTGTTGTCTTTGAATGTTAATTTATATTTTGTTATCTAGGATATCAATACTACAGAAACCTGTGCGTTAGTTACTAGGACTGTTGCCTTTGCTGGTTAATTTATATTTTGTTATCTAGGGATATTAGTACTAGAAACTTGTGCAGTTTGATGTGGTTGATAACAAAGATTCTGAATCAAAATCAGGGCCGAAACTGTGTAGGGGCTGGAGGGGTCTTGGCCCCCTTTGATTTTTTACAATTTATTATTACTTTTTTATTTATGAATATTTGTAAAATATATAATGGGATGATTTTTTAATTTTATAAAAATTATCTTACTAACTTTTTATTTCATTAATATTTAACAATGTATAATGAAAATGATTCCTAATATTTTTTTATTTTAAATAATAGTAGTAATTTTATTGAGTCAATTTTATTAATACAAAAGGTACATACTACTTATTCTTTTATTTTAAAAATAAAATAGTATGTATACCTTTTTATGAGTAACGTTAGACAATCTAAAATTTCACTCCTAAATTTATTCACAATAACATAACAGGAGTTGGAGTCTTAACTGATTGACCTCTAAATAATCAAACAGGTCACATTCAATGTTATTGAATGTAAATTTGAAGGTCATGTTTTAGAGATCTTAGGGTTGGTTTGGGAAGTGGGTTGATTTTTTGGCTTTTTTGGTTATTTTAGCTTGGGCTAAAAAGCTTGGTTTGGGAAGGACTTTTTGGTTTTTTGGATTTTTTGGCCTTTTTTGTGAGAGAAAAGTGTAATGATTATGGGTTGGATGTGATGTTTTATTTTTATTTTTTTTTGATTAAAATAACCTATTTTGTTTTTTGTGGCTAAAATACTAAATTATATTAATCAATAAATAACTTAAAATAGTGGTTTGACCGATTGTATACTTGGATCTAACAGTTCAAAATTTTGAAAATTAAAAAAAAACTTTTTATTAGATTTATATAATTTTTTTATGAAATACTTCTTTCACAACATTTATATAAGCGGTTATATTCAGTTGCAAATGTATCAAAACTAACTCAATATTTTTTATGCATATATATTGGCCTCTCCTGAACAAAATTCTTGTTCCACCCCTAATCAAAATGTTTACGACAGAAATATTTTTTCTTAGAAGGTGTTTTCAGTTGGAACAAAGGGATCGGTAGTTTCAAGAAGAGGGAGAGGGCCAAGGAAGTCAGTATATTTTGAGTCAGTTCCCTTCCAATTTATCATCCTCTTATTTTCTTATTGTCTTAAATAGGACAGCAAATAAACAGACTCGTTTATGAATAGGCTTGAGCTCGGCTCGTTCAAACTCGGTTCGTTAATTTTTTTTTTGCGTTCGAGCTCGAGCTCGAACTCGTTAAATTTTTAATAAATAAGCCTAAACATTCTAAAGTTCGGCTCATAAGCTCGGCTCGTTAGTTGACTCGTTTAATATTTATTATCTATATATTAAATAATGTAAAAATATGTATAAAAAATAAGATAAATATGTTATTTATATATTTGAAAAATATAAATATAAATAAGAGTTAACTATAAATAATACATTTATATAATAGTGGTAGTAGATATTATTATTTTAATAAAATATTGACTTTTTTTTTTTTAGAATATGTATATATATTGTATATATAATTGTATAATCAAAATTTTCATTGCAACTTTAGTCTCATACGCAAGTATAAATTTATAAATTTTTGAACTCATTAAAACTCATGAACAGGCTCGAACTCGAGTTAAGTCTAAGCCAACTCAGCTCGAGCTTGATTCGCTAAATTTTTATTGAGCTCAAGTTCCAAGTCACTAAAATCTTAATAAACAAGCCAAATATACTAAAATTTGACTTGGCTCGGCTTCTTTACTGCCCTAGTTAAATGTTTGTAAAAGGAACCCCTTTATTTCGTTTCTTTATTGAAATCTGATAAAATATTTTCTTTCCTTATCTTGTCCTTATTTCATTTCTTTATTGAAATGTGATAAATTTTTTCTTTCCTTATCTTGTCCTTGTTAATATATTAGTTTCTCTAGAATATATTCACTTAGCATAGCAGAACTCTGTTGATACCATCATGCAGTAGTTCAGCATGGTTTGTGGTGCGATTTAGTTTTGGGTGGGTACAACTATGTAGCAGTATTTGCAGCCGTCCTCAAGGCATCCATAGCCGGCTGTTTATCAAAATCTTGAATATCTATGATTTGTTTGTTGGTTTCATCGCTTCGACTTTAGTTGCTAGAGCAGTATATATAACTTATTGTCATTGGACTGATTAAACTAATTCAGTTGTCTGTTTTCAGTGTTCCCCAACAATGGATTGCTCTGTCTTTTTCAAGCTCCTTTGTTTCTTCCTACTTTTAGTTGGCATGTCAGCAGCTGTTGTTGCGGATGATCGTAGGACATACATCATCCACGTGGACAAATCAGCTATGCCTTCTCCTTTCCCAGATCATCATAGTTGGTATATGTCAACTCTCTCATCCCTGTCTTCGCCGAATGGTGTTCTTCCAACGCATCTTTATACCTACAACCATGTCTTGGATGGCTTTAGTGCAGTGCTGTCTCAGTCCCAACTTGATCAGCTGGAGAAAATGCCTGGTCACGTTGCCACGTACCCAGAAACGTTTGGAAAGCTTCAGACTACACATTCCCCAAAGTTTCTCGGCCTGGAACCAAATGTTGGGTTATGGCCCGCAGCCAATTTTGGGGATGATATGATCGTCGGCGTTATTGACACTGGAATTTGGCCGGAGAGTGAGAGTTTCAGAGATGATGAAATGCCCCCTGTTCCAGAGAGATGGCGCGGTTCTTGTGAGTCTGGTGTGGAGTTCAACTCTTCTAACTGTAACCGGAAACTCATCGGAGCACGCTCGTTCAGTAAAGGGATGAAGGAAGCCGGCTTGAACATCTCCAAAACATACGACTACGATTCTCCGAGGGATTTCTATGGACACGGGACCCATACATCATCGACGGCAGCCGGAAGCCCCGTGCAGGACGCCAGTTACTTCAATTATGCCAAGGGAACCGCGATTGGAATGGCACCGAAGGCCCGGCTTGCCATGTACAAAGTGATTTTCTTCAACACCACTTATGAAGCCGCTGCATCTGACACTATAGCCGGCATGGACCAAGCCATAGCTGATGGTGTCGATATCATGTCATTGTCGTTGGGTTTCAATGAGACTGCTTTTGAACAAAACCCAATTGCAGTGGCAGCTTTTACAGCCATGGAAAAGGGGATCATTGTGGTATGCGCAGCCGGAAATCGTGGTCCTCATGGTTTTACCATCCTCAATGGAGCTCCATGGATCACTACCATTGGAGCGGGGACCATTGATCGAGATTATGCTGCCGAAGTGACACTTGGTGACTACGGGGACCTCACTGTCAGCGGAAAATCTGTCTACCCATTAGACTTGTTAGTCTCCAGAGTCCCTATATACTTTGGCCATGGAAATAGGAGCAAAGAAATATGCGACAACTATTCTCTTGACCCTAAAGATGTTGCCGGGAAGTACGTGTTCTGCGACTTCAGTGAATCATTCGGATTTAACACGTTTGAAACAGACAGAGCTGGAGCTGCAGGAGCAATCTTCAGTACCGACTCTGCCATGTTTCTCTACCCAAGTGATTTCAACAATCCATACGTGGCAGTGATCCAAGAAGTCGGAAATTCAATCAAAGACTACCTAATCAAAGCCAAGAATACAACTGTCAGTATTAAGTTTCAGCAGACAGTTTTGGGTACTAAACCTGCCCCAATAGTGGCAAATTTTTCTTCCCGAGGACCGGATCGTAAATCGCCATGGATACTGAAACCTGATATCTTGGCTCCTGGAGTTAATATTTTAGCAGCATGTGCACCAAACAGAGGAATTGCGCCGATTGGAGATGACTACGACTATTTGCTTAGCGAATTCGTGCTTCTCTCTGGCACATCCATGGCGTGTCCCCACGTAGCTGGTATATCAGCACTACTAAAAGCGGTACACAGGGATTGGAGTCCGGCTGCCATCAGATCAGCATTGATGACCACGGCTTACGTGATCGACAACATGAACGGCACGATCATTGATATGACCACCGGAGTAGCTGGGACTCCACTTGGTTATGGGTCAGGGCACGTAGATCCTGTCAAAGCCATAGACCCAGGACTTGTTTATGACTTGGAGGCTCAAGACTACATCAATTACTTGTGTGCAATGGATTACACAAACCAACAGATCAAGATCATCACCAAGAGATCAAATTTCAGTTGTGATCAAGCTAGTCTTGATCTTAACTACCCGTCTTTTATGATCCTCCTCAACAACACTAACACTACTAGTTACACCTTTAAAAGGGTGTTGACAAGTGTAGTGAATAGTTCCTCGGTCTACCATGCTGTGGTGAATGCCCCATCGGGCATGAAAGTGGTTGTGGAGCCGCCGACGATAGCATTTGACGGAAAATACAGCACAGCCAAGTTCAGCATGACAGTAGAGGTTGATGCTGGAGTTGGAGATGTCAGAATACAAAGTGATTCTATTGTGAATTATGGGTATTTGAGCTGGAATGAGGTTAAGGGCAAGCATGTAGTGAGAAGTCCTGTTGTTGCTGCTTTTGCACCTTATCCAAGAGCATGAAAGGTGTTGGAACTTAGAATTGCCAAAATGGTATGTCATAGTCAAATTTTGACACCTTACAGTTCTAAAAGTTTCAAAATTTGGCAACCATGCTGAAATGGGTGAAATGATGATAGTTTTTTTTTCTTCTTTTTATGTGTAAAAAACTATATTTGTGTGTGCCATGTTAAATTTTGCGTTAGAGATGCTACAAGAGCAAGGGTGCCAAGAGAGTACCTTAATTGTATATTATTGTATTTTTCTATTTATTGTTATTATTATTATTTTTTTGTTGGCTTTTGACTGTTTTAGGTATAAACTTTGTAAGATAAATTGATAGAGAGAGAAATACAGAGAGAATAAATTGTATGTATTCAATTGATTGATTATTAAGTGTGTCTTTACAATGTGAAGATGACTCTCCTTTTATAGAGGGGAGAGTGTACAAAGGGGCAAAGAGAGCCGAAAGTAGAAAACAGAAAGTGTGCACTAAGGAAGCACTAAGAAAACAACATGATTAAAGCTTGGTAATTTACAGCTAATATATTATGCACTAATTTCTGTTAGTATATTGTATGTATTATATATTAGTGCATAATATGTTAGCTGTAAATTACCAAGCTTTGATACCATGTAAGATAAATTGATAGAGAGAGAAATACAGAGAGAATAAATTGTATGTATTCAATTGATTTATTGTTAAGTGTGTCTTTACAATGTGAAGATGACTCTCCTTTTATAGAGGGGAGAGTGTACAAAGGGGCAAAGAGAGCCGAAAAAAGAAAGCAGAAAGTGTGCACTAAGGAAGCACTAAGAAAACAACATGATTAAAGCTTGGTAATTTACAGCTAACATATTATGCACTAATATATAATACATATAATATATTAACAGGCATGACCCCGTAAACTGTCCCGACATTGATTCCGGTTAGCTCCTACAACGATCTGACACGACCATACAGTGTCTTCACCAACGGTTCAACACGACCATACAGTGTCTCCTATCCTTTTTTATTTTCCTGTTTTGTTACTCTCTCCAAACTCAAGTTGGCTAGTACCTATCCTCCTTGAGTTTGAGAGGGGCTGTTAGTATATTATATGTATTATATATTAGTGCATAATATGTTAGCTGTAAATTACCAAGCTGATAAACTGATAGAGAGAGAAATACAGAGAGAATAAATTGTATGTATTCAATTGATTGATTGTTAAGTGTGTCTTTACAATGTGAAGATGACTCCCCTTTTATAGAAGGGAGGGTGTACAAAGGGGCAAAGAGGGCCGAAAGAAGAAAGCAGAAAGTGTGCACTAAGGAAGCACTAAGAAAACAACATGATTAAAGCTTGGTAATTTACAACTAACATATTATGCACTAATATATAATACATATAATATACTAACAAACTTGATGGTGAGTACAGTTGACAGAATTGCACTACATGATCATTTTGTTCATTCAATGGCTCAGATTGTCATGTGTCCAATTGTGCTCTCAAAAAAAAAAAATGTCATTCCACTGATATAAAAAAATTGATCGGTGACTTCTGTCCTCCCTTTGCCTGTCGGGGCAACACCCTTCTCCTTCCCTCACCAACTGCAATCCCACTGCACCACATGATTTTTTTCTTTTTTGGTGGGTGAGATTTATATAAAACAGAAAGAGTAGAGAATCAACCAAAAAAATTAAACAAAATAAACATGTTATAAGGCTAATGATGTGTAAAGGTTATAAGAGATCAAACTTAAACAAAATAAATATGTTATAAGACCAATGATATGTAAAGGTTATGAGAGATCAACCAATTTTAATTTTTGGCGATTATCATTTATTGTTTTATTTTTGGTTCATTTGTTGATGAATTTTCAGTGGGTTGAAATTTTAGGCAAAATAGAAGAATTGGAGCTGAAAGTTGTCTTTTGTGTGTAGGAAATCTACTATCTGTCTTTTTAACTCTACAATCATTTAGAAAACGATCTTTGTTTACAAGACGCATTCTTCACTTTTTGAATAATCTTATGTTCTTCTTACATCTGTTTTTATTTTCTTTCCCGCGATTGCATGACCTTTATCATTTGCAACTAACAGTTGCACGCAAATTGCTATAACTAGAGGGCACCATGTGTCTTGTAGCCCAATTGGTACATAAATGCTACAGAGCCTCACTGCATTGGTACGTGAAGAGTTTAATGTGATGCATGATGCTCTTAACAACAATGCGAAGAAAAGACGAGAAAAGCTTGAGGAAAAATATACTGTTTATTAATGAATTACGTTAGATCCACCAAAATTTTTCTGTTTAGTGAAGTGACTGAGGTTAACCATTGTCTTCAAGTCCATGTCTAACTTGACCGTCACCACCATAATTATTGTTGTCAGCTATAATCCTCTTCAAAATAATATTTGTAAGTCATAACTCAGTCTCATGCTCTCTTATAGGCTGAGTTGATATATTTATTGTAAACCGGCAGTAATTTAAACAAGAATTTTGTCAACTGGAAATTGGAATTATTAAGATTTTTATAATAGTATCACCTTGTGGTACCGTAATTATTTTATTAAATGGAGGTTTATAATTTGCATATGCGTCTCCATTTAGCCTTAATTTTGTCCTTGTAGTTCATTTAATTTTTGAAGTTCAGTACCAAAGAGGAATTCCACCTCTTTTTCTTTTTTTTTTCTTTTCTTTTCTTTTAATTTCTAGAGATATGATGGCAGTATGTGATATGTAGTATGAGACTTTGGTTGTTTTTTATTTTGTTTTTTCTTTCTGTGAAGGACTCCTTGTTTTCCTTTTCTCTTGTACTTTTCTTCTTTTCTATTAATTCTATTAATATTTCTTTTGTTGCCGATAAAAAAGAAGTTGCGTATTATGATCTTTCCAGCAGCACTGAATTTTTTTATTATTTGATTTATGTTGTATCATCTTGTCATGTATGTTACAATCAAGCCTAATAGCATCACACTCACACACTTATTCATTGACAGTATCTTATATTATACCTTCATTTTGGTTCGGTAGATACACAAGAAATAAAAAAGTGCTTGTTGTCATGCCTAGGAGTCAGATAACAACCGCACACAAGCACCCAAACAAGAACATATAAATATTTACATGGTTTAGTGAATCGCCTACGTTCACAGGCAACGGATTTCACTATATAGAGAAAAATATAAAATTACAACAATGGAGGAGGAAGAGACACTAATCTCACTCAACTCTTGCTCACACTCTTGTACACTGTAATTTCCCCACAGAACTCCCTCCTACCTCTCCCTATTTATTGTTAGACAATCTTCATTGTGTTAATTTAATTTTCTGTTTATGTACTCAACAACAAAACAAAACACAGAAATAAATAAATTTAAAAGAAAAATTTTTCAGAATTTGTTTAATTACAAAAACAAAATAGAAATTAGAAATAGAGTAGGAGGAAGGAAACAAAATAAGAATAGGAAAATACTTACAAAAAATATTTTTTTAAGAATGACCAAGTCCAATGTTTTACATTGTCTACTTAAGACAGATTCGTCCTCTCTAGGGTGCTCACAGATTATGGACGTCTATCTCTCAAGATGAAATAATCTACAACAAACAGTAGCAACACTACAAATTGTTCGTACAACGAACACACGTTGTGTATGTGCTCTTTTTCACAGAAACACAAAAGCAGCAGAATGTAGAAAGTAATAGCAAAAGCAAGAACGGAAAAATTGATTGCAAAATCCAAATGAGGGATTGACTATTTATAGGAGAACGGTGGCTTTTTAGAATAGAATTCAACAGGTATAAAACTTGTACGCGACAAAGTTGAACATGTAAAAACCTGTTCAGACAAATTTGAACAGATAAAACCTGTTCAGGATAAATTTAAAAAGGTAGGTGCCGTTTGGTAACACTTAAGGTGCTGTTTGATAACACTTACGTTTTCAGTTTTCTGTTTATATTTACAAAAATTTAAAAAACTCAAATAAAAACTTGTTTGGTAAAATTTTTGATTTATAAATTAGTGGTCTCAGTTTATAAATTTGGCCAAAAAATGAAAACACAAAAAATGTGTTTCCATTTTGAGTTTTCAGTTTTTTTTTTTTTTTATCACCCAACATTAGCCACCACCCGCCACTATTTTCCACCACCGTCTTCCGCCACCACCACCCACCACCCACCCTCCACCACCACCTGCCACCACCACTCACCACCCACCTGCTACCACCAACCACCACCAGCCACCACCCACCTGCCACCCACTCGCCACCACCACCTACCCCTCGCCGCCATCGCCACCACCACCACCACCACCACCACCCACCTGTCATCCATCCGCCACTACCATTCACCACCCGCCACCACCACCCGCCACTTACTTGCCACCACCACTCACCACCCACCTGCCACCACCAGCCACCCACCACCACCAGTCACTCGCTACCACCACCACCACACCACCATCACCCACCACCCACCTGCCACCACCACCCACCACCCACCACCACCCACTCGCTATCACTTACCACCCGCCACCGTCACCCACCCACCCACCACCACCACCACCGCCACCCGCCACCCACCTGCCACCACCACCCACCACTACCCACTCGCTACCACCTACCACCTGCCACCGTCACCCACCCACCCACCCACAACCACCACCACTACCACCACCCTCCACCACTACCACCACCCTCCACCTACCCGCCACCACCCGCCATCCGCCACCCACTTGCTACCACCACCCACCACCCGCCGCCGCCACCACCACCACCACCACCACCCACTCGCTACCACCCATCACCCGCCACCGTTACGCACCCACCCACCCGCCACCACCCACTACCACCTGCCATTCGCCACCCACCCGCCGCCGCCGCCACCACCACCATCACCCACTCGCTACCACCCACCACTGTCACCCACTCACCCGCCACCTACCCGCCATCGGCCACTCACCATCCACCACCCACCACCCGCCACCCGCCACCTACCCACAACCCACCACTACCTGCCACCACCACCCACCACCCGCCACCACCACCTCCCATTCACTACCACCCACCACCCGCCACCGTCACCCACCCACCCGCCACCACCACCTACCGTCACCACTTTCCATCACCGTCTTCCGTCGTCACTTGCCATTTCTTACTCTTTTTTATATTTTAAAATTTTTTTAAATATTTTTTCAATTACCAAACGCGTTTGTAGTTTATGTTTTTCTAAAAATAAACAAAAAATAAACAAAAACCAGTTTATAAAATTTTTGTAAATATAAACTGAAAACGTAAACGTTACCAAACACACACTTAACGTTTCAGTTTTTAGTTTATATTTACAAAAATTTTAAAAACTCAAATAAAAACTTGTTTGGTAAATTTTTGATTTATAAATCAGTGGTCTCAGTTTATAAATTTGGCCAAAAAATGTAAACTCAAAAAATGAGTTTACGTTTTGAGTTTTCAGTTTTTTTTTTTTTACCACCGAACACTAGCCACCACCCGCTACCATTTTCCACCACCGTCTTCCGCCACCACCCACTCTCTACCACCACCTGCCACCACCACTCACCATCCACCTGCTACCACCATCATCCACCTGCTACCACCACCCACCTACCACCCATCACCCACCACTACCCACCCACCTGCCACCCACTCGCCACCACTACCCACCCCTCGCTACCACCACTACCATCACCACCACCCACCCACTCGCCACTTGCCACCACCACCCACCCCCCGCCACCGCCACCGCCACCACCCACCTGCCACCCACTACCACCCACCTGCCACCCACTACCACCCACCTGCCACCCACTAACCTCCATCACCCACCCCCCGCCACCACCACCACCACCCACCACCCACCTACCACCCACCCACCACCACCCGCCACTACAGTCCATCCGCCCGCCATCACCACTCACCACCCACCTGCCACCGCCATCCACTACCCACATGCCACCCATCCGCCACCACCACCACCACCACCACCACCACCCACCACCTACCTGCCACCACCACCCACTCGCCATCACCCACCATCCGCCACCGTCACTCACCCACCCACCACCACCACCCGCCACATATCCGCCACCACCCACCACCATGCGCCATTCACCACCCACCTGCCACCACCATCCACCCACCTGTCACCGCTTTCCACCACCATCTTCCACCGCCGCCACCCGCCACTTGCCACCACTTTCCACCACCACCCACTCACCTGCCACTTGCCACCACTTTCCACCACTGTTTTCTGCCACCATCACCCACCACCTGTCACCATTTTCTACCACTGTCTTCTGCCACCCCCACCCACCATCATTTTCCACCATCGTCTTCCGCCGCCACCACTCGTCACCACTCACCACCCGTCACCACTTGCCATTTCTCACTCTTTTTTATATTTTTAAAATTTTTTAAATATTTTGTCTAAACCAAACGCGTTTTTAGTTTATGTTTTTCTAAAAATAAACAAAAACCAGTTTATAAAATTTTTGTAAATATAAACTGAAAACGTAAACGTACCAAACAGGCCCGTAAGAACCATTTCGGTTTGGAGAAATAGGTGCATTGGACAAAACTGTCAACATTCAGAAACATTGGGATCAATTCGGAATTAATTTTGAATTTCAAACTGAAATTCAAATTCCAAACGGTAAAAATTTAATTTTAGAAAAAAACGAAATTCAAATATTTTTTGCTCAAAAAAGATAAGCAAGCCCAACCCAACCTCACACTACGCACTTGCGCCCAAGCTGCCTGGATGGACAATGCCACATGTGTTTGTTTTAAGTCCAATGAGTCTAATCCACTTTGCCTATAGCCTCACCCTTCCACAAAACTTGGGTATCCCTTGGGTCTCTCCCCAAGATGCAAACCCAAGACTTATAAACCCACACCAAGTTTGCCTACCAAAGCAATGTGGGACATATCTGAACTCCATCCTTTATGGAAACTTCACCAAAATACTATTTTCATGAAGCTCATTTTGGCATCGATTTCCTATTCATTCTATAATGGTTTTAAGCAATCAAATATACGACGTGAATTGTTACGCGGTAAAAAACTCGTTTGCCACATGGACCCGCTAACTTTGATGCATGAGTCCTACCTAAAAATTAGATCAAAATGTAGGAAAAATCTATTTTTGCCAAACCATTTTTCCAAACCATTTCTTACATTCATACACAACAAATGAAGAGGGAGAACAGACAAAGGGAGAGTGCCAGCTCACTCTCCTCTTTCGGTGGAAAGCCTTGGACAGCACATGGTGGGATCTCATTTTCCTCATTTCTGTACCTACCCCTTGACTTGGAGTATTTCGGTCCCTACTCCTTGACTAGGAGCATCCAAGCCAATCTTCAACACTTGTTTTGTTCACTGACTATGTGACGCCCCGAATCTACACTATTGGTTACAGTCAAGGGAGAGTCACTAATGAGTCCTATGGTCAATAACCAAGTAAGATCCCAGATCGCTAGAGGAGTCAAATTAGCCTCCCTTCTAAGTCCATCTTTCTTAGGCAGCGCACTACCCTTTTGGCAGATCTTAAAAGGTATTGACACAAGGTCTCATAAGCAACGATAAGGTTCATACATATAAGTATTAGAATATAAGTACATAACAACCACGAATATCCTTAATTTCAAAAGGTTGTTCCATTACATTACATCCCAAAAAGAAAATTTAAATCTTCATATGAGTCTTACAAAAATATCAAAGGAATTTCTAACTTTCTTAAGATAGCCAAAAGTCTTCGAAGGTTTCAGGCTCGTCATCTCCAACTATAAGTTCCTCTTCGACACCTGGCATGATACGCCGTGAGCTTTGAATGCTCAATAAACACACACACACCCCGTCCCTTTTTCTCCAGTCCAATACACAATCACAAATATAACATCAAGTAGTAAAGCATGATACTCAATTAAATAAATAAAGGGTTACAAGTTAGATGTTAGTAAACTAGAAATCCCCCAAAGAGATTTCGTCCTCTCAACCATAAGAATCGGACGCAGATTATTCGGTATGCCCCCTCTTTTGCTGCTTTGTTGCAGAACTAACCTCGGATGCCTACCAACGGTTATATACCGCATAGCACCAACCGCATGGCCTCAAAAGTGACGGTAATAATGGGCCTTGCCCAAATCCCTCCTCACACCAAACCACCTACGGTCCGAATACAACCGCTCTGTTCAAGGGTTCCTCAAACCACTTGCGCAAGACTTTAACTTCCGAATAGGGAACGCATCCCAACAATCCATACATCACACATTATCATCTTTTCACAAATCAAAAGATCGAAAACCTAATACCATCCCCATTTATGTTTTCCGTGGAGTTAAACGTTTTAATTCAAGGTTAGACCAACTTAACAAGATAATAGTGTCCACATAAGCATGCATCATTAAGATGAAGAAGATAGAGAACATAGCCATAACACATATAATATCATGCCAAGATATGATCATAAGCTAATAAGCATTGTCATGAGCACAAGAGCATAAAACATCCATGCACAACAAAATTTCCAGATTCAATATCACATAAGGATTAGAATGAAAAAGGATATTTTATAATTTTTACCGGGCTCAGCCTTCCTATGGTTCGTAGCGAATTTAATCTAGTTTCCAGAACATATTTCGGAAATGGGATAGCTTTTCTAGATTTTAAGTTATTTAGGAAACACTCCAGCGTTGTCCAGATTCGTCGACCGTTACGAAAATTTGATTTTCTTGCAAACCGCTCGCTGTTTTTCAATGAAACCAATTTTAGTTGAAAGCTAACTCCATAAGGAAGATTTTGACATAAAATAGAGGTCCATAATAATTTTATACATTTTTCTAGAAATTTTGAAAGTTGGCTGCAAAAACAGATTCTAAGGCACAATACCCAAAATAAGAAGATTTGTGAGGAAAGAGATCCACTATGGGAAAATTTTCATTTCTTTTGTGATGAAAACATGCTAAATAACATATATTAAAATCAAAAAATTTTCTTGAAGGTGTGCCTTTGGAAAGTTTGAGAGATTGGTATGAAAAATATAGTTATGTACCGAAATGAGGGAAACTACAAGAGAGATAGAATCATGGCTCAACCCTTATCATTTTTAACACAAGTAACTCATCAATAACACATTTGAAAACATTATTTAGAACCCTTAAGAACATGTATTTGAAAAAGGAAATTGAAAGAGAAGGTTGTGTTGTGGCTTACTTGCTAGGCTTTGAACAAGATGGCTCTCCTCTTCCTTCCTCTCCCTCTCAAGACTTCTCTCTTGCTCTCCTTCCTCTCCTCTAGGCCAAATGTGTGTGTAAGTGTGTTGTTTGTGTTTGCCATGCTAGGGGGTGGTGGTATTTATAGGCAAATTTGGTGTAAAAAGACATAACAGCCCACTAGTTGGAATTGGATGGAAAAGTTAGGATTTACTTGGAGTCTAATGAAATAGGAGTGATTAGGGAGCTTAATCATGGGATTAGGCACTATCTAGTTGGTCCCTAGTTGAAATGAAACTAGTATTGGAAACAAAACCCTAGGTCTAGGGATACTAGGTGCTAGGGTTTCTAGAATATCATGATTACAATTCTTGAAAATAGGTTCCTCACATCTTCCTAGGGTGGCCGGCCATTGGGAAGGGTGATGGGGCTTATTTTTTATTCAATTTAGGTACTAGGGACACATCTCCCAATGTATATATATATAGATTTCAAATTGATTGATGGTACCTATAATATAAAAGTACATGTACTAGTTTTGGGGCAAATCTTGAAATTAATAAAAAAAGTGAGGGCTTGGAATAAAACTTATGTTTTGGAACCTTATTTATGTAGGATTAAATTAAATTAGACTAAGGAACCTAATTCGGCTACCATATTACTGTTTCGATAAACAAAAAAAATGCTAACCGACAAGATTTGAAATAATTCAAAAAACTGAGGGACTTTAAGAAAATAATTCAAACATTAAGATTTTTAAAGAGAATATATTTTTCAGGGGCTTCACAGACTGAACCTCATCTTTACATTGAGAGCCGAATTGTTGACTAGTGAAATTTCCATGATTCCATCTATATTTGGTTGGAGGAGAAATTTCCATGATTCAATCTGAATTTGATTGGAGACTCTGCAATTACTTTTTTTTTTTGGGTACATCGGAATTAAGACTCTGCAATTACGTATTCATCATTTAGGCTTAAACTTTAATCATGTTGGCACAGTTTCAGAATGTTGAGTTGAGGTTATTCTTTTTTAACAGTAGTCATTCCAGCTACATTTTGGGCTATGGATTTTGAGGGTACATTCCCACCAAGTGGCGGTTCAAGTTGTTTGTTTATCTGTAATATTTTGTGGAGCTAAGCCGTTATTGATATATAAGAGATGTTGACCTGAAGTTGTCACTCTTGAAAGGCGCATTGGTAGATATACATGTGCAAGAATATTCATCTTTCTAATGGTCAGACTACAGTAGTGCTGTGGAGTTATCCTTTATTTGAAGCTCACTAGTTTATTTAATGTATGAGGAAATACTACGCTACGAATTTTAACAGTTATTAGCAATGCTTTCTCATTGCTTTGCATCTTATTCGATGCAATCCTTTCTTTTCTACGTATTTGTTATTCAAGGTACACAATCTAAGGAGTGAATTGGGTTTTTAAATAAATTATCAAATTAAAATTTTAACCTAAATAATAAATAAATAAATTTGTTCAACAATATAAGGTAGAGAAATAAAATGAGCAAAAGGAAAAGAAATCAAACACAGTGATTTATAGTGGTTCGGCACGCCAGGCCTACGTCCACTTTCTAATAGGGGTGTTCGCGGATCGGTTTTGTGCAGTTTGCGGTTCCGTTTTGACCCACCCGCATCTATGCGGTTTGGGAAAAAGTCAACCCGCAACCGCCCGCAGTGCGGTTTGCGGTTTGTACGGATAGGGTTTGCGGATGTGCGGGCAGTTTGCGGTTTACACTTTTTTCTTTAAAAATTAATTTTTGAGTTTTTTTTTTCCCATCGAATTTAGGCATCAGATTCATTTTATATATTTGTGATCATTTGACAACAATTTTCTGATGAGTTTACAAATAAAAATTGAATATCAATCATTAAATGAAAGTACCCAAAACAAAAAGACCCTACACTAGCATTTTTGCCATGAAAAAAATGTATATCAATGCATTAAAGGTTGTACTCGATTAGAATTGTCAGTTCAGTAATTAATAATTAAACTAGAAGTTTCATCGACCACCAGAAGGAAAATTTTATTAGGAAAAAGTTGATGAGTCACCAATGAAAATCATATAAGAAACCAGTTTAGGACTTCATAATTCTACGGCATTAAGAAAGTTGAGAAATACTTAGAAATAAGGATCCTAGTGTCATAAAGAACATAATGGTGCTCCTGTTAAAATTACAAAGTTGGTATATAAAAAATAATAATAATTAAAGGGCGGGCGATTTTTGCGGGTTGCGGGTTTAACCCGCGACCCGCCCATAACCCGTAAATTTGTCATATTTCAAACCGCATCCACCCGCATTATGTTTGCCAAACCGCCCATTTATATGCGGGTTGGACAGATTGGGCAGTTTGAGCAGTTCGGATAAACCATTGCCCACCCCTACTTTCTAAATATCCTCCTTGAGCATTTCTCCACTATTCTTCAAATAGTACACCACTAGTTTCACGGGTGCTAGTGAACCTTTACAACAAGTGACCAATCCCGATCACTCTAACTAGTTTAGAATTTGGTACTTAGTCACACCTCACCAAGTGATTTTATCTCAAAAATCACTCACAAAAATAACATGACTAGTTTTGAATCCAGTGCCTAATCTCACATAATCCAAGTGATTCTATCTCGAAAAATCACTCATAAAAACTCTCTTTTTTTTTTACAAAAATAATAAGAATAATGAATAGAAAACCCTTTTACAATTTTACTCAAACTCTCAACAAATTTTCTCTCAATAGAAATAATTAATCACTGTTAGCACACAACACAATATTTGAAAATATTTCAATATCACAAATTTTTCTCTTACTTCTTAATTTTTCTCCACATAAAACACTTCTATTTATATCCAAAATGTACTAGTCGTTGGGGAGGCAGACGCTTCTCTGCTTGTTGGATCATGTGGAGACGAATGCTGAGAGAAATCACATGAAAAAAATCATCACATGAAAGATTTGAAAATATAGGCTATGGGTCACTTTCTATGAATAGTAACAACAAAATTTTCAAAACATCTACCATAAAATCAAATGATCCACAGTGATTGTATATTAACTTTTTTACTAAAAATTTTGATTGCACTGTAAAATCTCTTTAACTAATATTTATATCAGATATAAAAATATATAACCTTTTTTAAAAAATTGTAGTTGTTATAGAGATTTTAAATACACTTTAATAGAAAAATAACCCATCACCCCATGTAGGTATATCAATTTTGTCAAAAGAAGACAACTCACCAAATTTGTCAAAAGATGGCAACCCATTAATATCACATTTGTTCAAACAAACAACCAATTAATATCAAATTAGTGACCAATCGGATTTTTCAACATGTGAATAATAAAGTTTACAAAATATTTTCGTAAAGTCAGATATAGCACAGTAATTTCCATTTCAATAGTATCTAACACAAATACATCAAACAATATATATTTTAACAGATAATATTTTGTATCAAAGAATATAAAATATGTATATTAAAAAATTACAATTTATCCCATAATATTTTAGACATCATCAAAATTAAACTATATGATTAACAATCTCCCCTTTTTGATGATAGCAATACCAATATTAATTTGACACAAAATTTCATAAGAGCAAATGTAACAAAAAAAAAAATTCAACAATCATAATACAGACATTTATTTACATTATATTTTTTCCTCATTTATCAACAAGTTCTTTGTCCAATAAATTTATATATAAATCATGTTTCTTCTCCCCCTTTAACATCATCAAAATAAAATGTTAATATGGGTGAAGAAAATCAATTTTTCCTTTGAAATAAATACAACAATAAATATTTAACAATAATAATATAATCAATTATTTTCTCCCTCTTTAAAAAAATTTGATAAACAATTCATATATAATTGTTATAACTTCTCCCCTTTTTTAACATAATGAAAACATTTGTGCAAATAAGAAGTAAGATAAAAATTTAGAGTAATTTTAGAATATATTTTTAAAAAAGCTCCCCCTGAGATTATATACATAATCAAAAAAAATAATTTTAAGAATACTTTCCCTGAAGTCATGTTTCTCATAAAACATTATCTCTCCCCCTCAATTATTTATTTATCCTCCAAGTACAATTTTTATTTCTTCCGTGGGGCATTTTCAAACATAAGTTGCAGTCTAAGAATTTATTACCTTTTTATTTATGAATATTTGTAAAATATATAATGGGGTGATTTTTTAATTTTATAAAAATTATCTTACTAACTTTTTATGTCATTAATATTTAACAATGTATAATGAAAATGATTCCTAATAATTTTTTATTTAAATAATAGGAACAATTTTATTGAGTCAATTTTATTAATATAAAAGGTACATATTACTTATTCTTTTAATTTTAAAATAATTTATTTTATATACCTTTTTATGAGTAATGCTAGGCAACTTAAAATTTCAACTCTAAACTTATTCGCAATAACATAACATGAGTTGAGTCTTAGCTGATTGCCTTCTAAATAATCAACTAACATGTCACATTTAATGTTATTAAGTGTAAATTTGAAGGTCGTGTTTTAGAGATCTTAAGTATTTTTCACTTCTTGTATACTAAATTATATTAATCAATAAATAGCTTAATATAGTGATTTAACCAATTGTATACTTAGATCTAGTAGTTCAAAAATTTTAAAAATTAAAAAACTATTTATTAGATTTATATAATTTTTTTTATGAAATACTTCAATACTTTTTATGCATATATATTGCCTCTCCCGAACAAAATTCCTAATTCCACCCCTAATCAAAATGTTTTTGGACAGAAATATTTTTTGTTAGAAGGTGTTCTATGTTGAAACAGAGGGAACGGTAGTTTCCCTTCAAGAAGAGAGAGAGGGCCCAGGAAGTCACTCAGTATATTTTGAGTCAGTCCCCTTCCAATGAGAAGTGCCTTCTTTTATCATCCTCTTGTTTTCTTATTGTCTTAAATGATTGTAAAAGGAACCTCTTTATTACATTTCTTTATTGAAATCTGATAAAGTCTTTTCTTTCCTTATCTTGTCCTTATTAATATATTAGTTTCTCTCGTTTTATGTTTTTTTTTTTTAATAAAAATCGTGAATATATTGACTTAGCATAGTAGAACTCTGTTGATACCATCATTAAAAAATCTAGAAATTCCTTAAATGTTGATTTGTGATTATGTATCAATTTTAAGTAGTAAATAACAATCTCAATCAAACAATCAAGACAAATCGACACAATGATTTTACGTGAAAAAACCACAATTAGACACCTCCAATTGTGATAAAAAAAACCACGGACAACAACTACAAAACAATCCACTAAGAAGATATAAAGGAATTACACAAGTATACTCTCAATTACCTAGCGAATCCACGCCCGAATTGAACCAACCTCTATATGTCTCTTTCAACCCCGTCTTCACCTCGGAATTGTCTTGACAATGAGCCACTCCAGAATCCACCAAAGCTTCAGGCTCGTATTCTCCAGAATCCACCGAAAAACAACTCTCTCTTTTGTATAGAATTAAACAAACAATCCTTTGATGTAAACTTCTAAAACCATGAGTTGAATACTCAATCAAAACATCAAAGAAAACTAGCAAAATATCTCCAGAGATAAACCTTAATATCCAAAAAGAAGATCTAGAGAAGTGATCCTAAAATCTGACAGAAACCCGTACTTATAGAAATCTGGGACTGCGAAGCTCGCTCGAGCGAAGACTCTCTCATTCGAGCAAGGAACCAAAAACGCGTGTCTTCCATAAGTGGCTTCGCTCGAGCCAAACAACCTGCGCTCGAGCGTAAAATCATCCTTTACAGGTTTTTTGCTAGACGTAGCCTTCGCTCGAGCGAAAACTCCTTCGCTCGAGCGAGCAAGGGCGGACAGGCAACTTCGAATACAATTTTTCATTTTGCTTCGGGGACGCTGCCCCTCGACCCCGCCGTGGCGCTGCCCCGGACCCGCCAAGGGGCGCTGCCCCCTAGACCCCCGCGAGCTGACCGGGCAGCTCGATCCCCGTCATAATCAGCGAAGTGGCAATCTTGAAAGAATTAACATCACAAAATTCTCTACAAGGCATAATTCAGGTTGGATTCGCATCTAAAAACTCATAGCCTCACTGAAATAAAAAGGTGCGAAAATAAGTACAACTAAAAGGAGTTTTGTCAAACGGGATTGCCAAGAATAAAAACTTAACAATGCAGTGGTTCAGCATGGTTTGTGGTGCGATATTGAAAATAATCTGCACTGATGGAGGTGCAAAATGCTATATTTAGTTTTGGGTGGGTACAACTATGTAGCAGTATTTGCAGCCGTCCCCAAGGCTTCCATAGCCGGTTGTTTATTCGGATAATTATGGAAACTCCAGTCAATAGTGCTTTTTTATGATTTTTTTTGTTGGTCTCATCGCTTCGACTTTAGTTGCTAGAGCAGTATATATAACTTATTGTCATTGTACTGATTAAACTAATTCAGTGGTCTGTTTTCAGTGTTCCCCAACAATGGATTGCTCTTTCTTTTAGTTGGCATGTCAGCAGCTGTTGTTGCGGCTAATAGTAGGGCATACATCATCCATGTGGACAAATCAGCTATGCCTTCTCCTTTCCCTGATCATCATAGTTGGTATATGTCAACTCTCTCGTCCCTGTCTTCGCGAATGGTGTTCTTCCAACGCATCTCTATACCTACAACCATGTCGTGGATGGCTTTAGTGCAGTCCTGTCTCAGTCCCAACTTGATCAGCTGGAGAAAATGCCTGGTCACGTTGCAACGAATCTAGAAACCTTTGGAAAGTTTCAGACTACATTGTTGTGAATGGATTTATAGTGGTTTGGTACACCGGGCTTACGTCCACTCCCCAAATATCCTCCTCAAGAATTTCTCAACTATTCTTCAAATAGTAATACACCACTAGCTTCATGGGCGCCAGTGAACCTTTACAACAATCCCAATCACTAGTTTAGAATTCGATACTTAATCACACCTCACTAAGTGATTTATCCCAAAAACCACTCACAAAAATAACAAGACTAGTTTTGAATCCGGTGCCTAATCTCACCTAACCCAAGTGATTTTATTTCAAAAAATCGCTCATAAAAACTCTCTCTTTTTTACAAGAATAATAAGAATAAGAGAGAGAAAACCCTTTTACAATTTTGCTCAAACTCTCAACAAATTTTCTTTCAATAGAAATAATTAATCACTCATAGTACACAACACAATATTTGAAAATATTTCAATATCACAAAATTTTCTCTTATTCGCTTCTTGATTTTTCTCCCCATAAAACACTTGTCGCGACCCAAACCAGCCCCTATAGATTTAGTGTCGTAACCAGCCAATAATCCTGGGATTACCAAAAGCCTCTGAACAAATAAATAAAATACAGGGGTTAGCAGAAGCAAATACAAATATGTAATGTCCATGGAGCTGTGTAAACATATATGGGACTGAAAATTTAAAACTTAATTCACATAATTAAGACGTCATACTCATGTCACCGTTCATACAAACAGACAAACAAAAGGCTTGTTCAACTTAACAAAAGAAATACAAAAGATCTTTAACAAGATTCACAAAAACTTGACCACTACAAAAGGGAACCTCCTTAGGAGGCACTGTGGCTGGCTAACAAAACGAAACTCCAGGCAATCAATTCTGAGCTTGGTCACGCGCCTGGTCACCTACATACATATATAATAATACGGTGAGCTGAAACCCAACGAATAACAACAGAGTAAAAGATTTATGAATGATGTCCAAACAGTTTCAAGAATTAGAGTTCATATCATAAACAAATTCAGATTCATATACGTAACCAGAAGTCTCAAGCAGTTATATGTGGTACATCCATTAGGTATCATATTATCTTGGTCCTAGGACCTATATGCATAGTCGGTACCGACAACCCCAAAGGTGCATATCTTGTACACAAGTAGCCATTGTACTGTTTCCTCCAGGCAAGGGCCATGTATAAACCACGATATTGTCTCCCCTGGGTAAGAGCCATATGATCATAAGTCACAGTATTGTTTCTCCTGGGCAAGGGCCATGTGAACTAAGGATGCCACAAATACATTTTAGAAAATCGGACATTCATTCATTATTCATAAAATAGTAGTTCATAAACAGATCATATCTTATCCTTCTAAAAATACTTGCAATCAAACATAGCTTTACAGAGTTGTTACTCACAGATAGCACCGATAGCAAAATGGACAGAGTAGATAGATTTGATAGCCTATGGCGTGTGACCTACACAAACACATAACAAATGCACATTGAACACACGCCTGGAAAACACATAACTCATTTCTTTTTTCTATCTTGGTGTGTCTCTAATCTTTATCCTCATTATTATGTCTTAATTAAGGCTTAGGAATGTCTAAGATGCAATGAGGATGCCAAAATGTAAGTTGAAACACTTAGTCAAATTTTCAAAAACAGGGCAGTCCGCTCGAGTGCAACTTTGGTCGCTCAAACGGTCTACAAAGTCTGCAAAAGTACTGGTTGCATGATTTTTACGCTCGACGTTCGCTCGACCGTCGTTCGAGCACAAGACTGGGTAAACAGGGTCTCCTCTCGAGTGCAACTTCCTTCGCTCAAGCGGTCTACAAAAGTCTGTAAAACTTCTGGGGGCTCTCATTTTATGCTCAAGCGCAACTTCGGTCGCTCGAGCGAAGGGTCAAAAATAAAGGTGGTCACTCGAGTGCAGGGTCTGCCGCTCGAGCCAACCCCCAAACTCTGCAAAAATACTGGGAGCTCGCATTCTCTGCTCGAGCGCAGAGTCCACCGCTCGAGCAGAGGATGCAAATTCTAGAATAAATGTAACAAAAAAAATTTCAACAATCATAATACAAACATTTATTTGCATTATATTTTCTCCTCATTTATTAACAAGTTCTTTGTCCAATAAATTTATATATAAAGCATATTTCTTCTCCCCCTTTAACATCATCAAAATAAAAGGTTGATATGGGTGAGAAAAATCAATTTTTCTTTTGAAGTAAATACAACAAGAAATATTTAACAATTATAATGCAATCATTTATTTTCTCCCTCTTTAAAAAAAATTGACAAACAATTCATATATAATTGTTATAACTTATACCTATTTTTAACATAATGAAACATTTGTGCAGATAAGGAGTAAGATAAAAATTTAGAGTAATTTCAGAATATATCTTTAAAAAAACTCCCCCTAAGATTATGTATATAATCAAAAAATAATAATTTTCAGAATACTCCCCTGAAGTTACGTTTCTCATAAAACATTATCTCTCCCCCTCAATTATTTATTTATCCTCCAAATACAATTTTTATTTCTTCTTTGAGGCATTTTCAAATATAAGTTGCACTATAAGATTTAAAAACTAAGTTTATATAAACTCTTCATTTCTATTGTGACTTAAAAAAATATCTAATTATAATACAAGACATCATGAAAAATGCATTTTAAAGATGTAATCATATCAAATCATGCATTTGTCAAGAGGTGTACAATCAAATTTTTTGATTTTTCAAAATTTAACAAATATCATAATATAGACGCAAATAAATATTTTAATATTTGATTATTTAGTCTCGTGTTCAGTGATGCCTTGTCTTCATTCAATCACATATAGTTGTAATAAGCATCAATTCACATGTAAATATACAATTTCAATCAAGCAAATTCAACACATGTTATACCATCAAAATCAACTTTTTAATAAAGTGATTCAATGTAGATAATCAAGATATAACAAAATCACATTTTTTATATATATTTATTTTCTATATCATTCCCGTGGCCTAAATGACATCATATAAGCATGTTATGACATCATGTAAGCATGGTATGGTATGGCTTAAGTAACATCATTTTGTCTGAAATCTATATAATAATTTATTTTATATATCCCTATAACTCAGGTTACAAATTGATTTTTTGACTTATTAAGAAAAAAATATATAAAAAATAAAGAAGTGACATAATTCAAATAAACTAATAAGTTGGCTTATAAATTTGTTCCCAAAATGGCCCTAGATTTGATTACACTAGTCAAAAAATATTAGAGAAATTATTAATAAATTGTTTTTTTTTTTTGTAAATAAAAAATTGATTAGACATTTAATTTTTTTAATTAATGATAATTAAGTTTCTTAAATTTTTTGATCAAAAAAATTATCTTTTTTAGAAGATGCCAAATACCCTTTCAAAGTACTAAAATTTTACTAAGCCTTCATTTAGGGTGTGGGTTGACTTTTTGACTATTTTAGCCTGGGATTAAAAAGCCTCGTTTGAAATGAGTTTTTGACTTTTTTGACTTTTGTGAAAGAAAAAAATAAAATGACTATAGTTTAGATGTAACAATTTATCTTTTTGACTTTTTTTTTTGGCTATGTTACCTTTTTTGTCTATTTTACTTTTTTGTGACTAAATTAGCCAAAAAAGCCTATGTCAACCTGTTGGCTTATTTTTTCTACGAAGAAAAATACCATAAATGCGAGCGTGCTAGTAAGGATTGAACAATCCTTACAGATTAAATTTAAGCCAATTATCAAGCGAATGTATTAACAGTTCTTTTGCCTCAATGAAAAGGACTTCAAAATTGCCAAGTGTAAAAAAAAAAATTAAAAGAAGAATGAGGGAGACAGAGAAAGATGATTGGGTGAACAATTGAGGTGATTGAGTGAACAATCAAAGTAACAATTAATTACCTCTGCTCCTATGCTTTGAAAAGTAAGTGCATAAAATTACCTCTACTCCTATGCTTCGAAAAGGAAGTGTTGAAAATAAAGTGCAAAAAATATAAATGACAAGGAAATATAAATGACAAAAAAAAATAGAAATCAATTGTCTTTGATTTGAGTTCTGGATCATTTACAATGTAGCAATGAATGGCTATTTATAGGTAAATATTTATAGAAAAAAAAACTACCTAAAACTACCCACTCTTCCACCTCCTCCATTTCATACTCCATGTCACGACCCAAACCCGCCCCTATGGGTTTAGCACCGTAGCCGGCCAATAATCCGAGATTACCGAAGGCCTGCTTAACAGTAATAAAGTAAAACAGAGTACAGGGGCATGGCGGAAGCCAAAACAATAAATAAACAATGTCCAATGAGCGGTGACAGTCTGTATGCAAAAGACTTTTTCATACATATATGCAGTCAGTGACAAAACAGTATGTACACATATACAATCATTCAGTTCAGGGACCTGATCCCTATTAAACAGTACGGTAACAACCTACAGTTTACAAAACAGAACAGAATGGGGAAAACTAAAACACTCCATAGCCTTAGCTTGACAGGCTCGTGTAACAACCCTCACCACTGTTTACCGATAAACTACAGATTACTGCTAAACTGAGAATGATTATGAAAAGTAATTGAACTGATTGAAATACTGAACTGACTGACTGAAATCTGAAACTGATTGATTGACTGTATCTGTTTAAATGCATTGTCTATCTGTTTGACTGTTTGATTATCTGTTCATGTTTTATGTTTAAATTGCGAGTTGAAGGCCTTATCGGTGGCCGAACCGGAGATCGATTAGTGTTTCATGATCATCATAATTTTGTGATTTTATGGTATATTTATCTGAAAACTAATTTGGTATGATTAAATTAAATTAAATATTAATAAATTGCATAGTTTGGCTTAATTACCAAAACACCACACTAGTGGCCCACTCGATGAACCATATTTGAGCCTTATTATATACTTAGGCAACATTTCATCAGCCACAATTGAACATCACAACCGACCAAAAGAGGAGAGTGGGAGGTTTGGAGTGAATTCAACTTGATTTTGTGCATTGGCTTGAAGAATTGGAATATAGGTTGCAAATTAAGCTTCCTCACCTTGTATTGGAGACTTAGGTAAGAGAATTCAACCTCTCATTGTTGTGTTTAAGCTTGTTCTTGCATGGTTTTGAGCAAAGTTAAAGTCTAGAGCCAACATATGGCTCAAATTGTTGAATTAGAGCTCAATTGTTGCATGCATGTGCATATTGATAAGTTTTGAGGTTGTAATTCATCATTCCTCACTTGCATGTCTATATTTTGAGAGTAGACCATGAATTCATCATGTTTTTGTAAGAGTTAGCTCATTTGAGCTTGTATTTAAAGCTTTGAAATGATTTAAGTCCATGCATGTTGCATGTTCATTATGTTCTTGAAATTTGGTTTGAAAATGAGTTTAATTGATCTTCCTTTGGGCTTTGATTTTACAAATTGAGCTTTGAATCCTGTTAAACTATGAGTTTTGAAGTGTTTTCCAGAAAATGAGCCTAAGAGGATCGAATTTGGTGTTTGAAACTTGATTTTGAGCTTGAGGTTCAAATCTGGGAATTCCAGATTTTGAACTCACGCTCGAGCGGGGTGACTGGCGCTCGAGCGTGGAAATCGTGCGCCCAGTATTTTGTTCTGTTTTTAAGTTAGCTCGAGCGGGACCTTGTGTCTTACGCTCGAGCGGATGTCGAGCGCCCAATCGAGTGTGGATTTCACCTATCTAGCACTTTTGACTATTTTGCATTACGCTCGAGCGGTTAAGTCTGCGCTCGAGCGGAAACCTTTGTCCGCATGTCCGCTCGAGCGGATTAACCTACGCTCGAGCGGGACCCCTGTTTTCTAAAAATTCTGAAAATGCTTTTAAAGTGCATCTTTGCATCCTCATTTCATCCTAGACATTCTTAGGCCTAGTTTAAGGCATCTTAATGAGGATATAGATGTAGAACCAGACCGAGGCAAATTAGGGATTAAGGTATTATCTTTCCCAACTGTGTAGCTTAGTGTGTGTTCAATCTGTAAACTGTGTAGGGTTGGCGACTGGGGACGCGCTCTAGCCTAACTATAGCCTAGAACTCTGTGAGTAACAACTATGTAAAGATATGTTCAAAAATGATTATCTTCTGAACAATTGAACTGTACTGTTTCTGAATTAATACTGTTAATGGAATGAATGTATGTCCTCTATTCTGAACTGTATTGTGGCATCCTTAGCAACTACTGTTACTGACTGTTACTGTTACAGAGATCTCTGTCGGTTCCCTTGTTGAAACCACTACTGTTTACTGATTGATGGCCATCATTGACTGTTCGGTCTTTCAAGACCTACTATTTACTGTACTGTTATGCTAATGGATGTACCACATATGACTGTACTGACTGAACGACTGAAATACTGATTTAATGAACTGTTTTCATTACTGTAAGGACATTCATTCTAAACCCCTTTACGCATTATGTTATTCACTGGGCTTTAGCTCACTGCTCATATATATATGTAGGTGTACAGGCACCAGACCGCGGCTAGAAGCGTCGGGGTTAAGCTCCAGTTTTGTCAAGCCAACCACTATGCCTCACTGCGAGGTTTCGAGCCTGTCAAGCTAAGGCTATGGGGTGTTTTAGTTTTCCCCCCTTCTGTTCTGTTTTGTAAACTGTAGACTGTTACCGTACTGTTTAATAGGGATTAAGTCCCTGAACTGAATGATTGTATATATGTACATACTGTTCTGTCACTGACTGCATATATGTATGAAAAAGTCTTTTGCATACAGACTGTCACAGCTCATTAGACATTGTTTATTTACTGCTTTGGCTTCCGCCAGGCCCCTGTACTCTGTTTTACTATATTACTATTAAGCCGGCCTTCAGTTATTTTGGATTACTGGCCGGTTACGGTGCTAAACCCATAGGGGCAGGTTTGGGTCGTGACAGAGTGGTGTCAGAGCGATACTTACCACGAGTTATGCCGCACACACGTGTCTAAATAAGCTATAGGATGTCCTAGAAAAGCGATTAGGGCATTACATGAGCATGATAAGTGCGTGGCTATGACATGACTGAATATACGCTAATGTGTTAATCTGTTTAAACAAATGACTGCCTATGTTGATAACTATTATAACTGCCTATAGTGAAATGGTTAA
This sequence comes from Camellia sinensis, assembly GCF_055761805.1. Lineage (NCBI taxonomy): Eukaryota > Viridiplantae > Streptophyta > Magnoliopsida > Ericales > Theaceae > Camellia > Camellia sinensis. The sequence goes on from NC_138962.1 coordinate 32,049,588, forward strand.
TGCAAGAACTGCAAATGAATTTGAATCCTCATCTTCTGAGGCAAGAATGACAAGACTAGAAAGAATGATGGAACTAATTACTGAAAGACTAGATCAACAACAGAATCAATAGCTCCCACATCCTCCTCCGGTACAGCCGGAACAGAATGTGAATGTTAATGATGGGGACATAATTGCTCTCACCCAAAATTTCAGTAAAATGAAACCGCCGTCCTTTCAGGGAGGCCTTGAACCGTTAAAAGCTTAAGCACGGGTTCTTGAGACAGAAAAGTTATTTGAAGTGTTTCCGTACTCTGAAGCACATAAAGTACTGTTAGCTACCTTTACCTTGCAAGAAGAGGCCAGAAGGTGGTGGATGCTTATCCGCGATGATAATACTGTAATGACTTGGGCTCAATTCAAAGGAGCCTTCTTCGAAAAGTACTTCCCTCAGTGTGTTAGGGATAGAAAAGTGACTGAATTTGAACAGCTGAGACAAGGCACAATATCCGTTGCTGAATATGAAACAAAGTTCACCGAGCTTGCTAGATACGCACCACACATGGTGGACACTGATTATAAGAAGGCCAGAAAGTTTGAAGGCGGCCTTAATGTTGCAATACTGGACAGAATAAATGTTCTGAAATTACCGAACTATGTAAATGTTCTTGACCAAGCTTTGATGGCTGAATCGAACATCGAGGCACTGAAAACTGAAACACCAGCGTCTGAATGGCGTGGTAAAAGGCAGGATTTTAAATTCAAGAAAGGCAAGCATAACCCATTGAACAAGAAACAGAATACGGGGTCAACAACTAGCCCCAGCCAAGGGAGTGGTTTCATACCACCATGTTCTGAGTGTGGCAAGAAGTACAAAGGGGTCTGTTACAAAATATCTGGAGCCTGTTACAGGTGTGGCAAGGTGGGCCACATGGTTAAAGACTGCCCCTCTGCTCCACAAGCCAATAGTAAAGTTGCACCAAGCGTGGCAGCATCAACTGTTGCACCAAAACCGAACCCCAAAGCTACCGGGAAAGAGCCCATGAGGTAGGGCCGAGTGTTCGCCCTAGTACCAGGAGATGTACAGAATACCGAGACCGTTGTGTCAGGTATTCTCTCTATTTGTACTCAAAATGCTTATGTACTGATTGATTCGGGGTCTACGCATTCATATGTGTCGCATGCTTTTTCGCGAAAACTGAATAGACCATTAGAACCCATGAATTATCTGTTAGCTGTATCATCACCCGTTGGGGGGTCTATGACTTGTGCATATATGTACTCTGCTTGTGAAATTATTGTTGAAGATGCACATCTGTATATTGATTTACTGCCACTGAACAATGATTATTTTGATGTAATATTAGGAATGGACTGGTTAACGAAATACCATGCTACCATAGACTGTGTAACGAAACAAGTAGTTTTCCATCCACCAGGTTTACCCGAATTTGTGTTTAATGGGGTTGGACTAGTACCTCCTCCGTATTTGATTTCATCTGTGAAAGCTGTTAAATTGATTAGAAATGGGTGTAAAGGATATCTGTGTTCTGTATTGACTGTATCTACTGATGATAATGCTAATGTGAACAGCATTCCCATAGTCAGAGAATTCCCAGATGTTTTTCCAGATAATCTGCCAGGGGATTTGATTGAAAGGGAGATTGAATTCACCGTTGATATGATTCCGGGTACCCAGCCAGTATCTAAAGCTCCTTACCGAATGGCTTCGACTGAATTGAAAGAATTGAAAGTGCAACTGCAGGAATTGTTAGATAAGAAGTTCATCAGGCCCAGTACTTCACCGTGGGGCGCACCTGTTTTGTTTGTGAAAAAGAAAGACGGCTCACTAAGACTGTGTATTGACTACCGTGAACTGAACAAGGTAACTGTGAAAAATAAATACCCATTGTCACGTATTGATGACTTATTTGATCAGTTACAGGATGCTCAAGTGTTCTCTAAGATCGACCTCAGATCAGGATACCATCAGTTGAAAGTTAAACCAGAAGACATTGACAAAACTGCTTTTCGAACGAGGTATGGACATTACGAATTTTTAGTTATGCCTTTCGGAGTTACCAATGCACCTGCTGCATTTATGGACCTCATGAACAGAATCTTTAAATCATACCTTGATGACTTTATTGTTGTATTCATTGATGACATACTGATTTACTCCAAAAGTATAGAAGAACATGAGCATCATCTGAGACTTGCCCTACAGACCCTAAGAGAACAGAAACTTTATGCTAAACTGTCTAAATGTGAATTTTGGCTTGATCATGTTATGTTTTTGGGGCATGTTGTTAGCAAAGATGGAATTTCAGTTGATCCACAGAAAGTTGAAGCGGTAGTAAACTGGCCTAAACCAACAAATGTGACCGAAGTCCGAAACTTTTTGGGTTTGGCTGGATATTACAGAAGATTTGTCAAAGATTTCTCCAAAATTGCCTTACCGTTGACTCAGTTAACTCAGAAGGGGATATCATTTGACTGGACTGACCAAAGGGAATCAGCATTCCAAGAATTGAAAACTCGACTTGTAACTGCACCGATTCTTACCTTACCTTCAGATACGGATGGTTTTACTGTATTTAGTGATGCTTCTCATAAGGGTTTGGGATGTGTTTTAATGCAGAATGAGAGAGTTATTGTTTATGCTTCCCGACAACTGAGACCGCACGAAAAGAATTACCCAACCCATGACTTGGAACTTGCCGCAGTGGTATTTGCATTGAAAATCTGGCGTCACTATCTATATGGGGCAATATGTGAGGTGTATACAGATCACAAGGGTCTGAAATACTTCTTCACACAGAAAGAACTGAACATAAGACAGCGGAGATGGCTAGAACTGATTAAAGACTCTGACCTACAGATTTTGTACCATCTGGGAAAAGCCAACACCGTTGCCGATGCACTGAGCCGGAAATCGATTGGAAATTTAGCCTGTTTGCTCACCGGGCAGAAAGAATTGCTTTGTGACCTTGAAAAATCTGAAATTGAAATTGTTTTGCGAGAACAAGGTGGAATAATAGATGCTATTTCTGCTCAACCGGCACTGATTGAAGAAATTAAAGAGAAACAACAATCGGATAACTTCTTGAAGAAGATCATCGAAGAAAGGGAAACTAAACCAAGAGCGGATTTCAAATTTGAAAATAATATACTGAAATTTCAAGAAAGACTGTGTGTACCGAATGATATTGAACTGAAAAGAAGAGTTCTGCAAGAAGGCCACAATTCAAAACTGTCTATCCATCCAGGGAATACAAAAATGTACCAAGATTTGAAACTAAATTTCTGGTGGCCGGGAATGAAGAAAGAAATTGCCGATTTTGTATCAAAATGTCTTCATTGCCAACAAGTTAAAGCCGAACATCAACGACCCGCTGGATTATTGCAGCCCTTACCCATACCGGAGTGGAAATGGGAACATATCACCATGGATTTTATTGTGGGATTACCTCACTCCAATAAAGGTATGGACTCAATTTGGGTTATCGTTGATAGACTGACTAAATCTGCTCACTTCTTACCTGTTAAGACAATTTATAATGCGGACAAATTGGCTATACTCTATATTGATGAAATTGTTAGACAGCATGGAGTGCCTGTGCCCATTGTTTCTGACAGGGATTCGAAGTTTACATCAAGATTTTGGCAAAGCTTACAGACTGCATTGGGTACTGAATTGAGACTGAGTAGTGCTTACCATCCTCAGACAGATGGCCAGTCAGAAAGGACCATCCAGACTCTGGAGGATTTACTGAGAATGTGTGTCCTTGATTTTCAGGGAAACTGGGAAAGCCATTTGCCTTTAGCTGAATTCGCCTACAATAACAGTTTTCATTCAAGCATTGGTATGGCGCCTTTTGAGGCATTGTATGGCAGAAAATGTAGATCTCCGATTTGCTGGGCAGAAGTTGGAGATGGGCCTTTGCTTGGGCCCGAGATTGTATATGAAACGACTAAGAAAGTGAAACTGATACAACAGAGACTGAAAACTACACAGAGCAGGCAGAAAAGTTATGCTGATGTTAGAAGACGAGACAAAGAATATGAAGTAGGTGATCACGTTTCTGTGAAAGTGACACCGATGAAAGGCCAGACTCGTTTTGGAGTCAAAGGCAAGTTAGCGCCAAGATATGTCGGACCGTATGAAATTATTGAGAAAATCAATCCGGTAACGTATCAAGTTGGGCTTCCTCCTGAAATGGAGCATATGCACAACGTCTTCCACATTTCTATGTTGAGGGATTACCTCCGGGATCCTTTCCATGTGATAGAACCTACTCGTGTAGTGCTGAGTGATGACTACACTTACGAAGAACAGCCTATTCAGATTGTAAACAGACGGATCAAGAAGTTGAGAAACATGGAGATCCCGTTAGTGAAAGTCGACTGGCAAAACCATGGTGGCGTGTATGCCACTTGGGAAAGGGAAGATGACATGGCTAAAAGATATCCTGAATTGTTTCCACTGAATCCTGTTTTCTTCCAAAATGAAGGTAACTCGAGTTTAGAGGACTAAACTCTTTTTAAGGATGAGAGACTGTAACAACCCTCACCACTGTTTACCGATAAACTACCGATTACTGCTAAACTGAGACTGATTATGAAAAGTAATTGAACTGATTGAAATACTGAACTGACTGACTGAAATCTGAAACTGATTGATTGACTGTATCTGTTTAAATGCATTTTCTATCTGTTGATTGTTAATTGATCTGTTCGTGTTTTTATGTTTAAACTACAAATTGAAAGCCTTATCAGCGGCCATATCTGAAATTGATTAATGTTCTGTGTTCGTTAGAATTTATAGGATTTTATGGTATATTTATCTGAAAACTGATTTGGTATGATTAAATTAGATTAAATATTGATAAATTGCATAGTTTGGCTTAATTACCAAAACACCACACTAGTAGCCCACTAGATGAACCATATTTGAGCCTTATTATATACTTAGGCAACATTTCATCAGCCACAATTGAACATCACAACCGACCAAAAGAGGAGAGTGAGAGGTTTGGAGTGAATTCAACTTGATTTTGTGCATTGGCTTGAAGAATTGGAATATAGGTTGCAAATTAAGCTTCCTCACCTTGTATTGGAGACTTAGGTAAGAGAATTCAACCTCTCATTGTTGTGTTTAAGCTTGTTCTTGCATGGTTTTGAGCAAAGTTAAAGTCTAGAGCCAACATATGGCTCAAATTGTTGAATTAGAGCTCAATTGTTGCATGCATGTGCATATTGATAAGTTTTGAGGTTGTAATTCATCATTCCTCACTTGCATGTCTATATTTTGAGAGTAGACCGTGAATTCATCATGTTTTTGTAAGAGTTAGCTCATTTGAGCTTGTATTTAAAGCTTTGAAATGATTTAAGTCCATGCATGTTGCATGTTCATTATGTTCTTGAAATTTGGTTTGAAAATGAGTTTAATTGATCTTCCTTTGGGCTTTGATTATACAAATTGAGCTTTGAATCCTGTTAAACTATGAGTTTTGAAGTGTTTTCCAGAAAATAAGCCCAAGAGGATCGAATTTGGTGTTTGAAACTTGATTTTGAGCTTGAGGTTCAAATCTGGGAATTCCAGATTTTGAACTCACGCTCGAGCGGGGTGACTGGCGCTCGAGCGTGGAAATCGTGCTCCCAGTATTTTGTTCTATTTTTAAGTCAGCTCGAGCGGGGTAATTTACGCTCGAGCGAGACCTTGTGTCTTACGCTCGAGTGGGTGTCGAGCGCCCAATCGAGCGTGGATTTCACCTATCCAGCACTTTTGACTGTTTTGCATTACGTTCGAGCAGTTAAGTTTGCGCTCGAGCGGAAACCTTTGTCCGCATGTCCGCTCAAGCGGATTAACCTACGCTCGAGCGGGACCCCTGTTTTCTGAAAATTCTGAAAATGCTTTTAAAGTGCATCTTTGCATCCTCATTTCATCCTAGGCATTCTTAGACCTAGTTTAAGGCATCTTAATGAGGATATAGATGTAGAACCACACCGAGGTAAATTAGGGATTAAGTTATTATCTTTCCCAACTGTGTAGCTTAGTGTGTGTTCAATCTGTAAACTGTGTAGGGTTAGCGACTGAGGACGCGCTCTAGCCTAACTGTAGCCCAGAACTCTATGAGTAACAACTGTGTAAAGATATGTTCAAAAATGATTATCTTCTGAACAATTGAACTGTACTGTTTCTGAATTGATACTGTTAATGGAATGAATGTATGTCCTCTATTCTGAATTGTATTTTGGCATCCTTAGCAACTACTGTTACTGACTGTTACTGTTACAGAGATCTCTATCGGTTCTCTTGTTGAAACCACTACTGTTTACTGATTGATGGCCATCATTGACTGTTCGGCCTTTCAAGACCTACTATTTACTGTACTGTTATGCTAATGGATGTACCACATATGACTGTACTGACTGAACGACTTAAATACTGATTTAATGAACTGTTTTCATTACTGTAAGGACATTCATTCTAAACCCCTTTACGCATTATGTTATTCACTTGGCTTTAGTTCACTGCTCATATATATATGTAGGTGTACAGGCACCAAGCCGCGGCTAGAAGCGTCAGGGTTAAGCTCCAGTTTTGTCAAGCCAACCACTATGCCTCACTGCGAGGTTCCGAACCTGTCAAGCTAAGGCTATGGGGTGTTTTAGTTTTCCCCCCTTCTGTTCTGTTTTGTAAACTGTAGACTGTTACCGTACTGTTTAATAGGGATTAGGTCCCTGAACTGAATGATTGTATATATGTACATACTGTTCTGTCACTGACTGCATATATGTATGAAAAAGTCTTTTGCATACAGACTGTCACAGCTCATTGGACATTGTTTATTTACTGTTTTGACTTCCGCCAGGCCCCTGTACTCTGTTTTATTGTATTACTGTTAAGCCGGCCTTCGGTAATCTCGGATTACTGGCCGGTTACGGTGCTAAACCCATAGGGGCGGGTTTGGGTCGTGACAGCTCGGAATCTCGCAGTGAGGCACATAGGTTGGCTTGACAAAACTAGAGCTTAACCCCGACGCTTCTAGCCGTGGTCTGGTGCCTGTACACCTACATATATATATATGAGCAGTGAGCTAAAGCCCAGTGAATAACGTAATGCGTAAAGAGGTTAAGAATGAATGTCCTTACAGTAATGAAAACAGTTCGTTAATTCAGTATATCAGTCATTTAGTCATATGTGGTACATCTATTAGCATAACAGTACAGTAAACAATAGGTCTTAAAAGACCGAACAGTAAATAATGGCCATCAATCAGTAAATAGTAGTGGTTCCAACAAGGGAACCGACTGAGATTTCTGTAACAGTAACAGTAACAGTGAACAGTGAACATTGAACAGTAGTTGCTAAGGATGCCACAATACAGTTCAGAATATAGGACATAAATTCATTCAATTAACGGTATCCGTTCAGAAAGCAGTACAGTTCAATTGTTCAGAAGATAATCATTTTGAACATATCTTTACACAGTTGTTACTCACAGAGTTCTGGGCTACAGTTAAGCTAGAGCGCGTCCCCAGTCGCCAACCCTACACAGTTTACAGATTGAACACACACTAAGCTACACAGTTGGGAAAGACAATAACTTAATCCCTAATTTGCCTCGGTGTGGTTCAACATCTATATCCTCATTAAGATGCCTTAAACTAGGCCTAAGAATGCCTAAGATGAAATGAGAATGCAAAGATGTACTTTAAAATCATTTTCAGAATTTTTAGAAAACAGGGGTCCCGCTCGAGCGGAGGTTAATCCGCTCGAGCAGACATGCAGAAAAAGGTTTCCGCTCGAGGGCAGACTCAACCGCTCGAGCGTACTACAAAACAGTCAAAATTGCTGGATAGGTGAAATCCACGCTCGATTGGGCGCTCGACACCCGCTCGAGCGTAAGATACAAGGTCCCGCTCGAGCGTAAATTACCCCGCTCAAGCTGACTTAAAAACAGAACAAAATACTGGGAGCACGATTTCCACCCTCGAGCGCCAGTCACCCCGCTCGAGCGTGAGTTCAAAATCTGGAATTCCCAGATTCGAACCTCAAGCTCAAAATCAAGTTTCAAACACCAAATTCGATCCTCTTGGGCTCATTTTCTAGAAAACACTTCAAAACTCATAGTTTAACAGGATTCAAAGCTCAATTTGTAAAATCAAAGCCCAAAGGTGTTCATTTCAAACCAATTTTCATGAACAAGATGAACATGCAACATGGATGGACTTAAATCATTTCAAAGCTTTAAATACAAGCTCAAATGAGCTAACTCTTACAAAAACATGATGAATTCATGATCTACTCTCAAAATATAGACATGCAAGTGAGGAATGATGAATTACAACCTCAAAACTTATCAATATGCATATGCATGCAACAATTGAGCTCTAATTCAACAATTTGAGCCATATGTTGGTTCTAGACTTTAACTTTGCTCAAAACCATGCAAGAACAAGCTTAAACACAACAATGAGAGGTTGAATTCTCTTACCTAAGTCTCCAATACAAGGTGAGGAAGCTTAATTTGCAACCTATATTCCAATTCTTCAAGCCAATGCACAAAATCAAATGGAATTCACTCAAAACCTCTCACTCTCCTCTTTTGGTCGGTTGTGATGTTCAATTGTGGCTGATGAAATGTTGCCTAAGTATATAATAAGGCTCAAATATGGTTCATCTAGTGGGCCACTAGTGTGGTGTTTTGGTAATTAAGCCAAACTATACAATTTATCAATATTTAATCTAATTTAATCACACCAAATCAGTTTTCAGATAAATATACCATAAAATCCTATAAATTCTAACGAACACAGAACATTAATCAATTTCAGATATGGCCGCCGATAAGGCCTTCAATTTGTAGTTTAAACATAAAAACACGAACAGATCAATTAACAATCAACAGATAGAAAATGCATTTAAACAGATACAGTCAATCAATCAGTTTCAGATTTCAGTCAATCAGTTCAGTATTTCAATTACTTCAGTTATCAATCATAATCAGTCTCAGTTTAGCAATAATCGGTAGTTTATCGGTAAATAGTGACGAGGGTTGTTACACTCCATGATCTTCCACAACTTCATTCAACCTCCATTTCATGCTCCACGTTCTCCACTTTGTTCTCCATCACCTTTCCACATTTCATAACTTCTCAAAACTTCCAAATGAGTAGGATGTGCCACATGTCCTGTAATTATATAAATAATAAATAATAAAATTGCATATTTATGGTGCCAACATTACCCCCGCGGCCATTAAAAATAATATTTGCTTGAATTTTTGAAGGGCCGAACCAAGCACATGATTAATCCAAGCAACAAAGTGCTTTGAATAATATCAACAAAGTGTTTCAAATGATATAATAGCACAAAATGTTCACAATTTTGTCAGTTGAATGCAAGAGCCATTGTGTGACTACAACCGAAGTACACATATTGTCATTATTTCGTGCCTTTTGTGCCTTAAAAAAAATAAATAAAATAAATAAAAATAAAAATTGGCCATCAATTTGAAAAGTAAGTCATTCTCAACCATTGATTTAAATGCATAAGCTTTTCGTAGCCAGGTTCAACATTTCAAATGACTAAGTTGTTCTTTAGTACATCAAAATAATGCTTAAAGATGATTATTTTATTAGTCATTTCATCAAAATTAAATTTTGATGTGAACCACAAATCCAAAAAGGATTTTGAACTCCAAGAACCATAGTACAATATGGCCTTAAAAATTCAATCAACTTGACATTTTGAATAATTTCAAAAAATTCAAATTCATGAACATTAAATTGTTCATCATTCTTAGCCATGTTTAACTTGAGAACATGTTCTTTGGCGAAATAACTTTCATCATTTATTGACAAATGGGGTTGTTTTTCTATTTTATCCATTAGTGGATTATGAAAATCCTCCGTGTGAGTTTCATCATTTTTTGACTTAATTGGCTGTTTCATTTTAGCCATTAATGACTTATGAAAATCCTTCATAAACATCTTATGTCCATAGTTTGACTCTCTAAGAATGGGTTTTTCAACCTCCCGAGTCTTATATGGAACATTATTTTTGATCATGCTTGGCTTAACAACATGCGTTTTAGCCATGTTATTTTCATAAATTGGCTCTTTAAAAATAAATTTTTTGGCCCCTTGAGCCATTGATGAAATCAACTCTTTGCTTTTGCTATTTTTAACCATGGAAAATTTTTGAAAAAATTCACCAATTCCAGCCATTAAAGCCTCAGTTAAAGACTTGGTAGTGAGAGTTGACAATTCATCATTCCATTGGCGAATTTTCATATCAAATTGATGAATTTCTCCAATTAAATGTTGTTTTTTTTCTTCTACCAAATAATATTGTAAGGGATGAAAGTTTATTTCATCAAGAAAATGGATCTCTTTCTTGAAGATTCAAAAATTTTTGTTTACGCCAAAAGATTTCATTTAGGCTATTTAGAATGGATGAATCCAATTCATTTTTCATTTCTTACACTTGACATCCTACTGGGCGTGTCAAAAATTATTGGCTTATTTTTCCTACAAAGAAAAATACCATAAATGCAAGCGTGCCAGGAAGGATTGAAAAATCCTTACAGATTAAATTCAAGTCAATTATCAAACGATTGTGTTGATGGTTCTTTTGCCTCAATAAAGAGGATTTCAAAATTGCCAAGTGTAAAGCAAAGAAAAATTAAAAGAAGAATGAGGGAGATGGAGAAAGATGATTGAATGAACAATTGGGGTAATTGAGTGAACAATCAAAGTAACAATTAATTACATTTACTCCTTTGCTTTGAAAAGGAAGTGCATGAAATTACCTCTACTCCTATGTTTTGAAAAGGAAGTGTTGAAAATAAAGTATAAGAAATATAAATGATAAGGAAATATAAATGACAAGAAAAATTAGAAATCAATTGTTTTTTATTTGAATTCTGGATCCTTTATAATGTAGTAATGAATAGCTATTTATAGGCAAACATTTGTAGGAAAAAAACTACCTAAAACTGCCCACTCTTCCACCTCTTCCATTTTATACTCCATGATCTTTCATAATTTCCTTCAACCTCCACTTCATACTCTATGTTCTCCACTTTATTCTTCATCATCTTTTCACATTTCATAACTTCTCATAACCTCTAAATAAGTAAGAGATGCCACATATTTTACAATAATATAAATAATAAATAATAGAATTATATATTTATGATGCCAATACAACCATAGCCTGATTGAACTTGGGTTGCCCGTCATCCAAGTTGCACTCCAAAAGGTGATATGAAAAGGATCGTTATCGTGTCTTAAAGGTGCGAATAAAGAAAATAGTTAAATTTTGTTCACATACCGACACAAAATGCAAGTTGTAATTAGTTCAAAATGATAAAATTCACAATTTAAGTGATGTTAACAATATTTTTAAGTATTAAGCTTATAGTTTTAGACTAATCAAATTATAAAACATATATATTGATACAAAACTGGTACATACATTGTTATAGAACTATTACATGCAGAATATCTATAAAATATATGTATGTGTACATGTTAACAAGATTCTTATAAAAATTAAAAGATTGCTATTGTGATTTAGAAGCTAGACTTACTTTCTAGACTCAATGTCAAAGAGATGATCGGATCAATCAATCACATTCTTAACACAACACTGAATCTGAAAAATAGATTTAAAAAATAAATTTTTATATCATTTTCTTACAAATTAATATTAAAAAATTACTCACCGATTCCGAAATCCATTTTTCCAAAGACATATCCATAAATGCGATTCCTTTAATTTCTCAGCTTAGGAGATAGATAGATACCTGTATTGATTAAAACATGCACATGTCACATTAAACACAGGCTGTTAAGTCCAATAATTCAAGATATATATATATACCCATTTTTCCAAAGATATATCCATAAATGCGATTCCTTTAATTCCTCAGCTTAGGAGATATATAGATACCTACACTGATTAAAACATGCACATGCCACATTAAACACAGTCTGTTAAGTCCAATAATTCAAGATATATATCGAATCCTCGTAAATTTTGATGATTTACTAGTAATAATTAAATAAAAAATGTTGAAAACGACTCTAAGATTGTTGTTAGTATTAAAAAAAAAGTGTATAAAAATGCACTGCAATGTGTGAAATATTTTGAGACATGTAAAGAGTATATTCAGATTACAAAACGTCTGACATTTAATGGTTTTTATTCACAGCTTTTAGGACTATCATTAATAAGACTCTTAAATAAATATCTAGGAAAAAAAAATAGTTAATTCAATTTGTCACTTGAATTATTGACAATCAATACCCCAAATCCTTAACTTTTATATTTTATAAATTTATGTCTCATTTAGTTTAGGAAAGTGCTATAAATCCCAAATAAATTATCAGATTTTCTACCAAACCTCTCATATGAGTGTGAGACCTATACAAATCACATGCGTGTAGGTCACACACCTATACGAGAAGTTTGATAGAAAATTTAGTAATTTATTCAAGATCCCTAATATAACTCTTTAATTTATCATCTCACGTGACACATCAATAACCATTGATATAATGAGTTTGACATAAGGTGCATTTATATTTAACTGTTATACATATGTCACATGATATTATAAACTAAATGTATTGTGTGGAAAATATAATAACTACAGCATTGTTGTTTTTAAAACTTGAAACAACATTTACAAACTGCAAACTCTTAACGATCTGATTTTGAGAAATAATATTGTATTTATCATCTTTTTATACAACATTTTATTTACTAATAAACATAATGCAATTAAAAAGATAATAAGTATAACGTTATTTCAAAACTCAAAACAAGAAATCAACACTAAAGTCACGTTTGGGAACATACTATTTTAGTAACTTTTTAGTTTTTTGATTAAAATGAGAGGTAAAAAAAAAGTAGTATATTTAGAATGACTTTTTAGTTTTTTATGGGAATAATAATGATATCATCAAATGAAATATTTTCAGATTTAGAAAATCAACTTTTACCAAAGCTAGCTATACCAATTATTTGTTGGTGTTTTTGAATATTGCGTGATTACTGTTTATCTGAGAAGATGTGGTGAATATTGTCTCCGATTATGCATTATGAACATCCACTATCCAATTACCATTTTCTCTTACCGGATTTCACCTTGAAGTGCACCTACAAAAAAAATCAAGTTTTCGATTTTGGTATCCAAATCTTTTTGGGTCCGTGACTGTTAGTTTCAAGATTACTTGATTTTTTGTTCCATGTAATCCTTTTTTAAATTGACATGATGAAATTGAGTGACCATTCCTATTACAATAATGACTGTAACAACCTTGACCTGTGATTAGTTAATAATCTTTGATTAAGAATGTTTAATAAGTAATTAAGAAGAAATTCTGCGTTCATTGCATGCTTTATATGTTATTTGCATTTCTATCTGTTCATGGAAGGAGTATCTATCTGTGATTTTATTTCTTTTTGTGAAGTGAAGGCCTTATCGGCCGCCATGCGAAATTGACTTGGTTTTTGTGTTATTTGGAATTTTTAGAATTTTATAGTAAGTTTAACCAAAATTCGATTTGGAACCAAATAATTAGAATGAAATAATGCAAAGTTGTTTAAGTTAAGTCAAGCTTAATTAAGTCCCCTAATCAAGCCTATATAGCACTACTTAGACGCTTTACACTCTTGTTCCTACACTCTTAAGCCTCAAAAACATGAGAGAAGGGGGGGGAATTAGGGTGAGAGAATTGAATTCAAGAAGGAAATGAGGATTTGCTAGGGAATTAAAGGGCAATTGGAGAATTGAGCAAGAACTCACTAAGAATTTCAGGAATTGAGAACTTTGGGTAAGAATTTCAATCCTTAAGCTTTGTGTTTGACTCATTCAAGCTTGAATTCAAGAGAAGTTAGAGATTAAGATCAAGAATTGAGCTTAAAGAGCAAGAATTGAGATCAATCCATGCATGCATGCATATTTTCTTACATTTTTAATTTAATTCTCACATGCATGTACCAATTCTACCTTAGTTTTGGGAATTTGTCATGTTTTCCATCAAATTACCTTATTTGATCATGATTTGGAAACGCTGAAATAAAGAAATTAGATGCATGGCACATTTTCAACATTTCAAGTTTAATTTTGAGCAATTGGTATGCTTTTGGGTCTTGATTCTATGAAATGATCTTTAATTCTCTATGTTTTACAAGTTTAGACATGTTTTCTCAAGTTTTGGGGCCCAAAGGTTGTGTTTTAAGGCTTTGAATTTGAGTTTTGAACTTGGGAGTGGAATCAGGAAATTTCAGAACAGATATAGCAGATGGATCAGTAAACCTTAAGCTATCTTTGAGTAATAACTTTGTAAAGTTATGTTTACATTTAAGTATTTTCCTATATGATATGACAAGAAATGCTCTATTTTCTGAAATACTATGTTTTGTATCAATGAATGATTGTCCATATATTGAAAAGTATTCGTGGCATCCTTAGCACACGGCCCTTGCTTGGAAGTAACAATACCGTGGTCTATGAGCACAAGGCCCTTGCCCGGGGTAATAATATCGTGATCTCATGGCCCTCGCCCGGGGGTCACAATACCGTGGCTTAAGTAAGTTATCTATTCCCGGTATCGGAGGTTCCTTGATGGTACTAGTCAAGTATGACCATTAATGCTTTGTATCTAATCTGTTAGCGTTAATGGGTGTACCACGTATGATTATCTGTGAAATTGAATACGTACATGTTTTTGAGCTCTAAATAAGAATATGAATCTATCTCTGATCTAAACTCTGCTTTCCGAATTTGATATGGGACATCATTCATTAAATCCTTTACTCTGTTATTATTCATTGGGCTTCCGCTTATTACTTATATTATATATGTAGGTGATCAAGGACATGACCGGACTCAGTGATGGTTGTCTGGAAATCTGTTGTCAGCCAACCTTTACGCCTCCTAAGGAGGTTCCCGTCTGAAAAAGTCAAGTTTTTGTGGATCATGTTAAGGACTTACTTTGTTTAGTTTTGTTTTTGTTTATCTGTACACTGGGTTAAGTCCCTTATGATAATATCTATATGGTGGTGCTTGACTTAAGTAATTTTGACATCATATGTATATGTTTAAGGTTTAAATTTTATGTCCCATGTATGTCTACACAGCTCTATGGACATTGTATTTGTATATTTGCTTCCACAGCCCCTTATATTATATGATATTTAGGTCAGAGGCCTTTGGTAATCCCAGGATTACTGGCCGATTACAATACTAAACCTATAGGGGCAGGTTTGGATCGTGACAATGACACACAAAATTAGAATTACTAAATGATGATACTCTAACAAAGAAATTTTTATAAAAAAATTGTTTCTTGTGGGGTTTGAACCCAATACCCGCTTTATCAAAAACACATCTTTGATTTTCAAGTAATTTATTTAAATTTTCTTTCCCTTGTGTGAATTTAAAAATCATTTTATTTAAATCTTCTATATTTTCTTACAAAGAATTATTTTCAATTTTCAAATCATTTGAAGAATTTTTTAAAGAATCATTTTCCTTTTTTAAACTTTCATTTTTATTTTTCAGAGTTTCATTTTCAATTTTAAAGTTTCATTTTCATTTTTCAAAACATCATTTTCATTTAAGAGACATTTATTTGATTTTTCGAGAAAATATTGTTTTGAAATAATCTTTTGAAAATCATCATGTAACTCCTCAATAAAATCTAATAATTCATCATATGTGGGAGAATTTGTATTTACCTCATCATCTTCAACTCTCATGAAACAAATATTTGTCACTTCGTTGTCGGTACTTTCTCCATTGGGATATTTTATATTGTCATCATCGTCATCTCCACATGCAAATTTTACTTCTTCTATGATTTCATTTTCTTGATTCGTGCCTTCATGTGTGATTTTTAATTTTTTCCAAATCTCTTTTGCTGTGTCACAAGCGCAAATTTTATCATATTCATTAAGATCAAGTGCATAATATAAAATATATATTGCTTTGCCATTTATTTGAATGCTTCTAATATCATCCTCATCCCATTTCTCTTATGTTTTAAGAATTTTCTTTATATCTACGATTTTGGAAGAAATAATTGGACCATTTTTAATAATCTTGCATACCATGTAGTCTGTCCATTGAATATACACCATCATTTTATTTTTCCAATAATTGTAATTATCACCAGTAAAATATAGAGGGTTGGAATGTGAGTGACCATCAATAATTTGTGTTCTTATAATGGTTGCCATAGATCAACTTTAAGACTGTTAGGTCAAAAAATAAACAAGAGTTCTCACTCTGATACCAATTATTATCCCAGGTAGACAACCCAAGAAAGGGAGATGAATTGAGTTTCTAAATAAATTACCAAATTAAAAATTTAACCCAAATAATAAATAAATAAATTTTCTCAACAATATTAAGTAGAGAAATAAAATGAGCAAAGGGAAGAGAGATCAAACACAGTGATTTATAGTGATTCGATATGCCGAGCCTACGTCAACTCCCCAAATATCCTCCTCAGAAATTTCTCTACTATTCTTCAAATAGTAATACACGAATAACTTCATGGCTACTAGTGAACCTTTACAACAAGTGACCAATCCCGATCACTCTGACTAGTTTAGAATTCGGTGCTTAGTCACACATCACCAAGTGATTTTAACCCAAAAACCACCCACAAAAATAATCTAACTAGTTTTGAATCCGGTGCTTAGTCTCACCTAACCCAAGTAATTTTATCCCGAAAAATCACTTACAAAAACTCTCTTTTTTTTTTTACAAGAATAATAAGAATAAGGGATAGAAAATCCTTTTACAATTTTGCTCAAACTCTCAACAAATTTTCTCTCAATAGAAATAATTAATCACTAATGGCACACAACACAATATTTAAGAATATTTCAATATCACAAAATTTTCTCTTCTGCACTTTTTGATTTTTCTCCACATAAAACACTTCTATTTATATCCAAAATACTAGCCGTTGGGGAGGCAGACACTCCCCTGTTTGCTGGATCACGTGGAGACGGACGCTAAAAGAAATCATCACGTGGAAGATTACCTTCCGTGTAGAGGTTGCATATTTAATTTATTACCTTCGGTGTAGAGGTTGGCTTGACCATCTTGTTTTGCCATTTGTTCAATACTATTGGTTGTAGGCAAAATTGCCCTTGGAATTTTAGTTCTGCTAACCACTTGGATATAACTAGTAATGTTAAACTGCTCAACTGATTAACTCAGCCACAAAGTGTTTCTTTGTCTCTTTCTTTCTTTTCTTTTGCTTCACATTTTGGGGCCATATAGCTGGTTTGTACTACAATAAAATATTTAAAGTACTTTGTGTTACTCCCAGTGGTTGTGTGTGTGTAAATTAAATGTATAAATAAAATAAATAACAAAATGAAAATAAATAATCTAGAAAATAATTAAATAAATTAAATTCCAAATTAATTGCTTACAGAAATTAAAAGTCGAGACTTATGTTGGACACAATCTCCTTAAAGTAGATTTCGCCCGCGCTCCAGTGCTTTGAGAATTAACGGCGTCTACTTCCCAAAATGCAACGACTAATCCTTGATTTGCAGCACTACAAACTCAAGTCTGGTGAACCAAAACTATGTTGTAACTCTCTATTTCTCTTCCTCAGATTAAATGCAGAACAACTATAGAAGAACAAGAGGACGATAAGAAGAAGAAAAAGAAATAAATGTTGAAGAAAAATTGATGGAATGAAATGCTAGAATCGCAAGCTATTTATAGCCAACCATGCACCTATTCAGGTAGGCCTTGGTGGTTGTTTGGACATGACTGGAAAGTTGCAACCGGAACAGTACCGGCTTAGAAATGAGGCGACCAGAAAATTCAGAAATTTGAATTTGAAATTTTGGCATGAAATTTGAATTTGAAAATTTGGTGAAAATTTTGAATTATTTCCGTAAGGAAAAAAAAAATTCCCATAAGAATTTGAAAAAATTCAAACGAATTTTGTCCAAAAAATTAAAGTTAGGACCCGACCCGACCTACACTATGCACCCGTGCCCGGCTCAACTCGGCTCGGCCAGTCAGCCGGACAACGGTGGCAACGTGCATACATGTGTGATGGCTTTGGTCCAAGCCCACTTTGTCCATAACTCCCCTCCTTACAAAACTTGGGGTGCCCCTTGGGGCCCATCCCAAGTATAGCAAGCTAGACATATACTCATATAAATCCTTAAGTCTTTCCTATGTGGGACAAGCACATTTCATAAATGTGTAGGAAACCCACCTAAAGCCATTTCCACGAACCCAAAAATGCGCATTGAATTCTCATTCATCAGGAAATGGTTTTGAGCAATCAAATACACGATGTTATTCACTATGCAGCATTAAACATAAACCCAATTAGAAACGTTAAAAATAACGCTTGGGTCTTACCTTAATTAATGCTCAAAGCTAGCAAAAAAATAAGTTTATACAAACCCATTTTCCAACAATCCCCCACATGAATGAAATTTACAATAACGGACATGCAACAAAACGCAGACAAAGAAAGAGTACATTAAGAAGATACACCACATTGAGATAGGTAGCTTTTGGCTTTGAACTTCCTTTGGTGAAAGCCTATCGAACTTAATGGCTAACCAGTGGACGCGATGCCTTAAACTGTTCAGTTGTTTATGTAAGCCAAGACAATAGACTACACATAATGTATCTGCAGACACAGTTTGGTTCTCACGGTTGTGTTCATTTTGGCCCTAAACAACACCTGGTAATTCATGAGTGCTCTAAAGAATTTAGCCTTCTCAATTCTCACAGAACCGGCTCAGTTCACACTCATATAGGTGACTTCTTATTAAGAGTATTCTACCATACCCCACTTTGATGTCCAAGCTATAAGAATCATTAAAAGCAAAGATTATCCTACTAACACTGCAGGTATCACTCTTCTTATCATAGAAATGAGTAGGAGAAAACCTCCTTAGTGATACGTGAAGTCATCCATAATGTTGTCCCTTTGAACCTAGATCTTGGGATCTGCAGTTAACTAGGTTGGGTTGCCATTATAGCGGCTTTTAAGTAATAGGCTTTAATCTCATTCCTCTCGATAAATGGTACACTTACTCTCTGGCTAGCCCTTTAGTCAATGGATCCGCAATATTCTCTCTTGACTTTATATATTCTATGAAAATTATTCCAAGTGAGAGCAAATGCCTAACAGTATTATTTCTTCGATGAATGTGTCGAGACTTATCGTTATACATATGATTTTGTGCCCGCTCTATTGTTGCTTCACTATCACAGTGAATGCATATAGCTGGCACGGGTTTAGGCCACATTGGAATGTCTTCTAAGAAATTACGAAGTCATTGTGTTTCTTCTCATGTTTTATCTAATACAATAAACTCAGATTCCATTGTCGACCTTGCTATGTATGTTTGCTTAGAGGATTTCAAGAGACTGCAGCAACTCCCAAGGTAAAGACGTATATACTAGTGGATTTTGAGTCTTTAGTATCCAATATCCAATTTGCATCACTGTACCCCTTGAGTACTGCTGGATATTTGGTATAATGTAAGCCATAATTCTAAGTGTGCCTTAAATACGTAAATACCCTAATTATCGTTTTACAGTGATCTAACCCTGGATTACTTGTGTACCTACTCAATTTGCTTATAGCATAGGCTATATCTGGCCTAGTACAATTCATTAAGTACATCAAGCTTTTGATTATCCGAGAGTACTCTAATTGTGATATGCCTATACTTGTATTTTTTAACAAATGAAGACTAATGTCAACAGGTGTTTTAGCAGGACGGTCGTCATGCTTTCTAAATTTCTCCAAAATCGTCTCAACATAATGAGATTGAGATAAATCATATCCTTCTGATGTTCTAGTAATTTTTATTCCTAGAATTATATCTACTACTCCCAAATCTTTCATGTCAAACTTTTTATTCAACATTTTGTTTGTAGATTTAATCATGTCATTATTGTTTCCAATAATGAGCATGTCATCCACATAAAAACAAACTATGACATAGCCTTTGTCTATGCTTCTAACATAGATGCATTTGTTACATTCGTTTATCTTAAAACCATACGAAAGCATAACGTGATCAAACTTTTCATGCCATTGTTTCGGAGCTTGTTTTAATCCATAAAGGGATTTGACAAGTTTACAAACTTTTTTCTCTTGGCCAGGAATTTGAAACCCTTCCAGTTGTTCCATATAGATTTCTTCATCCAACTCACCATTTAAAAAGATTGTTTTAACATCTATTTGATGTGTCTCCAGATTATACAATTCTGCAATGCGAATAGATGTCATTCTTGTCACTGGTGAATAGGTATTAAAATAATCAAGGCCTTTATTCTGCATGTATCCCTTAACAACAAGCCTAACCTTGTATTTATCTATTGAACCATCTGCTTTCATTTTTCTCTTGAATATCCACTTATATCCAACAGGTTTACATCCTGTTAGAAGATCTACCAGTTCCTAAGTATGATTTTGCAAAATAGATTCAATTTCACTATTCACAACCTCTTTCCACAATGGAGCTTCAGGACTTGACACTGTTTCCTTAAAGTTTTGAGGCTTATTTTCTAACAGGTATGTCAGAAAATCTAGACCAAATGATTTAGAGAGCCTAGCTCTCTTGTTATGTTCAGGTTCATCTGCTTCATTATCATTTTGGTCTTCACTACTACCCATAGTAGTATCAAAAGTTCTTTTATTTGAACTTGTCTCTTCAGTTTCCTTGCAAGGAAAAATGTGTTCAAAAAATGATGTATTCCTTGACTCAAAAATAGTGTTTACATGCATATCAAGTTTTTCAGATCTGTAAACTAAAAATCTGCATACGCTATTATTATTTGCATAACCAATGAAGACACAATCAATGGTTTTTGGTCCTATCTTAGTTGTTTTAGGACTAGGGACTACCACTTTGGCCAAACACCTCCACACTTTGAGGTAATTATAGGTAGGTCGTCGACCTTTCCATACTTCATAAGGTGTTTGATTGATTTTCTTGTGGGGTACCCTGTTAAGGATAAAGTTAGCAAACAAAATCGCCTCCCCCCACATGTTCTAAAGTAATCCTGAACTAATCAACATGGCATTCATCATCTCTTTAAGAGTTTGATTTTTTCTCTCAGCAACTCCATTTGACTGAGGAGAATAGGGTGCAGTGGTTTGGTGAATAACACCATGTTCAGAACAAAATTCCTCAAATGGTGCATCATGCACACCACTTTTGTCACTCCTCACTACCTTAATAGTTTTGCCAAGTTGATTTTTAACCTCAAGTTTATATTGTTTAAAAACTTCTAAGGCTTCATCTTTACTTCTCAATAAGTAAACATAACAATATTGGGTGCAATCATCAATAAAAGTAATAAAGTACTTGTTACCTCCTCTAGTCTGAACAAATTTTAAATCACAGATATCTGTGTGAATTAAACTTAGAGGTTCAGTACTTTTTTCTATGTTATTAAATGATGCCTTAATAAGTTTTGCCTCAACACAAATCTCACATTTATAATTAGGATCAAACTCTAAGTTTGGCAAACATTCTAAAGAAACAAGTCTACACAAAGAATTAAAATTAACATGTCCTAATCTACCATGTCATAAAAAAGAAGACTCAGCAATATAAACAGAAGATATGTTCTTATTATTAACAGCCAAATTTGGTACAACAGTTAAAACATTGAGCTTAAAAAGACCATCACTCATGTAACCTCACCCCACATACATTCCACTCTTGGAGAATATAACCTTGTCAGATTCAAAGACTAATCTAAACCCATTCCTGATTAACAATGACACAGAAATCAAATTCTTGCGAATTTCTAGCACATGGAGTACATTGTTAAGAGTGAGTACGAAGGCCTCTGAACAGAATAACATAATATAAGGGGCTAGCGGAAGCAAATATATAAAATATAATGCCCATAGAGCTGTGCTGACGTACATAGGACAGAAAATGTAAAACTTTAATTACATAATTAAAGCGTCAAACCACGTCACTATCCAAGTACATATAGACAAAACGAAAGACATGTACAAACTTAACCAAAAAAAAAAAAAAAAAAAGGGATCTTTGACATGGTTCACAAAATTTGATCGCTTCTCAAAAGGGAACCTCCTCGGGAGGCACAGTGGCTGGCAGACCCAAAACTCTCCAGGCAGCAGCTTAGGCTTGGTCACGTGTCTGCTCATCTACATACATAAATGATACAGTGAGCTAGAGCCCAGTGAATAATAACAGAGTAAAGGGTTTAATGAATGATGTCCCATAGCAGATTCGAAAAGCAAAATTTGAATCAGAAACAGATTCATATTCTTATTTAGAGTTCAGAAGCATATACTTATTCAATTTCATAGATGATCATACGTGGTACACCCATTAGCGCTAACAGATCAAATACAGAGCATTAAGGGTCATACTTGACTAGTTCCATAAAAGAACCTCCGGTACCAGGAACAAATAACATACTTAAGCCACGGTATTGTTACACCCAGGCGAGGGCCATGATACCACGATATTATTACCCCTAGGCAAGGGACTTGTGCTCATAGACCACGGTATTGTCACCCCCGGGCGAGATCCATGTGCTAAGGATGCCACGATTTCTTTTCAATATATCGACAATCATTCATTGATACAAAACATAACATTTCAGAAAACAAATCATTTATTGTCATATCATATAGGAAAATACTTAAACGTAAACATAGCTTTACAAAGTTATTACTCACAGATGGCTCCAATAGCAAAACAAATATAGTAGACGGATCAGGCGATATATGGCACGTGACCTACACAAACACAGAACAGATACATATTGAAACACACACCCGAAATTTCTTTAACTTAGTTCTTTCTTATCTTGGTGTGTTTCTAATCCTTATCCTCATTACTATGTCTTAATCATGGCCTATGAATGCCTAGAATACAATAAGAATGCCAAAATATGCCTTAGAACACTTAGTCAAAAATTTAAAAACAGAACACCTCGCTCAAGCGTTACTTCCTACGCTCAAGCGTTACTTCCTACGCTCGAGCGAGCCCTTAGGTCTACAAAAGTACTGGTCGCATAAATTTTCCTCTCAATGGTCGCTCGACAGTTGCTCAAACGGAAGATTGAATAAATACGGTCCTCGCTCGAGCGCAACTCTTGTCGCTCGAGCGGTTTACAAAACTTCTAGGAGCATGAATTTTACGCTCGAGCCAACTTTTGGTCACTCGAGCGAAAATACAAAACCAAGTGTGGTCGCTCAAGCGGTGAGACAGAATTCTAGAATTTCCAGATTGTACTCACAAGTCTAAAACTCAAATTCAAAGTTTCAAAACAGGTTCTTTTGGGCAAAAACTTAAGAAAACATGTGTAAACTTGTAAGACATGGTGAATTCAAAATCATTTCGCAAAATCAAAGCCAAAAAAGATGCCAATTATTCAAAATTCAACTTGAAACTTCCAAAACATAACATGCATGACTTGTCATGAACTCAAACCTTCCAAAACATGAATGGGGTAAGATAATGAGAAACTTGATAAATTCTTAAAACTAAGCCAAGATAGACACATGCATATGAGATTTGTTTGAAATTTAAACTCAAAATGTGATGAAAATGCATGCATGTATGAATCATGCTCAATTCTATCATCTAAGCTTAATTCTTATATTTAATCTTTCAGTTCTCTTGAATTCATCCTCTTATTGATTCAAACACTTAATTTATGGGTTGAATTCTTACCTTAAGCTTGAGTTCACACGTGTGGAAGCTTAATTCTCTTAAGTCTTCTTCAATTCCCTCAAAGTCTCTCCAATTCTCCTATGTTTCTTTGATCTCAACCCTCTTTTATGTTTTTCCCTCTCTCTCACGTTTGTAGGCTCAAAATGATGAAGAGGAGATGACTCAAAGTGGTGCATAAGCCTTAGATAGGCTTGATTAGGAAATTTAATTAATTAGGCTTACCACTAATCAATTGAGCATTATTTATTTTAATTATTTCGTTCCGAATCGAATTTCAATTAAACCTACCATAATTTTCTAAGAATCCAAAATAACACATATATCAAGTCAATTTCATAATCAGATGCCGATAAGGCCTTCAATTTGCAGAACAGAACAGAAATACAAGCAGATATTTCTACGACAAACAAATATAAACACAATTAATGCAACACACATGCAATTAATTCAAAATTTCTTCTTAATTATTTATTAGGCATCCTTAATCATGGTTTAACAGTTAATCACAGGTCGGGGTTGTTACACGAGGTCATTTTCAACATAATCTTTCCTTGTCCTTCCACAGTTGATGTAGAGGAGTTTCCCATAAAAAGTTGTTCTCCACTTTCCACCACTTTGTAAGTTGTGAACATCTTCTTATTTGCACAGATATGGCGGGTTGCTTCAGTAACCACCCACCATTCCTTGGGATTGCCCACCAAATTAGCCTCAGAGAATATTGCAACAAGATTGATCAAATAAAGATTCATATTCATAACAATTTTAAAAGTAGTTTAAGTGAGCATATATAATCCATTAGCCTCACACTTTTGATATAATTATACTAACCTCCCTTGAAGTTTTTAATTTGCAGTTAGGTCATTTTTTATCAACAATTCGTTAGTTGTATAAATAAAGAAAATTATTGTCTTCTCTTTTCTACTAAAATATGTATATATTTTTATTTATTTCAGTGTCTACCTGTTATCTGCATCACTTTAACCTTTATTAGAAGGGAGATTAGTATAATTATGTCAAAACTATAAAATTAATTGTATTATTTTCAAATCTCAAGAGAAGAACAAATTAAATAAAATACCAATTGAGACTATTGTGTGACAAGAGACATTAATAACAATAATTTATATAACAAGGAAGGCGGGTTTTCCTTTGAATTGGGATGAGACATTTGTCCTACGTGGCAATGTGGACCAGACATATGTCCTTCTAGACCCTTCTTGTTCCGCTCCCTATCAAATAACAAGTGTTATGGTTACATTGAAGCAGAGTTGCTATGCTTTGATCGGCCCTCTTATCCTTTTTTGCACCCAAAAAAACAAAAGGTGAAATATAAAATGCACTTGGCCTTTAGTTTCTAGCCATTCTCTGTTTGTATGCTTGGGATGTGCCCTTTTAGGCTGCCGTCAACACAAACAATGTAGTACTTGAAGCACACTTATTTTCACCATTGGCAAACCTTGCCTATGGTGCAAATGCAGAGACTATTGGACTTCTTACCACATGAGTCCCATTAACCTCATACCAGCCTAAGTACCCATAAGTCCCATTGTACTCATTCCATGACCTAACTCCCAAATCAATTTCAACTGTCAAGTTGAACTCAGCCTTACTGTATTTCCCCGTGAAGGAGATTGTTGACGGCTGCACAATAATTTTCGTACCCATTGGAGCCGTCACCTCTGCTAGATACACCGAATGTGAATCGACCATATTAGTCAGCACCCTCTTAAAGGTGTAACTTGTAATATCAGTGGTGTTCAAGATGACGATAAATGAAGGATAGTTAAGATCCAAACTAGCATTTTCACAGTCGAAATCTGACCTCCTTGTTATAATCTGAATCTGTTGCGCTGTATAGTTCATTCCACAGAGGAAATCGATGTAGTCTTGGACCTCCATGTCATACACAAGTCCAGGGTCCATGGCCTTGTTAGGGTTCACATGTCCTGCCCCAAAATCAAGAGGAGTCCCTGCAGCTCCAGTGGCTATGTCAATGATTGTGCCATTCAAATTATCAAACACATCTGCAGTAGTCATCATAGAAGATCGAATAGCAGCTGAGCTCCAATCCCGGTGGGCTGCTTTCAACAATGCAGCTATGCCAACTATGTGGGGAGACGCCATGGAAGTGCCAGACACAATTACATAGTCTGAGAGTAATGAACTGCCGTGAATATACGCACTCAACCTGTTGGGTACCCATCCAGCCAAAATCTTGTATCCAGGTGCCAGTATATCAGGTCTAAGTACCCATGGAGCCTCTGAACCCGGCCCTCTTGACGAAAAGCTCGTAACTTGAGGAGCCGGCTTGACACCTAGTAATGTTATCTGGAATTTGATACTCACAGTTGGGTTTTCAAATCCAACTATATAATCCTTCATTAATTCTCCATCTTTAAGGCTCACAACCACAAATGGAGTACCGGAAGAAAATATCTCGACAGAGTTTGAACTTACGATAGCTCCAGCAGCTCCTGATCTGTTCAATTCTTTCCACTGCAGAATCTGCGGATTCATTGATGTTTCGTTGTCAAAATCGCAAAAGATATACTTTCCTGCAACATCTTTAGGGTCTAAGGCACCAAACTGACAAATTTCTTTGCTTTTATTTCCATGTCCAAAGTATAAAGGGACTTTGGAGACTAACAGGTTTTCAAGGTAAGTAGACCTTCCGGTAACTGATAAGGCCCCATTGCCAAGTGTGATATGAGCCAAAAAATCTCGATCAATAGTTCCTGCACCGACATTGGTGATCCAAGGAGCTTCATTAAACAGCTTATCATGGCCGCTATTTCCAGCTGAACACGACACGAAAATCCCTTTTTCCATTGCTGCAAAAGCTCCGATTGCAATTGGGTTTTTGTAGAATGGAGCCTCAGGGAAGCCTAATGACAAAGACATTAGATCCACGC
Organism: Camellia sinensis; assembly: GCF_055761805.1. Classification (NCBI taxonomy): domain Eukaryota; kingdom Viridiplantae; phylum Streptophyta; class Magnoliopsida; order Ericales; family Theaceae; genus Camellia; species Camellia sinensis. The sequence goes on from NC_138962.1 coordinate 32,076,246, forward strand.
CATCAGCTATGGCCTGGTCCATGCCAGCCAGTATGTCACTCGAGGTTGTAAGGTCGGGTTCATTGAAGAAGAACACTTTATACATCGCCAATCGAGCCTTCGGTGCCATGCCAATGGCTTTTCCCTTGGCATAACCGAAGTAACTAGCACACGGCACTGGGCTGCCAGCAGCAGTGGATGATGTGTGAGTCCCGTGACCGAAAAAATCCCTTGGAGAGTCGTAGTCTTCAGTTGTTGATATGTTGAATCCAGCTTGCTTCATTGCTTTACTAAAAGACCGTGCACCGATAAGTTTCCTGTTACAATGAGAAGAATTAAACTCAGTTCCAGTTTCACAGGCACCGCGCCAACGTGCTGGCACCGGAGGCATGTCATCGTCGTTGAAACTCTCACTTTCAGGCCATATCCCGGAGTCGATGATACCAATTATCATGTCATCCCCAAACCCCGCCACGGGCCATAATCCGACATCGTCTTGCAAGCCAAGAAACTTTGGGGAATGGGTTGTGTGGAGATGGCCAAATGTCTCTGCGTACGTTGCAAAATGACCTGGCATTTTCTGCAGCTGTTCGAGCTGGGATTGTGACAGAACTGCACTGAACCCGTCTATCACATGATTATAAGTGTAGAGATGCGTCGGGGGAACATTGTCTGTGGAAGAGAGGGATGACAGTATCGATGTGTACCAGCTGTGGGGTGTGGAGAAGGGAGCTGGCATAGCTGACCTGTCCATGTGGATGATGTAGCTTTGATGGTCATCGGACAAGGAGGATGATATGGAAGATATGATAAGAAAAATGAAAGAATAGAAGAGGTAGGAAGGCTTTCCATGTTCCATTGTTATGGACACTAATGCTTGATTAACTATGAGATGAAAGATCAAATGATCTCATATATAGGCAGAGCCGGCCCTTGGACAAGGCTGGTGAGTCCGTGACCTCAGGCCCCAAATTATGTTTAAAAAATAGGCACCGAATAATTTTGATCTTAAGTTGTGTTTGATTAATAATTTTGGTCTTAAGTTATGTTTAATTTATTGAATTGAAATTGAATGAAATAATCACTTTATCATAATATTCATTCTCACGTTTGATTTATTAAAAATAAAAACAAAAAGGATAAATTACAAATACATTCTATCTCCTGAGATTTCTAATTAAAATACGAATCGCAACTGTGATTTTAAAAATTACATTCTATCTCCTGAGATTTCTAATTTCATAACAAATCGTCCATTTTATTAATAAATTATCAAGTCAATTAACAATTTTTAATAATGTTAGAAATATATTTTAATTTAATTAATAATTTAGCTAATTTTATTATTATATTAGAGAGTGATCATGAATTTTATTTTTTTAGTTAATTCTCTTGAATAAAAATTTTTGATATGAGAGTATTTATAATTTTTCAAATCACAGAAAGCAATATGTATTTTAAGCAAATGTATTTATAATTTACCTAAATAAAAATTACAAATGAAATTATCATTTACCATTATGGGAAAATAATCATTCTATAAAGATCAATTATTCTTCTTGTGCCTCCAAAATGTCAGGCCGGCCCTGCATTGTAGGGACATGAGCTAGAGATGATTGATAAAGTCAAGGGCATACATATACGGCTAGTAATGTCTGTTCCCTGTTTCAATACTCTGACATTTAGTCCATGTCCTCAATATTAGAATCAAAATAATAATATTCCCATCACAGATTTGTTGTTGTTGTTGTTGTTGATTTGAAGACAAGGATAGAACCACCTTCATATTCTAATATTCTGGTATTAGTAAGATTTTAATGTTAAAAATATTTTTCAGATTTCAAAAATGAAAGATATTTTTGGTCCAAATATGTTTGTTTCTAAAATCGCTTTCTATTTACTTTCAATTTTTGTCGTACCAAATAAATATTTCAAACTGTAGTATATATGATTGGTTTCAGTTTTTCAACTAACAAAATTAAAAAGTTCGGATTTGATGCTAAACAATATTATTCATACATATTCCTTCATTGTGCCAAACAATATCTGAATGGATTTGCTTTCATAAAAACAAAATCTGCAAATAAGTTTTAAGTGGCGAGATGCATAAATGGGAGGACAACAATAGTTGCATTTCGCATATAGAAATTAAAACTAACTTTATCTAAAATTAAGTGCATATTGAGACAATAATTGAGTTTTATACAAAAAGGAGTTGAGCCATTTGCAAGATTAAGATCTATATAACTCTCTCCCTTTCATCTTTCTTCTCAGCATCTTTCAAACTTAAGCTCAAAATGATTTAATAGACAAAATTTGTAGGAAGATGATTCCATATTACAGCCATTGTCACTCAGTTTTCGAATAAGATTTTCGAAGCAAAAATGCAAATATCCAAGTTCTAAGCATCATTATTGCTACTGAAGCTACAAATGCTAACGCAACTATTCCACTAAACCTCGCCAATGAGGTTATTGAATCCAATCCAAAGTTAAATCGAGAGGCAAAAATATATTGTAAGTGCAAGAAACTTTACATCCCAATTGTGAACAATCTATTTCCAAAAGCTACTCAGGCCATAGATAGAAATGATCGTAAAGTCGTTGCAAATGCGATCAATAAAGCTCGTGTTGGGGGTTTCAAAATGTTCAAAGCTTTTGGATCACATTCTGGAAAATGTATCACTAGAGATTAAGATGAGCATAAAGAAGACAGCAAATGTTCATGTCGTAGAATGCTCTAGTATAATTAGAGTAGTTGTAAAACAATGGTTGGCTTCATAACTAAAAACCAACTTTTATATGAGCTCTTAATTATAATTGAAATAATAATAAAGGAATTAACTTTCAAGTGTAGCATTTTAAAGGGATTAAAGGTTTTTTTTTTTTATTCGAGTTCGAGATTGGTTGTTCGAAAAATGAAAAGCTAAGCATGACACAAATGGAGTTTTTGTAACACTCCAAACCCAACTCCTTTGGGCACGGTGCGCTAGCTAAAATCCAATCTAACATTTCCCAAATAGCAATCTTTCAAATCCACTATAAAAAATAAAATGGTATCCAATTTACAATTGCTTCTGATCTTAAATAATACACAACAGAAATCCTAAAATTTCTATCATGGATAAATCTTCATACAATCCGATCTTGTACTGGATCAATATGTATACATTCTGATAAATATGTATGTGCATATTTATGAATGTATATATGCATGCATGCATGTATGAAGTTGTAGAGATGGTAGAGATACAAAACAATGGCGAAAAACTGATTGGTGGTTTGTTTTCAGCAATGAAAATGAATAAGACTTACTTGGAAAGAAACAACCTATGAGGGACAAAATCTACTCTCTAAATGGAGTTATATATCAGAACAAAATCTAGTCAGCATGAAAAGTAATCTCTAAAAAATGAGATCATCTCATTTTAGATTCTATGATAAAGCAAGATATAGTCACTCCAAATTTATGTATTGATTACCTTAATTTTCTCCTCGTTTAGTAGGTAAGTAGTTGAAGAATAGGGTGGGATAACAGTACAAATCTAGTCCTCGGTGCCAAGACATACAATAAGTTACAGAATTGCATTATCCTATGAGCATAATAGTTAGTCCTAATAAAGTCAATTGAAATATGACAAACAACATAGTTTTACAAAATTGCAATTCATTCCAGCCTCAAAGAGATCAATACTCTGACAATTTTCTTTTAGCATCTTTAACAATACAAGCCATGATACATATTTTATACCTCTTCCCCCCACAAAATTTTACACAATGTAAATAGAAAACAAATAACATCCCTACTCTCGCAGTTTTTCTTCTCTCCCCTCTTTTTCCAATTAACATGTCTTGTAATAATCATGACAAATGCATTAAACTGCTCGATTGAAGGAAAGTTTCAATTACTCAATGAGGTAGAGAGCCATGCATACCTGAATCAAATATGATCCTGTGCTTTACAATTCAACCACAGCTTCGTCAAAGTGCTCCACCCAAAAAAGTCCAAAATCCATTATAAGTGGCTAAGCAGATGATTGGTTGTCCTCAAATGGAGGGTATAGCTGAAGGAGATTGCGGAGAACCAGTTTCAAGTAGAAAGCTTCTACTACAATACGACCTAGATGTACTTGAAGAAGAAGCGAGACACCTTCCATCTCCACTGTGAAAAAACACCTCGGCTCTATGCATTTTCCCTTTACTCCTTCGCCCTCTCCCATCAGTTCCTTCATACTCTTCATCTTCCACAGCTTCAACAAACCCACTATGCATCGGATCTGAACACTCGTACAGAAGCCGAAGAACTTGCTTAATTGACGGTCTAGCCCTTCCTTCTCTCTGGGTACACCATCTCACAATTGTCGCTACTGTTTGAAGTTGATCAAAGTCGAACAAATCACCGATACTGGGGTCCACAAGCTCAGCAAGACTTGACTCTGAATTCAAAAATACTTGGGACCATTCCACCAAATTCTTGTTGTCTTGTATTGCTCTTCTGCCAGTAACCAGTTCTAATAGTAGCACACCATAACTATACACATCACTTTTTTCGGTGAGCTCTTGAGTGGTCACATACTCGGGATCCATGTAACCTGAAAGTCATGCAGTGTTCGACTCCCTTCAGAGCAAGTACAGAGAATTTTTGTGTTTTCTGAAAACAATTTTGTTTTTTACCTGGAGTGCCCCTGATGTCAGTGTTCACTGGTTCAAAGCAAACTGATCCATCTTTTGAAGCATGCAAAAGGCCAAAATCAGCAACCTGTAAAACAAATCATGGGCGGGAAAAAAAATATTCCAAAACCATTCATGTGGATGTGCTAAGATGTCCAGTAAATATCAGATGGGCTATTCCAAGATGATAAAATAATAATTAACTCAGTTAATGTTGTTTAGTTATACGAGAGAAATTTGAAGACTACCCGAATTTTAAATTTCAAAACTCATTAAAGCCTTAAAGGGCATCTAACTTGGTATGTTACCTTCGCAATGAAATTCTCGTCTAATAAAATATTGCTGGACTTAATGTCTCTATGGCACAGTGGAGGATCACAATAGAAATGGAGGTACTCCTGCATGTGGAGATATCAAATTAGAACAAAGTGAATGTCACAAGATGAGAATTAGACTGCAAATGAATGTAGTAGATTTTGAAACTGTAGTATATTGGCTCATAGGTAAGCATTATTCTGCAAATTACCAAGGCATTTGCCACATCAATGGCAATTTGAATTCTAGTCTGCCAACTCAGAGGAGTTCTACCTGGAGCTGCACATAAATACAGAGACATTTAAGACTTACTAAAAGAAGCCAACTCCAAAGATTTAATTTCCATTGCATCTGAACGCGTCAATTCATCATGCAGAATAGATAGTCATGACCGAAGTTTGATATGGAATCAATATGTTTTATGTGTAATGTTTTGTCAAATAAATACATGGATTATGCAATAGAATTGCAAGGTTCTGTTGAAGAAAAAAAAAAAAAAAAAACTTATATTCCATTTTAAAAGATCAAGCACCAACAAAAAAGTGAACTGAAGAAATTGAGAAGCATACTGTGAAGATGGTCTTTCAAGCTTCCATTAGCCATATACTCATACATGAGAAACCTGCCATAAACAAAAGAGAGTTTTCATTTTTGTCAACAAGAAGTCAAATATATGTGTGCACACATCTTTATATATAAAGGTGGATGGACTACCTTTCACGTCTTTCAATGCAAAAGCCTCTAAGAGAAACAAGATGACGATGATGCAGCCTAGCAAGAAGCTCTATTTCTCTACAGAATTCATCCTCAGCTTGCTCTGAAACTTTGTCCATCCGCTTCACCGCTACTACGGTACCATCACTAAACTGAGCTTTGTAAACAGTTCCAAATCCCCCTTGTCCAATTATTGTGTTGAAGTGATCTGTTGCCTTCTTTGTCTCCTTGTAACTGAATTTTCGAAACATAGACGATGGGCCTGCATTTGGTTCAAATTCCCCCATCCCCCCCCCCCCCCCAAATTCAAATTTAAAAAAAAAAATGAAAGAGAAGGAAAATCAAAATGACAGACACAAGGATAAGACCCAAAAAAAAAAGGTTACAACTTTTATATGCTAAAGTCGAGACCACGTAACAAGAAAGAAACGAGAATTCTACCTTCCAGAAATTTTCTTGGAGGTTGAGTGTAGCCTTTTGAAGAGGACTTATCAATGGTCTCAGAATCCTCTAGCTCTCTTCTTTTCCTACGAATCAAAAATATCAAGACTACCAGCGACACAACTGCAACTGCTGTAACTGCTATACCCAGACATGGAATTAACGTGAGATGAAAGAGATGGTGTGTTTCATTAAGACGCGGACTCAAGGAGAGCTGGCCTGGGCTAGCAGCAACCAATGGACTCGGAGAAGCCTCAGGTGAAAGCAAAGATGGGGATGGCTCCGAAGCTAGCATAAAAAATGCAACATTAAACTATAATCAAAGGGCTTAACATATAGATATGAGCATAATGGATAACATCTACAAACATTTAAGATAACCATCATATGTGATGTGCACAGATAATGGGTAAAATCCAGTGTTAAGAGAAAACATCAGAAATAAACTAAATAAAATGTGGCCATCTTTTATGCATAGGCTCGTATTACTCAGCAGATTTTTTTCTCTTCTTTTTTTTTTTTGCTTTTGGGAAACGATGTAGCTAAAATTCCATAAATTACTAGTCAAGTTGAAAAAAATGAGGTGCACATTGAATGGTCAGAACTTACTGAAGTTCTTTGTTTCTTGGCATTGTCTCATAAACCAACACTAAAGACTTACAAGTAGTTTCTAAGCAAAAGGTGAGGTGAATTTGAGTAGTCAAATCTGATCTCATCAATGCTGCCAGAAATACTTTTGTAAAACAATATTATTTGAGGAAAATATATGCATCATAAGATCAATATGATACAAAGGGACTTGAACAAATCAGGGAGAGGCCCTCTGAAACTTTTTTCCGTTGAACCAACATCTCAAGGAGTGGAGTCACTAGTTTGTAATGAAGATTGACAAACCTTGCAATATTTACATCAAATTGGTTTGTGTTTGTGCCCTTGTCTAATATTTCATTTGATCAATTCTTTTGGGAGTATTGTTCAAACTTCTCATTTAATCTTGCACTTCAAAATTTTTTATTATTATTTTTCGTTAGATATGGTAATCAACTATTCTTTACTCCTCTTTCTTTTCTCTCTTTTTCTACTGTGAAAGAGTTAGTCATTTAAATTAAAACTATTTAAAAGCAAATGTAATGCAAATTGTGAGTATATGGTGACTCTTTGGTTACTAAAACAAAAGGAAACACTACCACCATAGTACACCCAAAAATTTAGCGTAGACTTTGGATTGGACCTCAAGATATCATTCATCACAGTACCTCCTCTTTTTCTTTTCTTTTTAATGAACATGCCAATAAAGACACTCAACTAAGCATGCCAACTGCACAGCTTAGAGGTGATTGCCTATGATTCCAAAAAAGATGTTAATGCAACATGATACGTATGAGTTGTAGATGATACAACCAATGGCATTAGTCAGTACAGTTTTGGACAGATTATCAAGTCAGAGAAACAAAAAGCCATGATTCAGCGAGTTAATATAGGAAAGCTAGGTAAGATAAGACTGAACCAACATAATATTCTCTCCATCTTAGTATGGTAAGAAAAAAATACAAACAACAAAATTAACAGGATATTGATATTTTGGCCACCAAACCTGGTCCATAAGAAATATTAGGGGTAATCACTAGTTTAGTGGTTAAAATCTCGGCCTACTAACCTTGACATTCTAGGTTCAAGTTTGAGGATAGCCACTTTGTGCATTTATACCAAAGGCTAGGTATGTACCCAATCTAATCCCTCCCAAACACCCAATAATGGGTACTAATTGGGCATTGTTTTTTAAAGATAAATATTGTTGCCCATGTTCAGACATAAAATCATTCCCAATAACTAGAAACCGAGAGTCCTACTCGAACACAGCACAAAGGGTGTTCAAACGGAGCACTTTGAAGGTTTTGCAAAAGTCCTGAGAGCATTGATCAAAGAGCACTTGAGTGGACGGTTCTTGATTCTCGCTCAAAGTGTGCTTGAGCGGGAAGTTGAGATTTCTACTATCTAAGAATCCAAAGAAGGCCACTCAAAGCCCACCAAAAAGGCACTCAACCAGTGCATAATTTTTGGAATACTACAAAACTATAACTACAGCACTACATCTTCTATACAAAAACTTATGAAGCATTGAAAAACCCTAGCTTGTCGGGAGTTCTTAGAACACATAAGGAACCCGCCTTTATCAATTCCAGAGAATTGAACTATAAGATTTCAAAACTGTTTTGAGTATTTTTGTAGATTGATTTCATTCTCTAAAAAAACCTACAAATATGTGATATATGCTAGCAATCTACCCTGGTCGATTGAGTATTGGAGTCGTGTGAGTGGAGAAAGGTTGTAACTGTGTATAGTGCAATCTCATCAAGAGAAGTTTGAAGGTTTCAGAGCCACGAGAGTGTGCCGAGCAAATTCGTTTGTGGAAGATGTTACGAATAAAGATTAATCAAGTTGGGTTCTTCATAAAATCTTGATAGTTAGTGGATTGTTAAATCCACAGGGTGTGCCTGTGGTTTTTCCCTTGGGGATTTTTTTCCCTTGTAGTTTTCTTTTTCACTTAGTGATTTGTGGTTACTATTGGAATTTGGATTTGATTGAAATGTATTGGTTGACTTTGTGAATTGAATTGAATAACATATTATAGCAAAACTTGACTTTAAAATTAGTTATCCTTTACTTGGTTTGGATTATTCAACCCCTCTAGGTGCAAACTTGTCCATCTCCACTATTTCAATTCTGAATTCCCCGACACCATTATACCAACCACAAACACAAAGGTGATGGAATCATGGTAAAAAAACAACCAAAATTACATAGGCTGCGGATGGTCTCTTCCACACATTCAGAATATACTCCAATTTCACCACACCAATAAATAAATAAATAATTGCACATAAATCAGCATCTTGTAAGAAAAAATCTCTTGAAGAGGAGATTTAAAATATCAGGGCAACAACCTATATATTGTTCGACAAAAAATAATACTATTATTTTCCACATCTAGTAATACCTGGAGGAGTCATAAGCCCTGGAACCCCAAAGAAGCAGCTTGCAATGTCGACAGCGGACACATTATCAACTTGGCTGGCAAGTGCAACAAAAGTTGCATCCCGACATGTACTTAACGTCATATTATCCACTGCACCTATTAGATTGCGAAGATATAGAATTCCGGCATTTAAACATGTTCTGCAATTACTCTCCATTGACAGTGGCAGTTGGCAATTTTCGGTGACATCTGGAAATGTTGGAGATTGCAGCATCTGTGTAACAGTTGTTCGACCTTGGCATTCATAATTAACAGGGATTTTGGTTCCCAATCCACAGAAAACAGTTGCATTTCTTGTTATCCCATATAGGTCTAAGGTTTCTGAAATGGAACTGATGCAAATCTGAGATAAATCTGGAGTAACCCCCAGGCTGCTCGTGAGATTTGCATAGCGAGCAATAGAAACTGCAATAAGGGCATTAATGTACCGGCAACATTTCCCTCTTTCTTCTTTATTGGAGCAGATGGAGGCAGCGAGTGTAAAGTTTGACCCACTCAAATCTAATGGACAATCTGCATAAATGAAAGAGAATGAAAATTTCTTGAACTTTCCAATGACAGTAATGTAAAACACAGACAGTAGTTCCAGTAGAAGCTGAAAAAAAAAAATGGAAAGAAAGAAAAAGTAAAGGAAATGCCATAGAACAATGAAAATCCTAGTAGAGCTTCTTTTGGGGGGGCTATGTTTTTATGAAGGTCAGGCAATGAAATCCACACCACATTTCATTTATGTGCAGAGTCCGTATGATGGCTGCATAGCGATTTTCCGAACACAATGTTGTTGTCAGTCTCAAAACTAAAGAATTATATCAATTTACTGTGGTCATCTTTAGGTGATTAGGCTTACTCTACTGACAAATTGTAAGTCAAGAGCTGTTTCTTCACAGCTTTAAATCAATTTTTTTGGACATGTTTGAAATACCAGGCCTTGTGACAGTATCAATTCAACCATGAGTTCAGCTACCGCCAATTAGTATGCAGCATCAGTTTGATTTATGTTAAGAGGAAGTACAAAACAAATTGTTGAATTAGAAATACCATCAAGAGTTGAATATCTCCAAACAGCTGGCATAGTGCCTTGTTTTGTTGAGATAAATTAGCAATAAAGATGGAATAAATTTGCCAAATGTCAGAGGGAAGATCGAGAATGTTACAGACAGCTCTAATTACAATAAAACTGAATTGGAGTTAAAATTAATGAGAAATGTATAATTGTTCAAAATAGGTAAAAAAAATAAAAGGGTTTTGTCTGTTTCAAAACATAAATCCTAAAATTATGGCCTCTAAAGCCCTCAAATTCCTGCCTTTCGTGCCCAGAATTGCAGTATTCAACCAGTAAGCAAACATAATGCATGAAATCATGTTCATTTGCATCCACCAAACAGATACATACACACTACAAAATCACATAAATCAGTCAAAGCGTGATTTCCAGTGTGAATTCGTAATACAAACCTAAATTAAATAAATGAAACAAGTGTTCTGAAATTTTCACTGAGATAAAACCAAGCTGTAGATGCATAACTTGCCAAAAAAACTATAGATGCATAAACAAATTCATACATAACCGTGGAGATACTTCACTTCAAAACTAATACTCTTTCAAGTAATATCGCGTGACAAGATTCACCAACTCCACCAAACGCAAGTCCGAGATCTCCAAATGTCATAAATAATCATGCATCATGTAAATGCCCATTAAATTGAAAACAGAAACAAGAAAGAAAGATACTTAAGAAAAAGAACAATTCAAACAGCTCAAGTTCACAACCCAACCCACGATGCATAATTACCAATCTTGCCCAAAAACCAGTCCAAAAAGCTCCACGTCATAACCAAACCCATAAGCACTGTTACCAATCTCAACCAAAAATCAGACCAAAAAGGCACATTAAATAGCGGTAAACTGTGAAAATGAGAGAAAATGCCATACCTGTGGCTGACATTGTGAGGGAAATGCAGTTCAAGAAAGAACAGCAAACCCATATCCAAATGCCCATTAAATTGTAAACAAAAACAAGAAAGATACTTAAGAAAAAGAACAATTCAAATAGCTCAAGTTCACCACCAAACCCACAACGCACAATTACCAATCTTACCCAAAAGTCAGTCAAAAAAAGCTTAATTTCACACCAAACCCATATGCACAATTACCAATCTTACCCAAAAACAGTCCCAAAACGCACATAAAACAGAGATGAACTATGAAAATGAAGTCCTTACCAGTAGCTGACACCGTGAGAATAAAATGCATTTCAAGAAAGACCAGAAAACCCAGCAAGAGGGCGGTTCTGTGTGCCACCATGGTGGCGGCGGCGAAGGAAAGTGAACCAGAGAGAGAGAGGAAGGCGGCGAGGCAAGTCTCCCGAGCGTCTTAGCACAGTTGTGTGAACTGAAGGGAGCTAGTGCTGTTTTGAGTGTAGTGATGAATAATTAATAAAGAAGACTGGCTCAGAATTGCCAGTCTCAAAAAACCCTCACAGTCACGGAGGGTTGAATAATGTTTTTAGATTCTTCAACATAACTTTTTATAAAATTTAACAATTTTAAATATTTTAAGTTTAGAAATAGTATAAGATTATAGAAATTAGTAAAACATCTCTTTTTAATTTTGTGTAGTAGAAGAAATAGAAAAGATTTTTTTATTAGGTAAAGCCCCTTAATGAAATTTCTTTGTGATCGTATCAAAGAAATTTTTTTTGTAAAAATTGAAATTCTCTATGTCAAGATCGAAATTTCTCCGTATCGAAATCGAAATTTCTCTGAATTGAACACAAATTTCTCTGAGTCAGGCATAATTTTCTTTATAAAAATGTTGAGGAACCCCAACTACTATGAAAATATTGTATGTCATCTATTTTATAAAATTCTAATATCAAGAACCTTAAAAAAAACTCTCCTTTAGAATTTGAGTGAATTACAAACAAACCCCTTAAGGTTTACTTAAATTACAAATTACCTCTTGTGGTTATAGAAATTACATTATGCCCCCTAAGATTTTTAATTTCATAACAAATAGGTCCTTTTTATTAATAAATTATTAAGTTAATTAACAGTTTTTTATAATGTTAAATTTTTATGTCAATTAATAGTTCAAATAATTTTATTATTGTATAGGTGAACAGTTAGAAATTTCACTTTTTTAATTAATTCTGTTAAATAAAAAATTCTGATAGAGAGGTATTTGTAATTTTCCAAATCACAAGGACAATTCGTATTTTAAGTAAATCTCAGGGGGTGTATTTGTAATTTACTCTTAAAATTTCTATCAACATTACAAATATACCCTTATTAATATAAAATTTATTCTGGAAAAAAAAAATTAATGGCTCAAATTCATTTCATATGTGGACCTCACATTTCATCAATTCAATCTCCACTATACAAATACATTTGGGGTAAATTCAGGATATGTAAGAGTGGATTCCTAACATTTTTCTTAAAACTTTTATGTAATCAATAATTCAAAATAAACGATTTAAATATTAAGTTTAGAGAATTTGAGGGGCCCACGAGAATCACTACGAGTCTCGTTTCAATTATTCACAATCTTTCATTTTGTAAGACTTAAGTGTAAATCATTGGTTAAAAAATCAAATGAATTTGATAATTGAAATATTTTTATTTTATGACATTAAACACTATAAAATTAAAATGTTTCGATTATCAAATTGATTGCTCTTCTCCATAAATGATATACATGAGTAACTTGCAAAATGAACGATTAATGTAGCGACTTTAATTTTTCGTAAGTTATTATTTTATTTATTATTTATTATTATTATTTTATTTTATTTTTGACTTTGTTAATTGCGTGGATACATGATAATTTAATGTGATATTTAATTGATTTAATGTGTTATTTAATTACATATAATTAATTTGAATATTTATATATATTTATATTTTTTTATATTAGTGCTTTTCATTTCTTTCCTCTCCAAATTGTTTCAAGTCTTCTAATCTTGTTCTACTTACCTATCTGTTATCCACTTTGTTAGCAGCTACCCACCTTTCGTCCCACATCCAGTGTAAGTTCTTAGGTTTAGGCAGAAAATGGATTTCGGGGTCCTCTGGAGAAGGTATGAGTGAACACATAGTATGTGAAAACATGATAAGTTGTCCAAGAATTTAGATAATTTGGAATCTTGTTCAGTATAAAAACAATGAATCGCTTGTTCAGAAGTAACTCCTCCGTCAGTTCTAGATCTTCATCTACAATTTTAGCCCCCATCCCAGACGCTAATTTAGTCATTAATGAGGAAGAAATTGAATTACAGAATGATGAAAAAATTGATTCAAATTGGAATATCCCAAGAATGCCTATTAAAGAAATTTATAAAACAACTTTCTTACAATAATCTTTTAAAGTTAATCTCTATGTCAAAACTCTCGAACAAGTTTATGCTTTAACTAAACTTAGAGAAACCTGTCACCTCCTTTCTGCTAAAAATATTAGACGACATATATTTACTAGTCATAATTTTATTCATCTCGGACTCATTCAAGTTGGCATTAATCCTTTAACCCAACAAGGTAAAAACTCATCTGTTTTAATTTACTTACATGATGCTCACTTTATTAATTATCATGATAGTATTATAGGAATGATGCAATTAGGCTTTCATCAAGGACCTGTTCATTTTAATTGTTTTTCAAATTTTACTCTTAGCTTACGTGACCCTCATATCTTGAAAGCATTAACACTTAGGGTGTGTTTGGTAACGTTTACGTTTTTAGTTTATATTTACAAAAATTTTATAAACTGATTTTTGTTTATTTTTAGAAAAACATAAACTACAAACGCGTTTGGTAATTGACAAAATGTTTAAAAACTTTTAAAAATATAAAAAAGAGTGAGAAATGGCAAGTGGTGGCAAGTGGCGGTGGAAGATGATGGTGAAAAGTGGTGACGGTGGGTGGTGGGTAGTTGGCGGTGGTGGGTGGTAACGAGTGGGTGCGTGACGGCGGCGGGTGGGTGCGTGACGGTGGCGGGTGGTGGGTGGTAGCGAGTGGGTGGTGGTGGTGGCGGGTGGTAGTGGCAGGTGGATGGCAGATGGGGGGTGGTAACGGTAGGTGAGTGGGTGACGGTGGCGGGTGGTGGGTGGTAGCGAGTGGGTGGTGATGGTGGTGGCAGTGATGGCGGATGGCGGGTGGTGGTGACGGTGGGTGGGTGGGTGACCGTGGCGAGTGGTAGGTGGTAGTGAGTGAGTGGTGGTGGTGGTGGTGGTAGGTGGTGGGTGGTGGTGGCAAGTGGGTGGCGGGTGGGTGGTGGGTGATGGTGGTGGTGGGTGGTGGTGGCAGGTGGGTAGTGGTGGTGGGTGGTGGTGGTGGGTGGCTGGTGGTGGCAGGTGGTGGATGGTGGTGGATGGTGGTGGCAGATGGGTGGTAAGTGGTGGTGGCAAGTAGGTAACGGGTGGTGGTGGCGGGCGATGGACGGTAGTAGCGGCTGGTGGCAGATGGATGGTAGGTGGGTGGTGGGTGGTGGGTGGTGGTGGTGGTGGTGGTAGCGAATGGATGGTAGGTGGATGGTGGTGGCAGGTGGGTGGTGAGATGTGATGGCAAGTGGTGGTGGGTGGTGGTAGCGGAAGACGGTGGTGGAAAATGGTGCGCGGGTGGTGGCTAGTGTTAGGTGGTAAAAAAAAAAAAAACTCAAAACGAAAATACATTTTTTTGTGTTTTCATTTTTTAGCCAAATTTATAAACTAAGACCAATGATTTATAAATCAAAAATTTTACCAAACAAGTTTTTATTTGAGTTTTTTAAATTTTTATAAATATAAACAGAAAACTAAAAACGTAAGTGTTACCAAACGGCACCTTAATATTCAAATTTCTGGTTCAGCTGCTAATATGATTGACAAAGTGCATAATATTGCTTTAATTTATCGCATTTACTACAAAGTGGTCAAAACTAATTTAAATGTTTAAGCCTTAAATAAAAGTCCCAAAGATAAAACATTACTTATTCAAAAAGGCACTCGTGATGGTAATATATCCGTCCCAAATATGATTAACTGGAAAGATATAACGTTACCTGAAGAATGGATTACTAGTAATGAAAATTATAATCTTAATCCACAGACAAGTCAAGATGAACTTCAAGGTATTCAACAATTCACTAATGGTTCTGTTCATATTAAATTTAATCAATTAAATAACCAATCTTCTAGACATAGTACTTTTAGTATCCCTACTGAACCCAATGAAGATATAATTTTTAGTACAGATCTATTTAGAAAAGATCGTCATATTAATCTTGGTCAATCTTCCAACACCCATAGTAAATTAAAAGGAATAGATAATTTTTCTACTTTCCAAATTAGTAAACCCGTTTACTCAATCCACACACATCTTCACGATGAAGATACTACATCACAAGACTCACGTACTCAAACTGATTTTGAAGTCGTTCCTCCTGTCAACCCACAATTGTTAACTTTAAGTAAACCTTTTACTCCAGATCTTAACAAACTTCATGATGACTTTAAATCTAAAGCAAATAAGTCAAAAAGACAAACCTATAGGAATACTTATGATACAAAGCAACAATCTAAAATTACCAAAAAATGGTATCAATTTATGATTGACATCAACACTGACATCAAGTTCTTTGATTATTTAGAAAATTATTATCAAAAAGTAAATGTTATTACAAAAACTAAATGGAAAACTTTTCCTACTACTTTTGTCTCATCTAGTCACCCTCCTTTAGAAACCATCCTGATTAAACATAAAGGCACCATTGTTCATGCTTCTCCTTTTAAACTCCCTAGTGAAGAATCTGAAATTAAAAAAGTCATTGAACAAAATAATTATACCAATCAATGTTTAAAAACCATTGGTAAACAACTCGACAAACTTGAAACTACTTTTGAAGATTACTCTACTAGCCATACTTCTACAAGTAAACCTTTGGATAAACCTCTTATAAATCTTCCTAGTACTAGAAAACGATTAAGCTTAGCTACTCAAGATAATACTACTATCGAAGCCATTGAAAAATTATTTAATAAAATGTCTACCTCTAATCCCGGCAAAGGAATTATTGTTTTATCACAACAACCACCATTAGAATTTCCCACTCATTCAGCTACATCTAGTGATAACGAAATTAATCACATAGCACAACAATTTCAACCTTCTCACCTTAATAGAATCACACACCCTAAAGTTAATCCTACCACTCTTACCAAAAATTGGTACACTAGACCTACACCTCTGGATCTTCAATTTGAAGAAACCAATATTAGTAATCAATTTTCTGTTTTCGTTAAAAAATTATATGAATGGAATATCGATGGTCTTACTGAACATCAATTCCTCCAAAAACTCAATCATTTATCCATGGTTACAAATAGTTACCTTACTAATTATCCTGATTATACTCAACCTGAGATTGTTCTTTTAATTACTACTGGATTCACTGGAATGCTCAAATCTTGGTGGGATAAATATCTAGAGATGGTAATTTAAAACCGGCCCGATGGGGACCCGACCCCCCGATCCTGAATTGAGCAGGTTTTTTCCAAAAAATACCCCCGACGGGACGGGGATGGTGATTAAAAATCAATCCTCGAACAGATTCGGGCCGGGGACGGGGATAAGTGTTCTAGTCCCGTACCTGGCCCGGCCCGGCCCGGCCCCGTCCCCGATCCCCGGCCCGATTTTATCCCTAATGTTAAATTACAATTTTACCCTTACATATATATATATATATAAACCAGGTTAGTCTCTCTCAGCTCTCATTTCTCTCTACCCGTCTCCGTCTCTCATTTCTCTCTACCTCACTGACTTCTCTCTCTCTTTCTCTCAGATCCACCACCACCGCTGAGCCTCGCACCACCACCGCCGACCATTGCCGAGCCTCGCACCACCACTGCCGACCACCGCCGAGCCTCGTACCACCACATCGCAACTCTCATCCACTCCCTCTCTCTCGACGAGCCTCGACCACCACATATGAGATCTTTTTTTCTTTTTTTTTTTTAGATCTGTTCCAGATCTGTCTCAGATGAGTTGTATTTTCTGATGATGTTGTTGATGTTGTTGTATTTTCTGATGTTGTTGATGTTGTATTTTTGAATGATGTTGTTGATGTTGTTGTATTTTCGGATGTTGTTTCAAACCATTAATAATTTTGTTTCAGATCTGTTTTTAGATGATGTTGTTGCTGTTGTTGTTGATGAGTTGTATTTTCTGAATTTTTTTTTTTTTTTTAAGCCGGGGAATGCTCGGGGTCGGGGAAACCCGATCTCCATTGGGGACGGGGGTGAGGGCAATGATAGGTTCCCCGTCGGGGATCGGGGCTGGGGCCGAGGGAAATTCTACCATCGGGGATCGGGGATGGGGAGTGCGATTCCGGGCCCCACCCCGCCCCGTTGTCATTCCTGTAAATATCTCACTTCTGATTAACGTGAATCTATTCAACATGTTGTTCAAATGGATGATAATGATTTTCCTATCTTTGATGAAGAAATAAGGTCTAGTATCCCTGATGGCATTAATATTTTAATATATACCATAGTCAAACATTTTATCAGAACACCGACTAATATCCATTCCCGAATCCATGATCAACTTAGTAATTTAACTTGCCCTACTTTAAGTGATTTTAAATGGTATAAAGATGTTTTCACCTCTAGAGTAATGCTTAGAGATGATTGTGCTAAGTCATTTTGGAAAGAAAAATTTATTAATGGATTACCAAGTCTTTTTGCCCATAAAATTAGAGATGTTCTTAGTCAATCTACTAGTATTATAGAATATGATAATTTAACCTATAGCGATATCATTAGCACAATTCAAAAAGAAGGATTAAAAATATGCATTGATTTAAAACTTAGTCAAAAAGCTACTAAAAATAAACATAAAGCTAAATATGAATTAGGTAATTTTTGTGAACAATATGGTTTACCTCCAGTAGCTCCTTCACGACAAAAAACTAGTAAAAATAAAAAAATCTTCTTACAAATATTCCAATAAAGGTAAAAAGAAATATTCCCCTTCCAAATCGACTGATAAATATTATACTAAACCGAAAAAGAAATATCATAAGAAATCTAAGAAAGAGTCAAAATCTACTCTGGATGTTACTTGTTATAATTGTGGTAAAAAATGTCATTATTCTAATAAATGTAAAGTCAAAGAAAAACTTAAAACTAAACTTAACCAATTACAGATCACTGCAAAAAGTCAACAACAAATACTTGACATAATTAAATTAACTCTAAATCAATCCCCGGAACAGTCTAGTAATGCATCTGATAATAATATTTCCTCAAGTGATACTTCTACCTATTATTCTCCTACTGATAATACTGACAATGAAATTGAATTAAGATGTAATGATACTTGTTGTAAAATCGTCAATGTTCTTAGTAAAACTGTCACGCCCCACTTTTTATTACTCGAAGTCATTACCAAATTCATTAGCTTAATTCAATTACAAGGATAACATGCGGAAATAAACTCATATATTCAATCCGTAGAAGTGATTAACGATACTCTCATTCGTATGCAAAGTAAATATTACATGAACATACTTAATAAATTGCCCTTGGGCTTACATCACTTAAGGTACAAGAAGAAGGGTGTAACCCTTTTACAACAATGGCATTCCGCCAACATAACTGAGGCCCCGTGGCCAGTAAACAAGTAGATCCCAATCTTGCAGCTCAACCTGCTTAATACCAAAAAAAGATTCAACAACGTGGGATGAACATATAGTCCAGTAGGGAACTCAACATGATCCTCAACAATAACAACTTACAGATAGCTATGATCATGAACACTCATTCTGATACTATAATAGTAATGTGACAGTTTATACAAAATATATATGTATGAACTTTTCTCGAAAACAACCGTTTCATTCAACGCTACAAGTGGTTTGTCTTTCCTTTTTCCTTTCATTAACCCCCGTTCCCAATCTGTCATAACATTAACAAATGCTTAGGAAGTAATCACACTAAGCCCGATACTCTCTTCCATTTTCTATACATACTCAGATGTACCTTTTCAAACATGTTTATCTTTAAAACATACGTTCTCCTCCACACTTTCCAAAAGACAAAAAGACATTTTGGTTCGTTTCCATTACTATCATAACTATACATGCACATCTTTGTAAAAATATAAATTTACAACCCACCAACATGTATACAATCAACCAATGGAGTAACTCGGTCCTCCAAACTGTAACCAATCAAAATCCATGATATTTTCAGTTACAATGAAACAACAACAATCCCACTTTGCTCTACTAGCTATGTGTGTAGTAAGCCAACAATATATGAAAATAACTACAACCAACTTCGCTCTACTAGCTATGTGCGTAGTAAGCCAACAATACACCTTTTACAACAACAAGCCAGTTTACCAGGCGCTAGCTAGAGGGGTATGGTACCTTCGATTATTAGCGCAGACAGTTATCCAGGCACTAGCTGGAAGGTAACGGCACCTTTGATTATTAGCGCAGACAGTTCTCCAGGCGCTAGCTGGAAGGTAACGGTACCTTTGATTATTAGCGCAGAGTATAACACCACCAACCAAATGCAACAAGGCACAACTAACATGTATAACACATATACATAAACCATCCAGATACAAACAATGTGTTAAAGTATATGAACACATAACTACCTCTTCCCAAGCAAGTATACATATCTAATGTATCTCAACAATTCATCACATACGATGTTCCATTAACAATGGTATAATGCATACACGACAATTCAATTCCCATATTTATTTTCTATGACTCACATAGAGTTAAAGTTTCGTTCTTCACTTTCAAAATCAACTTTCATAATTTTCCAAATCAATATGTTCCACCACTTATTTCAAAACCACTTCCCTCATTTTCACAAAAACGATTCCATTTCCTTTTTGTTATCACAAAACCAACTCCACTAATCTTGTTTCCATAAAATCAACTCCAAAGCCATGGATAATCCCTTAAGCATTAACACCCTTACCACACTCATTTTGACAAAAGAGATTTACACACAACGGTCAACAAACCCCTATTTTAATTTACCCAACCAAAATATAATTTAGGGCTTTTCTTCATTTAACTACAACATGCTAATTTATATTTTAATTAGCCAAGACAACAATCAATGAAGCCAAAACCATTCTCCACACAACCAACCCTAGGTTTATTTCATGATTTTCAAACAAATCCAACATGGTACAATTTTCATGCAATATAAAAATTACCACATGTCTATCTATAGACGGAGTATTGAAAAAGAACAAGAGGAATCCCTACCTCAAATGGAGAACTCAAATGGAGAAGATGACCCGAAATTAAAGTGCTCCAAATCCCAAATTTCTTGGATCACAACGAAGCCCTCGACGATCAACACACTTCTTACAAAGACCCAAGGTGAGGAAGACACTCTAGCTAGATCAATCCTAAGAGAGAAGTTAGGTTTTAGAGTGAGGTGCTCTCCAATGGCTTTTTCGGAAAAGTAAGAGAGAGAAAGGAAATCAAAAAGTGATTCAAAAAGCTGAATCTCGGTGTGTTATACAGGTCGCCCCGCTCAAGCGTGGAAACCCCCGCTCGAGCCTCACTCACAGACTCCCGCTCGAGCGCCAAAAACCCCGCTCGAGCGGCGAATACAACCATCCAGAAGTTTTGCAGAACAGGCCCCTGCTCGAGCGTCCAACTCCCCGCTCGAGCGTCTCACACAAACTCCTGCTCGAGCGTCAAACCTCACGCTCGAGCGTCCAACACTACAGAGGAAATACTGGGAAGGTGATTTTCCCGCTCAAGCACCGAAACCCCCGCTCGAGCGGAGAGGTCAAAAACTGGGCAAAGATTCTAGGTTTTAAAACACAACCAACATAACCCAACAAGTCCAACATAACCCAAAACTCTAAGATAAAGAATAAGGGACAGAAAAGAGAATGAGACAAAAACAACAAATCTACGGAACCGAGTCCGGATTACAGTTCAATAACAACAGGGAATATCGGGATCGCTATAAAAACTACTCTCATTGAATTAATTAGTAAATTAGAGAATCCTAAATTAAAACGACAATATACTAATAAGTTAAAATCTTTATTAATTAATAAAGATAAGAAACCTAAGCATGACAAACCAATCATTAGTTTAACTAAAACTTTAGACCGATTTAAAAAAGAAAAACATAAAGAAATCACCTTACAAGATTTACAAAATGAAATTAATAATATTAAACTGACTATTCAAGAATTAAAAGAAAAAGACAAGACCTTAGAAGCAGACATTGCTCTATTAAAAAACAACAAAAATTTTCATGATTTCCAACAATCCAATAAATCATCATTTGATTCAAAATCTGAATTCGGTTCTGAACCCGATCCAAACAAAGTCATCTTTGATAATAGAACTACTCTACACAATGGTGATCATGATAGTAATCGCCTTAACATAATTAATCGAATTAATATTCAAAAATGGCATTCAAAAATCAAATTACGTATACATGATTTTGAAATAGAAGTTATCACATTAATAGATATTGGTGTTGATTTAAATTGTATTCAAGAAGGTTTAATTCCTACTAAATATTATCATAAGTCTACTGAACAATTATGTTCTGCTAATGGAAGTCAAATGTATATCAAATATAAATTGCCAAAGGTACATATTTGTCAAAATAATATTTATTTTAAAACATCTTTTGTTTTAGTTCGAAACTTAACGGATAAAATCATTTTAGGTACGCCATTTATCCTTCTATTATACCCTTTTACTACTACTAATAATGGAATCACAACACAAGCTTTTGGTCACACTGTCACTTTTACTTTTAAATTTCAATCTCCACAAGTGATTAAGGAATTAAATCAATTAAAAGAATGTTAAATTTCTCAAACCATTAACCGATTAACCAAACAACTCAAATTTCTCAAAGAAGAAGTAAATTACAAGCGAATTGAAACTCAATTAACTAATCCAATTCTTATATCCAAAACTGATGGGTTTAAAAATCAATTAACCAATACCGTTTGTTCCACTTTACCCAGTGCTTTTTGGCATAGGAAAAAACATGTAGTAACACTCCCTTATATTAAAAATTTTAATGAAAACCAAATTTCTACTAAGTCTCGACCTATTCAAATGAATCATGAATTAATGGAAATGTGCAAACAAAAGATTAATGAATTATTAAAAACTAATATCATTAGTAAAAGTAAGTCACCTTGGTCTTACCCTGCTTTTTATGTTAATAAAAATACTGAACTTGAATGAGGTGTTCCCCGATTGGTCATTAATTATAAACCATTAAACAAAGTTTTAGAATGAATCCGATATCCAATCCCTAATAAAAAAGATTTAATTAAAAGGCTCAGTCAAGCCGTCATTTTTAGTAAATTTGATTTAAAAAGTGGATTTTGGCAAATACATATTCATCCTGATGATCGTTATAAAACTGTCTTTACTACCCCTTTTGGTCATTACGAATGGAATGTCATGCTATTTGAATTAAAAAATGTTCATAGTGAATTTCAAAATATTATGAATGAAATTTTAATCCCTTTAGTCATTTTTCCATTGTCTACATAGATAATATTCTCATTTTCTCTAAGTCCCTTGATGAACATTGGAAACATCTTAATTCTTTTCTCCATATTATCAAATATAATGGTCTCGCCCTTTCTGCTCCTAAGATTAAGCTATTCCAAAGTAAAGTTCAATTCTAAGGCTATGATATCCACCAAAGTACTATTCTTCCCATCAGTCGGTCCACTGAATTTGCTTCTAAGTTCTCTGATGAAATCTTAGACAAAACCCAGTTATAACGGTTTTTAGGATCTTTAAATTATATTGTTGAATTTTATAAGCACCTTAGGAAAACTTGTCAACCCCTTTTTGATCGGTTGAAAGATAATCCTCCACCTTGGACTTCTACACATACTGCTATTGTTTAACAAGTCAAAAAATATGTCCAGACTTTGCCCTGTCTTGGTATTCTTACTGAAAATTCTTTCAAAATTATTCAAACTAATGCCTCTGATGTTGGTTACTGTGGTATCCTCCTTCAGAAAATCACCCCTCATTCATTTGAACAAATTGTTCATTTCCATTCTAGTGTTTGGAATAAAGCCCAACAAAATTATAGTACTATTAAAAAAGAAATTTTATCTATTGTTTTATGAATTAGTAAATTTCAAGATGATATTTTAAATCAAAAGTTTTTATTACGTGTTGATTGCAAAAGTGCTAAATACGTTCTAGAAAAAGATGTTCAAAATATCGCTAGGAAACATATTTTTGCTCGATGGCAATTTATTTTAAGTATTTTTTGTTTGGAAATTGAATATATCCCTGGTAGTCAAAATTCTATTTTTAATTTCCTCACTCGAGAATTTTTATAGAGGGAATAGGGATATGACAACTCCTTTTATTTCCTACCATAAATTAAAAATCACCTATTATGGAGAACTTGTTTACCAAACTGCTTACCGTATTGCTTGCTTTAAGACAGCTCGCAAAACTACTCGCCGTGCACAATTCATACAATTTCATCAGATTACCAGTCATCGCAATTTACTTGCTCATTATACTAATTGTCTTCATTACCATTTGAACAAATTAGATATCCTCAATGGATGCTAAATTTTGTTCATTCTATTACATATGTCTAGTCAAAAATCCCAAAAACCTCCCAGCAAGGCCATTGTTCCAGCCAGTCACCCTGTTGCTCTTCCTCCTGTTGATTTAGTCAATAGTTACCAAGTTCTTGGCCATATTCCTAAACCACCTAGTTATACTTCTGCCCTTACTACAGACCCATTTGCCACCTCTTCCCAGTCACTTATTTCTTATCTACCTAATCCAGTCAGAGCAGCCAGAACTGATTATATTAAAACCCAGTCTATTAATTTATTCTTCAAAGAACCTACTCACAAGAATATTCATAATGTTCTTGACCTAGTTAAATCATATTTCCCTCCTGGATGGCATTTTGTACCTCTCCATCCAGAGAAGTCAATTACTTTCTACAAAGACATTCTTTTCCATCATCAGTCCATTGTTATTAAACCTATTTTATGATCGCACCTACACCAGTAAAATCATTTACCATTCATTATATATTCACAATATTGTTTCTCTTGATGAATGGGGTCTCCCTTTTCTACTCCATGATTTACCAGGTCATACCATCCAATATAGTTATTATGATTATATGAATGCTTGGTTCAAAATCCTTTTACATCAAAATGAGTGATATTCTCACTCTTGGTTTCTCCAATTTGATCACAAATTCAAGTCAACAATTCCTACCTGGTTCCTCAGATGGTGGTCTCAACATGGTGCCATCTCTAAAATTATTCCATCTGTATTAATGGAACAAATTCACTATTTCTCTTCTGTCTATAAACTTAGTCAACATCAAAGTCAATTTCCTTTATTACTTATTTTTATGTCCAAATATAAAGTCCCTTGGATTTTCAATGGCAATATGCTATTTCTGAAAATATAGTCACCAAACTCCATTTTGTCAAATGGTGGGATATATTTAAATCTCATCGGATTATTGAACAAGTCCAAGAAGAATTTCCAGTCAATTCTCATGCACCAACCCCAGCCATGGTCAAAGCTTAGCAGAACCCAACTCCTTCAATCACACAAGATAGCCTAATTCCTCCAGCCAGACTTGGAAGCCCAACAACCAACTCTTCCAAGCCTAAGTCATCTAAATCTAAGTCAACTCAGTCCAAGCCCAAAGCTAAACCCAAGTCATCCAGTGATGAATTGATTCAGATGGCCAAACTATTGATGGCCCAAGCCAAGTCACAGATTGAAGATGAAACCTCTGAAGAATCCAGTTCCTCCAAGGCTTCAACCAATAATGATCCTTATGGGCCCAAGTTTCAAGATGCTCAGGACCCATATGCTTAATTAGTCAGCCATTGGATTCTATATATATACAAAACAGTTTCAATCACCACTCTGTTTTTGAGAAAAGCTGTTGTTTTGTATCTATATTGATTTTCCATCAATCACCTGCCTCCACTAAAAGCAATGAATAGTTAAAAAAGTCAAAATTACTGTTCACTATTCATCAATCAGACAATTCTCTACAGTCAAAAGCTTCAATCACCTTTCGTCATTCACTGAAAGCAGCAGACAGCTCCCATGTGCTTCTCTCAGGTCAAATTCCTTCACAAGGTTCACAGTTACCTCTTATGCTTATAAAAGAGCCTATTCATTCATTGGCAAGGATAGAGTTAGAAGGGAGAGTTCTAGCTCCTCTAAAATAGCTATCTTTGTAATTTACTATCCTATAAAAAATTATTTACAAGTTTATGTATTTTGAAGAACTGTTTTCCAATTATCATTCTATTCAAGTTACGTTCTTATTATATTTTATTTACGTGCTACTTCCGCCCTCTTTTTATTTATTTATATATATAAAAGATGTTATATATATTGATTTTATATAGCATATATATTATATTTATATAATATAATGTTATTAGGTTATAAGCATTAGAGGCTTACTAAAAATAAAATTTAAAATTTAAAAAAAAATGAGAGAGAGCTACCAAGAAAGAAAGAGGGTTCACTGTGTGCGACAACCGAGAGAGATTAATCAAAACCAAGTGCAAGCCAAGAGAGAGAACAAAGAGACGACAAGGAGAAATAGGAGAGAAGAAAAAAGGGTTAGAGTTTTGTTTTGGTAGTTTCATTAATTTTTTAAATATTTCTTTGATTTTTAAAAAAATATTGTGAGTGCAGATCCATTTTCCTTTATTTATGTTTAATTCGTTGTTTTTATTTATTTATCTGATGTTGGTTTGAGTTTGTATTTGCATGTAAATGATGGATTGATTTCAATTATTTTGATTAGTTGTATATGCATATGCAAGGTTTAGGATTTTTATATGTATTTATTTTATAATTGTTATCACACTCATAGATATATGAAATTAAAATAAACTAGGAACCCATAGATAAATTCTGAACACTCTACCATGACTCTATGGATTGTTATTTTATTTGAATGCAGGTGAGAAAGAGTGTATAAAAAAAAAGAAAGTGAGGATCGTGAGATTTATTTGAATGTCTTAGGCTCGATATTGTTGTGTTTGTTCTCATGAGTAGATGAGGGGTTATGTATATATATATTGTTGCCTCGTTCTCAGGAGTAGACGAGTGCTTTGAGTTACGTGTGTACGTATATGCTAACCGTCTGGGGAGTGTGGGTCAAACTCGAGACGATATCCCCGTGCAAGTTTGGCTTCAGAGCGGTGTTAGGTATACAAAAGGCACATGGGATATATGTATAGGCCGGAAGTGAAGAGCCGAAGTGGTGGAATTAAGGTACAAAGAATTAAATACGAACTTATTGGTATAATTTGAATTGTTTTGATTTGTACATCTTGAAAAATAGTAAAAGATCTCAATAAATTACGAAATTTGAGTAAAGACATGTATACGTAATTCTAGACAACTTTTGTATTTTAATTTTTTACTAAAAAGATTGATAGAACTTGTGATCAAATGATCTTGGTCATAATATTTTTTATTCATTTTAACAATGTAGATTTTAGATGCTGTTTTATCCCACGAAACAAGCTCATTTTTTTTATTTCGCGTAAACTAACACTTTTTGTATTTTGAACTTTTC
The DNA here is from genome assembly GCF_055761805.1 of Camellia sinensis. Classification (NCBI taxonomy): domain Eukaryota; kingdom Viridiplantae; phylum Streptophyta; class Magnoliopsida; order Ericales; family Theaceae; genus Camellia; species Camellia sinensis. The sequence continues at coordinate 32,103,038 of NC_138962.1, forward strand.
CAAAAAAAATCGTCTCAGTGCAGTTTCTTTTCGTTTTCAGTTTCAGATTTTTCGGTTGAATTCCGTCTAGGTTCTTCTATCAAGTTTTTCTCTCAATCTATTTAATTTCTACTAAATTCGTCCGCGTTACCTTTTAGAAAATTTTATCCTATACAACTTTTGTTCTTTTAAGTCTCGGTCAATTCGAATGATTTAAGCATGAAACAGTATATTTTTATACTTCTTTAGTAATTTACTTATGATTAAATTATACTAATTTTATTTTTTTGAAGAATGGTGGGTCTTACTAACTTTTTATGCATGATTGATTCACCATATTATTATTATTATTATTATTATTATTATTATTATTATTATACTCAATTTTTTTCGTGTTTTGAACTTTTCCAAAAAAAATCATCTTAGTGCAGTTTCTATTCGTTTTCAGTTTCAGATTTTTCGGTTGAATTCCGTCTAGGTTCTTCTATCAAGTTTTTCTCCCAATCTGTTTAATTTCTACTAAATTCGTCCGCATTACCTTTTAGAAAATTTCATCCTGTACAACTTTTGTTCTTTAAGTCTCGGTCAATTCGAATGATTTAAGTATGAAACGGTATATTTTTATACTTCTTTAGTAATTTACTTATGATTAAACTATACTAATTTTATTTTTTTTAAGAATGGTGGGTCTTACTAACTTTTTATGCATGATTGATCCACCATATTATTATTATTATTATTATTATTATTATTATTATTATTATTATTATTATACTCAATTTATACTCAATTTTTTTCGTGTTTTAAACTTTTCCAAAAAAAATCATCTTAGTGCAGTTTCTTTTCGTTTTCAGTTTCAGATTTTTCGGTTGAATTCCGTCTAGGTTCTTCTATCAAGTTTTTCTCTCAATCTGTTCAGTTTCTACTAAATTCGTTCGCGTTACCTTTAAGAAAATTTTATCCTGTACAACTTTTGTTCTTTAAGTCTCGGTCAATTCGAATGATTTAAGCATGAAACGGTATATTTTTATACTTCTTCAGTAATTTACTTATGATTAAATTATACTAATTTTATTTTTTTGAAGAATGATGGGTCTTACTAACTTTTTATGCATGACTGATCCACCATATTATTATTATTATTATTATTATTATTATTATTATTATTATTATACTCAATTTATATTTAGTTGTGTACGGATAAGAAACTAAATGTCACCGTATCTCGGGAAACTACCCTTTCGTTTAAGTGTAGGTAAAATTACTTGTCTTGTCCCGTAATAAAAATTAAATGAACTTTTATTTTTGTCTGGCGGACATGTAGGTGTAAAATCGTATATTCATACTTGTATACTTATATACTGACTCGTTTTGTCTCTTGGCATCTCAGGTGTATTTTGTTTGAGCACAGCCGGGCTTCCTTTGCAAGATTAGTTGGGACTACGGTAGTGATGAGAAATAACTACGATTGTAGGGCATGTCCTTTCGGATTTCTTTTGTTTTATGGAGTCTAAGGTTGATATTAGTTTATTTATTTATTTATGTTTTTTTTATGACCTTAGTATTTTGGTAATTTGGCATTGTGGGTTATTTTCTAACTTTACATTATTTAAGTTGTTTTGACTATTTGTTACTACTTTAATGTTTGAGGTATTGAATAGTCATGAATTTATGATGGATGGTTCGGTTAGAATTTGTTAATTTTTTTTTTAATCCCTTGTATTTTTTTTTATTTTTTTAGAATTGAAATTTACTTAAACCTTATAGAGACGAGAATATTTAGATTTTGTTTCACCCTTAAGATTTGAATGATGAAATATTAATTGAGATTTAGTCTTAACTTAATATTTAAGTGTCTAAATTTTGGGACGTGACAATTAAGATCATCAAAATATTTATGGACCCATAGGGTTTTCAAGTTCTCTCTAAGACTTGACTTTTTTTTAGCTAAATAGGTTAAATAATTGCTGCTTTTGTATGAAATATGAACAAAAATTTGAAATTTGGTATTTAATCCTTCTAATTTTGTTCATATTGTGTGAGATTTGCTTTAGATTGTTTGAGATTTGTTAAAATTACCTCTAATTTTATCTTTTGCTTGATTCCTTTTGTTAATTGCTTCAAATTTGTTGATTAATTTGTTCATTTCTGTTGAAATTTTTGTTCGAAATTGGTGAAACAATTTCTGATATTGTAAAAAAAAAAAAAAAAATTGTTTTAAAAAATTTATGTTTTACACAAATTTTTGTTTAAATTTTTTTTGGTGAATTTGGTTTTATAAAAAAAAATTGGCCTTGTTTTGTTAGGAGGGAGGAAGGAAACGGTTGGCTTTTAGATGAGTTGGCACATTTGACATTTGTCAAATTTGATAGCTACCATTTTTAACCATTGGAGTATCAATTTTTGAACGTAACTATTATATTTTAGCTTTAACAGCTCTAAAGACCAACCATTAGAAACACTCTAAATTATTAATGGTTTTGGCCTGGGATAAACAAATATATATTTTTGACCAAATAAAGTCAAAAAGTAAAAAAATTGTTGTCTTGATCTAGAAAGTAATTAAAAAATATACCTTGCCAGTAACAGAAAAATAAACATAAAAAATAAAAAGAAAGATAGAAACTATTTTAGTAATTACCAAAAAATCTGTTTAATTTTTTTTAAAAAAACTAAAAAAAAAAGCAATTATCAAATTCTAATTGGATCGTTTCATTTGGCAACTCAATATTTTAGTCTAAAAGTCAAAAACTCACTGAAAAAAACTAAAAAACCAATAATTTATACCAAAAAGTCAAAAAATTTCTTTTCTCTTTACTTTTTGCGCATCTTTTATAAAAAACCAAAAAATTATTTCAAACATAATAATTTTTTTATCTCATATTTTAACTAAAAAATTAAAAAATTACTAAATAATTTGTTCCTAAACAATCTTTTTAACTCTATCCAACATAAGACCTAAATCTATAAAATATAAACTCATTAGTATGTTGAATATATCGTTCTAGCTCTCGTTAGACTCCCATGTATCTTATTAAATTCTTGACTTTGATTTACGATAAGTTATTTGATAGATATCTACGATTATATACCCGCTTAACAATAACAAGGAAATGCATGACAAAATATTTATATTTACTATTTTTATTTTGAGGAGTCATGCTAGTGACATCCTAACAAAAAAATTAGATTAAAATTTATAAATTTCGAAACATTTTTATATATTTTTATACATATTTTACACAATCATTAGCATTAACTTCTAGACAATCATTAGCATGAGAAATGGCAAGCGACATATTATAGCCTCATTTCAGATTTGATTTTTTTTTTTAGTAACTTTTAATTTTTTAGTATTTAGTTTTGTTTTTTTAAGTGAAAAAAGTTAAAATATTTAGGAATGATTTTTTTAAAAAAATTTTATAGAAAAATGCTAATAACTGATGTATAGTTTTGGTTTTATTGTAATTTTTTAACTAATTTTTTGATTTTTTTTTTAACTTTTTGATATTTATTTTTAATCTAAAAATAAAGTTTCCAAATGAGTTATATATAGGCATGATTTATGAAGGGATTGTGTTCAGGTCATTACAGTTTGTTTGGGAAGTTAATATATTAGTTTTAAAAAAAAAATCATTAAAAAAATTTTAAAAATACAAAAAATAAAAAAATATTTTGTAATATCTCTATTTTTTTTACGATTTAAAATTTAAAATATAATTTATAAACTCTTTTTATATTTTCACATTATATTTTAATTGAAAAGTTATTAATTTGTTTTCCCAAACTAACCCTAAAGTGCTAGTATTTCTTATTCATTTTAATTGATTACTAGAATTGGGCCCAGAAAAGCTTTCAATGAGGAGACAGTGGGTCACACCTGGAAGGAGCCGCAACTGAGAGCACGCGAGTGCATGCGTGTATGGGGGCACGGGCATTTGGAACGTTATAAATGTCGCGCGTGTCGACAAACCCTACTCCTACACCATTTTGTTTTTTTTTCTCGACATAAACCCTACTCCTCATTTTCTACTAAAAAAGTTATTGATTTATTGATTAATTTAGGGGTACGTGCGGTTAGATTTTTGAGAGTAAAATTATAAATTAAATAATAAATTAAAGAATTAAAAAATTATGATTTGAGTGATTTTAGACAAATTAACAGATTGAACAATATTCTAACTAAGTAATAAGTTTTTATATAATATATAACACTAACTTAAATAATATTTTTTATATATATAACTATTAATTTATAATAAATTTCACATATTAAATATCTCTCACACTCATTTTTATTTTCATATTTCACTATAAATTAAACATATATATATTAACCATAGCGGAGCGGAACAATTTTAAAAGCGGATTATAAATTTTAAAATTTAAATTGCGGTTAGCGGATAAAACGGTACGAATTGATGCCGTTTTAACGAATTAAGTAGTATTTTGCACAGCCCTAAATTGATCTAAGGTAACGTCATATAATATTTTACATGTATTGTGATTAATTAGGGAATAAAAATTATAATTTTTATATTAGGATGAATTACACTAACAGTCCCTATAATTTGGGTCTTGCGTCATTTTGGTCTCTAATTTTTCAATTGTGACATATTTGACCCTGAATTTTGAATCTTGTTCCAAATAAGGACAATTAAAAATACTATTACTTAATTTCAATGTCAAAATCGCCAATCTGATAAAATATAAACTAATTTGACAAAAATAAATGTCAAAAAAATATTTTAAAATTTTTAAAAATTATTTCTATCCATCAAAAATAAAATTATATAAAATTGATAAGTCTTTTAAACATTTATATATTTATTTATCTTACCAAATTAATTTTTATTATATGTTTGGATGATGATAATGTAATAGGTAGTTGTTAAGTTTTTAATGTGTAATTGATATATTTAATATACTAAATATTTTTAGTTTATATTTTTTGATTTAATGGATTAGTTTAATAATGATATCAAAATTGTCACCATATTTAACTTTTGAAAAAATAGAAACTAATTTAATGAAAATAAAAACAATCACTCATTACATGATTATCATCCAAATATACAATAAAAATTAATTTGGTAAAAATAAATAAATAAATAAATGCCTAAAAAATTTATCAATTTTATATAATTTTATCTTTGGTGGGTAGAAATAATTTTTAAAAATTTAAAAATATTTTTTTGACATTTATTTTTGTTAAATTAGTTTATATTTTATGAAATTGATGATTTTGTTCTTGAAAATTCCAATGATATCTTCAATTGACCTTATTTGGAGCAAGATTCAAAACTCAAGGTCAAATGTGTCATAATTTGTTAATCATATCGTTTAATTTTAATGATGTCTAAAATATTATTTGTCAAAATTTGAATTTTTTAATATACATATTATTTGACACAAAATATTATCTATTTAAAATATATATTGTATGATACATTTGTTAATTATTATTTAAATGAAACTATTTTGAAAACTTTATTATTCACTTTATAAAAAAAAAAAAATTAGGCTGATCACTATTTATCTTTTGACAAATTTAGTATGGATGGGTTGTCTTCTTTTGACAAAATTGATTTGGAGTGGAAGGATATATTTAGTTTAAAATCTCTACAACATATACAATAATTTAAATAGGACATATATTTTTAGATCTATCATAAATATTATTTAAAGAGAATTTTTTTTGTATGCAAATATGTAATTAAAATATTATATATATATACATGATATTATATTCAAAAATATTGATTAAATTATATATTCAAAACCTTGATGATTTACCTATAATGTTTGACAAAGAAAAAGTGGTCAAAGAAAAAGTGGATAAAGAAAATATAAGGTTTGACAAAGAAAAAAAAATGGACAAAGAAAATACAATTTTTGACAAAAAAAAAGGGTGCCACATGATTTTAGATGCCTTTTGCCTGTCAAGGAGCGTGCCCACGTAATCCATAATGTCAGCAAAGAGCGTCCTACTTCCAACGGATATATTTTTGTGCATAAATAGAAGTGTTGTATGTGGAGAAAAATAAAAAACTTGAAGAGAAAAAATTTCTGTGTGCTCCAAAATTTTGAGTATATTGTATTATGCTTTTTCACTTTCAGATCTAAGTGTAATCTTTGTTCTTAAACTTTCATATCTACTATTTGTGAGAGAATTATTGTTAAAGAGGGTGTAAGTACGACTTATTTTTATTCATTATTTTTGTGAGAGATTTTGTAAGAGTAATGCATTTATTGTTAAGTGAGGCTTAATAGATAAGAGTAAGTCCTATGCCAAATCCACAAGTTTGGTGATGCATTTATTCAGTTGATAGTAAAGAAATTCTCAAGGAAGTTCCTTGGAGAGTGGATGTAGGCCTGGCATGCCGAACCACTATAAATCTCAGCGTTTGATTTTCTCTCCCTATCTCTCTTACTTTTATATTGATATATTTTTTTTTTAGTTAAAATTCTAAATATTGTGTTAATTTTAATATTGTAAAATTTTTAATAGCCCAATTCATGCCTCTCTTGGGTTGCCTACCTGGGATAACAATTAATATCAGAGCCTAGACTCTAATTTATGTGACTTAACCATCTTAAAGTAGATCATGGCAACCCCTAATTATTTCTTACCTAAAGGACAAGCATCCAATAGGCCACCACTATTTAGCGGCACAAATTTTAGATATTGGAAAACTAGGATGGCCATACATGTTCAATCTAATGACTATGAATGTTGGAAAATTATTTGCAATGGTCCAAAAATTTCTACCAAAACCGTAGATGGACTTAGGGTACCAAAACCTGAATATGAGTGGAATGAATCAGATACTAGAATGACCCAAATTAATGTCAAAGCCACAACACATGTTGTACTGAGCCTTAGATGCCAATGAGTTTAACAGAATTTTCACATGTAAAACCGCAAAAGAAATTTGGGATAAACTTATAGTGATTCATTAGGGAACCGAACAAGTTAAAGAATCTAGAGTCAGTTTGCTAGTCCATAAATATGAACTTTTTAAAATGAAGCCTGATGAAACTATTCCTCAAATGTTTACTCGCTTTACTGATATTATTAATGGTTTAACTTCTCTTGAAAAAATATATACTAATGCTGAAATTGTAAGAAAAGTGCTTAGGTCATTGCCAAAAAGTTTGGAGACAAAAGTCATTGCCATTACCAAAGCCAAGGATTTATCAAAGAGAAGTCCAGGTGAGTTAATGGGATCTCTCTTAACTCATGAGCTCATAATACAAGAAGGAAATGAAGAAGATGACAACAGCAAGAAGAAATGAATAGCCTTCAAATCCACCTCGAAACATCAAGAAGATGAGGAAGATGATTCGGATGATGATGAGGAAATGACATTTATCACTAGGAAGTTCAAAAGGTTTGTGAAAAAGAAACAAGGTGTGCGAAAATTCTTTAGAAAAGATTTCAACAATAGGGATTTTCAAAAGGGAGAAAATCACAAAAAAAATTGAAGTTACCTACTACGAATGCAACAAACCAGGACACTACAAATCAGAATGTCCGAAACTTAAGAAACAATTCAAGAAGGACAAGAAGAAAGCCATGATTGCAGCATGGAAAGAAGATAGCGATGAAAACGACTCAGAAACCAAAGTTTGCAAAAATGAGGTTGCTAACCTATGCTTAATGGCACTTGGAAACGAAGATGAGGTAAATGACGAGTCTTTTACGTTTAATGAATTACAATCAACTATTGATGAATTACATGCTGAATTTATGAAATTTAGGTTGAAAAGTAGCTATCAAAAGAAAGTGATTTCAAATTTATCAAAAGAAAATGAATCCTTAACTTCCAAAATAAATGATTTAGAGAATGAAACCATGAAAATGAAAAAGGAAAATGATATTTTAACTCAAAAAGAGTCTTCAATTTTTGAGAAAACATTAGTTGTATTGCAAGAAGAAAATGAGTCTTTAAAAAAGGAGCAAATTGTTTTGAAAGAAAATATCGAAAACTTGAAAAACACTCTTTCCAAATTCATTCAAAGTAGAGAGACTTTAGATCAAATTCTTAAAAACCAAAATTGTACTTTTGGTAGAGCCGGAATTGGATATAAACCTTTTTTAAAAGTAAAAATTGTCAAAAATGGTTTTGTGCATGCATCTTCTAATCATTCTCATCTCACACGTCATTTTTGTGGTACAAAATGTCATATTTCACCTTCATGACTTCTTAAAAGAAATCCTTTTGCTAAAATAAAAAAGATGTGGGTTCCTACGGACATTTCAAGAGTGTCAATTCTAACTTTTATGGACTCAAGAAAATATGGGTACCAATAGAAAAATCAAATTTTTGTAGGTATGTTTCACGACAAAATCCAATAACGATAGATGGTATCTCAACAGTGCATGTTCGAGGCACATGACTAGAAATAAAGCTATGCTCACCATACTCTAACCAAAGAATAGCGGGTATGTGACTTTCGGCGACAATAGCAAAGGTAAATCATAGGTATAGGTAGTATCAGTAAAAATCCTTCTCCTATTATTGAAAATGTTTTACATGTTGAAGGTTTAAAACATAACTTACTTAGTATTAGTCAATTATGTGATAAAGGGCATAGAGTTATTTTTTAGAAAACTCATTGCACTATTGAGAACACCCTAGAAAACAAAACTTTATTTGTAGGTTATAGACATGAGAATGTATATGTGTTTGATTTACATGATTTGTTATCTCATTTTAACATTAAATGTTTATCTGCTATAAATGATAATGGTTGGCTTTGGCATAGAAGATTAGGACATGCTCATTTTGATTTAATTTCTAAACTTTCAAAAAATGAGTTAGTCATTGGCTTAGAAAAAATTGTTTTGAAAAAGATAAATTTTGTGATGCATGTCAATTTAGAAAACAAACTAATTTTTTTTTTTAAATCCAAAAATATCATTTCAACTACTAAACCGCTTCAACTCTTGCATATTGATTTATTCAGACCATCCAGAACATTAAGTTTAGGAGGAAAATTATATGCTCTTGTTTGTGTTGATGATTATACTAGATATACATGGGTATTATTTTTAGCACACAAAAATGAAGCTTTTTATAAGACTTTGTAAAAGAATTCAAAATGAAAAAAAAAATCTTAATATTTGTAGTATTAGAAGTGATCATCGTAGAGAATTTGAAAATGATGATTTTATTATATTTTGTGATGAGTTTGGAATTAATCATAACTTTTCTGCTCCTAGAACTCCTCAACAAAATGGTGTAGTTGAAAGAAAAAATAGAACTCTTGAAGAAATTGCCCGTACTATGTTTTGTGAAAATAATTGCCTAAATATTTCTGGGCGGAAACTGTTAACACTACATGCTATGTTGTAAACCGAGTTATGATTAGACTTATTCTTAAGAAAATCCCTTATGAAATTTGAAAGATAGAAAACTTAATATTAGTCACTTGCGTGCATTTAGTTATAAATGCTTTGTATTAAATAACAATAAAGATAACTTAGGAAAATTTGATACTAAATCGGATGAAGCTATATTTCTTGGATGTTCAATTTCCAGTAAAGCCTATAGAATATTCAATAAAAGAACTCTACTTGTTAAATAATCTGTGCATGTTATTTTTGATGAATCTAACAACATTATTTCCAAGAATCTTGTAAGTAAAGATATTGTAGAAAAACAACCAAGCATTGAGACCATTTATATAAAAGAAAATGAAGAAAATCCATTACGTGAAGAAGCAATGACAATGGAAAAACTTCAAGAAATATATGCTCTTCTAGAAAACGACTCAAATTTACCAAAAGAATGAAAGTATGCTCATGGCCACCCCAAAGACCTCATCATAGGTGATGGGGCAGAAGGTATAAAAACTCTTTCTTCTGTTAGAAATGTTTGTGATAACTTAGCGTTTGTTTCACAAATTGAACCAAAATCGTTTTTAGAAGCTAAAAATGATGAAAATTGGATTTTAGCAATGTAAGAAGAATTAAATCAATTTGAAAGGAATGAAGTTTGGTTTTTAACTCCTCGACCTAAGGATCATCCCGTTATTGGTACAAAATGGGTTTTTCGAAATAAAATGGATGAATCCGGAGTTGTTACTAGAAATAAAGCTAGATTAGTAGCTCACGGTTATAATCAAGAAGATTGTATTGATTTTGAGGAAAATTTTTCACTAGTTGTTAGATTTGAAACTATTAGAATGTTACTTGCTTTTGCATGTTTTAAAGATTTTAAATTATATCAAATGGATGTTAAAAGTGCTTTTTTAAATGGGTACATTTTGGAGGAAGTTTATGTTGAACAACCTCTCGGTTTTGATAATCATAAATACCCAGATCATGTTTTCAAACTTTCAAAAGCCTTATATGGCTTAAAACAAGCTCCTAGAGCTTTGTATGAAAGATTGAGTAATTTTTTACTTGACAAAGGTTTTTGTAGAGGAAAAATTGGTACAACACTTTTTATAAAAATAAAAGAGGAAGATATGCTAATTGTTCAAATTTATGTTGATGATATCATTTTTGGTGCTACTAATGAAAATTTGTGCAAAGAGTTTGCTAAAGATATGCAGGGTGAATTTGAAATGAGTATGATGGGAGAGTTAAATTACTTCATTGGTCTACAAATTAAACAAACTAATGATGTGATTCATTTAAATCAAACGAAATATATCAAGGATCTACTCAAAAGGTTTGAAACGGAATCATCAAAGCCTGCAGCAACTCCAATGAGCACATCAATAAAAATCGACAAAGATGAGCAAGGTAAACCTGTAGATGAAAAGAAATATTGAGGTATGATTGGTTCTCTACTCTATCTTACTGTAAGTAGACCTGATATAATGTTTAGTGTTTGCATGTGCGCATGTTTTCAATCCGCACCGAAAGAGTCACACATCACCGCAGCCAAACGTATTTTCAGATATCTTGTTGGCACTCCAAATTGGGGATTATGGTTTCCTAAGGGAACCACTTTTGAACTTTTTGGTTACTCAGATGCTGACTTTGCGAGATATAGGCTTGACCAAAAAAACACTAGTGGCACTTGTCATTTTCTTGGACATTTTCTCATTTCTTGGTTTTGCAAAAAACAAAACTTAGTGGCTCTGTCAACTGCTGAAGCAGAATACATTGCCGCCGCTGGGTGTTGTGCATAATTGCTTTGGATGAAACAACAACTTCAAGATTTTAGACTTCACTGTGATCATATTCCTATAAAATATGACAACACAAGTGTCATTAACCTTTCAAAAAATCCTATTCAGCACTCATGCACTAAACATATTGAAATAAGGCATCATTTTCTAACAGACCACGTACTCAAAGGTGACATTGAACTCGAATTTGTGCCTACAAATTGTCAATTAGCTGACATATTTACCAAGTCTCTAAATGAAGAACAATTTTGTTATATTAGAATTAAACTTGGTATGATGAATACTCCAATATAATGTTTATATTAAAAATAATTTTTTTTTATAAATAAAAATAAAAATAATAATGATAATAAGTAATTAAATAAAATAACTATAGTAATAATAATTATTATTATAAAAAATAATAATTATAAAATTATATACATATATATATTCTCTCTCTCTCACCTGCTCCGTCTCTATCTCTCAACCACTTTCTCCCTTAGCCGACACCATCTTCATCCTCACTATCGTCTACAACCAGCTCCACCATCCACAACATCATCCATCATTTTCATCACTACCATCATCTACCTAAATCCCTTACCAATCTACCAAGATCCATCATTACTCTACCCAAAATTTGCATCATCATCATTACCGATTTATCAAGTTCCATCACCAATCCATCAAGATCCGTGACTAATCCATCAAGATCCGTGATTGATTCATCAAGATCCATTGTCGATCTACAAAAATTTGTCACTGATCTATACGATTTTCTCCATTTCTTCCGATCATCAAGGTCATCACCGATCAACATGTTAAAATTCTTTTTGTATTTTGTTATATTTTTTTACATGTTATATGTGTTCCAAATTCTCTTGGATTTAATAATGATTGCTTCTACCTTGTCTAAAGAAATTGTTTTTATTTTTATTTTCTCCTTTTATGCTAGTGCACTTGGTATAGTTGTTTATGGCCGGATCTTAATGGCCCTTGGTATCATAGATTGGTAATTTGTTTCTTTAAATTTAATTAATTTTTAACGCATTAATTTAGGGGGAGACTCATATATTTTGAGATTAACAATCATTAAAAAAAAATAATAATAATTAAAAAAAATGGGCGTGTGTATATTCTATGCATAATTTTAAGGGGAGTATATATATATTTTTCCCTTATCTGCACCACCATTTTTTTTTTTTTTTTTTTTTTTTTTTTTTTTTTTTGCAAACACAGAATTTATATAAATTAAAAAAAAAGGGGAGGAGAAATGCTTGCAATTTTATTTCAGAAGGAGAAAATATTACTTGATTACATGTAAGTTTTCAGAAGGCTTCATAGATTTTTTTCGTTTCACTTCTCTCAACAATTTTTCATGAGCCTCTTTTACATGCCTTTCTCTATTTTCGACTTCTGTGAGTCTTAGCATTATAACCGTTGCATAATATTGCACCGCATTCTCCAATTGTGCATTTTTCCTTTTTAGCTCTTTCTTCTCCTGACACATATTAACCAGTTGTTGTTTTAACAAGCACACCTCATCTCTCCATTGCTGATTTTCTTGTACTCTTGCTTGTAATCGTTGCTTCATATTGGAAACTGTAGTCATTGCTTTTGTACTAAGAGTCATAGTATTATTAATAGCATCAATATCATTTCGATTACCAATAACACCAGGACCCTTATTTACAGGAATAACATGTGTTTGCACCACTAGTACCTTCTCATTTGCCTGCATTACAGGCACCTCATGCATGTCTGAACCATTGATGGCTAAAGTAAGGAATGACATGATTACACAAGAAAGTAAAACAAATTTTTTTCTCCAACACTTGATATTTTTGTCTCTTTGCCTATGATCCTTGTCACTTTTTATACACTCCATTGATCCAATCCTCGATGCATATCTGCTCAAATCTTTTGTTTGTCAGCATTTTGTGCGCTCGAGATGCTCCAAAATCCCCACAATGATTTCGACAAGACCTACAGACCATTATTATATTTTTGGCATCTCAGATTATTTTACCAAATGTGTTTGTTTCCTATCTCCATATTTTATTTTGATGATGTTAAAGGGGGAGAAAAAATATGACTTTGAATTGCTGTGCATGCATGCGCTTTAAATATTTTATGTTGCAAAATTATCAAATAACTTGTTGATTTTTATTTTGTATCAAATCCATACAAATTTTGCCATCATCAAAAAGGGGAAGATTGTTAATCATATTGTTTAATTTTGATGATGTCTACAATATTATTTGCCAAAATTTAGATTTTTTAATAAACATATTATTTGACACAAAATGTTATCTGTTTAAAATATATATTGTATGATACATTTGTTAAATATTATTTAATTAAAAATATTTTGAAAACTTTACTATTTGCTTTTTTAAAAAAAATTAGCCTGATCATTATTTATCTTTTGACAAATTGATTGGTTGTATTATTGTGATAAATTTGGTATTGATGAGTTGTCTTCTTTTGACAAAATTGAATTGGAATAGAAGGATATATTTAGTTTAAAATCTCTACAATATATACAATAATTTAAAGAGGGCATATATTTTCAGATCTATCATAAATATTATTTAAAGAGAATTTTTTTGTAAGCAAATATGTGATTAAAATATTATATATATACATGATATTATATTTAAAAATGTTGATTAAATTACATATTCAAAACCTTGATGATTTGCCTATAATGTTTGACAAAGAAAAGTGGACAAAGAAAATATAATATTTGACAAAGAAAAAGTGCATAAAGAAAATATAAGGTTTGACAAAGAAAAAAAAATGGACAAAGAAAATACAATTTTTAACAAAAGAAAAGGGTGCCACATGATTTTAGATGCCTTTTGTCTGTCAAGAAGCGTGTCCACGTAATCCATGACGTCAGTAAAGAGCGTCCTACCTCCAACAAGTATATTTTTGTGTGTAAATAGAAGTGTTGTATGTGGAGAAAAATAAAGAACTTGAAGAGAAAAAATTTCTGTGTGCTCCAAAATTTTGAGTATATTGTATTATACTCTTTCACTTTCAGATCTAAGTGTAACATTTGTTCTTACACTTCATAGCTACTATTTGTGAGAGAATTATTGTAAAAGAGGGTTTAAGTACCACTTATTTTTATTCATTATTTTTATGAGAGATTTTGTAAGGGTAAGACATTTATTGTTGAGTGAGGCTCAATAGATAAGAGTAAGTCCTGTGACAAATCCAAGAGCTTGGTGGTGTATTTATTCAGTTGATAGTAAATAAATTCTCAAGGAAGTTCCTTGGGGAGTGGATGTAGGCCTGGCGTGCCGAACCACTATAAATCTCAGTGTTTGATTTTCTCTCCCTATCTCTCTTACTTTTATATTGATAATTATTATTTTTTTTTTATTAAAATTCTGAATATTGTGTAATTTTAATATTGTAAAATTTTTAATAACCCAATTCACCCTCCTCTTGGGTTGCCTACCTGGGATAACACAATTGAAATGTCAGGGACCAAAATGACGCAAGTCCCAAACTATAGGGACCATTAGTGTAATTTACCCTTTATATTAAGTAATTATAAATATAGAAAAATATAAAAATTTACGATTGGTATAACATATGATCACGTGATATGTCAAGCCAACCAATCATTTTGTTATTTTCTTATTCAACGTTGTTGGGTAGCTTAAAAGTGAGCTGGCCCGACTAGCTCGAATGCCAAAACGACATCGTTTTGACTATTTTTTTCTTTTTTTTTTCTCTCTTTGAAACAAAGAAGCAAAAGTGAGGAAGAGAGAAGAAAGACGGGAAACAAAGAGAGAGAGAGAGAGAGAGCCGGAACTCCCTCCACCCACCGGCGCCACCATCACCGTCACAAACCCCTTCAACCCGCCGGCGCTACTATCACCGTCGCAAACCCATCACGACCCTCCACTGTGTATATACATAGATTTGTGTATATACACATAGATCTGTGTATAGATCTCTCTCTCTTGTTACTTTTCTCATTCTTTTTTTTTTCTATCTGTTTCAGAGAGAAAACAGAGGGGGAAAGGAAAGAAGAAGAAAAAAGAAAAAGAACTCCCTCCACCTACTGACGCCACTATCACTGTCGCAAACCCATCGCGACCCTCCTCTGTGTGTATACACAGATCTGTGTCTATACACATAGATTTGTGTATAGATCTCTCTCTGTGTCTCTGTCTTTGTTCTCCCTTTTTTCTTTTCTTCTTCTCTATTCTTCCATCTCTCCTTATTTTCTCCTTCTCTCTTCTTCCTTCTCTCTTCTTCCTCCTCTCATTCTTCTATCTGTTTTAGAGAGAAAACAGAGGAGGAAGGGGGAAAAAAAAATGAAGGTGCCTTCGAGCCATTCAAGCCCCAACATTTTTGAGTTACCACGATTTTCCTTTCTTATTATTAACCAATTGCTAACCCTAAAATAGACAACGTTAATGTAACGCCCTCAAAATAAACCCATAATATATATAACATTAACATGCATTAATAAAAGAAAACCAACCATTATACCATTCATCAGAGTATTCTTATTGAAAAGCATTACACGTAACATCAAGTAAATGCCCTACGGGCTTACATCTTTCCAAGCCAACACTTGGACACAAAATATGAGTACTAACTCAACTACAAGTTAAGCCCTTGGCTTGAGTGTTTACATGTAATAACAAATAAAAGCAAACAACTGAAAATAGTCTTCAAAATCCAAGTCCTTCCAAGCTAAGTCCTTGGAGGTAGCTTATCATCTGAACCTGAAAATGATGTTCCCATAAAGGGTGAGCCACAGCCCAGTAGAAATATACTAAACCAAATATAAGCATTGAATAAAGCAATAGCATTCAATAGATGGTTAACCAAGATAATCAATTACATCATTATCCAATCTCATGACACTATTGTCATCGACACGTTTCACTTTCCAACATTATCAATATGGCTCAGAACCTGGCCAAACTTACAATAGTGAATTATATATATATCATATTCACATTCTTCCAATGTCAACAAACAAATGAGACTCAAGCTCAAATCAAAACACTTCATACTTCCAGTTTGATACACATTTTAGTGCTGTATCAATAAAACACTTCTATATAAATAAGCACACATAAAAGTGATGCTAATGGAGTCCATCCCCTATCTCCTCCCAAACAAAATCCGGTTTAGAGGTCCATCCCCTATCTTCCCCTAAACCGTGGAGTACATCCCCTATCTCCTCCCAAACAAAATGCATATACAATGTATTAAACACTCGTCATATACAACACACAATCAATACATGTATTTTCTGTATTAATTCAACTGTCTAAATCAATGACTTAACCAATGTGATTAGTTTCAGTTTTTCCTAATCCACATGCAATGTCTACAACAATCACGACTATCCTCCACCGATAGCCAAAAACAGTTATTTCTAAACAGGAAATAAATGTATCAACTAACATAATTCCAACATTTTCCATAGGTGAGTGATTAAACTAACCTACTACTCCATTTAATCAATAAATTCATTAATTCCATGAATTCAACTAAATTCCCCAATTTTTCCTAAATTAATTATATAAATTAATTTATTATAACAACTAGGGGTTTTTCCAAAATTACCAAAGTATCCCCAACATATCAAAATACCAAAACTTAGAACAAAACTTATAGAATGGAGTAGGAAATCCTTACCTCAAGCTTAGAAGGGGAAGAAGGAAGAAAAACCCAAAAGTCGACGGAAGAGAAACCAAGCTTTGCTCTGATCAAAATGAAGCCCTCAACAAGCTCTACACTTTATCTCAAAGGAGCAAGATGAGTAGAGGTCTTCAACCAAGTAGATCTAAGGATCTTTGAGTAAAAAGTGCTTTTTGAGAGAGAGAGAAGGTGTTTCACGGTTTAGAGAGAGGAAAGGGAAGAAAAAGTGAAAGAAAAGGTTAAGTGAGGGCCTTTATATAGTACTAGGTCAAAAATAGATATAAGCCCCAAAGTCAACTCAAAATATCTAGTCAAAATATCCCCAAAAAGTAGGTCCAAACCGTGAGAAAAATCTGGGAAAAAGTCGCAGGTGTCGACCCCTGCAACAGTGGTGTCGACACCAAAGAGGAAAACAAAATCTGGGAAAGCTGACTGCACTTCAGGTGTCGACACCACCCCAGACTGGTGTCTACCCTATCTCCCAGTAACCAACACACAGACAGAAGAGGGTCGACACCATCCCAGACTGGTGTCTACCCTATCTTCCAGCAACCAACACACAGGCAGAAGAGGGTCGACACCATCCCAGACTAGTGTCTACCCTATGTTCCAGCAACACCTCCAAAACTTCATCAACAGGTAAGGGTCGACCCTAGGAAGGCTGGTGTCGACCCTAGAATGGAATTTCTAAGTCTCCAAAGAACTTTTGACAAGAATAAGTGCGAACAACCAAACCCAACAAGTTTAAATCAATTTGTACACCTCCAAAACTGAGGTACAACAACACCAAAGATTCCCAAAATAAAGTAAAGGGTTCAAATACATTTACCAAAAGCTTTAAAGGGCTGAAGTGCTACAACCTCCCCACCTTAGGAAATTTCGTCCCCGAAATTTTAAAGCAAGTATTTAAAGTCACAATTAAACCAATCCCAACAATAATAATCAACATATGCCATGTTACATTAAACTTCCATTTCGAGGCAAGTTTCAAAATACTTCCATTAAACCAAAGCATATACCATGTTTTACAACCTTAGATATATTCAATACTCTTAAGGTCCAATAATATAACAAAATACACAACATATACTCAAACATCCACAAATAGATCCGGATATTTCTCTCGGACCTCCAACTCACGTTCCCAAGTGGCTTCCTCCACCCCGTGATGTTTCCACAAAACTTTGACCAAAGGGATGGTTTTGCCTCGCAAAACTTGGTCCCGCCTATCCAAGACCCGTACCGGTCTCTCCTCATACGAGACATCCTCATCAACCACTAAATCGGTCCAATTCAACACATGTGATGGATCCGGCTCATATTTCCGAAGCATACTCACATGAAACACGTCATGTACTCCGGACAGCTGTGGCGGCAAAGCTAAACGATAAGCAGCTTCGCCAATCTTCTCAAGGATCTCAAACGGACCGATGAACCGAGGGGACAACTTCCCGCTCTTCCCAAACCTCAACAAACCCCGTCTAGGTGATATCTTCAGAAAGACGTGATCTCCCATGTCAAACACCAAAGGTCTCCTCCTACGGTCGGCATAAGATTTCTGACGACTCTGTGCTGTAACAAGCCTCTTACGGATCAGCTCAACTTTCTCCGTCGTTTCCCTCACCAACTCCGGACCCAACAAGGGTGCATCACCCACCTCGGCCCAACAGACTGGAGACCTACACGGTCGGCCATACAAGGCCTCAAATGGTGCCATACCGATACTAGACTGGAAACTGTTGTTGTAGGCAAACTCCACCAATGGCAAGTGCCTCTCCCACGACCCACTAAAGTCTAGAACACACCCTCGAAGCATATCCTCAAGGATCTGAATAGTACGCTCGGACTGCCCGTCAGTCTGAGGATGATAAGCCGTGCTAAAGGTCAACTTAGTGCCTAAGGCACTCTGCAAACTCTGCCACAACCTGGCAGTAAAACGAGGATCTCTATCCGAGACGATCGTCACTGGAACCCCGTGTAACCTCACTATGTCCCGAATATATACATCGGCCAGATGATCGACTGAATCTCTCACGCGCATAGGAATGAAGTGCGCTGACTTAGTCAACCGGTCTACAACCACCCAAATAGCATCACTACCCCGCTGAGTCCTCGGAAGGCCCACAACGAAGTCCATAGTGACATGTTCCCACTTCCACTCGGCAATGGGCAAGGGTTGCAACAAACCCGCTGGCCTCTGATGTTCGGCCTTCACTTGCTGACAAGTAAGGCACTTAGATACGAATGCTGCCACATCTCTTTTCATACCCCGCCACCAGAACTGGCGACCCAAATCCCGATACATCTTAGTGCCTCCCGGATGCACCGCAAGGCGTGAATGATGAAACTCTCGGAGTACCTCCTCTCGACAAGACTCCGGCACAAACAGACGGTCTCGGTATCTCACACTCAGGTCGGGATACACCATCAAACCCTTCTCAACCTTCCCACTGGAAATCTTCTCACGAAGAGATTCTACCTCAAAGTCACCTCTCTGAGCCTCTAACACTCGAGTCACAAGTGTAGGCTGTGCAACAACAGAAAACAAGGCCGCAGCCTCAACGGATTCGCCCAAAAGTAAATCAAACTCCCCAAGTGCACCCAACATCTCCCATTCTCTGATGGCTATACCAGCTATGTCACCAACAGGTTTCCTGCTAAGGGCATCGGCCACTACATTGGCCTTTCCCGGATGATAATGCAACTCAAAGTCATAATCCTCTATGAACTCCATCCACCTCCTCTGCCTCAAGTTCAAGTCTTTCTGTGTAAACAAATATTTCAGACTCTTATGATCCGAGAATACCTCGAACCTGTCACCATAAAGATAATGCCTCCAAATCTTCAAGGCAAATATCACAGCTGCTAACTCTAGATCATGCGTAGGGTAATTCTGCTCGTGAATTTTCAACTGACGTGAGCCATAGGCAACTACTTTCCCTTCTTGCATTAACACACAACCCAGACCCTCTCGTGAGGCGTCACAATAGACTGCATAACCCAACCCTCTCTCTGGAATAATCAATACTGGAGCAGTGGTCAGTCTAACTTTCAACTTCTGAAATGACTTTTCACAAGTCTCACTCCATACAAATTTGACTCCCTTCTGAGTCAATCTAGTCAAAGGCGAAGCTAATCTGGAGAAATCTTTCACAAACCGGCGATAATACCCAGCTAACCCCAGAATACTGCGGATCTCAAACACACTCTTAGGCTGTGCCCAATCTTGCACTGCCTCAGTCTTGGATGTATCAACAGACACTCCTTCCCCAGAAACTACATGGCCTAAGAACTTGACCTCTTGTAGCCAGAACTCACACTTCCCAAACTTAGCATAAAGCTTATGGGCTCTAAGTAACTCAAGCACCACTCTTAAGTGTTCCTTGTGCTTTTCCTCAGAAGGTGAATAAATAAGGATGTCGTCCACGAAGACGACCACAAAACTATCTAAAAACTCCCGGAATATCCGGTTCATTAAATCCATAAAAACTGCCGGTGCATTGGTGAGCCCGAATGGCATCACCAGAAACTCATAGTGGCCATACCGTGTACGGAATGCCGTCTTCGGAATATCCTCCTCCCTGACTCTCAACTGATGATAACCCGATCTCAAGTCTATCTTCGAGAAACAACGGGAACCCTTCAACTGATCGAACAGATCATCTATACGAGGCATAGGGTACTTATTCTTAACCGTAGCCCGATTCAATTTCCGGTAATCTATACAAAGTCTCAAAGCACCACCTTTCTTTTTAACAAAGAGGGCCGGTGCTCCCCACGGCGAAACACTAGGACGTATATGGCCCTTATCTAGCAACTCCTGGAGCTGAATCTTCAACTCAACTAACTCGGCTGGGGCAAAACGATAAGGTGCCATAGAAATCGGCGCCGTGCCGGGCACCAGGTCAATAGAGAACTCAATCTCCCGATGCGGTGGCAAACCAACAAGATCCTCGGGAAAAACGTTCGAGTACTCGCAAACCACCCTTGGTAACACAATCTGAGACTCATCATCCTCACTAATTGAATGGTTAGCAAGTAGACCACTAAGCTCACTCCGTCCTCGCGGAACATACCCCGGTGGCAACACATTACCAACCTGGTCCCCCAGAAAATAAAAATACTCTCCGCTCACGGTACAACAAGTGACCCTCTGGCGGTAGCAATCAATAACAGCCCGATATGATGATAACCAGTCCATACCCAAAATAACATCGAAACCCCTCATAGGCATAACTACAAAGGAAAATGGGATTCTATGATAATCAACCTCTATATCACAACCCTTAACGCCTTGTTTCAAAATCAATTCACCCCCAAGAGGTGACACTACACAAATAGGAGATGCTAACTGTGCTAACTCCAACTCCAAAACAGATGCAAATGCAGCAGACACAAAGGAATGAGATGCTCCCGTATCAATTAAAACATTAGCAACCGAGTTGCAAAACAAGAAGGTACCTCTCACAACTGATGGTGCCGGCACAAGATTCTGCGCGGTAACAGCATACACGCGCCCAGACGACCTCTGATCAACCTGCTCACCCCTAGGAGCATAAGATTGCTGCACCGACTGGGACGATGAAGCCCCCTGATTGGCCCTCGAGGCCTGACCCGACTGAGCTGGCTGCTGACCCTGAATCGGCCTCAAACCAGATGCACCAGGTGTGCCACCCAACTGCGGGCAATACCTCTTCATATGCCCCGGCTGACCACACTGATAACACGAGAGTGGCTGGCCTCTACCCTGACTCTGGCTCTGAGATCGAGCCGAAGATGATGCTGCTCTCTGCACTCCTCCCCTCTGAGGACAAACTGGAGACTTGTGGCCCAGCTGGCCACACTTGAAACAGGTAATGTCTCCCTGACTGCCTCTCCCCGAACTAGCACTCGGCACAGGAAAAGTCGATCTAGAAAAGCTACTCTGAGACTGTTGAGGATTAAAACCCTTCTGTCTCCTACCATCATTCTGACCATCCTGACTCCTCTTGAAGCCCTTCTGCCCTTCCTCCTCCTCCTGCATCATGATCTCCATATGGGCTGCAGCATCAACCATACGCCCATAATCCCGAATCATAGTTCCCCCAACTCGCAGCTTGAGTCCACGCCTCAACTTCTTCTCAAACTCAATACAGCGGCGTTCCTCAGACGCCACCAACTCAGGTGCAAACCTGGACAAGCTAGTAAATGCAGCCTCAAACTCAGCCACAGAAGAACTCGCTTGCTTAAGCTGACAAAACTGGTCTCTCAGCTTCTCCCTGACTGCTGGAGATAAGAACCTCTCCTGGAAAGCATTCACAAAAGCCTCCCAAGTACCTCCTATACGACACTTAGTGAACTTCCACCATTGACCCGCATCCCCCTTCAACTGGAAAGATGCCAAGGTCACTTTCAACCCCTCGTCTTCGATGCCAAGCATCTCAAACGTCTTTGTTGTCTGTTCGAGCCATTCATCTGCCTTAAGCGGCTCTTTAGGATCACCCACAAATTCCTCCGGATTAGACCGGAAGAACTCCCTCTTCAGAAAGGAAGGTCCTGCATCCGCAACAACAACCTGAGCTTGATTCTCAGCTCTGAGAATGCCTACTGACTCCCTGAATGCCCCTGCTATCTCTCGGGCTAGAGCGCCCATAGCCTGCTGGCCTACTGGCTCGGCCACATTGGCCTGGCCAACTCCCTCCTGTACTGCCGGAATCTCCTCTGGCACAGGCACCTCCTGTCTACCCGGCCTACCACGCCTACCGCGTCCTCGTCCTCGTCCTGACATCCTAATAAAGGAAACAAAGACGTTAGCACATTAATAGATGTGCCGAAACTAAACACTCGCGTCCTAATGCATTGGACAACAATAATTCATTCCACGTAAGCACATAATCACATAAGCACCTACGAACTTCATTCCCGCATAATGATAGTCCCAATGCGTTACTATAGTTCCGGTTGGAAGCAGCAGTGATCAAGTGCCTTTCCAA
The DNA here is from genome assembly GCF_055761805.1 of Camellia sinensis. Taxonomy (NCBI): domain Eukaryota; kingdom Viridiplantae; phylum Streptophyta; class Magnoliopsida; order Ericales; family Theaceae; genus Camellia; species Camellia sinensis. The sequence continues at coordinate 32,125,807 of NC_138962.1, forward strand.
CAAGACTACTAGAAACTCAAGGGGCCAATCAACATCCTAGAAACTACATTCCATACCCACATAATCACATAAACATGTTATCACATAAGCATATAACATTACGCTAAGTCTCTATCAAACGAGACGAACCCATTGTGATACTAATCACTTCCCACGTACCCAAAGTTTTCAAACCTGGTACGCTCTGATACCAAGTTGTAACGCCCTCAAAACAAACCCATAATATATATAACATTAACATGCATTAATAAAAGAAAACCAACCATTATACCATTCATCAGAGTATTCTTATTGAAAAGCATTACACGTAACATTAAGTAAATGCCCTACGGGCTTACATCTTTCCAAGCCAACACTTGGACACAAAATATGAGTACTAACTCAACTACAAGTTAAGCCCTTGGCTTGAGTGTTTACATGTAATAACAAATAAAAGCAAACAACTGAAAATAGTCTTCAAAATCCAAGTCCTTCCAAGCTAAGTCCTTGGAGGTAGCTTATCATCTGAACCTGAAAATGATGTTCCCATAAAGGGTGAGCCACAGCCCAGTAGAAATATACTAAACCAAATATAAGCATTGAATAAAGCAATAGCATTCAATAGATGGTTAACCAAGATAATCAATTACATCATTATCCAATCTCATGACACTATTGTCATCGACACGTTTCACTTTCCAACATTATCAATATGGCTCAGAACCTGGCCAAACTTACAATAGTGAATTATATATATATCATATTCACATTCTTCCAATGTCAACAAACAAATGAGACTCAAGCTCAAATCAAAACACTTCATACTTCCAGTTTGATACACATTTTAGTGTTGTATCAATAAAACACTTCTATATAAATAAGCACACATAAAAGTGATGCTAATGGAGTCCATCCCCTATCTCCTCCCAAACAAAATCCGGTTTAGAGGTCCATCCCCTATCTTCCCCTAAACCGTGGAGTACATCCCCTATCTCCTCCCAAACAAAATGCATATACAATGTATTAAACACTCGTCATATACAACACACAATCAATACATGTATTTTCTGTATTAATTCAACTGTCTAAATCAATGACTTAACCAATGTGATTAGTTTCAGTTTTTCCTAATCCACATGCAATGTCTACAACAATCACGACTATCCTCCACCGATAGCCAAAAACAGTTATTTCTAAACAGGAAATAAATGTATCAACTAACATAATTCCAACATTTTCCATAGGTGAGTGATTAAACTAACCTACTACTCCATTTAATCAATAAATTCATTAATTCCATGAATTCAACTAAATTCCCCAATTTTTCCTAAATTAATTATATAAATTAATTTATTATAACAACTAGGGGTTTTTCCAAAATTACCAAAGTATCCCCAACATATCAAAATACCAAAACTTAGAACAAAACTTATAGAATGGAGTAGGAAATCCCTACCTCAAGCTTAGAAGGGGAAGAAGGAAGAAAAACCCAAAAGTCGACGGAAGAGAAACCAAGCTTTGCTCTGATCAAAATGAAGCCCTCAACAAGCTCTACACTTTATCTCAAAGGAGCAAGATGAGTAGAGGTCTTCAACCAAGTAGATCTAAGGATCTTTGAGTAAAAAGTGCTTTTTGAGAGAGAGAGAAGGTGTTTCACGGTTTAGAGAGAGGAAAGGGAAGAAAAAGTGAAAGAAAAGGTTAAGTGAGGGCCTTTATATAGTACTAGGTCAAAAATAGATATAAGCCCCAAAGTCAACTCAAAATATCTAGTCAAAATATCCCCAAAAAGTAGGTCCAAACCGTGAGAAAAATCTGGGAAAAAGTCGCAGGTGTCGACCCCTGCAACAGTGGTGTCGACACCAAAGAGGAAAACAAAATCTGGGAAAGCTGACTGCACTTCAGGTGTCGACACCACCCCAGACTGGTGTCTACCCTATCTCCCAGCAACCAACACACAGACAGAAGAGGGTCGACACCATCCCAGACTGGTGTCTACCCTATCTTCCAGCAACCAACACACAGGCAGAAGAGGGTCGACACCATCCCAGACTAGTGTCTACCCTATGTTCCAGCAACACCTCCAAAACTTCATCAACAGGTAAGGGTCGACCCTAGGAAGGCTGGTGTCGACCCTAGAATGGAATTTCTAAGTCTCCAAAGAACTTTTGACAAGAATAAGTGCGAACAACCAAACCCAACAAGTTTAAATCAATTTGTACACCTCCAAAACTGAGGTACAACAACACCAAAGATTCCCAAAATAAAGTAAAGGGTTCAAATACATTTACCAAAAGCTTTAAAGGGCTGAAGTGCTACAGTTAATGCGTGCACAACACTAATCGATAGGAATATGACACCACTGCCATAAGCCACATTATTTTCCTAATGATTGGACGGTTAGATGAGCACTGTCTTGAGATGTGCGTTGACATCACATACGTTAACAAGTTTTAAAGCACTATTTGTTATAGAGTAATGACTCATAACTCTAAATTTGGAGCTCTAATAATAGCTCTAATAATATAACATAGAGCAAAAAAAATAAAAAATATGACACATACATCAAATCATTCATGAGTGAAGCTCATTACCACATAAGTAGAGCTCTACTTTCAGTGCTCCTAAACATTTTGATTTGCGATAAAACAACAATGATTCATCCCACTAATTTGGGAGTACTAATGGACCACTAATGAGATGGAAATTCAAAAAAAAAAAAAAAAACACAAGAGCAAAACATCCCATCATGTGGGACCCACACCACTTTAGAGCTATTAGTGCTCATCTTTTTAGAGGTCTCACTCATTTTTGTGAGATAAAATTAAAGCTTCCTTTGGTTTTAATTTTGAATAAAGATTGAGAGCTCTAATTTTAGAGCTCTAAAGAGAGTTCTAGTGATGTAGCAATGGGTGGGGCACACATGTGATGTGATGTATGTGCCTATATTTTTGTTTTTTTTTTCTTGCCACATCATTAGAGCTCTCTATCATTGTGGTTTAATTTTTTGGCTAAAAAAGCATAAAAAAATAAAATTAACTATATAAGTCAATAAGATAAAATGTTACATCAAAATCATAATCATTACACTTTTTCTCTTACAAAAAAATCAAAAAAGTCAAACTAAACGTGACTAAAAAAATCTCAATACAAAAAAGGCCAATGTCAAACGAGGAGTAAATAAGGCACAATTTGGGAACATATTATTTTGATAATTTTTTGAATTTTTATAAAAAGATGTACAGAAAAATAGAGAGAGTGATGTGATAATTTATAGTAATTTTTTAACTTTTTAACTAAAATGTGTAGTTGACAAACGAGATTTTAGTGTACTTATTTAGATAAATATACTTATTTAGGTCACATCACTTCTTTATTTTTCTATATATTTTTTTCGTAAAATTTTTAAAAATATATTTATTTAGATCAATCCAAACAATCTCTTAATTTTTTTGAAGTTAAAAAGTCAAGAAAATTATTAAATTGTTATCACTATTTTTTATATGTCGTTTTATACAAAATGAAAAAATCACAAAAAAAAAAAAAAAAAAAAAATTCTCAAATGAATTGTGATTAGAATTGTGCTGGTTTAATTTTATTTTACTTTTTCAGACATCATTAATGTGTGTCCTTATACACACGAACTTAAATAATTATATATTTTTTATTACATTCAATTGTTGTTTGGTTTAGTTTTTAAATTGAATAAATTACAAATATATTTTTTGAGATTTGATTAAAATATGAATCGCCTCTTGTGGTTTTAAAAATTACATTCCACCCCTTGAAATTTTTAATTTCATAACAAATCACCCATTTTATTAATAAATCATCAAGTAAATTAACAATTTTTAATGATGTTAAAAATATGTTTCAATTAATAATTTAGATAATTTTATTATTGTATAGGAGAACAATTATGAATTTTATTTTTTCAGTTAATTCTGTTAAATAAAAAATTCTAATAAGGGGGTATTTGTAATTTTTCAAACCACAGAGGACAATTTGTATTTTAAGTAAATCTCATGAGGTGTATTTGTAATTTACCCTTTTAAACTAACACTTAGATCAAAAAATAAAAAAATAAAAAAATAAAACATATTTGATTTATCAATTTTCAAAACTTTTTTTAAAATTACTTTCTTCTCTCCTCTCACTCTTTTTTATTTTTTATTTTTATTAATAAATCAATTAATCACTTTTTTTCTTTCCTCTCTTCTCTCTTTTTCTCCCATATTCTACCTATTCACTTTCGAATATCACCACATAACCCCTCTGTGGTTGATGGAGTAATGTGCACTATTAGTTTTTCCATCTATTCTTGCCGGTTGTACAGTACACGCGAGTGTAGTGCAATTGGCCATGAACTGATGATGTTCCCTTACAATGAAAAGACCAAAATGCCCCTAGGGTTAAACATAAAAGCTTACCCAAGATGATTGCTTTTTATATTGCCTCCTTGCTTTGTATGTTGAGTTGCAGGCTAGTCTACCCAGCAAAAATGTCATCTTCAAGCATTAGAGGTGGAGAAGGACAAATGTTGAGGTTCATGAGCAAGAAATGTCGTTGTAGGAGAAAAGTAGCCATTAGAATCATGGAGTCCGAGAAGCCTTCAAAAGATAGGTTGTACTATGTTTGTGAAAATGCAGGTTTGGGGGTTGTGATTTCTGGGCTTGGTGCAACCCAGTTGGATATGCTCCCATCTACGGAAGAGATGAGATTGATGATGAGAAACCAAGAGTTGATGAAGGTGTGCAGTTTAATGGAAGACTAATGAAGTTGGAGATAAAAATGGAGGCACTAAACATGATGATGAAGACATCTATGGTGGTTTTGCTTGTGTGTTTCATTTCCGCCATGTTAATGTTCAGTATGAAATAAATTTGTAAGAATTTGTAAGGTGCTTTATGTACTTGATGTATGTTTGAAAGCAATGAAATTATGTTTATGAAATTTGTGATTTTTGTATGTTCTTTTTTATTGCAACATGAAAATGTATTGAAAATTATTCCAACACAAACCCTACTGAGTTTAATTAGAAAAAAAAATTAACAAATTAACAAATTCTGAATTTTTTTTACTACATTCCAATGCAAAACATACGACCAACATTAAAATTATTCCAACACAAACAAACTGATTGTATACTTGAAGCAATGGTAACCCTACAGAGTTGATTTGCAAAACAACAGGCCTCATTCCAAATCAATACACTTGAAGCAATGGAACAAAATGACAAAAAAAAAAAAAAAAAAAAACTGAGATTGACAATGCTATTCAATACCAATCTATTTACAGAAGTATGCTGACAATGCTATTCAATACCAATCCATTTACAAAAGTATGCTACATTTGAATACAAAAATCATAACTCTAAGTGTGTGTCTATCCTTCCTTAGCTTAAATACAAACACAACGCATCCCATAGTATTGTTTCATTACAAAAACATAAATAATAGCAGGTAATCCTATAGTCTACTTTAACCCAGTTGCCAGTTCTTTGTCCTGTCTCCTTGTTTTGATTGTTTGTAGTACAGAAATTATTGAAACAGCATGCCCTCTGACATTAGCATTCACTACAGTTCTTCCAACATTGACTGCAAATGCAGATGCATTAATTGGTCCTTTACCCCTCCGACCAACTGTGATTTCATGTCCTTAGCCAAGACCACTTGATGCCTTTCCACCACGGGTTAGTAGTTTTGTGGGCTGCAACAACATTTTTAATTAACAAACTGAAAAGTTACAAAATAAAAAGTTGGTTATATAAACAAGTGAGTTACCTGAGTGAATGACCTAGTAATCCTCATCCTTAGTCCAATAGACGCAGTACTCATTGGTGGCTGAGATGCTGTTTGACCTCCACTTCTAGTTTGGCTCTTACTAGACATCTGAGGCAAAAAAATTTCCAGTTAGGAACAAATTGGGCAAACTAATGTTAGTTTCCTACTTGAAGTTACAAGTCAACATTAAAAGTTGGTTACCTCATTTGATAGGATGTTTGTTGTTGGAGTAGGAATAGGAGTTGATGCAGGTTGAGATGATTGCCCACTAATAGATCTCTGCTGCAACAAACAAATTAAGTATACAATAAATTAAGTATGCAACAAACAAATAACAACACATGTACAATAAATGAATGCATAAGTATACACTAACCTTCACCATTTTGGACTTAGGATGCAGTGTGTTCTTGCATGACCTCTGATTGTGCCCCTTCTGCAGACACTTCGCACATGTCATATTGATGTTCTTCCTTGATGCCTTGTATGGATTTCTTGGCTCATTTGCTTGTCTGTTTCTTAACTTCTTTGGTATGTCTGCTAATTTCTTTGTTTCTGGTGGATTCAATTTCTGGCCATTTTCCTCTTACTCATGCATGCCTGGAACTAGGTGTATCATGAATGCATAAGTATCCAAGTACCTAGACTTGCTGTAATACTCATGCATATAGGCTTTTGGCTGCTCATGATTGATTCGAATGGCACTGATGGCATGACTACAAGGCAAAGCAGACAAATCTCATCTCTTGCAACTGTATGTCCTAGTACTTAGGTACATTATGTACCTCCTCTGAAAATGATCAACCTCAAATTCCAATTGTCCACACCAGGTTGCAAAGCAGTTCTTTGATTCCACCTTCAACTTCTCAAGTTTGTCATGAATATTGGGACAAATCTGACCACTGTATTTTGTCATTCCAGCCTTTTTAACTTAAATCCTTTGCATCAATTTCCTTATGATCCATTCAAATATGGAGATTATTGGTAGCTCTTTAGCTTCTAGAATGTAAGAATTGAATGACTCACTCAAATTGTTCACAAGGATGTCACACTTACTCCTTGGAGAAAAATGTGACCTTGCACACAAAGCAGGGTCAGTCTCCCTCAACCACTCCACAACTGTCTTCCTATTTCCAGTCTTAGGATTAGCTTCTTCAATCTCCTTTATCCAATAATTGAATTCATGCACATTTCCAGTTGATGTAGCTTTCCAGAACAGGTCTTTCAACACACATCCACTGTATTTTGTCTTGAAGTTACTATACATATGTCTTAGGCAGTATCTGTGATCTGCAGTAGGGTATAACTCTGCAAATGTTTCAACCAACTCCTTCTGTATATCTGGTATAAATGTCCACTCATCTCCTCAACACGCCCATTATCACTCATCAATTGCTCAAGAAACCAAGACCAAAAGGCTTTATATTCTATCTCAACCAAAGCCACTGCAATAGGATACATGTTGTCATTTCCATCTCTCCTAATAGCACTGAGTAGCTGCCCTCTAAAAATCCTTTTCAAATGACAACCATCTAGTCCTATTATTGGTCTACACCTTGCTAGAAATCCACCTTTCTGTGCACTAAGTCCGAAATACATTCTTTCAAATGTAGGCTCTGTCTTTTCAAGATTAGTTGTTATTAAAATGTGTGAGGTTGGATTTTTGCTAATAACTGTAGTTACATAATCCCTAATCCTGTGATATTGCTCTGCCAAATCCCCTTCAATTATCTTCCTTGCCTTTCTCGTCCTGATATTTGAAACCTACTTGCATCCACTATTATCTCTCTTCTCACTTTTTTCTTGAAAAAGGCTATGTTAATGGAGGGGTTATCTCTCACCTCATCGATAGCTTCTTCCCCAAATACTTAGAGTTGGCTTGTTTGTTGTTGTAATGCCTCCTACATGTGTGTTTCCCCTCTAGAGTTTTGATCTGAAAGGTTGTGGTTCCCCCAAATGGAGAGGCATGTATCCTCCAAGTACATTCATGCCTACAAACAGCAGTGATCCTAGCACTCTCATTTCTGATGTACCTTATATCATAACCATGCACCACATTAAACTCCCTCAAATACTCTCTGAAAACTTAGGGACTAGGAAATTTCATTCCAACTACAAGTTTGGAATCCTTCGTCATCCCTTCTTTGTATTCTGGGTATCCAACATCATCTGCCTCATTTGATGACCCTTTCAGACTAATCAATTCATCATCATCATCAAGATCTGAATACCAACCAACACCATCTGGTAGATTGACTTTAGGTGGTGGTCCTTCAGTTCTTCTGTGTGAGGTTTCATAAAAAATTTCATCATTTGGACCCTTTAGGTCTTCATACAACCAACTTTGGTCATCACTTTCCTCTACACTATCCTCAGAAGTTTCAGTATCACTATATTTTTTTATTAACTATATAGTCCAAGTCCCCAAAACCATCACTATCAGTTTTCTCTTCATCAGCCAAAAATTCAGTCTCACTTTGTACACTGTCACTCTCATCAGCCCATTACCTTCTACAGACTCAGTCTCAGTAGTATGCTGCAACCCCTCCTCATGTTATGTATCATTACCCTCATGCTTTCTTCTTATTTGGCTCTCCCTAGCCTAATTCTGACTTGATTTCTCACTACCCTTACATTCCTTACCCACATCCTCACCCTCAACTACCTCTGCACTATCATCTGAGTCATTCCCAATGTCATCAACTATGATGTCAATATCAGACAAGTTTATATCAATAATGTTTGTGTCACCACCATATATGGCATTACCACCCTGTTCTATGTCACCACAACCTATGGCATTACCACCCTATTTTGTGTCACCACCACCTATGGCATTACCACCATGTTCTGCACGATTAGGATCTGACAACAACTCATCATTGGATGACAAAACCATAATAGGATCTATACCCTTCTCTACAAAAAACTATTACATAATCCAAACCCTTATAAGCCTCAAGCATTTTCATCACATCAGTATCACTGTAAATTATTTTCAACCCAACATCTAAACTATAACCAAGCCATGTATAGTACATATCTACGTTTGCTCATTTTCTACCAACCAGGTCATAATAAAGGTCTCTTAATTCAAATATAGACATTTTGTCAGGGTTACTGTTAATTATTTCATTCACTCTATCACCCTCATAAACAACACATGAATGAAAGACAAAATGGCCCCATGGTGCATTTGAACAGTTATGAATTTGTCTGACATTTTCAACATTCACTCCTAAAGTAGAAAAAACTTTCATCAATACATTTTGGGATCACAACCCACAACCCTAAACCCTAAACAAACATATAGTCATGCATGTAACCAACATAAACTAAAATAATAAATAATCCCTAGTCCTCAAACAGATCACACAAAATAGAAATAGAATATAAAAACATAAAGTCATACAATACAAATGACTACAATATACGACAAGCATAAAGTAATAGAATTAAAAAACCTATTCTTCAGGCATAAAGTTAAAAGTTAATTGAAGAAGGAAACAAACAAAGTAATACACTGACGATTAGGGATAGACTTTACCTTTTCGGTGCATACTCTACACAAAATACAATGACAACAAACAAACAAAATAATACACTGACATCATTCACTACAAATAAACAAACAAACATAAGGGACCACAGTATATGAACATCTTCATATATACAAAGCCACCATAGCAACATGATATGAACAACTGCATCGAACACAGTATCCATGACAAAAAGTTAACCACTAATGGTACGAAAAAGGGAAGCACACAAACCCTAATATACAAAACATACGGGACCACAGTATATAGCAACAAAAAGTGCATCAACTAACATTTTATATATATATATATCAGCAAATTGAACCGATTGAAATACAAAATAAAAAGCAAGATCGAAAAAATACCTTACAACTTATTCTTCGTGAACTTTTAGGCTTCGTTTGCTTCGTAAATCTCCAAATTAGTGACAATCGAACAATCGAAGCCCTACTTTATCAAATCTATACACTATTTCGTTTGATTGAAACCCTAATTTGTTCAATCGAACAATCTTAATTTGTTGAATCATACAACCTAGTTCTCTTCACTTTCCTTTTCTCAGATGCACGACTGTTGGAAGTAAAAATGGTAAGTAATGTTAGATATATATATACAAGGACAAATTGGTCTTTTTATGTCTGCCATTAACGGTGTTAACTGTGCACATTACTCCATCAATCATAGGGGGTTATGTGGTGATATTTGAAAGTCAGGGGTAATCCGTTTATGGTCTAAACTGTAGGGGGGTAAAATGAAGTTTGCTCTAACAATTATATTTAAAAAAAAATTAAAATTAAATTTATGTATATTTTTTAAATTTATGATAAATTTCATTTTTTTAATAAATGACATCAACACTAAGCCTAATCAAATGAATAGTTGAAATTATTCTATATGGACCCACCAAACTCAGCAACTTGAATGTCTAAACAACGAGAACGCATTTCTTACAAAAAAAAATATATATATATACATATATATATTATACAATTAAAATTTGTTTTAAATATAATCCACATCACCATAAATTTGAATCACAAATTTTTGTGTTTCATTTGTATCCATTTACCACTATGCAGATTCATATCCGTTTACATGTGGTTCAAAACAATGTATAATCCGTACTAACCTTAATTGACCCGGGATGGCAGTGCAGGCTGAAATGGCCCAGCTGCCAATTTGTAGAGAGTGTTACGGGCTCGGGCCGAGCTTGAGCTAGTCCAGTAGAAACTGGGTCTGGATAGGGCTGATTGGGCCATGTCAGCCCTTTTACATGGCGAGTTTAAATTAAAACCCCCGCTGAGAAACTGCGCAAAACATTGACAATGTTAGGTCCATAGTATGGGGCCCACCACCTCTGGTGAAGTGCAAAGTTTCGGCCCACTTTTCAGTTATGTGTTTCTTACGTTAGTTGGGTGATGCATTGTTTGCTGCTGGCTAAATCCACAGGCCTCAATTTGCAATATACATAATAAAATAGTTGGGGTGGTAAATGAACTGAACAAGTCGAATAATTTATTTTTTAAGTTTGATCTGATAACTTTAATTAGTTTAAAATTGGTCCAAACTTGATTCATTAAATTTTTGAATTGATCTTAAACGAATTTTTATAAAGTTGAATTCGAGTAATTTAATATTTTATATAATCTTAAACTTATTGTATCTAGCCAAACGAATAATTGACTATTTAAATTTGGTTTAAAAATCTTAACGAGCTCGAAAATGTGTTCAAACTTGACTGTTTATTTAACAAACCGAGCTTGAATGAATTTTCAAGAATCCGAATACAAGTCGAGCTTGAATTGTATGGTTTGTTTATAACTCTTAATAATAGGTGGGCTTCTCTCATGTTTATGAGGACTCGTGAGACCGATCACGAGTTTCATTTTTCTTTATCTGAATCATTTATTTTATGAGACATGTATATTATTTATAAAAAAAAATTAAATTTATTTAATAATTAATTTTTATTTTATTTTATTAAGTTTGTTTAAATTGTCAGTATTTATAATTATTATTTTATTTAAGTGGGAAACCAGAGTCTATGAAAGGAATATTGTGGGCTTGCAATGGAGTCGAAATAAGTTATCAATTTAAGGAGGCTGCTCATCCAAATGTTCAAGCAAACAAACGCTTCAAAGGATTAATTTACTTCTTTGGATGACAAAAGACACGTGTTGCTATGTATAAAAAGTTTACATGTCAATATATAAAATCATTTTTATTTTTTAGTGGAATTCATAGTAAAAAATGGGCCATACTTTAAAAGTTAATTTATCCTAATAATTATTAAGCTTGTAACTATGAAATGAATGCCTTTCTCTTTAACTTTTTTGTTAAAAAATAATTTTATCAACAATTAGAAATAGTTACTTCCCTGTGAAAAACATAGTGAATCCATTCAATAAAATGATATAATTTTGCTTTATCTTCTTCTTTATTTGTCCAATAAATATGTGTATTTTCTAAATCTAACATTACAATAACATAGAATTATCAATAAAAGTTCCATATTACAGTAACATACTAGCGAAATTAGATATATTAAAATTTTGGTAGTTATCCATAGTTATTATTTGGAATTTGGTTAATAAATGTAACATGAATCAATAAAACATTACATGGTTTTACATTATTTAACTATATAAAGCAATAATAATTCCACCAATAAAAAAAAAATTAGAAAAACAAATAATACCACCAGACAAATAATACTTTATATTGACACTAGATAAATCACATAAATCTCTCTATATATACAAAAATGCTTTATACCCCTACTGGGGGTCGACCCCCAGTAAGGTGGAGGCCCGTGATTGGGCCAAAAAAAATTGTTTTTTTTTTTGGTTGTCCGCCAGTGGGGGCGCGCCACCTCACTGGGGGTGCGACCGCCACTGAGAGTATTTAGCAGGGCTCTTATATATATATATATATATATATATTCATTTCTATTGGCATTAGTTATAAAATATTTTTGTAATACCACTGAAGGGTGTGTGATTCAAGTGATTTGTGAATGCATTGTTGGTGAAAATAAGAATAAAGGAATAGTACCATACAAATCTTATAAACTTTTTTTAGTCAAAATAATTACTATAAAAAATTATGAATATGTATAATTTTTTTAATGGATGGCTGAAATAAAATAAAAAAATGTATTCCAAATATTTTTAAAATAAAATATAAATTTTAAATTTAAACTCACAATAAATATTTATTAGTTCAACAACTTTCATTTTCAAATGAGTAACGACAAAGAATTCAAGAGTTTATTAAATATTTTATATAAGTGGTATAAGTCTCTTGTAAATCTCCGTTTTTATAAAATTTTTAAATTTTTGATAAAATTTTTAAAATCGGTAGCATTTTTGTTTTCAAATTGATATTTTAGAGATATATCAAAGCGCGTAAGCTGAAATTTTCGATCTATATGTATATATGTACTCATCTTTCACTCCGACTCCATAAGCTTATCCGTCACCATCCCTCCTTCACGCTACAAAAGACTCCATTTCAATTCAACTTTAAAGCTTTTTCAGATTTCACACCTCAAAACTCTCTCTCTCTCTCTCTCTGAGTAAATAAATCATTCAACACAACCAATGAAGGCATGTAATACTCTTTCTCTCCCATCATTTGCTTGTTTTCTCTCTCTGGTCCTAAATCTCCATTAATTTTACTTGCAGGTAATCAAATTCATGCTCAATCTCTGCATTGCAACTCTGTTCATCGCAACAGGTTTCTCTTCAGCTCTCAAGGTTCTCCTCCTCAATAATCACTCTCCTTCCATCAAGTATCAGCAAAAACATATTAAAACTTCTCTAGATTATCTCTAGTCTCAATTAAAATTACTGTGTAACAGGAGGGACAAACATGCGTCGCAGACCGAAACTGTGACGCAGGCCTGCATTGCGAAACCTGCGTTGCCAATGGAAACTTTCGGCCGAGATGTACTCGAATCCAACCATTGATTCCAACTTCAAAGGTCCAATACAAACCTAATATATATATATGTGTGTGTGTCTGTGTGTGTGTGTAGATATGTATATGGTTAATTTTGATTTGGTGTTGGATTAGGTGAAGGGATTGCCGTTTAATCGGTATTCGTGGCTAACGACGCACAATGCGTTCGCTCGATTAGGAGAGAGGTCCGAAACGGGGGCTGTGATTTTGTCTCCGAAGAACCAACAGGACACCATTACCAATCAGCTCAATGTAAGTCTTCACTCTCTCTCTCTTCGCCGATAAGTTAGGGTTTCGAGGAGGGTAACATTTTTGTTCTGTTGTTGTTTTCTCGGTGATCATAAATCAATGTATTTTCTGGAGTGTGGGACTTCCTTAGAAAAAAAGAAAAAGAAAAAGAAAAAGAAAAAGGTAAAATACAAATATATTCTTAAGATTTGATTAAAATACGAATTATTTCTGTAAATTACATTCCACCTGAGGTTTTCAATTTCATAATAGATCGCCTTTTTTATTAATAAATCATCATGTCAATTAACTGTTTTTAATGATATTAAAAATATGTTTCAATTAATAATTTAGATAATTTTATTGTTGTATAGGAAAATAATTATGAATTTTACTTTTTTAATTAATTATGTTAAATAAATTTTTTTTTAACAAGGGGTTGTTTGTAATTTTTCAAATCACAGGGGACGATCTATACTTTAAGCAAACTTCATTATATTTGTAATTTATCCAAAAAAAATTTGGGCAAGTAACAATTCATTGTATATTCTAGAAGGGTTAATCATACTTTTAACCCTTGTATTTTTATTCAAATTTTAATTTAATTTTATAATCAAATTTTACTTTAGTCTTATAGTTTTAAATTGAACAATTATTGTACTTTAAATTCTGTTTCAATTTGGTCATTCTATTCAAATTTTGTATTAATTTTTTTTTATGCATACACTTTAGGAGACTGATAAATATGTCAAAATCATTAACTTTAAACTTGAACAGAATAGTCAAACTAAATTATTTAACTTTAAAATAATAATAATAATAATGAGTGAAATCAGCATATTGATTTTATTTTTTTTCCTAATTTAAATTTCAGTTGAACTTTTTGACCGTTATAAAATTACATTTTTGTGTGTGCGTGTGATAATTGATCAATTTTTTATCACCTCAGGTGATAATTGATAAATTGTTGACTACCTTACAAGTTGCAAATTTTATTGATTATTTTTATTTTCATGCAAATACTATAACCCGACAATGAAGCTCAAATATATGATCTCCTATCATGTTAAATTGTTGATTAATATCTCATATAAAAGCCTAGGCTATTAGAAAGAAAGAGGAGTAACTATGTTCAATAGTAGCCGATAAAAATAAAAATAAAAAACTATGTTCAATAATAATGATTTTTTATTCAAGAGAACTTCACTAAGTACAAACTTACATATAATCATTATCAGTAAGTCAAGTTGAAATGTATAAAAGCTTGGTATATGCACATAAGTTACAAGCATCAAATATATTCAGCAAGCCTTCACTGTCTTCAATCCATTTTTTTTTTTAAAGATGCTCATGCTGCATATTCCACTTTAGAAATCTATGAAACTCCTAGTCTGTGCTAAAGAGAATAAGTGAACATGTATTTTGAATGGACCAATTGAATACTAAATTTCTTATTCATTGGTATTAATTGGACCGCCAGGTTCCTCTGAACTGGAATGGATTCCAATCCAAACAGTTAGTTAAAATAAAACAATTTTTTTTTGGTTGTAATCATTTTGGGACTACAACCGGACAATTTCTTGGCCCAATTCCCTGTTTTCCAGTCAACCTAGGGTCCCAGTTCGATCTTTAAAACTTTGATTAATGTCCTTGGACAGATAGGAATGAATGGTTGTGTTATTGACTAGTGTTTTGTTTATAGCCATCTGCGATTGTCCTATATTATAAGTATGGTATTGAAACTACTCGAATAGCAATTTTCATAGTTTTACTTGACTTTTTGTTTTGGTTATACTGCTACATGATTGCCAATTAAATTGTTCGAATCGTTAATAAACCACTTTGACATATGAATTTGAAAGTAGTCTATTCCTTATAGAAATAAATAAAATAAAATAAAAAGTAAAGGAAAAAAAGAAAAGAAAAAAGCAAGTTCGATCCATGGCTTGTAGCATCTAATTCACAACCACATTAAAAAAGTTAAAATAAATAAATAAAGATGGGTGCTTTAACTCATTGCTTGTACAAGCTGCTTTTGGTAGATCAATGAACCATACATTGGCTTGGTTATGTTTTCCTATTTATTTGGTGGCCCAGTATTCTTTGCAACTCATTTCCTCATTGAAAATCAAAGATAATGAATTCTACATGTTGGAGTTGGTTGAAAGAAAGCTGGCTCCATGCTGCTCTGTGCCGAAAGAGAGTTTGGTTCTGGAGTGGTATGATTAAATATTGGGTTTTCTTTCCTTTGACATGTAGTTTTTAATTAACAAGACAACCTGACTTCTAAAGTATATCCAACATGCTTGGTTTATAATATAAGAAATATCTTTCCCATGACTTGTGGAGGGCCCCCTGTTGTTGAGGCTGTGGACCACCCTCATGAAAAATTCAACTGGAAAGTACAGTAAAATAAATTAATCAAAGTCTCATGCGTTGCAATATTTAATGGTGTGAAACCATCAAGTTCCAAGAGAGCTACTTGGGCGTAAATGTAATACCTGCTGACAAGAAAGTATGATGTCTGCCTTGCAACCATTGAGTAAAAAATCGCTAAATAATTATTTAGCAACATGGTCACTTTATTAGGTGGATTTCTTTTCGGATGGGCCATAATTAGGAAAGGTCTACCATTTTATTCTTCATGGTGAAGTATAGGCATATTATCACAATGGGCATTGTTTTGCATTTCAATAATTATTCTATAATTTCTATTTTGTTAGGAGACTAACTGCTTGTATAAGATAAAGTTTGAATTGATTAGCGAAGCTCATTCATTATTTATGGCACAACATTTTAACGATCTTAAAATGATCCTCTTGCAGAATGGTGTTAGAGGGTTGATGCTTGATATGTATGACTTCGAAAATGATATCTGGCTATGTCACTCCTATGGCGGCAACTGCTACAACTACACAGCTTTTGTATGTATTTTAACTTTTTCATAAATGGAATGGAATTGACATTACTTTGGGGTGTTTTGGGAAGTTGGTAAAAAGTTGACTTTTTGGCTTTTTGACTTTTTTGGTGGCTTTTTTGGCAAAAAGCTGGGTTGTTTTGGGTAAAAAAGCTGGCTTTTTTGGCTAAAAAAGCCAAAAAGCTGGCTTTTTACCATTGTTCCCAAAATAGGCCTTTATTTAGTGCTTATAGCATTTAAAATGGGTTTATGTTGGTCATTTCAGAATTTTTAAAAATTATTTATTTATGTTCCTAATTATAAATAAGATAAAGCAAAGCACCCCTCACAGACCTTTCGGTTTCTTTTCCCACATTTGTAGTGAATATGTCTACTTCAATGTTATTAATTAATGGTCATGAAGCAGCTGAAGTCAACTGTAGCACCAAAACTCAGTTGAATATTCTCTGTTTTACAGAAACATTTGGATGGAAATTAAAATTGACTACTTCATGTTCTCTCCTTTCATATGTTTGGATTTGGAACATGATTACTTCATGTGGTTAACTACTGATATTTTATATATAACTAACTATCCAAAATCTACTTCATCAGCAACCTGCCATTAACGTTTTGAAAGAGATTCAAGCGTTTCTGGAAGCAAACCCTTCTGAAATCGTCACCATAATGATCGAAGACTATGTTGCATCTCCAAAGGGCCTAACAAAGGTGTTTGATGCTGCTGGCCTAAGGAAATTCTGGTTTCCAGTATCCCGGATGCCAAAAAATGGTGAAAATTGGCCAACAGTTGATGATATGGTGCGGCAAAATCAGCGTTTAGTAGTTTTTACTTCAAAATCTTCTAAGGAGGCTTCTGAAGGGATTGCATATGAATGGAGGTACCTGGTAGAAAACCAATGTGAGTTTTACTTAATATTCCTTCTGAAATTTAAGTGCATACTGAAACAACAAAAGTAAAAACATGAATGAACCAGAGGCATTTTTGATGTGGTTTGAAATTGCAGATGGTAATGGTGGGATGAAAGCTGGTTCTTGTCCAAACCGTGCAGAATCACCTTCTATGAACACAAAAACGAGGTCTCTAGTCCTAATGAACTATTTTCCCGATGCTCCAGAAGTAACCCAAGCTTGCAAGCATAATTCAGCTCCATTAATTAGCATGATGAACACTTGCTATGAAGCAGCTGGTAAACGATGGCCCAATTTCATTGCAGTTGATTACTACAAGGTATAGTTAGTTTTGTAAATTCATCTGCAACATAAACCATGATATATTTGAAATAGTACCGGACGTAGAAATGATGTCTCACTTCAAGTAAATGTTGCAGAGAAGTGACGGAGGAGGAGCACCTGAAGCTGTAGATGTCGCCAGTGGGCATCTAGTTTGTGGGTGCAACAATATTTCCTTTTGCAAGGTTTGACATCTTGAATATCATGATTTCAAAAAAAAACTTTGTTTGTCATAAGGGACAGATCTAGAATTATGTCTTTGGGGGCTACTCTATAGTTTAAAAAATTAGGAGGGCTACTCTATATAATTTTAAAATTATTTACAAAAAATTTGGGGGTGCGAACTCTTATAATTTTATGTTTTTTTAAAATTTCTATTATAATATGTGATATTTTTAAAAATTTTTTGGGTGCAGCCGCCCCTAACCCCCTCTAGATAATTTTTTTGAGTTTTAAACATTGCTTATTAAGTACCGTGTGTAGGAAAATGTGACTTTCGGAACATGTGACGCACCGGAGGCTGCTGTTGCTCCCTCGGCAACAGGACAGATATTCAGCTCTGCTGGTTCGGATGGCAGACCAGTTCAGCTACAGTGGTTGTTTGGGACGGTATTGTTCGCTATCATAACATGGAACTTATAACCTAATTTAATTATGTTCACTTTATCTTCATTAGGAACGCATCAGAAAAGACATACAACTAACGGAATATGCTCATTTGGATTTGTTTATAATGGTTCATTGTTTTTTTTTTTTTTTAAATTAGTTCTTTTTATTTATTGTGGCAATTAATAAACATAGAGGGCATTTTTTAAATTCCCAATGTTTGTTTATTTGGATTATTAGGGGAAGGTTCAAATGTGGTGGGTTATTGCCATTGGGGACAATATGCTGGAATTGGTTTTAGGTGGATGTCATGTGGTTGCAGTAATAATAAAAAAAATTTAAAACACAAAAAACAAAACAAAAGTAAATTTGGTCCGTAAATCTTGTCATTTTGCATAAGTGTTTTTGTTTTTATTGGCCCAATTATTAAATGGGCCCATAATTGGAGGTCTTTCTCCAAATAATTTTATGGGATGGGTTAGCCCATTAGTCTTGTAGTTGGGGCCTTAAAAGGGTCCTCATGAGTTTGGGCTTTAATCGGATGGGCCGGTTTGGGGAAAAGGACATATTACTGACCTGAATAATCAAAGCTATGTTAATGGTCAAAACTCACCTTACTAACTTGAGGTTGCAATTCGAACTCAAGGACATTTGCGTTGTTTAAATTATGTTAAATGTTAAGTCTCTACTCATTCTACTACTCCTAAATCACAATCTATTTATTTATTATAAATTAAAAGCTTTTTGAAGGATATCTTTTTTATTTTTTATTTTTAAAAATGGAATTATGAAACCAAAATCTCGTTTTTTTTTCCTTACCTCAAAATAAAGCCCATTCAAAACCAGCAGCGTGCTTGGGCCTAGCCCGACTGTGTAGCAAGGAGATATCATAATTCACATTAACTTGACAAATGGGCAACAGTTGGGCCTGACTGTGTGCAAGACCATATAGTACTGAACCAGCCCAAACCCATCTAAGGCTTCAAAAGAATGCAATTTGAACAATTGCTATGATTTTGCAGATAAATAATTAAATTGTATAAAATAATTTGTATCATACATATCAGATAGTGGGGCTGTTATTGGAGAGATTGTTCCACTTGCATTGCTCCACATGTATTTTGTGATTGGTTTTGTATGTAGGATTGTTGGAACACGGTAAATTATAACCACCCAATTTAGTGGTTTAGAGAGTTGCGTTATTAGAGTCTAAAGCTCTTAAACTAAATGCAATTAAATTACAGAAGTGTTTTGGGAAGACAGTAAAAAGTTGACTTTTGGTTTTTTATCAAGCTGTTTTGCTTTTTTTGGAAAGTAATTTGAGAAGTTGATAAAAAGTTAATTTTTTGCTTCTTTGAATAATATTTGTTTACGGTATCACAGTCAATTAAAATGACCAAAACACCTCCACCAAACCTCGGAAATTTACTTTTTGATCCATGTGGTTGTTTGAACAATTATGTAATTTCATGGAGGGCAGTTATGTAATTTCACCACTTGTGTTTTTATCACTTCCTTAATCAGTCTGTTTGCGTTTTTATGCTGCTAGTGGATTTTTTTTGCTGCTGCAAAATGTAGCTTCTTACTCTCTTCCCAAATGGCTGCATAGTAAAATATGTTACAATTGAGATTAGTAGCGGAGTTTGAATTTTGGTTCAAGGGAGAATTTGAAGCCATGGCGAGACCTATCACAATTCAATCAAACCTGCTTTTCATTTGGTAGTGAGACCACTAAAAGATCATCTTGATGTCAATGTCATATGTTAGAATTATGATCAAGTTAACTGATAAAAAAAAATATAAAATTTTGTTTTTATTTTATTTTATTGATCATCATAATTTAAAATGTGATATCACATGCCTCCATAAAATATAAGAAGAAATTATAGCAAGATACAAAAAGAAAGTGAAAAAGAAAAAAAGAGAAAGAGATAGAGATGAGTGGAGAAAGAAATAAGAGATAAATAATATAGAATATTTAAGAAGAGATTTAATAAAATTAAGTATTTAAAGTGACAAAATGCATGATTTCATTGAAAATAGTAAGGAAAAGAAAAGAGCATGTATAATAAAAAATGTAAGGTATCTTAATATTTTAAAGGACTAAATTGAAACTATAATTATTAGAAAATTCAAGAATGTCACGTGCCCCTCTCATTTTAACATGGCTCTGCCACTGATTGTGATGAATGTGCACGGCTCAAGAAAATATAATTTCATCAATTTAGCAATTCGAGATTAATTTAGCATTAAACTTATGGCAAGCTGAACTCAAAATTTTATCAAATTAGCAATTCGAGGTTAATTAAGCATTAAACCCGCGGTAAGCGGAACTCAAATCCTTCTGATGAAGCACTCGAATCGAAACAAACTGCTCGCTTAATTAAACTAATAATTATTGTACTAAGAAAATCAAATGTCACAGCTTGTAGGTAGATAGGGGGGAATCCAGCAGAAGCATATTGTCTTGTGGTTAGTGATTACATAAAATAATACAACACATGATGCAAAGGCATATTCCTAAGCATTTTTATTAACCCCATTATTTACAGACAATTAATTAATTAAATAATTTGTATGTGAATTTTATTGGAAGCTCCATACATAGTACAAGTGCTCCACTAAACCTAGACACAACAGCCTCGTATCTTTGCCTTAGTTTAATGTCTGAACATGGGGAACTTTAACAGTCATTGTATAACATTTAAAACTTATAAATTAATTTTGGAACTCAAAAAAAATCTACTCCACTTGTAGTGTCTTATTTAGATAAGAGTAATGATAGGGACCTCAAATATTCTATCAAAAATTTTATCAAATATCTCACATGGGTGTGGGACCCACACAATGTGGGTCCCATGTGGGTCCCACACCCATGTGAGACATTTGGTAAAACTTTTGGTAGAATTTTTGGAGTCTCTAGCATTTTTGTTTAGATAATTTAATAAACTAAATTAGTTTAGTCAGTTACTTCTGTACACTCTTATTGAAATTAATTGAAAAGTCAAATGATTGAATTTTTTTTTTAAAAAAATAAATAAATATAGATATATATAGTTTGATGATAACATTTGAGAATATCATTAAATAGATGGATTATGGGTTGCAGTCTTGAAAGATTAAGGATTGGATATTGGATGTTTATTTGAATTCACATCCTCATTGGACCCTACAAAACATACCCCTAGATGCATCGGATAGCCATTTCTAAGGGTTTTTCAACGATCAAGTTAGTAGAGAGAACGAAGTAAAAGACAATAAAAATTAGGATTTAAGGAATAAATTTTTAATAATGATTCTCATATATATAACTATACAGGAAAGAAATAAACCTTCTCGTATAATTCTGTTGATGAAGTCTGTGTTCCTCTGTACGTAGTCGCTTTACTCCTTGAAAACACAAACGTGAGCTAGCCGGCGGGTGTGTGCTGGATACCTCTCCGATGCCTAAGTCAGCAAAATAGACAAATAGACAAAAGCTCTGTGTATTTGGGAATTAAAGTTGTATTACCTCTCCATAGGTGATGTTGTGAGTTTTTATAGGTTCCGTGTGGCACAATCCTAGTAGGACTCTTACTCCTCCTTGTAGACTCCTCCTACGAATCACATTCCTAAAAGATAATGTTTACCCTTCAACACCTCCCTCACTGCTTAAACCAAGTGAGATGGTTTTACCATGGTCGGATCCCAATATAACCGAGGTAAGCATGGCTAGGCTAAGCCGTAGAGTAGACCGAACTAAAGCCAGTTCGGTTTCTTCTATTCACTACTCTTACCTCGGCTTCTCCTCTACAAACCATGGTATGTTTAGACCGAGCTAAGAAATAGCAAGGTTTTGACCGAGCTAACCGCAACATGCCACGACCGGGCTAACTCTGAGTGTGGTGACCGGGCTATCTCTAACACTCTCTTGGACCGGGATAACAACAAGGCCTTTTGGGGACCGGGCTAACGCCAAGACCCTTTTTACTCCACCCTTTTTACTGTGGCTCACAACGGCCCATTACCCAGCTCGGTCCAATTTATATATATAAATTACCCTTTCAATTGCCCCTTAATTCCATCTGCACAGCATGATAGGGATTACTCGTTACCCGCCGAGCTAAAAAGTTTTAGCCTCCCAACCGAGTTAAAAAACTTTAGTTTTTCAACCGAGCTACAACACTGTCCAGTCAAAAGCGTCTCTTCAATCGCAGCAACTAAATCGCTTCTTATTCCAAGGACACGTGGCACACTCTGATTGGCCCAATGCAGCTGTCACGCCGCCTTTGTACTCCGTGTTTTTTGAACAGTCCCGCCCAAAGTTTGGGTCTTTCACCAAAACAAGCCCTAAGGTTTTGAATCCATCACTTTACTATTCACACTCTTCGCCCTCTTCCTCCTGAGCTATCATCGTTTTTCAACTTGCAACTGAAAAAAGCTTCGTGTTCTTGCTTTTGGTGCCATTTCCATTTTCCAATTCCTTCCTCTTCGACCTGGTAAGCTACATCTGTTCTCTTTTTGTTATTTTCGCACTTGTTTTTTACAATCCGCAACATATTGTTTGTGTGTTTTTGTAAAACACATTTTCTCCATTTTTGCTTTGCCTTGCGTTTTCTGGGAAAAACCTTGTAAGAACCACTAGTATTCATGAAACAATCTGTAGAACACTGTATCTGATCCAAAATCATAATGTAACCGAACTAGGAAGTTGTTTGTAGTTGATGTCAGTCTAGCCAGACTAACCAACCGAACTAACACTTCATGCTATTCCAGTAGTTTTAACAAGTCAAACCACGTTTTGATTCAATTAGCCAAGCTATCGAACCGTATTAGGTCTACGTATAGCGCGCTTCAAAGCCTTAACCACGACCGAGCTACAGCTTGGGGCTAAACTAGCCCTCTTAGTCCAGACCGAACTAAGAACGCTACCCCTAGAGGCTCAACCGGGCTAACAAACACCTTGCCCAAACCGAGCTAGGACTCGTAGCATCTCACATAGCCGAGCTAGGACTTCATTTATCTTGCCTTTATTTCTTTTAGCACGATCCAACGATCTGTGCTTAACACCTTTGTTTTTCGCTTTGTAGACTTAGGTTGCCCAGGCATTCCTTTGAGCGCTCAACCGAGCTACTCAGCATCATTCTTCGACCGAGCTAACACTCCCGTTTAATTTATTCATAACTTAAACCACAAATGGGAAAGTATAGGTTTTTAGTTAACTCACCAGGTGTCATGGCCGAATTCCGAAAAGATTACAACATCCCTGATGATGTCTATCTCATCCTAGCCGACTTGGATATCATACCATGGGGAAAACACGGCTTTGTTCCCTTTACCCGGCTGTCCATAGTAGAGACCGGACTAAGATTCCCTGTACAACCTCTTCTCTGTGAATTCCTTAGGCAGACCAAACTTTGCCCAACCTAACTTTTCACCAATTCTTACCGTATAATAAATGGTATTGCCGAGCTAAACCGCCGGGCTCCGAGCTCTTCCATCAATATTCTATAGGCTCCGCCGAAGATGGATGGGTCTATAATTTAAGAATAAGACGCCGGCGTGAAAAAATAATAAAGGATACCCCGGATAAAGATGTAAATGATGATGACTTCCTTTGGGTATCTGAAAATTTTGAGGACCAACAGGCCCAGATCCCTAGTGATAGAATAAATTGGAACAAAGGTATAACCGGTAGAGTTACCTCGGCTTCATACTACGCCTTTCTTTACTTCAATTTGCCCATCTTAAACCGCTTTAACTGTTGTCTTCTTTTATGCAGATTTGAACTTTCTCAAGTCCCAATACAGCTACCCCAACTTGAATATACTTCGCGCCGCCCTGCGATATCCCAACCGAAGTTGGACCGAGCTATTGGACTTTCAGCCGACCTACCAATATAGTGGCAAACGGAAGACCAAGGTAACTGACTTCTTATTGGAAGCCTCTCCTGAACCAAACCCAAACTTGTCCCAAATCAGATTGATCTCTCTAACCACTGAGCAAGAGATGGCCAAGAAATGAGCTGTGAGGGCCCTTCTAACCGAAACAAACCAAGCCGAGGTACCACCAGCAAGTCAACCACAAGAGACCGTGGTGGCCTTACCGACCTATCAACCCTCTTCATCTCGTCCAAACAAGCGTGCTCGGACTTCCACAACCGAGCCGCGCCTTGTTGATGAAGAGGATACCATTCCTTCACCATGCCCTCCACCAAGCCCACAACTGGAGCGCTCTGACCGGGTTAGTTCTTCCAAGTGGGCTCCAAAGATCACTTTTCAGAACCGTGCTATATGGGATACTGATTCAGTGGTCTCGCAAAAAGATCACCTAATGGCCTTCAATCTGGCCAAAAGTGAGCTAAAGACACTTCGCTCTTCCACAAAATCCATGGTGCTGGGAAGTAGCTCTCTTGCTTATCTTTCAAATTCTTACAACTTTCTGCTCGGTCATACTAAAAAAGTTTCTTTCTATCCTTTTATAGGCCATATAGAAGAACCATATTGCTCATAAGCGAGTGTTGGAACTTCGAAAAATTACCAGGTAGGCCATGGCCTAGGCTAATGAAAGAACGGCCAAACTAGAAGTGGCCAGGAAACAAATAGCCGAGCTGAAAACCGAGAATGGTCGTCTGACCGGTCTTGTTAGCTCGGCTGAAGCAGACAAGCAAAAGGCAGCGGCCGTGGTAAAAGATAAGTATCTGCGCGAGCTCGACGAAAAAAAGAACACCAAAATAACCAAGCTTAAGAAGAAGCTGGAAGATGCGGAGGACCGTGGTTTCAAGGAAGGGGAGGCTCTTTACATTAAGCAATGCGAGGCGGCCAAAGACTTATTCTTTAAATGCGGATGGAGGGCGGCCGTGGCACAACTCGGTCATGGGTCAGAGACCGAGGTCTTCAATCCTCCTCCGTATTTTATCCCGGGTTCGATGACGGAGTACGCTACAGCCATTCAATAACAATTTCTTAAGGCTGAGGATGACGAAGAAGAGACCGAGCCAAACAATACCCCGGTTATTAATGAACCTGCTGTTCAATTAGCTCAGTTGGAGCCACTAGTTGAAGATCTGACGACCGAACTACCAGATGAGACCAGGCTACCAAATGAGACCGGCCTCCGAGTTGATCTTGACGCAGAAATAGATGACCTTTTTGCTTAATCTCTGTATTTTCGTCCTTTTGCTTTTGGACAAGAAGTTGTAACCGGGCTGAGGTCCCACCTTGTGTATTCAATTTGCACTTAATGAAATCCTCTTTTGTTCCGATTGTTATCTCGGTTTACTTCCATGCTGGTACTTTCTTGCTAACTGTAATCTGAATGAATTATAACCTTCTCTTGCCGAGATACTTTATCCCAGTCTTTAGCTTTCCAATCTATCAAGCCATAGTTGCCAACCTCTTCAGCCTAGATTATTATCTTGGCTGAAGAATAATAAGTGTTGGTTTTTCCAGCTAACCACTTTTCAACCTAGATCCTTATCTCGGTTGAAGAGTACAAAGTGTTGGTTTTTCTAGCCAACCACTCTTCAGCCTGAATCCTTATCTCGGCTGAAGAGGACTAAGTGTTGGTCTTCCCAGCCAACCACTCTTCATCCTGAATCCTTATCTCGGCTGAAGAGGACTAAGTATTGGTTTTTCCAACCAAACTTCTTGCAGCCTGGATCCTTATCCTGGGCTTAGGAGGGGTGTTGGTTATTCTAGCCAACCTCTAAGTTGGTTTTTCCAGCCAACCTAGAATAAAGTGTTTGGTTTTTTCAGCCAAACGTCCTGCAGCCTGGATCCTTATCCTGGGCTTAGGAGGGGTGTTGGTTATTCCAGCCAACCTCTAAGTTGGTTTTTTCAGCCAACCTAAAGTAAAGTGTTTGGTTTTTCCAGCCAAGCGTCCTTCAGCTTGGATCCTTATCCTGGGCTTAGGAGGGGTGTTGGTTATTCCAGCCAACCTCTAAGTTGGTTTTTCCAGCTAACCTAAAGTAAAGTGTTTGGTTTTTCCAACCAAACGTCCTGCAGCCTGGATCCTTATCCTGAGCTTAGAAGGGGTGCACAGTTGGTTAGTCCGGCCAATTATGCTTTCAATTTTCCTAACTCACTAAAATAATCTTTTACAGAGGAAACAACTATACTGAAAAGAAACTGTTTGTTTTATTGAGAAAGGAAAAAACTACAAATACATGGAAGAAAAGCTAAAAATAAAATAACTTGAGATTGGCAATATTCTACGGCCTTGGAATGGCTTTGCTGTCTTCATCTTCCAAGTGGTATGTCCCTTTTCCTGCTAATCCAATCACTTTGTATGGCCCTTCCCAATTGGGCCCTAACTTGCTATCTTCGGGTACCAAAGTGTTTCCCATTATTTTGCGAAGTACCCAATCTCCAATCTTGAACTGTCTTGGATGCACTGTCTTGTTATATTTCCTTGATAACTCTTGCTGGTAGGACGCGATGTGAACCAGTGCTCTTTCTCTTCTTTCTTCCACAAGGTCGAGCTCCAAGGTGATAGCTTCTCCATTTAGGTCTGGATCAAAATTTTCACTTCTGATGGTAGGGAGGCCGACTTCCAATGGGATTACTGCTTCCATGCCATAGGCCAAGGAAAAAAGTGTTTCCCCAGTAGATCGACGATGTGTGGTACGGTAAGCCCATAAAACATGAGGGAGCTCTTCAGCCCACTTGCCTTTTGTTTTTTCTAGCCTTTTCTTCAATCCATCCAAGACAACTTTGTTTGATGCTTCTGCTTGGCTGTTTGCTTGGGGGTAAGCCGGTGTAGAATTGTAGAACTCTATCTTGTACTCTTCACAAAAGCCTCTAAAAATTTTGGCGTCGAACTGGGTGCCATTGTCTGATATTAGAGCTTTTGGTATGCCGAACCGAGTAATGATATTCTGCCAGACGAACTTCTTCACATCTTTCTCCTTTATTGATGCTAGTGCTTCTGCCTCCACCCACTTTGTGAAGTAGTTTGTTGCTGCTAGAAAGAACTTCCTATTGCCGGGTGTTGTTGGGAGTGGCCCTACTATGTCCAAGCCCCACATTGCGAAGGGCCATGGGCTAGCTAATGATAGAAGTTCTCTGGCTGGCTGATGTATTTGGGGTGCGAACTTCTGACATTTCTCCCACTTCTTTACATACTTTTCTGAATCTGCTTGCATGTATGGCCACCAATATCCTTGCGAAATGGCTCTGTAAGCTAATGATCTTCCTCATTGGTGGCTTCCGCATGCGCCTTCGTGTATCTCGAACAAGAACGCTTCAACTTTGATAGGATGGACACACTTTAGATAAGGTCCTGTGAAGGATTTCTTGTACAAGGCTATTGATGGGGAGAGCCAAAATCGCTGCGACTTTGCTCTTATTTTGTTGGCCTCTTTCTTTTCTTACGGTAGGACACCGTCTTTTAAGAATGCTATGATGGGATCCATCCATGAAGGGCCTAGTTTGGCTCAACATACTTCTTCTACTTCAGGTTCTTCAATGCTTGGTCTTAGTAAGTAGTCAATCAGTAACGGATGTGGGACGGATGTATCTGCCATTGAAGTAAAGCCTGCTAGTTCGTCCGCTCTACTGTTCTCTTCCCTACCAATCTGTTCTATTTGCACTACTTCAAATTTCTTGATCTATTTTCTGACTAATTCTTGGTACTTAGCCATCCTGTCGTCTTTTGCCTCGTAGTCACCTGAAATTTGGTTTACCACCAGCTGTGAGTCACTGTAAACCATTAGCTCGGTGGCCTTCATGTAGGATGCTGATTTCAGTCCTGCTAAAAGTGCTTCATATTCCGCCTCGTTGTTTGATGCTGGGAAGCCAAGGTTGACTGCTTGTTCCACTACTAGGCCATCTGGTGAGATGAGGACTATGCCGAGTCCTGCTCCGTGCCTGTTGGATGCTCCATCCACAAAGAGCTTCCACATCTCTCTGACGAATAACTTCCAGCAGGTAGAAGGATCGGATGATGCCTTGGGGTCCTGAGCGTTGCTGGTGTTTTCTTCCAAGTCCATGTTTGCTGTTTGCCCCTCATTATCTGATTGTACCAAGTCTTCATTTGCTGGTGAATCTTTGCTTGGTGTAGCATGGTTTGCTTCTTCCTCCCTTACTTTACTTTAGTCTGCCTTAAGGTCTGACTGGGTATCCTGCACCAGGGGTTGCGCTATTCCAGCATCAACTTCCAACACTAGTTCGATTGTATTAGTCAGGTCGACTGGGCAGATATGATGACTTCCTGGGATGAATTCTACGACAAAGTCTGCCAAGGCTTGGGCTTTTATCACGGTTCTGGGTTGGAACTTAATGTTGAACTGTCCCAACTCGACTGCCTACTTCAAGACTCGTCTAGAAAAGTTCGCCCTCTTAAACAGAGCTTTTAATGGAAAAGCTGTGAGGACGATTATTGTGTGGGCGTGGAAGTAATGCAACAATTTCCTTGACGCCATCATCAAGGCTAAGGTCAATTTTTCCAACGGTAAGTACCTGGTTTTCGCGCTCAGCAATGTCTTGTTGACATAGAAGATAGGCAGATGCTGGATTCCTTCCGCTCGGACCAACACTGCGCTGATTGCGTGCTGTGAAATTGCTAGGTACAAAAATAGTTCTTCTCCAAGTATTGGGGTCACTAGCAGCGGTGGAGAAGACATGTATTCTTTCAAACTTTCAAGGGCGCGGTCACATTCTTTATCCCACTCAAACTTGGCCTTTAATGCTTGAAAAAATAGTTGACATCTGTCTGACGACCGACTTATGAGTCGGTTTAGCGCGGCTGCCATTCTGGTGAGATGCTGTACTTTTTTTGCAGAGTTGGGTCTCTCTAGTTCCTGAATTGCTTTGACTTGAGAGGGGTCTGCTTCTATACCTCAGTTAGTCACCAGGAAACCTAGGAACTTGCCAGATCCTACGCCGAACGCACACTTGGATGCATTAAGGCGTAGTTTGTGCGTCTTCAGGATCTGAAATATCTCACCTAGGTCCTTGAGATGGTCACTCTTGTCCTTGCTCTTGACCACCATGTCATCGATGTAAGCCTCCATGGTTCTGCCTAACAATGGTTCGAACATCTTGGTAACCATCAATTGGAATGTTGCCCCTGCGTTCTTTAGGCCAAAGGGCATAATCTTGTAGCAGTACAGTCTTCTTGGCGTTGTAAAAGATATGACCTCCTGGTCTGGTTCATATATAGCGATCTGATGGTAGCCTCTGTACGCATCGAGGAAGCTAAGACGGTTGTGTCCTGCCGTCAAATCTACCAGTTGGTCTATCCGTGGAAGAGGAAAACTGTCTTTTGGGCACGCCTTGTTGACCGTTTTGTAGTCCACACAGACATGTCATTTTCCATTCTTCTTAGGTACTACCACTGTATTGGAGATCCATCTGGGGTAGTGCACCTCTCTGATAGCTCCTGCTTCTAGCAGGTTTTCTACTTCCTCCGCCACTATCTCGGCATGGTGGAGTGCCGATCTGCGAGTGTGCTGTATAATTGGTCTGGCAGTTGGGTGGACATTCAATTGGTGACAAATGAAGCTTGGGTCAATGCCAGGCATGTCATACGGCGTCCAGGCGAACACTTCGATGTTAGAGGTTAAGAATTCCATGACCTCTATTCTCTCAGTGCTGGACATAGATGAGCCAAGCAAAAAGAACTTATCCGGGTTCTTTTCATCTATTCTTACCTGTACCAAGTCTTCCACTGCCTTCTGTTCAACGGCTTTGCCAACATTCGCAAACAATTCATTATTTTCAGGCTCTTCTACCATCTGAACAAACCCTTTGGCAGCTCAGCTGCCATTTACTGTGACGAAGTATTGCTTGGGCATAATTTGGTCTCCATAGACCTCTTCAATTACTCCGGCTTTGTTAGGGAACCGCATGACTTGATGGTATGTTGACGCTACCGCTCTCATGGCGTACAGCCATGTCCTTCCCAAGATTATGTTGTAAGTGGAGGGCACTTTTAATACCCAGAATTTCACTTGTTTAGTCATGCTTTCAACTCTGACTGGGAGGATTATCTTGCCGACTGGCCATTCTGGCATTGAGTTGAATCCGATCAGGGGAGATACGGCGGGTGCCAAGTCTTTGTCCTTCAATTTCAACTGTTTGAAAGTTTCGTAGTACATTATCTCACATGAGCTTCCTTGGTCAATCAAAATTCGCTTGACGTCGTAATCCTTGATGCGGAGAGTGACGACCAGTGCATCGTTGTAAAGGCAATATATCCTTTCGAAGTCCTTGTTTGAAAAAGACATGACGTTCGTGGCCTCTGTTTTCCCCTTTTTAATGGTGGGCTGCGCACTTAATACCTCCCTTAAGTGCTCATTTTTTTTTATCATGCCCCTGAGCTCACATACTCGCTCAGGCTCGAATACCCCATGTATTACGTTTATCACGCCTTGAGGTGGGGCGTCGTTCGGTGTTCCGTCTAGGTGGTCGTGGTTTTAGGGGGCTGGCTGCGTCCCTCCTTCTATGTACCGGTCTAGGTGACTAGCTGCCACTAACTCCTCCAGATGCTGTCTCAATGGTGCGCAATTTTCAGTGCGGTGCCCCTTTTCCTTATGGAAGGTGCACTGAGATCTTTCGTCGTAGTCCTTCTGAGCCTCTCCCAATTTAGCTGGCCATTTGACGAAAGGTTCATCGCATATTTCACTGAGAATTCGGTAGATTGGTTTCTTGAATACTGTGGTAATGGCAGTGCGTGTAACAATCCAGATTTTTAATTATTCTGTAGAATTTATACTAATATTATTTAATCTCAGTTCGGAAAATATATAATTTATTATATATTATTATGCATGATTTTGTAAAATAATATAATTTAAGGGGTCAAAATTTAAATAAATAATTAATTTTTTGTTAGTATAAGATAAAGTGTAATTTAATTAAGAATTAATTAATTTATATAATTATATTAAAATATTGGGTCAAAAGATAATTATCTTAAATATCTATTAAAAATAAGAATAAATCTTTATAATTATTATCGAATTTGGGAGAAAAAGACAGCCCAGCCACGTGTTGGCCAAGCAATGGTCTCACCTCCTTATAAATAGGAGGTGATTCGGCTGGAAGGAAAAAAGAAAGGAAGAAAGAAAAGAAAAGGAAGAGAGAAATGAAAGAAAGAAAAGAGAGGAAGAAGGAAAGAATGGTGGAAACTAAAAGAGTTTTTGGTAGTGGAAAAAAAGAGCAAAGTATTAAAGTTAAGGTGAGTTATATTATACCTTGAGTCACCAAAATATATTTTACGTATGTTTTAACTTACCAAAATCTGTTTTATACAAGTTATGTTTTTAATAAAAGTTATGTTTTATAAAAGTTTTAGTTACGTGGTTTATTTTCTGAACCCTATTTCCTTAAAAGGAAACCAATGGATATGTCTGTTTATATTTTAAAGAATATTTGGCTATGACCTTATATAAAATTATGTTTTGTAAGTACCACCACGGGAGTCCCACGCCTTGGGGGACTTAAAAAACCTCTGTTTGGTTACTTTGTGGCCCTCTGATCCATTGACCTCTGTTCCGTGCAGACCAAAGTGCTGTGCGGAGCTAAGTGCTACACTATTGTGGGAGTCACCTCTAGAATCTGTACGAGCCACCTCTTGAATCCGCAGCTCTGTTCTGTGCGGACCAAAGTGCTGTGCGAAACTAAGTGCTACACTATTGTGGGAGTCACCTCTAGAATCCGTACGAGCCACCTCTTGAATCCGTACCTCTGTTCTGACTATCACTTCTGTGACCTCTGCTCTGTTCTGTTCTATTCAGTACCGTGGTTGTGGTGATATATTTACATAGTTTCTGTATTTCAGTTTTTGTCATTTAAATGATTTATGAAAATAATCTCAGTTTTGCTACTTAAAGGATTATTTGTTCTGACTAAGTTATCTGTAAATGTTTTGGCCTAAATAACTATCCATGGTTATTTCGTGTCCCTTATACTCTTGGTATAATATTGCTCACTCTGCCATGTGTTTATAGTTGTTTACCAATTTTCAGGAACTAATGCAATTCAGAAATAGCTTTGGAAAGTCTTAGATGCGGGACTGTGGAATAGACACGCACAACACTTTTATTGATATTTTTATATGTAAATATCGGCCTTTTTGGGTCAATAAATTTTGTAATAAAAATAGAAGCTCCAATGATTATTTTGGTACCCTTATTTAAATATTACTTCTGCTCGCGTTATTTGATTTGTGTATGAATTAGCCGTAGGTAACCTTAGTTACTGGCCATCACGATACTTAACCCTTGGGTACGGGGAGCGGGTCGTGACAGTGCGGACTCTCAACCATCTTTTATCTCAGTCCTCTTTGTTGTCTCGCCTGCCTCGTCCATTCTTTCTTGGACGTTCTACCGTATTGACCTTCGCCATAGTCGTCTTGTCTGGTGTTGCTGTCGCACCAGATTTTGCCTTGGTACGGGCGCCATCCTCCTCCACCCGAATATGTTGGTGCACTCTCTCCATCAAGGCTTCCATCGTGAGGGGTGGAGTCATTGTAATCGAATCCCTCAATCTGTTTCCGACTGGAAGTCCTCTTTTGTATTGTGTGATGGCGAGATTGGTGGGGCAGTCCCCTATCTGGTTGAACGTCTCCCAGTAGCAACTGTTGTAGGACCTCAATGTTTCTTTGTCGCCCATGTCAATGGAGAATAGGTGATCAATCTCCATTGGCGTCTTGGTGTTCGTTCTGAATCTTGTCACGAACGCCTCCGCTAATTGCGCCCATGAGGCTATGCTGCCTTTTGGTAGCCTTTCGAACCAGGTTAAACCTAGGTCGCCAAGGCTGGATGGGAATAGGATGCACATCAAAGTTTCGTTCCGCCGATATACTGCCATAACCTGGCGAAAGTGGCTTAGGTGCATGTAAGGGTCTGTCTTCCCTTCGTACGTGGTAAATTTAGGCTGGATAAAGCTTGTGGGTAATGGTGCGTTCTCAATCGCCGGAACGAACGGCGAGCTATGTAGTCTTGCCAATGCTTTATCTGTTGGTTCGTAGGCAAGGTGCAGTATTGGCATTCTAACCTCGACGCTTCTATGCGTCCAAGGAGCCAACCGCTGAAGGGCTGAAAATCTGTGCGAGTCGCATGCCCTAGCATCCTCCTTCTGTCGCGCCTTTTCTTCAAGCACTGTCTGTAAGTCAGACGATCTAGGCAACTCCGTTTACCTGGATGATGTCTTGTGCATATGTGAGGACCGATAAGTACTTCCCTCAGTGTAAGATCTCAATGATTTCGTTCTCTCAGACCTGGAGTAACGAGTTCTGGAAGTCCTTGATTGAGTGTCGCCTGTCCTGAGGCTTCTACTCTCTGCTTGCGATGGCGTGGTATGTCTACTATGATCTTCTGAGTGGCGAGGAGGCGTATTGCCTTTGCGCCCCTCTCCTGTCGCCACCCCTTTTCCCTTGATCTGGCGCTTCATGGCCTCCATGTCCGCCGCCATCTTCCTTATTAGTTCATCTTGCTCTTTTATGCGATCCTCTAGAGCTTGAGGGTCGATTCTTCGCCTTTGCCTTTCAGGACTTTGTGAGCGAGAGCGACGGGGGCTGTTGTTCTGCCTCCCTCTTGCATCCCTCCGGGGATTCTATCGCTAGGGCTCTAAGTCCGCCATGGGAGGGATAGAGGGCAATCCTTCGCGCCTCCCACCCCCCTCTGGGGTTTGTCCGTCAGTGGCTGACTGCGGCAAATCTTCGTTGTGCGCCATTCAATTAGTCGAAGGAAACTTGATCAAGAGGTTTTGTTTTTTGTCTGGTATTCCTACAGACGGCGCCAATTGTACGGGAAAGAAATAAACCTTCTCGTATAATCCTGTTGATCAAGTCTGTGCTCCTCTGTACGTCGCCGCTTTACTCTCTGAAAACACAAACGTGAGCTAGCCGGCGAGTGTGTGCCGGATACCTCTCCGATGCCTAAGTCAGCAAAATAGACAAATAGACAAAAACTCTGTGTATTCGGGAATCAAAGTTGTGTTACCTCTCCATAAGTGATGTTGTGAGCTTTTATAGGTTCCGTGTGGCACAATCCTAGTAGGACTCTTACTCCTCCCTGTAGAGTCTTCCTAGGAATCACATTCCTAAAAGATAATGCTTATCCTTCAACACCCCCCTCACTGCTTAAACCAAGTGAGATGGTTTTACCATGGTTGGATCCCAATATAACCGAGGTAAGCATGGCTATGCTAAGCCGTAGAGTAGACCGAACTAAAGCCAGTTCGGTTTCTTCCATTCACTACTCTTACCTCGGCTTCTCCTCTACAAACCATGGTGTGTTTAGACCGAGCTAAGAAATAGCAAGGTTTTGACCGAGCTAACTGCAACATGCCACGACCGGGCTAACTCTGAGTGTGGTGACCGGGCTATCTGTAACACTCTCTTGGACCGGGATAACAACAAGGCCTTTTGGGAATCGGGCTAACATCAAGGCCCTTTTTACTCCGCCCTTCTTACTGTGGCTCACAACGGCCCATTACCCAACTCGGCCCAATTTATATGTATAAATTATCCTCTCAATAACGATATATCTTCTATAATGTCTTTCTCTAAGAATAATTCTATTAAATTTCACCCAATAAGAGTCCACTGAGGGGGACACTAATCTCGTGCACAATTCATAATAACAATGGCTATTAGATATGTCTTGCAGGGGGTTGTAGGTGGGAGACCCCCTTTAGACCTTGCCACCACATGCCAATCCCAAGAGCCTTAGAGCCAACTTGGAGGTTAGTTGGATAAAACACGCAGATTAGTGATTAGATAAGCTTATGCCCGATCTCATGATCAACATGTTTACTGAACTGTCCGATTTTAAGATTAGTAAAATCTTTATGCTGTCTGACATAGAGATCGGTGGAGTCATTGATAATCATTTATAATGAGACTAAAGAATTGACTTAATAGATGAGACAACCGTGATGCAAAAGACTAAGATATATTCGATATTGTTCTCAATTTTTTTAAAATATATTTTCTAGAAAGCACATTTGCATCAATTCTTGCTTAAAAGTCAATTTACTTATTCCATTGTGATAAGGATTTAATACATATTGGTTGTGTTTATTGGGGCATGTTTGTGGCCCTAATCTTGACTTTTGAAATGGGAATTTGAAACATTGATGATAATGGATGCCTAGTCACAAAGCTTACAACAATTAGAAGATTTGAATGACATCATAGTTAGGTTATGGCATCCATGGGTTTGACTGCATGGATTACTAAGCAAAGCGAATCCAACTTATGATCTATGCAAACATCATTGTCTTGTCATAATAAACCTTCCACTCTCAAAACATGAGAAGCTTCTCCAATTAAAATATTCGTGTACATAATCATTTTGTTTTACCAAAATTTGACTTTTGATGCTTAATGGATTAGAAAGAACGTCCACTAAAAGGGTATCAGAGGTATGAAGAATTCCTACTGATAAAAAATATAAAAATAAAATAAAAATAAAATTAGTGTGGCTCAAATTCAATTCTTATTTGTTTTTCTTGATAATTTTATGTAATAATTTTTAGTCTTTAACATTACTGAAATAATAGTTTTGGTAAAAGTAAATTGGAGATTGTACGAAGCCGAAGTTAAGGTTTGATCCAAATCCACTTCAACTATAAAGGAAGTATATTCACCAAATTAATGAAGGATAAATCACTAGGAATGATTTTAGTTGTAGTCACTAATTCTAAAATATCTTAAAAATTTAAAATTGCATAAGAATAAATTAGTGAATAAAACAGTTGTCTCTTAGTAAACATTTTCTAAAGAATTATAGAAGGTATTTTTGTCAATGCATCAACACTCTATGGATCAACTATTTAACTTCATTATTTATATCAGAAATAGTCTTATAATCACACAATTAAAAATTTTGCCATTATAACAATGTATAATTAATTAAGTTTTGCCTTGTTTCATCAAGCATTATAGTCAACTATGCATTATATCAAGTGTGGTACTCAAATAAGTGTGATTTTTATTTTATTTTATTTAACTGAGCTCAAAACACCAATTAAATAAATGTATAAAATTGGATTTTTTTTTTATATTAACAAATGCTTAAAAACATTAATTAGCATCCTCAACAACATAGAAAATATATAATCATTTTACGCATGTTAACAAATGGATAGAAATATCTATTGACAAGAGATGATAAGAGAAAGAGGAGAGGGGAAAAAATGAACTATTTTGAATTTCATTTATTTCACACAAATGTCTTTTTATAATATATATATATATATATATTTATATAATTATTTAAAACATATTAACAAATAACCAAATTATATGTTGACAATGTTTGGCCCAACTTATGGAGTTCCAAATAGTTCTTTTTTTTTTTTTATGGAAAATCTGTGCAAGAGTGATGCAATTTCTACTTACGGTTTATATGATAGAAATAACTCATATAAGCTAGGGACAAAAAATTAATTATTACAAAGCAAAAGAGTGAATGTTTTTAAGTTCTATTTAATTTAGTTTTAGAATTATAATTTACTTTTAATTTTTAATTTTTTATTTGCAATAAGTTATATCAAACAGAGCAATTTACAGAGGCTTCATCAATCATGGCGAATGTCATCTGTACCACATAGACACCTCTTTTGCAAAATGAAATCACTATTTTTTTCCCCACAATTTGAAATTTAACCAATGAGAACAAAAACTTCCTTGCATGATTATTTGGGATGGGAACAAAAAGGGCCACGTGTCGAGCTCTCCCACACACGTAGAGGAGGACACACACAGACAGAGGGTTGCAAATTAGAAGGAAAAAGAAAAATGGTTATTTTTGTTTTATGGGCTCTACGTCAGATTCACGACTGGTGGTACACACGTGGCTCGTGTCACAACATGCCACGTGGAAAGTGTATTGAATTATTTGATCTAATAGGACCACTAGATTCTCTCTTAGGCCGAATCACAAAGCCAACTATGTTTGCCTCCCTTTACACCCAAATATGGTGCAACTGCAACAGAATAATATTTTAAAAGGAAAAAGGATAAGAGTCCTTTTTTTCTTAATCTTTACCGTCTCTAATGTACTGGATTGATTAATTTTTTATTTTTTATTTTTTGTTTTTATTTTTATTTTTTTTTATCACTCACTGACATACATGTGCCTGTATGAATCGTGGAAGTTAAGAAGAAAAAAAAAAAAAAAAAAGAAGTTTTTGTCATTTTTTATTTAAAAATATTTTGTATAGAATAGGATACTTCTTTTAACTTCTCACATAAATAAATAAATTAATTAAAAGGTGGAGAGAACAAATTACTCTTTCCACAACTGATCCATGGGTATTGATACGAAGGTATGATTTTTTTTATTTTATTTTTTTTTAAATATTTGATTTTTTTGATTAGTTAAATATTTTGAGAAAACCCATATAGAATTGTTCTCTAGTTTGATTAGTTGAATTTTTTTATATTTTATATTTTTTTATTTGGAATGCTATGATTATGGATTTGGATTTCGATTCCTCTGGAAAAAATTGTAGGCGTAATTTGAAAGATGGTTTTAGTTATTCATTGTTTGCATGCTTAAGTAGGGTTTGAGCCGAATCTGTTTCGTCAAAAATTTATTCATCAAAGGTTTGGATTCTCTCTGATACATTAAAATGGAACAAATCAATAGTCCAATTTTAGAGATCCGAACTTCACTCTGATAATTTGCTCCATCAATTTTTTTATAATATCCAAAAAACTAAATAAAATCATATTGATAAAAAATCGTAAGAAGATTTTAACATCAATTTGAGTTTTTCATTGATAACCTACAAATACCAATCTAACAAATGAACAAAACAAATCGTCACAATAATATCCAAGATGAACCCCATTTTTTGGACTATTCAATTTAGTCCATTAAGGTTGTGGTTTGGATAGAATTTATGAAGAAAATAATAATAATAATAATAATAATAATAATTTAATTTATATTTTATTCAAAAATCATTCATCCAATTTAAGATCCAAACACAATACAAATGGACGGGGAGATTCCTAATCCATTCAAGAATATAAATGAACAATTCTAGCTTGTTAATACAAATTAGGGGCTGTATTGGTTGGCTTCATCAATGGCATCAAGTCTAAAATTATTTATTAGGATAAATTACAAATACACTTCTTGAAGTTTACTTAAATTACAAATTATTTCTTGTAATTTTAGAAATTACATTATGCCCATTAAGGTTTCTAATTTCATAACAAATAGGTCTTTTTGTTAATAAATCATCAAGTTAATTAACATTTTTTAATAATGTTAAAATTTTATTTCAATTAATAATTCAAATAATTTTATTATTGTATAGGTGAACAGTTAAAAATTTTATTTTTTTAATTAATTCTGTTAAATAAAAAATTCTGACGATGAGGTATTTGTAATTTTTCAAATTACAAAAATCAATTTATATTTTAAGTAAAACTCAAATGGTGTATTTATAATTTATCTTATTTATTATTATGATTAGTATTTGGTTTCATAAAGTGGTTTGTACATACATTTGACAAGATGTAAAATAAGGTTATTTTATATTAAAGATGCTACCTCCATGACATCAACAAGACATGTTGGGTGGCCATCTCACTAGAGATTGCAAATTGCAAAATTACCCTAAAAGGCAGCACAAACAATGCTTGATACCTGTTCACCCAAAAACAATACTTGATACCCTCTGCCACTGAAAGATAGCCCAAGAAATACTCTAGCCAAAGTAAACTTTTTATATTTTATAATTTACAGTATATTTTTTACTTTTAACCATGAGCATTAATTATTATAGTCTTGTAGGGTAATACTTATGCTAAAAATGTATGTATCTTTAGTAACTTTACAATCTGCACAACCCAACATGGTTAAAAGGGTGGATTCCTTTTAGAGCTTTCAATAGCTATAGCAAAGGAAATACTTTATTTAAAAGCAAAACTTTCAACCATTGTTTGTTATCTGGTTAACAAACAACTGAAGTGGTTATGTGATAACAACAACTATAAAGCTTTGCAACAGTTAAAAGAGTTAAAAGGTCATTGTAGTGCAAGAATCTAATATATAGTGTTTAACATATTAAAATGAAATAAGATAGAATGAAATGGTGACAAAGTGACTTATCTTTCACGGTTTTTTAATCTCCACTTTCTAGTATAGGTAACCTAATCCTTCGATTTAGGTAAACCAATTGTGCTCAAATTTGCGAATTCAAAATTATCATATGCTCGAATTATAACGATTGACTACTATATATATAATTGTTATAGCATGTGAAAACACACTATATCACAATTTTTTATTGAGATTTTGTAACAGAAATTAGAATAATCAAATGAATGACCATGAATTAATTAAAGAATGAATTCCCGCTATTGGACCAGAAGATGGTAGTGTGATTATTGTGTTTTAAAATTTATTTTTATACTATAATAATATAGTTATTTTTAAATAAATTAAAACCTACATTTGTATTTAGAGATATGTATTAATATGCCTGGAGACATGACTTCTAAGGACACTCCTGCTTTCAAGAAAATTTTTATTAAAAAATTGCTTTGAGGCTCTTATTTTCAATTTCACTCCCACTCTCCTATGAAATATTTAAATGAAGTGTAAATTACAGTAAATTCTTTTAAATTATGACAATTTGCATTTTACTCTCTAAATTTTAAAATTTGACAGTGAATTATCTCAAAATATTATTTTGTTATAGGTAACCCTTTTCATTAGGATTTTTTTTAAAAAATTTATACAAAATTAAATCATGTGTAAAATATATGACACACTTAATTAATTTTTAGGACAATAATGTCCTTATTTAGTAATTTCATTTATAGTTTACCACCAAAATGAGGAAGAAAAAATGTTAATGAAATCACCAAATAAATGTATTATTGTCAAAACAAAATTCAATAACGGATATTATTGTCTTGAAAAATAAAAAAGTGTGCAATGTGCTTTACACATGACCTTATTCAAGCTTCATTTTGTTTTAGATTTTTGGCTAAAAAAAGTATAAAGAGATAAAATTGACTACATAAGTCAGTAAAATAAAATATCATATTCAAATAATAAACATTATACTTTTTCTCTTACAAAAAATCAAAAAAGCCAAACTAAACGAAACTAAAAAAGTCTCAATACAAAAAAATCAATTAAAAAAGTCAATACCAAACGAAGACTCAGTTTAAATTTTAACAAAATTCTAACGAAGAATATTAAGTGTAACAAGATAATAGTTTAAAATAATCAACTGTTGCATTTTAAAATTTAAGAGAAAAAAATATAAATGAGTCATAGTTTTGAAAGGATTTACTACAATTTAGCCTAAAATGAAATCGATTAAGGAAATGCATAGTTTCATATTGAAGTAAGAGTGTATATATATATTTGTTTGTTTGTTTGTTAATGAGAATTGTAGTAGCAGAGAGAGAGAGAGAGAGAGAGAGAGGGCAATGAACAGAACAATAATGTTTACTTGGGGTTGGGGAGGAAATTCAGGAATTCCGTACTCTCTTCAGTAGAGCAGAACAGATTGAAAGGAGAGGATAGAAATTACCACACCAAGTGGAAGTAGAGACAGAAGAGGACCAGTCAAAGACTTGGCAAAACTCAACTAAACTACCAAACACTCTCAACTCAATTCAACTCAATTCATCTCATCAGCTCAGCAGGAACAGGAAGGAAGGAAGGAAACTGTGTCTGACTGTGTGGTGTGGGATGATGAGCTGGGAACACGTGCGAAAGAGGGGGGGCCATTACAGCACGTGCATTGGGGAACTAAGGTTTAAGCTATACAGCCAGCCAGTCATGCCCGGTTGACCAGAGACATACTGGGCTCTCTTTGGGCGTGGCTCGTGGGGCGCACTGTTCCAATACCCCACACGCGTGCGTCCTCTTGCTAAACGACACCGCCCTCTCTCCTTCCCCCTTTCTTCTCTAACTGGATTATCTTCTCTAAGATCGATAATGTAATAATCTCAGCAATAATGATTCATCCTATTAATTTGAAAGTATTAATTGATCACTAATGAAGGAAAAATTTAAAAAAAAAAAAAAACGACACAAGAGCAAAATATCTCATCATGTGAGACCCACACCATTTTAGAGTTATTAATGCTCCTCTTTTTAATAATCTCACTCATTTTTGTAATCCTAAATATTATGAAAAGTTTTATAATTTTTTTTTGAATTATACGTACAATAAACTATTACATATTAATTAGATGATAAAAAATTTTATGAAACATTTTATAATATTTCTGTTATGAAATTTATCATTATTTTTTTTAGTGTGGATCTTTTTAAAATGATAAATTTTAATGGAAAAATCATGAGAGAGAAGGATACTGTTCATTCACATAGTTAAAATTTGTAGAAATTTACTTAAAACAACATTGTTACAATGTGAGGAAAAAAAAAAATTTAAAAATTACTCACAATTGAAATTATATGGGATTGTTTAGAATTATCTAAATAAGTATAATTTTTAATTTTTTACGAAAAATATATAAAAAAAATAGAAAGATGATATGATCCAAACAAATACATTTATCTAAATAAGTGCACTTATCTATACTATATATTAAGCAAAAGGGGGGTTTTTAACCTCAAACATTGTGGGAGTTCCAATCTCCTAATATAAATTTTCTAATTTTTTGATTTTAAAAAAAAATCTTTACATTTATTAACTTCTTCCAACTCCCAAGTCTTACCCTCATAATAACACTTTAATGCATTAAGAACAAGTATAAAAAAAATTCTTTGAAATCCAACACATATGAATTTCTTGAAAAGTCCCAACACATATGATTATTATCCCTCATAATAACACTTAATGTATTAAGATCAAGCATAAAAAAAATTTCTTGAAAAGTCCAACACAATGATTATTATCAAAATATTAAACTTTAATATAATATAATAAAAAAAAGACATTTAATTCATTGAAAAATCCAACACATATGATTATTATCAAAATATTAAACTTTAATGTAATATAAAAAAGGAAAAAAAGAACACATTTAAAAAAAAAAAATTAAAAATCACAATTCACAATTCATATATATAGATAATTGTAAACACAATCTGTGCATAGCACGGGTGATATGCTATTATCAATACTATATATTAAGCAAAAAGGGGTTTTAAATCCCAAATCTTGTGAGAGCTCCAATCTCCCAATCTAAATTTTCTGATTTTTTGATTAAAAAAAAAATCTTAGCATTTATTAATTTCTGTCAACTCCCAAGTCTTACCCTCATAATAATACTTTAATGCATTAAGAACAAACATAAAAAAAAAAAAAATTCTTTGAAATCCAACACATATGAATTCCTTGAAAAGTCCCAACACATATGATTATTATCCCTCATAATAACACTTTAATGCATTAAGAACAAGCATAAAAAAAATTTCTTGAAAAGTCCAACACATCTATCTATATTTATACTATGTATTAAGCAAAAGGGGATTTTTAACCCCAAAGCCTATGAGAGTTTCAATATCCCAATATGAATTTTCTAAATTTTTTATTAAAAAAAAAGAAGAAAAACTCAGCATTTATTGATTTGGTCAAAATCCCCTGATCAACATTTATTAACTTTTTTCAATCCACATGTCTTTCCACATGTCTGCATTTATTGATTTGGTCAAATTTTCTGATCAGCATTTAAAATCCCCTCATACAAATAATTATAGATACAATCTGTATATAGTTACTGCAGTATCTTTTTCAACTTCTTTAATACACTATAGTTAGTGATAAGATTGTTAAATCATTTTTATAAAAAATCTTAAAAAACATAATTTATATATTAAAAAAAATCTAAAATAAATATAATTATCTATAATTATCCCGTGCATAGCACGAGTGACAGGCTAGTTTAGTTTATGCCAAATAGTGCCTTAATATAATGATGGTCTAAAACATATTAAATTTTAAGATAGATGACAAATATATCCGTTGAGATTTATTTAAAATACTAATTGTCTCTTGTGAATTAAAAAATTATAAATTCCCAATTGTTAAATTTTTTATTTAATAGAATTAATTAAAAAAACGAAATTCCTAACTACTCTCTTATATAATAATAAAATTACTTGAATTATTAATTGAAATAAATTTATGATTAAAACTATTAATTAACTTAATAATTTATTAATAAAATAAATTATTTATTATGAAATTAAAAATTTCAAGAAACAGCATGTAATTTTTAAAATTACAATAACAAATTATATTTTAAATAAATTTTAAAAAATATATTTATAACTTGCCCTAAATTTTAATGTATACCCCCACACTTATTTTGTGAATAGATTTCATGGTAAAAAAAATCTAAATTTGTATATTTTATGTTATTAAAATTACTCCCCTCCTCACCTGAGTCAAAAATCTATCACCTTTCTCTTTCAACAGCCCGAGAGCCACATGTGAGAGAGATTTTTTTCACCCAATTGTGTGAAGCAGATGAGATGAATGGTTTTTTGCTTGAAGAAATTCGTTTGTCATCACATAACACATGGAGACATTAATAGGACCCACCCAGCTTTTATTTAGAATGTGAATTGATTTTTTTTAACATTACATGACTATTTTAATTTAAAATTAAAATATTCCGTTTGAGATAAATTTTTTAATTTTTATTAAAGAAAAAATAAATTGACTATCATTTAAATGTGATATTTTATTTTATTAATGTTTGAGAGATTTATTAAAAAATTCTTTTTTAAGTGTTTGTATCTCAATTAGTCCATAAGATATTATTGTATTTCAATAAATTTTATTATTTGAACATTTGATCTACTAAATCCTAATTCTCATATTTAAAGTATTTTATGGACGTCTC
This sequence comes from Camellia sinensis, assembly GCF_055761805.1. Taxonomy (NCBI): domain Eukaryota; kingdom Viridiplantae; phylum Streptophyta; class Magnoliopsida; order Ericales; family Theaceae; genus Camellia; species Camellia sinensis. The sequence goes on from NC_138962.1 coordinate 32,169,840, forward strand.
TATCCTTACAAATATTTTTTGAATAGTTAGCAATTATTGATGTGAATATTTATATTTTATAATATGAATATTCACATTGACATGTTAATATTTACACTGATGGTGTGAATATTCACATCACAGAACATTCATAAGACTTATTGAAATATAAAAAAATAATATAAACTAAATGTAACATAAATAAATAAAAAGAAATTTATAAAAAAATTCACAATAATTTTTTAATTTATTTTATTTTTTTATAATTAAAATAATTTTAAAATCACATGTCAAACACAGGCTTAATCAACATCGTCCACTTCACGGAGCCCCACCCGTCAACACCCCCAACCAAACTAAACCAACTCATCAACCCAATCTCTCAAACCTACTGTTACTACTATTTATCCAAAAGCAGAAAATAAATTTAAAAAAAAAATTATGGCTCGAATAAAGAGGTTGGGTTGGGAGCAGAGAGAGAGAGAGAGAGACAGAGAGAGAGAGAGAGAGAGAGACAACCTGGCCCCCCCGCATATTCTTCTGTTCATCTCTGACCTTTGACCCCCCAATCTCCCACAGTAAAAACGTTTGAATCCTTGGTTTAAGTGGGTAGGGTACTGTTGTTTTTCGTACTTTTGCTAGGACTGTTCTTTGTTTAGACTTCTTTATTAATTCTCGCCTTTTTTTATTTTTATAAATATTTTTATTTTAAATAATATTAAAACATAATTTTTTAATGTATTTTTTGAATTTAAAAATAATATGAATTGTTTGAGATATCTTAAATAAATATACTTTTTGACCTTTTAAAATTAAAAAAAATATATAATTATTTGTAATAACTTTTTAAGTTTTTACAAAAAAAAAAAAAAGTGTATTAAAAAAAGATATGCTTGTCTCCTTTTCAAGTATGAACTGGACGATGGGGGCAAAGGGGGTGGGACACTAGCATATTGGATACGCTTGCCTTATTTTCAGGCATTGAATTAGGACGATGATGTTCTGTCCATAAGGGCCCATTATGGGTCTCGTTTTGGTAATCAGAACCGTTTAATATGTAAAACTGGTCTAGTACTCTATGCTATAAAAAATTACGTTGATTGGATATCGATAATTATCTGATCGGATTAATTTTTTTGTCTACCATTAACTATAATACCATCTTTTTTTTATACAAAACTGATTTGATCATATAGTTAACGATATCCGATCAACGTGATTTTTTACAAACGTATAGTACTCGACAAGTTCTACATATTGACGGTTCAGATTATCAAAACAGGACCCATGATGGCTCCCACGGGCCGAACAACACTGTCCTTAAGTTTGCCTCTGCCTGTGTAATTTGTTCTCACCAAAGTCAGGTAAAGGCAATTCACGTCAGAGTAAGTTCTACCTTATTTGTGTAAAAATAATTTTTTATAATTTTTTTTGGTGAATAGTACTAATTTTATAACTTTTTTAATAACTTTTTAACTTTTTATCTTTTTTTAAAGATGCCAAAACAGGCCTTAGTAGAAATTTCTCAAGCTTGCAAACTCACTCTGTTTGGTTATTCAACTTTTAAAATCAGATTTTAAATTTTTAATTCATATTTTTTATTTTTTTGTGAATTTTTAAAAAAAATTTGCTCACATTTTTGTTTTTAAATGCATCAAATTTAGATATATTTAAAAGTAAAATATTTGTGAAGAAATTTATAAAAATTTAATAAATACTACAAAATAAAAAATATAAAAATTCAATATGTTTTAGCATTTTTTATTTATTTAATTTATTTTAAAAAAATTTAAAAATATTTTACGTATGTCGAGAATAAATGTACTATCCAAAAAATTAAAAGTTTGATCAAATATTAAAAAAATCATTAAAAATAAAATCATATGAATTGAAAATTCAAATTTTTATTTTAAAAACTGAATAATTAAATTGATTTACTTTCTATATCACAAATTGATTAGGCTATGTTTGGCATAGCATTGTGGGACTATTTTAATTATAAAAATATAAAATAAATTAAAAAGTTAAGAAGGTAAATTAGGGGTGAGCAGCGGATATACCGATCCGCCAAAACCGACCGAACCGAACCGATCCGCCGCATTTCGGACGGATGCGTGATGACGAGCGGACGGTTACGGATTGATTTTCTCAAATCCGCCAATTCGGCGGACGGATGGCGGATTTGAGATTTTTTGGCCGCAACCGAACCGCCAAACCGCCAAATCGCGAGCACCCCCTAGTAATTTATAAGACTTTGTATTTTCAATTTGTTTAAATATTATGTTTGTGTTTTCAATTGAAAAAGAATTTAAATATTTTGTTGAAAAAAAAATTTCGACTTGAATATATTTTTTGAATTGAAAAAAATAAACGTATTATTCATATATATTTTTTAGTTTTTAAATGTAACTCTAAAAATAATAAATAGAAAATATGATAAATGCTGGTTGGTTTTTGTTTTCAAAAACATATGTTGATGTAACAATACAGAGACATTCAATCTCTACTACTGCTCTGTTCATGGTTTTGGTGGTTTGAATTGTTATTATATTTTAAGAATCACAGATTGTAATACTTTATGGGGATAAATTATACTGTGATTGTAATATGTGGATGAGGCATGTAATGATCGTGATATTCTAAAGTTTCAAACTTTTTTTCTTTGGATAAGGCATACAGTGATTGTAATACTTTTTTAAGTCATTAACTGTAATACTTTCTTTTTCTTTTTTTTCTTTTTTTGTTTGAGGAAGTGCACAAGTTGAATTATGTTGAAAATTTATAAAATTTTAAACCGCCAAACCGATTCGCATCCATCCGCCAATCCGTTCAATCCACATCCGCCGGATTGGCGGACGGATGCGGATTGATTTTCTTCAATCCGTCAATCTGGCGAACGGATGGCGGATTGGAGGTTCCGTGGCCGCAACCGACTCGCGCCCACCCCTAAGGTAAATGGCTATTTGGAAACTTCATAAAAAAAAAAAAAAAAAAAAAAAATCAAAACTCAACTTTTTATCCATTTTTTGTCACATCACCACTCACTATAAAAATTTTAAAAAGTCAAAAAGTCAAATTTTAATTATCTTTCCAAAACATTCCTCACATTTAAATCATAATTATTTCATTTTTTCTTACAAAAGTCAAAAAATTGAAAAAGTCTACTCAAATGAGATTTTTTAGCCTCAAGCTAAAATAGTCAAAAAAATATAAAGCCAACTCACATCCCAAATGAAGACATAGTATGTTAAATTTAAAAAAATTATATGTATCTATATAATAAAGCATGACGGTTTTTAATTCTTTAACATATTTTTGTCATAGTAAGATATTTGGATGGTCCAAATCTGTTCAAATTATAAAACAATAGCTGAGATATATTTTTTAAAAAATGTCTTACATGTACATTTTTTACTTTCCCGTTTCTCTCTCTTACTTTTTCCTTTTCTCACTTATCTTTCCATAATCCCATGATCCCACCTTCCTCCCTTTTTATTTTTATTTTTAAATTTTCTCACATTTTTAATTTTCTCTATATTTGTTATTTTTATTTTTATTTTTATTTTCTCCTTTTTGTTCATTTTTTTTTAATTCACACCGTACCTTCAGATACGAGTACACATTAGTATATATGGAGTGTCCTAAATAAGTGCATTTTTTGTCTTTTTAGACTAAAAAATTAAGGAAGAAAACATGGATGTTTGGATTAACTTTTTGACTTTTTATAAAAAAATATGTAATAAAAAATTGTAAAAATTGATTTGTAGGGAAAAATTAAGATTGAGAGTTGTGCAGCCGTAATTATTGATTTTTGGTGAATAGTGTTAACTTTTTAACTTTTTGACTTTTTTAACTTTTTGACTTTTTACAATATGTCAAACTTGGCCTTAATAACCCAAGACACAATTCCTTTCAACTTAGGTTTCATTTGTCAATTATATATTTTAGTTAAAAAGGTAAAAAGTCACTATAAATAATCATTATCACTCTCTCTATTTTTTTACATATTTTTTTATAAAATATTAAAAAAATAACTAAAATAATATGTTCCCAAATAAGAACTTAACTAGACAATTATAAAATCTCCACCTAATTAGATTATACTCAATAATAAGGAGATACGCAATCTATACTCATAATAAAGGGAAAAATATTGTGGGTGTGCTTCAAATACATCCGGCCTCGTTTGGAAATATAGTATTTTAATAATTTTTAAATTTTTTTGTTAAAATATAAGGTAAAAAAAATTAATATTTTTGAAATAAGTCTTTGATTTTTTACAAAAAGATGTTCAAAAAGTAAAGAAAAAATGAAATATTTAACTTTTTGATATAAATTATAAACTTTTTAATTTTTTAATAACTTTTAACTTTTTAGACTCGCATGCCAAACGAGGCCTTATTATTTGTTGACCACTCACACAACTTGAGTAATTAGTAATGCTAAGAAACCAATTTTTTTATCAAATAAATAATCAAATGTCTTACATGAATGTGGATTCCTACATTTATAAGGAGGGAATTGGGGATGCTGCTGCGCGGGCTGTGCAGCAAAATAGGCTAATTTTCGGACCCATTTCGATAATCCGAATCGTTCATATTTTAGAATACATCAAGTAGAACATACCTATAAAAAATCAAGTTAATTATTTACCCATTCATCCACTCACATTTGTATCTATAAAAATAAAAAATAATTGTGATTTAAAATATTAAAATAAATACAAATGTGAGTGGATGAATAAATAAACAATACCCGATTAACTTGATTTTTTACATACTTTATATATTCTAAAATATGAACGATTCAGATTATCAAATAAACTCCAAAATGAATCTATTTTGTTATACAACAGTGACTGTTGGGCAACCCGCGCAACAATATCTCCAATTCCTGTAAGGAGATACACAATCTATACTCATAATAAAGAGGAAAATATTGTGGGTGTGCTTCAAATAACGCTGTGACTACATTTGTGGACCGCTCACACAACTTGAGTAATATGTAATGCCAAGAAATTAAATTTTTTATCAAATAAATAATTAAATATCTCATATAGATGTAAATTTTTACATTTATATGAGACATTTGATTATTTATTTGATAAAAAATTTGAGACTTATAGCATTTTTATAAGCAAATAGAAACATTTCCACTAAAATCTAACCTAAAATTTGTATTTAGGTTTATAGTTTGCTACTTTTTTGACCTCGTATATATTAATGAACATAAATTATTTTTGAGTTTATTAAAAACTTCTTCAATAGAGAATTGTGTAAAAAAAGTTGACCTTATATTTTCTTGACATATATAGTGAAACTCGTTTTCCTTCTTTCTTTACTAATGAACATAAACTTGAAATTAAAAAAAAAAAAAAAATCGATTATGGGTTCCTTCGGCAATGGATTTAAGTGAGTAATTGAGATTTTTTTTTTCTCGATTATCTTTTTGATAACCGAGTGTTGTATAACATCGTGCTTTGTATTTTTTAATTTTTTGCTTTTCCCCATCTCTTGGACCATATAAGCAAGTCTCTAACCAAGCATTTTGGTATATTTTAAGTTTAGAAATTTTGGGGCTTCACAACCTATGCTACAGTTGTAATACACTAATGCTAGGTTAAGAACTAAAATCCTCGACTTTATAGATTCTCCCTATGAAGATGTGATTTAAAGGAACTTTATCCATGTCATTATTTTGCTTCAAAGAAACTTTAAGGATGATCATTTATGCAATTGCACTAATGACATTACATTTCTATTATGTAAAAATTTTCCACTTTTTAAAGCTTAAGGTTTCTCTTTTAACACAATATTGAAAAGCAACACTTTATGAAGAACAAAAGTTTTTTAAAGAATTTTTACTTTATGAGTTGACATGAACAATTATATAGAATATTTCTTTCTAATGGTGAGACAAAAGTGACCCCATCTTCACTTTTTGCATGTTCCTAACCTTAGATTTTTCATCCTTTTTATCTTCCCAGGTGGTTTTAAAGTACGCTTGCATTTGATTCAAGGATAAGAAATAATCTTAGGTTCGAATAATTACATAATTTGTTCAAACTTGGTCATTCATAAATAACTTGTCTCAAAATGTATGCAAGATTGTTTTGTTAATTTATATCAAGATAACTGATATCGGATAATCCACAAGAGGGTCCGGTCCACAACTCAGGACTCAGCTCACAGACTAGATGTTAAAGCCAAGTAATCTTGAGAAATTAATGATGGAACTCGAATAGCCCACAAGAGGGTCCGGCCCACAACTTAGGACCAAGCCCACGGACTAGATGTTAAAACCTAGTAATCTTGAGAAATCAATGATGGACCAGAACGAATAGCATTCAAACGCTTGTCAAGCAGAGGCCTAGCCACACAAGTAGATAAACATCCTGCAAAGTTATTGCACCCGTATATCTACCATTAATGAGGCTCTCACAACATTAAATACGACAACCCCTTCACATTGGAATATACAGACTCACCATGAACGATGCGAGTTAGAATATAGACTTTCGGCCAACATGACAGTCTGGAGTAGACAAGAAAATCATGAGCAAAGGATACAAGGAAGTTTCCAAGACGCATTAGAGGTCAGGTTTTCGTTCCCTTCTTCTCTCTCTACACAGTCAATATATCCTATTCTAACTCGATCGTCGGAGGGTCCGCTGGGGGATTACCTCTCCCTTTAGTCCTTTTTGTAAGAACGTTCTGTGGGCTGCAAGACCAGCAAAGCCTTTAGAAGTGTAGATCAGTTCAACCCATCTTCCGTTGGAATTATCACATCATCAGTTGACGCTGTCTGTGGGACCCTCCATTCTGAAACGACAGTTGTGCTCATTGTCGTGGGATGGAACCCCGTAATCATCCACCCCCTGCATCAGAGTGGATGGCCACGATTAGATCCATGGCTTCCCAACACAACGCTGGTAACCCCGAAGCTGAGCCCTCTAACCCAAATAACCTGCCTCCATATTTCGTAGAACTCATCAACAATATCAACCGACAAATCAAGCAGAACTAAGCCCTGATCAATGCCTTACTCCACCGTGACTTGCTAATCCCACCTCCACTATAGCCAATAGTTCCCCCGTACCAAGAACAAGCCCACCATCACTATCAATTTCCACTATACGTGCCTCAAGGAACATTGTCACCCTTCGCCTTACGACCTCAACCGTCGAATCTTGACAGTCTGCACCTTTCCTCGTCAGGCTCGCAGCCTCGTTAAGATATGCCACCACCTTTCTATAACCACCCCTTACCACACCATAGAGTCGCCCATGAAGGTGAGGCTAGCAATGTTCAACCCCTGATCCCTATTTGTGGGGATAGCATTCCCGTCTAGGATGAAGAACTGCGGGCCATGAAACTCCAACTACGAGGGCTCATGTAGAACATGCAGCACAAGACTTCTTCCATCGTCAACTCTCTTTTTACCGCGTCTGTGGACGTGCCTCGCGTGAGGGCCTCACCCCATAGTTCGTACTCAATTTGTGTCACGGTCTTTAATCTTGAACCAAAGAGTCCAAATCTAGTAAATCGTTTTGAGAAAACAAATTTTTAGAAAAGAAGTGCCAAACATGGACTGCTTTGCCAGATATAGAGTCGCCACCTAAATATTTTTTATGGGGGAATTTAGGAAACCCTGACTCGGTGCCAAAGGCCACGTGTCCGTCATCACCAAAGTTGCCTCGGTTCGGGAGCTTGGGTACAATTGGGGAAGGTCAGCTATGAGCACCCCCTCTCGCCCGATCCGAAGATCGGCCTCTACTAACCGTGATATCCGTTTTTGAAAACACTATGTGTTCTTATTCCGGTTATTAGCATAGAATTATTATGTTATGCGCACAGCAAACAAGTATAGACCAAATCACCTAAATTGGAAGAAAACATTTCATGCTTGTTTTGAAAATAGTTTGCTACTCGCAAGTAGGCTAAAAATGTAGATTTCGCCACCCTCAAGTGGGCTTTAGAAAAGATGATTTTGCCACTATCTAGTGGGCTTGAAACTCACAATTTTAATGCGTTATCCCAATTTAGTTAATTCAACCTCCATCCACAGGCATTCAAGTAGTTATATCACATAAGCAGCTAGCCTCATGGTAATCATGCTATTATGGCAACACTCACACGCATGCGGTATGCTAAAGCATAAATACTTACCGAGTACTCCAAGCCAGAACAGAAGCTAGTTAGTAATCATGTGCATGATCCTAGTTCATGTTGAAATGGCTAATGCAACATATACAAGATGCAACTACAATAGGCTCGGCTATCCTAATGATGGCATGTGAAATGCTGCAACTAACAGGTATTCAACTTGGAATTGAAATACAAGTGCAGTTAGTATGATGTACCGAGCCCGGTACATGTAGGACAAATGTATGGATGCACGCATGCATAGCATAAGGTATGCTAATTTAAATATGCCCTAATACTAACCATCAAAAGCAGGTAAGTAAAAGGGAGAAAGAAGTTGGGGATTGGAAGACATGCACACACGCACCCACGCTTATTACAAGTTAGCCCTCACTCGGAGGGACCGAAAGAATAATATAATTTAACTAACTAACAAGCTAATTAAATATTACCGACCACCTAATTAATTAAGCAAATTAATTAATCTAATTTAAGCAATAAACAGCCTCGGGAAGAGGGTCTAATGCGTTGCGTGCTCGATTCCGCTCGGAAGTCACTGCCATGCACAAGCTGCCTCTGCTTTGACTGTTCTGCTTCTCTGAAGACTGCACAAGTCCCAAGGTTGCTTCTCTGAGTGCTGTGGAGCACCACCGGCCGCGAGGAATAGTCACCGGCCATGGGGAATGGTCATCGACCATAAATTAATCCATCGCCACTTATGGATGGCCGGTCGGCACTGCAGATGGCCGGTCGGCCAAATCTTCCTGCAGAATCTGTTTTTGACAGTAGTAGAGGGAAAAACATAGCATGGCAATGCATTTCAAGCAAATGTGTGCATGACCACTCTCCTAATCATGTTATGGGCTCAAGGGAGCGTGGTCCTTGACCCTCGGGCCATCAATTGCGCATTTCGATGCATGGTGGCCCAAAAGGCCAAGTATGCAATTTCAATGTAAAATGAAATGCACACAAAACATACAAAGGGGCCCCAACCTCCATCATGTTTGATCAAGAGGGATGGGATGCAAACATGCAAGCAAGACTAATGCAACATGAGCATGTTGAGGTAACAAGTTGAGGTAACAAGTATTCCAAATGCAATGCAACCTAGTCATGCATACAAGATGCAACATGGTCATTCAAGTACGCAAGGTAAACATGTGACGACATATAAAGGATGGATTTAAACTAATATGGGCAGCTCTCAAGCATGCCAAAATTAGTGGCCAAAATGATGCAACAAAGGCATGAAAACACACACACAAATATGCATCAACAAGGACCTAAACATGGAGCATAAGCCATCAACTCTTTAAAGCATGAAAGGGATGGAAAATGCAAGCATGTAAGCACATCATGAGGTCTGAAATAACATACCAAGTGATTCCAAACCACTGAAACAAAGCAAGGATGGCATGCTAGAGAGGCCAAAGCTTAAGGCATTTAAGAGGGATTGCATGGTAGCTATACAAAGCAAGACATGAATGACTCAAATGACCTAAAACAGTCCCTTAGCACATCAAAATATGCATGTAAGCTTCACAAAGCTTAGCCAAAACACATGAGCATGGTAGTCTAAATGCTATGCATGTATTGAGGCAAATCATGGCATTACAAGGCATGTATGCTAAGCAAGCATGGTGTACCAAAACCAATTAAAAACAGAGCTATATCACGACATAATAAGCATAAATATCAGTCAAGGCATGGCCAACATGAACCTAAACATGATGCTCACTAAAGAGGCAAAAATGGCCCTTTTCAAGGACAACAAGGAGAGGGGGTGGCCCTCTCCTTCTTAGGACCTCAAGGCACCATCCTCATCACTGAAATCTCTCAAGATTTCAGTGGTGAGGAGGCCCAAACACAATGGTCCCGGAGCTCAACCGAAATGGCACAAAACAAGGGCCAAACAAGCCTTAAGAATGGTCAAACAACCCCAAAGCTTAAAACACCCTTAAGAAACTATTTAGGGCAGATAAAAACAAGACTTTTCTATGTTATATGTTAAGCTCAAAAACAATTGCAAGATAGGCAAAAAGACTATGCAAGAATGGGGAATAAAGGGTGAAGTTCTTACCCTTGATGAACCTCTTCACAAACAATGGTCCAGCAGCTTCTCTAAGCTCGAAACCAGCCAAAAACTTCAAGAACAGCCTCTTAGTACCTCAGTAGTTAAAAGAAGGTGTGATGGTGGGTGTTTATGCACAAAAGTAAGACAAAACACACACAAAACACAAAAGAGAGGGATATATAGATATAGGATAGATACACAACTCAAACCCTAAAACTAGAACCCTCTGAAAATATTGTCTAACCTAAAAGAGGGAGAAGAGGCCCCTCTTTATAGAGGATTCAATCTTGTAAAGCTTCCAAGGCAAGCTAACAAGAGGGAGATCCCTCCATACACGTGTATGGAGGGGGGAAAAGTGTATGCCAGCTAGCATAAAATATCTGCAAAAGCAGATGAACAGTGGTCGGCCAGCCAAAAATGCAATTTGGCCAAAATAGATGGCCGGTCGACCATCTATAGTGCCGGCCGGCCAAACATTTGGCTGGTGGAAGCAAAACACAGCCCGTGGCCTCAAGCCATGGCCGGTGATGTGTGGGGATGGCTCACAAGCCATTCCCTCCCCCTCCAAGGCAAAACACAAGTGTTTGGTGCAAAACCAGACACAAAACAGTCGAGTCGAGAGGTCCTGAGGCAAGGCGCGTAGCCGAGACCTCCGGGAACTCAAGACGAACACAAACAAGGATGATCACCGGGTGTTCAAGCGGTGACGTCCAAGTCTTGAGGACGGTCAAAAATGGGGTGTCTACAGCGTCCATCTGGGATAAAGCTCTCCCTCCTAAGTTCAAAATGCCATCGATTGACACCTTCGATGGTACCACCGATCCCATTGACCACATAGAAGCATATCAAACACTCATGATCTTACATGTCTTTCCAAAGGAAATCATGTGCCGCGCCTTCCCTGTCACGTAGAAGGGGTTGGCGCGCCTTTGGTTCAGTCAACTCCCTCTAGTCTCAGTCATTTTATTTCGCCAGTTCAGTGAATCCTTGTTAAGCCATTTCATTGGTGCTCAGCGACAACGGCATCCAACCACCCAACTACTAAATATCCGATAGACAGAAGGGGAGTCGTTACGTAGCTATGTCACCCGTTTCAACACCGAAGGCCTACAAGTGGAGAAAAACGATGACAAGGTCATTCTCATAGTCTTCATGGCCGGTTTGCACCCGTTCGATTTCCTCTTCTCCCTTTCCAAAAATCTCCCGACTACTATGGCTTCCCTCCTCTCCAAAGCCCAAAAATACATGAATGCAGAAGACTCTCTGGCAACTTGCCAGGACTCCACATCCAAAGCCTCGCCCTCAAAGGTAAAACAGAAATAGCCTGAGCCCCGACCCTCGCAATATACGTACTGACCCCATCACACCCAGATCGGCCTGCACACTAGGACCGACCAGCCCCAACCCGCCCACTTGGTCGGTTTGAGTGGTACACCTCCCCTTAATTCACCCATGGAGCAAGTTCTGAACCAAATTCAACGAGACTACAACCTTAAATGGCCTCAACCAACCAGATCTCCCTCTAACCGACGGGATCAATCCATGTACTGCCGCTTCCATCAAGACCACAATCACAACACTAACGAATGCGTCAACTTCAAAGATTAGGTCGAGGATCTGATCCGCCAGGGACGACTTAGCTGATTCACAATAGCCCGTCCCCCTCAGAGGCCTTGAACTAGCCCGCCAAACCATAATAGCCAACACACTCCCTCCCAACGACCAGCACAACCCGAGTGGAACGATGACCAGCCTCAACACCAGCTTGAGCTCATGATGACCGCCCCGCTAGGTGAAGTAAGGGTCATTGTCTGCGGCCTCGCATGCGGCAGACCGTCGTGGTCGGCACAATGAGCTGAGCTCCAAAAAATTAGACAAAGATCTGACAGAGAAGTAACCACGGTGGACTGACCTTACAAGAAACCCAAGCAATGGTTTAAGCCGGTCACCTTTATAGCGGCAGATTGCACAGGCGTTTGCTATCCTCATGACGACCCCCTGGTCATCTCTGCTCTCTTATCAAACTATAAAGTCAAGAGAGTTCTGGTTGACAACGGCAGTTCCCCAGACATCATATTCCTCAAAGCCTGGCGCCAACTAAAGGTCGGGGAAGAGAAGTTGTCACCTCTACAAAACCCTCTGGTCCAAGGATCGCGGTTAAAATTCGCCAATTTGAAAATTTCACCAAGTTAAAACCTCCGCATTTCCCATATCCTATACTAACCTTTCGCTTCCTACTAACGGATCACCTCCCCCATTACTGGCCCCGATTACCCCACGTGTATGACCACAATTCGTCCATCACTCTATTCATCTTCTTTTCTCTCCCCCGTTTATTTCACTTCACATCATCATGTGCTTCATCGCTCATCGAGCCCCATGCGCCGTCACTGCATCTTCAGCCCTCCTCATGATCGATCATCCCGCTTAGCTCCTTTACGGTCGGCCCTCCTCATGATCGATCAACCCGCTCGGCTCCTTTGTTGGTCATCCCTCCTTACGATCAGTCATCCCGCTCGGTCCCCTTTGCGGTCGCCCATCCTCACGTTCGGTGATCCCACTCAGCCTCCCTTCACGGTCGACCCTCCTCACGATCAGTCTGTCACGACCCAAACCCGCCCCTATAGGTTTGGCATCGTAATCGACCAGTAATCCTGGGATTACCGAAGGCCTATGAGACAGATTTGCTTAATATTAGGGGCTAACGGAAGCAAATAAGAAATATACAACATCTATTGAACTGTGCAAACTTATATGAGACAGAAAAATTTTAAGTTTTTTATATACATATTTACACACCACCCTTACGTCATCATATATATACCAATTAGACAAAAAAGGACTTAACCCTATTTACAAAATAAGCAAAGACTTGTTTAACCAAATAAGAAAACAAAACTTGAACTTTATGCACTTAGCCATAACCACTAGACATATCCAGAACCTCCACATGAGGCACATAGGCTGGTTGACAAAACAGAATCCAGGCAGAAGCTCTAGGTCTGGTTACGCGCCTGATCACCTACATACATAAATAATACAGTGAGCTAGAACCCAGTGAATAATAACAGAGTAAGGATTTTAATGAATGATGTCCATATTAAATTCAGAAATCAAATTTCAAATCTCTTATCAAATCATAAACATAGTTATGTTCGTATTCGTATCAGAAACAGAGTCATATTCATATTCATATTCAAATCATGCGTGGTACTTCCTTTAGCATAACATATCATGTTGGTCAAGCATATTAAGTTCCACAATGGAACCTCCGGTACTGGGTAACATATCTCATACATGAGCCATGGTATTATTCTCTTGGGCGAGGGCCTCATGACCATAAGCCACAGTATTATTCCCTTGGACGAGGGCCTCCACTAAGGATACCACAAAGACATTTCAAAGAATTGGATTATCATTTATGTAATTACAAAATAACCTTTTGTATCATTCAGAAATATTTCATATCATATAATAATATTCAGAAAGTATGTCATATCGAACATAACTTTACTAAGTTATTACTCACAGATAGCTGCAGAATCAGATCAGACAGATAATAGCGCGTGACCTATACAAACACATAACATATACACATTGAAACACAATATCAATTCCTCGATCAAACTTGACTTTTCTTGTCACTTTCTGTCTAAGTAGTTTGAAGTTCTAATATGTTTATTCTTTCTTATTCAAATGAATCGGGGTTCTCATTTCACATATTCTTTCATTACTAAATCAATCTTTTCTGAAGAAACCAATTCCTTATATGGCTTCTTAATCCGGTACTACTAAGTTAATGACTTATTCTTTAATCAACTAATTAATGTTGATTGTTAGCTTATTAATCTTTATTGAGCCATAAATCATGTCTAGAATGCTTTGGAAAGAGATAAGAATAAAAATGTGAACTAAATGTAATTTTTCAAAATATGCTGAAAATAGGATCTTCGCTCGAGCAGACCTTTGGTCGCTCGAGCAGTCTGCAAAGCTCTGTAAAAATATTGGTTGGCCTTAATGTTCGCTCGAGTAGTGACTTTACCCCTCGAGCGACCAGCAAATTTTATGTGCTTTCAAAATTAACAAAATAATTTCCAAATACATTTTCAAAACTTAAACTCTTGTATAAACCAATTTAAACATGTAATTTTATTAATAAAGTTAAACCCATGGCTAATTTTTCAATTTCTAATACAAAAATTTCTTTGATCATTAAGATTAAAACCAATAATTTCATGAATATAATAATTCCAACATTCTTCTTCTTTGTTTTATAAAACATAAATTAAAGCTATAAAGCCCTTTCAAAATATTTACATCTAAGAAATTTAAATCAAAATCAAACTAATTTTTGATTCTCAAATATAAATTATAATATTTTCAAATTTGTCCATATTTAGATTTAATTTATTTTCTCCATATCAAACCCAATTTCAAACCACAATTTTTAAAACATGAATTAAACTTTCAAAACTTTTGAAAAATTAATAATGCATGTACAATTGAAACTCAATTTCATGTTAAGACAACTAAATTTAAACCCAAAGTGATTAATTTCTAAGTTAATTTCCATAAATTTGAACCTAACTACATTGCATGGATCAAATCCTCAATACATCATTGTTGCATGTAATTTTTATAACACAATTCAAGAATAATTTTCAAAATTAAACTCAAGCTTAACAAATTTAAGGAATCATAACTCATATTCTGCAACTTAACTTGATTTTACATGCAAAACCCAATTTCTATCAATTAATATAACTGATTTTCAAATCTTCATTTTTAATCCACGCAAAATCTATCTTAAATCAATTTATGTCTAGATTATTTAAACAATACTCGAAAGAGGATGAAAGTTCTTGCCTATTAGTCTTCAAGATAGAATTTGATTGAGTTCTCCACTTTTTATTTTCTCCTTCTTTTTCTTTCCTTAGCTTTTTCCTTGAGCTTTCCATCAAACTCCTCCCAGCAAAAATGAAATAAGCTTCATCTTTCTCTCTCTCTCTCCCTCACAGTTTTCTTTTTTTTTTTCTTTTTTTTTTTTCTCATTTTCTTCCAGCAAAGAAGTTGAGGCCCGAGTTGGGATCCCCTCCTTGCAACTCCTCCTTGCAATCCTCCTTGCAACGGCTGAGATCAGTCATTGCAACATCCAATGGCTGATTTCAATTTCTTTATTTTATTTTTATGGTCGTTGGATGTTGCAACGGCTGATCTCAGCCGTTGCAAGGAGGAATTGCTAGGAGGGGATCCAGACTCGTTAAGGCCCACCCTTAAAATATTACACACATATACAAATCTTCATATCTTGACCCACACAAGGACGCGTGCACACACACAGTCAATACACCCACAGAATTTCTCAGCACACCCACACCCACACCCACACCCACACCCACACCCACAATTCTGGTTTGTTCCATAATTTAATTTACGTCTAGGATTAATTTAATTAAGTATCACTTAATCTTAATAAATTTTGATTAACACAAAATTAGTTAATTATAACTAATCTCAAATCCCACATAATTTAATTAGTTTAATTGACTTTTGTTAGAGCGTAATTAATTATATTTAAATTTATCAATCCAAATCAGATTTTTAATCAAACTTCCAAAATGTTCTAAATATCAAATTAAATTTATTTTCATCATCAATTTTGGCTTCTCACATTATTAAGGCCTTCAATTTCAGATTAACTCAAGATTTCCGTCAATAAATTATATATTCATTTGAACACCTCATAAATAAAATTAATTCATAACAATCTTTAATTCTCAATCCTCATAATTGAATTAACTCCAGTTCGAACTCAATTGACCAAATCTCAATTTTATAAACTTAAATTGAATATTTAATTAAATTTCCATATGGTCCGATACTCAAAATTAAAATAATTCAATTCACTATTTGTACTCTCTTGAGCCATTTAGGCTTTCAATTTCTAATTCCAAAATAAATCCTCAATAAAGTCATATACGAATCAATCTCCCTAATTTTCATAAATCCCATATTAAATTAGAATAATTGGCAATTAAAATTCAAATCTCCTTAATTAATTAAGTGCTAATCATTATACGTGGTGGGGGTCGTCACAACCTTCCCCCTTTAGGAAGTTTGGTCCTCCAAACTTAAGATTCTTGTACTGAAAATCAGTCATATAACTTGGTCTCATTTCATTTCCTTTCCTTTCCTACGTAACTTCCTTTTCATTGGACTCTCTTCAAAGAAATTGAACTTATTTTTCAATCACTTAACGGTTAATACCCCCAATTGGTGATTCATTACCGTTTCTATTGTCATAAATCACATAACTTGTATACTATAATTCATCAATCTATTCACATACTCCAAATAGTAGAAGATTATTTCAAGGATGTTCATGACTTTCCTTACTTTTTAAATAAATCAAAATATTCAGTTATTATTATTTTGTATGAGATTTTCGAATTAAATTAATATTCAAAGCATCACTATTCAAGAACATAAGTTCTTTACGTGTCATTCACATTATTGCCGACTCAACACATTTCTCAACATGTTTCACTTTTTGCCAGCTTGATATGACGGGATAGCGGGCACCCAACATTTATGTTTTTCCACATTTGCCAACTTGATACAGCGGGCAATTGGACACCCAAAAATATTTCGTTTTCTGTATGGTGTTCTTTATTGGATGTCTGTTATATTCTTTGGTGTGTTAAGGGTAGTTTTGTCATTTTAGATTTTCTTTTATTAACAAAGTAAAGTTTTGAAATCATTAGAGGAGGTTTATGTCATTTACCATACTTATAATATCAATGGTAATTTGTGTAATTGTCAGAAGAGGTTTGTGTAATTTATCCTATAAAAAAAACTAGAGTTGCTATTAGCACATATCTTAATTCTTTGGACCTCTAATTTCTTTGAACATCGCCTTAAACCTTAAATTTCAATAAGATTTCTTTTAGCACACACATTTGCCGGCTTGATACGGCGAGGCAATTGGACACCAAAAAATATTTCTTTTTCTACATTTGTCGGCTTGATATGGCGGGCAATTGGACACCCAAAAACATTTCTTTTTCCACATTTGTCGGCTTAATACGGCGGGGCAATTGGGCACCCAAAAACATTTTTTTTTTATGCATATAATGTAGTATCCCCAAATAAGGTTTCTCATGCTAATCTATCATAGAAATTTCCGAATTATATGGAAATGTAATCACATATTAATGGCCTCAGTTTCAAACAGATATCTTGGATACCAATTAATACACGTTATTCCGAAATAGAGGGACTTATCAGATTCAGAACAGAAACGTATCAGAGTCATAACAGAAGCATATTTCACAAAAATTCATTGTGCCTGCCTTTTGTAAGTAACTGATATTGGGTTGTACTCATATAGTAGTAAACAGTCACACAGATTAGAACAAAACTTTACATACTTCTTGTTAAATTAAGATTACTGTTTTTGACAATCTTTCTCATACTATCATTTCAAAGTGGTGATTCGATTTCACAATAGATCTACATTTTACACGGTCTCATCCAATGCACTAGGCATATAATACTTGTTAGTTAAAATGCCTAGTGTGATTTACTTTTTTCAATTCCAATGCACTAGGCATATAATTAGGCATTTTGACTCAACTCATATTCACTAGCTACATGTAGCTAGCCTTCAACGCTAGGCAAAATGTATTCAATCATTAGGATCATTTCCCTCCATCTTTGTTGTTGACGTGGCATTCTATAAAATTAATAGTATTTGGATAAATAGCTAAAATAAAGAGCATGGTTGGAGTAAAAACATAAAACAGTTGATAGGCAAAATAAAATATATACTTTATAGTAATATTTGGATAGGTAAAATGCCTACTACCGTTGGAGATGCTCTTATATATTTAAAACCACACTTATATAAATAATTCAAATTACATTGTCTTATGCTTATTCCAATTCGTAGGCCTATATAGATATATTCATTAACTTTGATCAATTGTCACGTGGTAATTTAGGGCTAAACTTTTAATTTTCTCAAATCGTTACAACTAGCCAATTAAAATTCTTATATTCCCAAAGGTTCTTTAAGAAATATATGCTTGTCATTCTAACAAAATTTACTTCCTTATTTCCTATTATGCTTTTTTTCTTCCGTTTAACACTAGAATTGAATTTCCTTGCAATAGGTTAGGCTATCTAATTTCGGATTTAAGGTCTAAATTCAATTTTGTGTCTACAAGATCATAATATCATTCATTTCTAATCACTATTTGTAGACACCCCATTTTTGACCGCCCTTAAGACTTGGGCGTTACTGATGGTTTACTTGGTGGAGACAGGTGTGCAGGGGAAATGTTCAGTTTCTTTGGCAAGGAGAGAGGCAAATCCTTCAAAACACTTTGTTTAGGAGTTTGGAGTTGAAGAAGAGAGGAAAGGAGAGGAGAAAACTAATTTGGGAGAAGTTCGGCATGAATCCGGGTAGAAGCGAGTCGAGCAGCCCTCGCTGAATCGGGCTTATCTGTCTGTACACTTGGAGTTTAGCTATGGGGCCACCACCGTCAGAAAGCTTACTTCCGGGGCTTCATTTTGCACTCAAGAATCTCCTAGAGCCAAGTCCGGGTGGGGGAGATATGATCAGTTGAAGTCGGGCATCATCCCGGTTGGATCGAATCTGCGCGGCTTCACGAAAAAGGGCATAACTTTTTGCACAGAACGAATTTTAATGCAAGGTTTGCGCCATTGGAAAGCTAACTTCCGGGGCTTCAATTTGGACACCCACCGGCCATTTTTTGACCTTGGCAGCATCTATCGGCAATCTATTTATCCGGACGGCAATTTATTGTGCCGACCGGCACTTTATTGTGCTGACCGGCAAATTTTGCTGGCCGACGACCTTCCGGAGCATTCTGCAGATTGAGTATATGCCAGCTGTGCCAGCTGGAGGGCACAGAATGGATCCTCCATACACGTGTATGGAGGATATGCACCCTTGTTTAGCTTCCTCAAGAAGCTTTACACTTTGTTTTGCCTATAAAGGAAGCTCTCCTCTTCCTTATACTAGGTTAGAAAAAAACTAGCTGGAGCATTATACATACAACCCTATATCTATACATTCAACCCTCTCTTCCAAGCTCCAAAGTCCATTATCCTTGGCCATTTACACACCAGGCCATAGCACAACACCACCACTTCCATTTCCAGCAGCTGGAGGCTGTTCTTCAAAGCCTAAGGAGCCACAAACTCAAGCCAAGAAGCCATCAAAGTTTGGTCTTCAAGGGTGAGTAGCATTTCCTCTCTTTTGAGCTTTTTCTTGTATCATTTCTTAGCCATATTTGCTTACGGTTTTAGGCTCCGACCTTAACTGAAACTAGGTCTATTTTGAGCTATTCTACATGTTTGTTGAAGGGCTCAACCCTCTTTGAGAACCCTATCTCACACTTTCTTCATTACCCCTTTGTATGCCATTATTTTGCATGATTCTTTTAGCCTATGTGTGATCTGTTTTCGAGCCTGAGGTAAACTGAAAATAGGCTTATTTTGAGCCCTTATTCAACATTGAAGAAGGGCTCAACACTGTTTGGGACTTCCATGTTGTACTTCCCTTTATATCCTCTTTTTGGTCCCATTTTTGTATGTCTTGGCAGCCCCTGATGTTGCTGTTTTTGGACCTTGGTCCGAACTAAAAGTGGCTTTATTTTGACCTCCTGAACATGTTTTATTAAGGGTATTTTCTTGTTTGGCGAATGTTTTGTATACCTCATGTTATAGCCACTTTTGAGCCTCATTTTTGCATTGCATTTCTAATATATTTGTATACTGTTTTTGGGGCTTCCATAAACTGTAAATAGTCTTATTTTGGGTCCCTCTTCAACATTGTTGAAGGACCCTAACCTGTTTGGGGCCAGCACCTATGAGTTTCTTTTTAATCTCATGTTTAGGGCCATTTCTTGCATGCTAGTTTTACCCTATCTTGGTTTGCTGTTTGACCATGTTTTGTACTAGTAAAATGCTAATTTTGGGGCTGCCTTGCTTCTGTCTTTACATTCCATGTCCATATCGTGCATGTTTGGCATAGCTATAGGCCATTTCGGGTGCCAAAAGTCCATGTTTCAGGACTATTCCGTGCATCGGGTGTGTTTTCGCCTCATTTCGGGGCTGTTTTCCCCCACATTTCAGTGCTGAAATCCCATTGGCACGTTTGCATATCATTTTCCATGCCATTGCATTGCATATGCCATTGCCTCGGTTTGCGTGCCCGTGTGCACGCATTTCGAGGCACTTCATTTTCATCCATCGGCCTCTTATGTGAGTGTGGCTGAGGCTCTCTCATGTTAGTATAAGTTCATGTTGCATTTTGTATGCCATTTTAGCCATTGCATTGCATGTCATTGCCTCGGTTTGCGTGCCCGTGTGCACGCATTTCGAGGCACTTCATTTTCATCTTATGGCCACTGATGTGGGTGCGGCTGAGGTCCACTCACATTGGTGTAAGTCCACCTTGCATTGTGTATGCCATGTTTCAAAGCGTTGCGCATGTTATGTTGTTAGCATTGTGTATGCCATGTAGTTGCATAGCATGCTTGTATTCTTGTTCGCATACCTAGGTTGCATTGCATTGGCATGCATGCCTTGCCCCTTGATCATGTGATAGAGGTTGGGCTTTAGTTTGTTTGATTGGTTTGCATTTCATTTGACATGAAAGTTGCATACTTGATTCCTTGGGCCATCATGCATGGAAATGCGCGATTGGTGGTCCGAGAATCGAGGCACATGCCCCTTTGAGTCATTACCATGATAAGGGACATGAATGGTGCATATATGCCTTGAATTGGGCTGCCATGCTTTGCCTTGCACTCTGTTGCTGTCAATTGCAGGTTCTGCAGACATTCCTTGCCGACCGGCAGTATATATTGCCGACCGGCAGTAAACAAGCAGCCGATGGATTCATCTTGTGCCGGTGACTACACCACACTGCCGGTGGCGATTCTACTCAGCTGGTGGCACTCCTCAGTGTCCAAGGAAGCAGTCCTGAGGTTTTGGTAGCCTTCAGAGGAGCAGAGGAAAGAAAACAGAGGCAGCCTATGCATGGCGGCGCATTTCCCGAGGCGGTTTACCTGTTTTCCTAGATTAGTTAATTTGTTAATTAATTAATTAATTTGTAATATTTAATTAGCTTGCGTAGTTAATTAATTTGTAATATTTATTTGGTCCCTCCGAGTGAGGGCAAATCTGTAATAAGTGTGTGTGGGTGGTGTGTATGTTTTCTAATCCCCATTTCTTTCTTCCCTTTTATTTGCCTGCTTATGGTAGTAGATTAGGGCATTTTTCAAAATTAGCATACCTTATGCTATGCATGCGTGCATCCATGCATTTGTATTGCATACATTAGGCTCGATACATCATGCTAACCGCATTTGTATTTTAAATTCTAAACCGAATATGTGATAATTGTGCATTTTCACATACCATGTTTTAGGGCTAGCCGAGCCTGCCTAGATCGCATTTTGCATGTGATGCATTAGCCACTTTTAACATGAACTAGGACATGCATGTTTGCTAACTAGTTTACTGTTTTGGCACGGAGTACAATGTTAGTATTTTTGCTTTAGCATCCAGCATGCGTGTGAATGTTGCCATAATAGTATGCTTGCCATGCGGCTAAGTGCTTACATGAGATAAACTGCTTGAATGCCTATGGGTGGAGGTCAAATTGCTTAAGTTGGGATAATGCGTTAAAACTGTGAATTTTAAGCCCACTGGATAGTGGCAAAACCATTTTTTCCAAAAGCCCACTTGAGGGTGGCAAAATCTGCATTTTAGCCTACTTGCGAGAAGCAAACCATTTTCAAAACGAACATGAAATGTTTTGTTCCAATTTGGGCGATTTGGTCTATACTTGTTTGCTGCGCGCATAACATAGTAATTCTAGGCTAATAATTGGAATAAGAACACATAACGTTTTCAAAACTGGATATCACGGTTAGTAGAGGCTGGTCTTCGGACCAGGCGAGAGGGGGTGCTCATAGCTGACCTTCCCCGATCGTACCCAAGCTCCCGAGCCGAGACAACTCCGGTGATGACGGACATGTGGCCTTCGGCACCGAGTCAGGGTTTCCTAAATTTTCCCATTTTAAAAATATTTAGGTGGCGACTCTGTATCTGGCAAAGCAGTCCATGTTTGGCACTACTTTTTCAAAAATCTGTTTCTCAAAACGATTTGCCAGATTTGGACTCTTTGGTCCAGGTTAAGAACCGTGACACAAATCGAGTCCGAACTGTAGCATGAGGCCCACGGGCGCGTCTACACTATTCAAATAGGAATTATTGTGTTTTCTTTTCTAAAAGTCTATATTTTGACTTTGTAGCTTAAGTAAATTATAAATGTTTCTTTCAACGTTATCAGAAGGTTCAATAACGATATGATTTTAATAAATTGGGCCATTCCTTTCTAATTCTCACAGGTTGCAGTCTCCTAACGTGGAGTACAATTTTCCTTCTATTCAAACAAGTTCCCAAACGCATATAACTTTGTTAGACTAAGCAGAAATCCCAATTATTTTTCCATATTCATCAATTGATCAAGTCTTGCTCACATTCTTCTAATTTTGAAAATATCAGGTCAAGTCTTAAATATCCGAGTAATGGTTCCTAACTTTATTACTTGTTCATGTATGAATATTAGTATGCCGGAGTAACTTCAACATCGTCTCTTCTCCTCCTTTTGTTTATAAGGGGGATAATTCTTCTAGATTCATAATTCAATATATCAAAATTGGTCACTTCCAATGTTTTCAATGGTTCCATAACGATATAATTTCAATAAATTAAGTCTTACTCATTCGGACATCAATTAGGAAAATTTTCATTGGCTTAAATTATTTAGTCTTTTATTTAGCTCAAGTCTTAGCGATGCTCTAATAATTTTTAGCATTCTCAGGTTGAGTTTTAAATGGTCAAACAAATGGGTTTCATCTTTATCAAATATTAATTAAGACCAATTCAAATAAAATCACAAACATAAACTTTTAACTTTAAACACTCCTACTAATTCTTAATTGTACTTAAATACTAACCTAAACCAATTAAATCATTTGAGCTTTCTCTTAGATTTTGGAACAGTCTTTTATTTGATGCCCCAACTTCCCACGCTTGAAACATGCTCTGGTAAGTTGATGACACAACCCCCTATGTTGTTTGTGACATGTTGAACATAATGAACGAAACTTAACTCACTACCTTGCTTAGATTTGCTTGACTCTCCTATCACAAATTTCTTAGGCTTTTCTTTTGGTTCCTTCTTTGACTTCACACTTAACTTTTTCTTTTGGTCTTGCGGTTTGTCATAGCATTGTTGCATAGCTTTCATTACTCCCTCAAGTACTTCTACTTTGTCCAATCATTCTGCCAAAGTCTCAACTTCCATATCGTTCTTGCTTTTCACCATCTTTTCCTAATGATAGAAGAGAAGGGTCAAACACAAAATGATGGTTGATAACACTTGGGTTAATATCAATTGACTTAGAATATAACACAAAACATATATCATATACAAGTAGACATAAACATGTAGGCATATAAGGACACTGGTATTCATTCCCACGGAATTTACCAAGAATTTCCGATTCGAAGATGCGCTGGTCAAACGTGATTCCAATCGGACTTTCAAGGTCATTCAATAAAGGCATGAGACTCTATGGTTTAACATTTCACATAACAGGTTCCCCGCCAAAATATACCATTTTACGTATCAAATAACTTTATCATCCTCAGTTACCATAGTTTCACATATTTCATTTACCGTCAAATTCCTCAATTTTCCAAATATTCTCATAGTCCAATTTGGCATATAACCCATATAGCTTTCATTAAAAACTCTAATTCCTCAACACATCGTGTTTCCACAAACCAACATACTTGTACTCCCCAATGTTCTAGTCAAAATTCTGATTTCCTTAGAACAGTAGAAATTCTAGAAAATTTTCAATAATTCTTAATTTTTGGCCTCATTGCTAAACTGATTATACACATTCAAGCCTCCTCATAATTATTAAATTCCATAATAGCTCTTAATTCTTAGGTTAATACTTAAATGTATTACACAAACACATATACATATTTATAAATGCACAACTTCTTATTTACTTACTACATGTATGAAAATTAAATCCGTTCTAAACATTCTAATGCTCAATGGACACATGTGTGAGATGTTAACTCGTGCTCTGATACTTCTCTATCACGACCCAAACCAACCTTATAGATTTAGTATCGTAACCGGTCAGTAATCCTGGGATTACCAAAGACCTCTAAGACAGATTAGCTTAATATTAAGGGTTGGCGGAAGTAAATAATAAATATACAATATCTATTGAGCTATGCAGACTTATACATATTTACACATCACTCTTACGTCATCATATATATACCGATTAAACAAAAAAGAACTTAACTCTTTTTACAAAATAAGCAAAGACTTGCTTAACCAAATAAGAAAACAAAACTTGAACTTTATGCACTCAGCCATAACCACTAGACACATCCGGAACCTCCACGAGAGGCACATAGGTTGGCTGACAAAACAGAATGCAGGCAGTAGCTCTAGGCCTAGTCACGCGCCTAATCACCTACATTCATAAATAATACAGTGAGCTGGACCCCAATGAATAATAACACAGTAAAGATTTAAATGAATGATATCCATATCAAATTCAAAAGTCAGATTTCAAATCTCTTATCAAATCAGAAACATAGTCATGTTCGTATTCATATTAGAAACAGAGTCATATTCATATTCATGTTCATATTCAAATCATGTGTGGTACTTCCTTTAGCGTAACATATCATGTTGGTCAAGCATATCAAGTTCCATAATGGAACCTCCGGCACCGGGTAACATATCTCATACATGGGCCATGGTATTATTCCCCCGAGCAAGGGCCTGGCCACGGTATTATTTCCCTGAGCGAGAGCCTCATGACCATAAGTCACAGTATTATTCCCCTGGGCAAGGGCCTCCGCTAAGGATACCACAAAGACGTTTCAAAGAATTGGATCATCATTCATGTAATCACAAAATAACCTTTTGTATCAATCAGAAACAGTTCATATCATATCATAATGTTCAGAAAGTATTTTATATCGAACATAACTTTACTAAGTTATTACTTACAGATATCTGCAGAAACAGATCAGGCAGACAATAACGCGTGACCTATACAAACACATAACATATACACATTGAAATACAATATCAATTCCTTGATCAAACTTGAATTTCCTTGTCTTTTTTTGTCTAAGTAGTCTGAAGTTCTACTATGCTTATTCTTTCTTATTCAAATGAATCGGGGTTCTCATTTCATATATTATTTCATTACTAAATCATTCTTTTCTGAATCAACCAATTCCTTACTTGGCTTCTTAATCAAGTATTACTAAATTAATGACTTATTCTTGAATCAACTAATTAATGTTGATTGTTAACTTATTAATCTTTAAAAAGCCATAAATCATGTCTAGAATGCTTTGGAAAGAGATGAGAACAAAAATATGAACTAAATGCAATTTTTCAAAATATGCTGAAAATAGGGTCTTCGCTCAAGCGAACCTTTGGTTGCTCGAGTAGTCCACAAAACTCTGTAAAAATACTTGTTGGCCTTAATGTTCACTCAAACGGTTATTTTACCGCTCGAGTGGCCAGCAAATTTCCTATGCTTTCAAAATCAACAAAATAATTTCCAAATACATTTTCAAAACTTAAACTTTTACATGAACAAATTTAGACATGTAATTTTATTAATAAAGATTAATCCATGATTAATTTTCCAATTTTTAATACAAAAATCTCTTTGATCATTAAGATTAAAACCAATAATTTTATGAATATAATAATTGCAACATTCTTCTTCATTGTTTTATAAAGCATAAATTAAAACTATAAACCCCTTTCAAAATATTTACATATAAGAAATTTAAATCAAAATCAAACTAATTTTTGATTCTCAAATATAAATTATAATTTATTTCCAAATTTAGATTTAATTTATTTTCTCCATATCAAACCCAATTTCAAACCCACAATTTTTAAAACATGAATTAAACTTTCAAAACTTTTGAAAAATTCATAATGCATGTATAATTGAAATTCAATTTCATGTTAAGACAACTAAATTCAAACCCAAAGTGATTAATTTCTAAGTTAATTGCCATAAATTTGAACCTAACTCCATTGCATGAATCAAATCCTCAATACATCATTGTTGCATGTAATTTTTATAACACAATTCAAGAATAATTTTCAAAATTAAACTCAAGTTTAACAAATTTAAGGAATCATAACTCATATTCTTCAACCTAACTTGATTTTACATGCAAAACCCAATTTCTATCAATTAATATAACTGATTTTCAAATCTCCATTTTTAATTCACTCAAAATCCATCTTGAATCAATTCATGTCTAGATTATTTAAAAAATACTAGAAAGATGATGAAATTTCTTGCCTATTAATCTTCAAGATAGAATTTGGTTGAGTTCTCCACTTTTTATTTTCTTCTTCTTTTTCTTTCCTTATTTTTTTCCTTGAGCTTTCCATCAAACTCCTCCCAGCAAAAATGGAATAAGCTTCATGAAAAATGTTTGAGGGCCCGAAATCCCGTTGGCTCGAATTGGCTCGAAACCCAAAACGACGTCGTTTTGGGTTTTGGTTTTTTTTTTTTTCTTTTTTTTTCTGTGTTTCTTTTGAATACAGAGGAAGAGAGGCGAGAGAGAGAGAGAGAGAAGAGAAGAGAAGAGAAGAGGAAGAGAGAAGAACGGGAAAAGACGGTGATGGCTTCGATGGTGATCGCCGGTGAAGATGTTGATGATTTCTTTCTCATCTTTTTCTTTTTTTTTTTTTTTTTTTTTTTTTTTTTTTTTTTTTTTTTTTTGGATCTGGAGATGTTAATGATGAAGATGTTGATAATGAAGATGTGCTGCGTTGATGAAGATGTTGATGATGAAGATGTGCTGTGTTGATGAAGACGTTGATGATTTTTTTTTTTTTTTTTTTTTTTGGATCTAGAGCTGAAAATGAAGGGGGAAAAAAAAATTTGTTGGCTGTGTTGATGAAGATGTTGATGATGAAGATGTGTTGTGTTGATGAAGATGTTGATTTTTTTTTCTTCCTCCTCTTTTCTTCTTCTTCCGGTTCTGGTTCTGCTTCCTCTTCTTCTTCTTCTTCTCTAGTTCTTGTTCTTTTTCTTCTAGCGAGAAAGAAAAAAGAAAGAAAAAAAAAAATTGATATCCAAAACGACGTCGTTTTGGGTTTTGAGCCAAATTCGAGCATCAATAAATCGAGCTCTGTAACGGGACTGAAGCTTCATACCTCTCTCTCTCTCTCTCTTTCACTCTCACGGTTTTCTTTCTTTTCTTTCTTTTTTCTCCTTTCCTTCCAGCAAAGAAGTTGAGGCCCACCCACAAAATATTACACACATATACATATCTTCATATCTTGACCCACACAAGGACACGTGCACACACAGAGTCAACATGCCCACAGAATTGCTCAGTACACCCACATAATTCTCAGCACACTCACATCCACAATTCCAGTTTGATCTATAATTTAATTTATGTTTAGGATTAATTTAATTAAGCATCACTTAATCTTAATAAATTTTGATTAACACAAAATTAGTTAATTATAACTAATCTTAAATCCCACATAATTTAATTAGTCTAATTGACTTTCATTAGAGCCTATTTAATTATATTTAAATTTATTAATCTGAGTCAGATTTTTAATCAAACTTCTAAAAGGCTCAAAATATCAAATTAAATTTATTTTTATCATCAATTTTGGCTTCTAACATTATTAAGGCCTTCAATTTCATATTAACTCAAGATTTCCATCAATAAATTACATATTCATTTGAACACCTCATAAATAAAGTTAATTCATAATAATCTTTAATTCGCAATCCTTATAACTGAATTATCTCCAGTTCGGACCCAATTGACCAAATCTCAATTTTATAACCCTGAATTGAATATTTAAATAAACTCCCATATGGTCCGATACTCAAAATTAAAATAATTCAATTCACAATTTGTATTCTCTGGAGCCATTTAGGCTTTTAATTTTTAATTCCAAAATAAATCCTCAATAGAGTCATATATGAATCAATTTCCATAATTTTCATAAATTCCAGATTAAATTAGAATAATTGACAATTCAAATTCAAATCTCCTTAATTAATTAAGTGCTAACCATTATACGTGGTGGGGTCGTCACATGGTCATCCCGCTCGGCCCCCTTTGTGGTCGGCCCTCCTCACATTTGGTGATCCCGCTCGGCCGCCTTCGCGGTCGGTCTTCCTTATGATCGATCATTCGCTTGGCCCCCCGTCATAGTCGGTCTTCCTCACGATCGACTCCTTGCCTATTCCTTCCGTTGGACTAAAGCTACACTCAGGAATGTGGGACTACTGGTATCGGATAGCCCACAAGAGGGTCCTACCGATGACTCAGGACCTAGCCCACAGACTACATGTTAAAGCCTAGTAATCTTAAGAAATCAATGATAGACCTCGGATAGCCCACAAAAGGGTCTGGTCAACAACTTAGGACCCAATCCATGGACTAGATGTTAAAGCCCAGTAATCTTGAGAAATCAATGATGGACCAAGACCAATAGCATTCAAACGCTTGTCAAGCAGAGGTCTAGCCACATAAGAAAACAAAGATCCTACAAAGTTATTACATCCGTATATCTGCCACTAATGAGGCTCTCATAGCATTAAATACGACAACCCCTTCACGTCTGAATATATAGACTCACTATGAACTATGCAAGCTAGAATATAGATTTTCGGCCAACACGACAGTTTGGAGTGGACAAGAAAACGATGAGCAAAGGACATAAGAAAGTTTCCAAGACGCATTCGAGGTTAGGTTTTTCGTTCTCTTCTTCTCTCTCTACACAGTCAATCTATCATATTCTAACTCAATCATCGGAGGGTCCGCAGGGGGATTACCTCCCACTTTGGACCTTTTTGCAGGAACGTTCTGTGGGCTTCAAGACCAACAAAGTCGTTAGAAGTGTGGATCAATTCGACCCATCTTCCGTTGGAATTATCACATCATCAGTTGGCGACGTTTGTGGGAAACTCTATTCTGGAACGACAGTTGTGCTCATTGTTGTCGGAAGGAACCCCGTAATCATCCACCCCCTGCATCAGAGTGGATGGTCATGACTAGATCCATAGCTTCCCAACATAATGCTAGTAACCTCGAAGTTGAGCCCTCAGAACTCACCAACAGTATCAACCGACTGACCGAGTAGAACCAAGCCCTGATCAATGCCTTACTGTAGTGTGACTTGCCAATCCCGCCTCTACCACAGCCAATAGTTCCCCCACACCAAGAAAAAGTCCACCATCATCATCAATTCCCACCACACGTGCCTTAAGGAACATTTCCACCCTTTACCCCACAGCCTCAACCGTCGAATCTTGACGGTTTGCACCCTCCCCTTTCAGGCTCGCAGCCTTGTCAAGATGTGCCACCACTTTTCCATAACCACCCCTTACCACACCATACAGTCGCCCATGAAGGTGAGGCTAGCAGTGTTTAACCCTTGATCCCTATTTGTGGGGATAATGTTCCTGTCTAGGATGAAGAACTGCGGGCAATGAAACTCCAACTACAAGGGGTCATGTAGAATATGCAGCACAAGACGTCCTCCACCGTCAACTCTCCTTTTATCGCGTCCATCTGGGATAAAGCTCTCCTTCCCAAGTTTAAAATGCCATCGATCAACACCTTCGATGGTACCATCGATCTCGTCGACCACGTAGAAGCGTATCAGACACTCATGATCTTATATGCCTTTCCAGACGAAATCATGTATCGTGCCTTCCCTTTCAAGTTGAAAGGGTCAACGAGCCTTTGGTTCAGTCAGCTCCCTTTAGACTCAGTCACTTCATTTCGCCAAGTCAGCGAATCCTTCTTAAGCCATTTCATTGGTGCTCAGCGACAACGGCATCTAGCCACCCAACTGCTAAACATCTGACAGACAGAAGGGGAGTCGTTACGTAGCTATGTCACCTGCTTCAACACTGAAGCCCTATAAGTGGTGAAAAACGATGACAAGGTCATTCTCATAGCCTTCATAGCCGATTTACGCCTGTCTGATTTCCTCTTCTCCCTCTCCAAAACTCCCCCCAACCACCATGACCTTCCTCCTCGCCAAGGCCCAAAAATACATGAACGCAAAGACTCTCTAGCAGCTCGCCAGGACTCCACATCCAAAGCCCCGCCCTCCAAGGAAAAAAGGAAAGAGGCTGAGCCCCGACCCTCATAACATACGCACCGACCCCTATCACACCCAGATCGGCTTGCACGCTTGGATCGACCAGCCCCAACCTATCCATCTGGTCGGTTCGAGTGGTACACCCTCTTCAATTCACCCATGGAGCAAGTTGTGAACCAAATTCAACAAGACTATAACTTGAAATGGTTTCAACCATGCAGATCTCCCTTCAATCGACGGGATCAATCCAAGTACTGTCATTTCCATCAAGACCACGCCCACAACATTGACAAATGCGTCAACCTCAAAGACCAGGTCGAGGATTTGATATACCAAGAATGCCTCAGCCGATTCACAACAGCCCGTCCTCTGCGAAGGCCTTGAACTGGCCCCCCCAAATCGTAACTGCCAACACACTCCCCTCCAACGACCAACACAACCCAAGCAGAATGATGACCGGCCTCAACACTAGTCCCGAGCTCACGATGACCCCCTAGGTGAAATAAGGGTTATTGCCGGCAGCCTCGCGTACGGTGGATTGTCGCGGTCGGCATAGTGAACTGAGCTCCAAAAAATTAGACAAGGATCTGACAGAGAAGTAGCCACGGTGGACTGACCTTACCAGAAATCCACGTAATGGTCTGAGCTGGTCACCTTTACAGCGACAGATTGCAGAGGCGTTCGCTATCCTCATGACGACCCCCTGGTCATCTCTGCTCTCTTATCAAACTACAAAGTAAGGAGAGTTCTGGTCGACAACGGCAGATCCTCAGACATCATCTTCTTCAACGCCTACGGTCAACTAAAGGTCGGAGAAGAGAAGTTGTCACCTGTACAAACCCCTTTGGTCTAAGGATCGTGGTTAAAATTCGTAGTTTGAAAATTTCACCAAGTTAAAATCCCCTCATTTCCCACATCCTATACTAACCTTTCACTTCCTACTAACACATCACCTTCCCCACCAGTAGCCCCAATTACCCCACGCGTACGGCCACGATTCTTCCATCACCTCATCCCTCCTTTTTCCTCTTCCTTGTTTATTCTACTTCACATCATTACGTGCTTAATCGCTCCTCAAGCCCCATGCGCCATCATTGCCTCTTCGGCCCTCCTCACGATCGATCATCCCACTCGACCCCCTTTGCAGTCGGCCGTTCTCACGATCGATCATTCCGCTCGGCCCCCTTCGCAGTCGCCCCTCTTCACGATCGGTGATCCGATTCAGCCCCCTTTGCGGTAAGCCCTCCTCACGTTTGGTGATCCCGTTTGGTCCCCTTCATAGTCGCCCTTCCTTACATTCGAGGATCCTGCTTGGCCTCCCTTCGCGGTCGGCCCTCCTCACGATCGGTCATCCCGCTTGAGCCCCTTTGCAATTGGCCCTCCTCATGTTCGGTGTCCCGATCGGCCCCCTTCGCGGTCAGTCTTCCTCACGATCGGTCATCCCGTTCGGACCTCCTTCGCGGTCAGCCCTCCTTACGATCAGTTCCTTACCTATTCCCTCAGGTAAACTAAAGCTGTACTCGAGAATAGGGGATTACTGATATCGGATAGCCCACAAGAGGGTTCGACCTACGACTAAGGACCCAGCCCATGGACTAGATGTTAAAGCCCAGTAATCTTAAGAAATCAATGATGGACCCGGACCAATAACATTCAAACGCTTGTTAAGCAGAGGTTTAGCCACATAAACAGACAAAGATCCTGCAAAATTATTGCACCAGTATATCTGCAATTAATGAGACTCTCACAATATTAAATACGATAACCTCCTCATGTCAGAATATACATACTCACCATGAACGATGCGAGTTAGAATATAGATTTTCGACCAACACGACAATCTGGAGTGGACAAGGAAATGATAAGCAAAAGATATAAGGAAGTTTCCAAGGCGCATTAGAGGTTAGGTTTTTCGTTCCCTTCTTCTCTCTCTACACAGTCAATCTATCATATTCTAACTTGATCATTGAAGGGTCCGCGGGGGGATTACCTCCCCCTTTAGAACTTTTTGCAGGAACGTTCTGTGGACTTTAAGACCAACAAAGCCGTTAGAAGTGTGGATCAGTTTGACCCATCCTCCGTTGAAATTATCACATCATCAATAACATTTCTCTCATAAAACTATTAATATATCCCTCTTGAAACAAGTTACTTTTAGTTTACCTACTCTAAAACAATTTATCCTCACTAATCTTATCCACAATCACTTTTTATTGAAGCTGGATTGACCATAAAAGGAAGATCATACAGTAAATAATTTAAAAAGTATCATGTATAAAAAAGTGAGAAATAAAGATAAAAACAATAAAATAGCAATTCTCCTATAAACACAGAAATCAAACACAAAAAAATATATATAAACACACAAATTTTACAAATTTTTTAACAGAACTCACCTCTACAAAATTACATTAATATGTATATTCATCGTAGTTAAGGCTTGGAACTTGGACGTGTTCTCCTTCCAAAGTTACATATTCGAAATTTTTTAAATGTCAATAATTTTTTAGATCAATTCATATGAGCCTTATGCCCTTAATTTAATTGGAATCTTCTCAAGTGGACAGTGAAATTGTTCTCTGATTATTTGATGTAATGAATTGGATACCGATTTACTAAGGCCCATCCTCCCCCCTCCCAAAAAAAAAAAAAAAAACACAAAACAAAAACAAAACAAAAACCCCCATTTTTTTTTGAATTTTTTTTGTCTTTGGTGATTTTTTTTAAAATTATGTTAATTTTTTTTTACTTTTTCGATCTGCCTTGTCGAGACAAATCTAAAAAGTTTTTTTTTTTTGAAAAATTGTAGAAAAAAAATCACTAACGACGAAAATAAGCTAAAAAAGATTGTTTATTTTTGATTTTTTTTTTTAAAATTATGGTAGCATTTGGTAGAGTTTTAAAATTATGATTTGAGAATAGAGTTATATTTTGAGTTTATGAGTTTTGAAATTATGATTTAAGTGTGAAAAATTTGTTTGATTATGAGTTTTGAATTGAATTTGAAATTTTTGATGTAGCATATGATATTTGATTAAAAAACTTACAATTCATAATCAAACACACAACTCAAAATTCTATTCAAAACTCATAAAAAATTAAAAAATAATAAAAATATTTCTTATTTAAAATATAAAAATAACCGGTGCAAAAAAAAAAAAAAAAAAGAGCTTTGTTCCGATCAACCGGATAGACATCTAGGAGAATGACCAGGCAAATGCGTTTTTAACCGTGGGTGTGTAATCAATTTTTAAAAATTCTAACCAAACACCACACTTAAACCAAGGGGTAAAATTAACTTTTAAAATTTCCGCCAAACAGAGCCTGTAATTTTTTAATTTGTCTTGTCGAGCTAAATTTAGAAATTTAAAACTTTTTAAAAGTTTTAAATTTTTTTTTACTAAAGATAAAAATGAGCAAAAAAAAAAAAAAAAATCAAAAAATATTCTCAAAACACCCCTTTAAAAAAAACAAAGAAGTGTTTTTATAAACAAGAGGCGTATTTACGGGGACAACACACAACCAAGGTGGTCACAAGTGAATTAAGCACAATCAACTTCAAACAGTAATAAAGAATGAAAGCAATTAATAGGTTGATGTGCACAGGAGTAAGATTTTGAAGATTTTTAGCATGAAAGTGGGACCCAACCAGTCACACATTACCTTTGACCAAAACCTTCCCCAGTCCCAACTCCCAACTATGGTTAAGTAAATGGACACACGTGTGGGGATTTGTAGTCAGATAAGGGCAGAGATGAGTCCTACGGCCCTGATGGCATGTCCCCTGTTCCAATTCGTATAAGAGAAACCAAAGCGGACCAACTTGAAAGAGAATTTGCAGAGACCTCAGATTTAGAGAGAGAGAGAGGGAAACACACACCTATATATACACACACATACATATAGAGCGAGAGAGAAAAACAGAGAGAGAGAGAGAGAGAGTTTTATAAGAGAGAAAGGGTGAGAAAACATGCCTGGCAGCTTGGAGCCGTTGGACGTGGGGGTTCAGATCCCATACTACTTCAGGTGTCCGATCTCGCTCGAGCTCATGCGCGACCCTGTAACCGTGAGCACCGGTCAGACCTACGACCGAACCAGTATCGAGTCCTGGGTCGCCACCGGCAATACCACGTGTCCGGTCACCCGAGCCCCGCTTACCGACTTCACTCTGATTCCGAACCACACCCTTCGAAGGCTCATCCAGGAATGGTGCGTGGCGAACCGGTCGTTCGGGGTGGAACGCATTCCGACTCCGAAGCAACCCGCCGATCCAGCCATGGTTCGGACTCTCCTGAGTCAAGCCTCGTCGGTGTCGATTCCGAAGCATTCGCGGCTATCGGCGCTTCGACGGCTCAGAGGACTCGCTCGTGACTCGGAGAAGAATCGGTCCGTGATCTCTGCGCACAACGCGCGTGAAGTCCTCCTAGCTATCGTCTTCTCGAATACAGATTCCGACTCGTGCGAGTTGAATCACGAGGCGCTCGCGGTTCTCGCGATGTTTCCGCTTTCTGAATCGGAGTGCGCGTTCGTGTATTCTGATCCGGAGCGAATCACATACCTCGTGTCTCTTCTCTTCCATTCCTCGATTGAAGTCCGCGTTAACTCAGCTGCACTCATCGAGATCGTCCTCGCCGGAACGAGATCGCCGGAAATCCGAGCTCAAATCAGCAATGGCGATGAAATTTTCGAAGGAATCGTCGGAATCCTCAACTGTCCTCTAGCATATCCTCGAGCACTGAAAGTCGGAATCAAAGCGTTGTTCGCTTTATGCCTTGGGAAGCAACACCGCCACAAGGCGGTGGCCGCGGGAGCGGTGGAGGCGCTGATGGACAGGTTGCCGGATTTTGAGAAATGCGACGCCGAGAGAGCGCTGGCGACGGTGGAGCTCCTCTGCCGGATTCAATCCGGATGCGCAGCGTTTGCTGCACACGCGCTCACCGTGCCGCTCCTCGTGAAGATTATACTGAAGATATCGGATCGAGCGACGGAGTACGCGGCCGGAGCTCTGTTGTCGCTGTGCTCGGCGGAGGAGCAGTGCCAGAGAGAGGCGGTGGCGGCGGGCGTGTTGACTCAGTTGCTGCTGCTGGTTCAGAGCGATTGCACGGAGAGAGCAAAGCGAAAAGCGCAGATGTTGTTGAAACTGCTTCGGGATTCGTGGCCCGATGATTCCATTGCCAATTCGGATGATTTCGCTTGCAGCGACGTCGTCCCCTTTTGATTTTTTTTTTTTTTTTTTTTTTCTTTTCTTTTTTTTAGGGTGGGGGGAATTCCTAATCTCGTCTCTATTTTTGTAATTTTCATGTTGGGAAAAAAAAATGAAAAAGAAAAAATTAGGTTCTAGATTGATACAGAGAGAGAGAATTGTATTTGTGTATGTATTTTTGTATGTACGAATTTTTGTTAAAAAAGAAGATTTTTCCGAGAAAAAGTTCTTGTTTTTTTTGTGGTCATTCATGTTTTTATTTGATATTTTGTTTTTGTGTCTTTTTGATAGTGGGGTTCGTTAGAGTTATAAATTTGTAAGTTGTGTGTGGTTAGTTTTAAAAACAGACATGCGGTATATCCCTAGTGGGGGTCGCGCCCCCAGTGACGTGGCGCGCCCCCACTGGCTGAAAACTTATAAAAAAAAAAAAAAAAACAGTTTTTTTTTTGGACGAATCCGGGGCCGACACCTCACTGGGGGTCGACCCCCAGTGGGGTATAACCATCCCTTTTTTAATTTTATTATTTTCATTTATTTTAACTTTTCAATGGCTTTTTGTTTTTTGTTTTTGGTTTTTGATGGTTGGTTCATAAGCATGATTCGAAAAGGAAAAAGGATGTCTAATTTGTGCTGGCTTAAATAACTTCATTATTGTGGTATAAAAGAATAAAATGTATTTTTCCTATTTTAAATAGTCACTTTTTCAATAAGCTTTCTATTTTAGCTTATCTCTTGGAATATTTCTATTTTATTTTACATTATAAAAATAGGAAAAAGATTGGTAGCTCGAGAAATTGGCTCAAAAAATGGCTCGAAAGAGAAGAGAGGGGAAGAGGAGGAGAGAGGGAGAAAGAGAGAGGAGAGGTCGTCGTAGTTTCCCACCGTCGTCGCAGCTCTCCTTCAGTCTTTCTTCTTCCTCCTTCGCCGCAGCCCCCGCAGCTCGTCGCAGCCTCGCCTCCGGCCCCGCCTCCTCCTCCAGTCCGATTTTTATGATCCCCTCCCCTCAACTTCTCCTTCTTCCTCCTCCTTCCCCCTCCTCCCGATCTGCAGACCCACCCTTCTTCTTCTTCTTCTTCACCCTTCTTTTTCTTCTTCCTTTTGCAACAAAAATACAGGAAAAAAAAAAAGACACTAAAACGACGTCGTTTTGGTGTCGAGTCAAATTCGAGCTACCGAGTTTCGAGCTACGTAGCGAGGTCGATAGAAATATTACCTAACTACAAATTTTGTACAAAAATCAAATATATGATCCATATTTATTCTAAGAGTTCAGTGTAAATTACATGTTATTTTAACCAATGTGATTACCCATTAGTTAAAATTCATACATTTCATTAGAAGGCAAGTGTTTGACTCTCTTCACCTACGCCTGAATTTAAACTCATGATTTTATTTGAGATCACTCTTAATAGTTTGTATTATATGCAATTGTGATTTGTGTTGTAATTGATAATTCATTCTAATAAATAATAAAAAAAAACTACAAATTATGTTTTGAATGAATTTATTAAAAAAAAAAAAAAAGTATGCATTTCGTTTCTACCTTTACGGCAAAGACAAAGAAGATTCAACCAAAAAAAAAAAAAAAATTCAAATTCTTACCTTTGGCAAGTGAATAGTAGCTAGTTAATAATACCAATAAACTTGAGCTCTCCAAAATGACTAGCTTCTTGAAGTTAAAAAAAAAAATGATGGAAATATTAGAAAAACAATTTACTAGCATGTTAGATATAGAATTATATATTGTTAAATTTTTATTTAAAATTAAATGAAGTTTAATTTTAAAATATGTTTAATTATATAATAAACTAATAAATAAATTTTTATCGAATTAGATTTTAATTAGGGTTGTTCTAACGTTTACAATGATGAGTTTGTGGGATAAATGCTATCAACAGAGCCAAGCACAGGATTGCCTGAACTTTGTTGAGGCATCTAGGCATTGTCCACTAGGCCAATGTATGGGCTGCTTTTCATAATTTTAAATTTTAAATTATATATGTATATGTTTTTTTTTTGGTGCAAGCTTTGTGCATAATCTTTATGTGGTGGATAGAGAGAGATGTGGAAGAGACATCATATTGATGTTTCAACTTCCTTTGACTTCAGGCTGCCCAAAAATGCTGCAG
Source organism: Camellia sinensis (assembly GCF_055761805.1). NCBI lineage: Eukaryota > Viridiplantae > Streptophyta > Magnoliopsida > Ericales > Theaceae > Camellia > Camellia sinensis. Next base: position 32,207,647 of record NC_138962.1, read on the forward strand.
TGGGGGCATCCATACCAAAGCTCTTTGTGTGTGGGGGGGAATAATGGCATGTTATAGCAAACAAAGGTAGGGCCTTATGGACCCCCACCCACCCCCAAAGTGGGAAGACAAGCACACAAATGGGTGTGAGAGAGAGAGAGAGAGATAGTGAGAGAGTCACATGGATTTATAGAGAGTGAAAATACAAATGGAATCACATGGGGTTTGGTTTTGTGTGGGGGTGGATTTTCCATTTGGTTGTAAATGGAAAATGACTAGGATAGCGAGGTCTTTTTGACTCACATGAGTTGTACCTCTATACTGATTTTGTTGTGATAAATTAATAAATATAATATAAAATTTTAAATAAAATTATATTGTTTTATGTTGTATGCTTTTTATTTATTTATTTATGTAAAGAGAAAATTAGTTTAATATTCTTTTTCTATTTTTAGTAATAAAAAAGATCCACAGTATTATTTTATAATATCTAAAGTTTCTCAATCTCACACCTATATATCACAGAGAAATTTGACTCTCTCAGATCAACTCATCAATCTCGATCTCATCATCACCGATCTCAAATCAATATATATAAGGCGGCGTAAAAGAAGGAGTAGAAGGTATCGTAGTCGGCCGGAATCATCAAATTCTCCGGTGACATCAGGACCTTGTCTATATGTATACACATTATTCGTTTGAAGGTGACCATACATTTCATTCATGATTATATTTTCTACAAAAATGAAAATAAAAATAAAATTCAAAAGTTTAGAGAAAATTAGAAACTACAACGTTGCTTAGCAATCTTGTGTTGTGTTGTGTTGTGTATTTACACATATGCATATATATAAATATGTATGAATGATTTGGAGAGAGAAAGAGAGAGAGAGAGAGGCGGCATAGAGAAGGAGTGAGATTGTTAGTGAAGCTCTGTGATGAAGATGATGAAGTGGGTCTGAGAGATGAGTAGAGACTCGCCATTGGAAATCACAGAAATTGGAAAGATCAATTCATATAAATATATATATATATATATATATCTTCGTTCGGGGGACCAGCAGGTCGTCAGGTCTTCCAAACCACCACGCCATTGGAAAATGAATGCGAAGGCAACAAGAGAAAATGAAATCACTGTGAGGATGAAAACGAGCCTCGAAGTGAAGCTCTATGATGAAGATGATGAAGTGGGTCTGAGAGATAAGTAGAGACCTACCATTGGAAATCACAAAAAATGAAATTTCTCTAGGTTGAAGAGAATTTATGTAGAAAGATTTCTCTGAAAATTTCTTTGATTTGGAGAGAATTTCTCAGTGGGAAAACGAGCCTCGAAGTGAAGCTCTGTGATGAAGATGATGACGAAGATGAAGTGGATCTAAGAGATAAGTAGAGAGACCTACCATTGGAAATAAAAAAAAAAAAAGGAATTTCTCTAAGTTAGAGAGAATTTCTTTGGAAATGTTTCTTTAGGAATTTCTCTGGTTTCGAGAGAATTTCTCTAGAAAGTCCAGAGAAATTCTCTGGATCAAATTTTTTTTGGATCAATTTGAGGAACCTTAAATATTATTAAAATATTAGATGTCCTTTATGCTATAAAATCTTAATACTAGTGACCATAAAAAAATCCCCTTATTTAAATGGTAGTATTTTAATTTCATTTTCATTTTATTTCCTAAACTCAAACCATTGAATTGTATAAATTCTTGAGATACCTTATTGTGATTAAAAAAAAAAAAAAGCATAACAAGATTATTGTAGAAAGACAATTGCAAATCTTTATCCACATGAATTGTCACATAAAATCGTTAAAAGAGCATGATGGTAAAAAAAATATAAATAAATAAATAAATAAAATTCCACTAAACACATGTTTTTTGATATTTTAAAAGTTGATAACTCAAATGCAAAAATACTTTCTCAACTTTTTTGTAATTAATTTTAGAATCTTATTAACATGGGCCCTAATAATGTAATTAATGAGTTTAAACTACCTTCACTTATATAGGAAATATGAAATGCAAATAGAAATAAGAGCTTGCTATTAACCCCTACCTTTCTTTTTAGAACCCCCATTTTATTCAATTTTTTTTTTAATTCCAATTTTGTCCCAATCAAAAATTTCACTTTTACGCTAATTCCCAATCTTCTAAACCTAATTTTCCAAACTCTAACCTAACCCTAAACACCTCCGGCAATACCACCATTTCCGACCACCTTTTACCGCCACAACCACCATCATCTCTAACCACCCCTCATCACTGCAACCTCTACCATCTCTGATTACTTCTCACCATCACAACCACTACTCCCTTCGTCGCAATCAGCCATTATCTCCATCGACAAGCAGCCACATCCCCTATTTCATATCTAAATCAGAGAAGAGAGATCAATCCATTAAACACTGCGTTAAAGAACTAAAGGGATTTGTTCAACATTGCTTTTTTGAAGATTTAGGATTTGTTCAACACTGTGTTGTCGAACATTTAGGATTTGTTTAACAATGTGTTGCTGAACCCACTTCGCCATCGTGACCTCCCTATCCATTGCAAGAGAGAGAGAGAGAGAGAGAGAGAGAGAGAGAGAGAGATGAAAACATAAGGTATTCAAAAGAAGATGAAGAAGAAATAGAGAAGAGGGAGAAGGAATGCAAGAAATCACTCGCCATAGCCTATGATAAAGGTTTTAATGGTGACCATTGTTGATTAGTCTTTTCTCTTGTTCTGTGTTTCACTCATACTTGATTTGAATACATGAAAATGAAGAAAACAAAAAGAAAATCCAGATTAGAGAGAGAAGTGGAAGGGGGTAGGGTTTGGTTTTGGGATTAAGGGTATAGTTGGTATTAAGGTGGGGGTTTAAAGAAAAAATGTAAGGGTTTCATTTTGCTGAGTGGGGGTTTAAAGAAGTGGGTGAGCCAAAGTAATTAAGTAGGGGTAAATATAGGGGTGGGCAACGGTTTATCCGAACCGCTCAAACCGCCCAACCAGCATATAAATGAGCGGTTTCGCAAACATAATGCTGGTGGATGCGGTTTGAAATATGACAAATTTGTAGGTTGCGGGCGGGTCGCGGGTTAAACCCGCAACCCGCAAAAACCGCCCGCACTTTAATTATTATTATTATTATTATTTATATACTAACTTTGTAACTTTAACAGGAACACCATTATATTTTCTATTACACTAGAATCTTTATTTTTAAGTATTTTTCAACTTTCTTAATGACGTAGAATTATCAAGTCCTAAACTTGGTTTCTTATATGATTTTCATTGGTGACTCATCCACTTTTTTCTAATAAAATTTTCCTTCTGGTGGTCAATGGAGCTTCTAGTTTGATTATTGATTACTGATTACAGAACTGACAATTCTAATTGAGTACAACCTTTAGATTGATAAATGTTAGTTATTATTATAATTAGATAAATGTTCGTTATAATTAGATATTCAAATAGATTGATAAATGTTAGTTATAATTAGATATTCATCCAGTTCAGTAATTAGTTATAAATATGTATGAAGAAAGTTAATTAGAATTGTACTCAATTAGAATTAGTTGTAGTTATAAATATGTATGAAGAAAGTTAATTAGAATTGTACTCAATCAGAATTAGAATTAGTTAGTTAGATATAAATGTTAGTTATAATTAGATGTACTCAATTAGAATTGTCAGTTCAGTAATCAGTAATCAATAATCAAGCTAGATGCTCCAACGATCACCAGAAGGAAAATTTTATTAGGAAAAAGTGGATGAATCACTAATGAAAATCATATAAGAAACCAAGTTTAGGACCTGATAATTCTACGGCATTAAGAAAGTTGAGAAATACTTAAAAATAAGGATCCTAGTGTCATAGAGAACATAATGATGCTCCTGTTAAAGTTATAAAGTTAGTATAATAATAATAATATAATAATAATTATAATTAAAGTGCGGTCGGTTTTTGCGGGTTGCGAGTTTAACCCGCGACCCGCTCGCAACCTACAAATTTGTCATATTTCAAACCGCATCCACCCGCATTATGTTTGCAAAATCGCCCATTTATATGCGGGTTGGGCGGTTTGAGCGGTTCGGATAAACCGTTGCCCACCCCTATACACAATCTATGAAAATCAAATTTGGGATGAATTTTCATATGAGAATCTTTTTATTTGGAAAATATTTCAAAATGAGTATAAAAATAACTTGAAATATGAGATTTTTCAAACATTCCAAAAAGAGTATAAAAACTACTTAGCAAGTTTTGAGCAAATGTATAATTTCAAACTGTAACACTATAATGTAATACTTAAAAAAAATTTCTTAGTGTACTTTTCTCAAACGTCACATTCCAATATAACACTCCAAAAAAATTCCTTAGTGTAACTCTCCAATATAACACAAAAAAATCTTTAGTGTACTTTTCCTAAATGTAATATTCTAATGTAACACTCTAAAGAAATAATGTGTGATTCTTAAAACAATTCCAAAAGTATGTGAAATTCTTCAAACTATTTCAAAAGGAGTTCAAAAATTCCTTATTAAGTTTTGGAAAAATGTATAATTTTAAACTGTATGTGTTACGTTTGAGAAAAAATATATTAGGGAATTTTTTAATATTTTTGTGTGTGTTATTACATTGATTGAAGTGTTATATTTTTTAGAAATGTATACTAAGAAGTTTTTGTGTGGGTTACATTGGAGTGTTACGTTTGAAAAAAGTACACTAAAGAGTTTTTTTGGAGTATTACGTTGTTACGTTTGAGAAAAGTACACTAATGAATATTTTAGTATTTTTCTGTGTTACATTGGAGTATTACATTTGAAATTATATTGATTTGAGTGTTATGTTTGAAAAAATACACTATTTCTTTTTTTTCTTTTTTTTTATACTACATTGGAGTATTACGTTTGAAATTATATTGATTTGAGTGTTATATTTGAAAAAATACACTATTTTTTTTTTCTTTTTTTTTTTGTACTACATTGGAGTATTACATAGGGGTGAGCATGGTTCGGATTGGACTGGAATAGGGTAAAACCAGGACCAATCTGTTATCTACGATTCTTGAAAAATTGAAATCAATCCAATCCGTTTAAATCATGGAATCAATCCGAACCAATCCATTTAAACACGGATTGGATCGGTTTAGGACCACGGATTCAAATAATTAAATAATAAAAAAAAATAGAACACTTTAATTTCATAAAAAAATAAACATAGCACTATATTAGTTCCACATTAGCAATATGTCTTTCTATAATAGCAATATATTGTTTTAGAATTTAAACAACTATAAGAAAATTAGTCCCACCATAAGTATTTAGACAATTACAAATTGAAATTAAAAACTAACAAACAAAAGTAATAAAAGAAAATACTATGCGGGTTTAGGTTTGGGTTTAGGTTTTATATGGAATAAGAGAAGATACTATGCGAGAAGGTGTATAATAAAAATATAGACTATTTGTATACGGTTCGGATCGGTTTCAATCCAGAACCGTGAGGTTCAATCCAGAACCAATCCATGGACTACGGATTTTTAATTTTTCAATTCAGAACCGAGCCACAGATTAAAAAAACCAATCCAAACCTATCAGATTGGATTGGACTGGATCGAATTACGACTTTCATGGATTCCTTGCTCAGCCCTAGTATTAGATTTGGGAAAAGTTACTAAGAATTTTTTTAGTATATTACATTGGAGTGTTACATTTTTGTTCATAATGTGAGATTTGTTCTAGAATGAGGGAAAATTCAAAACCTTTACAGTGTGGATAGTTCAAATGTGTAATTTTAAATTTGGAAAAATTCACTTTTATCCCTAAAAAATTAAACCCAAACGTATAAGTGACTAACCTTTTGTATAATTCACTTTAATAGGACTTTGGGTTCATAAAAAAAAAAAAAAAAGGAAGAGGACTAAACAGTTTATAAGATCACATTTTGGGATTTACAGGTGTTTCATCCTAAAAAATACAATTCATTGATGTTATAATATTACAACAAAAAAATAAAATAAAATATATTTCAATTGATTTAAAAAAATAAAAATGAAATAAATAAAAATACTTTATTTAGAATCATACAATCTATGTGTTGCAAATTTTTTTTTAAAAAAAAATTATAATAAAATAAAATAATAGAAGGAAAATTAATGAGTGAAACTGAGGAAAATATAAAGTGGATATTTTGGTCTCCATGTAAACAAAACTCTTTAGTCTTAATTGTATTTATTAAAAAAAAAAAAAAAAAAAACTTTCCATACAAATAGAAGTAATTACACTCATTTAATGTTTTTTTTAAATGGGGTCGGCTTCCCTTCCGTATGTACTGTTGGATTCATGGGGTCCATCACGAGTCCCGTTTCGATAATTTGAATAACTGAATGTATAGAACTCGTCGAGTACTATATGCCTGTAAAAAATCACATTGATCGGATATCGATAACTACGTGATCAAATCAGTTTTGTATTAAAAAAAAATGAAAGTGAAAAAATAACAATTGAAAGATCTGATTCGATGAGATAGTTATCGATATTCGATCAACGTGATTTTTTTACAGACATATAATACTCGACGATTTCTATACATTGAACGGGCTCAAATTATCGAAACAGGACCCGTAATGGACCCCAACGGACCCAACAGTACCCTCCGATTCGAGGGAAGCCCAACCCCTTTTATTATATATGCCCTTCGAGTACATGTTAACAAAAAATCTTAATTTTATATTTTAGCTTATTCGACTCATATTTGCCTCATACTGTCTAAACACAAGTTATACCCAATAACCTGGCATGACACATGATTTTTTATTTCTAAATTTTTTGTCTCTTTATCTCGATATACTCTTGATTGTCAATTTAAATCCCAAAATGACATGTCTTGATATTTGTATATAATTTAATAATTGAGATTGTATTGTATCTGAAAACAAAAGCTTGGATTGTTCTAGTTTTGATTTTGGTTTTATTTTTTGTCTTTTTATGATGGGATGATTTGCATTTCAAACAAGTTCTTAAATGCCCAACCAACCTAGCATATGTTCAAACTTCTTCATTGGTCAAGAAAGAGGAAATGCAGATTGTTAATTTACGGTTTCAAAGTCGTAGGATCGAAGCAATTTTGGGCACTCATTGCTTCTCAATTGAGCTTTTGAATTTGGGGGATTTATGTTGAATATATCTCTATCATACGCCCACCAATCGCTCACGACTTTTGATTGTCCACCAAGTCATGCTTTACGCAGTCATTGGTGGCTTGATTTTATTTTATCTTTTTTTTTTTAAAAAAAATTATAATTTATTAAAATTAAATTTAATAATTTATTTATTTTATAATAATTTCGATTGTGTCAATTTTATTATTTAATTTCTTATATTGGTCAATTTAGTTCAATTGGTAACAATATTCTAAAAATTAGATTACAATTAATAGATAAAATAATCTATCTACTCTTTTCAAAAAAGATTGTGGAATTGACGTATAATTTGAAATGTTTCTTTTTTAAAATTAAAAAAAAAATTGATCATTTTGTTCTTAATTTTTATATAATTTCTTTATAGATTTATCAATTAAATTAATTTGATAAAATGTTAAAAATTAATGGGCAAAATTGAATTTGTTCAAATGTGATAAGGTAGTGGGAGAGGGCGGGTATAGAGGTGAGAAGGGGAGGGTGCCGATGAAAAGCACGCTTTTTGAAAATTCTTTTACTTGTTTTTTTGCTTAATAGAACACTTGAGGTTTCACTTGGAGTCTTATTAAAAAAATCATACATTTTTTTTTTGATTTTTTCAAATTTGTATTAGTATTTTAATTTTTCTAATCCGTCTAGGGTAGAACAATTTTAATTTTTTTAAAAAAAATTAAATACCCAAAAAAAAGCCAAAAAATACTTGTTTTTCACTTCTTTTTTTTTGACTTAGTAAATTTTTTAGAAATTTTTTTCAACTTGTTGGATTCATCTGAGTTGATTCTAGAACTCTAAAACTTTTTGAAAAATTATAACAAGACAAAATCCACTAAAAACCCCAATCCCAAACGACCCCTTAGTCATTTTTGTTTTTAAATTCACTTTGTTCTAACAGAGGCCTTTCCAATTCTCGAACAGTGAAAACATGTTTAATTGGGCCAGTGGGCGTAATAGTTTGGATGGACTCTTGCTCATTGCTGTTTAACCATCTTTAGGAAAATGGGCTTTATCAATCTTGCTCAACAATTTGGGCCGCACTCTGCGACATGACATACGACATGAGTAAAAATGGCCGATCACCCTCGACTTCAAACAATGATAATAATAATCACATTTTTGTTTTTTTTATTTTATTTTATTTGTTTGATATTTCATGATTGTTTTGGTTGAATGGTCCTACTTGGGATTCGACGGATATTTTGATCCACTCAAACCAATCGAATCGAACCGATTTGTCGTAATTTAAACGGATGCATGATGACGAGTGAAAGATTGCGGATTGATTTTTTTCAATCCGCCTAATTTTGGACTGATGGCGGATTTGAGATTCCTTTAGTTGCAACCGAACTGCTAAACTGCGAGCACCCTAATAATTTGTAAGACTTCGTATTTTCAATTTATTTAAACATTCTGTTTGCGTTTTTAATTGAAAAAGAGTTTAGATATTCTATTGTGTTTTCAATTTTAAAATCTTTTTATCAAATGACAAGTGTTGATATTTGGCATTTTTGTATGGAAAATATAAGGTTTAATTTTATCATTTAAAAAAAAATAAAATTAAATAGTTTGTGAATAAAAAAAAAAGTAATGAAATAGTTTTGATAATGCATGGTTTTGTTATAGTATGTATTTATTATTGATATTTGACAATTTACTTAATAATCTTTGGTTATGTTGAGTTGGATTGTTATCCCAAAAAAAATGTTAACAAGTTGTTGTATTATATTTAAAATTTATAAAAGTTTAAACCGTCAAACTAATGCACATCCATCCGTCAATCCGCTCAATCCGCATCCGCCAATTCAACGGACGGATGGCGGCTTGGAGGTTCTACAGCCGTAACTGAACCGCAAACACCCCTAGGTCTTACCACTCAGGTCTATTAAATAATGCAGTAGTAAATATTACATAATAAACAAATTATAATACATTACAAATATAATCATTATAGTATTATTGTTTATATTTAAAATGATGAATAGAATTTCCTCATGTAATAATTAAACTGCTGAAGATCTATGTCTTGGCATGAAAAAATTGCTTACACTTCAAAATTTGGGCTGAGATGTATATTTTGTAATGAAAAAAACAAAAATAAAAAAGTGAAATAGAGTAATTATACATGAACATCACATTATACATGCTTCGCTATAAGCCTATTTTGACCGGCGGAAAAAAACAAAAGTGTTCCATTAAAAAAAAGTAAAAGATTAAAAAATTGACTGTCTTTCTCTCAAAGTTGTATTTAATAAGAATGTACTCTACTTTCGTAACCCTAATCTCCAAAACAACTCATTATCGGGTCATACATTTGCCCATTAATTGTTGTGCGGGTAGATAGAGTACGAGACACCCACAAGAGTATAGAAGGCAATTAAAAAATATTTGCTTTAATAGGGAACAAATATTTGCATAAAGCTTGTTGTAGGAGGTGGTAGTAGTTCAGACTTCTTGCTGAAAGTGTTTGGGTTCGAGTCACTTGTTAGGTGGAGTGAGGTGGAGTGACGTTGGAGAATTGCAAGATATGAAAAAGCACACTTAAATTTCTTGAAATTCATATATATCAAACATCACTAAAGCTTATGCATTGATAATTAAGGACATTATCAAAGCCACAACAGCCTGCCCACAAGCAGCTATAGATTAGCCAAAGCATGCCATGAAAAACAAAACCAACAAACTATATGTATAAGGAAGAAGCTGCCTTGCACATACATCCCATTTTGCTGTATGCCAACAAGATCTTCACAAAGCTAGAATACCGATCATAGTATCTCTTACTATAATATTACAGTTGGGTTTCAGGAGACATAAATTGATCTTGATTCTTGAAGTATTTCTGGTATGATGATGATCATGGAGCTGAGAGCCACACCATTATCTCTCCTGCTGCCTGCTTGTATATTTCTTCCACTGGAAATGCCTCTGGAAGCTGATCTGGAGCTATTCTTGCCTGTTCAAATTAATTCGCCAGCCCAGAATTTTAAATTTTATAATAATAATAATTAAACACATTATACTGATGTATAAAACCATAGCATCTATTACTTTGAAACAACCAAAAATAATAATAACATTAATTAAGTTGTGTCATGCTTTTTTTAATTCCAAAATTATTTTAAAATACCACTCCAATTTTTTATTCCTGAAATGCTTCAGTTTTTTGTTGAACTGATTCAGATTTTATTGGTTTTTCACTCCATATCAACTGCTTTATTTTTTATTGTGAAAAATTAGAAGTTAGTTTCTTTAGATTTTCTTAAAATACGTATCAAGAACAAAAGATTGGCTTAGAAGATGAGGTGTTGCCTTGTCAATTATGATGATTAGGTTCGAGTTTACATATTATTCATCTAACGTATGAAAATATTTACTACATTAATTGAAAAATGGTCAAAGTGGGTTTCAACTCGCCCCAAATTTGCATGTGCTATTGATAATCAAAAAAACCTAGTTCATCATGAACAGTCAAAATTTGGGTTTCATCATGTGTTTCCAAACTCAAACACACTATTCATGCATCAAGCTAACCCTAATTCAACTGGCCTCATTTTGGCAACTTACTCATTAACATAATCTACCCCAAAAATACGTTAAAAAAAGAATTACCCCAAATGATACATGAATCACTAATTTCAAAAACCCAAATTAGATTCATCCAACAACAGTAAGTAGATGAAAAGTTTTTAATTTTTAATTTAATTTTTTTTTTTTTTTGGCCTTGATTAGAAAAAAAGAAGGTAAGAGAAAGCGATAGTTTGTAACAATCCTATCTAATGTGCAAGGAAGTAAGTTAGAGGAGACTTACATGGGCTTGAATCATGTACATGGTCCGATTCTGATCCGATGAAACATGAGCAGACACAACATCTAGCTTGTGCTTCTCCAACACATAGCAAATAGCAGTGAAGAGTCCAGCCTTCTTCATCGAACACACACTGATCTGTGCATGATCATCGCACACATTCAAGATCACATTTGGAGAAGTCCAAGTCTGGAATAGAGGAGGGAACCGAGAGAGAGACACTGACAGTGCATTGGATGAGTTTGAGTTTGTGTTGTTTGAAGAAACTTGATCGGCCATGAAAGCCTGCCTTGAGTCCATGGAAAGCTTTTGTGGGGTGATTATGGACGATTGACCATCGAAGTTCATGGGTGTCAAGCCATGGAGCCTTTCCAGCTTCTGCCTTTGGAGCTTTTGGAGAGTTTGTTGTAGGGATTTTATGTGGGTCACTGCTTCATCTACAATTGTGGACTTGTCTGCCTGTACAAATATTCAATGTGAACTGTCATATGGATGATGAGAAGGCAAAATTCAAACAAAATGGATGTGAGTAATTGTAGTTTCATCGTTTTTTGAAATCAAATACCCATTAGTTAAGCTTTTAATTTAAAAAATACTACTATTACACAATTTTGAATGAACTTTTTATATAAAAAATTTGTTTGTATATTATTTTTTGTTTGAACTAGGCCTTACTGACCCTCTTCTTATGTCACAATAAAAATGTTAGAATAAAAAATGTAAAAATTTGATTTTTGAGTATTGTCAAAGCACCAAATTTAAATGTATCTCATTCAAATTTTGAAAATTTTCTAAGTACATGATATGCGTTATGTTCAAGACTCATGTGCTTATCTCAAAATTTCTTTTTTACTTCGGGGGAGTCATATATAATCGCAAACCATTTTTGTAAGACTAACATACACATGCACTTCCTTTTTAATACTGTGAACAAAATCAACCAGTTAGATGGCATTATTGGTGTTCTAGTAAATACCATTTCATTTGTGATTAATTGAAACTTTGTGTTGCGAGAGGAATATAAAGTTATCAATTTCTATATATGCATAGAATCTAATAACATAATGAGATACAATTTTTTTACATTAGTTGAGTTAAAAGTTTGTGTTTAATTTTGTAATCAATTTTTCATAAAGTTGTAGATCATCCACATTAAGAAACAAATGGAAATTGATGAGGCTTATGAAGTCACTCGAAAGGATTAATGGGAACATTCAATTGAACTTGAACCCAAAAGAAAAAGGAAAAAAAAAAAAACATAACTTAATGAATCCATAACTTCACTAATAGCATTTCAATGATTGATAGTAATGAATAATTGATTTTTCAAGTGTCCCATCACCCCATGACAACCTTAAATAGACATGATGAAAAGGACATCCTCAAATAGTATTACATTGATGAAAATGACTATTCTCTTATATCTTTCTCATTAATTGCCCTTTAAAGGAAACAAATTGAAAAACTTGAAATCTTTGTATGTAAAAATTGACTTGCCTTAATAAATTAACTTTGAGAAAGAGATGGGAGAGAGACTCAAATAAAAAGGTGGGAAAAAGAAAGGTAGAATTACTTCTACTTCTTCTTCTTCTTTTTCTTTTTTTCCCCCTAAGAATACTGAAATTAATTACAAAATTGAACAATTTCTATAAGTTGTGTCTGATTCTATTATCAATTTTTATATTTCTAAACTTTTTCAAGATAGAATAAGCTAGCATGAACAACTACTTAATTATCATTCCATATATAAACATCAATCTCAATTTTGAAGAAGATGTGAATGAATCACCTTAGGAGGGAGATGAGGGAGCAAAGCATGAAGATTAGAGAACATGTTCCTCATCTTCTTCCTTCTTTCTCTCTCTGTCCATATATGTATCTCATGATCTGACTCATTACCACCTTTTCCTTCATTGGCCTCACCACCACGCCCTTTTCCATTCTTGCCAAGCCCACCTTGTTTCTTTCCAGGTGCCACCGGTATCACCTCCTCCACTTCTTTCTTGGTTGGTGTCTGAGTATTAGACCCCGAATCAGGTGGCGGCTTCCCACCAGATTTTTCGCTGATACAACCCAAATCATTCGAATTCGAAAAAGCCCATGACTGAGTCTCCCAAAAGAAGTTCTCATGTCCACCACCCAGGTCAGACATGGTGGCTACTAGCTAATAAGAGAAAGAGACTGATACAAAGAGATAAAGAAGCAGAGAGAGAGAGAGAGAGAGAGACTTACAAGGGGAAGAGAGGGAGTGAGGAGGAGTTTAAAAAGGGGGTGGTGGCGATGGAAGGTGTTAGTGTGGTGGTAGAAGAGAGAGATGGAGACAAGAAATTATTTTGTATTTCCAAAAAAAAAAAAAAAAAAAAAAATTTATTGACAATACTTTCAATCAATAATAAGAGTCTAAATAATTATACGAATTTAAAATCAAAAAAATAATAGAGAAATAATTAAAAGTTGTCTTGAAAAGTGTTAAAAGTTTGATTTTTTTATTTATAGCAAAAAGAAATATGTAAAAAATGTAAAAATAATGTAATTCAAATAAGTCCATGAATTTATTTTTTTTTGACACTTCTAAAAAAAAAAACCTAAATATCATTGGACAGACACACAATTAGGTATTCTCTTTAAGCCGTATAATTTTGTTTTTTTGTTGGGGAGTGGGGGAGGGATGATTCGGTTTGGTGTTAGGAGGAAGGAAGAGCACAAAATACAATCATAAGATGAAATGCCGTTACTGGCTTCAAAACAAAAAACGGATAGCTAAAGCAAAGGCACGTCGTACAAAATTTCTCTCACCGTGTTTCGAAAATTTTTTGTATGTCAATGAGGAGGTGTTACTTTTTATTAATCATAAATGTATATGTTCATTATTATTCTCTAAACACTCAATACAAATATAATAGACATTTTTTGTCAAAATCAATTACAATAGAAAAAGGTACCACATGACATATATTCTATTTTACTTACAAAATTTTTTTGTTTCCCATGTTTGGGTCCCACTGTTGTGATGGTGGCCCACCTGGCCATCCCATGGAATTACAACCTATTGCCAACTCACCCTCTATTCTCTCATAATTTCTACTTACCAATTTTTTTTTTAATTAATTAAAATATTTTATCAAAAATTAAAGTACAGAGTGTAAATTTAAAGAGACTTTTGTCCATCAAATTTAATTTTGAATAAAACCGAGTGGCTTTTTTTTTTTTTTTTTGTTTAATATGTGGCAAAATTGCGCTTAGACAATATACCCTTTGGAAACTCGTTCGTGTATTTGATATTTTTTTTTTTAAATTTTATCAAATTAAAATATCCTGTTGAAAAAAAAAAAAAGTAAATTGACTATTGATTTTTGAACTAATATTTAACTCTTAAAGAATGATTTTTCACAATTCTTTGAGCTCGTGTACAATATAATACTAAAAATATTTTTTATATATAAAACATATTTTAATTATATTCGTATTTTATTTTTAAAATTTTATCGTACCGTCAGATCATATTGTCTTGATATCTATGCTTCATAGCATATGCCATTATCCCAATCGCTAATTTTTATTTTTATATTATTGAATAAAACATTAATGTGAAAATGATGTTCCTATTATATATATAAATCACATATTTAAATGTCACATGGCAGAAAAGCTAGTCGATTCATCAAAATCTGCCAACCTTAGAACTACTAGAGTGGCATTTGATAACTCAATTCAATGCTTAAAATTAAATATATTAAACAAAAATAAAATAAATTTATTTAATAATCACAATTAATATCATTTAAAATTTTTGTAAGTATGAAACTTTGTGGTGTTGTAAAAAAATAAAATAATTTGTGGTGAATGAAGTTAGGAAACTATGCGGTGTTAATTAATTACGAACAATTCTACTTTAATTATGAAATTGTCACTACAATAAATAAGAATTTTAAAGTTTTTTTTTTGTTTCTAAAAAAATTTTGTTGCAAAAATTATTTGGAGATTAATTCCTCTTATTGTGAGGAATCTTAGTTGAAAGGCCGTTCCAGAAAATAAAAATTAAAAAAAAATAAGACTTTTAGTGAGAATGACATTTTGACAAGTAAAATATTTTTTCTTTAAAAAAAATTAATTTAAAATTTTAATTTATTGTGTATAACATTATCCCATTTTTTATATGTAAAAAATTGTTTGTATGGCGTCACCAAATTAAATAAAATATTCTATTTTATCTTTTGTGAATGATACTTTACTAGATAAAAGTCCAAAATAATTATTACAAAAATACGAGCGTTACATATAAAAGTAATGATTCAATGCCTTTGTGGCCATGCTTTTGTGTGTAATTGCATGCACTTTACATATTTGTTGGCACCACCATCAACTGCTGCTGTGATATTCATCATCTTATTTCTTGCTACATTTCATGCAACTCTCTTCCCCCAATATTTACCATTGTCATATAATTTTTTTCATAAAAAAAAAAAAAATAGAATGTTCGGAAATGAATTGTTCAGATATACATTCTGTTCAATTATTTATATCTGAGTAATTATTTTTTATTTAGAAATTTATCTCTAAAAATTTAACTTTTGCTTCAAAATCTATATTCAAAAGACAAATAGTGTATACAGAAATTTTATGTAGTCTACAAATAGTATTACCCAATAAAAACTAGTAAAAATATATAATTAATTTATTTAACAAATATCTTTTGTTTGATGGAGTAGCATGTATCATAAATAATTATTTTTAAATTCTTAAAAATTATTTTTTCCCAAAAAGAAAGAAAGCATAACAAAATAATGAGTAATTTTTATTTTTTTAAACTTTTAGTTAAAAAAATAAATCGCGAAAACTCAATCAAACAATTGTTGTAGTTAAAGCGTTGTACGCTGTTGTTTTTTTGGATTCCCCCCACCCCCTGTGTTGATTGTGAAAAAAATCTAAAATTTTCATGTTCAATTATTATTGACTCATTAAAAATTTGTTTAAAATTAAATTGTTATACACAAATGTAAAACTTAAATACATATTAAAAGTTGTTAATTTTTTTAAATTAGGCTCAAACTCAACTCGTCAAAATTATATGCATTATTAAAAAATTAAAAGACTAAACAACTTATACTCAACTGAGGCGTCGTTTGGGAAGTTGCTATTTTAGTAGGCTATTTTAATTTTTGACTATTTTAGTAGGTTAAAATTTTTGTATTTGGGAAGATGATTAGATTTTTTTGTGGTTCGATGTGATGTTTGTGAGAAAAAAGTAAAATGATTATGAGTTTGATGTGATATTTTGTCTTATTAGCTATTTTAACCTATTTTGTCTTTTTGTGAATTTTAACCTAAACTAGGCTTTTTTTTTTCTTGCCAAACACCCCCTGAATCAAAGTTGATTTGAAATCAACTTAAATAAATTTTTTAAAATTCAATAAATTTTAAAATCACTAGTAATTAGACATAGGAACAAACACATAATGATAGTGTTATAAAAAAAATTGAATAATAATAGGTGTTGTCTTGAATGGTTGGTGGGTATACTCCCCACGCAATTATTCAAGGTTCAACTCTTAGGGTCAAGCCAGGACAGGACAGGCCAGGCCACAAGAAAGAACTTTCTTGTGAACTACTTAGTCTTAGCGTGGATGACATGCTTTTCACCGAACTGGAAAATGGATTAGTCGTGGTACGCATAAATTAGGTCAAGCACTCCTTATTGTTGAACCAAAAAAAATAATAATAATAATAATAACAACATAGGTGATGCTACTTAAGCCTAAAAATTAGATTTACTATTAAACCCAATGATATGGCATTATCTTAAAATATTTAAGATAATTCTCTTTTTCACATCTTTTTTTAATCAATCAATCAATTATTTTATTTATATATTATTAAATTAAAAAAAATAAAAAAATAAATATATATATATATATATATATATTAATAATATTAGAATGAAGCTGGTGAAAGATGACAATGACGAGTACGTCAGGAAACTTATAGTAGAAGTACACAGCAGAGACAGTGGCCGTTATTATTTTATGTGGGTGTTTGAAAAATTACTATTTTAATAGGTTATTTTAATTTTTGATTATTTTAGTTGATTAATATTTTTGTATTTGAAAGGATAATTTGATTTTTTAATAATTTAATGTGATATTTGTGAGAAAAAAATGAAATAATTATAAATTTAATTTGATATTTTATCTTATTAATTATTTTAATCTATTCTATCTTTTTATAAATTTTAACTTAAAAAAAAAACTAAAATTTTTATTGGCAACACCCCCTATATCTCAAAGAATCCCTGCCTCCTTCACACACTGCGGCTGGTCGTTCCCTTTCTACTTCTTCTCCACTTTTTTTTTTTTCGCCACGTACATAACAAATATTTTTGGGGTATACAAACCTTTTTTTTAGATTTCTTAAAAGAGTGGCATTTTTGGAGTTTTTTTTTTAAATATTCCAAAAAAAAATTAATTAGAGAATTGATTCACTTTTCAAACTATTTAGGAAACTAACTTACTTTTTGAAATCACATTTTCAAAATGCTATTTTGAAATTGAAATTGCATTTTGAACATGCAATTTCACCTTAAAATTACAAGTTGAAAATGATGGCATAGTGAAATTGCATGTTCAATATGCGATTTCAATTAAAATTGCATTTTCAACATGCAAAATTACATGTTGAAAATGTAATTTTAATTTCAAAATCACATTTTCAAAATGCGATTTTAAAAGCAAGTTAGTTCCCAAATAGTTTAAAAAGCGGGTCAATTCTCTAAATAGTTTCTTTTTTTTGGAATATTAAAAAAAAAAACTCGGCATTTTCGGCCATCTGATATTAATTCATTTTTCCAAAACTTAAATATTGCATTGATTTTTATAGAGTTAAACTTCCATCAGTATGTTTGATTTCAATTTTCTAAATTTATTTTTTTTTTAAATTAAGTTTTTTATTTTTTATTTTTAGTGAATATTTTTTAAATTTTTTTGGATGTACCTTACTTAGATATATCTAAAAAGTAAAATATTTTAAAAATCTATATATATACAACAATATGAAAAATGTACTAAATTCTCTCATTTTTTTTCATAGTATTTAGTGAATTTTTTTTTAAAAAAATTCAAAATATTATACTTTTTTAGTGTATTTATGTTAGGTGTATTTGAAAATTAAAAAATTTCTTTAAATGTTAAAAAAAATCAGTAAAAAAAAAAAAAACAGACACACACACAGAGAAAATAAAAAAAATACTTTGTTAAAAAGTAAATTCTGAAAATTCAAACTAATCAAGCTGAATATAAATAAGGTGTGGCTTGTGAAGATTTTTTTTTTTTTTTAGTTGTTATGTATGGTTTGTTCACTTAGCTAGGTTACCTTTATTATTACTGGTAGGTTAATGAAGTTCTTACTCCTCCACTAGGAAGAAACAAAGGGGAGAAGAAATTGTGATGTTACATACATTTAAAAATTAATAAAAAAGACACTTCAATAACGACATTCATTAATTAGAATAAGACGATGATTAGAATGGTCATTTGGTTGAAATACACATTCCTATGTTTAATTTTGTAAATTAAAAAAAATACGTTGAAAATGAAATAATCACTCATTAATTTAAAAGTTGATTGAAAAGTCAAGAAATAGTTGTTTCATTTGTGTCTAAGATTATTATGGCAAAACAAACACCACCTTAATAAAACGTGACTCATCCAAGATAAATGTAGTGTTGGGAGTGTTAAAAAAACCGCTAAATTATCTAAGGTCTAAGGTCTTGAATATGTATGCCAAGTAGTTGATGAGTCCCACGATTATGATTTCACATCTTTTTTTAACAAGTTTGGCTATGTAAATATAAATCATTCAGATAACTCCCATTTGTAAATTGATTTTTAAATGTGAGTTCTATTTTATAATTTTTATCTTATGGTATTAGAGCTAGCCACAACGGCTTAACCCTTTTTTTTTCTTTTTTTTTCTTTTTTTTTTTAATACCTTTTTTTGAGAGAATTTGGTAAAAATATCTTACTTTCACCAGGAATATCGAAACCTTTCTTAACGTTTATTTTTGTCAATCCCAAACATGACTTTCCATGCATGTACAGCTTGGGCCATCATGAAGTGAGGTTTAGTTTTTGAACTCCACTCTCTGATATAATAATGATGATACGGGTTGAATGAAAAGTCATGTGATGAGCTAGTTAAGAATTAAATTGTTATTTGTGGTTTTAAATAATTTAGAATCAACTTAAATCATAGAAGTCTTAGAATCAAATTAGAATGAGTGGTGTTTTGGAAAGATGGTAAAAGTTGATTTTTTAGTTTTTTGACTTTTCGTGACTTTTTTGTATAAAAAAATAGAGAGATGATGTGATCCAGAAAAGACAAAAAATTAAAAAAAATCTAAAAAATTGATATTTCCAAATTGCTCCTGAATAAGTAAAACACAGTTTGAACCTTATCACCAGATACAATATAATTATAAAATATCACTCACAACTTATTCAAATGTTAAACAAACGTCATTATTTTATAAACAATAATGATTTAAATAATTGTTTAGAATTAGCTCTGCTATTATGGGTTATTTTGGCAATTGAGTTAAAAATCAAATTTTTGATTTTTTTTTTTTTATGTCACATTGTCATTCTACTTTTTTTACACATTTTTTTAAAAAAAGTTTTTAAAAAATTTATATACTAACTTTTAATTTACTTTCCAAAACAAGCCTATATAAGAACATATAACATGCTAATCAAGTACTTAATATTTACGATAAATAACAAGTTATATTACATATGTATATATTTATATGGTCAAGTTTAGTTTCAAATGGTTCGGTAACTATTAAATTATATACACGTCAAGACCAAATCGTGCATGGAAGAAACAAAGCCAAATCAAGCAATTTGGTTTGGAGTAGACCTTTTTCAATTTTTTTAATAAATTGTTATTTTAATATAATTTTTTTAGAGTAATAATCAGTGTGTTTGATTTCAGTTTTTTAAAAATTAAATTTTTTGTTTTTGTTTTTAGTGAATACTTTTAAAATTTTAAGTAATTTTTTTAGATGCACCTTATTTAAATGTATTTAAGGCTTCATTTGAGAACAAATTATTTTAATAATTTTTTGAATTTTTACGAAAAGATGGACAGAAAAGTAGAGAGTGATGTGACAACTTAGGCTTTGTTTGGGAAGTAATAGTTTTAGCTTAAAAATCAAAAATTTACTAAAAAACTAAAAAACCTATAACATATATAAAAAAGTCAAAGATTTATTTTCTTTTTATTTTTTTCACATCTTTTCGTAAAAAATCAAAAAGTCATTCCAAACAAACAAATTTTTTTTTACCTCGCATTTTAGCAAAAAAGCCACGAAGTTAGTAAAATAGTATGTTCCCAAACGAAACCTTAAAATGACTTTTTGACTTTTTAACCAAAATAGTTACTTCCCAAACAAAGCCTAAATAGTAAAATATTTGTAAAAAAATATTTTAAAAAATTAATAAATACACAAATATATAAAAAAAATGTACTAAATTTTCGTATTTCTTTTTGTATTTTTGATATTTAGTGATTTTTTTAAAGAATTTTTTCACAAATATTATACTTTTTAGGTGTATGTATGTTAAGTGTATCTAAAAATTTTAAAAAAAAATTGCTTAAAATATTAAAAAAAATTATTGAAAACAAAAAAATACGAAAAATAAAAACGTAAAATTTTTTAAAAAATGTTTTTTACAAACCAAAACTAAACAAGCTGAATATTTTTTCTGATTATTTGAGTCGAACTAGTCTGATTTTTTTTTTCAGAAATGTTTTATAGCTCGAAAAATTTCCCCCCGAATGACCCGAATTGTTGAAATGACATCGTTTTAGCAATGTTTTTTTTTTTTTTCTCGTTTATATCTGAACACACAAGGAGAGGGAAAGAGAGAGAGAGCGAGGAAGAAAGAGAGAGGAGGAGCGAAGAGAGACGGAAACACAGAGAGAGAGGCGACGGTGATGGCGGGATGGGGCGACGGTGATAGCGGGGCGGGGCGATGGTGATGAAGGGAGGTTCAGACGGTGATGGAGGTTCAGGCTCTCTTTTCTCTCTTTCTTTTTTTTTTGGCTCTGAAGATGAAGATGAAGATGATGTGTTGATGATGATGATGGTGATGTTGATGAAGATGTTGTTGTTGATGATAATCCAGATCTGTGGGTTTGATTTTTGTGTTTGATTGGGTTTGATTTTTGGGTGGATGGGTTTGATTTTGATTTTGTGTTCAATTTTGTGGTTGAATCAATTTTGTGTTCAATTTTGTGGTTGAAGGAAAGTGGGTTTGATTTCAAATCTTCTTCTTCTTCTTCTTCTTCTTCTTCTTCTTCTTCAGACTCTTCTTTTTCTTTTCAAACAAATGAGAAGAAAAAAAGAAAAAGAAAAGGAAAAAGAAAAAGAAAAAAATCCCAAAACGACGTTGTTTTGGGATTTCGGGAGATTGGAGCTCTCGTGCATTCGAGCTACGCAGCGGAGTTGTTTTTTTTTTTTTTCAATTTAAATTTTGAAAATCTCTCTTCTCTCAAATAAAAAGGGTTACTTTGTGTGATCTAGGGGTCTAATGATTAACAACGCCTAAACCTTTTACAAGTTTAAAATAAAATAAATTTAAAAATTAAATAAAAAAATATAAAAAAATAAAAGTGATGATGATAATGATGATGATGATGATGATGATACGTATATAGACGTTATTTGGCTTTTTGTATTCAATTAAAATCATTAATTTTGTTGTCGTGACGTGACATATTAGTTTTGCGTTGTCTTTAGTGTTGAGTTCCATACTACAAGTTAAGAGATGGTTTGAAATAATATGTAAATAAGTGTATTTTTTTATTTTTTATAAAAAAAAATATATAAAAAATAAAATGGTGATATTATCTAAATCAGTATATTTATTTAAACAAATATACTTATTTAAGGAATGCAAACAAACTCTTATCGATCTAATAGGAATTAAAATTGAGAAAACTACACATCGGTAAAAAAATTATAGATTTAATTATTAATGTTTATAAACTGTACTATTGATTTGAATTTTATTTTATTTGAAAAGATCCACTGCCTTTTAATTTCTCCATTGCCAGTAGTAAGCAACCTTACAGGAAAAGAAATGAAAACATGGTTTGGGACGCGGATTAACTTTTTTATTTTTTGGTTTTTTTAAATTAAGGTTAAAATGTTTTGTTTGGGATAGATTTTTTGATTTTTTTGATTTTTGTAAGAGAAAAAATAAAATGATTATGGGTTGGATGTTATGTTTTGTCTTATTAAATTAAAAAGTTTATTTTATCTTTTTTGTGACTATTTTAGCCAAGAAGCCTTTGGCTTTTGGCTTTTTTATGCCAAACAAGCTTAAAATATTATAGGACAAATTATATTGGAGGTATTTATATTTTGTTTCTTGTATTATTATAGTCTCTACACTTTTAATTTACATAATTTTGACTCTTAATTTTAAATTTTATTTCAATTTGGTCCAATTGATAATATCATTAGTATTTTTGACTGAAAATAATCATTGAATTGGTTGAGGTTAACTAGGTTAATAAATTGAAAATTTTAATCTAAAAAATATGACATATGCCACTTATTATATGCATATTTTTCATTAA
The DNA here is from genome assembly GCF_055761805.1 of Camellia sinensis. Classification (NCBI taxonomy): domain Eukaryota; kingdom Viridiplantae; phylum Streptophyta; class Magnoliopsida; order Ericales; family Theaceae; genus Camellia; species Camellia sinensis. Next base: position 32,230,251 of record NC_138962.1, read on the forward strand.
AAAAATGTTAAGAATTATAATCAATTGGACTAAATTGAAACAAAATCATAAATTCAGAATCAAAATCGAATCAATTGAAATTATAAGGACCAAAATGACACAATTACTAAGGTACAAGAATTACTGTTACAATTTGTCCAATATTATACAAATTAACAAAATAAAATATGTCAAAAAAAAAAATTGAAATGTACTAAGGAAATAAAATGTGTAGATTAGGTTTATTTTGAGTGTGGAGTATTAAATTCAAATTTACACTATGTACCGAAGTACCTTTTGCTAGGGCTGTAATCAAAATGAACAGTAGCAGGTATGAACTCAGGATTTGATTGTTGGAGGGCCCAAAAAAAATATAAGAATGGAGTTAGATTTAAAACAATCAATTTTCATGTTATTAATTGAAAATAGATAAACTTTTGTTTTTGTTAAATATTTGATACGACAGTTATGTTACGTGATAGCATTACTAATCAATGGGAGTTTTTGCATTGTAACAGTGAAAAATAATAATTAGGCTAATAAAAGACAAAAATTGTGTACTTAATTTCATTTGCAAAGTGAATAATATAATTAAAAATATATTTTAAAACATAATATGTTAAGGAATTATTATGGTGTACAATGTGCATATCGTATATACCTTATCACAATATATATTGCATAATTATAACAAATTGTAACTTCTTTCACTAAAATAGTTCAATTGGCTTATTTTTCCTACGAAGGAAAATATCATAAATGCGAACGTGTCAGTAAGGATTTAAAAATCCTTACTGATTAAATTCAAGCTAATTATTAAACGATTGTGTTGACATTTCTTTTGCCTCAATCACTACTAAGGCCTAGTTTGGAAAGACTAAATAAGTGCACTTTTTTACTTTTTATAAAATATGGGTTGGGTTTAGGTTGGGTTTGAAGTGATGTGTTAGAGAGGTGATGTGATTTAAATAAGATGATGTGACTTAAATAGGATAGTGACTTTTTGACTTTTTGTCTTTTTTCAATCATGCCAAACTTGGCCCAAAATTTCAGCTTTTTTCGACGGTAAAATGCCGTCGACGGTAAAATGCCGTCGCTAATACTATTAATGCCGTCGCAAAAAACTTTTTTGCAACGGCAAGAGGGGGGTCGCAATTGGGGGCGTTGCAAAAGAGTTTTTGTGACGGCACAGTACCGTCGCTAATGTTTTGCGACGACATTTTTGCCATTTGCGACGGCACTTTACAATCGCTAATAATGTTTGAAATTCTTGACTTTTTGCGACGACACAATTTTACCGTTGCTAAAAATGTTATTTGAGACGGCAAAAAATACCATCGCTGATAGTCTTTTTTTTTGAAACGGCAAGAACACTGTTCTTGCGACGGTGTGGTGCAGTCGTAAAAAGTATTAAAAATATGAAAATTTCTATTTTTTGTGACAGTGTACTGCCGTCGCAAAAAGTATTAAAAAATAATAAATTTCTATTTTAAATAATAAAATTTCTATTTTTTGCGACAGTTTAGTGCCGTCGCAAAAAGCAAAACCTGTAACAAAATTAATAAAAATATTAAAATTTTCTATTTTTTGCGACGGTGTAGTGCCGTCGCAAAAAAGAAAAAAACATCCTGCGATAAAATTATTAAAAATATTAAAATTTATCCATAATAATATAAAAATTCCTGTATAAAAATAACAATTTCTCCACAATAAAATATTCTTTCATTCATAATTACACATCAACAAAATTATCCCACTACATAATGTTTCATAATACATATATAATGTTTAAATACATGATTTTGTTCATAATTCAAAACAACATAAACCAAAATTAAATGTTTTTCTCATCATTCTTCGTAGATAACAAAAACAAAATTTAGCCACATTCTCCACAGACATGCATTCCACAAGAAGAACATTTCTACATGGGAAATATCTGAAAAATAAAAAATAAAAATAATTAATGACAATATAATTATGTGTTAATGTTAATTATAAAAAAACATAAAAATTTAACTACTATAGCATCAAATACAACATTTTTTTTTATTAGCCATCAAATCCCACGTGGATAATTAAACATCTCAATCAAATACAAAAATAAAAATTTAACTACTATAGCATCAAATACAAAAAAACATAAAAATTATATCTGAAATCTGGCTTTAACTCTCAACAACATCAAATACAATACTTTTTTGTTAGTCATCAAATCCCACATGGATAATTAAACATCTCAATCAACAATGAGAACAGATGCATTTCTGAGAAAATTAAGCAATGGAAATAAGTTATGACAACTTCGAAGAAATGTCAGCCTTCTAGTATCTATACAAAAGTTCATCATCCTTCAATTAATTGGCACATACGCATGTATTATGTTTGTACATATAAAAGTGTAGATATATCCTAGACTGAGCTGTATGCTACACATCAAAATGTAAACCTCTAGACCTATATACAACAGGTATTTTATTCGTGAAGTTCCATAACTATGTTAATTTGTGGTTAAGCAAGCTCCAAATGCTCTTTTGGAAGAATCAAATTTTTATACACTACTCAAAACGGACTTCTTAAAAACATAGTTCTTTCTAATGTTGTAACTACAACCCTTTATTCATCAAATAGAGGTTAATATACAACCTTTAAATAAGATGACAGTTAAAAAAAATGAAATAAAAGACCTAGGAACAAGGAAGGAAGATTTTTAACCCCCAAAAACACGTTTGATGGGATCAATTTGTAATGTCTCTAATGAACGCAATGGTAATTTCAAATTTAAATGGCCTTAAACATCAATCAGTGAGTCCTGATCAAGTTTAAACGAAAATTTAAATTGAAGAAACAAAACCACTTACAAACTTCAGAAGGCCATATCACATTTTTTTAGATAACAACAGCAAAAAAAGAGAGGAAATACCATGGAAATACATACAAGCAGCGAAAAAGGCTAAGAAATTTCCTTATTGTCGTCACATAGATTACTAAATGACATGAAGACAATAGTAATACATACCAGGTATAGTGGTGTGTAAGACATGCTCTTTTGACACAAATTCCAAAAAGAAAAACAACAAAAAAGTTTCGACGCGTAATTTCCTTTTTAAGTTATCACAAATGTTAGTAGTGGCAAATCAAAGATGTTGAAACGTGAGGTTGTCAATGGTCAATACATAGAAAAAGCAAACATAATGTTTCTAAATGTTTGAATGAACATATGATATCTCATAAAATAAAAATAAAAATACTGTAGAAATGAGTAGTATTCATAACTACACAAAATTATGGAGAACAAAATCTTCTACAAGATAAAATTTGGACTGGTTGGCAAATTTAACAACAGTTAAGAGTTTGTTAATTTGAAATTCACATACCCAATTGGAATTAATGGCCTAGGTTAGATTGACCTGCCATTAAGAGACTTGAAGTGACCAAAGTATGACAGATCCATCCAAGGTCAACTAGGTGGCAGTGGCTATCCAAATATCAACACTCACAGACATATGCATAATCTTATGCCAGAAGAGATGGCATTACATTTGGGTCTACAACAATATAAGTACAGTCTTTGCAGTTTGGCACACAGAAGGACAATTGTAAGAACAAAAAAAAAAAAAAAAAAAAATCAAACAAATAAATAAATAGTTCGATCTTGACAAATACTTGCTGTAAGCTTCCTCTATGATTTGATGAGATCACATGACAATCATCCGAACTGGAACAAGCCATGAATACTTACGAAAATCATCAATGGTGCTCTGATTTGTGCGAAAAGCTTCAACTCTTGCTCCATAACAGTGAACCAAACATACAAGCTTTCCAAATGAAACGCCTGTAGCTTTAACCTTCTCCAATGGCTCACAACAATCCAACATAGATTCATCAAATCATCTCCAGGGCCCTACATGAGAGTGTGATATCCACATGCCACATGAATTTAGAGCAGAAGAAGGAGGAGGAGGAGGAGGAATTAGAAATATGTGTGTGTTCATGCATATTACACACATATTAATGTATGTATCTATGAAGGCATACGGTAGTGCAGTTTAAAAGGTCATTCACACAAACAATGAGCTTAACCCTGCACCTATAGAGTGCCATTAAGAGTACTAGAGTGAAACAGATATATTTCTTGGAAGCATGACATACAAGTGAGAATTGCATCAAAACTGCATTGAAAATTATTTTTTCATGATACACACTTGGTTGAGAAGTGTACTCTCAGACAAACATAGATGAAAACACTAAAAACCAATAAAAAATATAATAGTTACAAAGTACAACTTCTTTCCAAAATAAAAGATTGGAAATACAAATACTCCCCGTAAAGTAACATTAGTTGTAGGTCATGTCCAGGATTGATTGACAAGTTATTCATTATTTCTTTGTTTGTAGATTTAAGTTCACCATTAAGGTGTTTTTTGCTTCTTTTTTAAATTTCATAAAAACTAATCTTTGTTAAAGCTAATTCAAGATTGTCCATGAGGAAAGAAGCAACAAAGTTAGTCATCAGACTCATTCCAATATGGAATAAACAAGGATGCCACAGGAGAAGAACATGAAGCATAATAAAGAGAAGCCCCACACATTCATCTAAGAACGATACAAGTTGTTAAACTTTCTTTCCATTAAAGGCTTCAACTAGGTAGCATTACAATTTTCCATCCCTTCTCCATTGCACATCAAAATTGTATCACTCCCTTATGCACACAAAAGGCACAAATGCGAGCTGATTATAAATTGGGTTTTGTTGACAAATGTCACTGAGTCGCACAAAAAAAGGAAAACAACGCGAGACACTTTTCATCAATTTCAAAACCCTTTTAAAATAGATTTACTGTACAAAAAAAAAAAAAAAAAAGTAGATTCACTGATGAAACCAAGCACACAGGATCATATAACGTAATAAAAAAGGGCAAGACAGATACTAGCAGAATTCGATCAATCACCAATTGTTTCAATTTCACCCATCCACAACAATGCCTTCACACCATCGATCGCCACACTAAACAATTCAAACTCAACAACAAAAATTCAAAGAAAAAAACAAAAAACAAAAATAAAAATACCAAAAGAACTATCAAACATTACCGTAACTAAGACAATTCAGGGATTCACATGACTATACATTACTAAGGCCCTGTTTGGCAAGTTCGGTTTGGGATTTTTTGGGCTAAAATCCCAAAAAAGAAAAAAAAAATAAATACAAAATATGCTAAAATAATCAATAAAATAAAATATCACACCAAATCCAACTACCAAAAACAAAATAAAATATATCCATCTTCGCAATCACAAATATTTTAACCTATTAAAATAGTCAAAAACTAAAATAACTTACTAAATAGCCAACTTTCCAATCGAGGCCTAATAAACTTCACATTCATAAAAACCCTAATTTCGTAGAATGATAGTGATTTCGAGTGATCTGAACAGATTAATGTGCGTGTGTGTGTATTAGGTCTGGGGGAAATAAGAAAAGTTGCAAAACCTAAGGCATCAGCATTGATAATGGGGGTATTTCAAAAATTTGATAAACTGAATTGGAAGTTAAACATGAACTAATGCATATATGTATGTATGTATGTATGTATAAACATGTGTGTGTGTTTGTGTGTGAGAGAGAGAGAGAGAGATGAGTAAAGAGTAAAGAAAGAAAGACATAAGAGATGTTGAGGTGGCGGAAGAGGAGGCCGACGCTGCTGCTGCTCTGACGACGATGACAACGCTGCTCCTCCGTCGCTCGCTGTCGATAGAGAGAGAGAGAGAGGTAAGAAGAGATTAGGGATTTTTGGGTTTGAGATTGGGGATTTTTTGTTTTGTGGTGGGGGGGAAGGGGGCGAGAATGAGAAAAAAAAAGAACGGGAATAAAAAATGAAAAATAATTTTTTTTTGGGGTCACAAATGAAATTTAAATAACAAAATAACGCCGTTTAATTCTTTTTTTTTCTTTTTGCGACGGGGTTGCCGTCGTCAAAAAAAATTATTTTTTGTTAAAATATATATTTTTTTGTAGTTAATGATTTTTTCAAAAAAAATTCTTTCTTTTTTTTTAGTTACTAAGATTGAAAATTTATTTGTTTCATTTTTATTTTAATGAAAAAAAATATTATTATTTTTTATTTGGTAGAAGTAGTGGTAATATTTTAATGAAAAATATTTTCCACTAAAATAAAAGTTAATTTTCTGTGGTCAATGAAAAATATTTTTCTATGGCCCATTTTTTTTGGTTATTAAAAATCATGAACTAATTTTTTGTGATAGAGGAGAGGGAGCAGCAGTAGTGGTGAAGGTGGTGGATAAGAGATGATGGTGGTGGTGGTGGTGATGGCGAAAGAGATTAGCGGTGAAGTTGTGGTAGTAGTAGAGTAGATGGAGTGGCAGGGGTGACGGAGAGGTAATGATAGTAGTAGTGGCAGTAGTGGAGCGGTGGCAATGGTAGTAGTAATGGTAGTCGTAGAGGTGAAGTGGCGACAGTGGTAGTAATGGTGGTAGTGGAATGGCGTTTGCAGTAGTGGTGAAGGTGGTAGAGGAGATAGGTGGTGAGAGAGAGAGAGATGAGTGAGAGACAGATAGATGAGAGAGAGAGAGACAGACAGACAGACAGAGTGATGAGCGAGAGAGAGACAAAGTGGTCGCTAAAAGTGCATTTTCTTGTAGTGGATAGTAAATCGAGAGGGAGTTCAGTAAATAAAGAAGACGGAAGGGAGAGAGTGAGCAACGCGAACACAGTGGTGGAGAGAGAGAGAGAGAGAAAGAGAGAGAGATAGAGAGTAAAAGACAGAAAAAGAGATAGAGAGAGAAGAGAGATGAACGAGAGAGACAGAGAGTGAGATAGAGAGAAGAGATGAGCGAGAGAGACAGAGAGAGATGAGAGATGAGAGAGATAGAGAGAAGAGCGATGAGTGAAAGAGACAAAGAGAGAAAAGATAGATGAGTGAGAGACACTGAGAGAGAGAGAGAGAGAGACAGATAGACAGAGAAAGAAGAGTGATGAGTGAGAGAGAGAGAGAGAAAGAGAAGAGAGAGAGAGGGAGATGAAAAAATGAGTGAAAAGATATAGACAAAGAGAGAGAGAGAAAAAAAGAACGAAAAGAGATAAACGAGAGAGAGATGAGCGAGAGAGATAAAGAGAAGAGAGAGAGAAAAGAGATGAGAGAGAAGAGAGATGGACGAGAGACACAGAGAGAAAGAGAGAGAAAGAGAGAGTCAGACAGAGAAGAGTGATGAGTGAGAGAGAGAAAAAGAAGAGAGACAGAGACACAGAGAGAAAGAGAGAGACAGACAGACAGAGAAGAGTGATGAGTGAGAGAGAGAGAGAAGAGAGACAGACAGATAGAGAAGAGTGATGAGTGAGAGAGAGAAGAGAGACAGAGAGGTAGGAAGATGAAAAAATGGGTGAAAAGAGAAATGTTCAAAAGAGTAAGACGACGTCGTTTTTTTTTTTTTGTGACAAAAAAATACCGTTGCATTTATTTAAACCATTTTGTGACTATATATATGAAACCACCTCAAAGCCACAATATATATATATATATATATATATTACTCTTTTTTTTTGGTGTGCAATGGTACCTATTACGGTCACAAAAAACTTTTTTTTCTATTTTTTTTTGCGACAGCAATCTCTGCCGTCGTAAATACTTTATTGTTTTTTTTGAGACAGCAATTTCTGCCGTCGCAAATACTCTCATTTTGCCACAACATTTTATGCCGTTGTAAATACTCTATTTTTTGTGACGGCAAGTTGTGCCGTATCAAAAAGTCACATTTTTTTTTTTGCGACGGCAAGTTGTGCTGTCTCAAAAAGTCACATTTTTTGTGACGGCAAGTTGTGCCGTCTCAAAAGGTCACATTTTTTGTGACGGCAAGCTGTGCCGTCTCAAAAAGTCATATTTTTTGGTGACGGTAAGTTGTGCCGTCTCAAAAACTCACATTTTTTGCGACGGTAAGGTGTGCCGTCTCAAAAGGTCACATTTTTTGCGATGGCACTGTGCCGTCTCAAAAAGTCACATTTTTTGCGACGGCAAGTTGTGGCGCCGCAAAAGGTCATTTTTTGCGACAGCAAATGTGCCGTCGCAAAAAGTTTCGTCTTTTAAGCCCACTTTTCTTGTAGTGAATGAAGAGGACTTTAAAATTGCCAAGTGTAAAGAAAAGAAAAATTAAAAGAAGAATGAGGAAAATGGAGAAAGATGATTGAGTAAACAATCAAAGTAACAATTAATTACCTCTACTCATATACTTTGAAAAAGAAGTGCATAAAATTACCTCTACTCCTATTCTTCGAAAATGAAGTGTTGAAAATAAAGTGCAAGAAATATAAATTGACAAGAAAAAATATAAATTAATTATCTTTGATTTGAGTTGTGGGTCTTCACAATGTAGCCATGAATAGCTATTTATAGGCAAATATTTGTAGGAAAAAATTACCTAATAACTACCACATTCTTCCATTTCTTACACTTCACACTCCATTATCTTACACTTCATTTTTATGTCTCCATAACTTTCTTTAACCTCCCATTCATGTTTCATGATCCTCCACATTCTCAGGGGCAGCTCCAAGGCTTGGCCAGGGGTGTCACCCGAACCCCCTGGCTGAATTTTTATTATTATTATTATTATATAAATATTAGATTTTAGGAAAAAAATTAGTAATTGAACCCACTAAAATACAATTTTGAACCCATAGTTTTAAATCATACTCTTTTGAACCCACTATTTGATAGTGTTGAAAATGAGCTTATTATGCAACGATTTCAAAATATGAAATCTCGTCGTGGTCAATTGTAGAAACTTGTGTATTAGCATGTCTTTTTGCTTAAATAATAGTATCAATATATTGAAATATTTTTGTTTATAATTTTAGAATTTAAATTTATTTGTTGATTTTTTTCTCCATATGTGATATAATGATTAATGTGAATTTTCTGTAAGATATATGGTATTTAAGTTTTTGATTGACAACACTGACAAAAATTTCTGGAGTCGCCACTACACATTCTCCCTCATCTTTTCACATGTGTTTAATGATTCATAACTTCTTATACCTCTAAATGACTAGGAGAGTGCCACGTTGTAGACGTCCCCGAACGCCCTGGGAGGGTGAGTCCCGTTCTGTTCATTTGGGGTCACTACAGCTCAGGACTCTCAAATTGTCACGGTTCTTAATCTGAACCAAAGAGTCCAAATCCGGCAAATCGTTTTGAGAAAACAGATTTTTAGAAAAGAAGTGCCAAACATAAACTGCTTTGCCAGATACAGAGTCGCCACCTAAATATTTTATTTTGGGGAAATTTAGGAAACCCTGACTCGTTGCCTAAGGCCACGTGTCCGTCATCACCAAAGTTGCCTCGGCTCGGGAACTTGGGTACGATTGGGGAAGGTCACTTCGTGAGCACCCCCGCTCGCCCGATCAAAGATCGGCCTCTACTAACCATGATATCAAGTTTTGAAAACATTGTGTGTTCTTATTCCGGTTATTAGCCTAGATTTACTATGTGATGCGCACAGCATACAAGTATAGACTGGATCGCCTGAATTGGAACAAAACATTTCATGTTTGTTCATTTGAAAATGGTTTGATGGTGCTACTCGCAAGTAGGTTAAGACGTGGATTTGCCACCCTTAGGTGGGCTTAGGAAAACATGATTTTGCCACTATCTAGTGGGCTTAAAACACACATTTGATGAATTGTTCCAATTCAAATAACCCAACCTTCACCTACAGGCATTCAGGTAGTTATATCACATAAGCATATAGCCTCATGGTAAGCATGCTATTCATGGCAGTCACTCACACGCATGCAAGGATGCTAAAGCATAAAACTCATCGAGTACTCTAAGCCAAAACAGAAACTAATTAGAAATCCATGCATGATCCTAATTATACAGAAATACCTAATGCAACACATGCAAAATGCAACTATAGCAGGCTCGGCTATTCTAAACATGGTGTATGAGATGCAACAGCTAACAAGTATTCAACTTTGAAATTGAAATACAAATGCAGTTAGTATGATACGCCGAGCCCGATGCATGCAAAACAGATGAATGATGCAAACATGCTGTCATACTGTATGCTAATTGAAACATGCCCTAATCTAACCATCATAAGCAGATAAATAAAAGGGAAGAAAGACGTAAGGTTGGAAGACATACAACACACACACGCACACTTATTACAGTTATGCCCTCGCGCAGAGGGTCCGAATAAATAGTACAGTCCAAATAATACAATCCAAATAACACAGTCTAAATATATACAAATTCCTAATTAATTTACAAATTAACTAAGAAAGCTGTAAACTGGCATGCAAGCTAGGGACTACATTGACTCTTCTGAATGATGTATGTTTGGGCTGCTTTGCGCGGAAATCCACTGGGATGCCCCAATTAGTCTCTGTTTTGCAATTATTCTTGGAAAGCGCGCCAAGCTCCAGAAGGTTGCTAATTCTTGATTTGCTGCAACAGAGAGCAGGAAAGGGGCATAGCAGTGTATTTTCACAAATGTATGCATGCCTCGATCCTCGTGCCACCAATCACGCATCTCGATGCATGATGGCCGAGGAGTCGATTTGCATTACTCAATATAGAATGAATGCACATGAAAACTCAACTAAAACCTAACTCCATCATGGATAATCCGGAGTGTCGGTGACTGGGAATTGAGACACGTTCCGTCACTCGGAGTACGAAACGTACCTCGTTTCCTGTGCTCGGGCTAACTCCTATCCCAAGCATGATGCAATATGCATGACATGCATGAAATGCAACTAAGATACAACCTAGCATACACAATGCTATGAAATGGCATACACGATGCACGAGATAACATGGCATACACAATGCGCTAACATACACCCTAGCATACGCAATGCTATGAAATGAAATGGCATACACAATGCAATATGGGCTTACACCAACATGAGTGGACCTCAGCCACACTCACATAGGAGGCCATACGATGAAAATGAGACAACTCGAGATGCGCGCATGCATGCACGCAAACCGATGACCGATCCTAAGGCACCAAATGCCACTCTAACAAGACATGGCGAGGCATGAAATATGATATGCTAGCATGCAAATTTCAGAACTGAAATGTGACACAAAACAGCCCCGAATCATGACGATATAGCACCCGATGCATGAAATGGTCCCGAAATGCAAGATTAAGCGCATGAAATGACTTGTAGCTACATCAAGCATGCATTATTTGCTTATGACATGTGAAGATAGATTCAAGGCAGCCCCAAAATAAGCATGTTTTCAGTTCTAAGCAAGGCCAAACAGCAAGCAAAAATAGGGCAAAACTAGCATGCAAAAATGGCCCTAAATGTGAGATAAAGAAGTGAGTCACAGCTGCAGACCTCAAACAGATTAGGGCCCTTCAACAATGTTGAAGAGGGGCCCAAAATATGATATTTTACAGTTTACAACAAACCCCCAAAACCAGCACAGGTACGGCTAAGATCTCATGCAAGAAAAGGGTCAAAAGATGGACAAAGAAGCGAGTAGTGATTGCTGGCCTCAAACACAAAGGGGACCTTCAACAATGTTGAAGAGGGGCAAAAAATAATGCACTTTACAGTTGATGGCCGGATGCAAAACAGTATGCAAGAATGCTCAAAATGCTATACAAAATGAAGCCAAAAAGAGAGATAAAACACAAAGTATATAAAGGATGCCCTAAACAGTGAAAGACCCTTAATGAAACATGAAGAGGGGGTCAAAATAAGGTCATTTGTAGTTCGGACCTCAGCCCAAAAACAGAAGCACAATAGGTTAACAAATCATGCAAAAATATGGCCAAAAGAGAGATATAATGGCAAGTAGCAAATGAAAGCCTCAAACACTGATGAGCCCTTCAACAATGTTGAAGAAGGGCTCAAAAGAAGCAACTTTACAGTTTATGACATGCCTCAAAACAGTTTATACATAAGCCAAAAATACCACACAAGGAATAGGCGTACAAGAGGGGTAATGAAGCAAGTGTAACAAAAAGGCCTCAAATAGTGAGAGGCCCTTAATGAAACATGAAAAATGGCTCAAAATAAGCCTACTTCCAGTTAGGGTTGGAGCCCAAAACAGTAAACAAGAATGGCTTAGATAGGATGCAAAAATAAGCTAAAAAGAGAGAAAATGGTGCTTACCCTTGAAGACCAAACTTTAGGCAACTCTTGGCTTGAGTTTGGTGACTCTTTAGTTCTGGAAAACAACTTCAAACTGCTGCAATGAAGGTTGGAGGTATGGTGCTAGGTGGTGGTGAAGAAAAGGGTGTAGGAACTTGGAGGTTTTGGGCTTGGGAGTATAGAGAAAGAGAGATACAAGAAGGGAGCTTCAAGGGGAATTTTTGTAACCCTAAACCAGCAGCTGGAGCTGCTGATATATAGGCCAAAGAGGGGGAAAAATGGGGGGGAAAATGGAGGGAAAATGAGTCAAGTTTCCCTCCAAAAGTGCCAAACCCTCGGACATGGGTGAAGTGTAAAAAGAAATACATGGCTGGAATGCACTCACAGGGGCAAAAATGGCCGGCCAGTTTAAAAGGGGAAAAAAAGTCATCCACCAGGTAAGTGGCCGGCCGGTCAGAAAAAGTGTCCGGCCGGCCAGATCAAAGGGGAAAAGTGGCCGGTCACCCCCTAGGATGAAGCCCCAGAAGTTAGTTTTCTAATGGCGCAAACCTTACATTAAAATTCCTCTTGTAGAAAAAGTTATGCCCTTTTCCGTGAAGCCGCGCAGATTCGGTCCAACCGGACTTCAACCAACCACATCTCCCCCCCCCGGGACTTGGACTTAGGAGATTCTTGAGTGTAAAATGAAGCCCCGGAAGTAAGCTTTCCAATGGTGGTGGCCTCATATCTTAATTCCTCTTGTGTAAAGTGTTACGCCCGTTTCGGTGAAGCCGCGCAGATTTTTCTCCTTCCCGGATTCATGCTGAACCACTTTTGACCAAAAAGAAGTTGGCTTTTCAGAAAAATTGCTGGCCTCCCACCCTCCTACAAGCTTTCTAACAGTGAAAATAAGGTCTCCACCAAAAATGAGCCCAAACCGATGCAAAATGAAGGTTCGGGGGCCGAAACGCGCAGCCCGAGGCCCCGAAAATTGACTGTTAGGCACCGGAAGTGGTGTTCGACCACGAAGTTGGTCTCTCGGACCATAGTGTCCCTCAAAATGGAGCAAATAAGAAGTATGCCAAAAACCAAAGCAAATGGAGGTGGTTAAGCGGTCTCGAACCGAGGCACACGGCCAACGATTCCGAAAAATCGGGAACCGGACTCCAAACGGGCAAAATGGCCTATGACCACGAAACGTAGCCTACGGCCACTGAGAGATGGTTTATGAGACCTCTCCCTTCCTTCGGGAAGAGAAACAGAGAAAACCGAACCTGGTTCGCAAACCGAGGCAAGGTACAAAAGAGTCCGGAAGTCCAGAGGCAAGGCTCGCAGCCGAGACTCTGAAACTTCTGAACGAGCACAATATGCAATATCACCAAGCGCTCAACTGGTGATGTCTGAGTCTCAAGGTCGGTCAAAAATGGGGTGTCTACACACGTGTCCTGCAATTTATCAATAATAATAATAATTTATTTATTTATGGTGCCAACAAGTTCGTAACATTTTGCATCACAAATGATTCGTAAGATTTACACTATATTGTTCATAACATAACTACAATAATTCACACATTTTAGTTTTACTGATATGGACACTGTAAATTGACTACTCATAATTTTTACTACATATAACACTACAATTATTTTAAACTTTCATAAATAAAATAAAATAAAATAAAATACGAAATTTTCTTATAATGGGTGTACATATAAATTGAAAATTCTACTATACACACCTCTTACTATATGCACCCTTAAATTATGTCATTTTATTTTTTAGTTATGACCAATCTTCTTCTTTAATTATGACCTTATTTTAGTTATGACTCATGAAATCTTTGGTTATGCCTCATGTCTTGTTTGGTTATGACTTTTTTTTTTTTTAATTATGACTTAGAAAGTTTGAAATTATATTATTTTCTTATTTAGTTATAAAGTGCATATGGTACGCACCATTTTCGAAGTGTGTACAATAATCTTTCTAATTTATTATTGTATTATAAAGAGTTGTTAAAGAAAATAGTTAAGGAAAAGACTATACCACACCTATAAATGTAGAATAAAATAATATAATTTCATACTTTTTGAGTCATAACTAAAGAAAAAATAATAATAAAAGTCATAACCAAATACAAAAAAGTCATAATCAAAATCTTAAAATAATGTCATAACTAGAGATGTAAGAAAAATCAAAAAAATTGATTAAACTGATTGAACCAGACCAAACCAGTTATATTTGGTCTGTTTTTTTAATAAGAATCGGTCTGTGCAATTTTTTTATTTGATTTTTTTCAATCTTCAGTTCGATATCCGTTCAAGCATGTTGTGCACCAAATTAAACCCAAACCGACCGCTTTAACATGTATTATATAATCTAATAATATAAAGATATTAATAACTATAATAAATTATTAACCTTAATTAATTAACTTTATCATCTCTATAACTTAAATTTGTATATTTTTATTATATATAATCTTAACTCTAACTCAGTATTCTTAAAACTTTAGTATTTTATAACTTTTTTTTATTTGTATTTTTGTTAATTTAGGAATTGAAAAGTATTTATTAAATGAACGAATTGAATATATTTCAAGTAATGGACAAATAACTAATTTAATATTTTTACATACATTAGAGCATCTCCAGCAGCTTGGCTATTCTTTCCTTTTAGCCATAGAAGCGAGCTTGGAAGGGTAAAACATTGCTCCAGCAGACTCGCTCAAGGATCGCTACAATGGTGGTGAGCTACAGTACCTCGCCAGGACAAGCGAGGTACTGTTCATGAGCCTTTCAATTTTTTATTTATTTTTGCCCCCTGAATTCGGTTTTTGGCGGTAAAATTTTTCAACGCTCCAATGTCTCTTCCGATCGTGGACAATGGCAGAGAACTCTTTGCTGTCAAATTAATCGAGAGAGGCGAAAAGGTTTTTTTTTTTTTCTTCTTCTTAATTTCATGCTTTTGTTCCATCTGGGTTATCATTTTTCCCATCTGGGTCTTTTTTCTTTTTTTCTTTTTGGGTTTATTCTGAGGTTCTTTTTTTGCTGCAGATTGATGAGCATGTACAGAGGGAGATCATGAATCACAGATCATTGAAACATCCCAATATTGTGAGATTTAAAGAGGTTTGTCATTAACTTTTGTCACATACTATAAGAATTTGTTATGTTTGTTATTAATTTTGTCTGCTTGTATAATTTTGGAGTTAGACTCTTCTGTTTTGGTCCATTTTGGGTATTGGGAGTGTTTGATAGTGATATATTTTTCATATTTGGAAATAATCTGTTTCACTTTTTTTACCTCTCCCTGTTTAATGAGCTTATTTTTATAGAACTAATTGTCTTGGAAATGTTTGGCTGCACCAGCAATGGATATCAATTGGCCCTCTCGATCTGTCGAATTCAAAAAAAAAAAAATTGCCTTTTCATATATGTGGAGTTTGGGCATGTATTTCAAATAATTTAAAATCTAATGTAATTTGTCTATATATTTGTATTGCACACCATGTGTTTGTTGTAATTTCTGTTAGAATATAGATTGTAATTATTTGGGTTCCATGAATGGAGAACCTAGCTGAATTTATGGTATTGTAGCATAGGTGGCTGTAACATCGATTAATTTATCAAATTTTCTGTCAAATTTACTAATATATGTATTATCTCATAAATTTTGATCAAATTTCTGTAAAATTTTCTGTCAAATTCTGTCAAATTCTCTTAATTTCTGTCAAATTTTCCCTCTTTAAGTTACTAATATATGGATTATCTCATAAATACTAATTTGATCAAATTAATTATTCCCGTAACTTATGTACAGGAGGATGAAATTATAGTTGAATTGGTGGATAAGTTATGTAACTTTATCAATATTCTGTACTGTATTCTCCTTGTCTTGTTATAAGCAAATAACCATTTGATTTCTACACATGAAATATTGCAATCAAAGGAAAATTTTGCTACTGACACTATGTACAGGATTTGGAACTTCTTTATTTGTGGTTGGATTGGTTATTTGATTTGGAAATTGCCTCTATTTTGTCACCAGTTCAGTATTCTATGCAAACTTTCCCATCTCACCTCTCCTCCCCTTGAGCCAGTAGCCCAGTCATTGCTACTTGTAGCAAATGCTTTGCTTTTAATTTATATTGTTTTGTTATTGTGAAGTTTCTGTGTTTCATCCATTCCTATGGGTGTTGGTGTCCTATATTTATCTAAAAGCTGTATTTTCTGTTGGCATTAGCTCACTAGAACATATATCTAAAAGCTGTATTTTATTCCATTTCATTACTTTTTTAAATTCTTTTATCTGTGTTAGGGAATTGATGGTTTAATATTTTTGATATGCAAATGATTTCCTCTTCCTAGGTGGCATAATCACCTTAATCCAAATATCAGCAAGGAGGCCTGGACGCAAGAAGCGGAATTGACTTTGATTAGCGCCCATCAAATTTATGGGAACAAGTGGGCAGAGTTGACAAAATTTTTGCCTGGGAGGTAAATTTTATTAAACCCAATAATTATTTTTGACAAAGAGCATCTCATTAAACTAACTAAATTTTTAGTCAAATTTTAGTTAGAAAGGTACTTTTCTATTTTTAGTTGAAGTAATCTTTTATTGATGTTTCACTAGCCAATAACAAATGCTGTTAATGGGCAACTATATGCATAGGAAGGTTCACTTCTATCCCAAATAACCAATTCTTCTCAGCCTCCTGTGTAGGAAGATGGACGAGAAGAAAGAATTTGTTGATTTATCTTCTATGATGCTCTTTGAGGCCACAGGTGATTCAGAGGCCATTTCTGAGCTAAATATAGCTGCAGTGGATGCAGAGCTGATGGGTGCAGCGGAAGATGATGCACTCTCATGCAGCTGTGATGACTTGATGGACTGTGAGCTTGGCAAGTTTGATGGCCTAGGGCATACCCATGTTGAAGTTTATCATGTTGCTGATCATGGTGATGAAGAGGAGGAAGATATTGATCAAGATTGGACTGATGGTGGTGATGATGAAGTGGTGATGAGCAGCACTGCAAAAGCAAGGGAACACAAGAAATTGAGGGTTTGTGTTGATTCAGCCATGGAATTGATGAATGAAGTGGTGATGAGCATCCTATTTCCAGCTGCTTTATTCTTAATTTTTTCAGTTGTGAATATATGACTTTGTAAGTTATATGTTCTTGAAGATGTTTTTGATCTGATTTTGCTGCTGATTTTGTTTGTGAGTCAACTTTGGAGCATCTGATTTTGTTTATTCTGCCTACTCCATGGCAAGTCTACAACCTTTTGTCTGCTTGCTGTTATGTACCTATTTATACTGTCAAGATCTCATTGTTTTCGTTCTATAGAGCCTCCATTAGGATGCTCTGAAGTTGGAGGAAAAGAAATCTGAGAATTCTTTCTTTTTCTTCCAGTCTCCAACTTGTACATGATTTGATTTTGATTTTGATTTTTTTTTGTTTCTCCATATGCACCTTCAGAACTACACTGTTTATACAGAATTTGCATGCGAAGATTATATTCTTCTTGTGTCCTTGTGCAGGTTTTGGTCTCAGTTGTGAGCACACTATGCTTGTTTTTACTATCCGCAAGTTTTGGTTTTGTTGGTATATGGATTGCTTTATCCATCTTCATGAGTTTGCGTGCATGATATTGTATAAGAATATTTTGAAAGAAGTTTGTTTGAAAGAAGTTAGTTTTTTTTTTAAAGAAGTTAGTTTTTTTTTTTTTAGATGGGAAAGAAGGTAGTTAAAGTATAAGAATATTTTAATAGAAGATAGCTAAAATAGATAGTCTTGTTGGAGTGTATATTAAAAAAATGACTAGCTAAAATAGTAAAGTGAAATTTTGAATAGCTATTTTAACTAGCCTTGCTGGAGATGCTCTTAGTGACTATACTAAAAAGTAGCTCAAGTTTGAAAAGTCGTAGAATGATTACACCGCACCGAATTAAACCGCTTCAATCGGTTTGGTTTGGTGCGGTTTGACGAAAGAAACGGTCTGTATATTATCGGTTCAATAAAATTTTTTATTTAAATACTGACCATACCTAACTGATTACATTCTTAGTAATTGATCATAACTAAAAAAAATAATAATATAATTGAAAGTGCATATAATATAGAGTGTGAATAATATAATTCTCCCGGTTAAAATTATAAGAATTAAATGAGAGCAGGGCCCATAGGAGAAGTTGTTGGTGTGTTTAACTATATATAACAATAGAGAATCTTACGCGAAGTAGGAGGTAGGGGCCTGTAGGTCTCGACATAGTTTCTTCCTTAAATAGCAGATTGTTTAAGTTTGGTTTAAAATTTTTAGTAAATTTCATAATATATTTAACTTGGTTAAATTTTGAACCAATCAAATTGAGTTGAGTTATAACAACTTATTTTTGTAAAAGCTTTTAAATTAATGAATTGATCTAGAAAGAACTTTTAATAAGCCAAATAAAATCAAGCTCAAATAATTTGATACATTTTATAGTCCTACATTTCATATTAGTTTTTTTTTAATATATTAATGTTCAAAATGATATTTATTTATACTTGAATAGATAAAACATATTGATGTGATTCACAAAAAAGAGTTTCCCCTCTCAAAACAGTTTCCTGATAACAGTTAACACAAGCTGCAGTCCTTTAAAAACTTGATAATATCATTAATAAAATTTCAGAGTCTAAACTTATCCATTTCAGGTAATACACAAATCCCTTACCATTGCCCGGATCTTCTATAACTTACATCCCTTTTCTCCACATTTATGAACCCGTGCATTTCACGAGCTTAGTAAATACTGGTTTTTGGATAAAAGGAATGGGACACATTACTATATTTTCAACCAAAGCAATGGGTTTAATGATCCACTGGCAAAGAAATAAAATTAAGTTTTCAGGGTTTAAAAATAATGGTTTTCCCTCTCAAGTGCCCAAACCAGTCATTTTGCAAATAGGGCAAAGATTCTTCTGTGTCAGCCACTGTTTGATGCAGTTGGTGTGGAAGTCATGCCCGCAATCCAAATTCCCAATATCATCACAAGCAACATACTCCTCCTGGTAAAGATTCAAAAAATAAAGGGCAAATTACATTAATAGTCCCTATAATTTGAAATTTGGGTTACTTTAGTCTCTCACTTTTCAATTGTGACACATTTGATCATGAATTTTGAATCTTGTTTCAAATAAGGACAATTGAACATACCAATGCCTAATTTTAAGGGCAAAATCGTTAATTTGATAAAATATAAACTAATTTGACAAAAATAAATGTCAAAAAAATATTTTAAAGATTATTTTTACCTACCAAAAATAAAATTATGTAAAATTGATAAAAATTACATGATTAATTTTAAAAAATTAATTTTACTTGATTATCATCCAAGTACATAATAAAAATTAATTTGGTAAAAAAAAAAAGTCTAAAAGATTTATTAATTTTATATAATTTTATCTTTAGTAACTAGAAATAATTTTTAAAAATTCAAAAATAATTTTTTGACATTTATTTTTGTCAAATTAATTTATGTTTTATCAAATTGACGATTTTACCCTCAAAAAATCCAATAGTATTTACAATTGTCCTTATTTAGAACAAGATTTAAACTTCAGGGTCAAATGTGTCACAATTAAAAAGTCAAGAACCAAAATGACACAAGCACCAAACTATAGGGACTATTAATGTAATTCACCCAAAATAAATTGGTTTATACATATAGGATTTGAAAGCTTTTCCCAAATAAGCATCTGTATATATAGGATTTGATGGCTTTTACCCGACACATGCAGCATGGCTCCAAGTTTGATTGGGATACTACCGCGATAGAAAGATACTTCCGCTGTTGCATAGACTTCATAATGGTTTCCTCGCTCAATCCAGTGCTCACATTTCCTATGCGCTCTTCCAATGCCAACAATTCCTGATATTCCCCAATCGCGGTCAGGGAACAAAAATCTTCCATCAAAATTTGATGACATGGACATATATATAAAAAAAGAAGAAAAAAAACCCTTTCTTACCTCATAAGACATGCTATCAACATCAAGTCTCATATCTCTATGCCTGTCATGCAACTCAGCAGCCCCATTTATAAATGGATCGAAGAGCATATAATCCTAACACATGATTATACATGCAGGACAATGTCAGAAATGAAGCAAGTCACAAGACATTGTTGATGATCGACAAATCATTCAAGTATTTTGTAGAATTTTTGCTAGTTCTTTTGGTAGCATTTTTATAAAGCTAGTTCATGCAGCACGACAAGTGCAACTGTTACAATGCACTGTTGTATCGTGCATATTTCCAAGAAAATAATGGCCTTTGCAACAAACAGAGCTTAATTATTGTGAAAGCTGCTTTTAATGAAACTGATTTTTTTTTGTTTTCAAAGTAGATAACATAAGCAATAATTACTAAGAAGTTTACAAGCATAGAAAGCCTTATTGAATTTTTGCCATCTCAAATGAGTTCCAGTCAAAAACAGAATCAACAGAACATGAAATGTCACTATATCAACTAAATCATTCATACTCTTGTGGCAGTTGACAAAGACAAAATGGTTGTTGTACGAGCACAAAATAATCTTCTCGTATAATTCTGTTGATCGAGTTTGCACTCCTTCCAATGTCGTCGCCTTATCACCTGAAAACACAAACGTGAGCTAGCCGGCGGTGTATGCCTGTGACCCCTCCGATGCCTAAGTCAGCAAATAGACAATAGACACAAAAAGCTTTGTGTATTTGAGAGTAAGAATTGTGATACCTGTCTATAGGTCCTGTCATGAGCTTTTATAGATTTCACATGGCACAATCCTAGTAGGACTCCAACGCTCCTTAGTAGAGCCTTCCTAGGAATCACAAATCCCTAGCACAATCTTAGTAGGACTTAACTCTCCTTAGCAAAGTCCTCATAGGAATTACATTCCCAAAGATAATGCATATCCTGATAACACCCTACTCACTGCCAACCAAGTGAGATATTATCACCTTGCTCGGCTCGCTACGCCTAGCCGAGCTATCTGGTGCAAATACCCTGATCGGGCTGCACGATCACCAATTGCTTTGAATCCTCTTGCCAGGCTACCTTTAGCTCGGCTTCCTATATGTGGCCGATATAGCACTTCGACTCGCCCTCTAACCGCAATTGGAGCTCATCGACCTACCTGTCAACCATTGTTCCCACACCGAGCTATTCTGAGCTCGTAACTTGGACCACAACGTGACCCAATATTCAGAAACAATGCTTCCTAGCTTGGCCAAATTTGGCTGTACAAATTACCCTCTCAATTGCTCCTTAATTCCATCTGGGAAGCATGATTGAGATTACTTTCCTCTAGCCGAGCTAAAAACGCTCAACTCTGCCGAACTAGAGAAGTTGTTCGGTCTCAAAACTCGTTCAGTCCCAACAAGTCTTGTCAGTTGCTCAGCACTTCCTTCCACTAACCTGACATGTCTGATACGACGTCATTCCTAAGACACGTAGCGTGTCCCCATTATCCTCATTCTCATGTTACAACCGTCATGTACCTCCAAAAATTTGAACAGCCCCATCTTTTTGCCTTCAACATTTACATCCTTCAAGTTCGCAATCGCACAAGAAGAAGTTCTTTCTATGTAACTGGGCTATATGTCCCACATTTTGTAATCATCTTCCAATTAATGAAAATTTTTGATCACTTTGCTTGGTTACTGTGTTTCTTTTTTCAATGTTTTGCATTATTTCGACTGCATGTTTAGCCGAACTAATTAGCTTGGCCTTACCTGATCCTATCGAAAAACTTGTTGGTCAAACTTGCCAACCTTCATTGGCTGAGATAAGCATCTCGGTCTAAGAGTTCAAAAAATTTTGTTGGTCAAACCTGCCAACCTACTTTGGCCGAGGTAACTGTCACCCCAGCCAAAGAGTGCAAAAAATTTTGTTAGTCAAACCTGCCAACCTGCTTTGGCCGAAGTAACTGTCATTTTGGTCAAAGAGTGCAAAAATTTTGATGGTCAAACCTGCCAACCACCTTTAGCCTAGATCCTAATATCGGCTAAAGGGTGCAAAAATTTTTGTTGGTCAAATCTGTCAACCTTCTTTAACCTAGATCCTCATATCGACTAAAGAGTGCAAAAAAAATTTTGTTAGTCAAACCTGCCAACCTTTTTTGGCCAAGGTAACTGTCATCTCGATCAAAGAGTGCCAAAAAATTTGTTGGTCAAACCTGCTAACCTCCTTGCTAAAGGGTGCAAAATTTTTGTTGGTCAAACTTGCCAACCACCTTTAGCCTAGATCCTCAGGTAAAGGGTATAACAAATTTTGTTGGTCAAACTTGCCAACCACCTTTAGCCTAGATCCTTATCTCGGCTAAAGGGTGCAAAAATTTTGTTGGTCAAACCTGTCAATCCCTTTGCCCCCTGTTGGGCAAAGATTTGTTTAGAAAGAGTCGGTCAAACCTGCCAACCCACTTTGCCCCCAGTTGGGCAAAGATTTTTTAAAAAGAGTTGATTAAACCTGCCAACCCACTTTGCCCCCAGTTGGGCAAAGATTTTTGCTTGGTTGGTCCTTCCTGTCAACCGCGCTAACTTTTGCCGAAGGCATTTTATCCGACATCGCTATTGCGTCAAACTTTGCCTTGGTGCGCACCCCATCTTCCTCTACCAAGATGTGTTGGTGCACTCTCTCCATCAATGCTTCCATAGTAAGGGGCAGCGTCATTGTCATTGAATCTCTCAACCTATGACCCACTAGCAGACCCTACTTGTACTGTGCAATAGCTAGGTTGGTAGGACAATCTTTTACCTGGTTGAAGGTCTCCCAATACCTGTTGTTGTAGGACTTTAGTGTTTCTTTCTCGCCCATGTCGATGGAGAACAGTTGGTGTATCTCCACTAGTGTCTTGGTGTTTGTCTTAAACTTGGTAACAAACGCCTCTGCGAGTTGCGCTCATGAAGCTATGCTGCCTTCTGGCAACCTTTCAAACCACATCAAGCCCATGTCTCCTAGGCATGAGAGAAACAAGATACATATTAGAGCCTCATTCCGTCGGTATACAGCCATGACCTGGCGAAAGTGGCTCAAGTGCATGTAGGGGTTTGACTTCCCCTCATAAGTTGTGAACTTAGGCTGGTTGAAGCCCAAGAGCAGAGGTGCGTTCTCTATTGCTGGAACGAACGGTGAGCTTTGCAACCTTGCCAATGCCTTATCGACTGGTTCGTAGGCAAGACGAGGTACTGACTTTCTAACCTTGACGCTCTCATGCGTTCTAGGTGCCATCCGTCGTAGAGCCGAGATCCTTTGAGGGTCATGGGCCTGGGCATCTTTCCTCATTCGTGTCCTTTCTCCTAGAATAGTTCGCAGATCCATCGATCTAGGCATCTCAGTGTGCTGAGAAGTGGTTTGATGCATATGTGAGGGTCGATAATTGCTTCTCTCTATGTAAGACCTTTCAATCCTCTTTCTCTTAAACCTAGAGTAACGAGTCCTAGAGGTTCTTGATTGTGTGTCGTCTGTTCTGAGGCTTTTGCTTTCGAATTGCAATGGTGTGACTCGCTTGTCGCGATCGTTTAAGTGGCTAGAACCCGTCTTGCCTTCGCGGATCTTTTCTCCCGCCACACATTTTCCTTCCATTTGGCGCTTGATCGTCTCCATGTCAGCCACCATTCTTTTTATCAACTCGTCTTGCTCTTTCGCGCGATCGTGCAGAACTTGAGAATCCACTATCTGTCTTTGTTTATCTGGGCTGTGAGAGCGACGATGACTTGAGCCTTGTTTCTCTCATGCACCGCTCCGTGGGTTCCTTCGCTAGGGGTCCAAGTCTTCCATGGGTGGGATAAAAGGCAAATCCTCGCGCCTTCTGCCCCCTTCTGGAGTTTGTCCATCGATAACAGATTGAGGCAAGTCTTCGTTGTGTGCCATTGAAATCAATTGAAGAAAAATCCAATCAAAAGGTTTGTTCTTTGTGATCTTTTCCACATATGGCGCTAATTGTACGAGTACGAAATAATCTTCTCGTATAATCCTGTCAATCGAGTTTGCATTACTCAAAACGTCATTGCCTTATCACCTAAAAACACAAACGTGAGCTAGCCGACGGGTGTGTGCCGGTAACCCCTCTAATGCCTAAGTCAGCAAATAGACAATAGACACAAAAAGCTCTGTGTATTTGAGAGTAAGAATTGTGATACCTGTTCATAGGTCCTATCATGAGCTTTTATAAATTCCACCTGGCACAATCCTAGTAGGGCTCTAACTCTCTTTAGTAGAGTCCTCTAAGGAATCACAAATCCCTGGCACAATCCTAGTAGGACTCTAACTCTCCTTAGCAGAGTCCTCCTAGGAATTACATTTCCAAGGATAATGCATATCCTGATAACACCCTACTCACTGCCAACCAAGTGAGATGGTTATCACCTTGCTCGGCTCGTTACACCTAGTCGAGTTATCTGGCACAAATACCTAGACTGGGCCGCACGATCACCAATTGCTTTGAATCCTCTTGCCGGGCTACCTCTAGCTCGGCTTTCTATATGTGGCCGACATAGCACTTCGGCTCGCCCTCTGACCACAACTGGAGTTCACCGACCGGCTTGTCAACAATTGTTCCCATACCGAGTTATCTTGAGCTCGTAACTTGGCCCATAACGCGACCCAATATTCAGAAACAATACTTCCTAGCTCGACCCAATTTGGCTATACAAATTACCCTCTCAGTTGTGTTACAGCACAACATATAAAAATTAATGAATTAATGAGGCATGAGTCAAAATTGAACCTCAGCTCGTAAGTTCTCGCCCCTACGCATAGTATTCAAGACTTGACGAATCTGTTACATGGAAGGACATGAGTTGTTACTTCAATGTTCCAACTTTTCTTAATCAGAAACTAAGCAATTTTGATAGCAACAAAATGTATGTTTACTAGGAAGATAGAAACTATAATTAACAGTGTCACAAATTATGCAATTAAGAATGTGCAAGAACAGTTCAGACAATTGCGACAATAAATAAACAGATCCATACAACTTTCGCAATCTGGAATTATATTAAAATACGCACGCACATATATATATGCCGCTAATGGCTGAATCCACCACATCCTCTCACAACGCAGGCGGCCTAGTCATGTGAAAAGAGTGAGGGGTTGTAGACCGCCCGAACTTCCTCTGCGCGCCTCCCTTTTTCGGAGAGGGCGCGAATTTGGTCCATGCTACTACAGTTCGGACTCTTATCACGGTTCTGAATTTAATCTCACAAAGTGCAATGTAAGACTGATAAATCACCAAAGAGTCCAAATCCGGAAAATCATTTTGAAAAAGTCGATTTTAATCAAGAAGCGCCAAACATGGACCGCTTTGCCAGATTTCAGAGTTGCCACTTAAATATTTTGTTTTGGGAAATTTAGGAAACCCTGACTCGGGCCAAAGGCCACGTGTCCGTCATCACCAAAGTTGCCTCAGCTCGGGAACTTGGATACGAGGGGGGAAGGTCATGAAATGAGCACCCCCGCTTGCCCAATCCAAGGATTGGCCTCTACTACCATGATATGTTGTTTTATAAACACATGTGTTCTTATTCCGGTTATTAATCTAACTTACTATGTGATGCGCATAGTATACAAGTATAGACTAGATCGCTTAGATTGGAACAAAACAATTCAATGTTTGTTTTCGAAAATGGTTTGAATTTGCCATCCTCAAGTGGGCTTAGAAATGCGGATTTTCCACGAAACAAGGTGGGCTTAAAACATGATGATTTGCCACTCCAAGTGGGCTTAAAACTCACATTTTGATGAATTGTTCCAATTCAAGTAATGAAGCCTTCATCCATAGGCAAATAGCCTCATAGCAAGCATACTATCATGGCAACACTCACACTCATGCAAGGATGCTAAAGCATAAACACTTACAGTGTATTCCGAGCCAAAATATAGAACTAGTTAGAAAACAATGCATGATCCTAACTATACAAGATACCTAATGCAACACATGCAAAATGCAGCTAAATAGGCTTGACTATCTAAAAAAATGGCATATGAATGCAATACTTGATAACATGCTGTGAAACACGTATTCAAATAAGTGTATTGAAATACAATGCGGTTTGAATGATGCGCCGAGCCCGGTGCATGCAAGACAAATGAATGATGCAAACATGCAAGCATAAGGATGTTAATTGAAAATGACCCGAATCTAACCATCGAAAGCGGTAAGTAAAAGGAAGAAAGAAGTGGGGTTGGAAGACATTCACACACACACGCACACTTATTACAACACTTGCCTTCTCGACGGAGGGTCCAAATGAATAAGCTAAACTAATCTAAGCTAAGATACTTATTAGAAACCAACTAATCAACTATTCTAGCTAATTAATTACAACACAATTGAAATAACTAGCTACACTAAGCCAATTAGTTACAAACCGAATTAATCAATTAGCTAATCTAAGCTAATTAGAATATTACAAAATAAACTAAGCTAAATTAATTACAACACATGTAATTAACTACAACTGGCTAATAAAGCGATAAAATAGCCTTGCAAACGAAGGAGGCATGCATGCTCGGTCGTGTCCTCTCAAAAATCCACTACCTTGCCTCACGATGCCTCTGTTTGCATACTTTTAAACCCTTGAAAATTGTGCTAACTTCCAGATTGCTTCTGTTTGATCCCAGGAACATGTTGATGAACTGATCGGCTAGAAGTGATGGCCATTGGCCAGTATTGGTGGCCTGTCGGCTAGCTTGGTGGCCGGTCAGCTAGGGCATGTGGCCGGTCGGCCACTAATTCCTGAAATTTCTCCTTTTGCTGCAACAGAGCACAAACAAAGGCATGGCAATGTATTTACAAGGAAACGTGTGTGCAACTACCCTCCGTATCATATCTCAAGCTCAAAGGAGCATAGTACTCAGCTCTCAAGCCATCAACCACGTATCTCAATGCATGATGGCCAAAAAGTCAAGCTTGCACAACGTTAGTGAATGCACACATAAGACTCTAAGTGTCGTCACCCTATCATGCATGATCAAGGGTGACAACGACCAAGAAACGCAACATGATTCATCACTTGGAGTATGAAACGTCCCACATTTCTCGTGTTTGGATTAACGTCCGATCCAAACACATGTAATGCAACACACATGCTTAGATGGCATGCTAAAGACCTTAAAGCATGCAAGCAATACAAACATAACATGTTGAGGGCTAAAAGCATCAAAGCTAGTAAAGAGCATCACACAAGAGGCATCCAATACATAGCACAAATGACCAAACCAACTCTGGACAGAGCTCAATCGTGCGAAAATAATGGTCTAAACATGCTGAAATAGGAGCTCAAAATGCTAGAGAATCATGCACACATGTGGGCCTATAAGCAAGGCATAATACACAACCCTCGAAAGCTATGAAGAAGTGAAGTATATAAGATTGTGACTACACTAGATGTAGTGAAATTACATGCTAAATGGTGCCATACCATGCAAACATCACACGCATCACATGTTACAGGCCTCAAAACTCAAAGCTAGTCAAGGCCCTTTACACTATAACCATACTAAGCAAGCCTCATATGACCTAAACCACTCAAAACAGAGTTAAAGCATGCTAAAACATGAGTAAAAGCATGCTGGAGTATAGCCAAAATAAGCTAGAATGATGGGCTAAAATAGCAAACATGCAAAGCTAGTGATCAAGGTTACACTACAAGTGTAAGAAGCATGCAAGAGGTGACTCAACCAGGCCAAAAAAGAGTTATGGTAGGTCTAAAAAGTCACAAAAACATGCTTGAACAAAGCCACAAAGAAGTAGAAACACATGCTCATTTGGTGGGCCATCAACACATGCAAACAAGACAAGAGGAGAGGGGACCACCCCCTCCTATTTGGTACCTCAAAACCACTTTTCCACCACTAAAATTCCTTTGGAATTCAGTGGTTAAAAGGCCAACAAGAGATAGTTTGGATGGCCTTAAAAGGTGGTACGCAAGCTTAGCAAATAAGCAACCAAAGAGGGTAGACCACCCCTAACCCCAATAAGGACTCAAACCAACATTTTTAACACGTAAAAATAGAGCTTTTTTTAGTTAACAACCAAGCCTAAAATAGCATGCAAAGATGGCTAAGATAGTATACAAAAATAAGCTTAAAAAAGAGAATATGCTCACCCTTGAAGCACAGCAGCAAGAGGACAACTTCTGAGCCAAAAACCAGCTTTAGGAGGCCCAAATAAGTCTTAAGGAATCTCAGCTCCAAGGTCAAGATGTTTGGTTAAGAGGGTTGTGTGCAAATATGTCAAGAACACTCACTTTCAAGCACTATAGAGTATAATATATATATATATATATAGAGAGAGAGAGAGAGAGAAGCAAAATTTTCTTCCAAATTTTCTGAACCCCAAGCAAGGCGGGGGGACTTCCCCTTATATAGGAAATGCAAGCAAAAAGCTTGCTTATGGAGGATGAGCTCAGTGTTCAACAGTTAGAACAGCTGGCACCAAAAATATCTGCAAAAGCAGAAAAAAGGGCTTCGGCCAAAACAAGTGGCCGACCGGCCATTAATGAGGCCAACCGGCCACCATTGATGGCCGATGGGAAAAAGGCCTAGTCGATGAGTTGTAGGGCTGGCTAGAAGGCCACCCTCTTCCCTCAGAAACAAAGCCACAAGCTCTTGGTACACAACCAAGCACAAAACAGACAAGTTAAGAGGCCCGAAGGCGAGACACCCCGCCAAGAACTTCAAGTACTCAAAATGAACACGAACATGGATAATCATCAAGTGTTAGAACGATGACTTCCAAGTCTTGAGGACTGTCAAAAATGGGGTGTCTACAGGGGCGTGGTTATAGCCTTTAGGGTGTGGACGTAGTAGGAATCTTCTATAATAAATTGATATATTGGATTCCACAGGAAGGTTCTATCTTTATTTGTGTCATATAAACACCGAATTTTTCTAACCCAAGTGCGATGCTTATAAATTAGGTATTTCCATATGTAACCCTTTAACTCCCCAACGAGATATGTCTAAGCTTGTTTTAACCCTTAGACATTCCTTTTTAGAAGCCCAAGCCCTATCCTTGATTAAACATTCAACTCTAGGGCTTTAAAACTAGTACACTAGCCAAGGTTTTGTTCTTGGGTATCGTTCATAGTGCTCAGAACAGTCGCCAAACCATCCCAAAAATTCTCTCTTTACTCCCAAACCTTTATTGTTTTGTTACAACATATAACCCTAACAATCTAAGTAATTTTACCAAGAACAGTCCCCTAACATCCCAAAAATAGAAACCTCTTCACACTGCCCACAGTAGTTTTGTGTTCACTAGTCACTACTAACAGGAGCGTGATCCCCAAACTTGTCATACATCACCCCCACACTTGTCCTACATCGCATATCCAGCTAACCATACTTGACAAGGCAATTCACAAAACCCTCACCTACATAAGAAGATAGTCAACAAGACCAAAACAACTTGTCTACCAATCTGGGGGGACTAAAATAGTTCTTATTGACAATTCACCAATCTCTCAGATTTCACTAAATTTCACTCCATCAAATAGATTAATGAGATCAATGGAAACATGACTCTGTCATTCTCAACGGAAAGCACAGCTCTACAAACTAATATATGTATAATATTCACGACTAATCAACTTAATATTGCAGTACTCCAAGGCAGCACGCATAAGCTTCATTTGAACCCATGCGCAAGTGTGTTAGAGAGAAAGAGAGTGAGAAATTAAGGATGAGATTAATATATAAATAAGAAAATGTAACATCAAGCTTTACAGAATCAATGGTGGTAGCCAAGTAGGTATAGAGTTACACGTTTATTATAATAAACAATTGATGGCCATAACAAAAATACTCATCCAGTAATTTGCAATTCAAGGTATTACAGTGTATTATTAACAACATGTTATTGCTGAAGGGATAAAATTGTAAAATGTTGATGGAGATGTTAATCACAACAATGAAGTGATGTTGGAATTATGTCCATGATTTCTTACATGATTAAAAATGTTCAAGATGTTCAAGTTAAGTTGCAGTAATTATGACATAGCATTGACCCACAACAAAATGCTGCAATAAGAAAGGTGATAATTGTGTACTTGGAATTATAAAACCTTAGCAGTACCACTCAACTTCTAGGAACAAAGATACCATACTCAGGTAATATATCTTAGCCAACTTTAAGCAAAGGATTAGTAAGCTTGGAAATCAGGGAAAAATTAAAAAAAAAAAACAAAGAACTTAGACCACAAACCTCAGATACCAGCCTATGTCTCCCCTCAATATCAGCAGCTAAAGCACGCCAACCATTCACATCATCACCAGGTAGCTCTAGCAAAGCCAATCTTGGATATAGTGGATGGTGGCCTTGGTTATTAGCTCCAGATGGCATTATTGTTTCCTCTGAAGAAGAAGGGCATGAACGCGATGGAGGAAAGTAAGCTCTCAAAGCTTTAGACTTAGAGTCAACAAATGAAACAAATCTTGGTTGATTTTGTGTTGAGGGGTTGCGATGAGGTGTGTATGCAGTGGGGAAAGGCCGTATAGCAGAGCTGAGGCTAATTCGAGAACTAGAAGGGACACTTGTAGAAGTACTAGTATTTCTAGTAGATAAATACCAATTATTTGAGTCTTGCACCGAATTTCTCATCTCAGTTGGAGGAACAGCCATAGGATGCTCCATGTTATTTCTTGGGGTGCTTCTAAAACTTGCTTCCTCTTGTAATGATGCACCTTTGTGCCCTGAAAGCATTAAAGAACTTGAAGAACCTCCAACTCCTGAATTAAGAGTCGCATTCCAAGGGAAAGAAGGTGTATTCCTTGGCAAATCAAGAATATGCATTGAATGAGACTGGTTTAGGGGATTATTAAAATTGGGTGTTGTAGACACCCCATTTTTGACCGCCTTTAAGACTTGGGCGCCACTGATTGATCACTCGATGATGAAAGTTTTGCTGTGCAAATGTTCGATTTCTTCAACAAAAAGAGCTTTTAAATCCTAACCTTACACCCCATTTTGGAGCAAAACTATTTTGACCAAAACTATTTTAGACCTTAAAACCCTCTCTTTCAAAATATTTTTTCAAATGTTTCTACGATGTTCCGAGGCTCGCATTTCGTTTAAAAGTTACACTTTTTGGTAAACTGAGCAAGAACAAAGTGGAAATAAATGAAAGGGAGGTGTACTCTTTGAAAAATCTTTAAAAACATCATATTTAAAGGTTTGGAGTTGAACAAAATTGGAGAAGAGGAAAGAAAACTAGTTGGGGAAGAAAACTAGTTGGGGAAGAAATTAAGCATGAAGCCCTTAATAGAGAATTGAGTAGCCTTCACTCAATCAGGCCTATCTCCTTGTATACTTAGACTTTAGTTGTGAGGCTACCACCATTGGAAAGTAGACTTTCGGGGCTTTAATTAGACTCAAGAATGACCTAAAACCGAATCCAGATGAAGGAGATATGCCCATTTGAAATCGGGCCTACAAGCAGAACTTTTGTGGTCGGCAGGTGGCCGACAACCACCATTTGTGGACGGCCAGCCACCACTTCTGGTCCGTCGGCCATTGGTGTAAAGCCCAGATATTTTTAACAGCTATCCCAATATAGATATGTTTGACTGACGGACTGTTTTTCTATATATAGAGTACCTCTCTTCTTGCTTTCAAGGTTAGAAACATTTAGGAGTGAGGAAATACTTTTGGAAAATTCCTTTCTCTATAATTCTCTCTCTCTCTCTCTCTCTCTCTCTCTCTCTCTCCCTCTCTCGCAACTTGCATAGCCTTTGCCTAAACACTCTAAACCAAACCTAGAGAGCTTCTTGCTGAGGTGATTTGAGCTTGAATTTGAGCTATTGAAACACTTGAGAGTGTGAAATTAGTGGTTTATTCCTCTTCAAAAGGTATACCTTCTCTTGCTTTTGTACTATCTCTACACCACTTGTTTTCCATCTTTTCTTGCTGTTTTTAAGATCTTTAAAATCTATATTTTTGGGCTGAAACTTGTGGTTTAAGGCCATTAAAGGTAGAGGGATTGATAGCCCTTCTTTACACCTTGCTTCTAAGGTCTTTGCCCTTGTGTTTCCCACTTTGTTGTCCACTCTTTTTGAGCTTTTTAATACTGAATTTTAGAGTTATTTTAGTGGCTAAAATCATGTTTTGAAGTCCAAAAATGGAGAGGGTAGCCTCCCCTTCTTATGCTTTGTTTACTAACTTAACATGCTCCATGTTTTAGCTTATTTTTTTAGCTATTGTTAGCTCAATTTCAGCATATTTTAGAACTGTTTTGGACCTGTTTTAGGACTTTTCTTAGCTTTTACTTGCATTTGAGCTTTGTTTTGCATGCTTGTAGTGTGATTGTCCTTATGAGTTTGGTGTTTTAGGTCTTAGACACCATCTTATCTGAGTTGATTGCATTTATTTATGGCTTTTCATACTTGTGATCACTCTTAATCACCTCTGCAACCTCCCTCCTTTCTTGGCTTTTGTTTTGCTTTGAAAATGGTTCAAACTACTTATTTGTTTAAGCATGAGATTGAGATGTCATGCTTAATGGTTTAATCCCTTTAGGGTTCATTACCAACGGTATGATGTCTCTTTCATGCCTAAGACAACACTTGGGTTGAGACCTATTTCCATTAGAGGACTTAAACTCACCTTTGGACCTAATAAATTAAATGATGGCTAGTAATTAAAATGGGACTAAAATGTTGCAAGATAAGAATTTTGGTTTTGTTTTCAATCGGACGTTAATTGAACACATGGAAGCTTGAGGCATTTCATACTCATTAGCGTTGAAATGGTTCAAGTTTCCAAGGTGACCATTTCCCTTGATCAATTCATGAAAAGGAGGAGGTTAGAGTCTTGTTTTGTTGCATTTATTGAACTTACACACTTTGGTTCATAAACCATCATGCAATGAAATTGCTTGAGTTGATGGTTTGTGGACCAAGTTTTGTCTCTCCTTTGATCTGTTCATGATAAGGATGGGTGAATTGTTTAAACAAACCCTTGAGAATACCTTGTACATGCTCTGTTTGTTCTGTGTTGCAGCAAGATGAACTGTGCAGCAGTGGGCGGCAGGCTATCACCAGTGGACGGCCGGCCCCTTGCCGGCCACCAATGAAAAATCCGGCAGTGTGTTTTTGGGGTAGAACAGAGACATTCTGGAAGTGGACAAAGGTATAAGTGTTGTACTGTGCAACAAAGGCTTTCTAGAAGCAAAACAGTGGCCTTTTCGAGTGGAAACCGAGCATGTGCATGAGCATTCCTCACATACCGAGCATGTTTAAATTTAAATATTTAGCTTAGATATTTGTTGTAATTGATTAGTTGTAGCTAGCTAATTTTGTTTAATTCATTTGTTGTAATAATAAGTTAAGTAGTTTAGCTAATTTAACTTGTGTTATAATAATTAGCATAGATTAGTTAGCTAGCTAGTTAGTTCATTCGGATTCTCCTTCGTGAGAGTGCCATGTTGTAATAATGTGTATATCTTCTAATCCCACCACTTTCTCCCTTTTATTTACTAGCTTATGATGGTTAGTTTAGGGTATCATGTTTTGTTTAGCATGCTTCATGATTTGCATCCACTTGTATTGCATACATCGTGACTCAGTTCATCATTCTAACTTGCATTGTTAGTTTAGTATTTCTTTGAATACGTGCTTAGATCGCATGCTAACAAATCAATTCATATGCTATATTAGTAGTCGAGCCTAATAATTTTGATAATGCATGGTTTTGTTATAGTATGTATTTATTATTGATATTTGACAATTTAGTTAATAATCTTTTGGTTATGTTGAGTTGGATTGTTATCCCAAAAAAATTGTTAACAAGTTATTGTATTATATTCAAAATTTATAAAAGTTTAAACTGCCAAACCGATGCACATTCATCCGTCAATCCGCTCAATCTGTATCCGCCAATTCGACGGATGGATACGGATTAATTTTTTCCAATCCACCAATCCGGCGGACGAATGGCAGATTGAAAGTTCTACGGCCGTAACCGAACCGCGAACACCGCTAGATCCTACCACTCAAGTCTGTTAAATAATGCAATAGTAAATATTACATAATAAACAAATTATAATACATTACAAATTTAACCGTTATAGTATTATTGTTTATATTTAAAATAATGAATAGAATTTCCTCATGTAACATTTACACTGCTGAAGATCTTTGTCTTGGCTTGAAAAAAATTGCCAACACTTCAAAATTTGGGTTGAGATGTATATTTTGTAATGGAAAAAACAAAAATAAAAAAAGTGAAATAGAGTGATTATACAAGAACATCAAATTATACATGCTTCGCTATAAGCCTATTTTGACAGGCCGAAAATGACAAAGTGTTCCACTAAAAAAAAGTAAAAGATTAAAACATTGACTATCTTTTTCTCAAAGTTATATGTAATAAGAATCTACTCTAATTTCATAACCCTAATCTCCAAAACAATTCATTATATATATTAGTGTGGGTGTTGATTTCTGACCACACAACTAAAGGGGGAACTCAGCTGGAGAGCACTGGAAGAATAGATTAAGCCCGAACAACCTGTCATAGAAAGATAAGAATTCTGCGATGGTTCGTCTACTTGGGGGCACTCTGACGATCAAGTCAGTAATCGAATATCTCTCAAAGATAGCAAATTGTGCATAACTCACAAGAAATAACAATATCTCACGTCTACCTGAGACCCACTGGGGTGCCCTGCTTTTATAACCAATATTGACCTGATCCCTGTAGAAACCTCACTTCAGTGGACTCAGGCTCAATGTCTATCCTAGACCCTCAACTAGATAGGGATAGGCGCCCAAAGAGCTCTATCTTTATCCAGACTGAGATTCTCCCATGTTCTAGGACTCTTGCCCTTTATTTGCTTATCTCAGCTTCCGGTATCTCCGCAGATAACCTCAGCCTAGCCGAGATCACCTCGGCATCACGATCAAACCCCGTGGCACCTCGACTGACACTTTGGCGTCACCTTGGCCACGTGTTGTTATCCACGAAATATGTCCCCACAACTACCCCCTAGGTTCTATTACCTCGGCAACCTGAGGTGATGGAACCTATATCGCTAGTTCATTTACCACGTTGGTTGAAATTCGTTCTTTCTTCCATGACCGAGATCATTACTCATCGGCTTCATGTACCTAGGACTCAACTGTCCACTCATCACAAACCAAGAACCAAAAACCAATTCCTTTAAGTTTTTCCAGCCAAAATTGTTCATCTAGCCGAGGTTTTTGCTTCATTAAATCAAGAACTCCAAGAGTTATTTGTGCATGAGCTATCGTGCACGGTTTTCTCAACCGTTTCCTTTACGCGCCCCTTTCTTGTTGGTTCGTACATGGCATACGTTATTAGGCAGCGTCACTTCTATGCACGCTGCTTGACAAGCATGTCGTCCAAGGAATTTCATTATGGTTTGCTGTCTTTTCAAGTTTTAAAAAAAACTCTTTTTCTCTCTCTTCGTCTTCCTACTTCGCATTATCGTATTTTCTTTTCTGCTCAGAGTTTCTCTCTCTAAAGTTCCCAATCCTCCATTGTTGAGCTTTCGAGCCTTCTATAACTGCCATACTTATCTCCTTCGGCGAGATTTTCATCATCTGCTTCCGATTGCTTACGTTGTCTAACTCCAGCAATGCCTACTCCGGTGCTCATTTTCTCGACCCCTGTCGGTAAGTGTTTGACTTATTCTTCTTATCTTGATCTTTTTACTTCTCTCTCAATGTGCTTCGTCTCCAATTTTGCAATGTACCTATCCCGTATCCATTGCCTGTATTCATAATTGTGCTATGCTTTTCTTTATTTTTCGTGTTCTAAACCAATTTCTTGCTTTTGAATCTGTTTTGTGCATCATAATTTGTCCCTGAGTTTTTTGTATTGCTTGTGGTTCTTGCACATTTCCCTACACACACTCACTCAATGTTTACGGATTTGCAATCTTTCATACTCTTAGATTGTCATCACTGGGTTCGTCACATTGTTGCTTTTCTCCATTATTTTTCTCTGTTACTTTCTTGATTTTTGAATCATGTTTTTTTTTTCCTGTTTTTCTTGTTGTATTTCCAAATTTTTTCCTTCAATTCCTGTTTCTATAGTCTCTAGGTTTGGGATTTGCTTTACAACCTTGTTCTTTAGGAAAATCGAAACAAAATCCTCCTTAGATTTCAAGAACCCTTGCACCAGTGCCTGTTTAAGATTAAGCCAAGGTCTTCAAACCTATACTAATCATTCTATTGTCCAACCCCTTCTTGCCGAGGTAATGGGTATGTTTAGATGGAGGGTAGACACCCCAGAAAAACTTGAGCACTTTAGACGGGAGTTCTCTATCCCAGCCGACGTCCATTTAAGGTTAGCTAGGAAGGAGGACTCTATCATGCCTGATGGAGACACCATGCCCTTCCCTGTTGTTGCATTTATTGAATGCGGACTTCGGCTTCCCCTAGACACTCTCTTCCGAGAGATACTTCACTACTACAAACTCAACCCCATGCAACTTGCCATAAACTCATATAGGGTTATTAATGGCATAATTGAGCTAGCACACCAAGAAAAGGCTAGGATAACATTTGCCGATATCCAATTCTGCTATACCATGTGTGGCCTCAATTTTGAAAAAGGCTACATATACTACCTCAAACCTAGGTCCACTGCCTACAAATTAATAGCCGACCTCCCAGACTCTAACAAGGGTGCTGGAGATGATTACTTTATCGTCTCGGGCAATTGGGCTTGTTGACGATCTTCACCTCTATCCTCTACGCTGATCAATTTTTAAAGAAGGTGATGGTAAGAACTGGGTCATCCCATAACCTTACTTCTGCTAAGGCTTGTTGACTCTTTCATCCGTACTAAAATGTTTTGTGCTCTTTGTTATTTGCAACTTTGCCTCAGCCAACGAAGGATTTTCACCAAACCTTCTGCCCCAGTCCCTATCTAAGAAGACTTCTATGTTTGGATATCAATAAACGCAAGGCCCCTTTGTTGCTTAATTATATCCCTACCTACAAGTCTACTTTGCCCGACATTCCCCGTCGAAGCAAAACTCCCCCATCTGCATTAACTCCACCGGTCGCTTCCTCACCAAGGGCAGATCAGGCCTCTTCTTCAAATCCAGTAGAGCTGCCATCTACATCTGCCCCCAACTTATCCCGACATCACAGCGCCGACGCCGACGCTGGCGTTGAGCTCTACCAAACGTACCCGCAGGCCGAACTCATAGCCGCAAGTGTCAAAACTCTAAGGCGCGGCTTACGATCCGGTAAGCCCACCCACTGTACTTCCAGCAATCCGCTTTGGTACCAAAGTCATCGTTGTCGCTATCGCTGAAGAAATGGGCCGAGCAAAAATCATTCCAAACGACCTGCTTGCCGAAATTTCCAACGTGGTGTCGGTCCATTCCCCTTCTCCTTCCCAATCTCAGCCAAAACCCAAGGCAAAGAGGGTTAAAAGGGCCAAAGCTAAACCCAGCGCCACTAAGGTGGAATTCAAGGATACAGTGCCAATTTCAAAATTGGCTGAAATAGAGAAGTCTACATCTGCCGGATAGAGGCCTGTCGAGGCCGAGGCATCTGACTAACAACAATCCAAAAAGCCGAGGTCCGGTGGATCTTCTGAGCCCTCTGGTTTTTGCCCCGACGCTCCTTGGACTCCATTTGTCACAGTCGAAGACCGACCTCTTCTAGCTGGGGACAGTGCGCTCAACAGTCTGGAAGTTGGTGTCGCTATTTCCATCGCTGTTCTACTCCCAGCCGACATCAATCGGATGGCTGAGCTTTTTGAGTACGAAAACTATGCGATGATGATGCAACATTGTGTCTTGGTAAGTCCCAACACTTGTAGCTTTTGGTTTAATTTCAACTATGGTTTGAACACTTAATGAATTTTCTTCACATTCTTGTAGGCTATCCAGCAGGGTCACTCCCTCATAGTCAAGGCTGAGGACTTCAAGAAAGAGCTGACCCACAAAACAAAGGAGGCAGCCAAGCTCTTGTCTTCACTAAACAAAGTCGAGGCTCGTATTCGAGGTCTTCTGGATCAGGCCAAGGTTGCTGAGTCAGCCCTGAAGAAAGCCAAGGATCGTGCTGAGGCCTCTGAAAATGTTGTTGAGGTTGCTCAGGTCAAGGAAAAAGAGGCCAAGGAGAAAGAGGCACAGGCCCAGACCGAGCTCCAAACAGTACTTGCTACAAAGGCGGCCGAAATCAAAGCGGCCAATGAGAAGGCCTACGCCAAGGGGGCAATCGATATTCGTGATGCTTACAAGAAGTAAGTCAACTAGGAATGCAACACAGGTTACACCCTTGGCTAGATGGTTTCCTTGAAGGAGTTGGTAATCCCCGAAGACTTGCCTCTCTGGGATGAAAGCCGACTTATACTGCCATTCTCTCCCGCTCTAAGCTAGTCTGAGGATGAAGTTGAGGGGAAAGAAGAAGTCGAGGTCGAAGCTGGTGCTGAGGGCTCTGTTGGGGCCAAGTCCTCAATCCTGAATGAGCAAGTCCTAGACTTGACTCTTGATGAAGAGGATGAGGTTCAAAAGACCACTTCCGAGGTCGAGGTCGAGACTACCAACAAGAGCTTTGATGATACCTTGCGTGAGATCGACGCCGAGGTCCAAGCTAAAAGGTTTGCCCAGCTGCCTACCGAAGCTGACATAACGCCAATTACTGAGGCAGTGCAGACTATGGAAAATGCATGAATTTAGGATTTTCCTGTTTTTTATACTTTTTCTTCTTACTTTTGAACAGTTGTAATATTTTGCTATCCGAGCTTTTCTTTTTGGCCGATGTGCCCATTTGTAATTCAAACAAATAGTTTCCTTGGTCAGGTTAAAGTCCTTTTAACTTTGAAATAGTTTGTTATGTGAGTGCATACTCTTTCCTTTGGCTATATGTTTACTGTTTTCCTCTTTATGCCTTGCATGTTTGTATGTTTCTCCATACTTGGAATATTTTTTGTATTTCTTCAAAGTATACCTTAACTGTATAATAACTTCGGGATAAAACACCTCGGATATAAACCTTGACTGTTTGCCTCGGCCAACAATTGGAATACCTCAACTAACACTTAAAAGTATTAAAATATTTTTACAAGTGTTGTTCAGTAAAGCATTGCTTTTTTACCTCCATATACTATCTTCGATTAAGACTTCACCCTTTCCAAGCTTTGACAACTTGGCTGGTTACCTCGGGTAATATGTATCTCAGATACTTGATTCATAATTACCTCAGCGAACTGCAACTTGTAAATTTCCCTGCAGTTTCAACAAGTGTTAAGCCCATTTGAAAAAAAAATTAAAAAATTTCAACAAGTCCCAAGCTCTTGCGCTTAAGTTTATTTATCATTCTTGCTCTCTGCCCCCTAATGTGAACCTAAGTTCCACTTATGTTCACATTAAGCATGTGTCTATGGTCTTTTGCTGAAGTCAGATTCAAACAAAGATTAGCCGAGGTGTTTCAAACTTTGTTCCTCTGTTAATCTAATTGAAACGAGTTTAGTTCCATTTTGAGTTTGCCCCTACTGACATGGCAAGTCCAGGTTAATTTAACTTAGTTTAACTCTATTATATGCAAGTATAATTCAACTCTGTCATATAATAAGTCTAAGTCATTTGTCATGTTTCATTCAAAAACATCGCCAACTTAGTTCAACTCTATTATATGCAAGTATAATTCAACTCTGCCATATAATAAGTCTAAGTCATTTGTTATGTTTCATTCAGAAATATCGCCAACTTAGTTCAACTCTATTATAAGCAAGTATAATTCAATTCTGCTATATAATAAGTCTAAGTTATTCGTCATGTTTCATTCAGAAACATTGTCATATGACTAGTTAGTTCTATCGCACAAATTTCAAATTCAAAAATCAAACTAACATTTTATTACTTCAGCTAATAAAATTATGACAAACTGCGCAGAAAAAAAAACTAATGATAGAAAAACTTCAAGTTGCAAGTGTTCTAGGGTCTTGGCAACTCTTTGCCCTTAGTGTCTTTAAGCCGATATGCCCCATTGTCGGCAACCGAGATGATTCTATAAGGCCCTTCCCAGTTTGGGCCTAGTTTCCCCTCCCTGGGATCCTTGTTGTTGACGACCTTTCTCAAGACGAGGTCCCCAACCTTGAAATCTCTTGGGTTGACCTTCTTGTTGTAAGTCCTAGCAAGTTGTTGCTGGTATGCCCCCAGCCAAATTGCTGCTCTTTCTCTTGTTGATCCCATCCAAGATTGTCTTATTGGATTCTTCTCTCTGACCATTGCTCTGAGGGAAGCTTGGAGTAGAGTACTAGTTCTTGATTTTGGACTTTGCACAGAAGCTCTTGATTAGCTTACTATCAAACTGTGTACCATTATCTACTGTTATTGCTCTTGGGATCCTAAACCTGGTGATGATGTTCTTCCATATGAAATTCTTCACATCAATATCTCGAATCTTCGCAAGGGGTTTAGCTTCTACCCACTTTGTGAAGTAATTAATTGCTACTCGCAGAAACTTCCTTTGCCCAATTGCTTGGGGCAGTTGTCCAACAAAATCCATGCCCCACTGGGAAAATGGCCAAGGGATGGATACTGGGTTCAAATCTACTACTGGTTAATTTATCAAAGGTGCAAACTTTTGACACTTTTCACATTTTCTGACATAGGCTTCAGCGTCCTTCTGCATGTATGGCCTCCAATATCCTTGGGATATGGCTTTATGGGCTAGTGATCTACCCCCAACATGGCTTCCACAGACTCCTTCATGAATCTCATACAAGAAGTCTTCAACTTAGGAGGGATGCATGCTTCTCAAAAGGGGCCTAGTACAGGACCTTCTGTAGAGATGGCCTTCTGATGTTAGGCTGAACCTGGCCGGCTTCAGTTTGGTCTTGTGTGCCTCTTTTCGATCATCTGGCAGCTTGCCGTCTCTTAGGAATATCACTATTACATC
Source organism: Camellia sinensis (assembly GCF_055761805.1). Classification (NCBI taxonomy): domain Eukaryota; kingdom Viridiplantae; phylum Streptophyta; class Magnoliopsida; order Ericales; family Theaceae; genus Camellia; species Camellia sinensis. The sequence goes on from NC_138962.1 coordinate 32,271,259, forward strand.
CATCCAACTTGGACCCATCTTCACACACATTGCTTCGTACTCTGTGATTAGCGGTTCCATACTTGGGCCTAACAAATAATCGGCCATTATTGTCCTTGCCTCCCCTGATTTTATTGCACTAGCCAGGTCATCCAAGGCATCGGCATGACTATTATCATCTCAGCTAACCTGTTGTAGTTAGCAATCCTGGAACAAGGCTAGCAGTCTAACAACTTCTTTGACATAGGCTATCATTCTTTCATCTCGGGTTGCATACTCACATGTTGCCTGATTCACAATAAGTTGGGAGTCACAGAAGACTACCACCTCGTCGGTTTCCATCGCTGCGGCTAACCTCAACCTTGAGATTAGTGCCTCATATTCTACTTCATTTTTTGAGGCCTTGAACCCCAAACGAATAGATTGCTCTATTATTTGCCTATCTGGTGATACTAACACTACTCTTGCCCCCGCTCCTTAACGGTTTTTACTTCCATCAACAAACAGGCGGAATGAGTCGCCGATGTAGATAACACAGGGCTTTGGTTTCTCTACCTTCTTCTGCTATTCTGATGTGGGGTTTTTCGTTCCTAGTTGGGTTTCTTCTTGTTCCCCTAGATATCCTAAGCCGCGGCTCACCGGAGCCCAACGTGGGATGGCATCAGGTGTGAACTCGGACACAAAGTCGGCCAGAACTTGGCCTTTAATTTCCGTTCTAGGCCTAAACTCTAAGTCATATTGGCCCAAAACTACTGCCCATCTAGCTACCCTGCCTGTCAAATCACCTGGATGGTGATGGATCTCTATATCATAGTCTTTCATAAATTCTAGCCATCGCCATTGTCTCATATTTAGTTCCTTCTGTGTGAACATATATTTAAGACTTTTGTGATCAGTGTAAATCTCCCAGGTTGCACCGTAGAGATAATGACTCCAGATTTTGAGGGCAAATCACCGCAGCCAATTTGAAATTATGAGTCGGGTAGTTCTTCTCATGAGTCTTTAATATTTGCGAAGCATAAGCAATGACTTTTCTGTTTTGCATGAGAACGCAACCCAAACCATTGTATAAGGCATCACTATAAATTACGAACCCATCTGCTCCTGTAGGGAGTGCTAGTATAGAGGCTAACACAAGTCAATTTTTTAATTCTTGAAAGCAACGCTCCTGTTTGTCAGTCCATTCAAAGGGTGTGTTTTTCTGAGTTAGCTGGGTCAAAGGTGATGCTTTTTTCGAGAAATCTTGCACAAAACTTTGGTAGTAGCCAGGGAGACCCAAGAAACTTCGGATTTCTGCCACATTAGTAGGTCATGGCCAGTCCATTATTGCTGCAACTTTTTGGGGGTCAACTGAGATGCCATATTTGTTAATGACGTGACTTAGAAAATGTACACTAGTGATCCAGAATTCGCATTTCTTCAACTTGGCATAAAGTTTGTGATCACGTAGTGTTTGTAGAACCGTTCGCAAGTGCTGCTCATGGGCCTCTGGTGCTTGGAGTATATGAGGATGTCGTCAATGAAGACGATGACGAACTTATCAATATAGGGTTTGAACATCTGGTTCATGAGGTCCATGAAGGCTGCTGGGGCATTTGTGACGCCAAAAGGCATGACAAGAAAGTCATAGTGCCCGTAACGGGTTCTGAAGACAGTCTTTTTGATACTTTCCGTTTTGACTTTTAGTTGATGGTAGCCAGAACGCAAGTCGATTTTGGAGAATACTTGGGCGCCTTAAAGTTGATCGAACAAGTCATCGATTCGTGGCAGAGGGTACCGATTCTTGATGGTGACCTTGTTCAGCTCTCGGTAATCGATGCATAACCTCATCGTGCCATCATTTTTCTTCACGAACAATCTTGGAGCTCCCTAGGGTGAGGTACTAGGTCGAATGAAACCTTTATCCAGTCGTTTCTGGAGTTGAGTCTTCAGCTCTTTTAATTCTGTCTTCGACATGCGATAAGGAGTTTTTGATATTGGTTGTGTGCTAAGTTGGGTTTCAATGGTGAACTCGATTTCTCGATTAACCGGGATACCAGGTAGATCTTCAAGAAAAACATCCGAGAATTCTCGTACTACGGGGATCACATCCACGGTGGGGGCCTCTTTTTGTGTATCGATCACATAACAAATATAACTATCACAACCCTTTCTTAGAAGTCGTTGGGCTGTCATGGAGGATATAATACAGAGAGGGTTGGAAACTCCAGTCCCATCAAAGACAAGCTCGGGTTGGTTTGGTAACCTGAGAGAGACCATTTTGGCTTTACATTCAATAGAGGCGTGGTTGGCAGCCAGCCAATCCATACCTAAGATCACATCAAAGTTCCCAATGCGGAGGGGAATCAAGTCTACATATAAGGTTTTGCCTTTTAAGGATATAGTACATGAGCTGTAGACATCAGTATTACAGGCAGACTTACCAGAAGGAAAAGACATAGACGATATATATTCTAATGGTTCGGGTGTTGATGCCAACTTGGCAGCAAAGTGTGGTGCAACAAAAGAATAAGTTGGCCCAGAGTCAATGAGGACATGAGCTAAATGATCACAGATAGAAAGGGTACCTAACACAATGTTTTCAGTAACTTCTGGTTTTCCAAGTATCAAGGCGAAAGCCCGTCCTTGGCATTTTTGGTCCTTCCTCTCTTCTCTAGGTCCTGCGGGTTTCCTTACTGGGCCAGAAGGGCTGGCCATAGGATTGGTCAGCTTTGGACAATCCCTCAGCAAGTGGCCGACTTGACCACATTTAAAACATGCTCCCGTGTCTCGATGGCATTGTCCCCAATGAGCCTTCCTATAAGTAGTAAAAATTGGAATAGTGCCACCTCGAGGGTTGGTAGGACCTTGATGGCCTGAACTGGTTGTGCCCGTATTCATCTTTTTAGGAGGCTCAACACCTGGTCTTCTGTTGTCTCTTTCCCATAATCGCTTCTTTTGGCTTGGTTCCCCAAAGCGTGAGGCTTTAATCCCCTTTTTTGCAATGTACACCCGGTCTACCACTTCTGCATAGGTTGGCAGTTTCAAGACCTCGAGCCTATCTTTAATTTCAGCATCCAATCTTGCTTCAAATTTTCTTGCTTTTCGAGTTTCGGTGGAGATGACGTATGTTGCAAACTGAGCGAGTTGTGTGAACTTGCTCTCGTATTCGGCCACTGTCATGGTTCCTTGCTTTAGATGTATGAATTTTGATGCCTTCTGTTCCCTCAATGAATTTGGGAAGTATTTTTCATAGAATACTTCCAAGAATCTTGCCCAAGTCGCAATTTCTTCTTTCTCTAGAGTGAGAAGCCACCATTCCTGTGCATTGTCATTGAAAGTGAAAGTGGCGAAAGTTACCTTCTGTCTTTTGATGCAAGGTTGGGCACGAAAAATCTTTTCCATGTCTTTAACCCAAGCGTTTGCTACCATTAGGTCTGGGCCGTCGGTAAATGTGGTGGGTTTCAAATCCTAGAACTGTTTTATGGTAACCAGCTCTTCTCGCCGTTCCGGCATCCCATTGTTGATGTTAGTCTGCAATGCTTGCAAAAAGCTAGTAACTGCTCTTTCCATTATTCTTTCCATCGATTCAGTGCCACTGATTGATGACTCACTTCCGTTACCATTTTGGCCATTCTACAAAGTAATAAACGAGGCATTACATTCACAACGCAGTATACATGTGTAGCGCAATCTATATCTATATAGAATGCCAACTTTACTATTTTTACAATTAATATTACATCTTTGTTTCAAAAGTCAGAATATGTTAGTGTCTCATCCCTGTGGTACAACAAAACAAAAACAAATTGGACAACAAAAAGGGATTAGAACACATCATGGTCACCATACAAAAAGATTTTCTTCTACCAAATCTAGAGTAGTGGGTCAAACGGGTCAAACAACCCTGGAAAGTAGTGTTGCATAAAATGCTCAAATTCCCATCTTAATTGGACTACACCAAAACACATCTACGGTGCTTGGATTGTGAAAATGGGGACGGACTGTATGTATCCCAAAAATGCTCAATCGACAATCCAGTCAGGTGTCTTGATATACGACAAGTCATTATTAAAGTCAACATTTTGAATATTAATTATCGCCAGCGGGTTAGGGACAGTGGTGAAAATATAGTCCTCGGGGTACACGTTCCCCCTTCTGGCCACAAAATCTGGGAGTAGAAGGCCTATGATGTAGTGTGGGCGATTATGTCCCGGGCAATGCCGAGGACACGAGTGGGTCTAAGAAAACGTTCACGCATATAGGCACGGCTCTGCCTCCATAGTAAATGTGGGACATCAATAGGATTAGCTTGTATATAGATTGGCCGACCCATCAATTGGGCAAGGCCTGGGTGCAATCCTTTGATTATGTCCTCTGAATCTCCCCAACTCTCAGGTGAGGCGAGGGCGGGGGTCGGGGTGTTCTGCTAAAATCTCATCTAAATTAATGGTCCCGAGCTCATCCCAAAACGTATCATCAAGGTTAATCTCTGACATTCCTACATCACCAGAATAAACGTGAGATTTTACACAAAGGACTAACGTTGCAGGTAAATATTTATTATTATTTATTTTATTTTATTATGTTTATCTAGCTATATAGTTTTATTTATAGATTTATTTATAAATTTTTGAACTTTCTGATCAAATTAAAATAACATTTTTTTTGAACCATTCCTCTGATACCACCTTTGTCAAAACCCAACCCCAGGGGCTTAGGGTTGCAATCACAACTTACTAACTTATTTTATTCGTAGCAAATTAAACTGCACAAGCGGAAATAAAAATAATTAAACAGGAAATTACTCTATTTTACTATTTTAATAAGAGAAAATACATCTATAGGGCTTTTATTATTTTATTATTCAGTGATCGATCCCGAGTAGAAACAAAAGGGAACAAAAATATTTTTAAAAAAAAAAAGAAAAAGAAAGAAAAAATAGTGGTTCAGCATCAATCCTCGAGCGGGTTCCATTATGTGAGGTTATGGGTTTCCCCTACATCTCGTCACCTGAAAGGGTAACAGCTATAAGCATATAGCAGAGTGAGAAATATTATGCCAAGAGTATAGAGAATACAAAATAAAATCATTTAAGTGGCAGAAACTGAAATATATAAATTCTGTAAAATAAATAACCATAACCACGGTACAGAACAGAACAGAACAGAGGTCACAGAAGTGACAATCAGAACAAAGGTCAATGGATCCATAACAAACAGAGGACTAGAAAGTGGTCAAACAGAGGCCAATGGTTATTTAAGTCCCCCAAGGCATGAGACTCCCATGGTGGTCCTTACAAAACATAATTGTTTATAAGGTCATTGTCAAATACTTTCTAAAATTTAAACAAACATATCCATGGATTTTATTTTAAACAAAAAGAATTCAGAAAATAACCCACGTAACTGAAATATTAATATAATTTATAAAAAGTAACTTGTATTAATATAACTCATCAAATATAACTTGTATAAAATAAATTATAGTAAGTCAAAACATATGTAAAATGTATTATAGTGACTCAAGGTATAATATAACTTACCTTAATATTGACCCTTAGCCTTTTCTATTTTTTTTTTCATTTTTTCTTTTATGCTGCTTCCGAGACTCCTTCTTTTCTTCTCCCCTTTTTTTTTTCCTCTTTGCTGACCCTAACTTCACAGCAACCCCCCCCCCCCCCCCTTCGTATTTATACACATGGCTGGCTGGTGATGACTCACCCTTCCATGATGGCCCTATATGATGAATCACTCCCCTCTCAAGCCTAGATGTACAAATGGCCCTATTTCATTTCTTTAGTAATATTTGTAAATATTTGCAAATCTATTCATTAATTGATGCTTAATTACGTAGAAATTAGTTATTATATTCGTTTTATTTTACTTTTATTTCTTTATTTATTATTCTTGACTTTAATTTGGCCCAATTAGTATTATAATTTCATATTTGTGTTAATTTGGCCCCCAATAATAATTCCTAATTAATCTCATATTTGATAACCCAATGCCAAATTAGATTCTGTATTTATTATTATTTATTTAATAATATATTATCACATACACCCACAATTATATATAGGTATAAATATTTATGTGATATTTAATTAAACACTTAGGGTGTCACAAACATGCTGATGTTCTTTGATATAAGTCCCTTTGGTACGAGGCGTTCTCTGAGACTCCTCTCATTGACTCTGCTCACCCAACATTCCGTGAAGGCCGATGTAAGCGTTCCTTTACCTTGTCATGCTGAAGGACTGCTGGGATTGCTTTCTGCCCCCCTTTCTGGGTGTTGTTCTTGGCCACTGAAATCGGCGTGCCCCTTAATGGAAACAGGGGTTGCATGACGTTGTTCTGCATTATGAAGTTGACAACTGATTGCAGATCTACCAATTTTTTTGCCATTCCCTTCGTCTCGGCGTCCTTCCTCAGGCATCTATCTTTCCATACCTGGAAGTCGCTTTCGTTGTAATACTCGTCTCGGCCTGCTTTCTTCAGTGCGTCTCCTTCTTGGCCGACATCTTTCTCCTCGAGATTTTGATCCCGTGTTCCATCATCATGGTTTTCTTCCTCCATGTTTGGATCGGCATGCTTACCACTCCCACTAGGGATGTCTTCCTCGATCTTTACTTTCTACCCATCGTTGGCCATCTATTCTCCTTACATTCCCACAGACGGTGCCAAGTTGTGGCTGTTGATTTCTGACCACACAACCAAATGGGGAACTCAGCTGGAGAGCACCGACATAATAGATTAAGCTCGAACAATCTGTCACAGAAAGATAAGAATCCAGTGGTGGTTCGTCCACCCGGGGGCACTCCGACGACCAAGTCAGTAATCGAATATCTCTCAAAGATAGCAAATTGTGCTTAACTCACAAGAGATAACAGTATCTCACGCCTACTTGAGACCCACAGCATTGCCCTGCTTTTGTAACCAACGTTGACCTGATCCTTGTAGAAACCTCACTTCAGTGGACTCAGGCTCAATGTCTATCCTGGACCCTCAGCCAGATAGGGATAGACTCCCTAAGAGTTCTGTCTTTATCCACATTGAGATCCTTCCCTCCTCTAGGACTTTTGTCCCTTATCTGCTTACCTCAGCTTTCGGTATCTCCGCCAATAACGTCGGCCTAGCCGAGATCACCTCGGCATCAAGATCAGACCACTTGGCACCTGGGCTGACACTTCGGCGTCACCTTAGCCATGTGTTATTATCCACAAAATATGTCCCCACAATTAGGATCCAAAAATAAAGAATCGGGTCATACATTTGCCCATTAATCGTTGTGCTGGTCACTAACGATCATAGGTAGAAACTAGATAGAGAACCAGACACCCACAATAGTATAGAAGGCAATTAAAAAATATTTGCTTTTGTACAACGGGAAAAAATATTTGCATGAAGCTTGTTATAGGAAGTGGTAGTAGTTCAGATTTCTTGCTAAAAGTGTTTGGGTTCGAGTTGCTTGTCAGGTGGAGTGAAGTAGGCCTTTGCATGGGTTCTTACTGTCCCCCGTATAGAGACGCTTACAGAATGTTGTTAAGGATCCTCATTTTTTTTTAAAGAAATGAAATAAAAAAGAATACTTGTATTCATAAAATGAGTGAATATCCAACATGAAATTTGTAATTATCAGCTATCACATCTTAAAAAGACTACTTTAACCTTACTATGCTTGGTTTGAGTTTTCTAAAAATACTTTTCAGAAAATTTTACTTTCTTATTTTTTGTATTTTTTTGTTTTTACTGAATTTTTTAAAATTTTTTAAGCAATTTTTTTTTAATTTTTAGACATACCTAACATAAATACACTTAAAAATTATAATTTTTGTGAAAAAAATCCTTAAAAAATTCACTAAATACCAAAAATACAAATATATGTATATATATATATATATGAAAATTCGGTATACTTTTCATATTTTTGTGTATTTATTAATTTTTTTAAAATATGTTTTCACAAATATTTTACTTTTTAGACACATCTAAGTAAGATGCATCTAAAAAATTTTTTTAAAAAATGCTTAAAATATTAAAAAAATTCACTAAAAACAAAAAAAATACAAAAACAAAAAACTCAATTTTCAAAAAACTTAATTTAGAAAACTCAAACCAAACACACTGAACTTTTTTTTTTTGGGGGTTTTTGTCGCTTTATTTTTTTTTCCCTTTATATTTTTCCTTTTCACTTCTTTTCCAAATACAAGTCTCTACAGATGCAAATTCATGAGTAAGGATCCTCTTTTCCCAAAATTTTTTGTCTCCCTGTCCCAAATCACTCACAACCATTGGATCATATAAGAATCTCAAGATGTGAAAATCTCAAGATATATCCAATGGTTGTGAATGATTTGGGATAGGGGGATAGGAATTTTTGAGAATAGAGAATTCTTGGGCCAAATTGATAATTGAAAATAAGCTTAAGGTGAACGTAAAATGAAAAATACTCTATATACACCCCCAGAGAGAGAGAGAGAGAGAGAGAGAGAGAGAGAGAGAGAGAGAGAGAGAGAGAGAGAGAGAGAGAGAGAGAGAGAGAGAGAGAGAGAGAGAGAGAGAGAGAGAGAGAGAGAGAGAGAGAGAGAGAGAGAGAGTTGATGTTGGAGAATTGCAACATATGAAAAAGCACACCTAAATTTTTTGAAATTCGTATATATCAAACATCACAAAAGCTTATACATTGATAATTAAGGACATTATAAAAGCCACGACAGCCTGCCCACAAGCAGCTATAGATTAGCCAAAACATGCCATGAAAAACAAAACCATCAAACTATATATAAGGAAGAAGTAGCCTTGCACATACTGTAAGACTAAATTAAATATTTAGTCATTATGTTGACCCACATAATATGGTAATATGAATTAGAGATTTGGCAGGATTATGATTCCATATTTTTTTTCTACATTAATTGGTAAATAAAGAAAAGTGTTTTCCAAATATCCTACTTTGATGGGAAAGTAGAATCATTGTTGAATAAGGATTTTGGTCCTCTCTCTACCTATAAAAGGAAATTCAGACTGCCCATCAAATTAATTCTGAATTCAATGTATTCTAAAGAGGATCAAGAGAGAGAAACATTTTTCTACTAATATTATTATTAGGTTTATGTTCAATCAAATTTGGGTCACTTGAGGGTTTTGCATAATTGATCCGGGTATATTATTTATTTTCCGCATTACGTTATTATATGTGAAAATCATGATAGTTCACGATTTTGAATTACGAAGGTTGTTATATGCATAACACCATAATTTTTTTACATGTGGTATCATAACTTGTGTTCATGAATTATTGTGTTTTTTTTTATTAAATAAATTTAGTTAAATTTTGTTAATTGCAAAATTTGGTTCAAATCCTGATAATATGTTGAATTGAGTATTGCTTGCATGTGTCTTGCATATATAAATTATTGCTGGAATTTTCGTTACTAAAATTGTATTAGAAATTCCATTGTCATGATTGATGATCATCTAAGTAATAGACCGGTAGTAGTGTGAGATGATCAGAATTAAATTTTATATTAATATGTTGAGCATGCGTCTTTTCAAAGTTTCAACAAATGCACTCTTAATTTATGTATAAAATTTATTTGTTATATATGCTTATAAATTTTAGGATATGGCATGGTAGCAAAGAATTATTAACTTGTAATTTTACTAATCATGATGGTGATAATTATTCATATTTTGTCGAGTTTTATAGTATCAAATTTTACCGTGAGGCACATTAAAGTGTTATTAAATTTTAGTATGAGAAAATAAATTAGAATTTTATTGTGATCTTTATAGTACCAAGCATATTACTATTTATGGATCTAACTGTAACCTCTAAAAAAAAAATTATTTAAGCATGATTTTATTACCACCATTATGTATAAGCTTGATTTTTATAAGTGGTTTGATGAGGTACAAAAGAATATATTCTTATGTGACATAGAATATGAATTATGTTAATATTTTTGTCTTAATATTATTCTTATGATTTAGTAATATGCATTATGATTATGATGATGAATAATTGTGAATAAATTATTATTTATTTAAAAATGTTTACGCAAAGCTTTTATTTTGATTTGAAATCTAAATTATGATACGATTGGTAATTGTCAAAGTGACCCAATCGGAATGACACAGATATCAAATCAAATAATTGAAATTTAATACCCTTCCCAAATATTAAAAAAAAAAAAATTAATTGTCAAAATTCCTATTTAATTATGAATATTTTATCAACTAGTCCTATTGGTGAAAGGGAATCACCATAATTATTAAATAGAATGCCATTAGATTATCACAAAGGCTTATCACGGTGATACTATTTGTGATTGTTTAAACATGTGTTTATCTTGACTAATTGTCAATTATTGATTGCTCTTAGCATTAATGAAGAGAGTATGAATTATAGATTAAAATTTTATTTCGCTATATTTTTGTCACAATCCAAACCCCGTCCCTATGGGTTTAACATTGTAACCGGCCAGTAATCGTTAGATTACCAAAGGCCTCTTAGTCAATAACTTATAAGTAGGGGCTGCGGAAGCAAATATAGAAACAAACATAGTCCAATGAGCTCTGGAGACATATATGGGACAAAAATGTAAAACTTTATACACATGTATTTGACGTCATAAACACATCAGTCTTATGTCACCTGAGACATTATACAAAACTTCCAAACTTATGTTTAGACCAGACATAACATTTAAGAGGCACAAAGGTCCCAAAACACAAAAGCTTGAACTGATCTCAAAAGGAACCTCCACAGGAGGCACAATGGCTGGCTGACACCAAAACTCTAGGCGACAGCTTAGGCCTGATCACGCGCTTGCTCACCTACATACATAACATAAATAGTGAGCGAAAGTCCAGTGAATAATAACAGAGTAAAGATTTTACTAAATGATGTCCAAACAAAAACAGAGTCTCGTACATTATTAGATATCATAACAGAGCATATTCATAGGCATAGTAACATTTGCATTCAAAACTTGTACATATATTATATCATAGCACGTGGCATGTCCATTAGCATTAACAAATCTGATGACCCACAAGGGACTACCGTGAAGGCTTTCTGATGACTCATGTGCATAGAGACGTTTCTGATGACCCATAAAAAGACCTGATGACCCATAAAGGGATGCATATCATATGATGCTAATGATGCCACAGATACATTTCATAATCTTGGTCAATCATTCATTCATTTCAAACATAGCGTAGCATTTCAGAAAACTCATTAGTTCATAACATAATGTTCAGAAAATACTTAACATTAAACATAACTTTACAAAGTTATTACTCACAAATAACAGGGGCTGCAAGCAGACAATTAAACTTCCTTGTGGCTTGTGACCTACACAGTTACAGAACGAACGTATACTGAATTACACACCCGGAATTGATAACTTAGTCCTTTCTACTTGTCTTGGTGTGTTTCTATTTCATTATCCTCATTATGGAGTCTTAATCATGGCCTAAGAGTGCCTAGGATGGAATGAGGATGCTAAAATACACTTGAAACACTTAACAAAAATTTTGCTAAAACAGGGGTCTCGCTCGAGCGTAGCTTCCTTCGCTTGAGCGGACATACTGAATGTGAGTGGTCGCTCGAGCTCACTCTTTCACTCGAGCGGTCTGCAAAATTTGAAAAAGTTCAAGTTGCATGCAATTTCCGCTCGATGGTCACTCGATGGTTACTCGAGCATGAGACACAAGTCCTCGCTCGAGTGCAACTCTTGTCGCTCGAGCGGACTGCAAAACACGCAAACTTCTGAGAGCATGCAATTCACGCTCAAGCCACCCTTTTGTCGCTCGAGCAGGAATGCGAAAATAAAGGTAGTCGCTCGAGCGTAGAATCCTTCGCTCGAGCGTGGAAGCAAAATTCTGGGTTTTCCATATTTGCCTCCAAGCTGAAATGCTTGAATACAACACTCCAAAACTCATCCTCTTGGGCCAAAATTTTGGAAAACATTTAGAAACTCACAAAACATCATGCTTTAAAGATCATTTCATGAAATCAAAGCCCAAAAACATGTCAATTGTGCAAAATTTCAACTTAAACTTCATGAATATTTCAAGAACATAACATGCATGAATTTTCTTTTACTCAACCACTTCAAAACATGATCAAATTTGGCAAATTGATAGAAAACATGAAGACTTCCCAAAATATAAGTGAGATGGACACATGCATGAAATAATTCTTTGAAATCATGCTCTATTTGTGAAGAAATGAACATGCATGCATGGTATGGCTCAATGCTCCTCAATTCTACTTCAATTCTCTCATGAATTCATCTAGTTCACTTGAAGTCTTGTAGAGTCTAACTCAATTACACAATTAACAGTTTGATTCTTTACCTAGAAACTTGAATTCACAAGAGTTGAAGTTAAACTTCTCAAATCTTCTTCAAATGCCAACAATTCCTAGCAATCCCTTGGTTTGAGCTCAATTTTCTTCCCTCTCTCTCTCCTTCACGTTTGGTGCCTAAAAAAAAGTGGGAAATAAGTGTGCAAAACTTGAACTAATGGAGTCTTATTTGGCTCACTTGGTGATCATTAATTTGATCATTAATTAAATTTAATCAAATGGCCTCAAAATAATCTAATTTAATCGCTCCGAACCGAATTTTAATTGAACCTACGATAAAATTCTAATTAACACATGATTCAAGTCAATTTCTGAATCGGATGCCGATAAGGCCTTTAATTCGTTAATCGAAACTAGAACATAAACAGATCTTCTTACGTCAAACAGATATAAACACGAAATGACGTAATGCACATATAATTGACTCATGATTTCTTTTTAATTATTTGTTTGGCATACTTAAACATGAATTAGCGTTAATCTTGGGTATCTTTCCCCCTTAAAAGATTTTGGTCCTCCAAACTCGAATTACCATCATTTTGAAAGAACACCAGATTCAAAGGAAACAACTCAGGATATCTTTGCATCATATCTTCTTCCGTTTCCCAAGTTGCATAGGTTCCCTCATGATTCTGCCAATCAACCTTCACCAAATGGATTTCTTTGTTCCTTAGTCTTTTGATTCTTCGGTTAACAATTTGAATTGTCTGTTCTTCATATGTGTAATCATCTTTCAAAAGCACGTGAATTGACTCAATCACATGTAGTCGATCTCTCAAATACTCCCGAAGCATAAAGACATGGAAGACATTTTGCATGTTTTCCATTACCGGAGGTAAGGCTACTCGGTATGTTACTGAATTGATCTTCTCGAGAATCTCATATGGCCCAACATACCTTGGTGCCAACTTGCCCTTAACACCAAACCGAGTTTATCCTTTCATAGGGGTCACTTTTATGAGCACATGGTCCCCAACTTCATATTCTCTGTCTCTTCTTCGAACATCAGCATAACTCTTTTGCCGACTTTGTGCAGTTTTCAACCTTTGCTGAATTTATTTCACATTTTCAGTTGTTTCTTGTACAAGTTCCGGTCCCAACAAAGGTCTATCACCTACCTCGGCCCAACATATCAAGGATCGACATTTTTTTCCATACAAAGCTTCATAAGGAGCCATTCCAATGCTTGAGTGATAGTTGTTGTTATACACAAACTCAGCCAATGGCAAATAGGCCTCCCAATTTCCTTGGAAATCTAACACGCACATTCTGAGCATATCTTCCAAGGTTTGATTGGTCCGTTCCGTCTGACCATCTATCTGTGGGTGATAAGCACTACTTAACCTCAGTTCTGTCCCCAAAGCCTGTTGTAAACTTTGCTAGAATCTTGATGTGAACATTGAATCTCTGTCTGATACAATAGATACTAGTACACCATATAATCTCACAATTTCATTCACATACATGTTAGCTAACTTATCCGCATTATAAATAATTTTAACAGGCAGAAAATGGACAGATTTAGTCAAACAATCAACTATAACCCAGATAGAATCCATACCTCGAGAAGAGCGAGGCAATCCCTAATAAAGTCCATGGTAATGTGCTCCCATTTTCATTCCGATAGTGGAAGCGGCTGTAACAAACCAGCGGGTCGTTGATGTTCAGCTTTAACTTGTTGGCAGTGTAAATATCTAGCCACATAATCTGCAATGCACTTTTTCATTCCAAGCCACCATAAATTCTATTTCAAAGCATGATACATCCTCGTGTTCCCTGGATGCATGGCAAATTTCGAATTATGAGCCTCAGTCATAACAAGCTTTCTCAGATCAGAGGAAATTGGTACACAAAGTCTATTCTGAAATTTTAACACATTATTCTCAAACATAAACCCCAGCCTCGGTTTTGAATCAAATTCTTCCACAATCTTTTTCAAGTACTCATCTTCAAGTTGCTTCTTTTTTATTTCTTCAACAATTACAGGTTGATCGGAAATGACAGCTAATGTTCCACCCTGTTCAAGCATTACAATCTCAATTTCATTCTTTTCCAAGTCATATAACAATTCTCTCTGACCGGTAAGCAAACATGACAGATTTCCCATTGATTTTTGGCTCATGGCACCTACTATAGTATTAGCTTTCCCTGGGTGATACAAAATCTGTAAATCATAGTCTTTGATTAACTCTAACCATCTCCTCTGTCTCATGTTCAATTACCTTTGGGTGAAGAAATATTTGAGGCTTTTATGATCTGTATACATTTCACATGTGGCACCATATAGATAATGTCACCAGATTTTTAAAGCAAACACCACTGTTGCCAATTCAAGATCATGCGTCGGGTAATTCTTTTCATGTGGTCAGAGTTGCCGAGAAGCATAGGCAATTACCTTCTCATTTTGCATTAATACACAACCCAAACCTTTGTAAGATGCATCACTGTAAATCTGAAACCCATCAGTACCACTGTGCAAAGTTAAAATCGATGCAGTTACTAACCTGATTTTCAACTCTTGAAAAGTTGACTCTCGTTGTTCATTCCAATCAAATGATACATTTTTCTGAGTTAACTGGGTCAATGACATGGCAAATTTTGCAAAGTCTTTCACAAATCTTCTGTAGTAACCTGCAAGTCCCAGAAAACTTCAAACTTCTGTCACATTTGTCAGTTTAGACAAGTCCATAATAGCTTCAATTTTCTGTGGATCAACAGAGATGCCATCCTTGTTGATTACATGCCCCAAAAATGCTACACTGTCAAGCCAGAATTCACATTTGGACAATTTCGCATACAATTTCTTTTCTCTCAGAATCTGCAAGGTAGTTCTCAAACAATTCTCATGTTCTTCCATGTCTTTAGAATAAATCAAAATGTCATCAATAAACACAACGATAAAATCTTCGAGATAATGTTTGAAAACTCTATTCATTAGGTCCATGAAGGCTGCTGGTGCATTTGTTACCCCAAATGGCATTACCAAGAATTTGTAGTGTCCATATCTAGTCCTAAAGGCGATTTTCTCTACGTCTTCTGCCTTGACCTTTAACTGGTGATACCCCGGATCTAAGGTCAATTTTAGAGAACACTTGGGCTCCTTGGAGTTGGTCAAACAAATCATTTATTCGGGACAACGGATATTTGTTCTTAATGGTTACTTTGTTCAACTCCCGATAGTTAATACATAGCCTCAAAGACCCGTCTTTCTTTTTGACAAATAGCACTAGAGCACCCCAAGGTGAAGTGCTTGGGAGAATAAATTTCTTGTCTAACAGTTCTTGAAGTTGAGTTTTCAATTCTGAGATTGACATTCTATAAGGGGTCTTAGAAATAGGTTGTGTTCCTGGTGCTAATTCAATAGTAAACTCAATTTCCCTATTAATTAATTCCCCGGGTAGATCATTGGAAAACACATCAGGAAAGTCACAAACCACAGGAATAGCTTCTACACTGGCACTATCCGAAGACACAGTCAACACACTACATAAGTAACCCCGACACCCTTTTCTTATCAGCTTTTTGGCTTTCATAAATGAGATCAGGTATGGTGGAGAAACTTCCCCATTTCCGGTAAAAAAAAACTCAGGCACACCAGGCAATTTAAATACAACAGATTTACTTGCACAGTCAATGGTAACACAATATTTAGTCAACCAATCCATACTCAGAATACAATCAAAATGATCGATGCTCAAGGGCAACAAATCAACATATAATGTCATACCACTAATCAAAATATCATATGCCGGGTAAACATAAGCACATATTATAGAACCCCCAGATAGTGTAGATACAGATAATAAACAGTTCATAGGTTCTAATGGCCTAGTTAATTTCCAAGAGAAAGCATGCAATACAAATGAATACGTGGAGCCAGAATCAATCAGCACATAGGCATTCTGAGCACGGAAAAGAATTATACCTGACCCTACAGATTCGGTGTTCTGCACATCCCCAGGCACAAGTGCAGATACTCGACCCTGTCTCAAAGTCTCTTTCCCGATGTTAGCTTTTATGTTCATCTTGGATGTAGAAGCTGATCCGGCTGAACTTGCTACTGGACGGTTGGCATTTTCGAGCTTGATAGAACAATCCCTCATCACATGGCCGGTTTTTCCACACCTGAAATAGGCACCTGATGATCAATAGCAAACCCCCTTGTGTTTTCTACCACATTCTGGACAAGTCGGTGTAGTTCCACTACTTTGGCTTGAGCCACTGTAAGATCCCGTATTTTGTCTCTTATTCCTAGTAAATGAACGACCCCTTCTGAAGCTGTTTGCAGACCTTTTTCCCATCCATTCAGTTCGTGGGACAAGAGTTTGTTTCTTTGCTGCCAAAATAGCTTCCGCCATTAATTCCCTGTCTAATACATTCACTTACGTGGGTAGGTCAAGGACTCCCACCCAATCCAATATATCTAAATCTAACCCACCCTCAAATTTGCGAGCCTTCTTGTAGTCTGTGTCCCTCAAATTTCCTGGCTAACTCAGTAAATTTAGCCTCGTACTCAGCTATGGACATTCTTCCTTGTTTGAGTTCCTGAAATTCTAAAACTTTTCGGTCTCGGAAGCACTGGGGAAAGTACTTGTCATAAAAAATTGTATTGAATTGAGCCCATGTCATGTTCTCATTGCCATTCTGAGCTAGCAACCACCATCTCCGAGCTTCATCCTCCAAAGTGTAGATAGCCAACAACTTCTCCATCTCCAACAACCATGTCTCAACCTTTAACGGTTCAATTCCACCAAGGAAGGTCGGCGGTTTCATTTTTATAAACTTTTGAGTTAAATTGATAATGTCGTTGTTGCCCAGTTAAGCTTGTACCGGTGGAGGTGGAGGAGGTAAAGGTTGTTGCCACTATTGTTATGTTATTACCTCAGTCAAAGCTGTAAGCATCTGTTCCATTCTATTCATTCAGGCCTCTGAAGACCCTGCTGTATCGTAACTTCTTGCATTTTCCATTGCTGTAGGGAAACAGAAGGGCAATAAACACAGGCAAATAGTCATTTTCATAATGTTCAAAGCATTCATTTCAATGTCATGTGTTCATAGTCAATTTCAGTTTTCATTTTTAATGAATCCACTCACATACATGTTGATAAGATGCCACTATTTTTTACTAGAACATCCTATAGCTCATATGGACTCGTGTGTGCGGTATAACTTGTGCTCTGATACCACTCTGTCACGACCCAAACCCGCCCTATGGGTTTAGCATTGTAACTGGCTAGTAATCCTTGGATCACCGAAGGACTCTTACTCAATAACTTATAAGTAGGGGCTACAGAAGCAAATATAGAAACATACATAGTACAATGAGCTGTGGGGACATATATAGGACAAAACTTTAAAACTTTATACACATGTATGTGATGTCATAAACACATCAGTCTTACGTCACCTGAGCCATTATACCAATCTTCTAAACTTATGTTTAGACCAGACATAACATTTAAGAGGCACAAAGGTCCCAAAACACAAAAGCTTGAACTGATCTCAAAAGGAACCTCCACGGGAGCCACAATGGCTGGCTGACACCAAAACACTAGGCGGCAGCTTAGGCCTAGTCACGCGCCTGCTCACCTACATACATAATATAAATAGTGAGCGAAAACCCAGTGAATAATAACAGAGTAAAGATTTTACTGAATGATGTCCAAACAAAAACAGAGTCTCGTACAAAATCGGATATCATAACAGAGCATATTCATAGGCATAATAACATTTGCATTCAAGACTTGTACATATATTATATCATAGCACGTGGCACGTCAATCTGATGACCCACAAAGGACTGCCATGAAGGCTTTCTGATGACTCATGTGCACAGAGACGTTTCCGATGACCCATAAAGGGACCTAATGACCCATAAAGGGACGCATATCATATGATGCTAATGATGCCACACACACATTCATTATCTTGGTCAATCATTCATTCATTTCAAACATGGTGTAGCATTTTAGAAAACTCATTACTTCATAACATAACATTCAAAAAATACTTAACATTAAACATAACTTTACAAAGTTATTACTCACAAATAACAGGGGCTGCAAGTAGACAATTCAACTTCCTTGTGGCCCGTGATCTACACAGTTACAAAACGAACGTATACAGAATTACACACCCGAAATTGATAACTTAGTCATTTTTACTTATATTGGTGTGTTTCTACTTCGTTATCCTCATTATGGAGTCTTAATCATGGCCTAGCAGTGCCTAGGATGGAATGAAGATGCTAAAATGCACTTGAAACAGTTAACAAAAATTTTGTTAAAATAGGGGTCTCGCTCGAGCGTAGCTTCCTTCGCTTGTGCGAACATACCAAATGTGAGTGGTCACTCGAGCGCACACTCCTTTGCTCGAGTAGTCTGCAAAATGTGAAAAAGTTCTGGTTGCGTGCAATTTTTGCTCGATGGTCGCTCGACGCTAGCTCGAGCATGAGACACAAGTCCTCGCTCGAGCGTAACTCTTGTCGCCTGAGCAGACTGCAAAACACGCAAACTTCTGAGAGTATGCAATTCACGCTTGAGCCACCCTTTTGTCGCTCGAGCATGGAATCCTTCGCTCGAGCGTGGAAGCAAAATTCTAGGTTTTCCAAATTTGCCTCCATGCTGAAATGCTAGAATACAACACTCCAAGGCCCCGTTTGTTTGGAGAGTTAGAGGGGGGATTGAGATTGGTAGTGAGGTGGGACCCACTAATATTGTGTTTGTTATGAGAGATGGGGAGGGGATTGATAGTGAGCTCCGGAATAGGATGAGCCTCCCCAAGGGGATTCGAATGGGCCTCTAGGACATGGTATTAGAAAAATAGTCCGGCGGACTAGAAATTTTTTTTTTTATTTTATTTTATTTTTTACATGTCGGACATTTTTTTTAACATTAATGTTTAATTTTTTATATTTTTTGTTAAGTAAAAATCATTATTTTATTTGTTTTATTTTTTTCTGGAAATATTTTATTTTATTTTTATTTTTTTAATTTTTTTTTACATGTTGGGTATTTTTTTAAAAACATGTTTTTGTATTTTTTTATTTGTTTTTTTATTTTATATTTATTTTATATAAAAATAATTTAATAACCCTACACTAACAACCATCATCAAAACAAATATAATTTTACTTAATCCCCTCACTATCAATCTCCTCACTAACAGTCCACTCACTATTAATCCCCTCACTATCAATCCCCTCCATTCTACATCTGAAAACAAACGGGGCCCAAAACTCATCCTCTTGGGCCAAAATTTTGGAAAACATTTAGAAACTCACAAAACATCATGCTTTAAAGATCATTTCATGAAATCAAGGCCCAAAAACATGCCAATTATGCAAAATTTCAACTTAAACTTTATGAATGTTTCAAGAACATAACATGCATGAATTCTCTTGAACTCAACCACTTCAAAACATGATTAAATTTGGCAAATTGATAGAAAGCATGATGACTTCCCAAAATATAAGTGAGATAGACACATGCATGAAAGAATTCTTTGAAATCATGCTCTATTTGTGAAGAAATGAACATGCATGCATGGTATGGTTCAATTTCCCTCAAGTCTAGTACAATTCTCTCATGAATTCATCTAGTTCACTTGAAGTCTTGTAGAGTCTAACTCAATTGCACAATTAAGAGTTTGATTCCTTACCTAGAAACTTGAATTCACAAGAGTTGAAGTTGAAACTCTCAAATCTTCTTCAAATGCCAACAATTCGTAACAATCCCTTGGTTTGAGCTCAATTTTCTTCCTCTCTCTCTCATTCACGTTTGGTGCCTAAAAAAAAGAAGGGAAATAAGAGTGCAAAACTTGAACTAGTGGAGTCTTATTTGGCTCACTTGGTGATCATTAATTTGATCATTAATTAAATTTAATCAAATGGCCTCAAAATAATCTTATTTAATCGCTCCGAACCGAATTTTAATTGAACCTACGATAAAATTCTAAAAATTCTAATTAACACATAATTCAAGTCAATTTCTGAATCGGATGCCGATAAGGCCTTTAATTCGCTAACTGAAACTAGAACATAAACAGATCTTCCTACGTCAAACAGATATAAACACAAAATGACGTAATACGCATATAATTAACTCATGATTTCTTCCTAATTACTTGTTTGGCATACTTAAATATGAATTAGCGTTAATCATGGGTCGGGGTTGTTACAATTTTATACCTTGTTTGTTTCGATTTTAAATGAAAAAGATTGTTGAGGATCATAGCTCAGCCAGTAGCAGCAGCTCCACCTGCAGCTCAAATATCTGCTGTAGAAGGAGCTCAGCATGTAGCCCATAGCTCAACTTAGCTAAGTCATCAGCTAGGATATTTTCTTGTATCTGTTAGAGTTAGTTACAAGAGTTTGTTAGATTAGTTATAGAGTTGGTTACGTTCATTGTATATAAGTATGACAGATATATTCAGTATTATTCATTGAGAATGAAATATGACTTGATTAGAGAATTCATTATGGTATCAGAGCCCTAAGCTCTGACGAGCATCTCTATCATGGCATCACCATCACCATTTTCTTCTTTGCTTCCTTTAAACTTGAGTTTGCTGATCTCCAACTTGTCATCCTTTGTGATAGTTAAACTTGATGGATCGAATTTCATCATCTCGTTGTCACAACTCTCAAATATTGTTAAAGCAACCAATTTTCTTGGTTATGTTGATGGATCCATCATATGTCCTTCATCTACAATCATTGATTCAACAGGTGTTGTAGTTCCTAATCCAGAGTTTCTTCAATGGAGTATGATTGATGCACACTTGCTAAATTGCATCACTGCAACTCTTACACTTGTGATCTACTCTTCTGTTCTTCAATTTCATCATTGTTTTGAGGTTTAGACTTCATTGCAAAAGCGATTTACATCTCTATCTCGATCACATGTGCATCAATTAACAAAAAAAAAAAAAAAAACTGAATAGTGTTGTCAATAAGCCTGATACAATGGAAGAATATCTGTCAAAGATCAAGGTCATAGTTAGTCAGTTAGCTCTGGCTTCTGTTATCATAGATGATGAAGATTTGGTCTTAATCACTCCAAATGGCCTTCCATCTGAGTACGATGCATTCTCTACTACTATTCATGCTCGACCAGATGTCATTACCATGGAAGATCTCTCATCTTTGTTATGTTTGAAGGCTCTTCATTTAGAATCCAAGCTTAAAAAATTTGCAGAACCAACTGTAGCGTTTTCTACAGTTAAAGGATTTGATGATTCATCCACTCAGAATTTTGGTTCGTCTCGAGGTCGTTTTGATTCTAGAGGATGAAGAGGTGGACATACATACAGAGGTGGTAATCAAGGTAATTACAGAGGTTATAGATCTTACAGAGGATATGGTGGTAGTAGATTTGGTTCATCTCGCGGTAGAGGCAGATCCAATCAAGGTTAGTTCTGTCAAATATGTGGAGGATCTAATCATTCAGCCCCAGAGTGTTAGCATTGCATGGATCCTCAGTTTCAACCTCATCAATCAAACAATCTTAATCACCAACAACAACCAAGAGCCTTTGTCACTGCTTCATCTGCGTCTTTGTCTCCTTCATCTTCTTCTGTTCCCAATCCTTGGTACTTAGATTCTGCAACAATAGATCACATGACCAATGATGTGAGTCATCTCAGTTGTTATCAGCCCTATCAAGGATCTGATCAGATTACTATAGGCGATGGTAATACCATTCCTATTCAAAATACTAGTAAAGGTCTTCTTCCCACTCCTCATCATATCTTTAAGCTTAATAATGTTCTTCATACAGATGCTTTATCATCTAATCTTGTCTCTGTTCGAAAACTGGCTCAAGATAACAATTGCATCATCAGTTTTGATGACACTCATTTTGTGATTCAAGACAAAAATTCATCATGTGAAGAGGGAAGGGACTTATTTAGCTGATCGTCAGGCTAACTTGGGTGTTAGGCTGCAGTCTTATAGTCAGGGGGGTCTTCCATTCCAGAAGAGATTGTAATTTAACTCTTTCCCCCACTTATCATCTCTCTGTGGGACTTGTTCCCTCTTCAACTCAGCGCTTTATAGATAGGCATTTTTATTGAGAATACCTTTTCGAGAGGTCCCACCTTACCTTTCAAAAAAATAGTAGCCGAGCCGAAGGAGCTCTCACAAATAGGCGATGGTAATACCATTCCTATTCAAAATACTAGTAAAGGTCTTCTTCCCACTCCTCATCATATCTTTAAGCTTAATAATGTTCTTCATACAGATGCTTTATCATCTAATCTTGTCTCTGTTCGAAAACTGGCTCAAAATAACAATTGCATCATCAGTTTTGATGACACTCATTTTGTGATTCAAGACAAGTTTATGAAGAAAGTGCTTCACAAAGGCTCTAATCTTCGTGGCTTGTATCATTTCTTTTCATCCACTGCTTCACCTGTTGCTCATTCTCCTTCTACAACAGCTCAAGTGCATACTAAGTCTTCATCTCCTACAGCTACTCAAGTGCATTCTACTTCTTTTCCTTCTAGTACTGTATGGCATAATAGGCTAGGCCATCCTAGTGTTTTGAAATTTAAACATCTTAGGCCCCATTTACATTTGAAAAATTCTACTTCTGTCAATTTTCAAGACTGTATTGATTGTTGTGTTGCAAAGAGTCATAGATTACCTTTTGTAGACCGCCCGAACTCTCTCCGCACGTCCCCCATTTTGGAGAAGGCGCAAATTGGGTCCTAGCTACTACAGTTCGGACTCCTATCGTGGTTCTGTATCTAGCCTCACAAAGTGCAATGTAAGACTGAGAAAATCACCAAAGAGTCCAAATCTGGCAAATCGTTTTGGAAAATCGATTTTAATCAAGAAGTGCCAAACATGGACTGCTTTGCCAGATTACAGAGTTGCCACCTAAATGTTTTGTTTTGGAAAATTTAGGAAATCCTAACTCGTGCCAAAGGTCACGTGTCCATTATTACCAAAGTTGCCTCGGCTCGGGAACTTGGGTACGAGAGGGGAAGGTCCTGAAATGAGCACCTCCGCTCGCCCAATCAAAGGATCGGCCTCTACTAAGCATGATATGTTGTTTTAAAAAACACAAGTGTTCTTATTCCGATTATTAATCTAGCTTTACTATGTGATGCGTACAGCATACAAGTATAGACTAAATCACTAAAATTAGAACAAAACATCTTATGTTTATTTTTGAAAATGGTTTGAAAGTGCTACTCGCAAGTAGACTATAGCGGATTTGCCACCCTCAAGTGGGTTTAGAAAACATGATCTTGCCACCTCAAGTGGGCTTAAAACTCGCATTTGATGAATTGTCTCAATTCAAGCAATGAAACTTTCATCCACAGGCATTCAAGCAGTTTAAACACTTAAGCAAATAGCCTCATGGCAACACTCACACTCATGCAAGGATGCTAAAACATAAACACTTACAGTGTACTCCAAGCCAAAACAGAAAACTAGTTAGAAAACAATGCATGATTCCTAACTATGTTAAGATGCCTAATGCAACACATGCAAAAATGCAACTAATAGGCTCAGCTATCTAAGATGGCATATGAATGCAACAATTGATACATGTATTCAAAGAAGTGTATTGAAATACGATGCAATTTGAATGATGCGTCGAGCCTGGTGCATGCAAGACAAATGAATGATGCACGCATGCAAACATAAGGTATGCCAATCGAAAATGTGCCCTAATCTAACAACCGAAAGCGGATAATTAAAAAGGAGAAAGACGTGGGATTAGAAGACATTCACACACACACGCACACTTATTACAACATTTGCCCTCTCGACAAAGGGTCCGAATGAAAGCTAGGCTAATCTAAGCTAATCTAAACAACTAATCTAATTAATCTAATTAGACTACTTATTACAAGCCAATAAAGAAATGGCTAAACTAAGCTACTTAATTATTACAACACCTTAACTAATTAACAAATTAATCAAATTACAAACTCATGCTAACTAACAAGAAAATGCATTAAACAATGCTACCTCAGCTCTGTTGGAAATTAGGCGATGCATGCCTTGGCTCCCATCCCGAAAAGCTCTCCAAATGCTCTTTAGAGGCTCTGTCTGCAGGGTGTCCTTAAGAACTTGCTGTTGAATCTTACCAAATCAAAGCTGGGGAGTGCACCAGTGGCCTGCCGACCATCTACTGGCCATTGATGGGCCTTTGCCAGCCAACAATGCAAATGTGCCGGTCATCAATGTGGCATTGCCGGCCACTGGTGTGCTATGACACCAAACTGCAACAGAGCACAAAATAGAGGAAAATGAAGGGTCTCCCGAGAATATGTACGTACTATGCCACTCCAGATCACCTCAAAACATCAAGGAAGAGGCGCCATTGGATCCAAAACCATCAATCAAGCATGACATGCATGATGGCCAAAGATCCAACTTGCACACATTTCAATAAATGCCATGCAAACAAGACTCTAAATCCACTACCTTATCATGGATAATCAAAAGCAATGGAGACAAAGAAGATTGATTCACTTTTATCACTTTGAGTATGAAGTGGACTAATCCACCTTGTGTTCAACATAACGTCCGGTTGAACACCATGCAATGCAAACAACATACTATGCAAATAACATGCTAATCTTGACATGTTAAGGTGGCATGCACAAGACTCTATCATGTAAGCACTGCATGCAAGACATGTTAATGGACCAAGAGCACTAAAGCAAGTGAAGAACATTACACATGAGGCATGCACTATCAATCTTAAAGGACCAAACCAACTCTAAATAGAGCTCAAACATGCCAAAATAATGGTCTAAACATGCTGAAATGGGAGCTCAAAATGCTAGAAGAACATGCACACATGTTGGTCTATAAGCGAGACATAATACACAACCCTCAAAAGCTATGAAGAAGTGAAGTGTATGAGAGTGTGACTACAATATATGTACTGAAATTACATGCTAAATGGTGCCATACCATGCAAACATCACATACATAACATGTTAAAAGGCCTCAAAATTCAAAGCTAGTCAAAGCCCTTTACACTACAACCATACTAAACAATGCTCAAATGACCTTGACCATTCAAAACAGACCTAAGGTAGGTCAAAACAGTAGCAAAAACATGCTAGACTTGCAGCATAGATGGCAAGAAAGGTATGCTCATGTATTAGCTCACAAACAAAACATCAAACCATAACCCTCAAAAGAATTGAAAGAGTGATACATATAAGAATATGACAGTGAAACATGCTCCGAAATCACATATCAGATTGATGCCAAATCAAGCGAACAACTCAAGCAAAGCATGCTAGAGGACTCAAAACACAAAGCCATTCAAGGCATTTGCACTATAGCTATACAAAACATGAGCCAAAGGACCAAGACCACTTCAAACAGAGCTTAAGCATGTTAAATAAAGGCCAAAAACTTGCTGGAGTAGAGTCAACACATGCTAGATTAACAAGCTAACTCACTAGGCATACAAGGCTAACAAGCAAAATTGCACTACAAGTGTGAGATGCAAGCAACAAGCAACCAATGACCAAACCAGCCAAAAAAAGAGTTATGGAAGGTCCAAAAAGTCACGAAAACAAGCTTGAACAAAGCCACAAAAGAGTAGAAACACATGCTCATTTGGTGAGCCATCAACACATGCATTCAAGACAAGAGGATAGAGGACAACCCCCTCCTATTTGGGACCTCAAAACAAAGTTTCCACCACCAAAATTCCTTTGGAATTCAGTTGTTAAAAGGCCAAAAAGAGATTGTTTTAAAGGCCTTAAAAGATAGCACAAAGCTTAGCAAATAAGCCACAAAGGGAGAGGAACACCTCTAACTCCAAAAAGACCTTAAACAACCATCTTTAACACTAAAAAATAGAAGTTTTTATAGTTGAAAGATAAGCCAAAAGAAGCATGAAAAGGTGGCCAAACACTTGATCAAAATAAAGCTCGAAGAGGGAAGACACTCACCCTTGAAGCACAGCAACAAAAACAGCAACTTCTGAGGCAAAACCAACACAAAGAGCTCCAAACAAGTCTCCAAGAACCTCAAGCCTAAGGTTAAGGTGTTTGACTAAGGGTTGTAGTGCAAATATGAAGAGAAAGCACACTTTCAAGCAATATATATATATATATATAGAGAGAGAGAGAGAGTCAATTTTTGTCTCTCAAATTTCAGAACCCTCAGTAAGGGGGAGGGATCTCCCCTTATTTAAGTAATGCACACAAAAGCTTGATTGACAAGCTTAAAGCTTGTTGCAATCCCTCCATACACGTGTATAGAGGATGGCTTCAATGCCCAACAGCTGGCTCAAAAATATCTAAAATATATCTGTTGAAAACAAAGGTGGCCTGTCGGCCATCAGTGGTGGTCGGTAGTGCCTCATTGCTGGCCGGCATGCCTAAATGCATGGCCAGCAGTGCCAAAAAGTGGCCGACAGTGCATCACAAGAAGCATGCTGAAAGGACCAACACATGGTCCAAAAATGTGGCAGAAAGGATACAGGGTTTGGAAAGCTCAAACTTGTGACATTCCGCTGCAAAATTCGAGTACTCGACGAGTAATCAAACTTATCACCGGATGTACCTGCAAGAACATCCAAGTCGTGAGGACAGTCAAAAATGGGGTGTCTACACCTTTTCATCTGTCAAATTCCACTGTTAATAAACCTCTTGCTTTACTACACAGTGATGTTTGGGGCCCCTTTGCTTCCACTTCTAGTTACAAATATTATGTTCTTTTTGTGGATGATTTTAGTAAATTCACCTGGTTATATCCAATGGCTTACAAAAGTGAGGTGTATGAGAAATTTCTAGCTTTCAAAGCTTATGCAGAAAAATAATTTTCTACATTACTTAAGATTCTTCGAACAGATGGTGGCACAAAATTTTTTAATAACAAAATGAAGACATTCATTGTTGCTCAAGGCATTGTTCATCAACACTCTTGTCCCTATACACCACCTCAGAATGGTGTAGCAGAATGTAAACATAGGCATCTCACTAAAGTTGCCATTGCTTTGCTCAATCATTCTCCTGTTCCTATCCATTACTGGTTTAATGTCATTGCCTGTGCTACCTATCTCATTAATAGACTTCCTTCTTCTAAATTGGCTTACAAAACACTTTTGAAACCTTATTTCATCATCTTCCAGATTTTTCTATTCTTAAGGTGTTTGGTTGCCAATGTTTTCCTTGGATCAAGCCATATACCTTTACTAAATTACAGCCTAAATCTGTTGAGTGTGTTTTCTTAGGCTATCATGCTTTTTCCAAAGGATATAGGTGTCTTGACCCAAAAACTAGCACCATTTATCTTTCAAGACATGTGGTGTTTAATAAGCACGTGTTTCCATTTTCTCACATGTCTTTTTCCACTTTTTCTTATTCTTCTTCTCAATTGCCTTTCCTTCAGTCTTTCTTTTTGGGCTTCTCCCTTTTCTTCTTAACCATTAGTCTCTTCTTCTTCTTTTCAATCTGGTTCTGCTCCTCTCAGCACTTCTCCTCTCAGCTCTTCTGTTTCTGCTCATCTCAGCAACTCTGGTGTTGTTTCTATTAGTTCTCATCCATCTCAGTCTTCTATTCCTATTCATTCTATTTCCATTCAATTACCTCAGTTACCTATTCTTCCTTCCTCTGGTTCAGTTCCTTTTGTTCCCTTTTCCTCTAACTATCATCCTATGGTTATGAGATCTAAAGCTGCCTTGTCTACTATTATAACTATTTCCTCTCCTTCCTATTCTGATATTAAGCCTCCTACTCATTAAAAGGCTTTGCTTTGACCCCTTTGGAAACAAGCAATGTTGGAGGAATTTCAAGCTTTACAAAACCAAAAGACATGGTCTATGATTTCTTTTCCTCCTAGCAAGACTACCATAGGCTGTAAATGGGTGTTCAAAATTCAACGTGTAGAGAAGTGGTTCGGAAATACTCTTTGGATCCTGGAGGGCACTCGTGATCCTCAGGTAGTCACCTAAAAAAGAATGAACCTTCCGGTCGGGGGTGCCAGAATTAGCACTCTGACGGATAAGTCAGTATCTACTATTTATTAGTTGCTTATATTTTAAGTTATACTTACTTGTTCTCACTTGCCTTTCTTTGACTGATGATCCTCTATTTATATTATTCCCCTTGGGCCTTAGGGTTGGGCCCACCTTTGATCCATTGCATGTATATCTATTCGGCTTTTGTTCTGCTGGTTGGAATGTCGATTCTTTTATTCGGCTCTGGGATCGACTAGAATCAATGCCGAATAAAAGTTACGTCCCTGACTGATCTCATATCTGTATTCAGACCTATTGCCGTCGGATTACTCGGCTCTCACAATTGCCCCCCAAATACCCCACTAACACCAGTTTAGTCGCCGTGTTTGGTTTCAAACTTGTAAAGTCAAAAATTCGGCGATTAATCCTCATCCCAATGTGTGTCAGAACGCACACGCTTTTTGGTCATCATTGCAATTTCCTTCCCCTTCGTACGCTGCCTCTATTTAATGTGATTTAAAACTTTGTCTCTTCAAATGTAGGTTTTGAATATTCAAAAGTTTCTGGTTTGCTTTCTAGTGCAACTCCCTCATTTCGCGGCTTCTGCAACTCCCCGTTTCTCATTTTCCCTTCTGCTTCCTGTAAGTTTTCTTCTCCTTCACTTCCAATCCCGTTTCCTTGTTTGTTTTTAGTTTTTCATAGTCCTTAGGCTGGCTGGGATGGCAAAACATTTAAAAGAGCTCCTTTATGCGGATCGAATTTTTGGCTTCCGATGCCATTATTCCATCCCCGATGACGTCCATCTGTCATTCTTGGCAGACAGCACCACTGATATGGAGAGGACTGACGTGTGTACGATCGTCTTTCCTCTCCTATCAATTGCTGAGGACGGAGTCTGTTTTCTCCTTCACCCATTTTTAAGAGCCGTCCTTCGACATTGGGACCTAATTCATTCCCAGCCTAACGTGAATTTTTTCCGCATCATAATGGGGATTATAGAGCTAAACCGATGTCTTAGGATTAACCTAGGTATACCTGCAATTCGGCATTGTTATGCCCTAGCCAAGTCTACTGGCCGGCTGGGACACTACTTCTTAGGGCCAAGGATACCGATCATCACTTAGTGACTATGCTTGCCAGCTCTGGCAAGCGTGTTGATGACGTGATGGTCGTTGTCCGAGGCAACTGAGAATTTGGTGAGGGTGAAGATCGCCTAGATCCCGTTCCAACGCAAAAAGGTGAACCAGGTGGCCGTTGTAGACGTCTCCAAACGCCCCGGGAGGGTGAGTCCCGTTCTGTTCGTATTGGGCTTACTACAGTTCAGGACCCTCAAATTGTCACGGTTCTTGATCTGAACCAAAGAGTCCAAATCCGGCAAATCGTTTTGAGAAAACAGATTTTTAGAAAAGAAGTGCCAAACATGGACTGCTTTGCTAGATACAGAGTCGCCACCTAAATATTTTATTTTGGGAAATTTAGGAAACCCTGACATGGTGCCAAAGGCCATGTGTCCGTCATCACCAAAGTTGCCTCGGCTCGGGAACTTGGGTACGATTGGGGAAGGTCAGCTATGAGCACCCCCTCTCGCCCGGTCCAAAGATCAGCCTCTACTAATCATGATATCTTTTTTTTGAAAACACATGCGTTCTTATTCTAGTTATTAGCCTAGAATTACTATGTTATGCGCACAGCAAACAAGTATAGACCAAATCGTCTAAATTGGAACAAAACATTGCATGTTTGTTTTGAAAATGGTTTGCTACTCGCAAGTAGGCTAAAATGCAAGTTTTGCCACCCTCAAGTGGGCTTTAAAAAAGATGATTTTGCCACTATCTAGTGGGCTTAAAACTCACAGTTTTAGTGCATTATTCCAATTTAGGTAATTCAACCTCCATCCACAGGCACTCAGGAAGTTATATCACATAAGCAGCTAGCCTCGTGGTAAGTATGCTGTCATGTTTAACATTTACACTCATGCGAGATGTTAAAGCACAAAACACTTACAATGTACTCCAAGCCAAAACAAAGAACTCGTTAGCAATCAATGTGTGATCCAAGTCCATGTTAAGTGCCTAATGCGATGCACACAGAATGAAATTAAGATAAGCTCGGCTAATCCTAGGATGGCATGTGGAATGCACAAATAACATGTATTCAAGTTGGATTTGAAATAATTATGCAGTTAGCATGATGCGCCGAGCCCGGTGCATGCAATACTGATGAATGATGCACGCATGCATAGCATGAGGTATGCTAAATTAAATATGCCCTAATACTAACCATCAAAGCAAGTAAGTAAAAGGGAGAAAGAAGTGGGTGTTGGAAGACATGCACACACGCACCCACACTTATTACAAATTTGTCCTCGCTTGGAGGGACCGAAAGAATAATACGATTAACTAACCTACAAGCTAATTAAATATTACAGACCAATTAAACTAGTTATCAAATTAATTAATCTAATAAAACAGTAAACAGCCTCGGGAAGAGGGCCCAATGCAATGCGTGTTCGGCTCCACTCGGAAAGCCACTGCCATGCACAAGTTGCCTCTGCTTTGACTATTATCCTCCTCTGAAAACTGTACAAGTCCCAGGGTTGCTTCTCTGAGTGCTGTGGAACACCATCGGCTAATGGAATTGGTCATCGGCCAAAAGAAATGATCACCGACCACTTGTTCAAGCTATCGGCCATTAATGAATGGCCAGTCGGCACTGGAGATGGCCGGTCGGCCAAAACTTCCTGCAGAATCTGTTTTTGACAACAGCAGAGGGCAAAACTTGGCATGGCAATGCATTTCAAGCAGATGTGTGCACCACCACATCCCTTATCATGTTTATGACTCAAAGGGACATGGTTCTTGATTCTCGGACCACCAATCGCGCATTTCAATGCGTGATGGCCCAAGGAACCAAGTTGTGCATTTTCAATGTGGAGTGAAATGCACATAAATGAACACTGGGGCTCAACCTCCATCACAATCAATTCAAGAGGTTAAGCATGCGTGCCCATGTGATGCAACCTAGACATGGAGGCTAAGTATGCAAAATGAGCATGCAAGGCATGTGACAACTATGCTAGTGGCAAACATGCAACAACATGTAAAGTGGACTAAGCATAGGAACAATGCAAAGCAACTTAACCAATGAAATACATGCCAAATGCATCATGATTTCAAGCAAGCAACAACATGTAATAGGCCAAGTATGCAACAATGCACGAGGCAAGCATGCTATAACACATGAAGGATGGACTTAAACTAATTTAGGCAACCCTCAAACAAGCCTAAAACAATGGCCATAAACTATGGAGATGGGGCCAAATGCACATACAAGCATGCATGCATACATGATCCAATTCCTAAGCATCAAAAGGCAACTTTCAAGTACACTTAAAAGAGATGATCATGGACATATGGCAAACATACCAAACTCTGAAATTGCATAAAATGGAGGTGCCAAACCAACCAATTAAAGCAAGCAAAGCATGCTCATGACATCACACATTCAAGGCCTACAAGCTAGAATGCAAAGAGACTATGCAATGCATGTCATGGTCGACCAAAACAACCAAAAACAGAACTTTAGCATGCTGAAACAAGCACCAAAGCTTCACAAAGCTTGGCCAAAAGCATGCTAGAACAAGGGTCAAAAACCTAAAGCATATTAAGGCTAAAACATGGCGTTACAAGACATGTATGCAAAGCATGCAAGGTATGTCTAAACCAACTTAACACAATGCTATATCATAGCAATATAAGCACAAAAATCAGTTAAGGCATGATCAACATGAACCTAAACTAGATGCTCTCTCAAGAGGCAAAAATGGCCCTTTTCAAGGACAACAAGGAGAGGGTGGCCCTCTCCTTCTTAGGACCTCAAGACACCATCCTCACCATTGAAATCCCTTAAGATTTCAGTGGTGAGGAGGCCCAAACACAATGGTCCCGGAGCTCACCAAAAATGCACAAAAATGGAGCCTAACAAGGCTTAACAGGGGTCAAACAACCTCAAAGCTCAAAACACTCTTAAACAAATATTTAGAGTAGACAAAAACAAGACTTTTATATGTTATACACCAAGTCTAAAAACAGTTGCAAGGCAGACTAAAGAGCTATGCAAAAATGGGGAATAAAAGGGATAAGTTCTTACCCTTGTTGACCCTCTTCAAGAATGATGGACCAGAAGCTTCTTTGGCTCAAACCAGCTCCAAAACTTCAAGAACAGCCTCTTAGTACCTCAGTAGCTAAAGGAAGGTGTAATGGTGGGTGTTTATGCACAAAAGTAAGACAAAACACACACAAAACACAACAGAGAGGGAGATATAGATATAGGATAGATACACAACTCAAACCCTAAAACCAGAGCCCTCTGAAAAATGTTGTCTAACCTAAAAGAGGGAGAAGAGGACTCCTCTTATAGAAGATTCAACCTTGTAAAGCTTCCAAGGCAAGCTAACAAGGTTGAAATCCCTCCATACACGTGTATAGAGGGGAGCAAAGGTGGGTGCCAACTATCACAGCTGGCACAAAAATATCTGCAAAAATAGGTGAACAGTGGTCGCCCGGCAAAAAATGCAATTTGGCCAAAATATATGATCGGTCGACCATCTAGAGTGCCGGCTAGCCAAACATTAAGCCGGTGGAAACAAAACATAGCCGGTGGCCTCAAGCCACGACCGGTGGAGTGTGGGGATGGCCAATAAACCATTCCCTGCCCTCTAAAGGAAAAACACAAGTGTTTGGTGCAAAACCAAACACAAAACAGTCGAGTCGAGAGGTCCTGAGGCAAGGCGCGTAGTCGAGACCTTTGGGAACTCAAGATGAACACAAACAAGGATGATCACCGAGTGTTCAAACGGTGACGCCCAAGTCTTCAGGACGGTCAAATGTAGCCAAGGAATTTGCCTCGGGTTGGCTTCGATTCCGCGGTGGTTGACAATGTAGCCAAGGAATTTGTCGAATCCGATCCCAAATGCACACTTGGAAACGTTCAGCCTCATTTTGTACTTGCGTAAAATGCCGAATGTCTCTTCCAGATCAGCTAAATAAGTCTGCTCTTGGACTTGACCACCGTATCATCAATGTACACTTCCATAGTTCAGCCGAGTTACTTCTTGAACATGGCAGTGACTAGTCTTTGGTAAGTTGCCCCCCACATTCTTCAGCCCAAAAGGCATAACCTTATAGCAGTAGGTCCCTCTTAGGGTGAGGAATACAGTTTTATCTTGGTGTTCCAGATGCATGGCAATTTGATGGTAGCCTCTGTAGGCATCGAGGAAGCTCATACGTTGATGACGCGCCGTGGCGTCTACGAGTTGGTCTATTCTGGAGAGGAGAAAACAATTATTGGGACAAGTTTTATTTAAGTCAGTGAAATCCACACAAACATGCCAAGTACCATTTTTCTTCTTGACAATCACAGCATTCGACAACCATGTAGGATAAGTAACTTCCCGGATTGCCCCAGCATCAGGCAACTGGTCAATTTCTTCAACAACGGCAGCAGTGTGTTCTGCGGCTAACCACCGGCTTTTTTGAATAATCGGCTTATATTTGGGGTCAACATTTAAACGATGCTGAGAAACAGATGGATCCACCCCCAGCATCTCATATAGTGAACATGCAAATACATCAAGATTGCCGAGTAAGAAGGTAATTAGCTACTGCCTGTCGATTTTATTCAGGGAGGCGCCGACCATGAAGAACTTGTCAGGATTCCCGTCAATTTTGACTTGATCTAGGGCTTCCGTGACCTTTTCATTTGGGAGCCACCCAACATCATCGAGGCTCTCTCGATCTCGCACCTCAATAGAATTCACTTCTAGCTCTCTTGGTGTCTTTGCGACAAGGAAATAGCATGCTTGTGCCGATTTCTAGGAGCCACAGATTTGTTCAATGCTGCGTTCTGTCGGGAAACAGAGCCGTTGATAATAGGTGCTCGGCACAGCCTGCATGGTATGCAGCCAAGTTCACCCCATGATGAGATTATACGGTGAAGGAAGCTTGACGACCAAGAATTCCATATCCACTGATCGGGAGCCCGCACTAACTAGTAGTGTGATTTTGCCTAACGGGTATTCTGGATTAGCGTTGAAGTCGAATAACGGGTAATAAGCCAGGGATAGGTCCGACTCAGTTTTCGAATCGTCGAAAGCAATACTTGGAGCTTCATGGGGCGTTTCGCTGGTGTGAATTGCTGCTGGGGGTCTAGATACGACTGAATTGTATGTACCGCGGATTCCGTTGGCAAGCTATAAATCATATGGATTACGCCAAGTGGGGATGAGTCTTGTCATAGAGCAACTATTGTGGTTGAATTGTTCTTTCGGACGTGTTGCTTAAGACAGCCGTCTTGTACCAACTCCTCAAGATGATCTTTCAAGACATAGCAACTGTCGGTATCATGTCCGTGGTCTTTGTGATACTCACACCGTCTATCTCGTCTTCTTGTGTCGGGAGGTCCGACCATCTTGGGTGGTCATTTGAAGAACGGAAGATGTTGACTTTTAGACATAACCGTGCTGACCAACTCAAACAACTCCGTATGTTTCTTGTCCGCGCGCCTAATGCACCTGCTATCCACTTGAAGTTATTCACTAGCCTGTTCTGGACATTGGTCATTTGATCAACGTGAACTCATTTTCTGTCTCGTTTTGCCCGATTCCTTGGTTCAAGGCTCCACGAGGGTATAGAATTTATCAGCTGAACGATCTTAGATGGGGCCATTTTGTTGGCCTTGTAGCCGGCTTTAACCCGCAAGGCGTCATCCTCCACTTTGCAATATTCCTCGACTTTCTTCATTAGCGACCAGACCGTTTTGGGGGGCCTTCTGGTCAAGGAGCTACAGAGGGCACTAGCAGGGTGCAACCCCATTTTGAAGGCGGTAATGGCCATGGAGTCATTGCAGGCATCATCCCCGAGATTAAAACATTCCCAATAGTGCGCTGAATAAGCACGTAGTGTTTTCCCTGGTTGAATTTGCATTACCCAGAGAGAGTCGGCCTACGTCGACTGGACCTCATTGGTGATGAACCTTGCCCTGAAGGATTTTTAGAGTTGATGAAAGCTCTTGATCAATGCTGGTTCCAATTTATAATACCATCTGACGGCCAATGGTCCCAAACTGCTAGGAAATATTCGGCACATGAGAGCCCCGTCATCTACATGTAGTGTCATGGCTTGCTTGTAGTAACGGATGTGATCGGTGGGGTTTGATTTTCCATCGTAGATAGTGAACGACGGAGCTTTGAACTTTTTGAGCAGTGCCGCCCTTGCGATCCGTCGCACAAAAGGGTCATGTTGATCTTCATCTGAGTCATTTCGTCTTCGTTTAGTCCTTGCACGCGGACTTCCTTTGGAAGAACTGGAGAGTACGACTCGTCCCTTCTTTTTGGACTCTGGAGACGGCGAGTCAGAATCACTGCTACTGTCATGTCTCCGAATTCGAGGTCGTCGACCATCCTTTGTCAGAGGTCGTTCCAGATCTTGGCGCACAACCTGTTGGGATTTTGCCACCTCCAAAGCCAAATCCTGTCGAAGGCGTTCATTCTCCGCCATCATGTTTTCCAACCTCTGTTCGTTTTGCTTCACCTGATCCATAATTGCTTGCATTGTCTCATGTGCTGATGTGAGGGTTAGGTCTGGGTAGTTGAGTCAAAGTTCAAGGCTCTTCGTGCGTTAATGTTTTCTTGTCCAAACAGGTTGCTTGGAGTGGTATCAGCTCGTGGTGTAAGGTTGTCAGTGACCACCGGAGGATTTTCCGTCACGCCCGCCATGGAAGTGCTGGAATATTCCCACAAACGACGCCAATTGTGGAGAAGTGGTTCGAAAATATTCTTTGGATCCTGGAGGGCGCTCGTGATCCTTAGGTAGTCACCTGAAAAAGAATGAACGTTCTGGTCGGGGGTACCGGAATTAACACTCCGACGGATAAGTCAGTATCTACTCTCTATTAGTTGCTTATATTTCAAGTTACACTTGTTCTCACTTGCCTTTCTTTGACTGATGATCTTTTATTTATATTATTCCCCTTGGGCCTTAGGGTCGGGCCCACCTTTGATCCATTGCATGTATATCTATTCGGCTTTTGTTCTGCTAGTTGGAATGTCATTTCTTTTATTTGGCTCTGCGCTCGGCTAGGATCAATGCCGAATAAAGGTTACGTCCCTGACTGATCTCATATCTGTATCCAAACCTATTGCCCTCGAATTACTCGGCTCCCACAAAACGAAATTCTGATGGGACTATTGCCAGGTGTAAGGCTAGGTTGGTAGCAAAAGGATATCTTTAGCAGGAAGGGATTGATTTTCAGGAGACCTTTCGTCGAGTTGCCAAATTACCAACAATTCGAATTCTTTTATGTCTTGCACTTTATCATAGATGGCCTATTAAGCAGCTAGATATTTCAAATGCTTTTCTTCATGGAGTTCTTGAAAAGATGTCTACATGTTGCAACCACAAAGGTTTGAACATTCTGCTCACCCTCAAGCTGTTTGTCATCTTCACAAAGCCTTGTATGGCCTTAAACAAGCACCAAGGGCATGGTATTTGGCTTTTTCATCATTTCTGCTGACTTAAGGGTTCATGAATAGAAAATGTGATTCCTCTCTCTTTATTAAATAGACTAGGTCCATCTTTATTGCCTTACTAGTGTATGATGATAACATCTTGGTTACCGACAATGTAGTGTTCACATTCAAGATCTTGTTACTAAAATGCATCAAGCATTTTCCATGAAAAAGCTAGGCCATATTTCCTACTTCCTTGGCATATCAGTTCATACATAAGGTTCTACTACAGTTCTTTCACAGAAGAAATATGCTCAGGACATTCTTACTAAAGCTGGTATGTTGGAGTGCAAACCTTGCTCTTCTCCTATCTCAGTCAAACCTGGTTTGTCTCCTAATTCAGAACTGCCTTTTGATAATCCCTCTGTCTATAGGAGTATAGTTAGAGCATTCTTGATCTGTCCTATGCGGTAAATCAGCTTTGCCAACATATGCATAACCCCACTGTTGGTCATTATGCTGGTGTCAAAAGGTTACTTCAATTTGTTAAGGGTACACTCTCTCATGGCCTTACATATACACCCAACTCCTCTGATCTTCAATCTTACTCAGACTCTAATTGGACTTGGGATTCAGTTGATCGAAAATCCACCTCTGGATATTGTGTGTTTTTAGGATCAAATTTCATTTCTTGTTTAGCTAAAAAGCAAGCCACTATGTCTAGATCTTCCACAGAGGCAGAATATCGATCTTTAGCTCATACAGCTGCAGAACTAGCTTGGCTTAGCATGTTGCTTCAGGAATTTTGTATTGTTTCTCCTACTGTCCCTCTTCTCTGGTGTGATAATGTTTTGCCATAGCTCTGGTCTCTAATCCAGTTTTTCATTCCAAATCTAAACATAGAGAGGTTGGTTGCCATTTTGTTCGAGATCGAGTGCTTGCTAAACAACTTGTTTTACACTATGTTCCCACCATTGATTAGTTGGCTGACATTTTCACCAAGCCTTTGTCTGTCTCTTGGTTTTCTTATCTTAAAGACAAACTGATGTTTGTTTCTCCTTCCATCAGCTTGCAGGGGAATGTTGAGGATCATAGCTCAGCCAGTAGTAGTAGCTTAAACAGCTTAGACTACAGACACAGCAGCTCCACCTGCAGCTCAAATATTTATTGTAGAAATAACTCAGCCTGTAGCCCACAACTCAACTTAGCTAAGTCATCAGCTAGGATATTTTCTTGTATCTGTTAGAGTTTGTTAGATTAGTTATAGAGTTGGTTAGGTTCATTGTATATAAGTATGACAGATGTATTCAATATTATTTATTGAGAATGAAATATGACTTGATTAGAGAATTCATTAAAGATTTCTCAAAATGAATAGAACAAGTTCAATTTTATCTCGATGTTCTAAATTTTGACTTAGTGCTACTATTTGAGAAATTTACTGCTATTATTCAAGAAGTATAAAAGAAAGAAAAGATTTTTCTTAAAGTATAAAAGGATCGAAAAATTAAAGTTTATGTTTTTATGCGAATGAGTATATAGCAAACATTAAGTTTTGACTTACTTAAATTGATAATGCTAAATAGTGTGAAAGAATGTTTCCGAACTATTAATAAGGTTTTTTTTACTAGGACACTTATGGTTAAGCTTACCAACATAAAATTTGATGGTATGCATGAGATGTATGAGCATGTCATTGAATTATCTAACTTGACTGCTCAATTAAAGAATTTAAGAATATTTGTGAATGAGTTTGTTTTCAGTGCAAGATTATTTTCAAACCAATTATGCTAAAATCTCAACTGAAATTATTGGGACTTATTGTTGGACATTGATCATTATTTGGACTTTATTTCAAAAATTTATATTGATTCTAATTTTGAAAATTATTTATTGATTTATCCAAACTTAATTAACCTTGATGGTTATTTTCAAAATTTACAATAAAAGTTTAATTTATTGAAAATACCTCTTTTGTTAATTTTGGTATTATTTATGATGGTTTGTATAAATTAAAATTTAATGATTTCTCAAAAATAATTATCTTTCATCATTATGTTAGTCCTAAATATAGCTTGATAAATGAAAACTCCTTAAACTTGTGGCGTAAAAGATTTTATTGATTTTAGTAGGAGTGTGGGTTGCATTATGGAAAAGCAATTCAATCACATTAAGTAAGTGCCACAAGATATACAGGGCTTCTTCATATTACCCAAATAGACATTAATGTGCCCTTTTGACACTTCATGTTTGGTAAATAAAATTATTTTATCACTTTTATAGATGAATTTTCACCTTATGATTTTGTTTATTTATTGCATAACAAATCTCTAGTAAATGGACACATTGATGTGTACATTATTAAAAAGAAAGGCAATTAAACAAAAATATGAAAAACATAAAGATAGTGCAAAGCACAAGTCTATTTGCTAAACTCTATGAAAGACATAATACCTCAGCAGAATAATGTAGTTGTGAAACATTATTGTACTCTAATGAACATGACTAAAAGTATGTTAAATAATTTCTAAATACCCATAATATTGTGGATGTCTGTCGTTATGATTTATTGTTTTCATGTAGAATATGTTTCCTAATAAGGTAATTTCAAACACCCACTTTGAAGTGTGAACTGGAAGGAAACCGAACTTAAGACATCTACATATTTAAGGTTCTCTACAAAATTATAATTATTAATCCACATGAAAAAAAATTGGATTTTAGAATAATCAGTGGTTATTTTGTTGATTATCTTGAAAATTCAAAGGGTATTATTTTTACTATCTTGGTCATAGTACAAGAATTGCAGAAACCGATACGAGATCAGAATCTCGGGGAGAAAGACGTCGGCCAAGAAGGAGACGCACTGAAGAATGCAGGCCGAGATGAGTATTACGACGAAAGCGACCTCCAGGTATGGAAAGATAGATGCTTGAGGAAGGACGGCGAGATGAAGGGAATGGAAAACAAATTGGAAGATCTGTAATCGGTTGTCAACTTCATGATGCAGAACAACGTCATGCAACCCCCGTTTCCATTAAGGGACACGCCGATTCCAGTGGCCAAGAACGACGCCTAGAAAGGGGAGCAGAAAGCAACCCCAGCAGTCCCTCAGCATGACAAGGTAAATGAATGCTCACATCGGCCTTCACAGAATGTTGGGGGAGTAGAGTCAATGAGAGGAGAGTCTCAGAGGACACCTCGCACCAAAGGGACTTATATCAAAGAACATCGGCGTGTTTGTGACACCCTAAGTGTTTAATTAAATATCACATAAATATTTATAACTATATATAATTGTGGATGTATGTGATAATATATTATTAAATAAATAATAATAAATACAGAATCTAATTTGACATTGAGTTATCAAATATGGGTTTAATTAGGAATTATTATTTGGGGCCAAATTAACACAAATATGGAATTATAATACTAATTGGGCCGAATTGAAGTCAATAATAATAAATAAATAAATAAAAGTAAAATAAAATAAAACAAAACAAATATAATAAATAATTTCCACGTAATTAAGCATCAATTAATGAATAGATTTGCAAATAATTACAAATATTACTAAAGAAATGAAATAGGGCCATCTGTACATCTAGGCTTGGGAGGGAAGTGATTCATCATGTAGGGCCATCATGGAAGGGTGAGTCATCACCAACCAGCCATGTGTATAAATAGGAAGGGGGGTGCTGTGAAATTAGTGTCAGCAAAGAGCAAAAAAAATGAGGAGAATAAAAGGAGCCTCGGAAGCAGCAAAAAACAAAAAAAAAATAGAAAAGGCTAAGGGTCAATATTAAAGTGAGTTATATTATACCTTGAGTTACCATAATATATTTTACATTTGTTTTGACTTACTATAATTTATTTTATACAAGTTATATTTTATGAGTTATATTAATACAAGTTACTTTTTATAAATTATATTAATATTTCAATTGCATGAGTTGTTTTCTGAACTCGTTTTGTTTAAAACAAAACCTATAGATATATTTGTTTAAATTTTAGAAAGTATTCGACAATGACCTTATAAACAATTATGTTTTGTAAGTATCACCACGGGAGTCCCATGCCTTGAGAGACTTAAATAACCATTGGCCTCTGTTTGACCACTTTGTGGTCCTCTGTTTGTCATGGATCTATTGACCTTTATTCTGATTGTCACTTCTGTGACATCTATTCTGTTATATTCTGTACCGTGGTTATGATTATTTATTTACATAATTTATGTATTTCAGTTTCTGTCACTTAAATGATTTTATTTTGTATTATCTATACTATTGGCATAATATTTCTCACTCTGCTATGTACTTATAACTGTTACCCTTTCAGGTAACGAGATGTAGGGGAAACCCATAACCTCACATAATGGAACTTGCTTGAGGATTGATGTTGAACCACTATTTTGTCTTTCTTTTCTTTTTCTTTTTTTTAAATATTTTTTCTCCTTTTTGTTTCTACTCGGAGCCGGTCACTGAATAATAAAATAATAAAAACCCTATAGATGTATTTTCTCTTATTAAAATAGTAAAATGGAGTAATTTCCTATTTAATTATTTTTATTTTCGCTTGCGCAGTTTAATTTGCTAGAAATAGAATAAGTTAGTAAGTTGTGATTCTAACCCTAAGCCCCTTGGGTTGGGTTGTGACAAAGGTGGTATCAGAGTAACGGTTCAAAAAAAAAATACTATTTTAATTTGATCAGAAAGTTCGAAAAGTTATAAATAAATCTATAAATAAAACTATATAGCTAGATAAACATAATAAAATAAAATAAAATAAATAATAATAAGTATTTACCTACAACGTTAGTCCTTTTGTGTAAAATCTCATGTTTATTCTGGTGATGTAAGAATGTCAGAGATTAACCTTGATTATGCGTTTTGGGATGAGCTCGGGACCATTAATTTGGATGAGATTTTAGCAGAACACCCCGCCCCCGCCCCCGCCTTACCTGAGGGTTGGGGAGATTCAGAGGACATAATCAGAGGACTGCACCCAGGTCTTGCCCAATTGATGGGTCGGCCAATCTATATACAGGCTAATCCTATCGATGTCCCACATTTACTATAGAGGCAGAGCCATACCTATACGCGCGGACGTTTTATTGGTTCCGAATCCCATATACATATAGCTTTCCAACGAGATCCATTGCCCAGTGATAGAAGGCCAGAATGTACTACTGTACAAGGGGAAGATGGAGCAGCATCATTCATATTCCACCAAGGCCCTCATATGCAGGAGAAGGATCACGACCCAATTTCCGCCGAGACGCGAAGAATGAATGGTGGAATTTACCATCTGCTATGCATCAAACAGGAGCAATGTTTGTTATCCCACATCCCCTCG
This sequence comes from Camellia sinensis, assembly GCF_055761805.1. Lineage (NCBI taxonomy): Eukaryota > Viridiplantae > Streptophyta > Magnoliopsida > Ericales > Theaceae > Camellia > Camellia sinensis. Next base: position 32,313,412 of record NC_138962.1, read on the forward strand.
GAAAATTTGATGATGTATTCATGAGGTGAGAATCAATTACGAAATCACATGTCTAATTGGATGAGTCACGAAGAATTGGTGTATCTGACTGCCTTGAACAACAACAGAGGCCTTTGCTATCCTGATAAAGAGTTTAAGCTGCCATACTTACCAAAATAAACTAGCTCTGATACCAAAATGCAGCGGACAGAAAATTGAAATTCAAATTCAGGATAAGAATATAAGAACTAGATAGAAAACATTCAGACCTGAGATTCAAACTTCAAACTTCAGAGTTTTACAAGCTTCAAACTTTAAACTCAAGTACCAAATCTAGTTGTTCTAACTTCTCTTGATGCTAGAGTTGTATTGCCTTAGCCTATTTATAGAGAATTATAGAGGTAGGATGCAATAATGTCGAGTACACAATGGGCCTCATCGACACATTATTGGATGCTCCACTACACAAAGATTCTCTCTTTAATAAAACATAACTTTATTAAAGCATAAGACGCCAAACGACTTTAAAAACAATCCCAACAGCTTTTCTCAGTGGAACTGGAATCGAATTTGGACCACTCCAAGATGAACATACTGCATATGACTCCTTTGCAGTTCTTCATAACTTTCTTCCTGGATGAATGGTCGTTCCAATTTCCGCCGAGACGCGAAGAATGAATGGTGGAATTTACCATCTGCTATGCATCAAACAGGAGCAATGTTTGTTATCCCACATCCCCTCGGAAAATTTGATGATGTATTCATGAGGTGGGAATCAATTACGAAATCACATGTCTCAATGCAAGGTTTCACTGATGTTCGTGATAAAATCATGTTCATAGAAAACCTACTTGGAGAAACGGAGAAGCTCATGTGGACGCAATGGCGGATGAAATATACAGACGAATTCGCTAATTTAGTCACGATTGGCGAAGGAAATGAAGGAACACAGAATATCATTTCACAAATGAGAACTGTGTTTACCTTGGAAGATCCTTATCAAGGGTCAACCCTAATGCAAGAAGAAGCTTACAGAGATCTCGAAAGACTGGCATGCAAAGATGTTAAAGACATTATCAAGTTCCTAAATGATTATCTTCATCTGGCAACTAGATCAGGAAGATTATTTGTTGGAGAAGAATTATCTGAGAAACTATGGTCAAAAATGCCAGGAGACTTGGGTGAAAGGATCAAGAAGGCTTTCCAGGAAAGGCACTCTGGAAATACAATTGGTGTTGCCCCGCGAATCCTGTTTGCCTACAAATACTTGGAAGCAGAATGCAAAAACGCAGCTTTCCAGAAATCTCTTCGAAATTTGGAATTTTGCAAAGAGATTCCGATTCCAGGATATTACAAGGAACCAGAGAAGAAGTATGGTATTCGCAAAGCAACAACCTATAAAGGAAAGCCGCACTCTTCACATGTTCGAATTGATAAGAGAAAGTATTTGCAGAAGTCCAAGCATTGCAAATGCTATCTTTGTGGAGAAGAAGGACATTATGCTCGAGACTGCACAAAGGACAAGAAGAACGTCAAGAGAGTTGCAGTGTTTGAAAATCTAAGCATACCCGACGATTATGATGTTCTATCAGTTCAACCAGGAGATGATGATTCAGACGCCATCTATTCTGTATCAGACGGATTTGATGACACGGAACAAATTGGTGGAGGATTGGTTGAAACAATCTTTATGTTCAGAGAATCAGACAAAAGTTACTGGCTTGGAAAAGAAGGAGGCTACAGAGCACAAGTTAAAGTCACTCCGGAAATATATCACTGCCAACATGAATGAAACCAACAAGATCCATTGCCCAGTGATAGAAGGCCAGAATGTACTACTTGCAAAAGAAGTATAGTTGCCCAGTCTAAAGCATTTTGCACAAAATGTAATGCTTTAACCTGCGCACTATGTGCCAATCATTACTTCAACTATTCCAAGTTCGTCATGCAAAAACCACCCATTCCGTATAATCAGAAGCCATTACTCCAGGAACAACAGGAGTACATTAGATGGTGTGAAGCAGAAATGAAGAGGCTTCGTGATGAAGCAATCCAGTACAAAACTGAGCTTGAAGATCTCAGAATGAGCATCCAACTTGAAAAAGATGAAAAGAAACTGCGAACTAAAGGCAAATTCAAAGAAGATGAATTGCAAAGATCTTCTCACAGAAGCCGCGGAAGCAGAAGGTGCCGAGGAACTCAATGCTTTTGTAGAAACAATAGCTCAAGGTGAAGTAAAGGAAAAGAAGAAGAATATGCTTTACAACCTCACTGTGGAACTTGAAATCCCAAATCTACAGAAGATCTCATTAAACGCAATTCTGGATACTGGAGCAACAACCTGCGTTATAGATTCATAATCAGTTCCGGTCGATGCTCTTGAAGACAATACATATACTGTGGAATTTAATGGTATAAATTCACAGTCGAAGGCGAACAAAATGCTAAAAGGAGGAAAAATGTATATTGGGGATAATTGGGTTCCGAATCCCATATACATATAGCTTTCCATTCCATCTTGGGGGCAGGATCCAAATGATTATTGGCTGTAATTTTATCAGAGCCATGTATGGTGGAGTTCGGATTGAAGGTGATAATGTTACATTTTACAAAAATGTAATCACTATTCAAACAAGGCAATCCGTTAACCTGCTCGAAATGGAGGAAGAAGAGGATTTCACGGCAGACCATTATTATGATCCCTCACCAGAATGGATCCTTCACTCTGCTGTGATCAGTCCTACCTTTGAAGAAAAGTTCCCAAAATTGATGAAGCAACTGCAAAATTGTGAAATCATAGGTGACGATCCTATGAAGCTTTGATCCTCAAACCAGATCACTTGCAAACTAGATTTGAAGAATTCAGATTTTATCATTGACGATAAACCCATGAAGCATATCACTCCTGCAATGAAAGAAAGTTTTAAGAAACATATTGATCAGCTTCTGGAACTCAAAGTGATCAGGCCAAGCAAAAGCAGGCATCGAACAACTGCTTTCATTGTCAATTCAGGGACATATATTGATCCAATCACCAAAGAGGAGAAGCGTAGCAAAGAACGCATGGTCTGCAATTACAAAAGGCTGAATGATAATACTCACAAGGATCAGTATAGTCTTCCTGGTATAAATACTATTATGGCTAAGGTTGGTCATAGTCGTATTTATTCAAAGTTCGACTTGAAAAGCGGATTTCATCAGGTTGCTATGCACCCTGATTTTATTGAATGGACAGCATTCTAAACTCCTCTTGGATTATATGAATGGTTAGTGATGCCATTCGGGTTAAAGAATACTCCTGCAGTATTCCAAAAGAAGATGGATATTTGTTTTAAAAATACTGAAGACTTCATTGCCGTCTATATTGATGACATCCTGGTTTTCTCACCAGATGAGAAGTCTCATGCGAAACACATCCAGTCCATGATGGAAATCTGCCAAAAGAATGGGCTTATTCTAAGTCCAACCAAGATGAAGATAGCTGCAGTACAAATGGATTTCTTGGGATCAACCATTGGCCATGGTGAAATCAAATTGCAAGCCCACATCATCACGCGTTTAGCCCAATTTCCTGATGAGAAACTTAAAGAAACCAAAGGGTTACGCTCTTGGCTGGGTCTACTCAATTATGCTCGCAGCTATATCAAAGACTTGGGCCGATTACTCAGCCCACTTTATTCAAAGGTCAGCCCAAATGGAGAACGAAGACTCAATGCTCAAGACTGGAGCTTGATCCGGGAAATAAAGGCCCATGTCCAAAAATTGCCAAATCTGGCCATCCCACCAGAAGGATGTGTCATCATCCTGGAAACAGATGGTTGCATGGAAGGATGGGGAGGAATATGCAAGTGGAAGAAGGCATTAAAAGATCCTCGTTCGACTGAGCGAATTTGTGCCTATGCAAGTGGCAAGTTTAATCCAATCAAATCCACCATAGATGCCGAAATCTATGCCTGCATAAATTCCCTTGAAGCATTCAAGATATATTATCTTGATAAGGCCATCTAACGTTAAGGACTGATTGCCAGGCCATAATCAGTTACTTCAACAAGACCGTAGAGCATAAACCATCACGATCGCGATGGATAGCATTTACAGATTATATAACTGGTCTAGGCATTGAATTATCTTTAGAACATATTAATGGTTCTGATAATACTTTAGCAGATGCTTTGTCTCGACTTGTTTATTCATTATGCTCAATTACAGAATGGCCAACAGAGGAGGTACCGGACGATATGGAGGTTCTAGCCGACCTGCACCAAATCGAAGAACTTATCCAGCTCTGTAAAGAGAGAAACGAATCATCCTGTCACAGACAGAGCCATCAAGTCGCTGGATTGATCCAAGCATACATCCCTGTGCTACTCAGTATCAATCACTCCTCCAACAGCTTGAAGATCGTTTCACCTACGATCATGGAATCTCCGACGACGAATTTGCAGAAATACAAGCTTCCTTATCCAATGAGGAAGATGATGCCATACAACAAGCCCGAACAGCCTTGCAGCAGCTTGTCAAGATTCAACAGCTCAAATTGGAAGCCATTGCAAGAGTCGCCACCAACGACAACCAGTACAGTGATAAACTGCCAGAAGTCCATCAACAAACCTGTGAGCTCAAGGAAATAGATAATGAGCTATTCGATGTCGTCATGCTTATGCGCCTCTTTCGCTACTGATGGTGGAAGAACGTGGTGGACCCCTCTTTGTCGTTTTTAAGATATTTTGTAAAAATATGTGGTCTGTGTGGTTTGTGCTTTAATAATGCATGTGTGCTTTAATAATGTATGAATCAGTCATATCCCACTTCAATCACTACTCAGTTCCACTGAGAAAAACTATTGGGATTGTTTTTAAAGTCGTTTGGTGTCTTATGCTTTAATAAAGTTATGCTTTATTAAAGAGAGAATCTTTGTATAGTGGAGCATCCAATAATGTGTCGATGAGGCCCATTGTGTACTCGACATTATTGCATCCTACCTCTACAATTCTCTATAAATAGGCTAAGACAATACAACTCTAGCATCAAGAGAAGTTAGAACAACTAAACTTGGTACTTGAGTTTAAAGTTTGAAGCTTGTAAAACTCTGAAGTTTGAAGTTTGAATCTCAGGTCTGATGACTATTGGTGATTTCTATAATCATGTTCAGATTGCCATTCAAACACGAGGCTATGAAAATTGGCAACAATCCCAACAGCTTTTCTCAGTGGAACTGAGTAGTGATTGAAGTGGCATATGACTGACTCATACATTATTAAAGCACACACCAATTGTATTTCCAGAGTGCCTTTCCTGGAAAGCCTTCTTGATCCTTTCACCCAAGTCTCCTGGCATTTTTTACCATAGTTTCTCAGATAATTCTTCTCCAACAAATAATCTTCATGATCTAGTTGCCAGATGAAGATAATCATTTAGGAACTTGATAATGTCTTTAACTCAAATTCAGGATAAGAATATAAGAACTAGATAGAAAACATTCAGACCTGAGATTCAAACTTCAATATGCTTTACAACCTCACTGTGGAACTTATATTTCCGGAGTGACTTTATACAGCCAATAATCATTTGGATCCTGCCCCCAAGATAGAATGGAAAGCTATATGTAAGTGTTCTTTTATTACTGGTCTGGTAAGGAAAATACACGATTTCTGATACCAAAATAAACTAGCTCTGATACCAAAATGCAGCGGACAGAAAATTGAAATTCAAATTCAGGATAAGAATATAAGAACTAGATAGAAAACATTCAGACCTGAGATTCAAACTTCAAACTTCAGAGTTTTACAAGCTTCAAACTTTAAACTCAAGTACCAAGTTTAGTTGTTCTAACTTCTCTTGATGCTAGAGTTGTATTGCCTTAGCCTATTTATAGAGAATTGTAGAGGTAGGATGCAATAATGTCGAGTACACAATGGGCCTCATCGACACATTATTGGATGCTCCACTACACAAAGATTCTCTCTTTAATAAAGCATAACTTTATTAAAGCATAAGACGCCAAACGACTTTAAAAACAATCCCAACAGCTTTTCTCAGTGGAACTGAGTAGTGATTGAAGTGGGATATGACTGACTCATACATTATTAAAGCACACATGCATTATTAAAGCACAAACCACACAGACCACATATCTTTACAAAATATCTTAAAAACGACAAAAAGGGGTCCACCACGTTCTTCCACCATCAGTAGCGAAAGAGGCGCATAAGCATGACGACATCAAATAGCTCATTATCTATTTCCTTGAGCTCACAGGTTTGTTGATGGACTTCTGACAGTTTATCACTGTACTGGTTGTCGTTGGTGGCGGCTCTTGCAATGGCTTCCAATTTGAGTTGTTGAATCTTGACAAGCTGCTGCAAGGCTGTTCGGGCTTGTTGTATGGCATCATTTTCCTCATTGGATAAGGAAGCTTGTATTTCTGCAAATTCGTCGCCGGAGATTCCATGATCGTAGGTGAAACGATCTTCAAGCTGTTGGAGGAGTGATTGAAACTGAGTAGCACAGGGATGTATGCTTGGATCAATCCAGCGACTTGATGGCTCTGTCTGTGACTTGTTGAAGTAACTGATTATGGCCTGGCAATCAGTCCTTAACGTTAGATGGGCCTTATCAAGATAATATATCTTGAATGCTTCAAGGGAATTTATGCAGGCATAGATTTCGGCATCTATGGTGGATTTGATTGGATTAAACTTGCCACTTGCATAGGCACAAATTCGCTCAGTCGAACGAGGATCTTTTAATGCCTTCTTCCACTTGCATATTCCTCCCCATCCTTCCATGCAACCATCTGTTTCCAGGATGATGACACATCCTTCTGGTGGGATGGCCAGATTTGGCAATTTTTGGACATGGGCCTTTATTTCCCGGATCAAGCTCCAGTCTTGAGCATTGAGTCTTCGTTCTCCATTTGGGCTGACCTTTGAATAAAGTGGGCTGAGTAATCGGCCCAAGTCTTTGATATAGCTGCGAGCATAATTGAATAGACCCAGCCAAGAGCGTAACCCTTTTGTTTCTTTAAGTTTCTCATCAGGAAATTGGGCTAAACGCGTGATGAGCTATTTGATGTCGTCATGCTTATGCGCCTCTTTCGCTACTGATGATGGAAGAACGTGGTGGGCCGATTACTCAGCCCACTTTATTCAAAGGTCAGCCCAAATGGAGAACGAAGACTCAATGCTCAAGACTGGAGCTTGATCCGGGAAATAAAGGCCCATGTCCAAAAATTGCCATTTTGCGCAAAATGCTTTAGACTGGGCAACTATACTTCTTTTGCAAGTAGTACATTCTGGCCTTCTATCACTGGGCAATGGATCTCGTTGATTCCATTCATGTTGGCAGTGATATATTTCCGGATAGAAACTTCCATTCATCAGCTCACAAGAAAAATTGATAAACTTGAAAAAGGGATTATATCCCTGACTCAGTTTTATCTTAAAAACAAACCCTTGACCCGTGAAGAAGTCAAAATCCTCATATGCAGGAGAAGGATCACGACCCAATTTCCGCCGAGACGCGAAGAATGAATGGTGGAATTTACCATCTGCTATGCATCAAACCCATTCTTTTGACAGATTTCCATCATGGACTGGATGTATTTCGCATGAGACTTCTGAAATCCATTTGTACTGCAGTATGTTCATCTTGGAGTGGTCCAAATTCGATTCCAAGTCCTGCATCGAATTGAGCAAGGAACTCTAGCCGTAATCGTCTTACGAGACACACGCTGGGCAGGAGATCAAGCTTCATCACGAAGCCTCTTCATTTCTGCTTCACACCATCTAATGTACTCCTGTTGTTCCTGGAGTAATGGCTTCTGATTATACGGAATGGGTGGTTTTTGCATGACGAACTTGGAATAGTTGAAGTAATGATTGGCACATAGTGCGCAGGTTAAAGCATTACATTTTGCGCAAAATGCTTTAGACTGGGCAACTATACTTCTTTTGCAAGTAATACATTCTGGCCTTCTATCACTGGGCAATGGATCTCGTTGGTTCCATTCATGTTGGCAGTGATATATTTCCGGAGTGACTTTAACTTGTGCTCTGTAGCCTCTTTCCTTTCCAAGCCAGTAACTTTTGTCTGATTCTCTGAACATAAAGATTGTTTCAACCAATCCTCCACCAATTTGTTCCGTGTCATCAAATCCGTCTGATACAGAATAGATGGCGTCTGAATCATCATCTCCTGGTTGAACTGATAGAACATCATAATCGTCGGGTATGCTTAGATTTTCAAACACTGCAACTCTCTTGACGTTCTTCTTGTCCTTTGTGCAGTCTCGAGCATAATGTCCTTCTTCTCCACAAAGATAGCATTTGCAATGCTTGGACTTCTGCTTCATTGCCGTCTATATTGATGACATCCTGGTTTTCTCACCAGTTGAGAAGTCTCATGCGAAACACATCCAGTCCATGATGGAAATCTGCCAAAAGAATGGGCTTATTCTAAGTCCAACCAAGATGAAGATAGCTGCAGTACAAATGGATTTCTTGGGATCAACCATTGGCCATGGTGAAACCCGAATGGCATCACTAACCATTCATATAATCCAAGAGGAGTCCAGAATGCTGTCCATTCAATAAAATCAGGGTGCATAGCAACCTGATGAAATCCGCTTTTCAAGTCGAACTTTGAATAAATACGACTATGACCAACCTTAGCCATAATAGTATTTATACCAGGAAGACTATACTGATCCTTGTGAGTATTATCATTCAGCCTTTTGTAATTGCAGACCATGCGTTCTTTGCTACGCTTCTCTTTGGTGATTGGATCAATATATGTCCCTGAATTGACAATGAATTGACAATGAAAGCAGTTGTTCGATGCCTGCTTTTGCTTGGCCTGATCACTTTGAGTTCCAGAAGCTGATCAATATGTTTCTTAAAACTTTCTTTCATTGCAGGAGTGATATGCTTCATGGGTTTATCGTCAATGATAAAATCTGAATTCTTCAAATCCAGTTTGCAAGTGATCTGGTTTGAGGACCAAAGCTTCATAGGATCGTCACCTATGATTTCACAATTTTGCAGTTGCTTCATCAATTTTGGGAACTTTTCTTCAAAGGTAGGACTGATCACAGCAGAGTGAAGGATCCATTCTGGTGAGGGATCATAATAATGGTCTGCCGTGAAATCCTCTTCTTCCTCCATTTCGAGCAGGTTAACGGATTGCCTTGTTTGAATAGTGCTGCGGAAGCAGAAGGTGCCGAGGAACTCAATGCTTTTGTAGAAACAACCAAAAATCGTTGAAGAACAAGCCCTGAAGCTAACAAAAAATCTACAGGAAAAGCTTGACCAAGTGGAGACTTTGTTGCACCATATTAAAGGATCCTTAATTGGATGAGTCACGAAGAATTGGTGTATCTGACTGCCTTGAAAGCATCAAAATCCACTGAAGCACCAGGAATTGGCCTCTCTCCCTCTGTGGGAAATATTACAGTACATGCTGGTTTAAAAACTCTTATTCGCCAAAATAACACAATCATCGAGTTGTGTGTACAATTGTCAAAACAGGTACAAGCACTGGAAGATCAATAACTCCTGCCCCTACATGAATTCCGTGCTGAAAAGCAAGGCCTGATCGGGGAGCAATTCTTCCATAGAGTCCGAATGGAATGTCAGGACCCACTCGTGTCCTCGGCATTGCCCTGGGACATAACCACCCACACTACATTATAGGCCCTCTACCCCCAGATTTTGTGGCCAGAAAGGGAAATGTGTACCCTGAGGACTATATTTTCACCACTGTCCCTAACCCGCTGGAGATAATTAATATTCAAAATGTTGACTTTAATAATGACTTGTCATATATCGAGACACCCAGCTGGATTGTCGATTGAGCATGTTTGAGATACATACAGCCTGTCCCCATTTTCACAATCCAAATAGCATGGATGTGTTTTGGTATAGTCCAGTTAGGATGGGAATTTGAGCATTTTATGCAACACTACTTTCCAGGGTTGTTTGACCCGTTTGACCCACTACTCTAGATTTGGTAGAAGAAAACCTTTTTGTATGGTGACCATGATGTGTTCTTATCCTTTTTTGTTCAATTTGTTTTTGTTTTGTTGTACCACAGGAATGAGACACTAACATATTCTGACTTTTGAAACAAATGTGTAATATTAATTGTAAAAATAGTAAAGTTGACATTCTATATAGATATAGATTGCGCTACACATGCTTACATGTATGCTGCGTTGTGAATGTAATGCCTCGTTTATTACTTTGTAGAATGGACAACAATGGTAACGGAAGCGAGTCATCAGTCAGTGGCACTGAATTAATAGAAAGAATAATGGAAAGAATGGTTACTACCTTTTTGCAAGCCTTGCAGACTAACATCAACAATAGAATACTGGAACGGCGAGAAGAGCTTATTACCATAAAACAGTTCTAGGATCTAAAACCCACCACATTTACCAGCGGCCCAAACCTAATGGTAGCAGACACTTGGGTTAAAGACATGGAAAAGATTTTTCGCGCCCTACCCTGCATCGAAAGATAGAAGGTAACTTTTGCCACTTTCATTTTCAAAGACAATGCACAGGAATGGTGGCTTCTCACTCTGGAGAAAGAAAAAATTGTGACTTCGGCAAGATTCTTGAAAGTATTCTACGAAAAATGCTTCTCAGATTCATTGTGGGAACAAAAGGCATCAGAATTCATACATCTAAAGCAAGGAACCATGATGGTGGCCAAATACGAGAACAAGTTCACACAACTCACTCAGTTTGCAATATACATCATCCCCACCGAAACTCGAAAAGTAAGAAAATTTGAAGTAGGATTGGATGCTGAAATTGAAGATAGGCTTGAGGTCTTGAAACTGCCAACCTATGCAAAAATGGTAGACCGGGCATACATTGCAGAAAAGAGGATTAAAGCCTCGCGTTCTGGGGAACCAAGCCAAAAGAAACGATTATGGGAAAGAGACAACATAAGACCCGGTGTTGCGCCTCCTAAAAAGGTGAATACGGGCACAACCAGTTCGGGCCATCAAGGTCCTAACAACCCCCGAGGTAGCACTATTCCAATTTGTCCTATTTGTGAGAAGGCTCATTGGGGACAATGCCATCGAGACACGGGAGCATGTTTTAAATTTGGTCAATTTGGCCACTTGCTGAGCGATTATCCAAAGCTGACCAATCCTACGGCCAGCCCCTCTGGCCCAGTCAGAAAACCCACAGGACCTAGAGAAGAGAGGAAGGACCAAAAACGCCAAGGACGGACTTTCGCCTTGATACTTGGAAAACCAGAAGTTACTGAAAACATTGTGTTAGGTACACTTTCTGTCTGTGGTCATTTAGCTCATGTCCTCATTGACTCTGGCCCAACTCATTCTTTTGTTGCACCACACTTTGCTGCCAAGTTGGCATCAACACCCGAACCATTAAGATATATATTGTCTATGTCTTTTCCTTCTGGTAAGTATGCCTATAATACTAATGTCTATAGATCATGTACTATATTCTTAAAAGGCAAAACCTTATATGTAGACTTGATTCCCCTCCGCATTGGGAACTTTGATGTGATCTTAAGTATGGATTGACTGGCTGCCAACCACGCCTCTATTGATTGTAAAGCCAAAAAGGTCTCCCTAAGGTTACCAAACCAACCCGAGCTTGTCTTTGATGGGACTGGAGTTTCCAACCCTCCCTGTATTATATGCTCCATGACAGCCCAACGACTTCTAAGAAAGAGTTGTGATATTTATATTTGTTATATAATCAATACACAAAAAAAGGCCCCCACCATGGATATGATCCCCGTAGTACGAGAATTCTTGGATGTTTTTCTTGAAGATCTATCCAGTATCCTGGTTGATCGGGAAATCGAGTTCACCATTGAAACCCAACTTGGCACACAACCAATATCAAAAACTCCTTATCGTATGTTGACTACAGAATTGAAAGAGTTGAAGACTCAACTCCAAGAATTACTGGACAAAGGGGTCATTCGACCTAGTACCTCACCCTAGGGAGCTCCAGTATTGTTCGTGAAGAAAAAGGATGGCACGATGAGGTTATGCATCAGTTACCGAGAGCTGAACAAGGTCACCTTCAAGGGGCCCAAGTATTCTCCAAAATTGACTTGCGTTCTGGCTACCATCAACTAAAAGTCAAAAAGAAAAGTATTGAAAAGACTGCCTTCAGAACCCGTTATGGACACTACGAGTTTCTTGTCATGCCTTTTGGCATCACAAATGCCCCAGCAGCCTTCATGGACCTCATGAACCAAGTGTTCAAACCCTATCTTCACTACAACAAAAAATGGTTTTTAAGGGGCGCAATGCATGTCGTAAAAACCCTTTTACGACGTGCAGCGCGCATCATATTATAACCAGTCATGGAAAGTCATTCACTTTCAACGACATGCTTCGTATGCCGTTAAAAACTATTTAACGGCAGATTTTGTGCGTCGTTATTACTTTTTCTACGACATGCTGCAGTACACCATTAAAAAGTATTTAACGGCAAATTTTGTGCGTCGCTATTACTTTTTCTACGACTACTTTTGCACGCCGTTAATTGGTGAGACAAATAACAAAGCTGATTGCGCGCCGTAAAATATGTTATACAACGACTTAATGCTAGTCATTAAATATTTAACACAACGGTCTATTTTGCCCGTCATAGAATATGTATAATTTTTTTAAAAAAAAATTCAGTAGGTTCTATTTCACTTGTTCTGTACAATCTAAAAAAAATTACAAACAAATTTCAAAAATGGATATATACATAAGTATCAATCAAACACCAAAATATTATTTCAAACATCAAAAAAACTATTCATAAGTTTCGAACATCCAAAAACTGTCTGTACATTCCTAACCATCCAAAAACTAAGTTTCTAAACATCAAAAATTGTCCTCAACTTCAAAACCATCCAAAAAAGTTCTAAATTATAGATATTTAAGATACTAAATTTCCAATGTTGACATCACTCTCTTGAAGGTGAGAAGAGTGCAGAAGTATGTGAGACTCTTGATATGTTGAAGATCAAAAACTTAATGCCAAATAGCAATGAAAGTCAAATAAATCCCACAATCACAATCGCATTTCAACAGCAACAAGCAAGGTGTTCAGTTGGCCATTTGTGAGGCCTTCTGGAGTCAAAAGGTTTTGAAATTAGTAGACTAAAACTGAATATATGGAATGTAACTTTAGTAACAATACAAGTAGAAATAATGTAGAATTGAATATTCAAAACTATCAGATAACAAAAAGTGAACATCTTTGTTACCTATGTTCAATTATTAATGTGTTAAATCTACATACACAATTTGTTTAGCATTAAATAAGACCAACATATATGAAAATTCCACAGATGAAATTCCATAATATTAAATTAAACAACATCACCACATGTTTCTAATGGCTATATTTAAATGTATATGTAAAAATATATATCCCAAAAAAAAAAAGCAACTATCAGAAAAATACCTGCTAACAAGTTCCACACCGAAGAGTGCCCTTATGGTATCCATATTTTCGCTGCAAATAAACATTATCGAAGATGATTGCATTAGAATTAAAGACAAGCCAGTACTTATAAAGAAAAAAAAGAAAAGAAAACTAGTGATCCTTAACAAACACAACAAATTGTCTAAAAAGAAGAGACAATTTTGAGTGAGCATTACACAGGATAGAAGCATAGCATAACAAATCTCATGAAATGAAAGGGGAATAAACAAGGTTTCCAAAAAAAAAAAAAAAAAAAAAAAAAGGAAAAACTAAATTTCATTGAAAGAGAGTCACATTAGGCATGAGAAAGAGAGAGATAGAGAGAGAGAGAATAGGTAAACATCTGTCAATAGTACAAGATACTATGGTAATTGATGAAAAAGATAAACTCAAACATTGATATTATTGAATTGGTGCTCCAATAGTGTAGGGTATCCAAGAATTTAAAAGACTATCTTAAGGATTTAGCTTATAACTAAAAATTATGAACTTATTTTAACCAATTACAGACAACACATCAATCCAAAATCAAAGTAATTTAATGCCTCCAGCAGAGAAACAAAATACTTGGAACCTGGTGATCTAAGAAAGTGAGAAAGGGTGTACAAAAGTTGTGCCCAACATTCTTCAGCATCCTGTCATATATTTAAAGGCTTAAAGCTATTTATCAACATCGCAGCAAAGTTAAAGCAATAAAATGATATGATACAGTGAAAACATATCTATCAAAGAAAAAAAAGGATATGGTGAAAACACATTTGAGAGAGAGAGAGAGAGAGGGGGAGAGGGAGAGAGGAAACCTGTTGCATAAAGGATCCATTATGCAACTGCCCAAATTGAGGAAACTATCAATGAGGACAGAAGCAAAACCTGTAATAAATGACGAATCCATTAGGATATCTCTTTTGCCTCACCTATCAATGAGAATAAAAGCAACATGTCCACTAATCATCCATAGAAGAAATTGTCAAAGATATTGTCCACAAAGCAACCTTGGCTTTGATAAAATTTTAAGATAACAAGCAGTCCAAAACATTCAACTATGATAAAGACTTCTACAAATAAGGTCCATTCATTTATGGAGGAAATAAAATTCAATAAATGCAAAATGTAAATCGCACTGTAGCCCAAAGAAGGAAAAGCCTTTTCTAATTTTGATTTTAGACCCTGCATGGAGTAAATCAATATACTGTCAACTAGATTCGCTACTGCAGGATTGAGGGTAGAGATTATTGAGAATCTACGAAAAGAAACAATGTTTCAAACCCAAGTAGATTCACCTTGCTAAAAAGCATATGTTATAAATTAATTGACAAGATGTTTATAGGTTTGTTTATTTCATTTGGATGGAGAATCTCAAGAATTGGAGATTACCTACTAACGATAGAAGGAAAAAGAATAAGGAAGAAAGGGATGGAAGAGGAATCCCTCAATGGAGCTCATGTATTTCCATCAGAAATGATTGGTTATCAGATTCTCTTATTTTTAAAATGAAATGGCTATTCCAATTAAATTTTCTTTATTTATTTCTTGTAGCTCAAAGGGTGTTAGCTGGCACATTTTGTTTTATTTCATTTTATTGGGTAAATTACAGGCCTAATGGGTAGGCTTGGCACAAGATTTTTAATTTTTTCCTAGCATAGTCTAGGCTTAGGTGATGCCCACCCCTAATATCATTTTAAAGTTGAATGTGCCGTTATTTTTGCAGAATAAATTCAGCCAAAATCTTGTTGACCCACCAACTCAGGAAGCATCTATTTCTCTTTGCTATTTCATGGAACTACAACTTGAAAATATGTCCAGGTTCAAAGAAGTTCTTTTTCTATTTGAGGATATATTTGTACTTGACAGTTCAATGATGATATAAGAATACAAACTAAATAATTTATCAGAAAAGGCCAAAACAAGTATCATTAATGTAAACTTACCTAATCATAAACAACATCTTCTAGAAAATTTTAATGGCTTAAACTAAGATTCTTTAAACAGAATTTTCGAATATAACCATATCAATTTCACTTCAATACAATTAGTTTAGTAAAAATCATGTGTACTTCCAACATAAAACCCTCATGAATGCAAAACATGCCATAATTTTGCTTCCATTAAAGAAAAACTAAATCATCAAGTCAACAAGCTTAAAAATGAATCTTCCTAATTGCTCAGCATAAATAGATATGTTTAATGATATTACAATTATCTACTAAGAAATACAAACACGCAACACAACACAAACACATTTTTACAAAAATAGGACACGTGAAGTGTTTGTGCTTCTTAGGTTCTATATTAACATTCGATAATAGGATGTCCCATCCCATTTCATGCCATTCACTGTCATGAAATAAGAAACCAAATAATATAACATCAGTTTTTTTTCTCCTGAAGGTACGTCCAGCACAGTTGATAAATTTTAAGTTCATACCTAGGAAAGAATAGAATACACATTATGATTTGTTGTAGACAAGTTCTAACTAAAACAAGACAGCTGCACAATAGAAGATTCCTCATAGATATACAATAACTAAAAGATAGTGTGTGGTACTGTACGCCTGCATAAACAAATAAAGATTCAAGTATAATTAAATTCCCTCATAGAAGCAAATACATTGTTGACGGGTAAATAGTTTAAATCATTTTGCTAGTATAAATACCTCGTAGAAACAGAAACTCTACATCCAATAAGTATGGCTTCATCAAAGCTCCTTGTTTGTTTGTGCACATAGCCATAAAAATAGAAACTCGAAAGATTTAAAGTACTACTGTTCAACCATAAAGGCACAAAACAATAGTGCACAGCCTAGTCGAACACCAGACAAGCAAATATTTAGATTGCAATACAAACCCATAAAACCACTCTATCTGCTCTCCAGGGAAGATGAAAACGAGAAAATAGTTTAAGCTCTCGCTATTAGCATTTAGCAAAAGCCATATTCAATAGATTGTGACTTTTATTAGTTTTAGTAATTGAAGTGAAAAAATGCAGTTTTTAAAATGTCATTTCCTTTCTGAAATATTTTGAGATTTTCAATCCAGAACTTAATTGACAGATCTAGTGGATGAAACTGATAGAGGAATTAACACTAAAATAGAAACCTGTAAAGAACAAAAATGCATTTGGCAAGGAAAAATCAATTAGGGCTCAAAAATTGCAATTTATAGGGCAAAGAGAGAGAAAAACCCCATCTGCGAATTTGTTGAGCGAATTTTGGTGTCAGTTGAGTGAATTTTGTTATAACCTCTTGAATGTTGCTGGACAAAAAAACACATGATTTCAAGAAATGATAAATGGTGCACATAAATCCTAGTGAATTTTGTTTAATTTGTCATGCCATCCATCAAATTTCACAAACATTTTTATATAGGCACAATTGGAGACTTGAAAATACTTGCGCTCTCCGCAAAATAATGTTGCCTTTCCAGTTAGAGAAAACATGAGAAGGACAATGTCAATGTCACATAATATGGATAATTCTTTAGCTTTCTTGAAGATTCCATTCCTTCTTTTCGAATAGGTCACTTGTCGATTGCTAGTGTTGTCTAATCTCTTTATCTTTAACTTAACCCTCCTCATATTGTAAACAAATGAGAAAGCCCCATAAAACACCAATGCCCATGATGCATCTATGTTTGGCCAATCCTAACCTACTTCAATTCTCCAAGCCAAACACTTGTCTAACAATAAAATGAATTAATTCCAAGAAGCTCCAAAATTACCATGAACACAAAGGGCTGAGATAATTTTTTTTATCAACAATAAAAATTGGTCAAAAACTATGAGACCTTTAAATGATTCAATTGTGTTGTAACTGTTAACCATTAATCTCTGTTTCCACAAAATCAGAACAGAACCTAATTCTAACTTTAATTTTTTCTTTCTTTTTTAAAATAATGATTGGAAACTCAAAACCAATTGGAAAGTGAGTGAATTTGGTGGTACCCAAAAAAAGAAATTATAGAAAAGAGCTAAATAAAGAATAACAAGGTGAAGATTTCAAGTTTCGAACAGATTAGAAACTGTGAAATCCCTAGAATGTATAACTCAGAACAAAAAGATTGATATAACGAAACAAAACTTTGAGAAAGGCCAAAAAAAGTAAAAACCCATAAGAGGAAATGGGTTCAGAAGAGAAGAGGAAAATGAAGAGAGGAATTAGTAGAGAGAGAGAGGGGGGAGGAGATGAGAGATTACGATTGGATGATGGGCTATGCGGTGATTGATGCTGGAGAATCCGTGAGCTGTCAGAAATTTCATAAACTAACTCGTACAAAACAGGGAGGGATCACAAAATCAATCAATTATATTAGGTGAAAACTATGGTATAAAGAAGAATGCTAACCCAACACAGGAAAAAACAAAAAGAGCCATCAGCTGAGTTCGAAGGAGGAGAGAGAAACAACATAATCAACAACAGCGACTCGAAATTACCTTGCGAGTTCGAAGGAAGCAGTGTCGGTACAACAGCGACTGAATACAAATCTTACCCCTTGTGAGTTGTAAATTGAAATCCGAAGGGTTGTAAGGGATGTAAGGGAACAAAGAGTGGGTTTTTCTAGGTAGCGTTTTTTGGTTCTGCTCAAGAAGAATAGAGAGTGAGAGAGAGATGGGGATTTTTTGGTTCTGTTCAAGATGAAGATGAAGACCTAGAAGAAGGGGTGTCCAGAGAGAGATTGAAACCTTCCTTTGATTTCGGATTCACAACCGAAGAGGAGATGAGATGAGCCTAGTAACCCTCAACAATTCATTCAGCCTTCATCATCATCATCAGAGAGAGAGAGAGAGAGAGAGAGATTGAAACCCTATGTTCCATTTCTGTTTGGACGAATTAGAAGGCAAAAGAGTTATTTTGTAAAGCTCAAAATTTTAATATATTTTTGTTTGGTAATTGGCGCTCAATTATTTATTTTGTCGCCGATTTTTATTTTGGTCATACTACTCACGACAAAAATTGCATGTCATGAAAAATAAAATATTTTTAACGGTTAGCATATGTGTGTCATGGAAAGTGTACATTTTAACGGTTGACTTTTTTGCGCACCGTAAAAAGTGTAATATTTTTAACGGCTGGCTTTTTGTGCACCATAAAATGTTCAATATTTTTAACGACTGGTATATGTTTGTCGTATATAGTTGATGTATTAACGGCATGCCATATGCATATCATAGAAAGTTTTATTATTTATGGCTAACATTGCAAGCTGTAAAAAAATCATCATTATTAGTATTTACGGCCTACACAATAGACATGCCGTGGTTAGGAAATTATTTACGACATGCAAAAAAAACAAGTCGTAAAAGTGAGAAACCACGGCTTGCATTTACTATATGCCGTTAATGTGGAGTCGAAAAAACTCAGTTTTGTTGTAGTGCTTGATGAGTTCATCATCGTCTTCATTGACGACATCCTCATATACTCGAAGTCACCAGAGGCCCATGAGCAGCACTTGCGAACGGTTCTTCAAACACTACGTGATCACAAACTTTATGCCAAGTTGAAGAAATGTAAATTCTGGATCACTAGTGTACATTTTCTTAGTCACGTCATTAACAAAGATGGTATCTCGGTTGACCTTCAAAAAGTTGTAGCGATCGTGGACTGGCCACGACCTATTAATGTGTCAGAAATCCGAAGTTTCTTGGGTCTAGCTGACTACTACCGACGTTTTGTGCAAGATTTCTCGAAAATAGCATCACCTTTGACCCAGCTAACTCAGAAAAATGCACCCTTTGAATGGACTGACAAACATGAGTGTTGTTTTCAAGAATTAAAAAATTGACTTGTGTCTGCCCCTATACTAGCACTCCTTATAGGAGCAGATGGGTTCATAATTTATAGTGATGCCTTATACAATAGTTTGGGTTGCATTCTCATGCAAAACGGAAAAGTCATTGCTTATGCTTCGCGACAATTAGAGACTCGTGAGAATAACTACCCAACTCATGATTTGGAATTGGCTGCGGTGATCTTTGCCCTCAAAATCTGGCGTCATTATCTCTACGGTGCAACCTGCGAGATTTAAACTGATCACAAGAGTCTTAAATATCTGTTCATACAGAAGGAACTGAATATAAGACAACGGCGGTGGCTAGAATTTATGAAAGACTGTGATATAGAGATCCATCATCATCCAAGCAAAGCTAACGTGGTGGCAGACGCACTAAGCTGAAAGAAGACCAGAAGTTTGGCATGTACTCTCATTTTTCGCAAGATCAATGGACTGCTTACCAACATAACCATGGAACCTACATTGATTAAAGAAATTACAGCGCGCCAATGGGAAGATAAACTTTTGAAGAAAAAGTACGAGGAGCAAAGGAGTACGTCTGATCCTGATTTCACTATAAGCAATGGGGTACTAAAATTTCGAAATCGAATTTGCGTACTCGACATTCCGGAACTCAAGAAGAAGATACTGGTGAAAGCTCATAGCTCGAGATTTACAGTCCACCCTAGTAACACAAAGATGTATCGGGATCTGAAAGAACACTACTGGTGGACTAGAATAAAAAGAGACATAGCAAGCCATGTCTCCAAATGTCTGTATTGTCAGCATGTTAAAGTAGAACATCAGAGACCTACAGGACTACTGCAACCACTCCCTATTCCTAAATGGAAATCGGAACACATCACTATAAACTTCGTGGTTGGGCTACCACAGTCATTTTTTAAGAATGATGCAATATGGGTTATAGTAGACCGATTTACGAAGTCAGCGCATTTTCTGCCAATCAAAATCATGTACTCCCTTAATAAGTTTGCCACGTTATACATCAAGGAAATTATTCGTTTGCATGGTATCCCAGTTTCAATCATGTCTGACCGAGACCCCCGCTTCGTGTCTCACTTCTAGAACAAATTGCAAGAAGCTTTGGGGACCACACTGAAGTTTAGCACGGCTTAACATCCACAAACCAATGGGCAATTCGTAAGAACAATCCCAACATTGGAAGACATGTTATGTGTGTGCGTGTTGGACCTCAAAGGTAACTGGGACGAGCACTTACCTTTAGTAGAATTTGCCTATAACAACAACTACCAAGCAAACATTGGAATGGCACCGTATGAAGCTATGTATGGAAGGAGGTGTCGATCACCTCTATGTTGGGCAGAAGTCGAAGATAGAAAACTGTTAGGCCCCGAGATCGTGCAAGTCACAAGTGAGAAAATCCAACTCATTCAACAACGAATTCGCACTGCTTAGAGCTGCTAGAAAAGTTATGAAGACACACGGAGACGAGACTTGGAATTTCAAATAGGGGATCATGTGTTCTTCAAGATCTCACCAACAGGAGGAGTTATCCGATTTGGAAAGCGAGGAAAGCTAAACCCACGTTACATCGGGCCATTCGAGATACTGGAAAGGATTGGTCCTGTAGCCTATCGCCTTGCACCACCACCTGAACTATCCAATGTCCACAATGTGTTTAACGTTTCAATGCTTTGGCGGTACCTTCAAGATCCAGAGCATATTGTTGATTGCGAGGATCTAGAAGTTCAGGAGGATCTCTATTATGGAGAGCAACCAGTGCAGATTTTCGATCGTCGTGATCAAGCTCTCCAAAACAAGACCATACCGTCAGTAAAAGTCTTATGGCGAAATCATCATATCGAAGAAGCTACGTGGGAAACGCAAAGTCAAATGCGAACCAAATACCCACACCTCTTCGAAAGTTAAGGCACGTCAAGTTTGGGGACAAACTTCCTTTTAGGAGGGGAGAAATGTAACACCCAAAGTGTTTAATTAAATATCACATAAATATTTATAACTATATATAATTGTGGATGTATGTGATAATATATTATTAAATAAATAATAATAAATACAGAATCTAATTTGGCATTGGGTTATCAAATATGGGTTTAATTAGGGATTATTATTTGGGGTCAAATTAACACAAATATGGAATTATAATACTAATTGGGCCAAATTAAAGTCAAAAATAATAAATAAAGAAATAAAAGGAAAATAACACAAAACAAATATAATAAATAATTTCCACGTAATTAAGCATCAATTAATGAATAGATTTGCAAATATTTACAAATATTACTAAAGAAATGAAATAGGGCCATCTGTACATCTAGGCTTGGTAGGGGAGTGATTCATCATGTAGGGCCATCATGAACGGGTGAGTCATCACCAGCCAGCCATGTGTATAAATAGGAAAGGGGGTGCTGTGAAGTTAGGGTCAGCAAAGAGGGAAAAAAAAGGGGAGAAGAAAAGAAGGAGCCTCAGAAGCAGCAAAAAAGAAAAAATAAAAAAAAAATAGAAAAGGCTAAGGGTCAGTATTAAAGTGAGTTATATTATACCTTGAGTCACCATAATATATTTTATGTATGTTTTGACTTACCATAATTTATTTTACACAAGTTATATTTTATGAGTTATATTAATACAAGTTACTTTTTATAAATTATATTAATATTTCAATTATATGGGTTATTTTTTAAACTTTTTTTGTTTAAAATAAAACCCATGGATATGTTTGTTTAAATTTTAGAAAGTATTTGACAATGGCCTTATAAACATTTATGTTTTGTAAGTACCACCACGGGAGTCCCATGCCTTGTGGAACTTAAATAACCATTGGTCTCTGTTTGACCACTTTGTGGTCCTTTGTTTGTCATGAATCCATTGACCTCTGTTCTGTTCTGTTTTGTACCGTGGTTATGGTTATTTATTTACATAATTTATGTATTTCAGTTTCTACTACTTAAATGATTTTATTTTGTATTCTCTATACTCTTGGCATAATATTTCTCACTCTGTTGTGTGCTTATAGCTGTTACGCTTTCAGGTGACGAGATGTAGAGGAAACCCATAACCTCACATAATGGAACCCGCACGAGGATTTATGTTGAACCACTATTTTGTCTTTCTTTTTTTAAATATTTTTGCTCCCTTTTGTTTCTACTCGGGGCCGGTCACTAAATAATAAAATAATAAAAGCCCTATAGATGTATTTTCTCTTATTAAAATAGTAAAATGGAGTAATTTCCTGTTTAATTATTTTTATTTCCGCTTGCGCAGTTTAATTTGCTACGAATAGAATAAGTTAGTAAGTTGCGATGCCAACCCTAAGCCCCTGGGGTTGGGTCATGACAATGTTCAAGGGAAAAACTTTGTTTTGACACGGTGAACGAAGAGAAGTCCAAGAGGACACATAACGACACCAGAAGCAGCGCACCAAAAAGACTGAAGTCTGTTGACAGTCGAGCTCCTGGTCAGACTAAGGAGGATTTGAGGGACTACCTCCAGAGGAAGTGACAGAATGTCGACGTCACGTCCCCTGTCAAGCCGAGAACTCCGTTCTCAGAGGAGCTAGATAGGTTTGAGGCCCCAAAAAGGTTCCATATGTCGAGGTTCCAAATCTATGACGGTAAGTCCGATCCGAACTTTCACGTCGGCTTATATCTGAACTCAATGGCATTGTATACCAGGAATGAACCGTTGCTATGCAAGGTGTTCCACTCATCCTTTAGGGAAATGGCATTAGACTGGTTTCACAAGCTACCGAAAGGAACAGTGAAGAGTTGGGAAGGCTTGGCAGAGATGTTCGTGGCTAGGTTTGTGACAAACAAGTTACAGCCATTAAGGGTAGACTCTCTGATGACTTTGAAGATTGGCAAGGGTGAAAGCCTTAGGGCTTATGCCAAAAGGTATTATAAGGTGTTGAACCGAATACTAGGATGAAACCAGGAGTTGGCAGTCGTATCTTTTAAGAACGGCCTAGAGGATGATTGCACACTTCGGAAGTCATTGGCAAAAACTCTGCCAAAGAGTATTGTAGACGCGTCCGTGGGCCTCATGCTACAGTTCAGACTCAAATAGTCACGGTCTTGTATCTAATCTCGCAAAGTGCAATGCAAGACCGATGAATCATCAAAGAGTCCAAATCCGGCAAATCGTTTTGAAAAACTGATTTTTAGAAAGAAGTGCCAAACATGGACTGCTTTGCCAAATACAGAGTCGCCACCTAAATATTTATTTTGGGGGAATTTAGGAAACCCTGACTCGTTGCCTAAGGCCACGTGTCCGTCATCACCAAAGTTGCCTCGGCTTGGGAACTTGGGTACGATCGGGCAAGGTCAGCAATGAGCACCCCCGCTCGCCCGATCAAAGATCGGCCTCTACTAACCATGATATCTAGTTTTGAAAACATTATGCATTCTTAGTCCGGTTATTAGCCTAGAATTACTATGTGACGCGCACAACACAAAAGTATAGAGTAGATTGCCTAATTTGGAACAAAGCATTGCATATCCATTGTTTGGAAATGATTTGAGGTTTGCTACTCGCAAGTAGGCTAAAATACGGATTTCAATGAATTATTCCAATTCAAACAATTCAACCTTCACCCACAGGCATTCAGGCAGTAAATCAACTAAGCAGTTAGCCTCATGGCAAGCATGCTTTCATGTTAACGTTCACATACATGCGAGATGCTAAAGCATAAAACACTCATAGTGTACTCCAAGCCAAAACAAAGAACATGTTAGTAATCAAATGTATGATCCAAGTCCATGTTAAGATAGCTAATGCATCGCAGGCAAAATGCAGCTAGAATAGGCTCGGCTAATCTATGGATGGCATGTGAAATGCAACAGATAACATGTATTCAAGTTTAGATTTGAAATACTATGCGATTAGTATGATGTGCCGAGCCGGGTGCATGCAATACAAATGAATGAATGCACATATGCATAGCATAAGGATGCTAATTGAAATATGCCCTAATACTAACCATCAAAAACAGGTAAATAAAAGAGAGAAAGAAATGGGAGTTAGAAGACATGCATCACACACACGCACACTTATTACACAATTCGCCCTCTCTCGGAGGGACCAAAAGAATAATACAAATTTAACTAACTAACAAGCTAATTAAATAGTTACAGACTACTTAACTAGTTAAGCAAATTAACTAAGCTAATAAAGTGGTAAAACAGCCGCGGGAAGAAGGTCCAATGCAAGCGTGCTCGGCTTCGCTTGGAAATCCACCACCATGCACAGGCTGCCTCTGTTTACCCTGCTCTGCTCCTCTTAAAATTGTGCAAGTCTCAATGATGCTCCAGAATCACTTCCTGATCACTATGGAAGGTCACCGACCAAGAGAAAACACCACCGGCCAGGGGAAACTGGTCATCGACCATTGGTATGGCTCTCGGCCACAGATATTTAGTCGGCCGGCACTGGAAATGGTCGGTTGACCATATCTTCCTGCAAAATCCTGTTTTGACAGCAACAAATGGCAAACAAGGCATGGTAATACATTTCAAAGCAAATGTTTGCACCACCACATTCCTTATCATATTCATGACTCAAAGGAGGATGGCCCTTGACCCTCGGGCCACCAATCACGATGCATGATGGCCCAAGAAATCAAGTTGTGTATTTTGGTGTCAAATGAAATGCAAACCAAAACAAACAATAGGCCCAACCTCCATCACAATCAATTCAAGAGGCAAGGCATGCATGCAAAATGCAACCTAAGCATGCGAGCTAAGTATGCAATATGAGCGTGCAAGCATGTAACAACATATCAATGGCAAAACATGCAACAACATGTTAGGCAACTAAAAGAGAGAATGCATGCCAAATGCATTACAACCTAAGCATGCAACAACATGCTATATAGCTCAAGCAATGCAACAAAATGCAATATAGCTAAGCATGTATCAATAATGCGAGCAATGAGCATGCAAAACACTATGCAACCAAAACATACAAACATGAAGCAATGTAACAACATTTGAATAACATACAAACTGTGGACTTAAACTAATATGAACAAGCCTCATCCATGTCTAAATAAGTAGCCAAAATGCTATGGAAATGAAGGCAAATTTACATACAAATATGCATGCGAACATGGTCCAACGCTTAAGCACAAAGAGGGGACTTTTAAGCACACTTAAATGGAAATGATCATGGACCAATGACAAGCATGGAGAACTCTGAAAATCATGTTAAGGATGGTACCAAACCAACTAAACAAAGCAATCAAAGCATGCAAGCAAGGTTCAAGGCTCAAAGCTAACAAAGGAACTTAAACCATGGCCGTACAAGGCAAGTCCTAAAGGGTCAAGGGGACTCAAAACAGTCCCAATATAGGTCGAGACAAAGCCCAAAACACACTTAGATGGCGTCTAAATGGCCTACACATTGAAGCATACATAATGGTCCAAAATGGAGCATAAAACATAAACCTTTTGAAGCATCAAAGGAGCCATAAATGCAAGTATACAAGCATGCTATATGGACTGAAATGACATGATAAGTGGTTCCAAACCACTGAAATGGTGCAAGTAAAGCATGCTAAAGGATCCAATACTCAAAGGCCTCGTTTGGGAAGTGGCTATTTTAGTAGGCTATTTTAGTCTTAGGCTATTTTAGGCCTCGTTTGGGAAGACACTATTTTAGCCAAAAAGTCAAAAAGTTACTAAATTAGCCAAAAAGCCAACAACCCATACCAAAAAGTCAAAGATTCTATTTTCTCTCTACTTTTTGCACATCTTTTCGTAATTAGCCAAAAAGTCATCCCAAACATACTAGTTTTTTTTAGCTTATATTTTAGCCAAATAGCCAAAAAGTTACTAAATTAGCCTGTTCCCAAACGAGGCCTTAGTCTTTGGCTATTTTAGTATGCTAAAATTTTTGTGTTTGGGAAGATGATTGGATTTTTTTGTGGTTGGATGTGATGTTTGTGAGAGAAAAAGTGAAATGATTATGAGTTTGATGTGATATTTTGTCTTATTAGCTATTTTAGCCTATTTTGTCTTTTTTGTGATTTTTAGCCTAAACTAAGTTATTTTTTTTCTTCCCAAACACCCCCAAAGCCTACAAAGGGGGCTTGCATGGTAGCTATACAAAGCAAATAATGAATGACCCAAATGACCAAAATTAGACCTCAAGCACATCAAAACATGCATAAAAGCTTCACAAAGCTAAGCCAAAATCATGCTAAAAACAAGGCTCAAAGCACAAAGCATGTTAAGTCAATTTCATGGCATTACAAGACAAGTATGCAAAGCATGCATGGTGTGCCTAAACCAACTAAAAGCAGTGCTATATCATGGCAAAATAAGCACAAATACTACTTAAGACATGGCCAACATGAACTCAAGAAAGGTGCTCACACATGAGGCTAAAATGGCAAGTATTGAAGACAACAAGGAGATGGGATGACCCTCTCCTTCTTAGGACCTCAAAACACCATCCCCACCATTGAAATCCCTCTAGATTTCAGTGGTGAGGAGGCCAATACAAGGTGGTCCCAGAGCTCACAAAAAGTTCACAAAAATGAGGCCAAACAAGGCCTAAGAGGGGTCAAACAACCCCAAACACCAAAGTGACCTTAAACAACTATTTTAAGCACTCAAAATTAGAACTTTTACTAGTTATACACTAAGCTTAAAAACATATGCAAGGATGGATAAAAGCCTATGCAAAAATGGGGAATAAAGGGGTAAAGTTCTTACCCTTGAAGACCTTCTTCAAGAAGACCACTCCAGCACCTTCTTTAGGTCAAAACTAGCTCAAAAACTCCAAGAGCAACCCTTTGGCACCTCAGCAACCAAGGTATGGTGTAACACTAGGTGTCTTAGTGCAAAACTAAGGGCAAAACAACCTTATACACACACAAAGGCAAAAGGGAGGGAGATATAGAGATAGATAGACACACAAACCCTAACCCTAATCTCAGAGCCCTCTGGAACTTCTTGGAACCCTTGAGGAGGGAGGAGATGCCCTCCTCTTATAGAGATTCACTCTTACAAAGCTTACAAAACAAGCTAAGCAAGAGTGAAATCTCTCCATACACGTGTATGAAGGGGGTGCAAAATGGATGCTAGCTATCACAGCTGGCATAAAATATCTTCTAAAAGCAGATGAACAGTGATCGGCCAGCTAAAAATGACAAATTGACCAAAATAATGGTCGGCTGACCAAAAAGAGTGCCGACCGGCCATAACCAATGGCCGGTAGCAACAAAACAGGGCCGGTGGCCTCAAGCCATGGCCGGTGAGGTGTGGGGATGGCTAACAAGTCATTTCCCATCCTTAGAAGCAAAAACAAAAGTGTTTGGTGCAAAACCAAACAGAAGACAGGCAAGTCGAGAGGTCTTGAGGCAAGGTGCGTGGCCGAGACCTCCGAGAACTCAGGACGAACACAAACATGGATAATCATCGAGTGTTCAAACGATGACGTCCATGTCTTGAGGACGGTCAAAAAAGGGGTGTCTATAGTTGCCCCTCTTTAACAGAACTCGAAAGTCATAACAATGACGAGAGTAAGTGTTAAAGCCCAGAGACGACCCATTTTTGACAAGGCCGAAGACTTAGACAAAGCATACAAGCTACAAACAAAGATATGCGCCCGAGGGTAAGGGCAATATGCAAGACAATGCACAAAGCCGAGCATAACTTATGATTATGGAAAGAAAGCTGTAACGAAGCATATACATACAATAAATGCAACAGTTTAAGAAACGAAACACAAATCCAACTACATTACAATGTAGAAAGGATGTAAGAGAATTATGTAATTCTCGCTACGTCTCACACGGAGAATACAATACCTGTGCGGTTCGTCTGGTCGTGCCAGCTTCAAATGAACCGTATATACAATATCGTGCCTGAAAAAGAAAGAAACTTAACAAGTACAATATCGTTAGCAACATGCATAACAATGCAATCTAAAACTGCGTGACAACGCAAGTAAAGGGGTACATGACAATGCAACCTATGCGCGGCGCATAACAATGCGGAATGGATGCATGATAATGCAATATTTACAAAACTATGTATAAACAATGCAAATGATATGCAATGCATTCGAGATGATCAAACCATAAACAGTACAAAACCACACAAATATCATAAAGATGATGGAGATGCAAAATCCGTCTACCATAGAAAAGGTGCCGACACTCTCAAACCACAATCCCATCAGTGGAATAGGCGCGTACACATGCAGAACTATGTGTGTGTAGACGGAACACAAGATACAAGTAATTGGGTGGGATGATATAAGTGAGGCATGCTCTGCTCGGGAAATATTGTGATCCTAAATGCTGGATGCAACAAACTACACTACAATGTAATGAATGCAGTGGATAAGACGCGTGGCCAAACCGTATCTTGCCTAGGAAAGGTATGGACACATACAAACCGCGTCTAACACAGAAATGGTGCCGTCACCCACAACACTAGGTGCGTACACATAATATCATAACCATACTTCAACGTGGAAAGTATGAGCACATACCAGACCAAGCTCAATTTGGAAAGGCGCAAACGATAAATGGAGAATGCAGCAAATGCATACAATGCTTTCTATGTACAATGCAATGTAATCACTAAGCCTGCACTGGATGGATGCAATACGGGTGGAAACGAAGCATGCGTGTCAATGCAAGTGAAGAATGCATGACAATGCAAGTGGAATAATGCAGTAAATGCATGCAAACTACAATGCAATATATTCTATATGCAATGGATGGAATAGATAAGGCATGCGGCCAAACCGTATCTTGCCTAGGAAAGGCATGGGCACACACAAGCCGCATCTAACATAGAAACGGTGCCGTCACCCACAACACTAGGTGCGTACACATAATATCATAACTGTGCTTCAACGTGAAAAGTATGGGCACATATCAGACCAAGCTCAACATGGAAAGGTGCAAGCCATAGATGGATGTAATGCAGTAAATGCATACAATGCTTTATTTACAATGCGATATATACAATATGCAATATTTACAATGAATGCATGTAAACTATGTACAATGCAATATTTACAGTGAATGCTAATGAAACACGCATAACAATGCATATTTGTTTTTTCAGTTTTTTGTTTTTTTTAAATGCATGATAATGCGAATGAAAGAAAAATGCATGACAATGCGAATGAAATGTGCATGATAATGCATGTTTGTTTTTTCTATTTTTTGTTTTTTTTTTTTTGAAATGCATGATAATGCGAACGAAACGTGCATGATAATGCAAATGAACTGCGCATGACAATACCAGATAAGGAAGATGCATATCAATGCATGTAAGGTGTGCATGACAACGCGTGACAAGGATCATGCTTGACAATGCATGTGGGGTGTGCATGACGATGCGACCTAAAGAAGATGCATAACAATGCAAGTATGGCGTGCGCGACAATGCACAAGGTGTGTGCATAACAATGCGAGTGAAATGACGTATAACCAACGCGCGCTTACGACAAAACGTTGTAATGTAACGCATGTAAAGCAATTTCTGAGCCTTTCAAGAGACAAAAGGATACGAAAAGGATACACCTTGCACGTATTCGAGGATGGCACACAGAAGACACGGTCCGAGGTCAAAACGGAGACCCGTTAAGCTTCGGGAATGCACTCTCTTGCACTATGTTGAGCAAAGAAGGTCCCAAACCACATAAAAGACCCAAACAAGGGTGTAAGAGGTTCACCGGCCACCGGGAAAGACCACCGGCCATCCACCGGCCACAAAACAAGGTCACCGGCCAACAATGTGGCCGACAGGCCAAAAATGCCTGTATCGGGGCAGTTTTGTCCTTTCGGCCACGGGTCTTTAAATATAGGGCTTAAACCCTATTCTTTTCACTTGCCTCTTAGTAGAAAATCTCTCCCTCTTCTCTCTAGGTTATTTTCCTCCTTCCGATCCTCGTCTTTCCTTGGTTTTCGGGCCCATTTCATTGTTCGATTCACGAACTCCTTCACGTTTCGAACATTTTGAACCGAACAAATCTCAAATTCGGTGTCTCTTTCTCGATTTCCACCACTCGGGGTTTGTTTCCCTCGAGTTTACCTTGATTATCATGCCTTTTCCGCACTCTGACCTTTCCAGCCATTTTTCACCCTTTCGGGGTTGACTTTTCAGTTGACTTTTCACATTCTCACCCGGTTTGCACACTTCCGATCATTTTCACACCATTCTTGGCATGACGGATGATATTCCACGAGGCGGGACTCCTCCGGAGCAGGATATGGACCCCGAGGCCGAGCTCTTGCCTTTGAGCGTTCGACCATTTGACCCGGCGACCTACAGGTCGGCAATATACGTGCTTCCTCCTGACAGCCTTCTCCACTTCCGGAGCCATGCAGGAGGCACGCCACTGAAGCTTCTGTTGCGCGAGCCAGAGTCACATCTGTCCTATGGCGCTTCTGAGGTACACTCTTCCCTGTTTCATTTTCTGCAAAGTAGAATACATAACTGCAATAGTTGATTCTGTTCTTTAAATGTTTGGCCTAGATACACCGATACATCGCGTGCTGTAGTTCAGTGCGAGCACACCCGCACCTGATATCTGTTTGAATCTGAACACGAGCACACACACTGTATTTTCACTGAACCACTCAAACATACTGGTACATCACATGCTATAGTTCACTGCGAGCACACCTGCATCCGATATTTGTCTGAATCTGAACACGCGCACACACGCTGTATTTTCAATGAACCGCTTAAACACACTGATACATCACATGTTGTAGTTCACTACAAGCACACCTGCACCTGATATCTGTTTGAATCTGAACACGCGCACACACGCCGTATTTTTATCAATTCTGAGTGTTATCAGCGCTGTAATTGTAACACTGCTTCGCAAATGTTTGTTTTGACCACAGAGGGATTCCCATGCCTTCCGAGGGTATGGAAATGTTGCTGCCAGGGCTTGGTACATGGAGCTGCCCGATGCGGTTCACTACATCGTCGACCAGGCCAGCTTTGGCACTTTTTGTAGGGGACTCTCGCGTCTTACGACGAACAGGCCTCTTCTTACTGCCTTGGTGGAGAGATGGTGGGACACCACTGACTCCTTCCACTTTTCGGCGATGGGAGACATGACGATGACTCCCTTCGACTTCTCGATGTTTACCGACATCGAGGTAAGGGGTTATCCGATCCTCTTCGATACAGATATGGATGAGTGGGAGGCCGTTCAAATGTACTTGCTTGGCGTTCAGCCGCCTCTTGCTCGCCCGAGATTTGTGAGGTACTCGTGGTTCAAGGACCACTCAGGATTCAACCTTCCTTAGCCCTAGAGGCACTGATGGCTCAGGAGGAGGTGGAGCAGTATACACGCGGCTTCCTCATGTTCCTGCTGGGGACTACTCTCTTCGCCGACCGGGCGAACACTGTGCCCCTTTGTCTGCTGAGTGCACTGGTTGACGTGACCAAGATCCGTTTTTACGACTGGGGTGGTGCCGGCTTGGCCACCCTCTATGGCTATATGAGTTCATCCTCCCGCCTCAGCGGACAGCTGCTCGGTGGCTACTGGTGGGCTTGGAAGGTACATCTTCTTCTTCTGTTTTACATTTTCGCTTTACATTCTCTGTACTCTGTATACTATACACACAGCGGTCTTCGTCGCATTGGTCATATACTGCACCCACGGCACATATATAACTTGCTTTACACATTGCACACATTGCATAACACACTTCATAAACTGCACAATCTACTGCCAACTGACTGTGGACTGCACACACTGCAAACATGCAATCTGCTTTACTTTACTGACTATATACTGCACACACTATACACTCTGTACAATGCACTGCTCAATGCATGGTTCTGCGCCTTCTACTTTATTCTGCATTCTACTTTATCTGATAAGTATACTGATACCTGTTCTGTCACACTGTAGTTGTAGGTATACGCCTACTTCTCGAGGCTTGCCCCAGTACCATAGGAGGAGATGCCTCCCATGATCCCATTCTCCCACCGCTTCGACGTGAGGTGCTAGAGGAGACCACGGGAGTCTTTCATATTCTTCCGCCGCTATTTTGATACCATCACCGCGGAAGAGGTATGTCAAACATTACAATTCATTTTAGCTTCGCTTTGTATTGCGTTTTCAAATAGCAGTAGATAACAAACTGTATTTTGTTTGCAGATCACCTGGCAGCCATGGGCCTTATTGCCCATTGCGGTACGGGAGCGGTATGAGGGCGCTCAGGAGACCTCCCGGTTCAAGATTTTGCTAGAGGGCCCGGTCTGTCGGGCCTGGTACCTGGGCGAGCACTTCTTGCGGCAGACCTTGGGTGTGCCCGAGCAGACAGTTCTGGAGCTGCCTCCTACAACCATGAGGCAGACAGAGAGATATACCCCACGGGAGGTGGCCACTTATACGATCGGTTGGGACTTGGGGGGCTTTAGAGGCGAGGGTGACTATGCAGAGTACGTCCAGACCTATATCATGAGGCCTCTGGGTAGTGCTCGCCGTGCTGAGAGGGAGAGGCCTGCGGTGCCAGCGACTGGAGCAGGAGCAGGAGTAGGAGCACCGAGGATGGCTTGGGTCTGTGGTAGAAATGGGTCCCAGAGAGGACAGGGAGCTGGATGGCCAGCGTTGCCCACGATGATGACATGCAGAGGGCAAGGTGGAGAGACTTATCAGATCCCCATCGCTCCCCCTCCAGCTGATCACGAGTTAGTCGGGTTCTACGACTTGCCCCCGGTATGTACTACTGCATTTTGTACAGTCATTTCATTTCATTTCTCTTGATATTCCACAGAATACTGATATCTACCACTCTTGCAGACTTCTGCCGAGTATACACGCCAGTCCTTGGAGTTGACTGCCTCCGTGATGGGGATGCTACAGCGGAGCCTCGACCTGCTGGCTATCTACGGTATCCCGGTAAGCTCTTTCAACCACAATCTCAAACTGTGCATAATCTGTTTCACGCATAATCTGATGCATCGCCCTACCAACATGGCACTTGATACATGGCCCTCACGGCATTTGATACACTGTAACCCGCATACTGTTCACAGTGTTACTCATAGCATTCATACATTGCACTCAGTCACTGTACTCTGTTCTAATATACTGCTCGTAGCATTCAAACACAACATTCTGTACTAATATACTGTTCACAGTATTCGAACATGGCATTCTGCACTGATATACTATTCACAGCATTCATATACTGTACTCACGCACTGTATTCGATTCTGATATACTGCTCACAGCACTCATGCACTGCACTCACACACTGTATTCTATATTTATGCTCTGTTTTGCTGATGCATTTACCATTTGCCCTTTTCAGCCTCCATTCCAGATGTTGGCGACAGGGGGTGCTCCAGCAAGACCTTCTGTTCCTGCTCGAGGAGGAGGGCGAGGAGGCACAGTACATCCCCATACCAAAGCGGGGTGCCCTCATGTTGGGAGCAGCTATTGGGCACCGATCCCTGACGATGATGAGTTTGAGGCAGAGTCGAAGGCGGAGGCAGAGTGGTCCAAGGAGGAGACCGGAGATGACTTGGGCTCGGGCTCAGATGGTGGAGCTGGCGATGATGCTCCTAGACCTTTGTCCAGGAAGAGGACGAGGACAGACCCTCAAGCCTGAGACCAGTTGACATTGATCCAGACTTTTGTTGCCTTTCTTCTTTTTGTTTTACTTTTCTTTTAGCTAGTATTTTGAGCACTTTGTACTGTCGCAGGCAGGTTTTGTTTTCTTCAAAGCTATGTACTTGAAAAGATGATGAAATGAAACAAGCTTTTTGTTTGAAAAAGAAAGTGTTACATTTGTATATCACATCGCAACGTATTGCATCACTTTACATAACATTGTGAGTGAGATTGATCTTTTGTTTGAAAATTGGAACACTTGCATCGTAATAACCAGATAATGAACCGGCCAACAACAAAACAACTCATACAACCCACTGCTTATTCTGAACACACAGCCCATAACACAACACTTGGTTTACCCGGCACATAGCTCATACACATAGCTCATTCTGAACACTGCTCATTCTGAACTCATAGCCCATAACACAGTATTCTGTTCATTTGCACACGACAGATGGAAGGGCGGAATTTGCAAGAGTCATAACAGGCTCTAATGTCCGAACTTTCCTTATTTTTCTTCTGCTTCGCAATTCGGAACCCAATAAAAGGCTTCAGATAGGTCCAGGTTTTACTATTCTGACATGACCTGGGTCAAACCTTGCTGTTTCATGAAAGAACCAAATCATGTTTTGCACAAATGTGGAGAATGGCACATCACTTTGAGCACAAAATGATTTTTTGAAAATGAGAAAAGGGTTCTCAACTGGGTATTGAGCCTATAACTGAACACAGCATACTACGACTCAACCGAAGGTACACAACCTAAACACATCGAGTAACACTCGAAAAGACTCAAAACAAAAGTTGAGGTAAACAAAACAAAAGACACGACACACAAACGTATTACAAAGACGAGGGACCTCTCAGTTCGCGAGGAGCCAGTTTCTTCGGGTATTGTTCCCACCTTTTCTTATTTGTGATTCTCACATCACTCGGCCCTCAGGCTCTGTTTTTCTGAAAAAGCCCTTTTCTCGCTTTTTTCTCTCATCGCACATCTCTCTATTCTTCAATCTCTCATTTTTTATCCCTCCTCTAGGTGATTGATGGATAAACAGAAAGTTTTGGGTTCAAGCCCAACCCTGTTAGCTCGCAGCTATTTCTTCTGGTGGCGTCTAGTCGATGCCCCAGCTGAGGGAGTGGAATGTTCTGATTCGTGCTTCACACTTGGTTTGATACCTCGTTGCTCGGAGGGTGAGAGAGCTTTCACCCCTTTACAGACAGCTCCAGTTGTGCCCTCTCTGGCAAGTGTGTTGGCGATGGGGGAAAGACAGGAAGCCTGACTCAACTGTGCCCCTAGTTCATCATTTTGACCATTTTTTGTTTTGGTTTTCTACTAAAACAAGTTTTGACCAATACGAGAGTTAGATTAACATGCTTGTTCGATTTTTGATTTAAAAATCATGCAAGTCAGGCTATGAGCACTGAAAATTTTTCTTTTTTGGGTCTAAGAAAATGGTCTAGTTTTGGAAAAGACGGAATAATTTTCGAGAAAATAGTCAACCTCAGTAAAAAATCTCAAAAACCATTTTGGAAAACAGCCAATGCTCAACGAGCATGAAACTTACTCTCGAGATGCACAACCTCGGATCCGAAGGAAAATTGCCCCTTACCTGAAGAGAGCTGCATGGCAACGGAAAGTTGCCCCTTGTTTGAATGGCGACTCATGGCAACGGAAAGTTGCCCCTTGTCTGGATAACGCCGCAGCATACTGCAAACAGTCCTCATTAGTGATGATCACAATCAAACTCTCAGATAAAGAGAAGATGAAGATGGTCAAAACCAATATATGGACACAGTCACTTTGAAAGTGTTGGTGGCTGGACTTCAGGATGAAGTTGCCTACGTATTCCAAACATGGGAATCAAGCCTTACGTAGTTCCGGTTTAGGTACACTCATGTATTAACCCTCACCTTCTACGCTCTAACTTTTGCCAAGGCCACCCTTCCGGGTTTCTAACCTTGCGAGCTTTGTTCTTCTTTTCTTTTCAATTCTTTTTATTTCTTTTCTTCTTTTTTCATTTTCACTTTTTTTGTCTTTGAATTTTGTTTTCTCTTTTCTCTTTTTTTCTTGTTCTTTTCTTTGCTCTAACTTTTGCCTGGGTCGCCCTTTCGGGTTTTCGGCCCAGCGAGCCTCTCAAGGGTAAAAGTGTAGCTTTGTCCATGCCAAATGGTTTTAGGATTTTGAAGCCATCTGAATCCAGGAGAACGGCCATTGTATTGATTTGCGGAAGGATCCATCTTCGGGCGCATTGGACATTATTGCCCCTAGTTCGAGGGGTGCTTCTGATTTAGCTTCACAAGCTTGCCTTGACAACATCTGATCTTCTTGATCTGACTTTGGTGCCTCTTGTTCGAGGGCTACTTCGAATTTGGCCACACGGGCCTCACATTGCGGTTTGGCCATTGAACATTCTGAATGCACGTTCAAGGTTTGAAAGCAAAGGGGTTGAACCTTGAGGCTGAGAGCAATCCTAGGCTGCACAATCTCAAGAGCGATTCCACACCGGTCTTCACAAGACTGCGCAAAACGTCTTTTGAAATTTTTTAAGAAAGCGACTAATCGCTCACGCTGAAGACAGTGCGGAACCAATCTGGATCAAGCCAGGGTCCTTCTCAGTACTCACGTTAATAAACACGAT
The DNA here is from genome assembly GCF_055761805.1 of Camellia sinensis. Lineage (NCBI taxonomy): Eukaryota > Viridiplantae > Streptophyta > Magnoliopsida > Ericales > Theaceae > Camellia > Camellia sinensis. The sequence goes on from NC_138962.1 coordinate 32,349,892, forward strand.
CTTAATCATTAAGGGCTTAGCGTGCCTCTCTTTCTCTCAATTGATCAAAGTTTTGCAAATCCCGAGAAATTCCTTCCTCTTCGTTTTCATCACTATAGTGTTTAACAAAAGTTTGGAAAAAACTTAGGTCAATGCAATGAGTTCGAGGTGCAGAAAAGCAGGTGAGATGTACTGCAGTTTCATTCAAATCCTCTGGCGCAACTAGCTCAAAGTAGCAATAAGCATGGAAACATGATAGCCATAGCTGTTTCATTCAGATTTCCTGGTTGCAACTGGCTCCACAGTAGAGATAGACTCAAAAGAAAGAAAAAGGATAATTACAAAACAAAATAATGATATCCGAGGCAACAACCCTGGAATCACTTGATTTCTATATAATGGGACTGACTCGATACAACAAGACAGACCCTTAAACAAAAAGACTGACTCAAGACAAAGAGATAGACTCAAAACAAAAATAGAGCACTGACTTGACACCCAAGCCAGAAATTACAAAAAACTGCATTCGCAAATGCTCAACACAGTGCGTGCCGTACGCCGCATCTAAAGCAAACTGAGTGCCGCCCGCAGGTGGTCTAACCCTTGATCACATACTCGCACTATACTCAAAATCCAACAACCCGGCGGTGATAGACTTTGCCGAGCTTGGCGGGAGGATGACCTCATTGTCAATCAAATCTTGCACTTCATGGCGGAGACGAAAACAGTTGTCGGTGCTGTGACCGGTCTGCTGATGATACGTGTAGTATTGAGTAGCATCATGGCCCGCTGGAAGATGACTGGGGAGAGGCCGAGGCTCAAGAGGTTTCGAGATGACCCTTTTCCGCCAAGATTTGAAGTGCTTTAGACAAAGGCATGTAGAGAGCATGAAAAACTCTGCACCCTCGGGGTAGGTACTTTGAAGTCTGAGGATTCTTGCTAGACACACTAGCGAAAGGGTCGGCAGGCACTGCCTTGGCTTTCTGATCTTTTTCAGGTGCAGAGTTAGGAGCAGAAGGAACTGTTCTGGCATGACGGAGCCTATCCCGATTTTTCGCTTGGCTTGAACTGCCCTCGGTTGGAGTGGGGAAAGCATCATCCACAGTCTTAGTCATAACTGCGGATACTTGCTGTTTACTGAACCCCTTGGCTTTCAAAGCCTCGACTGCCCACAGCAGTTGTTCAATGGGATGAGTGTCTGCCTTCATCTTATTCTTGCCTCCAGCCTCAGCTTGATCGAGGGTTTGGGTTGCTATATCAGAGCGAAACCCGGTTGTTGTTGACACGTCATTGCTATAGCTTGAAACAACCTCAGGTTGGCTGAGCTCGATCACAATTCGCCCTAGTAGCGGGGGCTCCTGTGGTAAAAAATTCCCAGCATACGATGTGGTTGGTGGCGAAGCCGACATTCCGTAGGTGAGATCAGCCATAGACCTCTGAAGGTTACTAATCATTCCCATCAACTCAAACGTGGTGGGCTCACGAGCCTGAAATAACTGGGATGTTTAGATCGGGTGTGCGACAGGCGACCTGGGCGGATGCGGTTCATCAACATTGGTCTCATCCTGCAAGATGATTCCTTGGTCTAATGCGGTTGCCATAACCACAATTTCCTCTGAACTTTACGTCATCATAAGTCCGCTGAACTGAACGGTGACTGACGGATCAGACGTCTGTCTTGCCACAACAAAGAAGAACACTGGCTATTCTGTACTAGATCTCTGAACTGAAAGAGAAAACACGCAGCATTTTGGCCCAATCAGAACAGACACAAGCATAGCTGAATAACCGTACTCTACCATTGATCACTGTTCCCCAAAATCACTGCCTCAAAAATTGAATCTGATTCCCACAGATATAACTGATTCCTCAAAACACTGATATTGATACCCTCAGGCCTGATACTCAGACTTGTAAACTGATATATGCATCCCCTGTAGAGGTCAACTCAAAAAGCACATAACAAGCAAGCAAGAGCCGAAACGCTTCTATTTTGGGGTAGGGTTTCCTTGTCCTATTTTGTCAAGAGCTAGGGCTCCACTACGCACGCAGTGGTTTCAAACAACCTATAATCAGGTGAGCAACCTGTCCTAGCTTGGAATGGTCACTATGGATTCCGAATATGCACTAGGTCGAATGGTCCAAAGGGTGCCCCGGTGACAACCGGGGTTTGTGTTCCCATCGTGGCAGAGCCCGTAACCGGTCAACCTTACGGCACACTTCTCGAAGCGAGCCTCCGGCAAACCGTTCAGGAATAGTAAACGGAAAACACTGTGACTTAGGCGCACCAATGCACATGCAATGCAAAGAAACACGTAAGTGTAATCAAAACAAGATATCATGAGTTCGAGTCAAGCTCTCTAAACTCCCCAGCAGAGTCGCCAGAAATTGTAGACGCGCCCGTGGGCCTCACGCTACAGTTCGGACTCAAATAGTCATGGTCTTGTATCTAATCTCGCAAAGTGCAATGCAAGACCGATGAATCATCAAAGAGTCCAAATCCGGCAAATCGTTTTGAAAAATTGATTTTTAGAAAGAAGTGCCAAACATGGACTGCTTTGCCAGATACAAAGTCGCCACCTAAATATTTATTTTGGGAGAATTTAGGAAACCCTAACTCATTGCTTAAGGCCACGTGTCCGTCATCACCAAAGTTGCCTCAGCTCGGGAACTTGGATACGATTGGAGAAGGTCAGCTATGAGCACCCTCGCTCGCCCGATCAAAGATCGGCCTCTACTAACCATGATATCTAGTTTTGAAAACATTATGCATTCTTAGTCCGGTTATTAGCCTAGAATTACTATGTGACCCGCACAACACAAAAGTATAGAGTAGATTGCCTAATTTGGAACAAAGCATCGTATATCCATTGTTTGGAAATGATTTGAGGTTTGCTACTCGCAAGTAGGCTAAAATACGGATTTCAATGAATTATTTCAATTCAAACAATCCAACCTTCACCCACAAGCATTCAGGCAGTAAATTAACTAAGCAGTTAGCCTCATGGCAAGCATGCTTTTATGTTAACGTTCACATACATGCGAGATGCTAAAACATAAAACATTCATAGTGTACTCCAAGCCAAAACAAAGAACATGTTAGTAATCTAATGTATGATCCAAGTCCATGTTAAGATGGCTAATGCATCGCAGGCAAAATGCAGCTAGAATAGGCTCGGCTAATCTATGGATGGCATGTGAAATGCAACAGATAACATGCATTCAAGTTTAGATTTGAAATACCATGCGATTAGTATGATGTGCCGAGCCGGGTGCATGCAATACAAATGAATGAATGCACACATGCATAGCATAAGGATGCTAATTGAAATATGCCCTAATACTAACCATCAAAAGCAGCTAAGTAAAAGAGAGAAAGAAGTGGGGTTGGAAGACATGCATCACACATACGTACACTTATTACCCAATTCGCCCTCTCTCGGAGGGATACAAATTTAACTAACTAACAAGCTAATTAAATAGTTACAGACCACTTAACTAGTTAAGCAAATTAACTAAGCTAATAAAGTGGTAAAACAGCCTCGGGAAGAGGGTCCAATGCATGCGTGCTCAGCTTCGCTTAGAAATCCACCACCATGCACAAGCTGCCTCTGTTTACCCTGCTCTGCTCCTCTGAAAATTGTGCAAGTCTCAATGATGCTCCAGAATCACTTCCTGATCACTATGGAAGGTCACCGACCAAGAGGAAACACCACCGGCCAGGGGAAGCTGGTCATCGACCATTGGTATGGCTCTCGGCCACAGATATTTAGTCGGCCGGCACTGGGAATGGTTGGTCGACCATATCTTCCTGCATAATCCAGTTTTGAGAGCAGTAGAGGGCAAACAAGGCATGGCAATACATTTCAAAGCAAATGTTTGCACCACCACACTTCTTATCATATTCATGACTCAAAGGAGGATGGCCCTTGACCCTCGGGCCACCAATCACGCATTCCGATGCATGATGGCCCAAAAAATCAAGTTGTGCATTTTGGTGTCAAATGAAATGCAAACCAAAACAAACAATAGGCCCAACCTCCATCACAATCAATTCAAGAGGCAAGGCATGCATGCAAAATGCAACCTAAGCATGCGAGCTAAGTATGCAATATGAGCGTGCAAGCATGTAACAACATATCAATGGCAAAACATGCAACAACATGTTAGGCAACTAAAAGAGAGCATGCATGCCAAATGCATTACAACCTAAGCATGCAACAACATGCTATATAGCTCAAGCAATGCAACAAAATGCAATATAGCTAAGCATGTATCAATAATGCGAGCAATGAGCATGCAAAACACTATGCAACCAAAACATACAAGCATGAAGCAATATAACAACATTTGAACAACATACAAACGGTGGACTTAAACTAATATGGACAAGCCTTAGCCATGTCTAAATAAGTAGCCAAAATGCTATGGAAATGAAGGCAAATTTACATACAAATATGCATGCGAACATGGTCCAACGCTTAAGCACAAAGAGGGGACTTTTAAGCACACTTAAAAGGAGATGATCATGGACCAATGACAAGCATGGCGAACTCTAAAAATCATGTTAAGGATGGTGCCAAACCAACTAAACAAAGCAATCAAAGCATGCAAGCAAGGTTCAAGGCTCAAAGCTAACAAAGGGACTTAAACCATGGCCGTACAAGGCAAGTCCCAAAGGGTCGAGGGGACTCAAAACAGTCCCAATGTAGGTCGAGACAAAGCCCAAAACACACTTAAATGGCATCTAAATGGCCTACACATGGAAGCATACATAATGGTCCAAACATGGAGCATAAAACATAAACCTTTTGAAGCATCAAAGGAGCCATAAATGCAAGTATACAAGCATGCTATATGGACTGAAATGACATGATAAGTGGTTCCAAACCACTGAAATGGTGCAAGAAAAGCATGCTAGAGGATCCAATACTCAAAGCCTACAATGGGGCATTGCATGGTAGCTATACAAAGCAAGTCATGGATGACCCAAATGACCAAAATCAAACCTCAAGAACATTAAAACATGCATAAAAGCTTCACAAAACTAAGCCAAAATCATGCTAAAAACAAGGCTCAAAGCACAAAGCATGTTAAGTCAATTTCATGGCATTACAAGACAAGTATGCAAAGCATGCATGGTGTGTCTAAACCAACTAAAAACAGTGCTATATCATGGAAAAATAAGCACAAATACTACTTAAGACATGGCCAACATGAACTCAAGAAAGGTGCTCACACATGAGGCTAAAATGACAAGTATTGAAGACAACAAGGAGAGGGGATGACCCTCTCCTTCTTAGGACCTCAAAACACCATCCCCACCTTTGAAATCCCTCTATATTTCAGTGGTGAGGAGGCCAATACAAGGTGGTCCTGGAGCTCACAAAAAGTGCACAAAAATGAGGCCAAACAAGGCCTAAGAGGGGTCAAACAACCCCAAACACCAAAGTGACCTTAAACAACTATTTTAAGAACTCAAAATCAGAACTTTTACTAGTTATACACTAAGCTTAAAAACATATGAAAGGATGGATAAAAGCCTATGCAAAAATGGGGAATAAAGGGGTAAAGTTCTTACCCTTGAAGACCTTCTTCAAGAAGACCACTCCAGCACCTTCTTTAGGTCAAAACCAGCTCAAAAACTCCAAGAGCAACCCTTTGGCACCTCAGCAACCAAGGTATGGTGTAACACTAGGTGTCTTAGTGCAAAACTAAGGACAAAACAACCTTATACACACCCAAAGGCAAAATGGAGGGAGATATAGAGATAGATAGACACACAAACCCTAACCCTAATCTCAGAGCCCTCTGGAACTTCTTGGAACCCTTGAGGTGGGAGGAGAATCCCTCCTCTTATAGAGATTCACTCTTGCAAAGCTTACAAAACAAGCTAAACAAGAGTGAAATCTCTCCATACACGTATATGGAGGGGGTGCAAAATGGATGCCAGCTATCACAGCTGGCATAAAATATCTGCCAAAAGCAGATGAACAGTGATCGGCCAACCAAAAATGACAAATTGACCAAAACAATGGTCGGCCGACCGAAAAGAGTGCCGACCGGCCATAACCAATGGCCGGTAGCAACAAAACAGGGCCGGTGGCCTCAAGCCATGGCCGGTGAGGTATGGGGATGGCTAACAAGCCATTTCCTACCCTCAGAAGCAAAAACAAAAGTGTTTGGTGCAAAACCAAACACAAGACAGGCAAGTCGAGAGGTCTTGAGGCAATGTGCGTGGCCGAGACCTCCGAGAACTCAGGACGAACACAAACATGGATAATCATCGAGTGTTCAAACGATGACGTCCAAGTCTTGAGGACGGTCAAAAATGAGGTGTCTACAAGTATGGAGGAGCTCATGGCAAGGATCGAGAAATATGCCAAAGCAGATGAGGATACGCGAGGAACGAAGACGCTAAAGCAAGGGAAGCAAAACGGCTTGCCGAAGTGAGGTTGAGGTATTACTAGATTTAATAGGCAAGAAACTGGGCTAAGGGCTGCCCAGGCAATCACCGCTATGTTCCAGATCCCGGTGTATAAAGTTCTACAAATGATCCAGAACCAGCCATATTACAGAGCGCCAGAGAAAATTCCTGGCGAATTTATGGGGAGAAGCCTTGGGAAGCACTGCGCTTACCACAATGAGGATGGGCACTTGACTCAGGGGTGTAGAGCCCTAAAGACGTATTTGAAAGATCTGATCAGACAAGGTCACTTGAGGGACCTAGTAGATGAGGCCAGAATGAGGGAAGATGAGGCAAGACTGCCCCAGGCACCAGCAGCACCACCTCCACCACCACCACAACATCAAGCAGATGGACCTCGGGTGATCAATGCGATTCACTTAAGGGTCAATGAGAACGAGGTACATGGGGAAACTCAGAGGGTGAGGCACTTATAGTATATGTATCAGGTCTAGCAGAAAAGGCTTAGGACAAACAAGTGCCAGGGACCAATGGTGTCTTTTACTGAAGCAGACCTAGACATTGTGTAACATCCACACAACGATGCTCTGGTGGTGACCCTCAAGATTGGGGAATGCCAAGTAAGACACATTCTGATCGACCAAGGAAGCTCTTGTGACATCATGTATGTCCGATGTTACAAGGAACTTCGCCTCCATCAAGATGATGTGGAGTAATCCAATAGCCCAATGTTCGAGTTCAATGGAACGTCGACATGGCCCCTGGGAGCTATAAATTTGAAGTTGTAGGCACCAGGAAGATAAGCATAGAGTTTACAATAATTGATACCCTCTCCCCTGACAATGCTATCTTCGGAAGGCCATGGTTATATGCAATGAGGGTTGTTCCCTCAACATTGCCCCAACTGTTGCGGTTCCTAATAGAGCATAGAATTGAGGAGGTTAGAGGAGATCAGGTGCAAGCAAAGAGTTGCTCCATGGTAGCAATGAAATCCACTTGCAACATACGAGAGGCAGAAACAGTAAAAATCAAGGACGAGGATGTGGAAATCCTAGATGATGTCCACAAAGAACTGGCTGAGAAGAGCGAGAAAGCCTTGAAGAAAATTTTGGTCTAGTAATCGGATGAAGAGCGCTTCTTCATTCTCGGTTCAGGCTTGGCCGAGGAGGAGGAAAGAGAGTTAGAGGCATTCTTGTGAGCAAACATAGAAGTGTTTGCCTGGACACCATACGAGATGCCTAGCATTGACCTCGAGGTCACTTGCCATAGACTCAATGTAGACAGATCGGTTAAACATGTCATTCAACAGGCAAGAAGGCCGACGTTGATTCATGTGGAGGCAGTAGAGGAAGAAGTGGACAGATTATTGGAAGCCAAAGCTATTCGGGAGGTGAACTACCCAACTTGGTTGTCAAACACAGTTGTTGTGAGAAAGAAAAATGGGAAGTGAAGGGTCTGTATGGACTTCACCAGCCTGAATAAGGCTTGTCCCAAAGACAATTTTCCACTGCCCAAGTTTGATCAATTAGTAAACGCCACTTTAGGGCATGGAAGGATGAGCTTCCTGGATGCTTACAGGGGATACCACCAGATAGCAATGTATCCCCCTGATGAGGAGAAAACTGCATTTATCACCTCGAAAGGGCTGTGTTGCTACAGAGTGATGCCTTTCAGGTTAAAAAATACAGGAGCAACCTACCAGAGGTTGGTGACCAAGATGTTCAGACATCTGATTGGAAAAACAGTAGAAGTGTACATCGATAACATGGTCGTAAAGGCCAAAGAACTTGAGAATCACCTGGCCGACTTAGAGGCAGTTTTTGATATCCTTAGTACATATCAGCTCCAACTCAATGCTTCGAAATGCTTATTTGAAGTTGGATCTGGTAAGTTCCTAGGATACCTTGTTACCAGAAGGGGCATTGAGACAAGCCTAGATCAAACAGGGCCATCCTGGACTTGAAAAGCCCGACATCGGCAAAACAAGTACAGATGTTGACTGGAAGGGCTGCAACCCTGAACAGATTTATAAGCAGAAGTTTAGATATGTGTAAATTATTTTTCAATTTGTTGAGAAAGGCCACAGATTTCTTGTGGACATAGGAATGCGAAATCGCCTTGGCCGACTTGAAAAAGTACCTGACAACAACTCCAGTTCTGTCAAATCCAATACCTGGAGAGGAACTATTCTTATACTTGGCTATTTGGGAGCACGTAGTGAGTGCAGTGATAACCAGAGAAGAGAAGGAAGAACAAAGGGCAGTATACTATGTTAGTAAAACCTTAGCAAGTGCAGAGACCAGGTACTTACCCCTAGAAAAATTAACACTGGCCTTAGTGATGGCTTCCAAAAAATTGAATCATTATTTCCAGGCCCACAAGATTGTGGTGTTGACCGAGCATCCCTTGAAATCCCTGTTGCAGCAAGGAGATCTGACAGGTAGGGTAATTAGATGGGCAGTAGTTTTGGGCCAATATGACTTAGAGTTTAGGCCCAGAACGGCAATTAAAGGCCAAGTTCTGGCCGACTTTGTGGCCGAGTTCACACCTGGTGCCATCCCATGTCGAGCTCCAGTGAGCTGCGGCTTAGGGTATCCAGGGGAACAAGAAGAAACCCAGTTGGGAACGAAAAACCCTACATCAGAATAGCATAAGAAGGTACAAAAACCAAAGCGTTGCGATATCTACATCGGCGACTCCTTCCGCCTGTTTGTTGGTAGAAGTACAAACAGTCAAGGAGCGGGGGCAGGAGTAGCGTTAGTATCACCAGATGGGCGAATAATAGAGCAATCTATTCGTTTGGGGTTCAAGGCCTCAAGCAATGATGTAGAATATGAGGCACTAATCGCAGGGTTGAGGTTAGCCGCAGTGATGGAAGCCGATGAGGTGGTAGTCTTCTGTGACTCCCAACTTATTGTGAATCAGGCACCATGCGAGTATGTAGCCCGAGATGAAAGAATGATAACCTATGTCAAAGAAGTTGTTAGACTGCTAGCCTTGTTTTAGGATTACCAACTACAATAGGTTAGCTGAGATGATAATAGTCATGCCGATACCTTGGCTAACCTGGCTAGTGCAATAAAATCAGGAGAGGCAAGGACAATAATGGTCGATTATTTGTCAGGCCCAAGTGTGGAACCACTGATCACAGAGTATGAAACAATGTGTGTGAAGATGGGTCCAAGTTGGATGATGTAATAGTGATATTCCTAAGAGACGGCAAGCTGCCAGATGACCGAAAAGAGGCACACAAGACCAGACTGAAGTTGGCCAGGTTCAACCTAACATCAGAAGGCCATCTCTACAGAAGGTCCTTTATTGGGCCCCTTTTAAGATGCATGCATCCCTCCCAGGTTGAAGACTTCTTGTATGAGATTCATGAAAGAGTCTGTGAAAGCCATGCTAGGGGCAAATCACTAGCCCATAAAGCCATATCCCAAGGATATTGGTGGCCATACATGCAGAAGGATGCTGAAGCCTATGTCAGAAAATGTGAAAAATATCAAAAGTTTGCACCTTTGATACATCAACCAGCAGCAGATTTGAACCCAGTATCCAGCCCTTGGCCATTTTCCCAGTGGGGCATGGATCTTGTTGGACAACTGCCCCAAGCAACTGAGTAAAGGAATTTTCTGCTAGTAGCAATTGATTACTTCATGAAGTGGGTAGAAGCTGAACCCTTTGCGAAGATTTGAGATATTGATGTGAAGAATTTCATATGGAAGAACATCATCACCAAGTTTGGGATCCCAAGAGCAATAATAGCAGATAATGGTACACAGTTTAATAGTAAGCTAATCAAGAGCTTCTATGCAAAGTTTAAAATCAAGAACTAGTACTCCACTCCAAGCTTCTCTCAGAGCAATGGTCAGACAGAAGCATCCAATAAGACTATCTTGGATGGGATCAACAAAAAGCTGGAGACAACAAAATGGAAGTGGGTGGAAGAGTTACCTAATGTGCTTTGGGCATATTAGACTACGTTGAGAAGATCAACTAAGGAGTCTCCTTTTGCTATGGCTTATGGCACTGAAGCAGTTATCCCACTGGAAGTCGGCATCCCTGGAATCAGAACCCAGGGATTAGAGAATGGGACTAATGAGGCATTCCTGGCCTGAGATCTAGACTTACTGGAGGAAAAAAAAGAAAGAGCAGCAATTTGGCTAGGGGCATACCAGCAACAACTTGCTAGGGCTTACAACAAGAAGGTCAACCCAAGAGATTTCAAGGTTGGGGACCTCGTCTTGAGAAAGGTCGTCGACAACAAGAAGGATCCCAGGGAGAGGAAACTAGGCCCAAACTGGGAGGGGCCTTATAGAATCATCTCGGTTGCTGGCAATGGGGCATATCGGCTTGAAAACACTGAGGGAAAAGAGTTGCCAAGACCCTGGAACACTTGTGTAGACGCGCCCGCGTGAGGCCTTCGTGCTACAGATCGGACTCAATTTGTCACGGTCTTTAATCTGAACTAAAGAGTCCAAATCCGGTAAATCATTTTGAGAAAACAGATTTTGAAAAAGAAGTGCCAAACATGAACTGCTTTGCCAGATACAGAGTCGCCACCTAAATATTTTTTATGGGGGAATTTAGGAAACCCTGACTCGGTGCCAAAGGCCACGTGTCTGTCATTACCAAAGTTGCCTCGGCTCGGGAGCTTGGGTACGATTGGGGAATGTCAGCTATGAGCACCCCCTCTCGCCCGATCCGAAGATCGGCCTTTACTAACCGTGATATCCGTTTTTGAAAACGTTATGTGTTCTTATTCCGGTTATTAGCCTAGAATTACTATGTCATGCGCGCAGCAAACAAGTATAGACCAAATCGCCTAGGTTGGAACGAAACATTACATATTCGTTTGTTCGGAAAACAATTTGAAATTTGCTACTTGTAAGTAGGTTAAAAAACACGGATTTCAATGAGTTGTTCCAACTCAAACAATCCAACCTTCACCCACAGGCATTTAAGCAGTAATATCATGTAAACATATAGCCGCATGGCAAGCATACTGTCATGTTAACATTTACACTCATACGAGATGCTAAAGCATAAATACTTACATCGTACTCCGTGCCAAAACAAAGAACTCGTTAGCAATCAATGCATGATCCAAGTCCATGTTTAAATGCCTAATGCAACGCATACGGAATGTCACTAGAGCAGGCTCGGCTAGTCTATGAATGACATGTGAAAATGCACAGGTAGCATCTATTCAAGTTAGATTTGAGATACTAATGCTGTTAGCATGATGCGCCGAGCTCGGTTCATGCAATACTGATGAATGATGCACGCATGCGTAGCATAAGGTATGCTAAATTAAACATGACCTATTACTAACCATCAAAGCAGGTAAGTAAAAGAGAGAAAGAAGTGGGGGTTGGAAGACATGCACACACTCACCCACACTTATTACAAATTCGCCCTCGCTCGGAGGGACTGAAGAATAATACAAATTAACTAACTCGCAAGCTAATTAATTATTACAAATTACCTAATTAATTAACAAATTAACTAAGCTAAGAAAAACAATAAAAAGGGGCCTCGGGAAGATGGTCCAATGCACGCATGCTCGGGTCTTGCTCGGAAGTCCAGTGCCATGCACAAGCCGCCTCTGTTTTCCCTGCTCTGCTTCTCTGAAGACTGCCAAAGTCTCAGGATGTGCTCACTGGATGTTGGGGAATGCCACCGACTGGAGGGAATCATCATCGGCTGTGATTTAGTGTCGATCGGCCAAAAATGAATCCATCGGCCACAGATGGATTGCTGGTCGGCACTCTGTGCAGTCTATCGGCAAAAAGTTCTTGCAAAATCTGTTTGACAGCAGCAGATGACAGAGCTTTGCATGGCAATGCAATTCAAGCAATGTATGCACCAACCATATCCCTTATCATGTTTATGACTCAAAGGGGCATGGTCCTTGGTTCTCGGACCATCAATCACGCATTTCAATGCGTGATGGCCCAAGAGACCAAGTTATGCATGTTGATTTCAAATGCAATGCAAACCAACAAACAAAGGCCCAACTCCCATCACTAAATCAAGGAACAAGGCATGCATGCTAGATGGAGTGCAACCTAGGCATGTGAACTAGCATGTAACATGGGCATATAATGCATTTATACAAGCATGTAAGCGAACATGCAAGGTAAGCATGCAAACAAGCAAAGGATGGACTTAAACTCGTTTGGGCAGTCCTTAAGGAAGCCCAAAACAGTGGCCATCAACCAAGGAAATGAGGCCAAATGCACATGGAAGCATACATGACAACATGGACCAACATTTAAGCACATAAAGGCAACTTTTAAGCGCACTTTAAAAGAGGCATAGCATGGACAATTAACATGCAAATGAAGCTCTGAAAATCATGCTATGGGAGGTGCCAAACCAACTAAACAAAGCAAGCATATCATGCAACCAAGCCCAACGCCTAAGGCTCACCAAAGAGGCATTGGACTACACTTATCAAGACCAAACATGGCATGATTTAAGCAACTAAAATCAGGGTTTTAGCATGTCAAAATGAACCCTAAAAACCACTTAGATGACATCTAAATGACTTACACATGGAAGCATGCACAAATGCACTTTCAAGGAGCATGGAACACAAACCCTTGAAACATTAAAGAGCCATGAAATGCAAGTATACAAGCATGCTAAGTGGACTGAAATGACATGGAAAATAGTCCCAACTCACTAAATCAAGGTAAGTAATGCATGCTATACACTCATATACTTGAAGCCTACAAGCTAAAATGCAAAGAGGCTATGCAATGCATGCTAAAGTCGACCCAAACAACTAAGGACAGACCTTAAGCATGGCAAAATAAACATGAAAGCTTCACAAAGCTAAGCCTAAAGCATGCTAGAACAATGGTTTACAACCTAAGGCATGTTAAGGTAACAAAATGGCATTACAAGGCATGTATGCTAAGCAAGCATGGTGTACCAAAACCAACATACAACAATGCTATAATATGACATAATAAGCATAAAAAATAGCCAAGGCATGGTCAACATGAGTCTAAGCTAGGTGCTCCCTCAAGAGGCAAAAAGTGCCCTTTTCAAGGACAACAAGGAGAGGGGGTGGCCCTCTCCTTCTTAGGACCTCAAGGCACCATCCTCACCTTTGAAATCTCTCAAGATTTCAGTAGTGAGGAGGCCCAAACACTATGGTCCCGGAGCTCACACAAAATAGCACAAAACGGAGCCTTACAAGGCTTAAGAGGGGTCAAACAACCCCAAAGCTTGAAGCAACCTTAACAAACTATTTAGAGGCCTCAAAAACAGAACTTTTACGTATTATATGCAAAGTCAAAAAACAGATGCAAGATAGGTAAAAGTAGTGTGCAAAAATGGGGGGATAAAAGGGAAAAGTGATTACCCTTGTAGACCTTCTTCAACAATGGAGCTCCAGCAGCTTCTTGAGGTTGAAATCAACTTCAAAACTCTAAAAACAACCCTCAAGGGCCTCAGCTCCAAGGAAAGGTGTGGTAGTGTGTGTTTGTGTACAAAACTAAGGCTTAAACACACACAATACAAGAGAATGAGAGATATAGATATATGATAGATATAAAACCCTAAACCTAGAACCAGAGCTCCTCTAACAATTTTTTCTACCCCTAATGCCAAGAGAGGAGACCTCTTCTTATAGGCGACTCCCTTTTGTAAAGCTTCCAAAACAAGCCATCCAAGAGGGAAATCCCCCCATACATGTATATGGAGGGGAACAGAGTGATAGCTGGCACAAAATATCTACTAAAAGTAGATGAACAGTGATCGGCCATCAAAAATTGCCACTTTGACAAAATAAATGGCCGATCGGCAACAAAGAATGTCGACCGGCAATATATATTGCCGATGGCATAAAATCACTGGCCGGTGGCCTCGAGCCATGGTCGGTGATGTGTGGGGATGCCTTACAAGGCATTCCCTGCCCCTTCAAGGCAAAACACAAGTGTTTGGTGCAAAACCAGACATAAAATAGTCGAGTCGAGAGGTCCTGAGGCAAGGCACGTAGCCAAGACCTCCGGGAACTCAAGACGAACACGAACATGGATGATCACCGAGTGTTCGAGCGGTGACATCCAAGTCTTGAGGACGGTCAAAAATGGGGTGTCTACAACTTGCTACTTGAAGTTTTTCTATCTTTAGTTTTTTTTTTCTGCACAGTTTGTCATAATTTTTTTAGCTGAAGTAATAAAATGTTAGTTTGATTTTTGAATTTGAAATTTGTGCGATAGAACTAACTAGTCCTATGATGATTTTTCTGAATGAAACATGACGAATAACTTAGACTTATTATATGGCAGAGTTGAATTATACTTGCATATAATAGAGTTGAACTAAGTTGGCGATGTTTCTGAATGAAACATGACGAATGACTTAGACTTATTATATGGCAGAGTTGAATTATACTTGCATATAATAGAGTTGAACTAAGTTGAATTAACCTGGACTTGCCATGTCGGCAAGGGCAAACTCAAAATGGAACTAAACTCGTTTCAGTTAGATTAACAGAGTAACCAAGGTTGAAACACCTCAGCTAATCTTTGTTTGAATCTGACTTCGGAAAAAGACCATAGACACGTGCTTAATGTGAACATAAGTAGAACTTAGGTTCACATTAGGCGGCAGGGAGCAAAAATGATAAATAAACTTGAGAGCAAGAGTTTGGGACTTGTTGAAATTTTCCATTTTTTTTTAAATGGGCTTAACACTTGTTGAAACTACAGGGAAATTTACAAGTTGCAGTTCGCCAAGGTAATTATGAATAAAGTATCTGAGATACATATTACCCGAGGTAACCAACCAAGTTGTCAAAGCTTGAAAAGGGTGAAGTCTTAATAGAAGATAGTATATGGAGGTAAAAAAGCAATGCTTTATTGAACAACACTTGTAAAAATATTTTAATATTTTTAAGTGTTAGTCGAGGTATTCCAATTGTTGGCCGAGGCAAACAGTCAAGGTTTATATCCGAGGTGTTTTATCCTGAAGTTATTATACAGTTAAGGTATACTTTAAAGAAATACAAAAAATATTCCAAGTATAGAGAAACATACAAACATGCAAGGCATAAAGAGGAAAATAGTAAACATATAGCCAAAGGAAAGAGTATGAACTTACAGAAGAAACTATTTCAAAGTTAAAGGGACTTCGGCCTGACCAAGGAAACTACTTGTTCGAATTACAAATGGGCACATTGGCCAAAAAGAAAAGCTCAGATAGCAAAATATTACAACTGTTCAAAAGTAAGAAGAAAAAGTATAAAAAGAAGGAAAATCCTAAGTTCATGCATTTTCCACAATCTGCCCTGCCTCAGTAATTGGCATTATGTCAACTTCAGCAGGCAGCTAGGCAGACCTTTCAGCTTGGACCTCAGCATCGATCTCACGCAAGGTATCATCTAGGCTCTTGTTGGTAGTCTCGACCTCGGCCTCGGAAGTGGTCTTTTGAACCTCATCCTCTTCGTCAAGAGTCAAGTCTAGAACTTGCTCATTTAGGATTGGGGACTTGGCCCCAACAGAGCCTTCAGCATCAGCTTCGACCTCGGCTTCTTTTTTCCCCTCAGCTTCATCCTCAGACTGGCTTAGAACGGGAGAGAATGGCAGTATAAGTCGGCTTTTGTCCTAGAGAGGCGAGTCTTCGGGGATTGCCAACTCCTTCAAGGCAGCCATCCAGCCAAGGGTGTAACCCTTGTTGCATTCCTAGTTGACTTGCTTTTTGTAAGCGTCACGAACATTGGCTGCCCCTTTGGCGTAGGCCTTCTCATTGGCCGCTTTGATTTCGGCCACCTTTGTAGCAAGTGCTGTTTGGAGCTCGGCCTGGGCTTGTGCCTCTTTCTCCTTGGCCTCTTTTGCCTCGACCTGAGCAACCTCGGCAACATTTTCAGAGGCCTTAGCACGGTCCTCGACTTTCTTTAAGGCTGACTCAGCAACCTTGGCCTGATCCAGAAGACCTCAGATATGAGCCTCAACTTTGTTTAGTGAAGACAAGAGCTTGGTTGCCTCCTTTGTTTTGTGGGTCAGCTCTTTCTTGAAGTCCTCGGCCTTGACTACAAGAGAGTGACCCTGCTGGATAGCCTGCAAGAATGCGAAGAAAATTCGTTAAGTGTTCAAACCATAGTTGAAATTAAACCAAAAGCTACAAGTGTTGAGACTTACCAAGACACAATATTGCATTATCATCGCATAGTTTTCTTTCTCAAAAAGTTTGGCCATCCGATTGATGTCGGCTGGGAGTAGAACGACAGTGGAAATAGCGACACCGACTTCCAAACTGTCGAGCGCACTGTCCCTAGCTAGAAGAGGTCTATCTCCGACTGTGACAGATGAAGTCTAGGGAGCGTCGGCGCAAAAACCAGAGGGCTCAGAAGATCCGCTGGACCTCGGATCTTTGGATTGCGGTTGGTCAGACGCTTCGGCCTCGATAGGCCTCTTTCCGGCAGATGTAGACTTCTCTATTTCAGCCAATTTTGAAATTGGCATTATATCCTCGGATTCCACCTCAGTGGCACTAGGTTTAGCTTTGGCCCTTTTAACCCTCTTTGCCTTGGGTTTTGGCTGAGATTAGGAAGGAGAGGACGAATGGACTGACACCATGTTGGGAATTTCGACAAGCAGGTCATCTGGAATGATTTTTGCTCGGTCCATTTCTTCGGCGGTAGCGGCAACGATGACTTTGGTACCAAAACGGATTACTGGAAGTGCAGTGGGTGGGTTTGCCAGCTCGTAAGCCAACGCCTCAGAGTTTTGATGCTTGCGGCTACGAATTCAACCTGCGGGTACGTTTGGTAGAGCTCAACGTTGGCGTCGATGTCGGCGTCAGCGCTGTGATGTCAAGATAAGTTGGAGGGCAGATGTAGATAACAGCTCTACTGGATTTGAAGAAGAGGCCTGATCTGGCCTTGGTGAGGAACCGACTGATGGAGTTGATGCAAATGGGGGAGTTTTGCTTCGACGGGGAACGTCGGGCAAAGCAGACTTGTAGGTAGGGCTAGAATTAAGTAACAAAGGGGCCTTGCACTTATTGATATCTAAACGTAGAAGTCTTCTTAGATCAAGACTGGGGCAAAAGGTTTGGTGAAATCCTTCGCTGGCTGAGGCAGAGTTGCAAAGAACAAAGAGCACAAAACATTTTAGTACGGATAAAAGAGTCAACAGGCCTTAGCAGAAGTAAGGTTATGGGATGACCCAGTTCTTACCATCACCCTCTTTAAAAATTGATCGGCATGGAGGATACAGGTGAAGATCGTTATCAAGCCCAGTTGCCTGAGACGATAAAGTAATCATCTCCAGCACCCTTGTTAGAGTCTGGGAGGTCGGCTATTAATTTATAGGCAGTGGACCTAGGTTTGAGGTAGTATATGTAGTCTTTTTCAGACTTGAGGCCACACATGGTATAGCAAAATTGGATATCGGCACATGTTATCCTAGCCTTTTCTCGGTGTGCTAGCTCAATTATGCCATTAATAACCCTATATGAGTTTACGGCAAGTTGCATGGGGTTGAGTTTGTAGCAGTGAAGTATCTCTCGGAAGAGAGTGTCTAGGGGAAGCCGAAGTTCACATTCAATAAATACAACAACAGGGAAGGGCATGGAGTCTCCATCAGGCATGATAGAGTCCTCCTCCCCAGCTAACCTCAAATGGACGTCGGCTGGGATAGAGAACTCCGGTCTGAAGTGCTCTAGTTTTTCTGGGGTGTCTACCCTCCATCTAAACACACCCATTACCTCAGCAAGAAGCAGTTGGACAATAGAATGATTGGTATAGGTTTGAAGACCTTGGCTTAATCCCTAAACAGGCACTGGTGCAAGGGATCTTGAAATCTAAGAGGGATTTTGTTTCGATTTTCCTAAAGAACAAGGTTCTAAAGCAAATCCCAAACCTAGAGACTACAGAAATAGGAATTGAAGGAAAAAATTTGGAAATACAACAAGAAAAACATAAAAAATAGCATGATTCAAAAATTAAGAAAGTAACAGAGAAAAACAATATAGAAAAGCAACAATGTGACGAACGCAGTGATGACAGTCCAAGAGTATGAAAGATTGCAAATCCATAAACATTGAGTGAGTGTGTGCAGGGAAATGTGCAAGAACCACAAGCAATACAAAAAACTTAGGGACAAATTATGATGCACAAAACAGATTTAAGAGCAAGTAATTGGTTTAGAACACGAAAAATAAAGAAAAGTAGAGCACAACTATGAATACAGGCAATGGATACAGGATAGGTACATTGCAAAATTGAAGACGAAACATATTAAGAGAGCAGTAAAAAGATCAAGATAAGAAGAATAAGTCAAACACTTACCGACATGGGTCAAGGAAATGAGCACCGGAGTAGGCATTGCCGGAGTCAGACGACGTAAGCAATCGAAAGCAGAAGATAAAAAGCTCGCCGGAGGAGATAAGTGCGGCAGTTGCAAAGGGCGAAAGCTCAACAAAGGAGGATTGGGAACTTTAGAGAGAGAAACTATGAGCAGAAGAAAAAATACGATAATGCGAAGTAAGAAGACGAAGAGAGAGAAAAAGAGTTTTGTTAAAAACTTGAAAAGGCGGCAAACCATAATGAAAAGCCTTGGACGACATGCTTGTCAGGCGGCGTGCATAGAAGTGACGCTACCTAATAACGCGTGCCAGGTACAAACCAACGAGAAAGGGACGCGTAGAGAAAACGGTTGAGAAAACCATGCACGATAGCTCATGCACAGATAACTCTTGGAGTTCTTGATTTAATGAAGTAAAAACCTCGGCTAGATGAACGATTTCGGCTAGAAAAACTTAAAAGAATTGGTTTTTGGTTCTTGGTTTGTGATGAGTGGACAATTGAGTCCTGGGTACATGAAGCCGATGAGTAATGATCTCGGTCATGGAAAAAAGAACGAATTTCAGCCGACATGGTAAATGAACTAGCGATATAGGTTTCATCACCTCAGGTTGGAGAGGTAATAGAACCTAGGGGGCAGTTGTGGAGACATATTTTGTGGATAACAACACGTGGCCAAGGTGACGTTGAAGTATCAGTCGAGGTGCCACACGGTTTGATCGTGATGCCGAGGTGATCTCAGCTAGGCCGAGGTTATCTGCGAAGATACTGGAAGCTGAGATAAGCAAATAAGGGGAAGGAGTCCTAGAACAAGGGATAATCTCAGTCTGGATAAAGATAGAGCTCTTAGGGAGCCTATCCCTATCTGGCTGAGGGTCTAGGATAGACATTGAGCCTGAGTTCACTGAAGTGAGGTTTTTACAGGGATCAGGTCAGTGTTGGTTACAAAAGCAGGGCACCCATGTGGGTCTTAGGTAGACGTGAGATATTGTTATTTCTTGTGAGTTAAGCACAATTTGCTATCTTTGAGGGATATTCGATTACTGACTTGATCGTCGGAGTGCCCCCAGGTGGATGAACCACCGCCGGATTCTTATCTTTCTGTGACAGGTTGTTCAGGCTTAATCTATTCTGCCAGTGCTCTCCAGCTAAGTTCCTCCTTTGGTTGTGTGGTCAGAAATTAACACTCACACTAATATATTTAATGAGTTGTTTTTGATATTAGGGTTATGAAATTAGAGTAGATTCTTATTACATATAACTTTGAGAGAAAGACAGTCAATTTTTTAATCTTTTACTTTTTTTTAGTGGAACACTTTGCCATTTTCGGCCTGTCAAAATAGGCTTATAGTGAAGCATGTTTAATTTGATGTTCTTGTATAATCACTCTATTTCACTTTTTTATTTTTGTTTTTTCCATTGCAAAATATACATCTCAGCCCAAATTTTGAAGTGTAGGCAATTTTTTTCATGCCAAGACAAAGATCTTCAGCAGTGTAATTGTTACATGAGGAAATTATATTCATCATTTTAAATATAAACAATAATACTATAATGGTTATATTTGTAATGTATTATAATTTGTTTATTATGTAATATTTACTATTGCATTATTTAACAGACTTGAGTGGTAGGATCTAGCGACGTTCGTGGTTCGGTTACGGCCGTAGAACTTTCAATCTACCATCCATCCGCCGGATTGGTGGATTCGAAAAAATTAATCTGCATCCATCCGTTAAATTGGCGGATACGGATTGCGCGGATTGACGGATAAATGTGCATCGGTTTGGCGGTTTAAACTTTTATAAATTTTGAATATAATACAATAACTTGTTAACAATTTTTTTGGGATAACAATCCAACTCAACATAACCAAAAGATTATTAACTAAATTGTCAAATATCAATAATAGATACATACTATAACAAAACCATGCATTATCAAAATTATTAGGCTCGACTACTAATATAGCATATGAATTGATTTGTTAGCATGCGGTCTAAGCACGTATTCAAAGAAATACTAAACTAATAATGCAAGTTAGAATGATGAACTGAGTCTCGATGTATGCAAAACAAGTGGATGCAAATCATGAAGCATGCTAAACAAAACATGATACCCTAAACTAACCATCATAAGCTAGTAAATAAAAGGGAGAAAGAGGTGGGGTTGGAAGACATACACATTATTACAGCATTGCACTCTCACGAAGGAGAATCTGAATGAACTAACTAGCTAGCTAACTAATCTAAGCTAATTATTACAACACAAGTTAAATTAGCTAAACTACTTAACTTATTATTACAACAAACGAATTAAACAAAATTAACTAGCTACAACTAATCAATTACAACAAATATCTAAGCTAAATATTTAAGTTTAAACATGCACGGTATGTGAGGAATGCTTATGCACATGCTCCGTTTTCACTCGAAAAGGCCATTGTTTTGCTTCCAGAAAGCCTCTGTTGCACAGTACAACACTTACACCTTTGTCCACTTCCAGAATGTCTCTGTTCTACCCCAAAAACACACTGCCGAATTTTTCATTGGTGGTCGGCAAGGGGCCAGCCGTCCACTGGTGATGGCCTACCGGTTACTGCTGCACAGTTCATCTTGTTGCAACACAGAACAAACAGAGCATGCACAAGATATTCTCAAGGGCTTGTTTACACAATTCACCCCTCATTGTCATGAACAGATCAAAGGAGAGACAAAACTTGGTCCACAAAAAACCAACTCAAGCAATTTCATTGCATGATGGTTTATGAACCAAAGTGTGCAAGTTCAATAAATGCAACAAAACAAGACTCTAACCTCCTTCCTTTCATGAATTGCTCAAGGGAAATTGTGACCTTGGAAACTTGAACCATTTCAACGCTAATGAGTATGAAATGCCTCAAGCTTCCATGTGTTCAATTAACGTCCAATTGAAAACAAAACCAAGTTCTTATCTTGCACCATTTCAGTCCCATTTTAATTACCAACCATCCTTTAATTCATTAGGTCCAAAGGTGAGTTTAAGTCCTCTAATGGAAAAAGGGCTCAAACCAAGTGTTGTCTTAGGCATAAAAGAGACATCATACTGTTGGTAATGAACCCCAAAGGGATTAAACCATTAAGCATGACATCTCAATCTCATGCTTAAACAAACAGGTAGTTTGAACCATTTTCAAAGCAAAACAAAAGTCAAGAAAGGAGGGAGGTTGCAGAGGTGATTAAGAGCGATCACAAGTATGAAAAGCCATAAATAAATGCAATCAACTCAAATAAGATGGTGTCTAAGGCCTAAAACACCAAACTTGTAAGGACAATTACACTACAAGCATGCAAAACAAAGCTCAAATGCAACTAAAAGCTAAGAAAAGTCCAAAAACAAGTCTAAAACAGTCCTAAAATATGCTGGAATTGAGCTAACAATAGCTAGAAAAATAAGCTAAAACATGGAGCATGTTAAGCTAGTGAACAAAGCATAAGAAGGGGAGGCTACCCCCTCCATTTTTAGACTTCAAAATATGATTTTAGCCACTGAAATAACTCTAAAATTTAGTATTGAAAAGCTCAAAAAGAGTTGACAACAAAGTGGGAAACACAAGGGCAAAGACCTTAAAACTAAGGTGTAAAGAAGGGCTATCAACCCCTCTACCTTTAATGGCCTTAAACCACAAGTTTCAGTCCAAAAATACAGATTTTAAAGAGCTTAAAAATAGTAAGAAAATATGGAAAACAAGTGGGGTGGAGATGGTACAAAAGCAAGAGAAGGTATACCTTTTAAAGAGGAATAAACCACTAATTTCACACTCTCAAGTGTTTCAATAGCTCAAATTCAAGCTCAAATCACCTCAGCAAAAAGCTCTCTAGGTTTGGTTTAGAGTGTTTAGGCAAAGGCTATGCAAGTTGCAAGAGAGAGAGAGAAAGAATTATAGAGAGGAATTTTCCAAAAGTATTTCCTCACTCCTAAATGTTTCTAACCTTGGAAGCAAGAAGAGAGGTCCTCTATATATAGAAAAACAGTCCGTCAATTGAAAATATCTATATTGGGACAGCTAGCAAAAATATCTAGGCTTTACACCAATGGCCGACGGACTAGAAGTGGTGGTTGGCTGTCCACAAATGGTGGCTGTCGGCCACCTGTCGACCGCAAAAAATCTACTTCTAGGCCCGATTTCAAATTGGCATATCTCCTTCATCCGGTCTCAGTTTTAGGTCATTCTTGAGTCTAATTGAAGCCTCGAAAGTCTACTTTCCAATGGTGGTAGCCTCACAACTAAGGCAGTGAGTGGAAGACAGGTGTCAAATCTGGAGGTCCTTCACTTTGGTGGTCAGCATGTGGCTGGCAGGTGGCTGGCAAGCCACATTGGTGGCCGACAAGGCGTATTGGTAGCCGGCAGGCCACCCCTTGCGGTTGGCAGGTGACCAACAAGCACTTTTCTTGGCCGACAGCCTTCTTCTTAACCCTATTATCCACCTGCGTGCTAATTAGTTCTGAAAACATGTGTTTTATTCTACTCTTCGAGTGTTTTAAGGTCTTGTTTTAAGTCCTTTTAGTTTTAGCAGGTTTGTTGAGTTGTATTTGAGTTGTTTTGTTTATCGAGTTGTTATCAATTTGCTTATCGAGTTGTATGTTGCATTTTCCATTTCGTTTGTTGGTCGGTTCGTTACCCGATTAAGATTCTGTTTCAATCGAGAGTGCTCTTGGCCAATTAAATTCCATGTTCATTTTTCATACAAATATGGTGCTCATGATGCAAAAATAACAACTCTTTTTCATAGAAAATTGCAAGGTTTTATTCTGATCATGTTTTTGATAAAAGAGGAGTACAAGTTTTAAAAGCAAATAAAACCTATCTAGAGCTATACAATGTGCTAATGCTACCAACAAAAGAAACTAAGCAAAAGTACAAAAAAAATAGTGCCAGTAGCCTCATACTCTAGAGGCCCTCTTCGTCCTCTTCCTCGGAGGAGAGGACTCTGGGGCATTATCTCCATCAACACCCTATCTGAATCTGCCTCAGAACCAGAGCCGACATCATCACCACTCTCTACCCCTCCTCAGTATCGTCACCTTTACTCTCATAACCTGAGCCTGCGTCATCATCTCCACTCTCAAATGACCCAGAATACTGACTCACTGCCTCCTCTGAGCCACTGGTCTCAGCATCGTCGTCCCTGAAGGTGGGGCTCAGGAGGACTGCTCTGACCTCGAGCACCTCTACCTCTACCTCTCCTCTCTGCTACTGGCGGAGGTACTGCTGGTCCTGGTGTTGCTGTTGTCGGTGCTGTCGGTACATCCGAAATCTGAAAAGGACAGTTGTCAACATATCAGTTTCAGTGTGCATATCAAATTCAAGCATGGTATGCAGAATGAGTGTACGTAGAAATAAGATATAGTGTGTAAATACAATGTGTGAATGTAGTGTGCCAGTGCAGTGTATCAGTACAGTTTGGAACAAACTATAGTTAAAGTGTTAGTGTCGGTGTATCAGTGGAAATTTAATGCCTGGAGCGTAAACTTAAGAGAATTACCTGGATACCGTAGAGACTGAGCAGCGCCTTTCTCTTCTGTACCATGCCCATCAGGGAGGCTATCAGCTCGAGAGAGCTCCCTGTGTACTCTATCGGTGCCTGCGAAATGCATTTGTATGATCAGTATCCATAATAAACATATCTGAAATGAAATGTGGGGTGCAAAATGTAAAGTGTGGTCCATATCAGAGTTGGGCCTCGAACCCCGACAAACTTGTGCCCAGCCGCTGCAGGCTCAATCGGGATCTAAGCATTCCCAGTATGTCGCCAACATGTCAGCATAGTCGGAAACACTAGCCAACCGGTCCTCTACCCTGCCCGGGAAGCCTCTCTGCCACGAGCCCTAGTCGTCCAAGTCACTCTACGCGCCTCTCGTATAGCAGGAGCTCTCACTTTCTCACCTCCAGAACATCAATTAGAGGTGGCATCAGATATGTCTGGATAAAGGTTGCGTAGTCACCCTCTGCTCGGAAGTAGTCAACATCCAAGCCCACCATAAACTGAATGACCTCAGTGAGAGATAGGCTGTCCTCTGAACGCATGAACTCAGGTGGTGCCATCGAAATGATCGGGTCAGGTAGGCCCACAGTCTGACACACAAACCGCTCGCTCAGGAACCAAGTCCGGATGACTGGCCCCTCAAGTAGGATGCAGAAACGTAATGTGCCCCAAGACCCAGCATACTGGTCCTGAATCCCCGCTAGCATCATGGCCCATGGCTTCCACAAGATCTGCAGATAGAAGTTGTACGAATGATTAATTGCTGTCAGTTGTAATGTGAATCAAAACAATGTTAAAGCAAAAATGACTATGTTTTGGGTTACTTCATGGGCAACTACCGTGTCGAAGTAGTGGCAGAACAATGTCAAGGGCTCGCGGGTCCTACGCTGGAGCCGGCCGTCATACCTCCGTGACTAGGGAACTGCCAATGGAAGCTCCTCTACAGGCTCTAGGGCTAGAGTCAGAAAATATGCATAGACCCATAGTTAAGAAGAAAATGTAGGGATATGTGGTCAGCGCAATGCATGAGCAGATGTACAGATGTAGAAAGTATAAAGCAAAAAACACAATGCATAAATAGATGTATAGATGTAGAAAGTGCAAAGTAGAAAGTACAATGTATGAACAGTATAAGCAGATACAGAAAGTGCAAAGCAGAAAGCACATGTGTTGAACATATGTAAAGTAGAAACTGTGTAAAGCAAAAAATGTAAAATGCTAAGAGGAAACTGAGATGCGGACCTTCCAGGCTCACCAGTAGCCTCCTATCAAGTCTCCTCTCAGACGGGAGGTCGAGCTCATATAGCCATATAAGGTGGTGAGGCCAGCACCGCCCCAATTATAAAAGCGAACCCGAGAAAGGTTCACTAGGGCGCTCAGCAGATACAAGCCAACGGTGTTCCACCTGTTCGAAAACAAGATGGTACCAAAGACAAACATCAGAAAGCCCCTGACATACTGCTCTATCTCCTCTATCGTCTCGGGCTCGATCCTCTGAACTACTCTGTAAACCAGGTGTATCTGACCATGCCTGTCCGATATGGGTGGATACGCTCCCAGCAGCTCAAACCAGGCTGCCTCCCACTCCTCCATGTCGATATCGAGAGGGATCAGATCGCCTTCTACGTCTAAGCCGGTGATCATGACGAAGTCATAGGGAGTCATCGTCATCTCCCCTGTAGTAGAAAAGTAGAAGGAGGTGGCGGTGTCCCACCACCTCTCCATGAGCGCTCCCAAGAGAGGACGGCTCGTGATGACCCGCGTCAGGCCAAAGCCAGCCTCGTCTATGATATCTCGGACTCCAGCAGGGAGCTCGTCATACCAGTTTCATGTGGTCGTAGTGCCATACCCTCTAAAGGCACGAGACTCACCCTATGGTAGAGAACAGATGCAACAGATAAAGAACAGATACAACAGATAAAGAACAGATGAATCAGATAAAACAATAATGATAGTATAGTCAAATAAAAGGTAGTGTAAGAAATGCAAGTAAAGAAAGACAAAAATGCATGAAAACAGAGTTCATACCTTAACGGCAATGGCTGACAGGTGAGAAGCTGGCTCCTTTAGTAGGAGGTCTTCCGGTGCGCCACGAGTAAACTCAATAAAGCGTTTGATGCCTCCGGCAGGCAAGATGTGTGTCTGGGGATGATATCTCTCTGGATCGAAAGCTCATACCCTCAACGGTAGCGGCTCTGGCTCGTCCTCAGGCTCGAACTCTGCCTCAATGTTGGCCTCAAGGTCAACTGTTGGCTCTGCTACCTCAGCAACAGGTGGGAATACTGAAGGAGTCTTTGGAGGAGCTCCGTCGTGAGGAATATCATTCGCCATTTGAAAATGAGTGCGGAGTAGGTAAAAAGTGAAGAAAAATGTCAAAAAGAGGATAAACTTGGAAAAAGTCAACCCTAGGAGAGAGAAAATGGAAGAAAAAGTCAAAGCCGGGAAAAGTGTACAGAAATCGAGAGAAACTTGAGGGGAATAAGCCTCAAGTGGTGAAACTCCAAGAAAAAGCACCGAAATCAAATTTCAATCGGTTCGAAATGGAAAAAACAAAGAGGGTTTAACGAATCAATTTCGTGTGGGGCATTGGAAAATGCGTAGAAAGCACTAATCTAGAGAGAAAAAGTGCCTAGAGAGAGAGAATAAAGGATTTCAGTCTTAAGGTTGTAAGGAAATGAGCCCTTGTCACTTATATTTAAAGACCCGATCTTGAAAAGTCGATTTTGCCTTGCACTGCCATCGGTGGCCCGCATGGGGCCAGCAAGGCCTATCCGTGGCCAGCAAAGCTCACTCGTGGCGGGCACATGGCCGGTACCCTCCTCCTATTGCCGGCCGGTGGCTTCCCTTGGAATCCTGATATTGTTTTGTGTCCTTGGGTATAGGGATAGATCACTGTTGGTTTTAGATGGTCTCTACGGAAGCCTACGGATGCTCAAAACTGTGTTTTCAGTGCATGATGTTCGTCACTTGTCAACATGAATGAGGTGTATCCGTTTAAACATATTGTAACTTGTCTGAGAGGTAAATCGAAAGCTGTTACTGAATTTGTTTTTGGTAAATTACACTTTTATTCCTTGCATAGAATATGCATTTCATTTTGTTCTTGCATAGAATTCATGTTGTTCCTTGCATAGAATATGCATTTCACGTCCTTGCATAGAATACACATTTCACGTTGTTGCATAGAATATGCATTCCATGTATGTTGCATGCGCATCTTGCATCGGTTAAGTCAAGCATAGAATATGCCTTGAATTAACATCGTTTCTCGATTGTTATCTTGCATAGAACATGCATTATTGTTGTATCGCACTTGTTAAGTTTCTTTCTTATGCAGGCAAATGATATTGTATGTACGGTTCATTCAAAGGAGTTCAAAATAAGATCACTTGTGTCTCGGTAAGAGAACCTACTCCTTCAACTCGTGCATCTATCGCACTTGTTCACTTTGTGCATCTATCGCACTCCCTTAACTCGTGTATCTATTGCACTTATTTCCTTTGTGCATCTATCGCACTTGTTTACTTTCTGCATCTATCGCACTCCCTAACTCGTGCATCTATCTCACTCCCTTAACTCGTGTATCTATCGCACTTGTTCACTTTGGTATCTATCGCACTCCCTTAACTCGTGCATCTATCGCACTTGTTCACTTCATGCATCTATCGCACACCTCGTTTTACCTTGGGACGTACGAAGTATGCACCCGAGTGGTTGTTTCTCAGGACGCGTGAAACGCTGCCCTGGGTGGGTTTTACCTTGGGACGTACGAAGTACGCGCCCGAGTGATTGTTTCTCAGGACGTGTGAAACACAACCCCAAGTGGTTTCTTGTTTCTCGGGACGTGTGAAACACGATCCTGAGCGGTTTTCGTCTTCTTGTTTCTCAGGATGCGTGAAACGCAACTCTGAGTGGTGTTTTCTTTCCTCATCCGTGTTTTGGCGTGGTTAGAGTGTGTTTTAGTTCTTTTTACATAGAATCTGTGTTGTTTGCTCGAAGCTGCTCATTCATGTATTGTTCTCTCGTTATTTTGCTTATCGTATTTGTTATTGTTTATTGCATCATCGCGTATGATTATGAGTTTTCAAAATAACTGGCTTCGCGAGGCATGTAAGTCCAACTTTCAAAGTTGTATCATGCATATCATTTGCATCTTGCCCCAGAACTACACTGGTTTGATTCCTTACAAAGGGATACGTAGGCAGCCTGCGGGCACAACCATTTATTTCTGTCTTAATTATTTATCCAAGTCCTACGGCCTTGTCAAAATGGGTCGTCTTCGGGCTTTGACATTCACTCATGTCATTTCTTGACTCTGAGTTCTGTCAAAGAGAGGCAACTGTAGACACCCCATTTTTGACGGCCCTTACGACTTGGGCATTCTCGCACGCACACTCGATGATGAGTCTGTTTGCTCGCCAAGCACTCGAAGTCCTCAGCGAAATGCCACGACTCTGAGCCTTACAAACCTTGATAGCCTTTCAAACCCAGTTTTGGACCAAGTCTATCTTTTTCAGCCTGCAACCTCTAGTGGCCTGCTGGCCACTGCTAGAGACTTGTTGGCCACCCCTTTTTGCTTGTTGACCTGCTACCGACCACTGATGTGGCTTGTCGGCCACTAGTGATGGTTTACTGACCACCACTGATTGGCAACCAGCTACTAGTGTATTTTGCATATATTTTATGCCAGCTGTGCCAGCTGTTTGCACAGATGCATGCATCTATCCCCACGTGTAGGGCTGGATCTTCTTCAGGGAAATTCATGTTTTCTATATATATAGGGACCCCCTCTCTCTTATAGCAAGGTTAGAAAATTTTAAACTCAAAAATTTTCCTCTCTCTCTACAAGTTCCCTACACTTTTGCCTACAATTCTTTAACCTTTGCCTATACGCCCTTAACCAAATCTCACCACATTTGAGCTGAGTTACTTTTGAGCTTGGTTTGTGCTTTAGAGGGTGTTGTTTGCTTGGTTTTGTTGCTTGGAGTTGCTCTTCTCTTCAAAGGTATAAGACTTTGCTTGTAGCTTTGTTTTATTTGCTTCTACTCCTACTATTTTTCCATTGTTTTGGGCTATTAAAACTCTGTGTGTTTTGGGCTGAAGCTTAGGTTTAAGGCCATTAAAGGTTGAGAGGTTGATAGCCCTTTTTTGTACCTTGTTTTGGAAGTCTTTGCCCTTGTGTTTCCCACCCTTAAACACTGATTTTTAGAACTTTTTCAATAGCCAAAATCATGTTTTGAAGTCCAAATTTTGAGGGCTTAGCCTCCCCTCCTTGTGTCTTGCTTACTAGTCTAGCATGTGCCATGTTTTAGAATTTTAATCTAGCTTGTTTTAGCTCAATTCCAACATGATTTAACCTTTGATTTGGACTATTTTAACTCTATTTTGGGTTAGTTAATTCATTTGAGCTTTGGTTTTCATGTTTGTGGTGTAATTGTCCTCATGAGTTTGGTATTCTAGGCCTTAGACACCATCTTGTTTGAGTTGATAACATTTATTTATGCTTTTCTCACTTATTTTCAGCACCTAACAATCTCTGCGACCTCCCTCCTTTCTTGGCTTTCTGTTTTGCTTTGAAAGTGGTTCAAACAACTTGTTTGTTTAAAGGATTCATACTTAATGGTTTAATCCTTTAGGGGGTTCATTACCAATGGTATAATGCTTCTTTCATACCCAAAGCAACTTGTGTTTTGAGCCCTCTTTCTATTAGAGGACTTTAATTCACCAATGGACTTAATTTAATTAAGGAATGGTTAGTGAAGCAAAATGAGTAATTAAAACTTGGGACTAAAAAGTAAGCAAGATAATAATTTGGGTGTGTTCAATCGGACGTTAATTGAACACATGGAAACTTGAACCATTTCATACTCATTAGTGATGAAATGATTCAAGGATCCAAGGTCACCACTTCCCTTGATCTTTCATGAAAGGGAGGAGGTTTGTGTCTTTTTTTTTCTTGCATTTATTGAAGTTGCACTCTTGGGTACACAAGCCATCATGCAATGAAATTGCTTGAATTGGTGGTTTGTGGCTTAGGTTCACCACTCCTTTGATTTCCTCATGAAAATGAGGGGTGGATTGTGCAAACAAACCCTTGAAATACCCTGTATATGCTCTGTTTGTCTTCTGTTGCAGCAAGCTGAACTTGAGCATCAGTGGCTGGCAGACCATCATCCATGGCCGGCAGCCTTCAACCATAGCCGGCTGGTGGCCAGCAGCATTTACCAGTGGCCGGCCAGCCACTGATGCAAAACACAACAGAGTGTTGTTAGGGTAGAGCAGAGTGAGCAGCAGTATTGGTGTTCAATTATGCAAACAAAGGCATTCTGAAGCAAACAAAGGTCTTTTCGGGTGGAAACCGAGCATGTGCATGCACATCCCTCGTTTCCCGAGGCAGAGTAGTTAGCTTGTTTTGTTGTAATAATTAATTAATTAACTTAGAATAGTTAGTTAATTTATTTCAAGTGTTGTAATAAGTGGTTAAGTAGTTTAGCTATTTATTCATTTGGTTTGTAATAATTAGCTTAGCTTAGCTTAATTAGCTAGTTAGCTTAGTTCATTCGGACCATCTTGCGTGAGGGCGTCAATGTTGTAATAATGTGTATGTCTTCCAACCCCACATTTTTCTCCTTTTTATTTAACTGCTTATGATGGTTAGTTTAGGGACATCACACTTTGTTTAGCATACCTTATACTTGCATCTATTCATCTTGTATTGCATGCACCGAGGCTTGGCGCATCATTCTAACTGCATTGTCGTTTCAATACTTCATTGAATACGTGTTTAAATGCATGCTATGAAATTGTTGCAAATAACATGTTAAGTAGCCGAGCCTATTTTAGTTGTTTTATCGCATGTGTTGCATTAGACATTTGGCATAGTTAGGAATCATGCATATTTTTCTAACTCTTTTATCTTAGCTTGGAGCACTAAGTGAGTTTTTGGTGTTTTAGCATACTTGTATGAGTGTGAATGACTGTCATGACTAGCATGCTTGCCATGAGGCTAAGTGCTTACTTGTTTAAACTGTTTGAGTGCTTATGGATGAAGGCTCGTTGCTTGAATTGGAATGATTCAATGAATGTATGTTTAAAGCCCACTTTGTCAAGTGGAAAATTCACAAATTTTAAGCCCACTTTGTTAAAGTGGCAAAATCAAACTCTTTTTGAAAAACAAAACATGAAATTGAATTGTTCCAATTCAGGCAAACTAGTCTATACCTTGTGTACGCATCACATAGTAAATGCTAGCCTAATAACCGGAACAAGAGCTTATAGTGTTGATAAAAATCATATCATGATTAGTAGAGGCCGATCTTTGATCGGGCGAGCGGGGGTGCTCAAATGTATTCATGACCTTCCCCTCTCGTACCCAAGTTCCCGAGTCGAAGCAACTTTTGTGATGACGGACACGTGGCCTTTGGCACGAGTCATGGGTTTCCTAAATTTCCCCAAAATAAAAAATATTTAGGTGACGACTCTATATTTGGAAAATCAGTCCAATTTTGACATTTTTTATTCAAAATCAATTTTCCAAACAATTTTTCGGATTTAGACTCTTTGGTTTTTATCAATTTCACATTGCACTTGTGATATTAGATTCAGAACCACAGGAGTTCGAACTGTAGGGCTTATTTTGAGTTTTCGAAAGGGGGTGCGAAAAAGTCAAGCTACAATATGCCAGGTATACCTTGAATTTTGCATACAAAAAAGTGAAATAGAGTTGCAGTTGCGAGAGTGATGAAGTATTAACCTGATGAAATCACGTCCCAGGTTTCATATCCCATAACTTAAAATCCTTCATATTTGAATTGCAATAAATGAGTTGATAAATGATAAATTCTTTTGGTGTTTTTGTTCCTACCATTACATAATGAACTGTCACATGGAATTTTTATATTCAGAATTTTGCATTTTGTAGCAGCTACACCACTTATTTTCAATTAATGATATAATTGCTTATTTCCAGGGGCTCATAACAGGCTCATTACATCACCACCTGTTGCTGTTTTTCCTCACCCCCTTGCAAGTGATCTTAGTTTCTCAAGGTTTGTAATGTAGAGGTTCAAAAATGTTTTTACTGGAATATGGACATTAAATCTCAAATAAAAACTACACTATCTCATCTCAACTTTTTTACTTGTGCAGGTACTAGCAATAAGCATCTAGAATTTAATAATAGCCCATTGAAACATAATGTGAGATTAAGGGGATTGCTAGCCTAATTCGATCAGGTAGGAAAAGTGTGTTGAGCAGTATACTTGCTATAGAATGCATCTTATATAGTTTTTAATTAATTTCATCAAAACTATCGGATTACTAGAAACTCCTTGTTGTCGTATGTTTGTAGTGCCATGGCACGTTTATTCAAGACTTCTACTGTGTGTCTGTTTTACTTGTGATACAATTTCTTGTATCAAAATAGTTTTCTAGTTGGAATCAAAAGCTCAAGCTAGAGATTAAAGTGTTGGGAGTTCAACTTATTTCTTCCGCAGTGATGATTCTTGTTCGCACTTTCATGGTTGCTTGGTAAACTTAGATGAGTTGTTGTTACTGCTGCTGCTGCTGTAACAGTAGTAATTGCAACAATTGAAGTTATTTCCAATGATTTGAGGTTGCAACATATAATGCAATTTTCTTTATCATGTAGTTGTTATTTTAAATTTAATGGTCAATTTGTATGAGTCTTTCAAGTAATTTTCAATGTATTCAGTATTCTCACATTTTTAACCTTTGTTTTTATTTTGATACATTTTCCCCCCTTTAGGATTTGATTTCCCCCCTTTTTCTTTTGCATTTTGCCATTGTTGGGATCTTAGTGATACTTCTTGATACTTGAACCACAATTTCAAAAGTTTGAAAGGTCCCATTCTTCTTTGAATCTTGGTGATATACTTCTTGATACTTGAGACCACAGTTTTGGAAGTTTGAAAGATCCCCCTTTATTATATTTTGTGTGGTAGAATTTTGTGTTATCAGCTAGCATTTGATGAGTTACTCGGATTCCCCTTCAAGACATCATGGGTGATGCAAAACCGAGTTTCTGATGTGCTTATAAGCTGTTTTGAATATATATGGCATTAATAGCTTTATTATTTGTTTTTAGTTAATTTACCAGTTTGTGCAATTTTTTTTTTTATTTTTTTATTTACTTTCAAATAATTCTTAACAGATCTTTCTTATATAACTTATTTTTAAGCTGATGTTTCATGTTTCTTACCATTACATATGTTTAGAGCAAATTACCAAGTTTGGTACATGGTGATGGGTTCTATTGAGGTTTCATGCTTTACTGTAATCATATATATATATATTTTTTTATAATTGTAAATGCAATGTTATTCAATAAAATATTAATGGATATTATGTTTTTGTTACAGATTGATCATGTTAGCATGGATGCAATGATGTTTTTGGGCCAAATTGATGATGTTTGCATGGGCGCAATTTACATTATATTTTTGTTTATTCTTAACATGTACACCTGATAAGTTTTGCTATTAAGGTTTTTTTTAATTTGGATTTTAATTGTTGATTTGGATAGTATATGTATTTGTTGGATTATACTATGTTTATGGATTCTTATTTTCTTTGATATATACGGTTAATAGTTAAGTTTTGTATATGGTTGAAAATTGAATGCTACAGGTTGTGGAGAAATAATTTTATTGAATGGTTGAGAATGGAATGAATGAATGAGTGGATGAATAATTTTGTATATGCACAGGTTAGAAGTGGCGTAAAAAATATTACAGAACAAATTATAAAAACTAAATGAGACCTTTTGGCGACTAAACAAATATCACAGGTTGGCTTTTGGCTACTAAAATTTTAGTTGTCAATTGTCAAAAAGTGAAACTTTTGGCTACTAAACTTTTAGTCGCCAATTGTAAAAAGGAAATTTTTGGCTACTAAACGTTTAGTCGCTAATTCTCAAAAAGTGAAACTTGTGGCTACCAAATAGTTAGTCGCCAAAAATACATGCTCAAATTAGCTACTAAATAATTTAGTCACTAAAAGTAAAAAAAAAATATATTTAATTATTTTAAAAAAAATATATGGCGACTAAAGTTTTAGTCGCCAATAGGTCACTTTTGGCTACCAAAAAAATTTTAGTCGCCGATTGTTTCCCCGACAACCTGTTGGCGACCAAACGGGCGACCAAATATATTAGTCGCAAAAGTGAAATTTCATGTAGTGCATATCGAGTATTTTTCATTTTACGTCCACCTTAAGCTTATGTTTCAATTATGAATTTGCATCTGTGGAGACTTGTATATGGAAAAGAAGTGAAAAAGAAAACTGTAAGGGGGGAAAAAAATGAAGCGACAAAAACCAAAAAAAAAAAAACAAAAACAAATAAGGTTAAATTAGTCTTTTTACGATGTGTGATAGCTGATGATTACAAATTTCATGTTGGATATTCCCTCATTTTATGAATACAAGTATTCTTTATGATAAAAAAATTAGTAGAATCTAGTTTGACTATAATCAGAGAATTGAAATTTAATAGAAGATGATGAAGATTTGGAGGCAAAACACAGGATGAAGATGAAGATGAATTTGAAAGTGGATTTGCCATTGAAAGACCTTCACTCGTTGGAGTTGAAGTGCTCTGATATCATAACAGAAAAGTGAAGAAGATATTTTCCTTATTTCATGGAATGCATTGTTACAGATATTTATAGACAATACTCTAATGAATTCTGTTACACCAGTATATCTAACTAATCTTGACTATCACAATTGTATCTAACTAATCTTGCTCCAGGTGGCTTAGTGTAACTGTCATACACATGCTGAAGAGTTGGTTGCAGCTTTAGCTCAGTTTGGGACGTTGATGACATTCTATTCACCGGCAGTTGATTCTACTCTTATTGAGGCCCTCCTTTCTCACATGCATACAGTTTTCTCTATGAAGGAATTAGGCCTTGTGTCCTATTTTTTGGTCATTTCTGTTCACTCTCATTCTCATGGCTATTTTCTATCCCAACAAAAATATGTTGGTGAGCTTTTTCTTAGGGCTGGCATGGTTGATTGCAAGCCTACCCCACTCCCATGGCTCTTAAATCTTCTACCGCCACAGCTAACAGTTTGCCATTTTCCCAGCCCTCTTTGTATCGCAGTTTGATTAGTGGTTTGCAATACTTAACTATCACTCGGCTTGACATTGCTCTGGCTGTCAACCAGGCTTGCCAACACATGCAATGTCCCACTAATGCCCATTTTGCTTTGGTAAAGCGACTGCTCCGTTACGTTAAAGGCACTTTGGCTCAAGGTTTATCTTTTACTCCTGGTCCATTTATCCTTACCTCCTACACTGATTCCAATTGGGCTGGTGACTGTCTTGATCGCCGTTCTACCTCGGGGTTTTGTGTTTTTCTTGGCCTTAATCTCATCTCTTGGTATGCTAAAAAGCAATTTACTGTGTCTCATTCATCCACTAAAGCTGAGTACCGCTCCATGGCTTATACGACTGCTGAATTATGCTGGCTTCAACAGTTACTTAAGGATTTCTCAATTCCATGTTTTGTTCCTCCTGTGTTATGGTGTGACAATATTTCGGCTATGGTTCTGGCCTCGAATCCTGTTTTTTCACTCTTGGTCGAAGCATATCGAAGTTGACTGTCATTTTATTCGCGAGCGTGTTTCTTTCAAGCAACTTACTCTTTCCTATGTTCCTACCACTAATCAACTCGCTGACATCTTCACCAAACCATTGACTACTGCTCGATTTCACTACCTTAAAGACAAACTCATGGTGCTTCCTAGCCCCATTAGTTTTCGGGAGGATGATAAGAAAATTAAAGCACATGTAACTATGACATCTCAAACTGAGCTAAAGCTGCAACCAACTCTTCAGCATGTGTATGACAGTTACACTAAGCCACCTGGAGCAAGATTAGTTAGATACAATTGTGATAGTCAAGATTAGTTAGATATACTGGTGTAACAGAATTCATTAGAGTATTGTCTATAAATATCTGTAACAATACATTCCATGAAATAAGGAAAATATCTTCTTCACTTTTCCGTTACTTTTTTATTTAATTTCTTTAAAAAAAAATTAAGGATAAAGGGTGGCATCCTTAGCAACATTCTGTAAGCGTCTCTACACATGGAACAGACACAAGGCTATAGAACCCATGCAAAGGTCTTCCTCACTCCACCTAACAAGCGACTAGAACCCAAATACTTTCAACAAAAGTCTGAACTACTACCACCTCCTACAACAAGCTTCATGCAAATATTTGTTCCCTATGTATAAAAGTAAATATTTTTTAATTAGCTTCTGTACTGTTGTGGGTGTCTCGTACTCTATCTAGTTTCTACCTATGATCGTTAGTGTGTCACACCCCAAATCCGGGCATGACCGGCCGTGGCCCACAGGGACTTAGCCCAAGGCACACGTAAGCCTAAACACGAATCCAATCACATTGAACAACTGAACAATAGTCCAATAATAAATAACCAAAACTCAATCCAGACATGTCACAATTATAAACGGCAAAATCAACCGTAATCAAAAACCATCCAAACTTATGAGATATAAACAACCCACATATCAAAAATAATCCTAAATGAATTTTGATAAGAATAAATATAAATATGCACAAACTTGACATAACACTCTAAACTAAAGGAATGCCCTAGAGGTCCATGCAATTGAGTCCCCACTATGCCATGAGTCCACTCTAAGTCCTTCTAACACCTGAAAATGGTAAACAACTAAGTCAGCTGATAGCTCAGTGAGTAGCAACATGGATAGTAAATACAGTTTTGAAAACAGGGTTCAATTCCAAAATAAGATATATATCACAGAAACTAGATTGGCATACAGTTTGGTAAATACAATCTGTTTCAAAAAGAAGGTTCCACAGTTCAACACTTAAAATACTCATGTCTCGCAAGAACATGATAAACGACATTTTCCACTTAAAACAGATTATAACATGAACACCAATAATTTTCTGGGTACCAATAAAAACAAATAATCTGCCACACATTTCTCAGGCTATAAGCCCCGTTGGATTAATACCGAACTAAGAGTCATCCTCAGGGTGGCACCTGGGCCTTTTCTCAAAGACGATCCGATTGAAGGTCACCTAATTATTTTTAAAGGTCTTTTCCTTACAATCGTTGAGCACTAGAGTCATCACGGCCCAACCCGGATCTGTTCCCTAGTGGCCAGAGTCACCACACACAGTGGAATAATTTCCTTGGACTAAAAACACACATGGTCCCAATAATCAATACACATCAGTTTCGCAAAACATAGTAGTTCATCATTATAAACATGAGACCAAAACAAATAGTTTACAGTATGCCAATTTCATACATGTTTCAGAAATAATTTGATTCCATTGATAATATAATAATTTATCAAAACAGTTTAGTCTTGAAACAACAATTTAATTTTCCAACAGTTCAGGGTAGGGGAACATTTATAAAAATACGTAGCATGAAAC
This sequence comes from Camellia sinensis, assembly GCF_055761805.1. NCBI lineage: Eukaryota > Viridiplantae > Streptophyta > Magnoliopsida > Ericales > Theaceae > Camellia > Camellia sinensis. The sequence continues at coordinate 32,387,617 of NC_138962.1, forward strand.
TACTCACCTGAAACGAAATGATATAATCCTTGAATAAAGTATGAAAGTCCAACTAGTGCCTTGAACGAAGTATAAAAAAAAAACTACACGTCACAACTAATTTAAAATACTACAAAATAGGAACTAAGTAACCTCAACTAAAGCGCACTAACACGGCTCAACCCAACTCACCGTTACTCTTAAATATTAGCTAAGTTCATGTTCTTCAACGTTTAAAATCACCCAAGACATGGGTTCCGGTCAAAACTTAATTAATTGTGACTTTAAGATAAAATAGAATTTCAAACAAACCTTCCCAACCTATTCGCTAACTTTGAAAATTACAAAACCCACTCCACGCTATTCGAAAAATTCCAATAACCTCCAGATATGATCTAATATATCCTAAGTTTCAAACCCAATTGGTTTCACTTGATTTGCTTATCAAAATAATTATCTACAATTTATTATACCCAAACAGGTTGTTTTCTGCAGCACTTTAAAGAAATTGATGGTTCTCTTAATATACATGAGCAATCAATGCAAGGCCAAAAACGTACGAAACTAGACTCGTAAACGGTTCTAATGACACTAATTTGATAATTTTTGGATTTATACCCAAAGAGAACAACACTCCCGAATTTACTGTTTCGGACTGGTTTCCTAGACAGATTTAAATACCTCAATTTATATGGGTTTTGACTCCCAAAAATTATGAAAAAATTCAGATATGCAATTCAATATGTAATTGATCTACTGTAAAAATTTCATATTAAAATTCATCCGTTTGATATGGTTTCTTGATTTTTTAAAGTTTGTGATTGTGTGCAGAATTTTTGGACTAAGATTCACACCGATTCTTTATACATGAATTTAGCTCCTTAAATTTCTTAACAGTGTATACATATATTTACAAAATACATAAACCTACAACCTCTCCATGAATGAATAAAATAATTATAGAATAATGATGAAGAACAAAGAAAGAAGAGAAGAAAACCTAGGAGGCCACACAGCACAACACACCCAAAGCTCTCCTTCTTGGCTACAACAATAATCTTGATGATTGAAAAACCCCTCTATTTCCTTCATAAACCCACGGCTGCTAGGGCTGCTAGTGTTGTAGAAAACAATTATAACAAGAGTTAGGGTTTGTGTTTATTTTATTTTATACTAGTGGTGGGCACACATAGGTCAAATAGATAGATAAATATACAAAATACATATATAAGTTACATGCAACTCAAATAGTAAGAACCTAACTTATTAATTTTATGGTCTAGAGTTCAAGTCACACCCTCTTCTCTATTTTTTTTTTAATAATAAATCTTGCTTCTAAATCAATGACTTTCACCATAAATTTATTTTAGGTTTAAAAATTAATTAAAGGATCCTCCAATAATATTTAATTTGCACCTTAGAATTCACCACAAAAATATTTGAGATTGTAATATTATTATTTAATTATTTACTTAATTTTTATATTCGGGTTCTCACATAGTGACCCGACGATAAATGGGCAAATGTATGACCCGATTCTTTATTTTTGGATCTTAATATATATAATGAGTTGTTTTGGAGATTAGGGTTATCAAACCACTACAACAAAATGCATCTTTGGTGACCAAAATTGGTGACTAAAAAAAATTTGGTCACCAAAAGTTGTGGAATTTGCGACAAAAAATTCTTTTAGTCACCAAAAGTATAATATTTAGCTACTAATTTTTTTTAGTCGAGATATATTGATTATTGGCGACTAAAAAAAATTTAGTCGCTAAAAATACCAGAATTGGCGACAAAAAAATTATTTTAGTCACCGTATATTTATTTTTCGCTACTAAAACCATTTAGTCGCCGAATGTAAAATAAAAAATAAATTTTTATCTTTGGCAACCAAACTTTTGGTCGCCAAAAAACATATTTTTAGCAACCAAAAAATATGTTAGTCGTTGTATATTGACTTTTGGCTACTAAAACCATTTAGTCGCCAAATGAAAAATAAAAATTTACTTTTTATCTTTTGGCGACCAAAATTTTGGTCGCCAAAAATTTATTTTCAACGACTAATAAATTTTTGTCACCAAAGAACCAAAATATTTGGAGGGAGGCATTTTAAATTTTGGAGGGATTTATAAAATTAATTAGCGACTAAAATAGTTTTGGTCGCCAATTGTACCATATGTATATATATATATATATTTTTTTTTTTTGCAAACCAAACCCCAAATAAATCCATCGCCTCTCTCTCTCTCTCTCTCTTCAGCATCCCCCTTCTTCTCCGACTCCGCTGCTCCTCTCCCCTCCATCTCTCACTATCGCTCCTACTCACGTTCGCCGGCAATTAGAGCACCGATTTACCTTCTTGTTGGTCACCGTCGCCTGAGATCCATCACCCACGAAAGCTCGATCGGCAGCTCCCAGCTACCTCTTTTTCTCTCAGCTACCACTCATGACCTTAGCCCTCAAAATTGCAGATGATGAAGATGGGTTTGTTGGGTACTGGCCTTGCTGGGTTAGCAGGTCTACATCTACGGCATCACGACATCAACAATCTTCTGTCTGGATGGTAATTTCTATCTCTCTCTCTCTCTATATATATATATATATATTTATGTATATATATATAACATATGCATATACATGTTTGTATGCACAATGGCATATACACATGTTCATATTAATTCTTTGTTTTTTCATAATTGGAATTGAATTTATATGAGATCCATTCCTATTTATGATTTGTTATTTAATGTCTTCAGTACAGAACAATGCATCTTTCTTCTTATAGTGCTCCAGTACCGTCACTACATTTAAAGGTATTTCGTACTCCTCCTCCCTACTCAAACCCTCTCGTTTGTTTTCCCAGAAAAAACTCAACTTTTGTTTTGTCCTCTTCTAATTGATGGAAAACCTGGTATTGTAGTTTTTTTTATTGGCAATTAGTTTTATAATCGATTTAGTGTAGTGGAATAAAGTGCAATACAATCGTGATTTTTTAGGCACTTTATTCCTAAAACTTGTTGAAGATCACACTTGTAGTTGGAACCGATTCATAGTTGAAACCTATTCTGATTCATAGTTGAAACCCATTTGTTTTATAATCACGCTTGAAGATCACGGGAGGTAGATTTTGAAGAATACCAACTACCCTAGAGGTTAGAGCCAATCATAGTTGAAACCCATTTTGATTTTTTCCCTTCCCTCTCTTTCCCTTCCCTACCATAGAGCTAATTGAAGAGAAAGTGGACCTTGGGATGATATTTTTCCCCTTTTATATAACATTTCTAGGAAATTTAGTTGGTTGGTAATAATTGGACTTTTTTTTTTTTTTTTTGGTGGGTAAGCATATGAGGAAAAAAAAGAAAGAAAGAAGAAGTAGCAAGGTCTATATGAAAATGCAAAGGGCATACCCCAGGCCATACTAACTATAGTGCTTAAAATTGAAAATTATTTTTACTTGATCAAAGAAGGTTGATGATGTGAACTTTATGAAAATGACAAGTAAATATAAAAGAATGATGAAGTTTGGTTGAAGAAAATTCGTTAGGGTGTTCAAATCCACCACTACTTGTGTAACATGAGCGAATTGTAATTGTTCTTGGGAGATTAGTTAATGGATAATTATGATATAATATATTATGACTACAAGTCTTAATATGATAGTCCAAAAAATTCATAGACTGAAACTCTAGGCATAGACCTTCTTCGAATGGTACGAACCCAACTTATGCTAAAACTATTGTTGTAGGAACAGTCCATCTTCCCTTAGCATGATCTATCTTAGGATCTCAATATATGTACAAATAAAACTATCGCACAACCATGCATTTCAAATCACATAAATCAAACACAAGAAGCGAGATAAAATAATACATGTAGAAAAATTTGTAAATGTTTTGCAATTATATCCAAAAATAATACAACTAAAGAATTAATTACAAAACCTCAAATGTTTCTTGAGTAGGGCTTCATCTAAGCCCTAAGGGTGAGAAGATTAGCTACACATGACTGTAGAAATTATCTGTCATGACCCGAACCCGCCCCCGTAGGTTAAGGACATAACCGGCCAACAATTATGAGATCACCTACGGCCTCAAACCAAACCAAACGTATTTTAACAGAGTTAAAGGGGGCCAAACGGAAGCAGTTCAAAACTTTGTCCATAGAACTGTGCATACATGGCACATCCAAACAACCAAACATATATACATTAATAACTCACAACAAGAAATACAGTAGCATAAGTTCTGTACAAACAGGATCATCAAAAAACTAAGTCAACCCATGAAAACTATATACAGACATATGCAAAGTCCTCGTCAACATGACGAAATTAACATAGCATAGCAGAAAGGTGAAGACGAGTCTCGTGCGTGAGACAATAGGGCTGACTCTCCAAAACTCGGTTGTTCCACACAGACTTCACTGGGGCTGGGTCTGGACCTCGCTTGGCTCACCTACAAACACATGAATGAGCGTGAGCGATAGCCCGGTGAATAATATCAATTAAGAAGATACAAACTATATGTAGAACAACATACTCCGAACGGCCTTGGGCCTAATTCATTTTTCTAATTATCATATATACACAATTTAGGTCAAGTGACTACGGTTCCAAACAAACTGGCCTTTGGCCCATTCAAACTTTCATTTGTGTCAAAATGGCCTTTAGCCCATTCAGATGACAGACTGGCCTTTGGCCCATTCATTCGTTCATGTCAAAACGGCCTCCGGCCCATTCATTAATGTCAAAACGGCCTCTGGCCCATTCATTTATGTCAGAACGGCCCCTGGCCCATTCATTCATGTCAAAAGGGCCTCTGGCCCATTCATTCTTGTCAAAACGGCCTCTGGCCCATTCATTCTTGTCAAAACGGCCTCTGGCCCATTCATTCTTATCAAAACGGCCTCTTGCCCATTCTTTCATTCATATCAAACATTTGTCCATAATTCAAACTGCCAAACTTATATGGCTTATAAGGAAATAAGCAATTGGACAAACGACAAGTTTCAAATATCGCTATTACTCACAGTGATCGGTTGGTTGGTTTGCCCTGGAGCTTGACCCTACACAGTCCATGAACACAAAGGGTCACCAACAATTCAATCCGTTCTTAAATTCACATTTTCCTCTTTAGGCTTTATTCTTATCTCATTAACTCAATTACAATGCTTAATGCTTGCCTAAGAGCACTTAGAAGTGAAGGAGAACGAAAAACGAAACATAGAATGCATAAACAAAATTTCAGAAAACAGGGTCTCCGCTCAAGCGTGGACTTCCCCGCTCGAGCGAACCCATAAGGTCTGCAAAAGTACTGGTTATGTCATTTTTACGCTCATTAACTCAATTACAATGCTCAATGCTTGCCTAAGAGTACTTAGAAGTCTACAAAAGTACTGGTTATTCTTATCTCATTAACTCAATTACAATGCTCAATGCTTGCTTAAGAGTACTTAGAAGTGAAGGAGAATGGAAAACGAAACACAGAATGCATAAACAAAATTTCAGAAAACAGGGTCCCCGCTCGAGCGTGGACTTTCCCGCTCGAGCGAACCCATGAGGTCTGCAAAAGTACTGGTTATGTCATTTTTACGCTCGAGCGTGGAACTTGGACGCTCGAGCGGAAGTCCATCCTACATAGCTCCCCTCTCGAGCGTGGACTTCCCCGCTCGAACGAACATCATGGTCTGCAGAAAAATACTGGGAGCACGAAATTCACGCTCGAACGGCGGTTTTCCCGCTCGAGCGGACATCAAATTTCTAGGTTTTCCAGAATGGTTTCTTGAGTTCAATTTCGACATTTTAACCATATTTCTTGCATATTATGTCTCCAATTTCACACATACATATAGCCACATGATACCAACACCAAATCATAACACAATGAAGCTCCATTTCTTGAATTACTAACATGCTTGCCTCAATTTAACCCAAACTCATCACCAATACATCAAATTCAAACATGCAAAGCTCATACCTCCATGATCTACTCTTGCATGTGAGAAATATTCATTCATATCAACTTAATTGATGAAGAGATGATCAAATACATGGATTTCAACAAGATTCAACATGGACTATACACATTGTGTTCAAATATGGAAATTTATAGCAATTTCCTACATGCATGCATCTGTTGACTTCAAATACAACCAAAACCAACCCATTTCATCATGATCAATACATTTCATGTTCATTAACATCATACAACTTTGAATTCACAAAGTTATAACTAATATTCATAAATTCACTCACCTAGGAGCTTCAAACACCCAAGTTCTAGCCAATTCTTGAGTTCAATCTTCAAATTCCCAAGCTTGAGCCAAAAATTTCACAAGTCTCTCCCTTTCTCTCTCTATAGTCGGCTCTTTCTCTCTCTCAATGCAACAAAATCAGATTTTGAGCTCAAGTGTAGGAATAGGTGCATAGTGCCTTTCTACATAAGTTCCCACTAGTCACAATTTAATAATAATAAATAATTGGGCACTAATTTACCAATTTAATCAACTTAATCTGGCCCGAATCAATTTCCAATTAAATTTCACCGTAGGCTCTAAAAATTATGCTAATCACAATGGCGTAATCAATTTCGAGTTCTGTGGCCGATAAGGCCTTCAATTTAATTCCCAAAGCAGATAATCAAATAGATATTCCTACGGTGAACAGATAGAAATTCAAAACCACATATTTTCACATAATGGCACACAAAATCATATTAAACACATAATCATACTCATATTAAGGACCAATTAACATATCACGGAATAGGGGTATCACAGTCTTCCCCCCTTTAGGAAGTTTGGTCCCTCAATCTTATTTTACCTTCGTCGGGAAACAAATGTGGATATCGCAGGCGCATTTCATCCTCTTTTTCCCACGTGGCATCCGTCCCATAGTGTTCTTTCCACTCTACTTTCACCATTGGGATGGACTTGCTTCTCAATTGTTTCACTTGCCGATCAACAATTCGTTCCGGCCATTCAGCGTATTCCATATTTTCATCTATAGCTACCCGGTGATAATCAATCACATGAAACGGGTCTCAGAGGTAACCCCTCAACATCGACACGTGAAACACATTATGGACTTTTTCGAATCCCGGTGGCAGAGCAACTCTATAGGCAACTGGACCAAGCCTTTCCAAAATCTGAAACGGCCCAATGTAACGGGGCGACAACTTGCCCTTCTTTCCAAACCTGACTTGGCCTTTCATCAGAGAAACACGGATGAACACATGGTCACCAACCTCATACTCAAGAGGTCTTTTCCGAATATCTGCATAATTCTTTTGTCGGTCCTGAGCTGTTTTGAGCCTTTGTCGAATAGTCTTGATTTTCTCAGAAGTGTCTTGCACAATTTCAGGCCCAAGTAAAGCCCTATCCCCGACTTCTGTCCAACAATTTGGTGATCTACACCTTCTACCATACAAAGCCTCGTATGGTGCCATACCGATGCTGGATTGGAAGCTGTTATTATACGCAAATTCTGCAAGTGGCAAATAGTCTTCCCAACTCCCTTGAAAATCCAAAGCACACATCCGAAGCATATCTTCCAAAGTCTGTATTGTTCGTTCTGATTGCCCATCTGTCTGTGGGTGGAATGTAGTACTGAACCTTAGTTCGGTTCCCATAGCTTCTTGCAAACTTTTCCACAATCTAGATCCAAATTTTGGATCTCTATCTGACACAGTAGACACCGGAACTCCGTGTAAACGGACAATCTCATCAACATAAATAATAGCCAATCTATAAGCATTAAATGTAGTCTTGACAGGCAGAAAATGTGCCGATTTAGTCAGTCTATCAACTACAACCCAAATAGAATCCATACCTCGAGAAGTTCAAGGTAGGTCAACAACAAAATCCATAGTCACATGCTCCCACTTCCATTTAAGAATAGGGAGAGGTTGAAGTAGACCACCTGGTTTCTGATGTTCAACTTTAACTTGCTGACACTGAAGACATTTGGACACATATTCTGCAATCTCTTTCTTCATCTTGGGCCACCAATAGGTTTGTTTCAAATCCCGATACATTTTTTTATTACCCGGATGCATGGCAAATACAGATTTGTGTGCTTCATTTAAAACCTTCTTCTTTAGTTCAGGAATATCTAGGACACACATTTTGTTCCGAAATCTCAACACTTCATTCTCAATGCCAAATTCTGCTTTCGGACTTGTCTCAAATTCATCAATCACTTTCTTAAGGAATTCATCATCTTTCTGTTTCTATTTAATCTCATCAATGATTGCCGGCTCGGCTGTAGTAGCGGTATCAATCCACCCTGTTCACGCATCACCACTTCAATTTCAGACTTCTCAAAATCTTGCAAGATCTCCCTCTGTTCAGTAAGCAAACAAGCCATACTCCCCGTTGATTTTCTGCTCAAGGCATCAGCAACTGTGTTAGCTTTCCCGGGGTGATACTGAATCTCTAGATCATAATCCTTTATCAATTCCAGCCATGTCCTCTGTCGCATATTTAACTCCTTCTCCATAAAGAAGTATTTCAGACTTTTGTGATCCGTGTAAACTTCACATTTTGCCCCATACAGATAATGCCGCCAGATTTTCAAAGCAAAAACGACTGCGGCCAATTCTAAGTCATGTGTTGGGTAGTTTTTCTCGTGCAGTCTCAACTGTCGAGAGGCATAAGCAATAACCTTCCCGTTCTGCATTAGCACACAACCCAAACCTTTATAAGACGCATCATTGAAAATTACAAAATTTTTCGTACCTGACGATAGTGTCAACACTGGTGCAGTGGTCAATCTCGTTTTCAATTCATGAAAGGCGACTTCTCTTTCGTCATTCCATTCAAATAATTGCCCCTTGCGAGTCAACTGGGTAAGAGGTACAGCTATCTTGGAAAAAAATTTCACAAACCTCCTGTAGTACCTGGCTAAGCCCATGAAACTGCGAACCTCTGTTACATTTGTCAGTGTAGGCCAATTCACAATCGCCTCTTTTTTCTGCGGGTCTACTGAAATTCCCTCCTTGTTGATCACATGCCCTAAGAAAACAACTTCATCCAACCAAAACTCACATTTCTTTAGTTTAGCAAATAATTTCCTTTCCCGAAGTAATTGTAGGACAGTTCTCAAATGATGTTCATGTTCAAGTCTATCTTTAGAATATATCAAAATGTCGTCAATAAAAACCACAACAAATTCGTCAAGGTAGGTTTTAAAAATTTGGTTCATTAAGTCTATAAATGCTGCCGGAGCATTAGTCACTCCAAATGGCATAACAAGAAACTCAAAATGTCCATACCTCGTTCTGAATGCGGTTTTCTCAACGTCCTCTGCCTTAACTTTCAACTGATGATACCCGGATCTCAAATCAATATTAGAAAACACCTGTGATCCCTGCAACTAGTCAAATAAGTCATCAATACGGGGTAGGGGATATTTGTTCTTTATTGTTACCTTATTCAATTCCCGATAATCGATGCATAGGCGTAAGGTTCCATCTTTCTTTTTCACAAACAGTACCGGTGCACCCCAAGGTGAAGTGCTTGGTCGGATAAACCCCTTGTCAAGCAGGTCTTGCAACTGTTCTTTCAGTTCCTTCATTTCAGCCATAGCCATTCTATAGGGAGTCTTAGAAATGGGCTGGGTGCCTGACACAATCTCAATAGTGAACTCTATCTCCCTGTCTACCAATTCCCCTAGTAATTCATTTGGAAACTCATCCGAAAATTCTCTAACAATAGGGATATCATTCAATTCAACATTCACAGATTGTTCAGACAACACATAGCATAAATAACCCTGGCACCCTTTCCTGATCAGTTTACATGCTTTCATTACAGGTATCAAATAAGGTGGAGGCACTACCCCATTACCCACAAACACAATCTCTTTATGTTCTGGTGGTTTAAATACAACTTGTTTTATCACACAATCAATGGTGGCACAATACTTGGTCAACCAATCCATACCCAAAATTACATCAAAATGTCCAAAATTCAAAGGCAACAAATCCACATATAGGATAGCATCCTCAACACGTATATCACAAAACTGGTATACAGATTCACACAATACAGATTCCCCAGATGGAGTAGACACACATAGCAGATATGGCAGTAATTTTAAGGGTCTATTCAATCTAGATGCAAATGCATGTGTCACAAAAGAGTGTGTGGATCCGGAGTCAATTAACACAAAAGCATCCTGATTACATATAGAAATAGTACCTGAGACAATTGCGTTGGCATTCCATGTATCGCCTGGAACAAGCGCAAAAACTCTCCCCTGTCTCACGGTATCCCCGGTGGTAGCAGGTCTCAAAGTATTTCCCGGCTTCGGGATCGATGCAGTTGAGCTAGTAGCTAGTTTCCCACTATTCTGATTACAATCTCGGGCCATATGCCCTTATTTTCCACACTTGAAACAGGCTCCTGACACACAGTAACAGACTCCACGGTGCCTTCTGCTACAAATATTGCACATGTGAGCTGTGTCTCGGGAAGAATTTGAAGTATTTGAGGAGCCTGTATTTTTCTTTTTCAAAAATTTCTTCTTTGAAAAGAAGCCTTGTCTTTTATTGCCCTTCCATTCTGTCGTTGGCTTAGCCTGTCTAGCTATGTTAGCCTCTGATATGATAGCCCTGTCTAGCACCCCAATGTAGGTTTCTAGCTTCAAAACATTCACCCTCTCCAAAATGTCACTTCGAAGCCCACCTTCAAAATGCCTCGCTTTCTTGTAGTCGGTATCAATCACATGAGGTGCAAACCTGGCCAATTCAGTAAATTTGGCCTCATACTCGGCTACAGTCATAGTGTCTTGCCTCAGTTCCATGAACTCTGCTACTTTCCTATCCCGAACGCATTGTGGGAAGTACTTGTCATAGAAAATTTCCAAAAATTTCACCCAGTCAACATCCTTGTGATTTTCCCGCATTAACATCCACCATCTTCTTGCCTCGTCTTCTAGCATAAAAGTGGCTAGAAGCACTTTCTGGGTCTCCGAGCAAGGGAACACTTCAAACAATTTCTCAATGCCGAGAACCCATGCCTCGGCTTTCAATGGATTTAATCCACCATGGAACTGTGGTGGTTTCATCTTTTTGAATTCTTTGGTGAGAGCTATTATCCGATCATCATTCTGATTATTTGGCACGGGTGGTGCCGGAGGTGGAGGTGGCGGGTGTGGTTGCTGCCACTGTTGTTGCCACTCCTGTTGCTGTCTCAAAGCTTCTGTCATTTCCTGTATCAGTCTTTGCATTCTGTCCATTCTGGCAGTAGATGATTCCTCTATCTTATCACCTCTTGTTCTCACCATCTGATTAAACTTACATTATACTTCATACAAAAGATTTACAGGTATGCATATATTAAAGAGCATACATATCCAAAATAATTTGCAAGGCAAGCAAATCACAAACTTATAACACATAGTTGTTCACATCGAAACATTCAGATGCATTCTCGATACTATCAAGGTCATACTTATCACATGAATGCATCCTATATCTTTTCTAGACGCTTATTGCTCTTTTGGACAAGTGTGTGAGTTATTAACTCGTGCTCTGATACCACTCTGTCATGACCCGAACCCGCCCCCGTGGGTTAAGGACATAACCGGACAATAATCATGAGATCACCTACGGCCTCAAACCAAACCAAACGTATTTTTAACAGAGTTAAAGGGGGCCAAACGGAAGCAGTTCAAAACTTTGTCCATAGAGCTGTGCTTACATAACACATCCAAACAACCAAACATATATACATTAATAACTTACAACAGAAATACAGTAGCATAAGTTCTGTACAAACAGGATCATCCAAAAACTAAGTCAACCCATGAAAACTATATACAGACATATGCAAACTCCTCGCCAACATGACGAAATTAACATAGCATAGCAGAAAGGCGAAGACGAGTCACGTGCGTGAGACACTAGGGCTGACTCTCCAAAACTCGGTTGTTCCACACAGACTTCACTGGGGCTGGGTCTGGACCTCGCTTGGCTCACCTACAAACACATGAATGAGCGTGAGCGATAGCCCAGTGAATAATATCAATTAAGAAGATACAAACTATATGTAGAACATGTTCCGAACGGCCTTGGGCCCAATTCAGTTTTCTAATTATCATAAATACACAATTTAGGTCAAATGATTGCGGTTCTAAACAAACTGGCCTTTGGCCCATTCACACTTTCATTTGTGTCAAAACGACCTTTGGCCCATTCAGATGACAGACTGGCCTTGGCCCATTCATTCGTTCATGTCAAAACGGCCTCCGGCCCATTCATTTATGTCAGAACGGCCTTTGGCCCATTCATTCATGTCAGAACGGCCTTTGGCCCATTCATTCATGTCAGAACGGCCTCTGACCCATTCATTCATGTCAAAACGGCCTCTGTCCCATTCATTCTTGTCAAAGCGGCCTCTGGCCCATTCATTCTTGTCAAAGCAGCCTCTGGCCCATTCTTTCTTGTCAAAACGGCCTCTAGCCCATTCTTTCATTCATATCAAACATTTGTCCATAATTCAAACTACCAAACTTATAAGGCTTATAAGGAAATAAGCAATTGGACAAACGACAAGTTTCAAATATCGATATTGCTCACACTGATCGATTGGTTGGTTTCCCTGGAGCTCGACCCTACACAGTCCACGAACACAAAGGGTCACCAACAATTCAATCCGTTCTTAAATTCACATTTTCCTCTTTAGGCTTTATTCTTATCTCATTAACTCAATTACAATGCTCAATGCTTGCCTAAGAGTACTTAGAAGTGAAGAAGAACGGAAAACGAAACACAGAATGCATAAACAAAATTTCAGAAAACATGGTCCCCGCTCGAGCGTGGATTTCCCCGCTCGAGCGAACCCATGAGGTCTGCAAAAGTACTGGTTATGTCATTTTTATGCTCGAGCGTGGAACTTGGACGCTCGAGCGGAAGTCCATCCTACATAGCTCCCCACTCGAACGGACATCATGGTCTGCAGAAAAATACTGGGAGCACGAAATTCACGCTCGAGCGGCGGTTTCCCCGCTCGAGCGGACATCAAATTTTTGGGTTTTCCAAAATGGTTTCTTGAGTTCAATTTTGACATTTCAACCATATTTCTTGCATATTATGTCTCCAATTTCACACATGCATATAGCCACATGATACCAACACCAAATCATAACACAATGAAGCTCCATTTCTTGAATAACTAACATGCATGCCTCAATTTAACCCAAACTCACCGCCAATACATCAAATTCAAACATGCAAAGCTCATACCTCCATGATCTACTCTTGCATGTGAGAAATATTCATTCATATCAACTTAATTGGTGAAGAGATGATCAAATACATGGATTTCAACAAGATTCAACATGGACTATACACATTGTGTTCAAATATGAAAATTCATAGCAATTTCCTACATGCATGCATCTATTGACTTCAAATACAACCAAAACCAACCCATTTCATCATGATCAATACATTTCATGTTCATTAACATCACACAACTTTGAATTCACAAAGTTACAACTACTATTCATAAATTCACTCACCTAGGAGCTTCAAACACCCAAGTTCTAGCCAATTCTTGAGTTCAATCTTCAAATTCCCAAGCTTGAGCCAAAAATTTCACAAGTCTCTCCCTTTCTCTCTCTATAGTCGGCTCTTTCTCTCTCTCAATGCACCAAAATCAGATTTTGAGCTCAAGTGTAGGAATAGGTGCATAGTGCCTTTCTACATAAGTTCCCACTAGTCACAATTTAATAATAATAAATAATTGGGCACTAATTTACCAATTTAATCAACTTAATTTGGTCCGAATTAATTTCCAATTAAATTTCACAGTAGGCTCTAAAAATTACGCTAATCACAATGGCGTAATCAATTTCGGGTTCTGTGGCCGATAAGGCCTTCAATTTAATTCCCAAAGCAGATAATCAAACAGATATTCCTACGGTGAACAGATAGAAATTCAAAACAACATATTTTCACATAATGGCACACGAAATCATATTAAACACATAATCATACTCATATTAAGGACCAATTAACATATCACGGAACAGGGGTATCACATTTGATGTTCATGAATACTCCATTTCACTTTTTTGTTTTTTGTTTTTTCCATTACAAAATATACATCTCAGCCCAAATTTTGAAGTGTACGCAATTTTTTCATGCCAAGACATAGATCTTCAGCAGTTTAATTGTTACACGAGGAAATTCTATTCATCATTTTAAATATAAACAATAATACTATAATGATTATATTTGTAATGTATTATAATTTGTTTATTATGTAATATTTACTTTTGTATTATTTAACAGACTTGAGTGGTAGGACCTAGGGGTGTTCGTGGTTCAGTTACCGCTGTAGAACTTTCAATCCGCCATCCGTCCGTCGAATTGGCAGATGCGGATTGAGCGGATTGGTGAATAGATGTGCATTAGTTTGACGGTTTAAACTTTTACAAATTTTGAATATAATACAATAACTTGTTAACATTTTTTTTGAGATAACAATTCTACTCAACATAACCAAAAGATTATTAAGTAAATTGTCAAATATCAATAATAAATACATACTATAACAAAACCATACATTATCAAAACTATTTCATTACTTTTTTTTTATTCAAAAACTATTTTATTTAATTTTTTTAAAAATGATAAAATTAAACCTTATATTTTCCATACAAAAATACCACATATCAACACTTGTCATTTGATGAAAAGATTTCAAAATAGAAAACACAACAGAATATCTAAATAAATTGAAAACACAAAATTTTACAAATTATTAGGGTGCTCATAGTTTGGCGGTTCGGTTGAGGCCAAATGAATCTCAAATCCGTCATCCATCCAAAACCTGGCGGATTGAAAAAAAATCAATCTGCAACCGTTTACTCATCATCATGCATTCATCTAAAATGCGGCAGATCAGTTCAATTCGATTGGTTTGAGTGGATCAAATTATCCGTTGAACCTCCTAGTAGAACCATTCAACCAAAACAATCATGAAATATCAAATAAATAAAAAAAAAACAAAATGTGATTATTATTATCATTGTTTGAAGTTGAGGGTGATTGGCCATTTTTACTCATACCGTATGTCGTAGAGTGCGGCCCAAATTGTTGAGCAAGATTGATAAAGCCCATTTTCCTAAAGATGGTTAAAGAGCGATGAGCAAGAGTCCATCCATACTATTAGGCCCACTGGCCCAATTAAACATGTTTTCACTGTTTGAGAATTGGAAAGGCCTCTGTTAGAACAAAGTGAATTTAAAAATAAATAAATAAAAATGACTAAGGGGTCGTTAGGGATTGGGGGTTTTTAGTGGATTTTGTTTTGTTATAATTTTTAAAAAAGTTTTAGAGTTCTAGAATTACTCAGATGAATCCAAAAAGTTAAAGCTCACTGTTAAAGCACCGGATGAGAATACCAGGGAAATCACCGGATGAGAATACCAAATTAAAGCACACTGTTAACAATTGGATTCCTCCAAATTGGATCACTGTTAACAAGCTTTAATCCAAATCACTCCAAGTTTGCTACATGAATCATTTTTCTTAGTTTATCTATGCAAAAAGCCATATCTTATAACTTAAGAAACAATGAATGCACTCAGTAGTTTATCATATTTGGGAAGCTTTTCCCTATGCATTGATTTAGCAGTTTATTGTACATGTTCTGATTCTGTGACGTAGTTTTGAAGCTCAGATGCCTCTCATCTTACTGTTTAAATAAATTCGTGAATGAGCCGTGCAGATATTTTTGTGTATATTTTATTCTGGTAAGAAGTTTTGAGAGCATGAAAAATGATATTGTGTCTTTCTCATCTTACTGTTTAATTAATTTTATGGTAAGGTTGGCACCATTTTAATAGCTGATTATTATTATTATTTTTCCTTCGAATAGTTTATATTTACGGTTACATGGGCAATAAGGTGAACAAATAGTTGGAGTATGGTCACAAGTTCAAAATAACACACTGATAAACTTAGGCCAGGTGATAAAAAGTCCAGTAGAAGTACCAGGAGCTCTCAAATGTCCGTATGCTTATTATGTACTTTCTTTCTCATAATTGCACTTGTTTTGTGTTTCATTTTGTTCCAAAATAATATCTTGCAGTACTAAAGGTGGTTCTTTCTTACGGTTGAAAGTAAATGCACAATTCATCATCTCAATTCTGGTTGAGTAGCAATTTGTCTATGTTGGTAGGTAGGTAGGTAGTACATGTTGCAGTAATGAGCTTATTGTTGAAATAATCTTCTATGTATAAAAAATAAATTGAAACAAAATTAAACAAATAAAATAAAGAACATACCACTAATCAACTCGCTGACATCTTCACCAAACCATTGACTACTGCTCGATTTCACTATCTTAAAGACAAACTCATAGTGCTTCCTAGCCCCATTAGTTTTCGGGAGGATGATAAGAAAATTAAAGCACATGTAACTATGACATCTCAAACTGAGCTAAAGCTGCAACCAACTCTTCAGCATGTGTATGACAGTTACACTAACCCACCTAGAGCAAGATTAGTTAGATACAATTGTGATAGTCAAGATTAGTTAGATATACTGGTGTAACAGAATTCATTAGAGTATTGTCTATAAATATCTGTAACAATACATTCCATGAAATAAGGAAAATATCTTCTTCACTTTTCCGTTACTTTTTTATTTAATTTCTTTAAAAAAAAAAATAAGGATAAAGGGTGGCATCCTTAGCAACATTCTGTAAGCGTCTCTACACATCGAACAGACACAAGGCTATAGAACTCAAGCAAAGGTCTACCTCACTCCACCTAACAAGCGACTAGAACCCAAATACTTTCAACAAAAGTCTGAACTACTATCACCTCCTACAACAAGCTTCGTGCAAATATTTGTTCCCAATGTATAAAAGTAAATATTTTTTAATTACCTTCTATACTATTATGGGTGTCTCGTACTCTATCTAGTTTCTACCTATGATCGTTAGTGACCCGACGATAAATGGGCAAATGTATGACCCAATTCTTTATTTTTGGATCTTAATATATATAATGAGTTGTTTCGGAGATTAGGGTTATGAAATTAGAGAACATTCTTATTACATACAACCACTACAACAAAATGCATCCTTGGCGACTAAAAAAAATTTGGTCACCAAAAGTTGTGGAATTAACGACAAAAAATTTTTTTAGTCGCCAAAAGTATAATATTTAGCTACTAATTTTTTTTAGTCGAGATATATTGATTATTGATGACTAAAAAATTATTTTAGTCGTCGTATATTGATTTTTCGCTACTAAAACCATTTAGTCGCCGAATGTAAAATAAAAAATAAATTTTTATCTTTGGCAACCAAACTTTTGGTCGCCAAAAAA
This sequence comes from Camellia sinensis, assembly GCF_055761805.1. Lineage (NCBI taxonomy): Eukaryota > Viridiplantae > Streptophyta > Magnoliopsida > Ericales > Theaceae > Camellia > Camellia sinensis. The sequence continues at coordinate 32,404,949 of NC_138962.1, forward strand.
CATATTTTCAACGACCAAAAAATATGTTAGTCGCCCTATATTGACTTTTGGTTACTAAAACCATTTAGTCGCCAAATGAAAAATAAAAATTTACTTTTTATCTTTTGGCGACCAAAATTTTGGTCGCCAAAAATTTATTTTCAGCGACTAATAAATTTTTGTCACCAAAGAACTAAAATATTTGGAGGGAGGCATTTTAAATTTTGGAGGGATTTATAAAATTAATTAGCGACTAAAACAGTTTTAGTCGCCAATTGTACCATATATATATATATATATTTTTTGCAAACCAAACCCCAAACAGATCCATCGCCTCTCTCTCTCTCTCTATATATATATATACGTATATATAACATATGTATATACATATTTGTATGCACAATTGCATATACTCATGTTCATATTAATCCTTTGTTTTTTCATAATTGGAATTGAATTTATATGAGATCCATTCCTATTTATGATTTGCTATTTAATGTCTTCAGTACAGAACAATGCATCTTTCTTCTTATCGTGCTCCAGTATCGTCACTACATTTAAAGGTATTTCGTATTCCTCCTCCCTACTCAAACCCTCTCGTTTGTTTTCCCAGAAAAAACTCAACTTTTTGTTTTGTCCTCTTCTAATTGATGGAAAACTTGGTATTGTAGTTTTTTTTTATTGGCAATTAGTTTTATAATCGATTTAGTGTAGTGGAATAAAGTGCAATACAAGCGTGATTTTTTAGGCACTTTATTCCTAAAACTTGTTGAAGATCATGCTTGTAGTTAAAACCGATTCATAGTTGAAACCCATTCTGATTCATAGTTGAAACCATTCGTTTTATAATCACGCTTGAAGATCACATGAGGTAGATTTTGAAGAATACCAACTACCCTAGAGGCTAGAGCCAATCATAGTTGAAACCCATTTTGATTTTTTCCCTTCCCTCTCTTTCCTTTCCCTACCATGGAGCTAATTGAAGAGAAAGTGGACCTCGGGATGATATTTTTCCCCTTTTATATAACATTTCTAGGAAATTTAGTTGGTTGGTAATAATTGGACTTTTTTTTTTTTTTTTTGGTGGGTAAGCATATGAGGAAAAAAAAGAAAAAAAGAAGAAGTAGCAAGGTCTATACGAAAATGCAAAGGGCATACCCCAGGCCATACTAACTATAGTGTTTAAAATTGAAAATTATTTTTACTTGATCAAAGAAGGTTGATGATGTGAACTTGATGAAAATGACAAGTAAATATAAAAGAATGATGAAGTTTTGTTGAAGAAAATTCGTTAGGGTGTTCAAATCCACCACTGCTTGTGTAACATGAGCCAATTGTAATTGTTCTTGGGAGATTAATTAATGGATAATTATGATATAATATATTATGACTGCAAGTCTTAATATGATAGTCTAAAAAATTCATAGACTGAAACTCTCGGCATAGACCTTCTTCAATTGGTACGGACCCATCTTACGCTAAAACTATTGTTGTAGGAACGGTCCGTCTTCCCTTAGCATTATCTATCTTAGGATCTCAATATATGTACAAATAAAACTATTGCACAACCATGCATTTGAAATCACATAAATCAAACACAAGAAGAGAGATAAAATAATACATGTAGAAAAATCTGTAAATGTTTTGCAATTATATCCAAAAATAATACAACTAAAGAATTAATTACAAAACCTCAAATGTTTCTTGAGTAGGGCTTCATCTAAGCCCTAAGGGTGAGAAGATTAGCTACACATGACTGTAGAAATTGTCATAGCTCTCTTGGAAGAGAGCTTGGAAGAAAATTTTCTCTACACTTGATTTTTTATCGCTCTTCTCCACTTTTCCTCTCCTTTGATCAACCCAACCTCTCTATTTATAGAGCAAATACATGTACAAAGTCTTTTCTCCCAAATATATAGGGATTTGCTCATAAATACAACCAACAATGGTTGAATATGGAAGATTTGGGAAGTAAAATTTAGTGGTTAGTTGTTGAACACATTGAGTCATATATGATCTTTCATTGATATCTCACTCTACACTTCAAATTTTGACATGTGGATAGTTTCATCTGAAACTGGATATCTAGGGTTTCAATTTAATCACAAGATTTGCATGGTTTGGACTTGAAATGAATGAAATATGATTTTTCAAAGTTGGGGATTGCAATCTGTCCTGTGTGTAGAATTTGTCTTCATTTTTAACCTCAAATATGGTTGAATTAAGAAATTACTATGAGATAATGATTTGTAGCCCTTTGAGTTAGCTTCCAATGCGGCTTGAATCATCTCCATCCAATATCGTAATAAGGTGGAGATATGCTCAAAATACTGACTGTTGCGCAAAGAAATTCCAGTTCGAAAACTCTAGATTTTATTCTTAAATTTGATTGGATAATCCTTTCTTCAAAAAAATCCATGCAAGCTTTGCAAAATTCATTCTACTCATTTCATTTGAGTGTAAAGACTTTGAAAACCTACAAATACGTTAAACAACACAAAATCATGAAGACTACTCCATCTATCTCAAACATGGCCAATCTTGTCCTTAGGGTATTTATGTCCTTACAGCTATTTTGAAAATTTATAGCATTGCTTTTTATCCAAATAGAGTAAAAGAAATGCAGCTATAAGAGTTGTACGAGATCCATTCCTATTTATGATTTGTTATTTAATGTTTTTTTAATAACTTATTTTAGTTTAGTGGGATTCTTTTGCCATGGTGAAGCAACTATACATCATTTTGGATTGAAGAGTGTAAAATAAAGTAAAATGTCCCATATATGTATGGACCTTTATAGTTTTGACATTTTTAAATAGTTTATAGAGGAATTAGAGGCCCATGGTAAGATTCCAATGTTGAGAGAGGTTAAATTTGTCCTATCTTGGTCTTTTCAGTATTGTGATGCCTAAATTGATTATTTCGGAATTTAATTTCTAGATATGTATGTTGTTGATATGAAGAAGAATATTTGTGGTCTATTTGTCGGATTCATTAGCAACTAGTGATGCAAGGTAGGGCAATTATTAGTTTTATAATTTTTTTTGAGAGGAATTGCAATATTAATTGACAATATGGATCAAAACAACGAGCTTCATCATGTCTAGTGGTTATAGAGATATGACCTTATGTTAGATAGTATTTGAGATGTTACTATTGCTAATGTTGGATAGTATTTGGGTATATATCATTTTTGGTGAGAAATTCCCTATTGCTAATGTTATATATATTACAACTGTGAGTGGTGTGATGATGATTGATGTCTAAGGTTTTGTTAATAATGCAATAGTTTATGTTTTCAAATTTGTGGAATTTTTTTTTTCCCTATAAAAAAATATGATAGAACTTGTTGTTTGATGTATAGTTGGTGTTGTCTTAGAAGTAAAGGCTTTCTACTACTGGCTTCTTCATGCATGGATCTCACACACTTCTTAATAATAATGTTCTTTTGTTTGTGAGTTTCATTTGTAGAGTAGTTAAACTATTGATAGCCCAATGAGCTGTTATATTAGTATGGCCCCTTTAATCTTTTGTATGGTTGTAGGAGATGATGCTAACTGTGGCAACCAAGAAGCTGAAACAAGGGCCTACCTTCAGAAGTTTAGAAAGCTGCTTTTATTTTCTGAGCAACAATTACTTGGGCTTGAGTTCACATTCTATAGTTTCAAAAGCTGTTGCAAAGGTGGGTTTAATCATTAATGGTCAACAACATTTTATTTACTTTTTTGTATTAACTATTTTTTAGACATTTGCCTAAGTTGTTTTGGCCCTCCTATTTTAGGCAGCCCTAGCACATGGAATGGGCCCAAGGGGTTCTGTTTTAATCTGTGGGTATACAAGTTTCCATGGACTGCTTGAGTCATGCCTGGCAGACTTGAAGAAGAAAGAGGTATTGACTTTGTTCTATGTATTGCAATCAATTGTTCATTGGGAGTTAGGATCATTTGTACATTTTATCAATTTATTTTTACATTTACTTACTGAAAAGATTAATTTATTCTTCTCCGTTGTGTTAACACTTGCTGGTATGGAATAATGAAACATTACAATAGAGGGACTGCAATGTGTAAACATGAACAAATGTGTGATGGAAACATGATCAGTATGTTGGATCAATAGCAGCATATCATGTATAAACTGCATCTTCTGCATTCACATGTACAATATATTCTTCAATATAGTTTGATGTTTTGGGCTGTTGATGTTTTCTGAATTTGTATTCCAGAGCATGGTCCCATTATTTCGTTCAGAAGATACGGTAAATCTTTGACTTCTAGGGTTAGGGAACTAGAAAGTTTTACTCTGGGATTACAATTCAGGAAAAAGGAAATTTAAGTCTGATTCAGAAAATTTGTGTAATTTATATTTAATTATTGGTAACATTTGTTTGCTTTAGTTTGTGGCAAAATGGGTTGTCTCAATTTTACTGCTGTGAAAGGTCACTGATGCTCATAATATTCTCATCAAGATGTATGCTTATATTACAGCCCTATGCATGATATAATTAATAAAGTGATAAGGTGCAGAGATCCTTTCTAATTATAAATGTCCTATAGGCAGCATTTTCCATTGGAAGATTGGCTTACAAATAAAAATAAGAAGCTAGCTATTATTTTTCTTTAATTCTGGTTTTAAGATTTCTGCACCTATTTTATCATGTATCTTTGACAATATAACTGCCTTTTGTAGCTATGTTTTTAGAACTTAATTAATATTGTTGTTGAGTTTTTCCTAGAAAAAGAAAAATGAAAGCATTTCTGGTGGGTTTGTTTAATGTTTGGCTGGAATTGAGGGGATAGAATGAGTTCTGGGTTGCGATATTTGTTTAATGTTTGTTTAATGTTTTAATGTTTGGCTGTTTAATCCATGTCATTTCACGTATAAGTTGTTTTCTGTTCAATTGAAATCCTATATTTGAGGGAACCTCCTAATTGCATAAATTCAGATGCTATATTATTCCTTTGGCATGGAAGAGGACTGCTTGATATAAGTAACAGTCTTGCTTGTGAAGACCCATAAGGGTAATGCAAAGATTTTGCATTATATAATTTTCTTTTATAATTTCAAATATGCCAATGCTATGTGGTCAATACTAATGATTAATTTTCATTTTTTCGAGATGATTTTTGGCATGGAATTGTAGATATTCCTTTTTGGAGGACGTGGTTTTGTACTACTTTTTATTCTGTATGAAATTATTATTTTCAGTTGGAATATACTTGGTTTGTAAAAAATTTGCCATTAAAAGTTATTCTCTTTTTTGGATGGTTGTAAGTGAAATACATGTTGTAGAATGGGTGATAATATGCATGTCGACAATGCTAGGTAGCTCAAATTTTTGTGGCTCAAATGGCTCAAATCTGTCAAAACGACGTCGTTTTGACAGATTTTGAGTGTAAAACGACGTCGTTTTGACAGATTTGAGCCATTTGAGCCGCAAAAATTTGAGCTACCAAACATTTTCCTATGCATGTATTGTTTTGTTTATATACTTGTTACAGGTTGCATGAGATACATACAGGTTGTAGACAAATTAATTAAAATAAAATAAATATATAAAATGATATTTTCGACGACTAAACAATTGGTAGCCAAAAATGGAGTTAAATATTTTTAGTGACTAAATAGTTAGTAGTTAAAAAAAGAATTAAATGGAAACAAACCTTTTGGCGACTAAACATTTAGTAGCCATTTAAAAAAAAAAACTTTAGGCGACTAATGATTTAGTAGCCAAAAAAAAAAAAAATTAAGTTTTGGCGACAAAAATTTTAGTAACTGAAAATGTGATGTTAAATTTAATTGTAATCTTTTGGCTACTAAAAAATTAGTCGCCAATTTAGCCTTTCAGCGACTAAATTTTTTTTGTCGTCAATACCTTTACTTTTCGCGACCACTTGTTTAATCGCTAGTTTAGGACTTTCGGCGACTAAAATTTTTTTAGTCGCCAATACCTTCGCCGACCGTCTTTCCGCGACCAAGTTGGCGACCAAGATGGCGACCAAATTATTTAGTCAGAAAAGCCTTTTGACGACTAAAAATATGACTTTTGGCGATTAAAAATTTAGTCGCCAAAAGTACAATTGCTTGTAGTGAACTTTGAGAGAAAGACGGCCAATTTTTTAATCTTTTTTTTTTTTTAATGGAACACTTTTGTCATTTTCCGCCTGTCAAAATAGGCTTATAGCGAAGCATGCATAATTTGATGTTCATGAATACTCCATTTCACTCTTTTGTTTTTTGTTTTTTCCATTGCAAAATATACATCTCAGCCCAAATTTTGAAGTGTACGCAATTTTTTCATGCCAAGACATAGATCTTCAGCAGTTTAATTGTCACACGAGGAAATTCTATTCATCATTTTAAATATAAACAATAATACTTTAATGATTATATTTGTAATGTATTATAATTTGTTTATTATGTAATATTTACTTTTGCATTATTTAACAGACTTGAGTGGTAGGACCTAGGGGTGTTCGTGGTTCAGTTACCGCTATTGAACTTTCAATCCGTCATCTGTCCGTCGAATTGGCAGATGCAGATTAAGCGGATTGGTGAATAGATGTGCATTAGTTTGACGGTTTAAACTTTTATAAATTTTGAATATAATACAATAACTTGTTAACATTTTTTTTGAGATAACAATTCAACTCAATATAACTAAAAGATTATTAAGTAAATTGTCAAATATTAATAATAAATACATACTATAACAAAACCATGTATTATCAAAACTATTTCATTACTTTTTTTTTATTTATTCAAAAACTATTTTATTTAATTTTTTTAAAAATGATAAAATTAAACCTTATATTTTCCATACAAAAATACCAAATATCAACACTTGTCATTTGATAAAAAATTTCAAAATAGAAAACACAACAGAATATCTAAATAAATTGAAAACACAAAGTCTTACAAATTATTAGGGTGTTCACAGTTTGGCGGTTCGGTTGCAGTCAAAGGAATCTCAAATCCGTCTTTCGTCCAAAACTAAGCGGATTGAAAAAAATCAATCTGCAACTGTTTACTCGTCATCATGCATCCATCTAAAATGCGGCAGATCGGTTCAATTCGATTGGTTTGAGTGGATCAAAATATCCGTTGAACACCCTAGTGGGACCATTCAACCAAAACAATCACGAAATATCAAATAAATAAATAAAAAACAAAATGTGATTATTATTATCATTGTTTGAAGTCGAGGGAGATTGGCCATTTTTACTCATATCGTATGTCGCAGAGTGCGGCCCAAATTGTTGAGCAAGATTGATAAAAGCCCATTTTCCTAAAGATGGTTAAAGAGCAATGAGCAAGAGTCCATCCAAACTATTAAGCCCACTGGCCCAATTAAACATGTTTTCACTGTTCGAGGATTGGAAAGGCCTCTGTTAGAACAAAGTGAATTTAAAAATAAATAAATAAAAACGACTAAGGGGTCGTTTGGGATTGGGGGTTTTTAGTGGATTTTGTTTTGTTAAAATTTTTAAAAAAGTTTTAGAGTTTTAGAATCTACTCAGATGAATCCAAAAAGTTAAAGAACACTGTTAAAGCACCGGATGAGAATGCCAAATTAAAGCACATTGTTAACAATTGAATTCCTCCAAATTGGATCACTGTTAACAAGCTTTAATCCAAATCACTCCAAGTTTGCTACAAGGATCATTTTTCTTAGTTTATCTATGCAAAAAGCCATATCTTATAACTTAAGAAACATAATGAACGCACTCAGTAGTTTATCATATTTGAGAAGCTTTTCCTTGTGCATTGATTTAGCAGTTTATTGTACATGTTCTGATTCTGTGACGTAGTTCTCAAGCTCAGATGCCTCTCATCTTACTGTTTAAATAAATTCGTGAATGAGCCGTGCAGATATTTTTGTGCATATTTTATTCTGGTAGGAAGTTTTGAGAGCATGAAAAATGATATTGTTTCTTCCTCATCTTACTATTTAATTAATTTTATGGTTAGGTTGGCACCATTTTAATAGCTGATTATTACTATTGTTTTTCCTTCGAATAGTTTATATTTAGGGTTACTTGGGCAATAAGGTGAACAAATAGTTGGAGTATGGTCATAAGTTCCAAATAACACACTGATAAACTCAGGCCAGGTGATAAAAAGTCCAGTAGAAGTACCAGGAGCTCTCAAATGTCCGTATGCTTATTATGTATTTTCTTTCTCATAATTGCACTTGTTTTGTGTAAAAATATATGTATTATTGATTGATGAATGTTGTTGTATATACAATGACTCTCCTATATATAGAAGAGAAAAACATATTCACCTACCACACTCAACTCTCACCTAACACACTCAACTTTACCTACTACACTTACAGCCCCCCTCAAACTCAAGGAGGATAGATACTAACCAACTTGAGTTTGGAGAGAGTAACAAAATAGGAAAGTAAACTGATAAATAAAATAAAACAGGATAGGAGACACGGTATGGTCGTGTCAGACCGTTGGAGAAAATAATGTCTGGACAGTTTACGAGGTCATGCCGGACCGATGTAGAAGTTGACTGGGAGCAATGTCGGGACAGTTTATGGGGTCATGTCGGACCGATGTAGAAGACAGTTTATGGGGTCATGTCGAACCGTTGTAGCAGACAATGCTGTGACAGTTGTTGTGACAGTTTACAGAGTCTTGCTGGACCCTTGTAGAAACTAACCGGAATCAATGTCGGGACAGTTTATAGAGTCTTGTCGGACCCATAAAGGAGCTAACCGGAATCAATGTCGGGACAGTTTATAGAGTCTTGTCGGACCCATGAAGGAGCTAACCGGAATCAATGTCGGGACAGTTTACAGAGTCTTGTCTGACCCTTAAAAAGTCGCACCCTCAAAAGGTGTGCCCAATCTTTCAAAAGGCGTGCCATCAAAAAGGCGTGCCCAATCCATAAAAAGGCGTGCCATCAAAAGGCGAGCCCAAGTCATAAAAAGATGTGCTGGACATGATGGCGAGGCACGTGAGTGCCTTGGCTGGCGCGCCCGTTTGTCGTCTGGCGTCAAGTGGCGCGCGATACGCGTGGCTGCCTCGGCTATTTAACCAAGACGGAGGCTGAGGCTGAGGCTGAGGTAGAAGCTGAGACAGAAAAACTGAGAGAAACCTCTGAAAAATTCTTCCTTTGTTGAGAGAGAAACTCTGTAATACGCTGTAACACTCTGTTGCCCAGAAAATGGCTTCGTCTTCCCGTGGGCTGCTCACTCTCTTTTCCGACCTCAATGAGTCAACAAGAGAGAGAACTGGTGCGGTGGCCAGTGAACCTCAACCAAACACCTCTGTGTTTGCTCCGTTGAACTTTCCGATGCGGTCGGTGGAGCAAAAAATGGCGGTGCAAACTGATATTGAGGCCAATCAGTATACTCTGAAGTAATGTGTCGAAACCATGACTGCGGTCACAAACTTGTCGCACCGGCTGCAGAGCAGGACAAATGAGGTGCAACAGTTAAACTCCCAACTGGCTCTGCTCCAACGCATGTATAAGGATGCGCGAGTAGAGATAAGTGTGCTAAAGGCAGAAAACAAGGAGCTGAAGCGGAAGGCCACCGTGATGTTCCGATTTGGAGGTCCACCATATGCTGTAGTGGAGGAGCAGGGAGGAGGCAACGTGCTTGGTGGTCTAGGAAACACGGAGGCAGCACCGGCAAGGGCCGCCCAGGACGGAGGCAAGAAGAAGAGACCGGCGGCAGAGTAGAGAAGAAAAATCCCACTGTTCCGTTGTTTTTTTTTTTTTTTTTTTTTTTTGGTGTAAAATGGTGATCGGGATTGATCCCCGGCATGAAAAAATGACAAGTGTGTGGAATGTTTGTGGTGTTATTTGGTGTTGTTGTTTTGTTTAAGAATAAAAATAAAATAAAATAAAACAACGGATAAAGAAAATAGATAAAAATATTTGGGGATGCTCACTAACGAGTTGTAGAATAAGGAAATATTGATGGAAAAAGAAAATAAAAGAAAATAAAATAAACAGAGAGATAGGAAAAATATATTATAATAAAAAAATATAAATATATATATATATATTAAAATAAAAGAAAAGTGAGAAATAACGTGGTTGTGTTTTTTTTTTTTTTTTAAAAAAGAGAAGATAAAATAAAATAAATAAAGATAATGTTGGGGGCGGTGGTGTAGTTGTTTACGTGTAGCTTTGTCTGGTACTCATGACTTGAGCATTATACAACTCCAAATAAAATAAAGCAAAAGAGGGGGACAAAACCATGTGCTATGCTTCACCATCTCCAAACAAGAGAGAGAAAGAGGGAATTACTGGCTTTCAAGAACAAGCCGCCCACCCCAGTTGAGGCCATACAAAACGAGTTCTCAGCTATTCACCAGTCCAAACTCACAAAGATGTTTACACAGTGTGAGCCTGCCCAACCTCCTAGGAATGATGGTGGTCTCTCTACTGCATTCTCTCTAGCAGAAGGAGAAGCAAAGGTGATCATGTGAGCCAAAGCAGGAATGATGTAGACAGTGAAGCTGATGAGAAGAGATCCAACAGTGGAGTTGATAGGACCAAAGAAAGGGAAGATTATAGCAAGGAACCAAATAGGGATGACCACAGGAAGCCTAGAAAGAGCCCTCTGGCACATACTCTTGCACTCATGCATTCCTATGAACTTCTCCCACACAAAATACAGTGGTGTGCATGCAAATCCAAATGTTATGAACTGATGAATGAGGCTGACAGCAGTGTCTCTGAAACCAGTCCTTGGGAGCCGTGAATCGAGCTCCGTTGACGGTGGATTGCGAGGAGGAAGCGGGAGTTTCGTCGACGAACAGTACAATCTCGAGCGTGAGCGGGAAGAGAAGCGAGTGAGAGGCCGTTGGAGACGAGCACGAGATCGAGAGGGCTTGTTCGCTTGGAATCAACGACGAAGAAGATGGAGATAACTTCAGGAAGAAGCTTCGGCTCTCGAAAGATTAGTCGGCTGTTCTTTGAAGAGAGCTTCATGAAGATGCATGTTGGGGATGCCCTTGATGACTGGGAATCGACGGCCTCATCTCTGTGTGTGTGTCATGCCCATCATTGTTGCAGACATGGTGTTCGACGAAATGTCCCAGAGGGATTTTGGGTTTGCTTCGGCGAGGTGATGAAAGAAGAGTGAAGGTATGTGTAGAAAATTTTAGTAGACTAGGTTGAGGTCCGGCGGGCGGCTAAGGTGAGGTTGCCGCCCGCCGGGAAAGCGAAAATATTAGGTTCTAAACCTGCTCTGATACCATGTAAAAATATATGTATTATTGATTGATGAATGTTGTATATACAATGACTCTCCTATATATAGAAGAGAAAAACATATTCACCTACCACACTCAACTCTCACCTAACACACTTACATCTACCTACCACACTCAACTCTCACCTAACACACTCAACTTTACCTACTACACTTACATTTTGTGTTTCATTTTGTTCCAAAATAATATCTTGCAGTACTAAAGGTGGTTCTTTCTTATGGTTGAAAGCAAATGCATAATTCATCATCCCAATTCTGGTTGAGCAGCAATTTGTCTATGTTGGTAGGTAGGTAGGTAGTACCTGTTGCAGTAATGAGCTTATTGTTAAAACAATCTTCTGTGTACAAAAAATAAATTGAAACAAAATCAAACAAATAAAATAAAAAACATACCGAATTTATTTTTACCGAACCGAATAAATATTTAAAAACCAAGTCGAGTGTGTGACACTCTGTCCTCAAGACAGATTCGCCCCGCTACAGTGCTTATGGTTAAGTGGCGTCTATTTCTTAGGATACAATGATCTTCACAAATTTGTAGTAGCACTCCAAACAAATTTGTCCGGCGAACTAGTACCTTGTGTTCTATACTCTCTTTAATTTTTTCTAAAACTAGAATGAAGAATAAATAATGCAAAGGAGCAAAACTAGAAGGAAATAATGAATTTTCAAATGTGAAATCTGCTGGAATAGGACTGGTATTTATAGGCAAAAAACAGTCCCGAAAAGGTATGAATTTGAACTTGAACAGGTGCAAAACTCTTGAACAAATTCAAATTTGAAGCTGAACAGATATGGTAACTATACAGTTATATAACTGTTCAGAAACTGCTTAAACTGCCAGGGCAGTTTTGAATTTGAATCTGTCCAAAAATTAATCTATCTAGGTGCAACAGATCTGAAACAGTTTTAAACAGATATGCAAACTGTTTGGCAGTTTTAAAACTACTCGAAACTGCTAGGCAGTTTTTCCCAATCTGTTGGACAGTTTGAACCTGTTGAACTGCTGGAAAATGGACTGAAAACTGGATACAGTTTGGACAGAAAATTAAATTCTATTTTGGTACAAAATTTGAATTCAATTTCATTAAGAATTTTGGAAAAAAATTCAAATAAATTTTATCCAAAAAATTAATATTAGAACTGACCCAACCCACACTCATGCCCGGCACTGCTCGGCTCGACCGGATGGCAGCGATGCACGTGGGCATGTGTGGTGTTTTTTAGCCAAGGTTCTAATTGTTCATAACTCCTCATTTCTACAAACTTGGGGTGCCCCTTGGGGCCCAACCCAAGTGTCGCAATCTAGAGTTTATATACATACACAAACTTTCTTAAAGTTTCAATGTGGGACAACCCATTTCAAAGAAACCCACATTTACTTCTTTAATTATCCATTCCACGAACCCGAAAACGACGTCAAGTTCTCATTCACTCATAAATGATTTTGACGAACCGTCTTCACCGTGTGACTTGCCATGCGGCAAAGAACACGTCACCTCTTCGGACCCACCCCAAAAGATGCTCAGGGCCCACTTAATTTTGGGCTCAAAGTTGGCCCAAAATAAGTCTTTATAAAACCAATTTTCCAACAATCCCCCACATAAATGGAATTTGACGGAGAGAAAATGCAATAACATGATCCAATTACAGAGAGTACAGAAATTAGAAATATTCTGCAAATGATAGGTAGCTTTTGGCTTTGAACCTTCCCTTGTGAGACACTATCGGATTTACTAGCTAACCAGTGCACATGATGTCTTGAACTGTTCAGCCATTTGTGTAAACCAAGATAATAGAACTCACACAGTATGTCCCCAGACACAGTTTAGTTCTCACTACTGTGTTCATTTTGGCACTGAACAACCTGGTCTTTCATGAGTGCTCTAGAGAATTGTAGCCCTTCACAAATCTCATAGAACCGGCCTAGTTCACACTCATCTAGGTGATTCTTATGAAGAGTATCCTGCCATACTCCACTAGGTATACCTAGATATAAGAATCATTAAAAGTATTACTTAACCTAAAATGCTGCAGACATCACTATTTCATCATAGAAATTGGTAGGAGTTTGTCTCCCCAGTGATCCTTTTGAGTCATTCACAACTCGGGTTGTCTCTTTGAACCTAGATCTTGGGATCTCCAATCAACTAGGTTGGGTTTCCGTTGTGGTAACTCTTATTTAATAGGCTTAAGTCCCATTCCCCTCGATGAATTCTCAACTAACTCTCTTGCTAACCCTTTGGTTAGTGGATTCGTTATGTTGTCTTTAGACTTCACATATTCAATGGAAATAATTCCATTAGAGAGTAGTTGTCTTACAGTGTTATGTCGACGACGAATGTGACGTGACTTACCGTTATACATATGACTCTGTGCTTTACTAATTGCTGATTGACTATCATAATGTATGCATATAGCAAGCACTGGTTTTGGCCACATTGAAATATCTTCAAGGAAGTGGCGAAGCCATTCTGCCTCTTCCCCTGCTTTATCTAAAGCTATGAATTCGGATTCCATAGTAGACCTAGCAATGCAAGTTTGTTTGGAAGATTTCCAAGATACAGCCGCACCACCAAGAGTAAAAACATACCCACTGGTGGACTTTAAGTCTCTAGTATCCGATATTCAATTTACATCACAGTATCCTTCAAGTACTGCTGGATATCTAGTATAATTTAGCCCAATGTTACGAGTAAATCTGAGGTATTTTAGAACCCTTATAATTGCTTTCCAATGTTCTACTCCTGGGTTACTTGTATATCTACTGTTAGAATTTACCATAAACCTACCACCACTACCACCTCACCTACTCCACTAAACCTAACCCACTACACCACTACCACCTCCACTTCCACTTCACCTACTCTCCACCTACTCCCAAACACACTCCTATATAATAGGAATCCTTGTAATTGTAATATATATAACAAGACATCAATATTCATCAATCAATAAATACAGATCTATCAATAATATCAATCATCAATACATATTTCATTCTCTCTATTTTTCCATACATTAAATTTGACATGGTATCAGAGCTTGGTTAAGAACCTCGTAATTTCGCTTCACCGGCAGGCGGCAGCCTCGCCTTGGCCGCCTGCTGGACCTTAGCCCTCGTTATCGGAGCACTGTCTACTCTTCCCGTGGTCTACTCACTGTTTGCATGTACTCTTCAAGTTCTTCCTCGCTGTAGTTTCCTTCTGCACTGAGCTGACGTTTCATGTCCTCTTGAAGCTGGATCAAAGCAATTGCACCTGTTGCGGCTGCAACTTGGGATTTAATGAAGTGGCCTTTGTTTCTGAACCACTCAGCAATGAAAGGTTGAGTCGACCTTTCAGTATTTCGGCAAGCTTCTCTTCTCTTTCCCTTTGAACAACCCTCATTTTCTCTTGCAACTTTTTAGCAAACTACTCTCCTTCTGTAAAAATATCCAATGAAGCCATTGAGGCCATGGCAAGCTGGCCAATGTAATCCTCAAAAAGCTCACTCCCAAAGAGCATTGCAAAAAAAAATTGCAGCAGGATCAATGATTGCATCAGTTGAAATTCCAGACTTCCCACAAGCATCATAAGCCTGTCGTTGGGTTGGATCACTCAGCACTTGGGTCTCTTATCCCACAAGCATCATAAGCCTCTCTCTGGATCTCTTATCTCTCTCTCTCGGGTTGCATTTTGAGGGGGGGAAGCTGGACACACATACACAAGCACACACACCATTCACACTGCCACATACACAGCACATGCACGACACCATTCACACCCATCCTTTCTTTTTATTTTAATACACACATCCACTACCTCACCTTTATTTTCATTATTATAAAGCACTATCCCCAATTTTATATAAACTTTTCTATTCTAAACTTTTCTCCACCACCCAACACCATCATCACATTTTCCACCTCCCATCTTTTTTAATATTTCAACTCCACTTGCCTCATTAATTTAAAAAAAAAAAAAAAAAAACAATTAAACCAAAAATCCCAAAACCGTGGTTTTTACCAAAACCGTGGTCCCATCTTTTTTAATATTTCAACTCCACTTGCCATAATGATGCTGTCCATGCCTTGGATCCTCTTCTTATTCTTATTACAAAAAAAAAAAAAAAAAAAAAAAAAAAAACCAAACCAATTTCCATATTTGCACAACACACCATATTTTATTCATATTGGGGATCAACCCCGATCACACTTTTACAGCAAAAAAAAAAAAAAAAAAAAAAAAAAAAACCAAACCCAAACACCCACATCCACAGGCGGGATTTTTTCTTCTCTACTCTGCCGCTGGTCTCTTCTTTTTGCCTCCGTCCTGGGCGGTCCTTGACGGTGTTGCCTCTATGTTTCCCACTCCACTGGGCACGATCACTACCCCCTGCTCCTCCACTGCAGCATATGGCGGCCCTCCAAATCGGAACATCACGGTGGCCTTCCGCTTCAGCTCCTTATTTTCTGCTTTCAGCACACTTATCTCTGCTCGCGCATCCTTATACATGCGTTGGAGCAGAGCCAGTTGGGCGTTTAAATGCTGCACCTCATTTGTCCTACTCTGCAGCCGGTTCGACAAGTTTGTGACCGCCGTCATGGTTTCCACACATGACTTCAAAGTATACTGATTGGCCTCCACATCCGACTGCACTGCCATTCTTTGCTCCACAGACCGCATCGGAAAGTTCAACGGAGCAAACTCTGGGGCGTTTGGTTGAGGTTCCAGTGCCACCGCACCAGTTCTCTCTCTTGTTGACTCGTTGAGGTCGGGAAAGAGGGTGAGCAGACCACGGGAAGACGAAGCCATTTTCTAGACAACAGAGTGTTACAGAGTGTCTCTCTCAGAAATCTCTCTCAGAAAACAGAGTGTTACAGAGTATCTCTCTCAGAAATCTCTCTCAGAAAACAGAGTGTTACAGAGTATCTCTCTTAGAAATCTCTCTCAGAAAACGAAGAGTTTTTCAGAGTTTTTCTAGCAGGTTTTTGTCTCTGCTTCCAAGCCTCAGCCTCCGCTTCGGTTTATAAAGACCATGACAAAGAGGCCGACATGCGTTCTGTCAATCACGTGCATCGCCGCGTGTCTGGCGCACCTTTTGATGGCACGCCTTTTTATGGATTGGGCACGCCTTTTGATGGCACGCCTTTTGAAAACATGGGCACGCCTTTTGATGGCACGCCTTTTTATGGATTGGGCACGCCTTTTGATGGCACACCTTTTGAAAGATTGGGCACACCTTTTGAGGGTGCGACTTTATAAGGGTCCGACAAGACTCTGTAAACTGTCCCGACATTGATTCCGGTTAGCTCCTTTATGGGTCCGACAAGACTCTTTAAACTGTCCCGACATTAATTTCGGTTAGCTCCTTTATGGGTCCGACAAGACTCTGTACACTATCCCGACATAGATTCCGGTTAGTTTCTACAAGGGTCCGACAAGACTCTGTAAACTGTCCCGACATTGATTCCGGTTAGTTTCTATAAGGGTCCAGCAAGACTCCGTAAACTGTCACAACAACTGTCACAACATTGTCTGCTACAACGGTCTGACATGACCCCATAAACTGTCTTCTGCAACGGTCCGACATGACCCCATAAACTGTCTTCTACATCGGTCTGACACCGCCATCCAGTGTCCTCTCCAACGTTATGACACCACCATCCAGTGTCTTCACCAATGGTCTGACACAACCATACAGTGTCTCCTATCCTCTTTTATTTTTATGTATTTTCTTGTTTTGTTACTCTCTTCAAACTCAAGTTGGTTAGTTTCTATCCTCCTTGAGTTTGCGGGGGGCTGTTAGAATTTACCATAAACCTACCACCACTACCACCTCACCTACTCCACTAAACCTAACCCACTACACCACTACCACCTCCACTTCCACTTCACCTACTCTCCACCTACTCCCAAACACACTCCTATATAATAGGAATCCTTGTAATTGTAATATATATAACAAGACATCAATATTCATCAATCAATAAATACAGATCTATCAATAATATCAATCATCAATACATATTTCATTCTCTCTATTTTTCCATACATTAAATTTGACATCTACTTAATTTACTTACTGCATAATTAGCTATATCCGGGCGAGTGCAGTTCATCAAGTACATTAAGTTTCCAATAATTTGAGCATACTCTAATTGAGAAATACTTTCCTGTACATTCTTAGAAAGAAACAAATTAACATCCACAGGTGTTCTAGCAAGATGATCATCATATTTGCTAAATTTGTCAAGTATTTTCTCAATGTAATGAGATTGTGACAAAAAATAACCTTCTGATGTTTTGGTAATTTTCATACCAAGAATTACATCAGCAATGCCCATCTCTTTCATGTCAAAATGTTTATTCAATATTTTCTTAGTAGTTTTAATCATGTCATTATTACTATCTATGATGAGCATATCATCCACATAAAGACATACAATGACATAATCTTTGTCTGTGTTTTCAATATAAACACATTTATCACACTCATTAATTTTGAATCCATTTGACATCATTGCTTTGTCAAATTTTTCATGCCATTGCTTTGGCGCTTGTTTTAAACCATATAGGGATTTAATCAATTTACACAATTTCTTTTCTTTTCCTGGAACAGAAAAACCTTCTGGTTGTTCCATATAAATTTCTTCATCTAACTCATCATTTAAGAAAGCGGTTTTCACATCCATTTGATGAATTTCTAGATTGTATAGAGATGCAATAGCAATTAGCATTCTAATGGATGTTATTCTAGTAACTGGTGAGTATGTATCAAAGTAATCAAGACCTTCTTTTTGTCTATACCCTTTGATCACAAGTCCTGCCTTGTATTTGTCAATTGGTCCATCTACTTTCATTTTTCTTTTGAAAATCCACTTGTACCCAAGAGGTTTACAACCTGGTGGTAAGTCCACTAATTCCCAAGTGTGATTTTGCAAGATGGATTCAACTTTACTATTGACAGCTTCTTTCCATAAAGAAGCTTCAAGACTGGACATAGCCTCTTTGAAAGTTAAAGGCTTATTTTCTAACAAATATGTTAGAAAATCTAGACCAAAAGATTTTGAGGTTCTAGTACGTTTACTGCGCCTAAGTTCCTCTTCCTCATTTTGATCTATCTCTTGCTCTTGATCTTGTTCTTGATCATTACTAATAATAGCATCAAAAGATCTTTTATTAGTAGTAGTCTATTGTTCAGTCTTATTTGGAAATACATGTTCAAAGAATGATGCATTCCGAGATTCAATAATAGTATTTGCATGCATTTCGGAATGTTCTGATTTATGAATCAAAAATCGATATGCACTACTATTCTTGGCATAACCAATGAAAATGCAATCAACGGTTTTAGGACCTGTCTTAGTCTTTTTAGGACTAAGAATAGCCACTTTAGCCAAATACCCCCACACTTTTAAGTATTTGTAGGATGGTACTCTCCCATGCCACAACTCATAAGGTGTTTGATTCATTTTCTTTCAAGGTACTTTATTCAAAATATAATTGGCAAAAAGTATTGTTTCTCCCCACAAGTTCTGAGGTAATTCAGAACTTATTAATATGGCATTCATCATTTTTTTTAAAGTCCTATTTTTCCTTTCAGCAATTCTATTTTGCTGAGGTGAGTAAAGAGCGGTGGTTTGATGAATTA
Organism: Camellia sinensis; assembly: GCF_055761805.1. Classification (NCBI taxonomy): domain Eukaryota; kingdom Viridiplantae; phylum Streptophyta; class Magnoliopsida; order Ericales; family Theaceae; genus Camellia; species Camellia sinensis. The sequence goes on from NC_138962.1 coordinate 32,423,808, forward strand.
TTCCATGTTCTTTACAAAACTCACCAAAAGGTGATTCATATTCACCACCTCTATCACTTCTTAGTTTTTTGATTTTCTTACCAAGTTGATTTTCAACTTCATTCTTATATAGAATGAAAGTTTCCAAAGCTTTATCCTTGGTTCGAATTAAATAAACATAACTATATCTAGTATAGTCATCTATAAAAGTGATAAAATACTTTTTCCCACCTCTTGTTTGAATTGATTTAAAATCACAAATGTCACTATGAATTAATTCAAGTTGTTCCGTACTTCTTTCAATTGAATGAAAAGGAGTTTTGGATAATTTTGCCTCAACGCAAATTTCACATTTATAATTTGAATCAATGTCAAATTTGGATAAACATTCCATATTAATTAATCTACGTAAAGATCCATAATTAACATGTCCTAGTCTACCATGCCATAAATTTGAAGACTCAAGCAAGTAAGAAGAAGATGTATTTTTATTAATAACTGAGAGTACAACGATCATTACATTCATCTTGAAAAGGCCATCAAACATACAACATTTTCCTACATACATCCCATTCTTAGTAAGTATAAATTTATCACTCTCAAACACTAGCCTAAACCAATTCTTACTCAACAAAGATCCGGAAACAAGATTCTTGCGAATGTCCGGTACATGCAGCACATTGTTGAGAGTGAGTTCCTTTCCAGATGTCATCTTGAGAACAATCTTCCCTTGTCCTTCAACTTTGGAAGTTGAGGAGTTGCCCATAAAAAGTTGTTCACCGTTGTCCACTGTAGAATAAGATGTGAACATCTTTTTGTCGGCACAAATGTGGCGAGTAGCACCAGTGTCCACCCACCATTCTTTAGGATTTCTAACAAGATTTGCCTTGAAAACAACTGCAGAAAGATTGATGTCATCTACAACATTAGAAATATTGTCCACTTCGGTCATATGGGCTTGAGCAGGCTTCTTACTTGTTATTCTTTTGCTTTTGCCTTTGCTACGGCAATCTTTGACCCGATGTCTCTCTTTGTCACAAATGTAACATTTTTCATTAAACTTGTACTTTTTAGTTTCCCCTCCTTTAGAACCTTATGATGAAATTTCTCTAGAAAATTTCCGTTTCTTTACTTTTAGAGCATGTTCCATCACATTTGCCTTAGACTTCATTGGATGCTTACCAACCCGCTTATCTGAATTATGGTTGTCCTCCTCAATCCTCAAACGCACAATTAATTCCTCTAAAGACATCTCTTTGCGCTTGTGTTTGAGGTAGTTCTTGAATTCTTTCCAGTCTTATGGTAATTTCTCAATTAAAGCTGCAACTTGGAAAGATTCACTAAGAGACATGTCTTCTACATGAATGTCATGCAGAATGAGTTGGAGATCTTGAACTTGGCTGATCACAGTCTTAGAATCAACAATCACAAAGTCCAAAAATTTGCCAACCACAAATTTCTTTGAGCCGACATCTTCCGTTTTGTACTTTTTCTTCAAAGACTCCCATAGTTCCTTTGTTGTCTTGATAGGACTGTAGACGTTGTATAATGTGCTTTCAAGTCCGTTCAAGATGTAGTTCTGGCAAAGGAAATCAGCATGTTTCCAGCCATCGACCACTTGCCGGTCAGTTTCATCCTCTTTCAGAATAGGAGCATCCTCATAGAGAAAGCGTGCCAGGTTTAGAGTTGTAAAATAAAACAGCATTGTCTGCTGCCATCTTTTAAAATCAATTTCGAGAACTTCTCTGGCTTCTCACCGTGATTTACTGGTACTGTTACAACAGGAGAGGAGGTTGGCGCAATTACAGCCACCATTTCAGTACTCGTTTGAGCATTTGTTTCAGTAGCCATGAATTCGAATTTATTTTTAATTAATGAACACTCATAAATTATTTAAGAAAACCAAAATTAATTTATGACAAACTTCCAAAAAAAAATATTATGAATTGTTAATGACACCAGTATATTACTACTAGTTGTCAAAGAAAATAGACAGTATATTACTACTATCTGTCAAATAGCATATAACCACTATTTGTTTTTCCAATCAGAATATTAATTTGTAAAATCACAGAAAGTAATTTCTGTAAGAAGAAGAAAGAGAAAAGGGAACAAACAAAAAAATCTGTAAACAGAATAATTTGAATCTGTCTAAAGATTGTTGGAACAATCTTCTGTATACAAAAAATAAATTGAAACAAAATCAAACAAATAAAATAAAGAACGTACTGAAATTTATTTTTACTGAACCGAATAAATATTTAAAAACCAAGTCGAGTGGGTGACACTCTTTCCTTAAGACAGATTCACCTCGCTACGATGCTTATAGTTAAGTGGCGTCTATCTCCCAGGATACAATGATCTTCACAAATTTATAACAGCACTCCAAACAAATTTGTCCAGCAAACTAGAACCTTGTGTTCTATACTCTCTTTAATTTTTTCTAAAACTATAATGAAGAATAAATAATGCAAATGAGCAAAACTAGAAAGAAAGAATGAATTTTCGGATATGAAATCTGTTGGAATAGGGCTGGTATTTATAGGCAAAAAACAGTCCCGAAAAGGTATGAATTTGAACTTGAACAGATTCATATTTGAAACTGAACAAATATGGTAACTATACAGTTATATAACTGTTCAGAAACTGCTGAAACTGCCTGGGCAATTTTGAATTTGAATTTGTCTGAAAATGAATCTATCCAGGTGCAACAGATCTGAAACAGTTTTGAACAGATATGCAAACTGTTTGGCAGATTTAAAACTGCTCGGAACTACTGGGCAATTTTTCCCAATCTGTTGGACAGTTTGAACCTATTGAACTGCTGGAAAATGGACTGAAAACCAGATACAATTTGGACAGAAAATTAAATTCAATTTCATTAAGAAAAAATTCAAACGCGTGTGTGGTGGTTTTTAGCCAAGGTTCTATTTGTCTATAACTCCTCCTTTCTACAAACTTGGGGTACCCCTTGGGGCCCAACCCAAGTGTTGCAATCTAGAGTTTATATACATGCACAAACTCTCTTAAAGTTTCAATATAGGACAACCCCATTTCAAAGAAACCCACATTTACTTCTTTAATTGTTCATTCCATGAACCCGAAAACGATATCAAGTTCCCATTCACTCATAAATGGTTTTGACAAACCGTCTTCACCGTGGAACTTGCCATGCGGTAAGGAACACGTCACCTCTTCGGACCCACCCCAAAAGACGTTTGGGGCCCACTCAATTTTGGGCTCAAAGTTGGCCCAAAATAAGCATTTATAAAACCAATTTTCCAACGCTTTTATCTTTTCTTTTACTTTATATCTCCTGCTTGTCTAATAACACCAATATTTGGACTCTAATTTTACATCTTGGGCTATGCTTATAAGTGGAGTTGAAGAAGCACAGAGCCGTACAGATAGCGAGTCTTATTTTCATTTTTTGGTTCAAATCATATGTTCTAATATATTAAGTGGCCTAATTGCATTTGTGAATGGCTTGCGTTTTTCAGCTATTAGGTTGAGCTAGGATGTTTTCCCTTTTGCAGATTTGTGAATTCAGGTTTGCCTGAGCAGTGTTCTTTGTGATCAAGTGTTAAAAATATTGTTCTGCAACATACACATACCTTTGGGGGAACACATTAGCCCCAATGCAAGGGCAAAGGAGTGCAGGCAATTCCTTTACTGAAACTGTTGATCTTAACCAGGGATTTGTTTCCAATAACACTGGCATGAATCAGTCAACTGCTTGGAATAGCATGCTAAGTCCAGTGGAAAGCCGGTTGCCAAATTACATGCTTTCTTCTGCTGAAGGGAACTATACTTGCACCAATGCTGTTAGTCATAGTGCTCGAGGTTTTAGTGGTTAGGATTTAGGGGAATCTAGTTCTAGTCAAAATTTACAAGGCCATGGCATTGGTGATGGTATGAAAATCGAAAATGGTCGGTCGTCTTCATTTTTGATTCGTCCTGGGTCTGGACCGTCTAACATCTTTCTTCGTGATAGCGTTAACAATGGTGTTGGTGGTAATCAGGTTACCGACAGACCTTTAATTATGCAGAGTTCCCGTTCTAGTCGTGTTTCTCTGAATATAAATTTAAATGCTGGGGACATGGGCAGTAGTGGCGATGGTGGGCAGGACATGGAGCTAGATGCATGCCATAATTTGTACAAGGTAAGCGGACCAGAAACAGAACAGATCTTGAGTGCTAATGCTTCTTCTAATAACACTGGGAATTCTTCTAGTCATTCTGGTTGTTTGGTGGACAATGAGGGTGAGTCAAGTTCGTCTTTGGGCAATTGGGGTTCATCCTGCAAGAGAAAGGCTCTTGAAGGTACTTCTGGACAGTCTTGACCAGGTGGGAGTTCAAACTACTTTCAAAATGCTGAAATCTTTCCACGACATGGTGTTTTTGCTCGTTACAGTGCTTCTAGCAGCTTAAGTATATCACCACCACCAGTGATTTCTCCGTGCATTGGTCCTTCTGAACAGCTAAACCCAAGAAGTGGCATTAGTATGCGTGGAGTAGCTTCTGACGTCTTTCCTCCTACAAGTGTGACAGGAATTGCAGGAAGCTCCTCAAGAATTTTTTCCGTGAGAGGAAATGTTGGGCATCATGAATCTGTTAGGTTTAATTTACCATCAACAGGGAATGTGATAAACCATTCTGATGTGTGCTCCCCTCTCCAGCCATCTAGACCTCTCTCTTTTACCGATTCTTTGGACTTGAGACCAACAACTATAGTAGCACCCAATTCAAGTAATCCCCCAAACCAGTCTTATTCAATGCATATTCTTGATTTGCCAAGGAATACACTTTCTTTCCCTTGTAATGGGACTCTTAATTCAGGAGCTGGCGGTTCTTCAAGTTCTTCATCATCGCGAGAGGAAGCAAGTTTTAGAAGCACCCCAAGAAATAGCATGGGGCATCCTATGGTTGTTCCTCCAACTGAGATGAGAAATTCGGTGCAAGACTAAAATAATTGGAATTTATCTACTGGAAATACCAGTACTTCTACAAGTGTCCCTTCTAGTTCTCGAATTAGCCCCAGCTCTGCTATACGGCCTTTCCCCACTGCGTGGACACCTCATCGCAACCCCTTAACACAAAATCAACAAAGATTATCTGAATTTTCTCCTTGGACTTTGTTTCCATCTGTTGATTCTGAGTCTGAAGCTCTGAGAGCTCACTTTCCCCCATCGCGTTCAAGCCCTTCTTCTTCAGAGGAAACAATAATGCCATCTGGAGCTAATAGCCAAGGCCATCATCCACCATATCCAAGATCGGCCTTGTTGGAGCTACCTGGTGATGATGTGAATGGTTGGCGTGCTTTAGCTGATGATGTTGAGGGGAGACACAGGCTGGTATCTGAGGTTTGTGGTCTAAGTTCTTTGTTTTTTGTTTTAATTTTTCCCTGATTTCCAAGCTTACTAATCCCTTGCTTAAAGTTGGTTAAGATATATTACCTGAGTATGGTATCTTTGTTCCTAGAAATTGAGTATTGCAATATTAAGTTGATTAGTCATGAATATTCCGCATATATCAGTTTGTAGAACTGTGCTTTCCTTTGAGAATGGCAGAGTCATGTTTCCATTGATCTCATTAATCTATTTGATGGAGTGAAATTTAGTGAAATCTGTAGAGATTGGTGACTTGTCAATAAGAACTATTTTAGTCCCCCCAAATTGGTAGACAAGTTGTTTTGGTCTTGTTGACCGTCTTCTTATGTAGGTGAGGATTTTGTGAATTGCCTTGTCAAGTATGGTTAGCTGGACATGTGATGTAGGAGTGTGGGGGTGATGTAGGACAAGTTTGGGGATCACTCTCCTGTTAGTAGTGACTAGTGAGCACAAAACTACTGTGGGGTAGCGTGAAGAGGTTTCTATTTTTGGGATGTTAGGGGACTGTTCTTGGTAAAATTACTTAGATTGTTAGGGTTATATGTTGTAACAAAATGATAAATGTTTGCGAGTGAAGAGAGAATTTTTGGGACTGTTTGACGACTGTTCTGAGCACTGTGAACGATACCCAAGAACAAAACCTTGGCTAGTGTAGTAGTTTTAAAGCCCTTGAGTTGAATGTTTAAGCAAGGATAGGGCTTGGGCTTGGGCTTGTAAAAAGGAATGTCTAAGGGTTAAAACAAGCTTAGACATATCTCGTTGGGGAGTTAAAGGGCTACATATGGAAATACCTAATTTATAATCATCGCACTTGGGTTAGAAAAATTTGATATTTATATGACATACATAAAGATAGAAGCTTCCTGTGAAATCCAATATATCAATTTATTGTAGAAGATTCCTACTACGTCCACACCCCAAAGGCTATAACCACGGCAATCTTCTCACATGAGTAGGCCGCCCACATTGTGAGAGGAGGTGGTGGATTCAGCCATTAGCGGCATATATGTGTGTATGTGTATTATAATATAATTCCAGATTATGAAAGTTGTATGGATCTGTTTATTTATGGTCGTAATTGTCTGAATTGTTCTTGCACATTCTTAATTGCATAATTTGTGACACTGTCAATTTTAGTTTCTATCTTGCTAGTAAACGTACATTCTGTTGCTATCAAAATTGCTTAGTTTCTGATTAAGAAAAGTTGGAACATTGAAGTAACAACTTCTGTCCTTCCATGTAACAGATTTGTCAAGTCTTGAATGCTATGCGTAGGGGCGAGAACTTACGAGCTGAGGTTCAATTTTGACCCATGCCTCATTAATTCATTAATTTTTATATGTTGTGCTGTAACACAACCATTTCGTCTTTGTCAACTGCCACAAGAGTATGAATGCTTTAGTTGATATGGTGACATTTCATGTTCTGTTGATTCTGTTTTTGACTGGAACTCATTTGAGATACCAAAAATTCAGTAAGGCTTTCTATGCTTCTAAACTTCTTAGTAATTATTGTTTATGTTATCTACTATGAAAATAAATAAATAAATAAAAAATCAGGTAACGGTTGCACTTATCGTGCTGCATGAACTAGCTTTATAAAAATGCTACCAAAAGGACTACCAAAAATTCTACAAAATACTCACATGGATGTGGGTCTCATGTGGTGTTGGTGCCACACCCATCATGTGGCTATTTTGTAGAATATTTGCTAATTTTTTTGACAGCAATGTTACATCCACATAATTTCTTCTCCCACAATCACCTATCCACATAATTTCTTCTCCCACAATCACCTAATGAGATGGCAAGACAAAATGCATATAAAGAGAGTTTTGAGAAAATATTTGAATGTGGGTCAACTTTTCAAATTTTGCTTGCCACGTTTTTTTTTTTTTTTTTTGGGAGGGGAGGGGAGGGGAGGGGGGAGGGGAAATTGTGTGGATGAATCATTTTTTTTTTTTGGGTCCCTAAATTGTTGAATGATTTGTCGATCATCAAAAATGTCTTGTGATTTGCTTCATTTCTGACATTGTCCTGCATGTATAATCATGTGTTAGGATTATATGCTCTTCGATCCATTTCATCTCTCTTCTTAACTCCCTACTTGTTGGGTCATTGGGCTCTTTTTTAGACCCAATTTCAAAGATCCAAACCGTTCACATTTTAATATTTATTGATTATATCATACCTGTAAAAAAATAAATTGATCGAATATCAGAAATTACGTGTTCGGATCATCGAACTACAAACCATATTTTTAAAAAATTTAATAAACAGTTTTCTAAACACATGTTTTCTGATATCCGATCAATTTGATTTTTTAGAACTATGATATTTTCAACAAATCTTAAAATGTGAATAGTTCGAATTATCAAAATTAGACCCAAGAGTGAACCAAATGACCTAGCAAGTAAGGAGTTAAGGAGAGAGATAACAGAAAAGATCTTGATTCTTCATTAAAAGGGTAGGGTTGGTGGGCCCAATCACTCTGCTAGGAAAGGGAAAGTAGGAAAAATTATTGGTACTTATATCACGTTGTCATGTCTCATACTAATTACAATTTATTATATCATTTTATATTTTTAAATTATTAAAATTAAATTCGTAAGTCTTATTTCCTTTATCAATTATAACATGTTGCTCAAAACTCATCCAATATCTTCTCGGAAGGTAGATCCGAAATGGCGTATATGGACATCTCCAATTCCAAGTCATGATTATGTGGCTATGCTAACCTCACCATCACCCCCACTAAAACAACAAAACTATATGGAACTCATCACCCATCATTATCAACCCAAAAATGGTATGTATTATGATTTTTTATTCCAATCCTGCTATATGTATATGTTTTTGATTTTGTGACCCACCTTATGTAAAATGGTATGTATTATGATTTTTTATTCCAATCCCGTTATATGTTTTTGATTTTGTGACCCACCTTATGTGAAGTGGTTTCATATTTTTCTCTCGTCTTTAATCTCTTTAATTTCACATTATTAGAGTAGATTTGGGAGACAAAATTAGGAAGATAAATCATTTTTGGGTGAGACTTCTTTCTAGTATTATTGATATTTGATCAACATCATTTTTTATAAAAATAATATACTTAACAAGTTTTATACATTAAACGATGTGAATTATTATAATAAACTTAGAGTAAGGCCTATTTTGATGTTAAATAGAAACCTTTTTTTATTATTATTATAAAGCTTACTTTGGGCTATTTTGGAAAGATAATTAAAAGTCATCTTCTAACTTTTAACCCATTTTGGATCACATCTCTCACATTTTTTTAAGAAAAAATCAAAAAATCATCTTTTAACCATATTTTCAAATCAATCCTTTAAACATACCTCAAGATTTTGATGCTTGTAACCAACTCTGAGTTCTTCAAATATAACTTGAAAATTTAGCGAGTTATAAAATATTTCTAAGTTTAATTTGTTTACATTAACGAGCTGAATACGAATCAAATTTAAATAATTTATTTTTTTATAGCACATATATAATTATTTAGTCAAGTGGTAATTGTTTAAATTTGACTTATTTACGTAACAAGTCGATATCGAACAAGTTTTTAACAAATGAAATACAAGTTAAAGTCAAGTTGTTTGGTTCATTTTATAGTCTTAAATATGCAATGATAAAATTCATATAAATGTGTAATGAGTATATTATACAAATTAATAAATAAATATTATTTTGAACATTAATATATTAAAAAAACTAACATAAAGCGTAGGACTATAAAAATTATACAAATTAGTATATTATACAAATTAGTATATTTATTTATAGTCTTAAATATGCAATGATAAAATTCATATAAATGTGTAATGAGTATATTATACAAATTAATAAATAAATATTATTTTGAACATTAATATATTAAAAAAACTAACATAAAGCGTAGGACTATAAAATGTATCAAATTATTTGACCTTGACATTATTTGACTTGTTAAAAGTTCTTTCGAGATTAATTCATTAATTTTTTAAGCTTAGTTTCATATAAATTTAAAAGATTTTACAAAAATAAATTATTCTAACTCAAATCAATTTGATTGGTTCAAAATTTAACCAAGTTAAATATATTAAGAAATTTATTAAAATTTTCAAATCAAACCTATCCAACCTGCTACTTAAGGACAAAACTATGTATAGACTTACAGGGCCCTGCCTCCTACTTCGCACAAGATGCTCTGATGTTATATATAGTTCAACACGCCAACAACTTCTATGGGCCTTGCTCCTATTTAATTGCTATAATTTTAACTCTGAGAATTATACTATGCACCTTTCATATTATATATGTATCTTCAATTATATTATTTTTTTATTTAATTAGAATTAATTTTTTTTCTTTAGTTATGACAAGGGATGTAATGAACGAGATACGGTTGGTATTTAGATAAAAATTTTCACTAAACCAATAATATTAGTTTTATTATTTTAAACATTAATACATACTGCTTGTCTCATCAAACCGCATCAAATTGAACCAATTGAAATGGTTTAAGTTGGTGCAGTTTAATCATTTTATGGCATTTCAAACTTAAGCCACTTTTTAGTATAATCACTAATGTATATAAAAATACTGAATTAGTTATTTGTCTACCACTTCAAATATATTCAATCCATCCATTTCAATTTCTAAATTAACAAAAATACAAATAAAAAAAAAGCCATAAAATATTAAAGTTTTAAGAATAATGAGTTAGAATTAAGATTATATATAATAAAAATTTACAAATTTAGGTTATAGAGATGATAAAGTTAATTAATTAAGGTTAATAATTTATTGTACTTATTAATATCATTATATTATTAGATTATATATATATATATATATATATATGTTATAAATGCAAACATGTTGAAGCGGTCGGTTTCGGTTTAGTTTGGTGCACAGCGTGCTTGAATGGATATCGAACAAAAAAATAAAAAAAAAAAATCAAATTAAAAAACTGAACAGGTCGATTCTTGTTAAAAAATAGACCAAATATAGTCGATTCAGTCCGGTTCAATCAATTTAATTAAAAAAAAATTTCTTACATTCCTAGTTATGACATTATTTTGAGATTTTGGTTATAACTTTTTTGCATTTGGTTATGACTTTTTATTTTTTATTTAGTTATGATTCAAAAAGTATGAAATTATAACATTTTCTTCTATATTTATAAGGTGCGGTACAGTCTTTTCCTTTTAACCATTCTCTTTAACAACTCTTTATAATACAATAATAAATAGAAAAGATTATTGTACACACCCCTAAAAGGTGTGCACCATATGCACTTTATAACTAAGAAAATGACATAATTTCATACTTTCTGAGTTATAACTTAAATAATTTTTAAAAAAAAATGTCATAACTAAATAACACATGAGGCATAATCAAAGATTTCATGAGTTATAACTAAAATAATGTCATAATTAAAGAAGAAAATTGGTTATAACTAAAGAAGAAAATGAAATAATCTAATGGGGCATATAGTAAGGGGTGTATAGAGTAGAATTTTCAATTTATTTGTAAACCCATTATAAGAAATATATCGATTTTTTTTTTTAATTTATTTATGAAAGTTTAAAATATTTGTAGTATTATGTGTAATAAAAGTTACGAGTAGTCAATTTATAGTGTCCATCTCTAAATTGAAACTGGAAAGTATGAGTTACTATATTTATGTTATGAATAATGTAGTGTAAATCTTACAAATTATATTTGTGATGCAAAATGTTATGAACTATTTTGGTGAAAGAAGCTGCAATTTGTTATAGTGTTGCAATATTTATTGTGATAACGTGTATACGATATTCACCTTTTAAATAGTGCACACCATAATAACTCCATAACATATTATGTTCTAAAATATATTTTTAATTATATCATTCACTTTGCAAATGAAATTAAGTTGATAATTTTTGTCTTTCATTAGCCTAATCATTATTTCTTGCTATTGCAATGTAAAAACTCAAATTGATTAGTGATGCTATCACATAGTATAACTGTTACATCAAATATTTATCAAAAATAAGAATTTATTCATTTTCAATAAATAACATGAAAAATTACAATTGTTAATTGCATAAAAATCCATTACTTTTAATCTAACTTCACATATCTTCCTATGTTTTTTTTGCCCCCCTAATAATCAAATCCTGATCGTACCTGCTACTATTCATTTTGTTTAGAGCTATAGCAAAAGGTACCCTTGTACATAGTGTAAATTTGAATTTAATAATCAAATCCTGGTCGTACCTGCTATATTCATTTTGTTTAGAGCCATAGTAAAAGGTACCCATGTACATAGTGTAAATTTGAATTTAATAAGTGACACTTAAAATAAACCTAATCTATAAATTTCATTTTCTTTGCACATTTCAAATTATTTTTTTGGACGTATTCTATGTTGTTAATTTTTATAATATTGGACAAATTGTAACAGTAGTCCTTGTACTTTAGTAAATGTATAATTTTGGTCATTGTAATTTCAATTGACTCGATTTTGATTATGAATTTATGATTTTATTTCAATTTAGTAAAATTAATTACAATTCTAAGCATTTTTAATAAAAAAAAATATGCATTTAAGTGGCATAGGTCATATTTTTTAGAGTAAAATTTTAAATTTACTAATCTTAGTTAGTTAACCTTAACCAATTCAATGTTTATTTTCAGTCAAAAACACTAATAACATTATTACTTGGACCAAATTGACATAAAATTTAAAATCAAAAGTCAAGATTATATAAATTAAAAGTGTAAAAACTAAAATAATATAAGAAACAAAATATAAATACCACCAATATAATGTCCTATAATATTTTAGAGTTTGAGTACACTTGTTCATGTCTTTACCTGCAAGGTTACTTACTACTGGCTTTAATGGAGAAATTAAAAGCCAGTGGATCTTTCTTTTTCTTTTTTTCTTTTTTTTAAAAAAAATTCAAATCAATAGTACAGTTTATAAGTATTAATAATTAAATTTATAATTTTTTATTAATCTATAAATTTTTTACTGATGTGTCGTTTTCTCATTTTAATTTCTATTAGTTGGACCCCCACACGCTAAGCACATGGGGTCGCTTTCCAGTTGGAGTGCTTATTTTCTGTATGTATACATTGTACTATGTTATCTGATTGTTTATTGTATTTGATTTATGAAAAATACATTATAAATGGAATTACTATTCACCATTATAAGAGAATAGTCATTCTATAAAGGAGTGGCTATTTTATTTCATTCTAATAAACCAAACACTATATAAGTGATTATCACATAAATCTACTAAAGAGCAAGATGATGATGTGCTTTCAAATCATCATGCAAAATATACAGAAAATAGAAACATAAATCTTACATTAGTGGTATTATTTGAATCTAATCTATCAATGATATTCTTTTTTTCTTTGTTGATTAGATATGAAACATCAATGAAAACTTAATTTGGAGTGCATTCATAACAATTTGATAAACTCTTTTTCCATTAGGAGTTGTTTGGGGATGATCTCAACAGGTGCACTTATTTGATAATTACATTTATTTGGATCATATCATTTCTATACTCTTCTGCACATCTTTTTGTCAAAAGTCAAAAAATGCACTAAATAAGAAAACAATCAATTACCTGCTGCATCTCATTGGACATGAAAACAACATATAGATCTAATCTCTCTGCATTTGCTGCTCCACTTGGGCAGTGTTTTTTGCAAAGCAAATGTACATTCTCCCACTACAAAAATAATATAAAAATCAACCCAAGAAATCTTGATTAAGGAAATACAAAAAAGGAACAAATGAAGGATAATTCATGGTTAAGCAATTAAATATGGACAAAGAAAATTCATGATTATATGTTTGATAGAGATCTAGCCTACCTTCTCGCATTTAATATATATATTTGATTCATAAATTATTCATTAAACTTAATAAAGTAAATTTATTAAAAAAAACTATTTTATTATCTTATAATCAAGCATATTTGGTACCAATACCTCATATACAAAAAAAAAAAAAAAAAATCTACGCAAAATAGAATTAACGACAACGCAAAAAAATCTACTCAAAATTAAAGACAACGCAAAATTAATGTGCCACGTCACGACAACAAAACTAATGATTTTAATTGAATACAAAAAGCCAAATAACGCTTGTATACGTATCATCATAATCACCCCCGCCCCCCAACACCCCCAACCCCTCTTTTTTTTCTTAAATTTATTTTATTTTAAAACATGTAGAAGGTCTAGGCGTTATCAATCATTAAGCCCCTAGATAACGCTAAGTAACTCTTTGCATCTGCTACTCCACTTGGACAGTGTTTTTTGCAAAGAAAATATACATTCTCCCACTACAAAAATAATATAAAAATCAACCCAAGAAATCTTGATTAAGGAAATACAAAAAAGGAACAGATGAAAGATAATTCATGGTTAAGCAATTAAATATGGACAAAGAAAATTCACGATTATATGTTTGATAGAGATCTAGCCTACCTTCTTGCATTTAATATATATATTTGATTCATAAATTATTCATTAAACTTCATAACAAAAATTTATTAAAAAAAACTATTTTATATCTTATAATCAAGCATATTTGGTAACAATACCTCATATACAAAAAAATCTATGCAAAATTAAAATTAAAGACAACGCAAAAAATCTACTCAAAATTAAAGACAACGCAAAACTAATGTGTCACGTCACGACAACAAAACTAATGATTTTAATTGAATACAAAAAGCCAAATAACGCTTGTATACGTATCATCATAATCACCCCCCCTTTTTTTTCCTTAAATTTATTTTATTTTAAAACATGTAGAAGGTCTAGGCGTTATCAATCATTAAGCCCCTAGATCACGCTAAGTGAGAGGGTAATTTATATGAAAATTGGGCCGAGCTGGGTAATAGGTCGTTATGAGTCACAGTACGAAGGGCTGAGTAAAAAGGCCATAAAGCTACTCCGGTCCAAAGGAGGCTTAAGTTAGTCCGGTCCAAAAGTGGTTTGAAGTTACTCCGGTCCCGGAGAGTTTACGGTAAGCTCGGTTGTCACACACAAAGTTGTCCCGGTCGGGACCACGTTATTGGTTATCCCGGTCGAAACATACCATGGTTAAGCACTGGGAGAAACCGGGGTAAGAGCAGTGAAGAGAAGAGCCGAGCTAAAGTTAGCTCGGTCTAGTCTGCAGCTTAGCATGGCCATGCTTACCTCGGTCATATTGGAGTCCGACCATGGTAAAACCATCTCACTTGGTTTAAGTAGTGAGGAGGATGTTGAAGGATAAGTATTATCTTTCAGGAGTATGACTCCTAGAAGGACTCTACATGGAGGAGTAAGAGTCCTACTAGGATTATGCCACGCGGAACCTATAAAAGCTCACAATATCGCCTATGGAGAGGTAACACAACTTTGATTCCCGAACACACAGTGCTTTTTGTCTATTTGTCTATTTTATTGACTTAGGCATCGGAGAGGTATCCGGCACACACCCGCCGGCTAGCTCACGTTTGTGTTTTCAGGGAGTAAAGCGACGACGTACGGAGGAGCGCAGACTTGATCAATAGGATTATACGAGAAGGTTTATTTCTTTCCCGTACAATTGGCGCCGTCTGTGGTAATACCAGACAAAGAACAAAACCTCTTGATCAAGTTTCCCTCGCTAATTGAATGGCGCATAACGAAGAATTGCCGCAGTCCGCCATCAATAGACAAACCCCAGAGGGGGGTGGGAGGCGCGAAGGATTGCCCTCTATCCCTCTCATGCCGGACTTAGAGCCCTAGCGACAAAATCCCCGGAGGGATACAATGGGGAGACGGAACAACAGTCCCCGTCGCTCTCGCTCACAAAGTCCTGAAAGACAAAGGCGAAGAATCGACCCTCAAGCTCTGGAGGATCGTGTAAAAGAGCAATATGAATGAATAAGGAAAGTGGCGGCGGGCATGGAGGCCATGAAGCACCAGATTAAGGGAAAAGGGGTGGCGACAGGAGAGGGGCGCAAAGGCAATACGCCTCCTCGCCACTCAAAAGATCGTGGTAGGTATACCACGCCATCGCAAGCAGAAAGTAGAAGCCTCAGGACAGGCGACACTCAATCAAGGACCTCCAGAACTCGTTACTCCAGATCTGAGAGAACGAGATCATTGAGGTCTTACACTGAGGGAAGTACCTATCGGCCCTCACATACACACCAGACATCATCCAGGCAAACGGAGTTGCCTAAATCATCCGACTTACGGACTGTGCTTGAAGAAATGGAGCAACAAAAGGAGGATGCCAGGGTACGCGGCCCGCACAGAATTTCAGCCCTTCAGCGGTTGGCTCCTCGGACGCGTGGAAGCGTCGAGGTTGGAATGCCAATACCGCACATTGCCTACAAACCAACAGATAAAGCGTTGGTAAAACTACATAGGTCGCCGTTCGTTCCGGCAATTGAGAATGCACCATTACCCTCAAGCTTCATCCAGCCTAAATTTACCACGTACGAAGGGAAGACAGACCCTTACATCCACCTAAGCCACTTTCGCCAGGTTATGGCAGTATACCGGCGGAACGAAGCTTTGATGTGCATCCTATTCCCATCTAGCCTTGGTGACCTAGGTTTAACTTGGTTCGAAAAGCTACCAGAAGGCAACATAGCCTCCTGGGCGCAATTAGCGGAGGCGTTTGTGACGAGATTTAGAATGAACACCAAGACGCCAGTGGAGATTGATCAGCTACTCTCCATCGACATGGGCGACAAAAAAACATTAAGGTCCTACAACAATCGCTACTGGGAGACGTTTAACCAGATAGGGGACTGCCCCACCAATCTCGCCATCGCACAGTACAAAAGAGGACTTCCAGTCGAAAACAGATTGAGGGATTCGATTACAATGACTCCACCCCTCACGATGGAAGCCTTAATGGAAAGAGTGCACCAACATATTCGGGTGGGGGACGATGGCGCCCGTGCCAAGGCAAAATCTGGTGCGACAGCAACACCAGAAAAGAAGACTACGGCAAAGGTCAATACAGTAGAACGTCAAAGCAAGAACAGACGAGGCAGGCGAAATAACGAAGAGGACCGAGATAAAGGATGGTTGAGAGTCCGCACTGCCATCACCACGGTATTCAAGAAACCAATTTATCGAATTCTCAGTGAGATACGCGATGAACCATTCGTCAAATGGCCAGCTAAATTGGGAGAGGCTTAGAAAGACTACGACCAAAGATCACGTTGCACCTTCCTTAAAGAAAAAGGGCACCGCACTGAAAACTGCACGCCGTTAAGACAACATCTGGAGGAGTTAGTGGCAGCAGGTCACTTAGACCGGTATATAGAAAGAGGGACGCAGCCAGGCCCCCAAAACCACGACCACCCAGACGGAACACCAAACAACGCCCCACCTCAAGGTGTGATAAACGTAACACATGGGGTATTCAAGCCTGAACGTGTATGTGAGCTCAGGGGCATGATAAAGAAGGCTGAGCACTTAAGGGAGGTATTAAGTGCCCAGTCCACCATTAAAAAGGGAAAAACAGAAACCACGAACGTCATATCTTTTTCAGATAGAGACTTGGCAAGGGTATATTGCCCTCACAATGAGGCACTGGTCGTCACTCTCCGAGTCAAGGATTTCGACGTCAAACGAATTTTGATTGACCAAGGGAGCTCATGTGAGATAATGTACTACGACACCTTCAAACAACTGAAATTGAAGGACAAAGACTTGGAACCAACTGTATCCTCCCTGATCGGATTCAACTCAATGCCAGAGTGGCCATTCGGCAAGATCATCCTTCCAGTCAGGGCAGGAAGCATGACAAAACAAGTGGAATTTTGGGTGTTTAAGGTCCCTTCCACTTACAACATAATCTTGGGAAGAACGTGGCTACATGTCATGCGAGCGATAGCTTCATCCTACCATCAAGTAATGCGATTCCCCAACGAAATCGGGGTAATTGAAGAGGTCTTTGGAGACCAAATTATGTCCAAGCAATGCTTTGTCACGGTTAATGGCAGCCGCGCTGCCAAGGGATATGTTCATTCAGTGGAAGAACCTGAAAGCAATGAACTGTTCCCAGATGTCGGCAAAGCGGCTGATCAAAAAGCGGTGGAAGACTTGGTAGAGGTAAGAATAGATGAAAAGAACCCAGATAAGTTCTTTTTGCTCGGTTCGTCGTTGTCCAGCACTGAGAGATTAGAGGTCTTGGAATTCTTGACCTCTAATATCGAAGTGTTCGCCTGGACACCCTACGACATGCCAGGCATTGATCCAGACTTCATCTGTCACCAACTCAATGTCCACCCATCTGCCAGACCAATCATTCAGTGCACTCGCAGATCGGCACTCCACCACGCCGAGATAGTGGCAGAAAAAGTGGGAAATCTGCTAGAGGCAGGAGCTATCAGAGAAGTGTACTATCCCAGATGGATTTCCAACATAGTCGTGGTGCCAAAGAAGAATGGTAAATGGCGTGTCTGCGTCGACTATAAGACAGTCAACAAAGCATGCCCAAAAGACAGCTTTTCCCTACCACGGATAGATCAACTGGTAGGCCTAACGGTGGGGCACAACCGACTTGGCTTTCTTGATGCGTACAGAGGCTACCATCAGATCGCCATGTACGAACCAGACCAGGAGGTCACGTCCTTTACAACTCCAAGAGGACTATACTGCTACAAGGTCATGCCCTTTGGCCTAAAGAATGCAGCGACAACATTCCAAAGGATGGTCACCAAGATGTTTGAACCATTGTTAGGCAGAACGATGGAAGCTTACATCGGCGACATGGTTGTCAAGAGCAAGGATGAGAACGACCATCTCAAGGACCTAGGTGAGATGTTTCAGATCCTTAAAAAGTACAAATTACGTCTCAATGTGTCTAAGTGTGCATTCGAAGTAGGATCGGGCAAATTCCTAGGCTTCTTGGTGACCAACCGGGGTATAGAGGCAGACCCCTCTCAGATCAAAGCAATTCAAGATCTGGAGAGGCCAAAAACAATAAAAGAAGTGCAGCATCTCACCGGCATGACAGCTGCAATCAACCGATTCATAAGCCAGTCGTCAGACAGACTACGACCATTTTTTCACGCATTAAAAGCCAAGTTCGAGTGGGACGAAGAATGTGACAGCGCTCTGGAAAACTTGAAAGAATACATGTCTTTTCCACCACTGCTTGTCACCCCAATACCTGGAAAAGAACTCTTCATATACCTGGCGGTCTCTCAACACGCAATTAGCGCAGTGTTGGTCCGTGCGGAAGGAATCCAACACCTACCCATCTTTTATGTCAGCAAGACATTGCTAGGCGCCGAAACAAGGTACTTGCCACTGGAAAAACTAGCATTGGCCTTGATGATGGCCTCAAGGAAGTTGTCGCACTACTTTGACGCCCACACCATAGTCGTCCTCACAGCTTTCCCATTAAAAGCTTTGTTTGAGAGGGTGAACTTTTCTCGGTGAATCTTGAAGTGGGCAGTAGAGTTGGGACAATTCGACATCAAATTCCAACCCAGAACCGCGATAAAGGCCCAAGCGTTGGCAGACTTTGTCACGGAATTCACCCCAAGAAGTCATCATATCTGCCCAGTCGACCTGACTGACACAACTGAACTAAGGATAGAAGTCGACGTCGGAATAGCGCAATCCATGGTACAGGATACTCAGTCAGACCCCAAGGCAGACCAGAGTAAAGAAAGCAAGGAAGAAGCGAACCATGCTACACCAAGCCAAGACTCACCAACAAATAAAGACTTGGTACAATCAGATAGCAAGGGACTGACAGCAAGCATGAACCTTGAAGAAAATACTAGTAACATTCTTGACCCCACGGCATCATCTGACCCCTCCACTTGCTGGAAATTGTTCATTGGAGAGATGTGGAAGCTCTTCGTAGATGGAGCATCCAACCGGCACGGCGCAGGACTTGGCATAGTCCTCATCTCACCAGATGACTTAGTTATGGAGCAAGCAGTCAACCTTGGCTTCCTAGCATCAAACAACGAAGTAGAATATGAAGCGCTTCTTGCAGGTCTTAAATCAGCATTCTACATAAAGGCCACCGAGCTAATGGTTTACAGCGACTCACAACTAGTAGTAAACCAAATTTCAGGCGACTACGAAGCAAAGGATGACAGGATGGCTAAGTACCAAGACTTAGTCAGAAAAGAGATCAAGAAATTTGAAGTAGTAAGGATAGAACAAATTGGCAGGGAAGAAAACAGCAGAGCAGACGAACTAGCAGGCTTTGCTTCAATGGCAAATACATCCATCCCTCATCCGCTACTAATCGACTACCTACCAAGACCAAGCATTGAAGACCCCGAAGCAAAAGAGGTATGTTGCGCCGAACTAGGCCCCTCATGGATGGATCCCATCATACTATTCTTAAAAGATGGCGTCTTACCAGAAGAAAAGAAAGAAGCCAACAAAATTAGAGCAAAGTCGCAGTGATTTTGGCTCTCCCCATCTATGGCATTGTACAAAAAGTCATTCTCAAGACCTTATCTAAAATGTGTCCACCCCAACAAAGTAGAAGCATTCTTGTTCCAGATACACGAAGGCGTGTGCAGAATCCACCAAGGAGGAAGATCGTTAGCCTACAGAGCCATTTCGCAAGGATACTGGTGGCCATACATGCAAGCAGACTCGGAGAAGTATGTGAAGAAGTACGAGAAATGTCAGAAGTTCGCACACCAAATACATCAACCAGCCAGAGAGCTCCTACCATTGACCAGCCCATGGCCCTTCGCAATGTGGGGCTTGGACATTGTAGGACCACTTCCAACAGCACCCGGAAACAGGAAGTTCTTTCTCATAGCAACAGACTATTTCACAAAGTGGGTGGAAGCAGAAGCATTGGCATTAATCAAGGAAAAAGATGTGAAGAAGTTCGTCTGGCAGAATATCATCACTCGGTTCGGCATACCTAAAGCCCTAATATCAGACAACGGCACTCAGTTTGATGGCAGAATCTTTAGAGGCTTTTGTGAAGAATACAAGATAGAGTTCTACAATTCTACACCGGTATATCAATTGGAAAGACACCATTCTCTTTAGCCTATGGCATGGAGGCAATAATCCCATTGGAAGTTGGCCTCCCCACAATTAGAAGCGAAAATTTTGATCCAGACTTGAATGGAGAAGCCATAACATTGGAGCTCGACCTCGCCGAAGAAAGAAGAGAAAGAGCACTGATTCACAATTGCCTCGTACCAGCAAGAGTTGTCTAGAAAGTATAACAAAACAGTACATCCAAGACAATTCAAAATCGGAGATTGGGTACTGCGCAAAGTGATGGGAAACACCGTAGTACCAGGAGATGGCAAGTTAGGGCCTAATTGGGAAGGACCTTACAAAGTGGTTGGATTAGCTGGCAAAGGGGCATACCACTTAGAAGATGAGGACGACAAAGCAATTCCCAGACCGTGGAACACTGCCAATCTCAAACTATTTTATTTTTAGCTTTTTTTTTTCAGAATACTTGTAAGTTTTTCCTTTCTCAATAAAATAAGTAGCTTCTTTTTAGTATAGTTGTTTCCTTCTGTAAACGATCGTTTTTAGTGAGTTAGGGGCATTGAAAGCAAAGTTGGCCGGAATAACCAACTATGCACCCTCCTAAGCCCAGGATAAGGATCCAGGCTGCAGGACGTTTGGTCAGAATAACCAAACACTCTACTCTAGGTTGGCTGGAAAAACCAATCTAGAGGTTGACGGGAAAAACCATCACCCTTTCTAAGCCCAGGATAAGGATCCAGGCTACAGGACGTTTGGTCGGAATAACCAAACACTTTACTCTAGGTTGACTGAAAAAACCAATCTAGAGGTTGGCGGGAAAAACCAACAACCCTCCTAAGCCCAAGATAAGGATCCAGGCTGCAGGACGTTTGGTCGGAATAACCAAACACTTTATTCTAAATTGGCAGAAATAACCAATTTAGAGGTTGGCTGGATTGAACCAACTCTTGGTACTCTTCAGCCGAGGTAAGTATCTTGGCTAAAGAGTGGTTGGCTGGATTAAACCAACTCTTGGTACTCTTCAGCTGAGGTACTAATCTCGGCTAAAGAGTGGTTGGCTGGATTAAACCAACTCTTGGTACTCTTCCGCCGAGGTAAGTATCTCGGCTAAAGAGTGGTTTGCTGGATTAAACCAACTCTTGGTACTCTTCAGCCAAGGTACTAATCTCGGCTAAAGAGTGGTTGGTTGGATTAAACCAACTCTTGGTACTCTTCAGCCGAAGTAAGAATCTCGGCTAAAAGAGTGGTTGGCTGGATTAAACCAACTCTTGGTAATCTTCAGCCGAGGTAAAAATCTCGGCTAAAGAGTGGTTGGCAGGTCTACTTATAGTTGTAATGTTAAGACCGAGATAAGGTATCTCGGCAAGAGAATGTTGTACCTCATCCAAGACTTCAGTTAGAAAGTAAAGTATAAGCATAGAGATCAACCGAAATAAGAGTTGGAACAAAAAAGCAAACTTCATTAAAAATTCAAAGCAAGTACAAAGGATGGGACCTCAGCTCGGTTACAATCTGTGTCCAAAAGCAAAGAAAAGAAAATACAAAAATCAAGCAAAAAGTAGAGAAATGAAAAGTCAAGCAAACAGATCATTTAGATCCGCATCAAGATCAACTCGGAGCCCGGCTTCATTCGAGAGCACGGTCTCAGTTGGGAGCACAGTTTTTGTAGGCAGCTCATTAGTCAGGTCTTCCACCACTGGCTCTAACCGAGCTGACTGATTGACAGGCTCATTGACGACCGGGGTATCATTAGGCATGGTTTCTTCTTCATCATCTGAATCTTCAAGAAATTGTTGCTGAAGGGCAGCAGCATATTCCGCCATAGAGTTTGGTATGAAGTATGTAGGAGGGTTGAAGACCTCGGTCTCTGGACCATGACCGAGTTGCGTCACAGTCGCTCTCCACCCACATTTGAAGAAAAGATCCTTGACAGCTTCACATTGTTTAATGTAAGTAGCCTCCCCCTCCTTGTAACCCCGGAGCTCGGCATCATCCGCACTCTTCTTCAGCTTCTCACTCTCGGCGTTCTTTTTCCCTTCAAGCTTGGCCAGCTTCCGCAGATATTTGTCTTTCATCACGGCTGCAGCCTTTTGTTTGTCTGCTTCAGCCGAGCTAACAAGACCGGTCAGACGATCACTCTCGATTTTTAGCTCGGCTATTTGCTTCCTGGCCTCTTCTAGCTTGGCGGTTTTCTCGGTTACTTCGGCCATGGCTTGCTTTGTTGTTCTACGAAGCTCAAACACACGCTTGTGTGCAATGTGGTTCTTTTGCATAGCTTGAAAAAGAATGGGAAGAGACTTGTAGTAAAAACCAAGCAGAAAGTAGTGCAGATTAGAAAAATCAGCAAAGGAAGTTACTTACGAGCACCATGGATTTTGTGGCCGAGCGGATGGCCTTTAGCTCGGTCAAGTGGTTGTGGTGCTTCATGCCGGCGGGAAGGCAAACACCTTTAGCCAGGTTGAATGCCATCAGGTGGTCTTTCCCTGCGACCACTGAGTCAGAATCTGTGATAGCACGGTTCTGAAAGGTGATTTTTAGAGCCCATTTGGAGGAGGTAACTTGGCCAGAGCACTCCGGTTGTGGGCTCGGTGGAGGGCTTGGCAGAATAGTTTGAGAAATCGCGGTTTTATCTTCATCAACAAGATGTTGCTCGGTTTGGGTAGTCCGGGCACATTTCCTTGGGCGAGATGATGAAGGTTGTTGAGTAGGAAGGGCCACCACGGTCCCCTGAGTTTGATCGGCTGGTGGTATCTCGGTTGGGTTTGTTTTGGTCAGAAGGGCTCGCACGGCTCTCTTTTTGGCCATTTCTTGTTCGGCAGTAAGTGGGATAAGGTTGATTTGAGGCAAGGATGGGTCCGGTTCAGGAGAGGCTTCTAGCAGAAAGTTAGTTACCCTG
Source organism: Camellia sinensis (assembly GCF_055761805.1). NCBI lineage: Eukaryota > Viridiplantae > Streptophyta > Magnoliopsida > Ericales > Theaceae > Camellia > Camellia sinensis. The sequence continues at coordinate 32,447,084 of NC_138962.1, forward strand.
GTCCTTCGTTTTCCACTGTATTTGTAGGTCGGTTCAAAATTAAGCAAGTCAGTCCAATTCCGGTCTGGATATCGCAGCGCGGCGCGAAGCACGTTCAAGTTGGGGTAGCTGTATTGGGACTTAAGAAAGTTCCTATCTGCAAGAAAGAAGACAACATTTAGTTCGGTTCACAATCAGAAAACCGAAATAACAAGTAGAATGCAGTAAAGCCGGGGTAACCCTACCGACTACACCCTTGTTCCAATTTATTCTGTGGCCTGGGATCTGGGCTTGGTGGTCTTCAAAATTCCCAGATACCCAGAAAAAATCATCATCGTTCAAGTCTTTATCCAGTGTGTCCTTTATTATTTTTTCACGCCGGCACTTTATTCGTAAGTAGTAAACCCAGCCATCTTCGGCTGATCCTATGGAATACTGGTGGAAGAGCTCGGCAAGATCGAGGTTAAGGCCAGCCCGGCGGTTTAGCTCGGCTATTCCGTTTATTATACGGTAAGAATTGGTGGAAAGTTGGGTAGGGCAGAGTTTGGTTTGCCTAAGGAATTCACAGAGTAAGGGCTATACAGGGAAGCGTAGATCGCACTCCACAATGGAAATAACATTAAAAGGGACAAAACCCTGTTTACCCCAAGGAACGGTATCTAGGTCAGCTAAGGAGAGGTGAACATCGTCAGGGATGTTATAATCCTTTCGGAATTCAGCCATACCACCAGGTGTATTTACTAAATACCTATACTTTTCCATTTATGGTTTAAGTTATAAATAAATTATACTTGGGTGTTAGCTCGGTCGGAGAATGGTGCCAAGTAGCTCGGTTGAGCGCTCAAAAGAGTGTCTGGACAACCTAAGTCTGCAAAGTGAAAAACCAAGGTTAAACACAGATCGTTGGACCGTGCTAAAAGAAACACAGGCAAGATAAATGAAATCCTAGCTCGGCTATGTGAATTGCTTCGTGTCTTAGCTCGGTTTGAGCAAGAGGTCTGCTAGCTCGATTTTAGCGAAAGTTTGCTAGCTCGGTTTGAGCAAGGGATTTGTTAGCTCAGTTGAGCCTATAGAGGCAGCATTCTTAGTTCAGTTTGAGCTAAGAAGGCTGGTTTAGCCCCGAGATGTAGCTCAGTCATGGTCGAGGTTTTCAAGCATACTATTACAAACATAGCACGGATCAATTAGCCCGGCTAAGATAAATGAAACGAAAGATGGTTCGACCTGATGAAACTACTAGTTTAGCATGAAGTGCTAGTCCGGTTTGTAGTCTGGCTAGATTGACATCAACTACAAACAACTTCCTAGTTTGGTTATATTGTGATTTTGAATTGAAACCAGTGTTTCTCAGGTTATTTCAAGTGATTCTATTACTAAGTTTTTTTCCAGAAAATGCAAGGCAAAGCAAATGGAAAGAATATGTTTCGTAAAAAGACAAACGAAAAGCTATGGATTAAACAAATATGAACACGATAAAAGGAGAATAAATCTATATAACTTACCAGGTCAAGATGAGGGCAACAGTTGCAAGCAAAAATCACGAGCTCCACAGTTATTAAGTTGAAATGGGGGGTTCAGAGGCTTACAAGAGAGAAAGGGTGAATAGTAAAGTAAATGATTCAACGCATTAGGGATTGTTTTGTGAAAAAAAAAAAAGGCTAAAGGCGGGAATTGTTCAAAAAAAACACGAGGTACGAAGACGGCGTGACAGCTGCCTTCAGCCAATGAGAGCATGCCACGTGTCCTTGGAATGAGAAGCGATTCAGTTGCTGTGATTGAAGAGACGTTTTGACTGGGCAAGTGCAGCCCGGTGTGAATTTAGTTCGGCTGGAAAAGCTAAAAGAGTTTTAGCTCGATTGGAAAAGCTTAAAAGCTTAGCTCAGTAGTAAGGTTAAAGTTTTTAGCTCGGCTGGTAGACAAGGTAAACCCTATCATGCTGCGCAGATGGAATTAAGGGGCAATTGAGAGGGTAATTTATATGAAAATTGGGCTGAGCTGGGTAATAGGTCGTTATGGGCCACAGTACGAAGGGCTGAGTAAAAAGGCCATAAAGCTACTCTGGTCCAAAGGAGGCTTAAAGTTAGTCCGGTCCAAAAGAGGTTTGAAGTTACTCCGGTCCTAGAGAGTTTACGGTAAGCTCGGTTGTCACACACAAAGTTGTCCCGGTCGGGACCATGTTATTTGTTATCCTGGTTGAAACATACCATGGTTAAGCACTGAGAGAAACCGGGGTAAGAGCAGTGAAGGGAAGAGCCGAGCTAAAGTTAGCTCAGTCTAGTCTGCAGCTTAGCATGGCCATGCTTACCTCGGTCATATTGGAGTCCGACCATGGTAAAACCATCTCACTAGGTTTAAGCAATGAGGAGGGTGTTGAAGGATAAGCATTATCTTTCAGGAGTATGACTCCTTGGAGGACTCTACATGGAGGAGTAAGAGTTCTACTAGGATTATGCCACGCGAAACCTATAAAAGCTCACAACATCACTTATGGAGAGGTAACACAACTTTGATTCCCGAACACATAGAGTTTTTTGTCTATTTGTCTATTTTGCTGACTTAGGCATCGGAGAGGTATCCGGCACACACTCGCCGGCTAGCTCACGTTTGTGTTTTCAGGAAGTAAAGCGACGACGTACGAAGGAGCGCAGACTTGATCAACAGGATTATACGAGAAGATTTATTTCTTTCCCGTACACTAAGTAACTCTTTGCATCTGCTACTCCACTTGTGTAGTGTTTTTTGCAAAGCAAATATACATTCTCCCACTACAAAAATAATATAAAAATCAACCCAAGAAATCTTGATTAAAGAAATACAAAAAAAGAACAGATGAAGGGTAATTCATGGTTAAGCAATTAAATACGGACAAAGAAAATTCACGATTATATGTTTGATAGAGATCTAGCCTACCTTCTTGCATTTAATATATATATTTGATTCATAAATTATTCATTAAACTTAATAATGTAAATTTAATAAAAAAAACTATTTTATTATCTTATAATCAAGCATATTTGGTAACAATACCTCATATACAAAAAAATCTACGCAAAATTGAAATTAAAGAAAACGCAAAAAAATCTACTCAAAATTAAAGACAAAGCAAAACTAATGTGTCACGTCACGACAACAAAACTAATGATTTTAATTGAATACAAAAAGCCAAATAATGCTTGTATACGTATCATCATAATCACCCCCCCTTTTTCTTTTTCTTAAATTTATTTTATTTTAAAACATGTAGAAGGTCTAGGCGTTATCAATCATTAAGTCCCTAGATCACGCTAAGTAACTCTTTGCATCTGCTACTCCACTTGTGCAGTGTTTTTTGCAAAGCAAATATACATTCTCCCACTACAAAAATAATATAAAAATCAACCCAGGAAATCTTGATTAAGGAAATACAAAAAAGGAACAGATGAAGGGTAATTCATGGTTAAGCAATTAAATATGGACAAAGAAAATTCACGATTATATGTTTAATAGAGATCTAGCCTACCTTCTTACATTTAATATATATATATATATATATATATTTATATATTTAACCCATAAATTATTCATTAAACTTAATAATGTAAATTTATTAAAAAAAAACTATTTTATTATCTTATAATCAAGCATATTTGGTAACAATACCTCATATACAAAAAAATCTACGCAAAATTAAAATTAAAAACAACGCAAAAAAATCTACTCAAAATTATAGACAACGCAAAACTAATGTGTCACGTCACGACAAAAAAACTAATGACTTTAATTGAATACAAAAAATCAAATAACACTTGTATACGTATCATCATAATCACCCCCTCCCCCTTTTTTCCTTAAATTTATTTTATTTTAAAAAATGTAGAAGGTCCAGGCGTTATCAATCATTAAGCCCCTAGATCATGCTAAGTAACTCTTTCCATCTGCTACACCACTTGTGCAGTATTTTTTGCAAAGCAAATATACATTCTCCCACTACAAAAATCATATAAAATTCAACCCAGGAAATCTTGATTAAGGAAATACAAAAAAGGAACAGATGAATGGTAATTCATGGTTAAACAATTAAATATGGACAAAGAAAATTCACGATTATATGTTTAATAGAGATCTAGCCTACCTTCTTACATTTAATATATATATATATATATATTTAACCCATAAATTATTCATTAAACTTAACAATGTAAATTTATTAAAAAAAACTATTTTATTATCTTATAATCAAGCATATTTGGTAACAATACCTCATATACAAAAAAATCTACGCAAAATTAAAATTAAAGACAACGCAAAAAAATCTACTCAAAATTATAGACAACGCAAAACTAATGTGTCACGTCACGACAACAAAACTAATGACTTTAATTGAATACAAAAAGTCAAATAACACTTGTATACGTATCATCATAATCACCCCCTCCCCCTTTTTTTCTTAAATTTATTTTATTTTAAAACATGTAGAAGGTCCAGGCGTGATCAATCATTAAGCCCCTAGATCACGCTAAGTAACTCTTTGCATCTGCGACTCCACTTGTGTAGTGTTTTTTGCAAAGCAAATATACATTCTCCCACTACAAAAATCATATAAAAATCAACCCAAGAAATCTTGATTAACGAAATACAAAAATGGAACAGGTGAAGGGTAATTCATGGTTAAGCAATTAAATATGGACAAAGAAAATTCACGATTATATGTTTGATAGAGATCTAGCCTACCTTCTTGCATTTAATATATATATTTGATTCACAAATTATTCATTAAACTTGATAAAGTAAATTTATTAAAAAAAACTATTTTATTATCTTATAATCAAGCATATTTTGGTAACAATACCTCACATACAAAAAAATCTACGCAAAATTAAAATTAAAGACAACACAAAAAAATCTACTCAAAATTAAAGACAACGCAAAACTAATGTGTCACGTCACGTCAACAAAACTAATGATTTTAATTGAATACAAAAAGCCAAATAACGCTTGTATACGTATCATCATAATCACCACCCCCCCCCCTTTTCTTTTTCTTAAATTTATTTTATTTTAGAACATGTAGAAGGTCTAGGCATTATCAATCATTAAGCCCCTAGATCACGGTAAGTAACTCTTTGCATCTGCTACTCCACTTGTGCAGTGTTTTTTGCAAAGCAAATATACATTCTCCCACTACAAAAATAATATAAAAATCAACCCACGAAATCTTGATTAAGGAAATACAAAAAAGGAACAGATGAAAGGTAATTCATGGTTAAGCAATTAAATATGGACAAAGAAAATTCACGATTATATGTTTGATAGAGATCTAGCCTACCTTCTTCCATTTAATATATATATTTGATTCATAAATTATTCATTAAACTTAATAAAGTAAATTTATTAAAAAAAAACTATTTTATTATCTTATAATCAGGCATATTTGGTAACAATACCTCACATACAACAAAATCTATGCAAAATTAAAATTAAAGACAACGCAAAAAATCTACTCAAAATTAAAGACAACACAAAACTAATGTGTCACGTCACGACAACAAAACTAATGATTTTAATTGAATACAAAACGCCAAATAACGCTTGTATACATATCATCATAATCACCCCCGATCCCCCCCCCTTTTTTTCTTAAATTTATTTATTTTAAAACATGTGGAAGGTCTAGGCGTTATCAATCATTAAGCCCCTACATCACACTAAGTAACTCTTTGCGTCTGCTATTCCACTTGTGCAGTGTTTTTTGCAAAGCAAATATACATTCTCCCACTACAAAAATAATATAGAAATCAGCCCAGGAAATCTTGATTAAGAAAATACAAAAAAGGAACAGATGAAGGGTAATTCATGGTTAAGCAATTAAATACGGACAAAGAAAATTCACGATTATATGTTTGATAGAGATCTAGCCTACGTTCTTGCATTTAATATATATAGTTGATTCATAAATTATTCATTAAACTTAATAATGTAAATTTATTAAAAAAACTATTTTATTATCTTATAATCAAGCATATTTGTTAAAGACAATGCAAAAAAATCTACTCAAAATTAAAGACAACGCAAAACTAATCTGTCATGTCACGACAACAAAACTAATGATTTTAATTGAATACAAAAAGCCAAATAACGCTTGTATACGTATCATCATAATCACCCCTCTCCCCCCCCCCTTTTTTCCTTAAATTTGTTTTAATTTAAAACATGCAGAAGGTCTAGGTGTTATCAATCATTAAGCCCCTAGATCACGCTAAGTAACTCTTTGCATCTGCTACTCCACTTGTGCAGTGTTTTTTGCAAAGCAAATATACATTCTTCCACTACAAAAATAATATAAAAATCAACCCAACAAATCTTGATTAAGGAAATACAAAAAAGGAACAGATGAAGGGTAATTCATGGTTAAGCAATTAAATATGGACAGAAAAAATTCACGATTATATGTTTGATAGAGATCTAGTCTACCTTCTTGCATTTAATATATATATTTGATTCATAAATTATTCATTAAACTTAATAATGTAAATTTATTAAAAAAACTATTTTATTATCTTATAATCAAGCATATTTGGTAACAGTAGCTCATATACAAAAAATCTACTCAAAATTAAAATTAAAGACAATGCAAAAAAATCTACTCAAAATTAAAGACAACGCAAAACTAATGTGTCACGTCATGACAACAAAACTAATGATTTTAATTGAATACAAAAAGCCAAATAACGCTTGTATACGTATCATCACAATCACCCCCCCCCCCCTTTTTCTTAAATTTATTTTATTTTAAAACATGTTGAAGGTCTAGGCGTTATCAATCATTAAGCCCCTAGATCACGCTAAGTAACTCTTTGCATTTGCTACTCCACTTGTGCAGTGTTTTTTGCAAAGCAAATATACATTCTCCCACTACAAAAATAATATAAAAATCAACCCAAGAAATCTTTATTAAGGAAATACAAAAAACGAATAGATGAAGGGTAATTCATGGTTAAGCAATTAAATATGGACAAAGAAAATTCACGATTATATGTTTGATAAAGATCTAGCCAACCTTCTTGCATTTAATATATATGTTTGATTCATAAATTATTCATTAAACTTAATAAAGTAAATTTATTAAAAAAAACTATTTTATTATCTTATAACCAAGCATATTTTGGTAACAATACCTCACTTACAAAAAAATCTACGCAAAATTAAAATTAAAGACACCGCAAAAAAATCTACTCAAAATTAAAGACAACGCAAAACTAATGTGTCACGTCACGACAACAAACTAATGATTTTAATTGAATACAAAAAGCCAAATAACGCTTGTGTACGTATCATCATAATCACCCCCCCTTTTTCTTTTTCTTAAATTTATTTTATTTTAAAACATGTAGAAGGTCTGGGCGTTATCAATCATTAAGCCCCTAGATCACGCTAAGTAACTCTTTTCATTTACTTACCCACCCTGGACATACATATATGGACAAGAGAGAAAGAAGGAAGAAGATGAGGAACATGTTCTCTAATCTTCATGCTTTGCTCCCTCATCTCCTTCCCAAGGTAATTCATTCACATCTTTTTCAAGATTGAGATTGATGTGTACATATGGAATGATAATTAAGTAGTTGTTCATGCCAGGTTATTCTATCTTGAAAAAGTTTAGAAATATAAAAACCGATAAAAGAGTTAGACACTACTTATAAAAATCGTCCAATTTTATGATTAATTTTGGTGTTTTCCCACCTTTTTGTTCGAGTCTCTCTCCCATCTATTTATCAAAGTTAATTTATTAAGGCAAATCATTTTTTACATACAAAGCTTTCAAGTTTTTCAATTTGTTTCCTTTAAAGGGAAATTAATGAGAAAGATATAAGAGAGTAGTCCTTTTCATCAATGTGATAATATTTGAGGATGTCCTTTTCATCAAGTCTATATTTAAGGTTGTCATGGGGTGATGGGACACTTATTCAATGAAAAATCAATTATTCATTACTATCAATCATTAAAATGCTATTAGTGAAGTTATGTATTCATTAAGTTATGGGTTTTTTGGGAGGGAGGGGGGGTAAAGTTCAACTGAATGTTCCCATTAATCCTTTCGAGTAACTTCATAAACCTCATCAATTTCCGTTTGTTTCTTAATGTGGATGGCCTACGACTTTATGAAAAACTAATTACAAGATCAAACACAAACTTTTAACGCAGTTAATGTAAAAGAAATGTATCTGATTATGTTATTAATTTCTATGCATATGTAGAGAAATTGATAACTTAATATTCCTCTCACAACACAAAGTTTCAATTAACTGGTATTTATTAGAACACCGATAACTGGTGGATTTTGTTCACTTTATTAAAAAGGAAGTGCATGTGTATGTTAGTCTTACAAAAATGGTTTAATGCGATTATATATGACTCTCCCAAAGTAAAAAAGAAATTTTGGGATAAGCACATGAGTCTTAGACATAACGCATATCATGTACTTAGAAAATTTTCAAAATTTGAATGAGATACATTTAAATTTGGTGCTTTGACCATACTCAAAAACTAAATTATACATTTTTTATTCTAACATTTTTATTGTGATATAAGAAGAGGGTCATTAGGGCCTAGTTCAAACAAAAAATAATATACAAACAAAATATTTATATAAAAAGTTCATTCAAAATTGTGTAATATTAGTATTTTTTTTTAAATTAAATGCTTAACTGATGGGCATTTGATTTCAAAAAATGATGAAACTACAATTACCCACATCCATTTTGTTTGAATTTTGCCTTCTCATCAACCATATGATAGTTCACATTGAATATTTGTACAGGCAGACAAGTCCACAATTGTGGATGAAGCAGTGACCCACATAAAATCCCTACAACAAACTCTCCAAAAGCTCCAAAGGCAGAAGCTGGAAAGGCTCCATGGCTTGACACCCATGAACTTCGATGGTCAATCGTCCATAATCACCCCACAAAAGCTTCCCATGGACTCGAGGGAGGCCTTCATGGCCGATCAAGTTTCTTCAAACAACACAAACTCAAACTCATCCAATGCACTGCCAGTGTCTCTCTCTCGGTTCCCTCCTCTTTTCCAGACTTGGACTTCTCCGAATGTGATCTTGAATGTGTGCGATGATCATGCACAGAACAGCGTGTGCTCGATGAAGAAGGCTGGACTTTTCACTGCTATCTGCTATGTGTTGGAGAAGCACAAGCTGGATGTTGTGTCTGCTCGTGTTTCATCGGATCAGAATCGGACCATGTACATGATTCAAGCCCACGTAAGTCTCCTCTAACTTACTTCCTTGCACATTAGAGAGGATTGTTACAAGCTATCACTTTCTCTACTTACTGTTGTTAGATGAATCTAAAAATTAAAAACTTTTCATATTCCTGAACAGGCCTTTTATTTGGTAGGTAACATCGATGAAGCCATCGTGAAGGCTATGAACTTAGAAATGGAGAGCAATTTGAAGAAATGACCTTAAATCTTTCTGTATTGACTCCTAATCAAATTATTTGGGATTCTAAAGTGAAAGAAATCATTTTATCTCCTAATAGTGGCCAAATTGGCATATTACCAAATTAAGGCCATATTGCCACAGCTGTAGATATAGGTATTTTGAGAATACGCCTTAACGATCAATGGTTAACGATGGCTCTGATGGGTGGTTTTGCTAGAATAGGCAATAATGAGATCACTGTTTTAGTAAATGATGCGGAGAAGAGTAGTGACATTGATCCACAAGAAGCTCAGCAAACTATTGAAATAGTAGAAGCTAATTTGAAGAAAGCGGAAGGTAAGTGACAAATAATTGAGGCAAATGTAGCTCTTAGACGAGCTAGGACACGAGTCGAAGCTATCAATGTGATAAAGTTTTTAATTTTTAGATTCATCCAACAACAGTAAGTAGAGAAAGTGATACCTTGTAACAACCTCTCTAATGTGCAAGGAAGTAAGTTAGAGGAGACTTACATGGGCTTGAATCATGTACATGGTCCGATTCTGATCTAATGAAACATGAGCAGACACAACATCCAGCTTGTGCTTCTCCAACAAATAGCAGATAGCAGTGAAGAGTCCAGCCTTCTTCATCGAGCACACGCTATTCTGTGCATGATCACCGCACACATTCAAGATCACATTTGGAGAAGTCCAAGTCTGGAATAGAGGAGGGAACCGAGAGAGAGACACTGGCAGTGCATTGGATGAGTTTGAGTTTGTGTTGTTTGAAGAAACTTGATCGGCCATGAAAGCCTCCCTCAAGTCCATGGGAAGCTTTTGTGGCGTGATTATGGACGATTGACCATCGAAGTTCATGGGTGTCAAGCCATGGAGCCTTTCCAGCTTTTGCCTTTGGAGCTTTTGAAGAGTTTGTTGTAGGGATTTTATGTGGGTCACTGCTTCATCCACAATTGTGGACTTGTCTGCCTGTACAAATATTCAATGTGAACTATCATATGGTTGATGAGAAGGCAAAATTCAAACAAAATGGATGTGGGTAATTGTAGTTTCATCATTTTTTGAAATCAAATGCCCATCAGTTAAGTATTTAATTTTTTAAAAAATACTAATATTACACAATTTTGAATGAACTTTTTATATAAATATTTTGTTTGTATATTATTTTTTGTTTGAAGTAGGCCTTAATGACCCTCTTCTTATATCACAATAAAATGTTAGAATAAAAAATGTATAAATTTAGTTTTTGAGTATGGTCAAAGCACCAAATTTAAATGTATCTCATTCAAATTTTGAAAATTTTCTAAGTACATGATATGCGTTATGTCCAAGACTCATGTGCTTATCCCAAAATTTCTTTTTTACTTTGGGAGAGTCATATATAATCGCATTAAACCATTTTTGTAAGACTAACATACACATGCACTTCCTTTTTAATAAAGTGAACAAAATCCACCAGTTATCGGTGTTCTAATAAATACCAGTTAATTGAAACTTTGTGTTGTGAGAGGAATATAAAGTTATCAATTTCTCTACATATGCATAGAAATTAATAACATAATTAGATACATTTTTTTTACATTAATTGCGCTAAAAGTTTGTGTTTGATCTTGTAATCAATTTTTCATAAAGTTGTAGGTCATCCACATTAAGAAACAAATGGAAATTGATGAGGTTTATGAAGTTACTCGAAAGGATTAATGGGAACATTCAGTTGAACTTTAAACCCCCCCTCCCCTCCCCCCCCAAAAAAAAAACCATAACTTAATGAATCCATAACTTCACTAATAGCATTTTAATGATTGATAGTAATGAATAATTGATTTTTCATTGAATAAGTGTCCCATCACCCCATGACAACCTTAAATATAGACTTGACGAAAAGGACATCCTCAAATATTATCACATTGATGAAAAGGACTACTCTCTTATATCTTTCTCATTAATTTCCCTTTAAAGGAAACAAATTGAAAAACTTGAAAGCTTAGTATGTAAAAAATGATTTGCCTTAATAAATTAACTTTGAGAAATAGAGGGGAGAGAGACTCGAACAAAAAGGTGGGAAAACACCAAAATTAATCATAAAATTGGACGATTTTTATAAGTAGTGTCTAACTCTTTTATCGGTTTTTATATTTCTAAACTTTTTCAAGATAGAATAACCTAGCATGAACAACTACTTAATTATCATTCCATATGCACACATCAATCTCAATCTTGAAGAAGATGTGAATGAATTACCTTGGGAGGGAGATGAGGGAGCAAAGCATGAAGATTAGAGAACATGTTCCTCATCTTCTTCCTTCTTTCTCTCGCTGTCCATATATGTATGTCCAGGGTGGGCAAGTAAATGAAAAGAGTTACTTAGCGTGATCTAGGGGCTTAATGATTGATAACGCCTAGACCTTCTACGTGTTTTAAAATAAAATAAATTTAAGAGAAAAAAAAAGAAGGGGGTGATTATGATGATATGTATACAAGCGTTATTTGGCTTTTTGTATTCAATTAAAATCATTAGTTTTGTTGTCGTGACGTGAAATATTAGTTTTGCGTTGTCTTTAATTTTGAGTTCCTACAATAAACAAGAATTTTAAAGATCAATTTTTTTTGTTTCTGAAAAAATTTTGTTGCAAAATTATTTGGAGATTAATTCCTCTTGTCATAGGATCTTAGCTAAAAGGTCATTCCAAAAAATAAAAATTAAAAAAAATAAGACTTTTGGCGATAATGACATTTTGACAATTAAAATATTTTGCCTTTAAAAAAAATAATTTAAAATTTTAATTTTTTACGTATAACATTATCCCATTTTTTATATGTAAAAAATTGTTTGTATGGCGTCACCAAATTAAATAAAATATTCTATTTTGTCTTTTGTGAGTGATACTTTACTAGATAATAGTCCAATAATAATTATTACAAAAATACAAGCGTTACATATGAAAGTAATGATTCAAGGCCTTTGTGGCCATGCTTTTGTGTGTAATTGCATGCACTTTACATATTTATTGGCACCACCATCAACTGCTGCTGTGATATTAATCGTCTTATTTCTTGCTACATTTCATGTTCCTCTCTTCCCCCAATATTTACCATTGTCATATAATTTTTTTCATGAAAACAAAAAATAGAATGTTCGGAAATGAATTGTTCAGATATATATTCTGTTCAATTGTTTATATCTGAGTCATTATTTTTTGTTTAGAAATTTATGTCTACAAATTTAACTTTTGTTTGAAAATCTATATTCAAAAGACAAATAGTGTATACAGAAATTTTATGTAGTCTACAAATAGTATTACCCAATAAAAACTAGTGAAAATATATAATTAATATATTTAACAAATATGTTTTGTTTGATGGAGTAGCATGTATCATATTATTAAAATAAGCCTCATTTTTAATTTTAATTTTTTTTTGTTGTTTATTATTAGTCTAATAATACACAGACACTACTGAGATTTTTCTTACTGAAACTGCTTCCCCCCCCCCCTCTCAAAATCAAGTAATGGTGCTATGGTTCAGTTTTGGTTTTGTCGGTTTGTGAAATTATACAGTCAAATGACAATCTAATAACCATCTCCAACGGTGAACCAAACCTGGCATCAAATTTAAAATTTGGTGAAAAATCCACTTTTTTAAGCTCCAACGGTTTCATCAAATCGATATCAAATCCAGAATTCAGCAAAAATGGTACCAAACTGAGTGCAGGCGAAGCATTTCACCAAAGCACTGTTCCTAACTGTTGGGATGAGACGAACGGGTCGACCATCCGGTTGACCAACCGGTTAACCAACCGGTCGCCCCGAAGAAAGTTCAGACCGTTCACAAAAAGGTTCAAACCAGTCCAAAAAAAAAAAAAAAAAAAAATTTGCCTAGGTGGTCGACCACTCGGTCGACCGGCCGGTTGACCACCCGGTCGACCACCAAAAGTTCAAAAAATTCAAAAAAAAAGGTTCAAAAAGGTAAAAAAAAAAAAAAAAAAAAATTTTTGCCGTTACCGGTTGACCGGCCGGTCGACCGGCCGGTCAACCAACCGGTTGCCCAGCGCAAATTTGATGAAACGGATTTGATGTTGAACCGTTGGAGCGCGAAGTATCAAATTAAGGAAATGACCCTTTTTCGACTCAGATTTGGTGAAACATTTGGTACACCGTTGGAGATGCTCAAGATGCTATATAAGTGAAATTGTTTCACCAATTATTATATATGGTTAAGATTATGTTTTGTGATTGATTCTGTGTTTAGGCTTATTGTTATTCAAAAGCCTATATTTTTTATGAATGCAATGGAAGCCTTAACATATCAGCGTTAAAAAATAAAAAGGGCACCTTCAGTTGTGTTTTCAAACTTGTTTTTTGAAAAAAAAAAATTACAAATTAATTTGACAAAAATGAAAATAAATAATTATTTTTAAATTCTTAAATTTTTTTTTTCCAAACAGAAAGAAAGCACAAAAAAATAATGAATATTTTTTATTTTTTAAAATTTTAGTTAAAAAAATAAATCGTGAAAACTCAATCAAACAATTGTTGCAGTTTAAGCTTTCTACTCTATTGTTTTTTTTTCGATTCCCCCCACCCTGTGTCGACTGTGAAAAAAATCTTTTCAAGTTCAATTATTATTGACTCATTAAAAATTTGTTTAAAATTAATTTCTGATACACAAACATAAAAATTAAACGCATTTTAAAAGTTGTTAATTTTTGAAATTAGGCTCGAACTCATTATAAGCATTATTAAAAAATTTAAAATAAAATAAAACTAAACTACTTATACTCAACTGAATCAAAGTTGATTTGAAATCAACTTAAATAAATTTTTTAAAATTCAATAATTTTTAAAATCCCCAGTAGGTAGACATAGAAACAAACACATAAGAATAGTGTTACCAAAAAAAAATTGAATAATAATATGTAAGGGTTGTCTTAAATGGTTGGTGGGTGTACTCCTCACACAATTATTCAAGGTTCAACTCTTGGGCTAGACCAGGCCACAAGAAAGAACTTTCTTGTGAATTACTTAATCCTATCGTGGATGGCATGCCTTTAACTGAACCGGAGAAGAAATTAGTCAATGTGCACTACTTATCGTTGAACATGTTGTTTAAATTGGATAATTGAAACAAAATAAACAAATTCATGCTTTATTAAATTAACTAAAAGAACATCAAATAAAACCATACTTAATAAATTACATCATAGAGCATAAACATGAAACAAGACTAATATAAGAACATATTCAATCTGAATATGATAACAAAGAAATCAAACCAAATTTTGTGTGATACCACAGTGTCCTTAAAACAGATTAGCCGTCTCACCATGGGTGCTGGAGAAACGTCGACTTCTGTCTCCTAGGATAAGATGGTTTAAACCGACTAACTCAGAAGCACCTTCTGTTAGCTTTGGCGAACTGACAATGGCAACACTCTGTCATAGTAAGAAATTTCTAGCAAACTGACTAAAAAATGGAATAAACAATTTTCTGTGTTTGAGACTTGATAGGAGGGTCTCAATTTATACATGTATAGGGGAGAGAGGAGAAGCCTCCAGCCTTTATGGCTGATCACTAATGCACCATTAACCTTTGCAATAAAGGTAGGAGTTGCAAACCCCATTAATGCACTAGTAAACTCTACAATAAAAGCAGAAGTTACAAACCCCATTAACTCTTTCATGAAGCTAACTTCATGGGACAATTTCTCATTCAATTCTCAATGGTTTTTGGCTATTCTATTTATAGTGTAAAGATCTCATTGCAAAGTATCTAGACCCACTTAGACCTAACACAATAGATGGTTGAGACCCACTTTAATATTTAATTAAAATCACCAAAAAACCATTTTTTCCAACAATCCCCCACATGAATAAAAATTGACCGAATGACTCAACAAATGGACACTGTTCAACAAAGACTCGGAGAGAGAGCACACAGACTAACCCTGCATCAGAAAAGGTAGCTGTTAGCCTTAAACCTTTCGTAGTGACAACCTATCAGATTTACTGGCTAACTAGTGAACGTGATGTCTTAAACTGTTCTGCCGTTTGTGTAAACCGAAACAATAGACCTCACACAGGAGTTAGTCCAACCATTGTTCTTGTTCTCACTTGTGTGTTCGGTATGGCCTTAGAACACTAGCCTGGTTCAGTGAGTGGTTTTAAAGAATTCAGCCTTACCAACTCTTAAAGAAGCGACCCCACTTCGCACTCACATAGGTGACCTATATAAGGTATCTCATTTATACCCCGGTTGACTATCATATGACTTAGGTCATTAAAAGCATTAGCTTAACCTTTTATCCCCATCGGGTATCACTGTACAAAGGAATGGGCAAGAGGATTTACCTCTTCAATGACTCATCTATTACACGAAATTAGGTTGTCCCTTTGAACCTAGATCTTGGGATCTCCAGTCAACTACGTTGGGTTTTCCATTCCGGCAACATTACTAAAGGCCTTAACCCCATTCCTCTTGACGACGTTTCTACTAACTCTTGAGTTATCCCTTTGGTTAGCGGATCCGCAATGTTGTCTTTAGACTTTACATAGTCTAGAGAAACAATTCCATTATAGAGTAGTTGTCGTATAGAATTATGACTATAGCGGATATGTCTTGACTTTCCATTATACATATGACTCTATGCCCGTCCAATCGCCGATTGGCTATCACAATGAATACAAATAGCAGGCACAGGTTTCGGCCAACGTGGAATATTCTCAACGAACTGGCGAAGCCATTCAGCCTCTTCAGTTGCTTTATCCAACGCAACAAACTCAGATTCCATCGTTGATCTCGATATACACGTTTGCTTGGAAGATTTCCAAGACACGGTTGCCCGTCCGAGGGTAAACACATAACCATTAGTGGATTTGGAGTCTTTTATATCAGATATCCAGTTAGCATCACTATACCCTTCTAGTACTGCTAGGTATCTAGTATAATACAACCCATAATCCCAAGTGTAGCGTAGATAGCCTAACACCCGCATAATGTCTCTCCAATGAGTGACATTAGGATTACTCGTGTATCTACTAAGCCTGCTAACAGAGTAAGCTATATCCGGCCTTGTACAACTCATCAGATACATCAAACTTCCAATGACCCGAGAATATTCTAACTGAGAGACACTTTCACCATTATTCTTGGTCAAATGTAGACTCACGTCTACCGGTGTCCTAAACACACTTGTATCTGATTTACTAAATTTTTCAAGTATCTTCTCAACATAGTGAGACTAAGAAAGTACAATACCACTAGATGTTCTGGTAATCTTAATACCTAGAATGTCATCTGCAAGGCCCATATCTTTCATGTCAAACTTTGAGTTTAACAATCTCTTGGTAATTCGAACCATTTCATCATTACTACTAACAATGAGTATGTCGTCTACGTATAGACACAAAATGACATAACCTCTGTCAGTGTCTTTGACATATATGCACTTGTCACACTCATTGATTCTAAACCTATTTGACAACATAGCGTTGTCAAACTTCTCATGCCATTGCTTAGGCGCTTGTTTCAAACCATATAATGACTTGACAAGCTTACAGACTTTCTTATTTTTCCCTGGAGCTGAAAACCCCTCGAGTTGTTCCATGTAGATTTCTTCATCTAAATCTCCATTTAAGAAAGCTATCTTTACATCCATCTAATGTAACTCTAGACCATGTAAAGCGGCTATCGCAATCACCATGCGAATGGATGTAATTCTTGTCACAGGTGAATACGTATCAAAATAATCCAGACCTTCTCGCTGCCTATATCCTTTGATAACTAGTCTAGCTTTATATTTATCAATTGACCCATCAGCCTTCATCTTTCTTCTAAAGATCCACTTACTCCCCAAGGCCTTACTGCTTGGGGGTAGTTCAACCAACTCCCAAGTATGGTTCTGTAATATGGAATCAATTTCACTTTTAATAGCTTCTTTCCATAAGGGACTTTTTAGTGAAGTCACCGCTTCATGGAAAGTTCGAGATTCTCCCTCTAACATATAAGTCAAGAAGTCCGGGCCAAAGGACTTGGTAGTCCTAGCCCTCTTACTCCTTCTCGGCTTATCTACTTTCTCACCTTGATCATCTACTTGATTATCATCTTGATCATTATCTTCAAGTTCCTTCTCAGAACTTTGATCCTCTCCTCGAGTTCGGCAAGGAAATGTGTTTTCAAAGAAAGACGCATTCCTTGACTCCATTATGGTATTCTTGTGGATATTTGAAAATCCATTTTGAGAATCCTGGTTACAAAAGTTTAATGTTGTCTATATTTGTTGGGAGTTATTATGAGTTACATTGGCCTATTATAGTGGTCAGTTAACTAGTTATGGAGATTACACGTTGCACCGAGGTTACTAATGATATGTTCTACTAGCATTCACAAGTACATAGAACTTGATTTGTGTAATACTGAATTGCGATCTCTGCTCAATAGATTCTTTCATGCTTGATTACTATGCCTTCAATGACTCATCATGTCTGAATATTGCACTGTAGTGGCACATAAGTTAATTCTTGAGTGGTGTAGTGTGATTGATTGTTGTTGGATAGATGTGAATATGTTCATGTTTGTGGGTATTATTTCTGAAAATCCTCACGAGACTTTACTCGTCCACTTGGGATAACTTTGTGGTCTAAAGGCATGTTGCATACGCCAATACAACCGTTTTTTCTACGAAAGAGGAGATAGTTAGATTTTGTTTAAGTTTATTTTTCTTTCTTTATTCCTTGCTTGAGGACTAGCAAGTTGTAGGTTTGGGGATATGATTAAGGCCAAATTGTGTAACACTGAGGTCGTTAATTAGTTTCCCTTAACTTTACTTGCTTGTCAAACTATACATTTTATATCTATTTAATGGCAATCCAGTTTGTACACAGTGGAAGCATAAAAATGAGCAAAAATGTAGAGAAAATTGCTTCCCGCACGTGCAGTCTTTACCTCGCAGCAAACAGGGCCCCAACTTTCCCGTAAGTGTGGAGGGTTTTTCTCGCACGTGCGGTGACATTTCCTGCATGTGCAACCGTACCTCAAAAAACATGTCCAATGTTTTAAACCTGTTGAAAAGAAGATGATGTATAAAAAGGCAACAAAAAGGTTGGATTAGGGTTCTGAAAAAAATTTCAAGGAAAGGGGAGGCTAGGGTTTGGAGAGAGGGGATTCTCAAGCTTCAAGAATGTCTCCTATCAGAGCTTTTTCTCCCTCCACCTCTTCGCACGCCTCCATGAGTGTCTAGACTCTTCTTTTCTAGGGTTTTGATGAAACCGTAGCCAAGTAAATATGTTTTCTTTTATATAATGGTTTGAACAATTGTATGGTTCTCAAGAAGTTTTTTAATATAATTTTTCATTATATTTTTGAGTATTCTGCTTTTCTGTAATTGTTGAATACTTTCCATGCAATAGTTTTCTATTCTTTCATGTTCAAGGTATGAGACGAGTCATACTACGAGAGACGAGTCATGTTGCTACCCTAATTTAGAGCGAATGACTCGTACTACTTTGAGATGGTTTGTGCCTATACATTAAACATGTTAATTCTCTTGATAAATGCTTCGAACTTGTAGTTGTGAAATATTATTTAGTTCGAACCGTCACATAATTGAGTCTCAAATTGAAGCCTTATTTATGTAATTAATAGTGAATTCATTACCCTAGGTTTTTCTCAAAATTAGTAAATTTCAATTTCACTTTTAATTGCTCAGTTTAATCTCTTTATTTAATTTAATTGTCATTAGGTTATGAACAACTATCTTTTTCATCAAAATTAATTTAGGAATTTAACAATTAAATTAGTTTAATTTCTCGTTTGTTCCTGTGAATCGATACCTGGACTTACCATTATTCTAAGGAATTTGGTATAATTTAGTGTTTATATTTGGTGTATGAAACGACCCATCAATGTGTAAGATTATTATGACAAAACAAACACCATTTTAATAAAACGTGACTCACCCAAGATGAATGTAGTGTTGGGAGTACTAAAAAAAAAACCGATAAACTATACAAGGTCTAAGGTCTTGAATATGTACGCCAAGTAGTTGATGAGTCCCAAGATTATGATTTCGAATCTTTTTTTTACAATGAGTTTGGTCATGTAAATATAAATCATTCAGATACCTCTCATTTGTAAATTGATTTTTAAATATGAGTTCTATTCTATAATTTTTATCTTATGGTATTAGAGCAAGCCACAACGTCTTAACCTTTTTTGAGAGAGTTTGGTAAAAAGATCTTACTTTCACCAGGAATATCGAAACCTTTCTTAACCTTTTTTTTGCCAATCCCAAACAGGACTTTCCATGCATGTACAGCTTGGGCCATCATGAATTGAGGTTTAGTTTTTGAACTCCACTCTCTGATATAATAATGATGATATGGGTTGAGTGAAAAGTCATGTGATGAACTCTCTCTCACCTCAAGATAGATATCTGTGTAGTTTAGAATGAGTATGGTTTGGTTTAGGAGTAAATTAAGCATTAAATTGTTATTTGTGGTTTTAAATAATTTAGAATCAACTTAAATCGTAAAAGTCTTAGAATCAAATTAGAATGAGTAAGGAAAATGCAGTTCGAACCTTATCACCAGATACAATATAATCACAAAATATTACTTACAGCTTATTCAAGCGTTAAACAATGTCATTATTTTATAAACAATAATGATTAAAATAATTGTTTAGAATTAGCTTTACTATTATAGCTTATTTTGTCAATTAAGTTAAAAATCAGCTTTTGACTTTTTTAAGTCACATTGCCATTCTATTTTTTTATATGTTTTTTTTGAAAAAAAAGAAGTCAAAAAAATAAAAAATAAAAAATAAACTATTAACTTACTTTCCAAAACAAGCCTATATAAGAACACGCTTGCCATGACATGCTAATCAAGTACTTAATATTTACAATAAATAACAAGTTTTGTTATATGTATATATTAATATGGTCAAGTTTGGTTTCAAATGATTCCGTAACTATTAAATTATAGACAGGTCAAGACCAAACCGTGCATTGAAGAAACAAAACCAAATCGTGCAATTTGGTTTGGATTAGACCTTTTTCAAATTTTTTAATAAATTATTATTTTAATATATATTTCCTTTTTTTCTTTTTTTGGAGCAATAATCTTTTTTGTGATTATTTGTGTCAAACTAGTCTGAATTTTTTTTTTTTTTAAATTTAAATTTTGAAAATCTCTCCTCTCAAATCGAAAGAGTTTTTTTGGGTAAATAAATCAAAAAAGTTACTTAGCGTGATCTAGGGATTTAATGATTGATAACGCCTAGATCTTCTATATGTTTTAAAATAAAATAAATATAAGAAAGAAAAAAGGAGGGGGAGGGGGTGATTATGATGATATGTATACAAGCGTTATTTGGCTTTTTGTATTCAATTAAAATCATTAGTTTTGTTGTCGTGACGTGACATATTAGTTTTGTGTTGTCTTTAGTTTTGAGTTCCATACAAATAGTTAAAGATAGTTTGAAATAATTTAATTAAGGCCTCGTTTGGGATGCTACCTTTTTAGCCAATTAGTCAAAAAGTTACTAAATTAGCCAATTAGCCAATTAGCCAATTAGTCATACTAAAAAGTCAACAATTACGGCTTCTCTCTACTTTTTACACAGCTTTTCACAATTAGTCAAAAAGTCATCCCAAACATACAAGTTTTTTTTACCTACCTTTTTAGCCAATTAGCCAAAAAATTACTAAATTAGCCTGTTCCCAAACAAGATCTAAGTGTATTTTTTTATTTTTTATAAAAAAAATATGTAAAAAAATAAAATAGTGATATGATTTAAATAAGTGTACCTATTTAGAGAATACAAACAAACTCTTATACTGTGCCGTTTATCTAATCTATAACCTATATAAAAGAGTGTAAGAATAGTATAACGCGGTCTAACGCTCCTGCTTGCCTCTGCTTGCTTTCTAACGTTTTCCAAGAGACCTGTGTTGGATATAAAAAGTGTATAAGCTTGGTATAATGCTCCTACGAAGCGGTGGAAATTGAAGAAAAGTTGAGCTTATACATACACACAGGTGCAGTGAAAAGAATGCAACTCTCAACCTGCGAAGCGGTGGAAATTGATTTCTCCTAGAAGATTCATTTGTTCGGTGCACCGCTCGGATAACAATTGATTACAAAGCCATGTCTATATATATATATATAGATAGATATGTGTGTATACCCTCTTGGTTGAAAGAAAATTTCATTTAAACGCAGCTACTCCTCTGCACCGTTCTAACGCTTGAGCATTCTCAATTATCTCAATTGCCCCTGATGTTGCTCGTGGATGAGTCCAAGGCGAAGCTGGTCATCCATGATGTTGCAACCCTCAGTATGAACAGATGTGCTGTCTTTACACTGTACTATCCACGTGGTTGTAGAGACCTACTTCATCTTCCAACCGATCGATCAACCAACCAACCGGAAGCCACCTTCTCTACCTCCTAGAATTTCCTTGTTCAGTGCCATAGCTATGGATGTGTCATATTTGAATCATCCGTCATTGCTCCAACTGTGGACCATCAAGAGAGGAAATCACCGAGGTACAACGCGTGTTGCCGATTGACGATTTCCTTCCTCAAAACTACTACTAAGCTGCTCGTCCATGGCGGTGTGACTGGCTCTGTTCTGGTGGCGTCAATTCCATGTGCTTAATGACAAAGCCTGTAAAAATCAGTTGGTTGAAGTCGGTATCCAAAATCGTTCCCTTAACCACAGTGTATGCAATTTTCTCTTTGTTATATTCGTCCAATCTGTTACTTTGCATATTGGTAGAGTTTTGCATGCTATGTTCTTTTGCCGTTTTTGTGTAGTTGAATTTTTGTGCGTGGAACACTTTGCACAACATCTGTTTGACAATATCCTCATAAGAGCAACAAAAATTAGTGTATAAATTTTTTGTGTGTGATTGAGCTACCCATTAGAACTACTTGATATTCTAATTTGACTCTTAAGAGTATTAATATAGACTGAAGATGTGACATGCTAATATCGATTTTAAGATTATCATAGCAGCATACACAAGAGCCAATATTATGGAATAGTTTTTGCTAAATAAAGTATAAAATTTAACTTGTAAAAATGCAAGAAGAGTAAAAATATTTCACTGATATTTTGTAGTAGTTTGTTCAATTTTATTGTGCTATCATAACATGAGATTCTATTTAATGTTTGTGGTGATTTTTTCTTCTTTGTGTGTGTGTGTAGTAGTAGTAGTAGTGGTAGTAGTAGTTTCTTTTTTGTTTTTTTATTTTGTGGTTCACTATGTTCATTATCCATTTAGCATTTTAGGCAATTTGTTTGAGGGGCACAGTTGGCCATCTTCGACCATGCCATGAGACGCCTGCTGATAGAGCAATATTAAAAGATACTTTCCAGGTACTTTATTCAATTTGATGATCAAGTCCTAAACATATTGAGGAATTCTATTTTTTTGGTTTTGATACGTGAAAAAAGGTTTGATTATCTTTGAATTTCTATGGAAGTTCTCGATTTATTTGTGCTAATTTCAAAGAATTGAAGAGAATTTTTTTTTTTTAATTTTAAATTTGTATAATCAAATGGTTGGTTGTATTTATTGAATGTTTGAGGGTTATTTATCTATAGGATTGGAAGACTGAAAGATATAAGGAAATTATCAAATCTGGAACTGTAAGTACGAAGTTGTTTATTCTTCATTTATGATTACTTGTTAGTTCATTTATGTGGGTGATTTTCAACAGAGGAACAAAAAAACAAAACACCAGCAACTTGGAGCATTGGAAGTTTTTTTTCTCTGATGACTGTCCTACTTTACCTGAGAGTTCCAAGGAGGCGGTGGATAGCAGACGGTGTGGTTTGTTGTGTTCCTCAAACAATGATGCCATGAACAAGTATTCTCATTCCCTTCTAATTTGAGAAAATCCATGTTTAATAGTGTAGAGCTTGTATGAACTTCTTGTTGGTTCATTGTAGCTTTACGAGTCTAATCATGGTAGCACCATAATGGCTAGCTTGATTTGAGGTCCATGTGAAGTTCTTTTATTGAAGAAAGAGAGAGAAGATCACATTTGGAGACTGGGGCAAATGATCAACCACTTTTCTGTGTAAGTGCGTTTCCTTGTTTCTCAAATATGTTCCTTTGTATCTCTATTGTTGCATACAATTTCCTTTTCTATGAAATTTGCATGGTTTAGAGAAACCTCCTGTGCATGTTTACGGTTTGTGTTTTTGCATTGCACTTTTGTTTGGTCTTCTTCTTATGGTTCAAGAGTGTGTTTATCATTTATTTTTAATTATCTTCGGTCAGGCAGAGATCATGGTGTACATCATTTTGGCAAGTCACAAATCATGGTGTACATCAAAAGTTGTAATAGATAAGAAGCATTCTTAGTCTGATCTGACTTTTTTAAGGTTCTTATATTATCACTCTAGATTATCCATTGTAATATTTTATTGTTACTCATTGCTTAATCATTTGGCTGCACAGTTTTGCCATTCATGTTAAATATTCTATTTGTATTCTTCATTTGCTTTTGATTGGGTTGGAGACAGTTATCAAATTTTACACAATCATGAATTGGCCATGTTGTTTTGCAGGCAAAGAACCGTTGGTCATCATTCACACTACAGCAAATGTGGCATGGTTTGACAAGAATTTTGCGTAGATTTTTTTTTTTTGTATACGAGGTATTGTTACCAAATATGCTTGATTATAAGATAATAAAATAGTTTTTTTAATAAATTTACTTTATTAAGTTTAATGAATAATTTCTAAATCAAATATATATATAAAATGCAAGAAGGTAGGCTAGATCTCTATTAAACATATAATCGTGAATTTTCTTTGTCCATATTTAATTGTTTAACCATGAATTACCCTTCATCTGTTCCTTTTTTGTATTTCCGTAATCAAGATTTTTTGGGTTGATTTTTATATTATTTTGCTTTGCAAAAAGCACTACACAAGTGGAGTAGCAAATGCAGAGGGATCAGATCTATTTGTTGTTTTAATCTCCAATAAGAAGAAGCAGGTAATTGATTGTTTGCCTATTTAGGGATTGTTTGGGGTGTCCTAATAAGTGCACTTTTTATCTTTTTGGACTAAAAAGTCAAGGAAAAAAATATGAATGTTTAGGTTAACTTTTTGACTTTTCATGAAAAAATGTGTAATAAAAAATTGTAAAAATTGGTTTGTAGAGGAAAATTAGGATTGGGAGTTGTGCAGCCGTAATTATTGACTTTTGGTGAATAGTGTTAACTTTTTAACTTTTTGAGTAATTTTTTTTTACTTTTTGGCTTTTTTTACATACCCCAAACTTGGCCTTAGTACATTTTTTGACTTTTGACAAAAAGATGTGCAAAAAAATAGAGAGAAGATACGATCCAAATAAATGTAATTATCAAATAACCCAAACAACTCCTAATGGAAAAAGAGCATCAAATTGTTATGAATGCCCTCCAAATTAAGTTTGATTTGATGTTTCATATCTAATCAGCAAAGAAAAAGAGAATATCATTGATAGATTAGATTCAAATAATATCGACTAATGTAAGATTTACGTTTCTATTTTCTGTATATTTTGCATGATGATTTGAAAGTACATCATCATCTTGCTCTTTAGTAGATTTGTGTAATAATCATTTATATAGTGTTTATTTCATTAGAATGAAATAAAATAATCACTCCTTAGTCTCTCTATAGAATGACTATTCTCTTATAATGGTAAATAGTAATTCCATTTATAATTTATTTTTCATAAATCAAATACAATAAACAATCAGATAACATAATACAATATATACATACAGAAAATAAACACTCCAACTGGAATGCAACCCCACGCGCTTAGCGCGTGGGGGTCCAACTAGTAGAAATTAAAATGAGAGAACTACACATTAGTAAAAAATTTATAGATTAATAAAAAAATTATAAATTTAATTTTTAATACTTATAAACTGTACTATTGATTTGATTTTTTTTTTTAAAAAGATCCAGTGTCTTTTAATTTCTACATTAAAGCCAGTAGCAAGTAACCTTGCAGGGAAAGACATGAACATGTGTACTCAAACTCTAAAATATTATAGGACAAATTATATTGGTGGTATTTATATTTTGTTTATTATATTATTTTAGTTTTTACACTTTTAATTTATATAATTTTGACTTTTGATTTTAAATTTTATGTCAATTTGGTCCAAGTAACACTACAACAAAATTGAATTTTTACGACTTGCAATACATGCCGTAAAAACTCTTTCACAACATACACACAAATGCCTTTATATGACATGCCGTGAAAAGTTAAGTATCATTTACGACATACAAATAAAATTGTAAAAAGTAATAAATTAAATATTAATGACAAACTTTGTATGTCGTATATAATTTTTTATGATATTTTTGTTATGCCATAAATCATCAGACTTTCCATAGCATAATTTTGCATGCCGTAGAAGGTTATTTTTAATATATTTATGACATAGTTTGTATGCCGTATATAATATTTTACAACATTTTTTACATGCCATAAATCATTACACTTTTCATGACATAATTTTGCATGTCGTAAAAAATTATTTTTAATATATTTATGACATACTTTGTATGTCGTATATAATCTTTTAGGACATTTTCTTACATGCCATAAATCATTACACTTTTCACGGCATAATTTTGAATGTCGTAGAAAGTTATTTTTTATATATACACACACACACAAGAACATAACCTTGCCTAACCGTATGTTCCTCCAAACAAAGCAGTATGCACCTCCAACCAAACAAAGACAATACCTTATAAAGTGCGGCAACTTGTGAACAAACCAAGCAGAAACAACAACTATGAATTAAGAAAAAAAAACTAACATCCATCCACCAAATAACCTGCATACTAGCTTCTATCCTCAATTTCTATCATATCAAAGCTAATAACAACCTTACAAACATACAAATCAAGAAAAGTATTCAAATTATGATTCACTAATTTCCAAAATATGACTTTAGATATACAACTCCACCTACTAATTTCTTGGGAAAAAAAATGCAACCTGCATAAATAAAAGAATAGAAACAAATCAATGAATATATCATTGGTATTTTACATGGTTCAAAAACTTATAGATCACAAGACCAAGTAAAATAAAAAGTTGCATCCTTCAAAGAAAACATGCATTGTTCCAGAAAATTTGAATGGGAAACAAAAAGAGTACAAAAGAAAAGAAAAGCAGATAGATGCATCATATTCTTAAATACACAAAAAATGAATTTTGGCTTTTGATTTACAACCAAAACTACATCCCAAGAATCAACCTTTGGCACACTTATTCTAAGAGCTAGAAGAAGGAAGACTCCCACTCCCAATCTAGTTCAAAAAATGCCTACAATGTATTAGCGACCATCTTGTTACTATCGCAAAAAAAAAAAAAAAAAACAAACAAACAAAAAACAAGAAACATAAAAATGTAACGTTAAGTACTCTGGAATAGCCATGGCCCAAACAATATCAATTAAGCACCAACAAGAAACATAACAATGTAACGTACTAAAACCCATGATGGAGCTTTCCAAATCATAGAAGTGCCACTAAGTCGGGAATCTTACGAGTAACATGAACATTGTAATGACCATTAGTCCAAAAAGAAACCAGCACGGATGTGAAAAGTTGGGCAACAAAACACATTAGATTATATTTTGTAGCAAGATTCCAATACGTGGAAGTTATATATACACAAGAAACCTTGAAACAAAAGAGGTGGGAAAGCTAGAAAGCGATGTTATTCTAAAATAGCCAGCATTATTTATAATATATATTGGCTCAAGAATCATCTGATACGGTATACAAATTATCAATTGTGAATTTCTTCAATGAACAAAGAAATAATAGAATAAATTTGTAACCTTTACTTCGCGGTAGTGGACAAGAACAATGTTCGAGTGCTCCCTGCAGCAGGTGCCATCCAAATAAGAAGCAAATGAGAATGTGCAGCAAAAGCTCTTCCAAATTAACAACTAAGGAGACAAAAATGGTCAGATTTTCAATAACTTCCATAAATTGATTCAATTTTCAAGGTGTAGTCAATTTTATGGAACTTCATACAAGTTAACATGAGTTTACAGCTATAGACATGGCTGTAATTCCAAAAATTAGATTAGTATGACAAAGAAAATGAGTGAAACTTTAAACCATATTTCATCTTTTTTTCCTCACAGACAAAGGTAATGGGACTTCCAAAGCAGCAAAACTGTTCTAGAAGCAGATATAACTAACGAACCAGATTCTACTCAGCAATTGATGTTTATTCAATGCTAAATAGTATCAGAGGACTGTACTTATGCCTATGCATGTACAAGAAGCTGCAAGTAGGCATTTACATTCAATCAACCTTTATAGGCTAATACTAATTAACAGATAAACTTCATATTAAAAGCAATTGCCCAGAGGTGGTCCATAATACAAACAGATTTATATGTGTATGTATATATATATATAGAGAGAGAGAGAGAGAGAGAAAGCAAAGTGCAAAGATTTGACAAAATAAACACAAACTTCAATAAAAGCAAAGCAAACTTTTAGACACTCACTCTTCAAGCAACCAATAGCTTGAAGAGTATAAACAATGGTCAAGTAAGCTTGAATTAAGAAACTGATTGACATTATCAACCCAATTGATTGCTATAACCCCATTCGTGGGGAGCTTCATACTTCTTTCTGGTAAGTACAGTATGCTTTGCACCTCTGCCTTTGGAGGTGGAAAGATATACCACTCTGATGGTCTTTATTTATCTGTAGTATGCAGTTGTTATTGTGAATTTTTTTCCTTTTCCCTATAATTGTGTTCACAAGCTAATCAAAACCAAACTCCATTTAATTTATGCCTCACTTCAAGGACAATTTTACAGGCTTTGAACTTGTCCGAAAACACATTATTTGGGAGCTGATCCCCAGAAGGTAAATTGATTTGACTAGTACGGTATGGAACTGATCACCAAACCTCCAGGAATTCATTCTTGCTGATCCCAAAAAAAAAAGTAATGATGCATATACGTTCATCCTTACATATGATGGCGTGCAATCAAGCATTCGTAGTCACGAAGTAGAGGGCTGAGCTCCTTCAGTTGTATTGATTGTGGAGTGGATTTTCTCCAATGGTCACGAACTGCCTCAGCTGCCTTTATATCACCATATAGGGCGCAATTAGTTGTAGAAGAGGCAGGAACATTATACAATATACAAAACTGACCTGACTATGTGAAATCTGCTCATTGCCAACAGCATTTTCTCCAATCAATCGTGATGCTAGTTCAAGAAATTCTCTGTCTTCCAATTCGTCTATGATTTAAGTCTCGGGGCTAGAAAGTGAGACGGAAATTTCTAACCTTTTCTGTAACTCTGAGACAGCAGATTCTTTCATTCCGCTTTCCTGTAGAAGATACAGAGAACAATTTACATATTTTCTTATAAAATGATAAAGTAGTCTGGAGAGATATAATGAAGTCGTGTCAAAATCATGTAAGCAAAGTCATCACAAATTAAGTTCCTACATTTCATACATGGGAATGCACTGTAATGGAACTCCTATCCCAGTTTCCTCATTTGGTCGGCCAAACCGACCGCATACCCAATCCCACAAAATATTGGAATGGTCATTCCTCTTCAAGAGGTACGAAATGGATACAAAAATACCCTTACCCTTATGGAATGAGCCTTTAAATAGGATTTCCACCAGCCAATCGAAAACTTGACCAACTCATTGACGCAGTACTAAACGAACAAAACAAGAACAAATGCAGGGTCCCGTAAACATTTTTACAACATTACCTTGACTACAGTTTGGAGGGCATCATTTGCCATTGCAACATCCTTATTTTCAAAAACATTTCTTTGTGGTGATGCCAGTGACCGTTTTGCAATAGGATCCTCTACATATCAAGAAAAAAATAACAAGTTTTTAGATTTGAAGTAAACTCCACAGGAAACCTCAAAATAAAGTACAATAAAATAAATACATATGCATAAGTACATAGCGTCTTGGATTCATATGCTAGTTTTTAGCTTGTCTTTAACCTCTTCTGGAAAATCAGGCCATCTCTCTGTGGTTATTGGCACCATCACTCATGCCAAGATCCCTTCTAAAGTCGATAGTTTAACTGACTCAGGTCCCACAGGCTAATTTGTTAATATAATATTGCTCATTGTTTAGATATAGATGCTTTCTCTTTTCACTTTATTCTTTCGGTGGTGATTACCAATCATCCTTTGGTAATGTACATTTCCTCTCTCTATAAAGAGAGAGTTCACTCTTGTAAAGATATAACACATAATAGACAGAAACCATTTTGCTCTCTAGCTTCTCTCATTCATTGCTCTCTAGCTTCTCTCTCAAACTAAACTTACATGGTATCAGAGCACATCAACCTGTGCGAAATTTTCTCCTGAGTCCAACGGCACCAAGCCCGTTCTCAGAAAAGCCAACACGCGCCCACACGCGCCACCCTTAGCCTCTGCGCGTCAACACGACCGCCACCACTCTCACACGCGCCCACACGCGCCAACTCCTGTCGCTCACTTCCGCCACGCGCCCACACGCGCCCACACGTCCGCGGCTCCCATACGCCGCGCCTGCTACCATACGCGTACCGTGCGCCGCTTTGCTAGTGTGCACCCGCGTGCGCCAAACCTGCTAACGTGCGCCGTTGCCTTCCTGCTAACGTGCTCCTCCCTGCACTCTGCTAACGTGCGCCGCTGACATCATTGCTGACATCATCTCTGTCCAGCATACCTTTCCTTGCTATTTTCGACCTTCCGGACTCACTGGTACACTCTGTTTTACCTAATTTTGCTCCTACGGATCTATTTCTATTACTTTAACCCTACTCAACTAGTATTATGGATCGTCATGATGCCTCCCATCCCATTTCCGTCATTTTAAATGGTTCAAACTATGTTCTGTGGGCCCAAGCTATGTCCTCTTTCCTCAAAGGCAAGAAGCTCTGGCGAATTGTCACCGGGGATGTGGCTAAACCAGTAAAAGACAGTGCCACTACTGAAACTCCTGTTCATACTGCTACATATGAAGACCGACTTGAGGAATGGGACAGTAAGAATTACCAAATCATTACCTGGTTTCGTAATACCTCTATTACCTCTATCAGTCTTCAATTTGGCCGCTTTCAGCTTGACTCTGTAACTACTCCTGCGAAAGACATCTGGGAGTTTTTGAAAGAACGATACCAGACTACTGGTCTTGCCCATCAATATCAACTTCAGAACCAACTTCACCGCATGCGCCAAGAATCCACTCAGTCCATTAATGACTTCCTTTCTCAAATGTACTCTGTTTGGGATCAGCTTGCTCTTTCCGAACCAGCATGGCATGACCCCGAAGATGCCGTTTTATTTACTATCCATCGCAACCAGCAAAGGTTGGTGCAATTTCTCATGGCTCTTACCTCATCCTTTGAGCCCGTACGTGCCTCTCTGCTTCATCGCCATCCATTGCCCACTCTTGAACAAGCAATTTCTGAGTTGCTATCCGAGGAGACTCGTCTCGGTACTCTTCAAACTCATCATGTGGACTCTGTTCTTGCCACTCCTCCGTCCCGGCCATCATTTCCCCAGCGGACTACTGCTTGCCTCTACTGTCAGAATCGGGGCCTTCCTTCAACCCATCTCCTGGTCCATTGCCCCGTCAGATCCTGCCGCTACTGCAACAAACTTGGTCCTGGTCATCTGCAACAGGATTGTTTTCGCAATCCCTCTCGCTCATCCTCCAATAGCCACTCCTCTCGCGGTGGCTCTTCCCGGGGAAACTTTCACCGTTCCGGCAATCAGTCTCATCACACTGCTGCTGCTGCTTCCGGGAATCAGTCTCATCCCACTGACACTGCCACCTCTGCCGGGTTCTCTGAGTCCCCTACTCCATCTACCCCTCGCTTTTCTCCAACAGATGTAGAGGCCATGCTCAAACAGCTTCTCTCCCCATCTGGTACACCTCCTCCTACTGCTTTGTCTGTCATTCCAGGTAACTCTTCTTGGTATTTTGACTCTGCCTGTTGTAATCATATGACCTCTAGTTCTACTATTTTTTCTTCCTTATCTTCCTCTCCTCATATTCCCTCAATACATACTGCTGATGGTTCTCTCATGTCTGTTAGTCATGTTGGTACTGTTTCCACCTCTTCTTTATCCATACCTCACGTTTATCATATCCCTGCTCTTACCTTAAACCTTATTTCCATTGGTCAATTATGTGAACTTGGTCTAACTGTCACATTTTCTGCTACTAATTGTTTGGTACAGGACCCTCAGACAGGGCAGACTATTGGGATCGGCCGTAAGCATGGACGTCTCTATGAACTCATTCACCTTCATGTTCCTGCCTCTCCTCAAATTGCTGCACCTACATCTCCTCCCTCATTATCTCCCTTTCATCTTTGGCATTGTCGCTTAGGGCATATTTCTGTTAATCGCTTAAGGTCTTTGGTTTCTAGTGGACAGTTGGGTCATGTAATTCCCGATAATTTCGATTGTATACCCTGTCAACTTGCCAAACAACCTGCTTTATCATTTAATAAAAGTACTTCTGTTTCTCTTGCACCTTTTGATCTTATACATTCGGACATTTGGGGACCCTCACCTACTACTACTATGGGGGGATCCCGCTATTTTGTTGTTTTTATTGATGATTTTTCCCGGTTTACTTGGCTTTTTCTCATGAAACATAGGTCTGAATTGAAACACATTTATTATCGTTTTGCACAAATGGTCCACACCCAATTCTCCAAAACCATCAAAATTTTTCGCTCTGACAATGCTATGGAATATCGGGATTCAGATTTTCTTTCCTTTCTTCAGCATCATGGTACATTGCCTCATCGTTCCTGTGCTGGCACATCCCAGCAAAATGGCCGCGCTGAACGGAAACATAGGCATATTCTTGACACTACTCGCGCTCTCCTTCTCTCTTCTTCCTGCCCTGAAAACTTTTGGGGAGAAGCTGCCCTCACTGCTGTTTACACTATCAACTGTGCTCCTACACCTGTCATCCATAATCAAACTCCCTTTGAACGTCTGCATGGCACTCCCCCTCCGTACGCCAATCTCCGGGTTTTTGGCTCTGCCTGCTTTGTTCTACTTCAATCCCATGAACACACCAAGCTTGAACCTCGCTCTCGTCTTTGTTGTTTTCTTGGGTATGGCATTGAACATAAAGGCTTCCGCTGTTGGGATCCTCTCTCTAAACGTCTTCGTATCTCCCGCCATGTCGTTTTCTGGGAACACCAAATGTTTTCCTCGCTATCCTCTTTTCACTTACCCGGACTTTCCACTATTGCACTATTTACTAATCCTTCCATCGATCTTTTCTCTGCTGATTTTGATACAGGTTCCTCCTCCATCGAGACGCCCTTGCTCACCCCTGATCCTGTCCAGCCTGCTCTACCTGAAGGTCTACCTCTTGCCACCACACCTCCTTCTCCACCGGCTCTTCCTCTCACCGATCCTCCTCCGGGTCGACCACGCCGGGTAACTCAACCTCCTATCCATCTTCGTGATTATATTGTTGGATCTGCTGCCTTCTCTACTTATGAACCTACCTCCTATCGTGAGGCTTGTACTAATCCTCTTTGGCAGCAAGCTATGACTGATGAACTCCATGCCTTGGATAAAGCTCATACTTGGGATCTTGTTGATCATCCTCCTGGCCGCTTTAATGATCTTGTTTCCAAACTCAACTTGGTAGATGCTTTCCCTCCTTGAGTTTGCGGGGGGCTGTTAATATAATATTGCTCATTGTTTAGATATAGATGCTTTCTCTTTTCACTTTATTCTTTCGGTGGTGATTACCAATCATCCTTTGGTAATGTACATTTCCTCTCTCTATAAAGAGAGAGTTCACTCTTGTAAAGATATAACACATAATAGACAGAAACCATTTTGCTCTCTAGCTTCTCTCATTCATTGCTCTCTAGCTTCTCTCTCAAACTAAACTTACACCTTTCATTGAAATCAATTTCATCACACTTCTGTTTTCCTTTGTCATGCATCTTTAACTTTGATGCCCCCCTAGTTTTCTTCTTTGGTACTTGAGTGGAGTCTACAACTCCTTCCATATCATGTGATTCAACATGTGGAGAAGTAGAACACTCATCTAAAATTCTGAATGATGCATTTCTTCTTTCATCCATTGTCGCAGCAATTATAGCTTCACACTCTTTCGTAATTCTTTTCTCAACTTTTTTTGAACTCTGAGCAATACACAAGGAAAAATAAGAAATAATGTGGACAACAATTGGTTATAAATTCAATTTTATGTTAAATGAGAAATAAAGTAACTCTCCACTCATCTTGCTAATTGACAATTTCAAGATTTAAACCTGAGTGTAATATTTAAAGCCACTACAATTTCAACTATGGTTGCAACTGTCACATGAAAGATAAATGTGTTATGCTGAATCATAATTATGTGTGCAAATAAAGAAAACATAATTTCATTCTTGGAGTTCGACCAACTTGTCACATGTATAAAAATCATATAAGTAGCAACCAAGATTATTCAAGTATGATTGATGGCATAATTTGCACCACATGCAAGCAAGATGGCTAAAAAAAATCCTTGAATTTGTTATGAATCAGAATTATATATCTAGTGAGTAAGGTCATATGCCTAAAGAGATCCTAGAGCCAAAACAGTACCAATTCCATTTTTCGCAGATGTGGCCAGTAACAGGAAAGCAGGAAATATAAGCAGCATTATGTACTAATTAATAAAATGTACCGATTCAAAAAGTAGATACAAGGTTTCTTATAATTAATAAATAAAATAAAATGAAATGAAGAAAAATAATTAAATCCTGAGATCAGCAAATTTAGTTTTACTTTTTTCGAGCAGAAATGAATTATGTTTTTCAATCACATGATCTACACTATGAAAGAACTGTCCAAGTACAAAAAAGCTAGTGGGTTTTTCTGAGTATTGCCAACAACTAGATACAAGCGAGGCAAACATGAAAACAGTGAAAGGACAGTAAAATGGGTAGTTTCTCAGGCCTAAGGCTATTCAACAGTCCAAGAAGCAGACCAGCAACTCTGTGCTAGTTACATAAATAATATAAATTAAAAATGGGAAGACAATAATGTAAATTTTGTAATTAATTAAGCTACCTAGTACTGATGGTATACATTAAAAATGTTTCCTGTTTTTAAGAAAGATTCTCATAAAAAAGCACAAAACTACACCTTCATATCTATTATTTCCTGCAAACATGAAATTCACGCACATTATTGTCCTATAGTACTGTTGATCATCCCAACCTGTTAGTGATAAATTGAATAGTCTATCATTCACAATCAAGAATGATTAATACTCGGTCAAGCAATACAAGTAACAAGGAGTTTGATTTTGTACTCTACGCTCTAGTAAAAACTATCCCATCTCTCTCCATTTCATGAACGCACAACTGAAGCATGGATACTCAACTCTTGTTGTTCCATTCTTTCTCTTTAATGATACAGATTGCAGGAATACCCCAAGTGCATTTACAAAGCCATTCATCTCAGCTTCCCTTCACAAGAATAATATAGTTTAAATGATCGCTGTTCCTATTTTTGCTGACACTTAACATTAAAATTTCATCATTTGTTATTGATAATAACATTTTCTATTAGATTGTTGATCACTAATATATTGCTATATTAGATCATTTGGTCATTTTTTTTTATTTATCAAAATGTGTTTATATGTTGATATCATATGATGTTCTTGATCTTTAACAATTCTAGCTTAGATTCTCCACATTCATGTTTTTTTTGCTTGGTGGGATTACAAAGGAAAAAGTGGCGGCTGCTTACAATTTTCGGAAACAGTGCCGAAGATTGAATATTTGGTTCAATTTCGGTTTTTTGTGAAGCTCAATTTTTGGGGCATCTTCGGTTCTGATTTGGTTCGTTATTTTGGGTCTTCTTCAACTCTGGTTCAGAAGATTTTGGTTCTTCTATTTGGTGAGGTCTTTTCTCTTTGTTTATTTGTGATTATTTGGAATTCACCTAAGGGTGGTTTGTGAGACCATTAGTGTCTCGTTTGTAATCGTTTGAAACTTATTTGGTTGATAGTGGAATCGGATTTCGATCCCGTGGACGTACCTCACATTGAGGGAACCACGTAAAAATTCTTGTGTTGCCTTTGATTTAATTTTTCCGCATTAGTTTTTATTCCCATTGATTGATTTACTTGTGGGGAATCATCGATTTTCCCTAACAACTGGTATCAGAGCTTACGGTCTATTTGGGTTTAATTATTTGTGTAAATCAATGGAGGGGAATGTGGGTCGTATGTCTAGCTTCAATGGAAGCAATTGGGTAACTTGGAAAACTAAAATGGAGGACCTATTATTTTGTAAAGATTTATATGGACCCATTGAGGGTGATTCTGGCAAACCCGAGGGTATGAAAGATGATGAATGGAATAGGCTTAATCGAAAAGCCGTTGGTGTTATCCGTCAATGGATTGATGACAGTGTGTTTCATCATGTTGCTACTGAAACTTCAGCACATGATTTATGGAAAAAATTAGAGGGTCTTTATGATAGGAAATCAGCCACAAATAAAGCTTTTCTGTTTCGTAAGTTGGTTAATTTAAAATATAAAGAGGGCAGCCCTATTCCGGAACATCTGAATGAAATAAAGAGTATTGTTAACCAACTTGCTTCTATGAAAATTGTTTTTGGTGATGAGTTGCAGGCTTTGATGCTACTTAGTTCTTTGCCCGAAAGTTGGGAGACTTTGGTTGTGACCGTCAGTAATTCAGCGCCCGATGGAGTTGTCACAATGGGCCAAGTCACTAGTAGCCTGTTGAATGAAGAAACTAGAAGAAAATCAGCGGGTTCCTCTCATTCGGAAGCATTCGTTGTGAGAGGCCGAAGCAAAACAAGGGGGAGGAGTAAGACTCCTCATGGTCGTGATCAAAGCCGTGACAAGTCAAGAGATGGCTCTTTTTCAAAGAAAGACGTTGAGTGCTATTATTGCCATGAGAAAGGGCACATGAAGCGGGAATGCCGAAAGCTCAAGAATAAGGAGAAAAGGCGTGACAAAAGTGTGGACAAGAAGCAAGAAGACACAACGGCAGTTACTACCAATGCTGATCTCATGGTTGTTTGTGAAGATGATTGTATCAATTTTGTGGGCCAAGAGAGCAATTGGGTGATTGATTCTGGTGCTTCTTTTCATGTGACTTCTCGAGTTGATTTCTTCACTACCTATACCGAAGGAGATTATGGTTCTGTTCGAATGGGTAATGAAGGTTTGTCCAAGATTATCGGCATGGGTGATGTTTGCTTGGAAACAAATCTGGGCTGCAAGTTGTTGCTTAAAGATGTGAGGCATGTTCCCGACATTCGCCTCAATTTGATTTCTACTGGGAAGCTAGATGATGAAGGCTTCAACAACAAATTTGGTGATGGAATATGGAAGCTCACAAAGGGTTCTTTGGTGGTGGCTAAGTGTAAGAAGACTCATACACTTTATTCGATGCAAGGAAAAATTTGTAAAGGTGTTGTCAATGCACTTCAAGATGATACTTCTACCGAATTGTGGCACAAGCGGCTTGGCCACATGAGTGAAAAGGGGCTGCAAGTTTTGTTCAAGAAAGAGCTTCTACCCGGTTTGAAAGGTACATATCTTAAAACTTGTGTTCATTGTTTGGCGGGTAAACAACATAGAGTTTCTTTTCATAAAAATGTTGTTTCTAGAAAAGAAAATGTTTTGGAGTTGATTCATTCTGATGTTTGTGGTCCTTTAAAAGTTAGAACACATAGTGGTGCACTTTATTTTGTTACTTTCATTGATGATTATTCAAGGAAAGTTTGGGCTTTTTTACTAAAAACTAAAGATCAAGTTCTAGAAGTATTTAAGCATTTTCAGGCCATGGTTGAAAGAGAAACAGGGCAGAAATTGAAGTGCATTCGATCAGACAATGGTGGTGAATACATTGGGCCATTTGATGAGTATTGTCGCAGCCAAGGTATTCGACACCAAAAGACAGTTAAGAAGACTCCTCAACAAAATGGCGTTGCCGAGAGGATGAACCGCACCATTGTGGAAAGAACAAGGTGTTTGCTTTCACAAGCTAAATTGCCAAGATCCTTTTGGGGTGAGGCATTGAAGACAGCGGTTGATGTGATCAATTTGTCTCCTTCCTATCCATTGAATGGTGATGTTCCAGAAAGAGTTTGGACCGGCAAAGATGTGTCTTATGAGCACTTGAGAGTGTTTGGTTGCCGAGCTTTTGTTCACATTCCAAAAGATGAGAGGTCCAAGCTTGATAGTAAGTCAAGACAATGTATTTTTCTTGGCTATGGGCGTGATGAATTTGGATATAGATTGTGGGATCCGGTCGACAAGAAAGTCATTCGAAGCCGTGATGTTGTGTTTCTTGAAGACCAAACAATTGAAGACTTTGGCAAAGGTGATCAACCGGAGCCAAAAGCTAGTGATCTCATTGACATGGATTTATCGCCTTCATCTTCAGTTGATGATGAAAATGGGGGAGATGTGCAGCCACCTATTGAAGATGTAGAGGATGATGCTAATTCTAATGAAGTTGAGTCAGAAATTGAGGAAGAGCATCCAACTCAAGAACTACCACCACAACTTGAGTTGAGGAAATCTACAAGGGACCGACAACCTTCAAGAAAGTATCCTCCCAATGAATTTGTGTTGATTTCTGATCAAGGGGAGCCGGAGAGCTACCAAGAAGCAATTGAGCATGCAAAGAAAGGTGATTGGAAAAAGGCCATGGAAGAGGAGATGAATTCCTTAGTTGAAAATCATACTTATGATTTAGTGAAGTTGCCTAAGGGGAGGAAAATTCTGAAAAATAAGTGGGTTTTCAAATTGAAGAATGATGGCAAGAATCTGAGGTACAAGGCACGTCTTGTTGTGAAAGGCTTTGGGCAAAAGAAAGGTATTGATTTTGATGAAATTTTCTCACCGGTTGTAAAGATGTCTTCTATTCGGGTTGTACTTGGCATGGCTGCAAGTATGAACCTTGAAGTTGAGCAACTTGATGTGAAGACCGCATTTCTGCATGGTGATCTTGAAGAAGAAATTTACATGGAGCAACCGGAAGGCTTTGTGGAAAAAGGGAAAGAGAAATTTGTTTGCAAATTGAAGAAAAGTTTGTATGGTCTCAAGCAAGCCCCGCGGCAATGGTACAAAAAATTTGACTCTTTCATGATGAATAATGGTTTTTCTAAAACCACTTCGGATCATTGTGTGTTTGTGAAAAATTTCCCAGATGGTAAATTTATTATTCTTTTGCTTTATGTTGATGACATGTTAATTGTGGGTCAAGATTCTACCATGATAAACAAATTGAAATTGGAGTTGAGCAAGTCTTTTGCTATGAAAGATTTGGGACCGGCAAAGCAAATTCTTGGTATGAAAATTGTTCGTGATTGCAAAGAGGGGCTGATTTGGTTGTCTCAAGAAAGCTACGTTGAGAAAGTTCTTGAGAGGTTCAATATGGATAAAGCGAAGCCGGTTGGTTGTCCACTTGCGGGTCATTTCAAGCTTAGTTCGAATCAATGTCCTACAAGTGAGAAAGACAAGGAAGAGATGCAGAAAGTTCCTTATGCTTCAGCAGTTGGTTCTTTGATGTACGCCATGGTTTGTACAAGGCCGGATATTGCTCACGCAGTTGGTGTGGTGAGTCGGTTTCTCTCTAATCCGGGCAAAGAACATTGGGCAGCGGTAAAATGGATTCTAAGGTATCTTCGAGGGACTTCGAAGGTGTGTTTGTGTTTTGGGGATGGTAAGCCGATGCTTGATGGGTTCACAGATTCTGACATGGCTGGTGATGTTGATTCTCGGAAATCTACTTCGGGGTATTTGATGACTTTTGCAGGGGGAGCTGTGGCATGGCAATCTAAATTACAAAAATGTGTTGCTCTCTCAACTACCGAAGCTGAATTTATTGCTATTACAGAAGCTTGCAAAGAAGAGTTATGGCTGAAGAAATTTTTGCAAGAGTTGGGTTTGAAGCAAGAAAAGTATGTGCTTTATTGTGATAGTCAAAGTGCTATTCACTTGAGTAAAAATTCTACTTTTCATTCGAGATCGAAACACATTGATGTGAGATACCATTGGATTCGTGATGTGTTAGATTCGAAATTGTTACAACTCGAAAAGGTTCACACAGATGATAATATTTCAGATATGTTGACAAAGACTTTGTCAAGGGACAAACATTTAAAGTGTCGAACTTTAGCGGGTATGGTTGATGTCTCCACCTAAGTCGGTAGGGGGAGAATTGTTGGGATATACCTCCTTATTGGAGTGTGGGACCCAATTGGTTTGTTAAAGAGTTTCAATTTGACTTGGTTTAGGTATAATATATTTTTGTATATTATATTTGTGGAGACCCAATCCAATTTGGAAACAAGTAGGTTTGATTACAAAAACCCTAGATTCACAATATATATATATATATATATATTGATCATGTTTTTTTTGCTTGGTGGGATTACAAAGGAAAAAGTGGCGGCTGCTTACAATTTTCGGAAACAGTGCCGAAGATTGAATATTTGGTTCAATTTCGGTTTTTTGTGAAGCTCAATTTTTGGGGCATCTTCGGTTCTGATTTGGTTCGTTATTTTGGGTCTTCTTCAACTCTGGTTCAGAAGATTTTGGTTCTTCTATTTGGTGAGGTCTTTCCTCTTTGTTTATTTGTGATTATTTGGAATTCACCTAAGGGTGGTTTGTGAGACCATTAGTGTCTCGTTTGTAATCGTTTGAAACTTATTTGGTTGATAGTGGAATCGGATTTCGATCCCGTGGACGTACCTCACATTGAGGGAACCACGTAAAAATTCTTGTGTTGCCTTTGATTTAATTTTTCCGCATTAGTTTTTATTCCCATTGATTGATTTACTTGTGGGGAATCATCGATTTTCCCTAACAACATTATCATTACAGACCTGCCTCTAGCTACTTTCAAACTTCCCTATAGCATAACCTGGGCCAGTGAATGAGGCAATAATTTGTAGATAATTTTATTCATAAACTTAACTGAAAAGAGAGCAAAAGACACTAAATTAACTAGCAGTCTGAATATTGCTCATTTTACTCGCGAAGAAAAGAAAATTATCTACAACAAGATTCCACGTGCTAAAACTACAACAAAAAAAAAAAAATGACCTCGATTTATTGTGCAACCATCAAGAGATCCATAGGACACTAGCAGTCAATATATACCCTGTTATTGTTGGGTTCCTTTCCTAACAACTTAACATTTTGGAATTAGTGATGCTATAATATGGTATATGAGCTCAGGGTAGGAGATGTCTTGGGTGTATATATCTTCGTTTACATTTTTTTCCCCATTTCAATTATGTTTCTGTGCATGTTTGAATGTTTTCATCTCCCCATGCAAGACAATGTCGTACATGAAGGAGGGTGTTGAGGAGCTTGATATGCATTGTTTGACCCCTTTCCTAACTCGACATGATGAATGGCACCAAGCCTATAAAATATCCCCACAATAACAGGAAACAAAAGAAGAATAGAACTGATCACTACAGACGCTAAATCTTTATTTCTATCTGTTGGACCATTTTAATATCTTATATTTATTTATTGATTTATCTTTTTCATAAATGGGGTTTTATTACTTTGGTAACCTCTTGGTCATAAATAGAGGTTTAATAGAATTTATGAACTTGGTTAATGGTCATTATTTTTGGTGTAACTGTAAGGTCCTTATAGCCTATATATATAGTCTACTCTTTTCTATCTATAGAGATAAGCTATTTTCTATACAAGAGAGATTACTAGCAAAGAAGGGTGTTTTATTAGTGGAGCTTTGGGTTCACCATCTTGTGCAGAGTTGGCCTGAACCATACGACAAGTGGTCGGGCTGTTGTATCCTGGAGGGGACAAGTCATAGTATTGTGACTGCTGCATCGGTATTTGGATTCTTCCTACCGCAGTGGGCTTGATCTCCTTAAAGAAAACGAGATATCCGTGCCTCAGCCTGATCTATTTGTATCTCATTTTCTTTGCATCATTTATCAATAATATTGTTTAGTTTCTGGTATTTTCTCCAACAATTTTAAGGAGATCAACCATGGAACAAGTACCAGAAAAAACCAATGATGGAATTGGAGATCTCAACAAACCTTTCAAGTTCAAAGGAGTTCATTTTAAGAGGTGGAAAGGAAAAGTTCTTTTTTACCTTAGCCTTTTGAAAGTTGCATATGTTCTTACCGAAAAGAATCCGAACAAAATCCCAACCGAAGAGATGAATGATGAAGACTATGAGGCACATGAAGCAAAAGTGGCTTCCTATAATACAGATAAGTATAAACGTCGCCTTTATCTCTTAAATTTACTTGCTGATTAATTTTATGATTATCACTATGACACCACTTACACTTTGTCTTCTATTAATTTATGGGTATGCTGGCTTGTGTCATATAAATAGTAAATATGTGGGAATCATGAGTAGTTTAGAATTAATTCCTAAAGTGACAAAAAATTTTGAGAAATGTGAAGTTTGCAGTAAAGCAAAAATTACCAAGAGGCCTCATAAAAGTGTTGAAAAAAAATACCGAATTGCTAGAATTATTTCATACTGATTTGTGTGAGTTTGAAGGAATTTTAACTCGGGGTGGTAACCGATATTTTATCACTTTTATTGATGATTTTTCAAAATATACAAACGTATATTTATTAAAAAATAAAAGTGATGCTTTTGAGAAATTTAAAGAATTCCTTCTTGAAGTGGAAAATCAATTCGGTAAAAAGATTAAAAGAATTAGAAGTGATAGAGGCCGGGAGTATGAATCTCTAGGATTCAACTCTTTTGTTCAGTCATTGGGAATTATTCATGAGACTACTCCACCATATTCACCTTCATCAAATGGCGTAGCTGAAAGAAAAAATAGAACGTTAATTGACTTGACGAATGCTTTGCTTATTGATTCAGGTACTCCCTCAAATTTTTGGGGTGAGGCTATTTTGACGGCTTGCCATGTGATAAATAGAGTGCCACACAAAAAGACTAAAATTGTCCCTTATGAGTTGTGGCGAGGGCATAAACCAAATTTAGGTTATTTGAGGGTTTGGGGTTGTTTAGCTTTTGTGAGGCTTGCAGATCCTAAACGACCTAAATTGGGTGAACGAGCTACCACTTGTGCTTTTCTTGGGTATGCGTTGCATAGTACAGCTTATAGATTTTTTGATATGGAAAATAATATTATTTTTGAATCAGGTGATGCTATTTTTCATG
Source organism: Camellia sinensis (assembly GCF_055761805.1). Lineage (NCBI taxonomy): Eukaryota > Viridiplantae > Streptophyta > Magnoliopsida > Ericales > Theaceae > Camellia > Camellia sinensis. The sequence continues at coordinate 32,489,765 of NC_138962.1, forward strand.
AAAATAAATTTCCTTTCAAATCTAGAAATAGTGGGGGTCAAATAATATCTGAAAATATTTTATCTATGCCTAGCTCTTCTACTCCTTCTCAAGTTTTTCAAGAAAAAGAAAATTTTCAAATCCAACCAAGAAGAAGTAAACGAGCTAGAGTTGAAAAAGATTTTGGCCCTGACTATTATCTTTACAATGTGGAAGAAATTCCTCATACGGTACAAGAAGCTTTATTATCACCTGATGCTATTTTCTGGAGAGAGGCTGTAAATGATGAGATAGACTCACTACTTTCAAATAAAACATGGAAGTTAGTGGATTTACCTCCAGGTTGTAAAACTATTGGATGTAAATGGGTCCTTCGTAAAAAACTTAAACCGGATGGAACTATAGATAAATATAAAGCGAGGCTTGTCGCTAAAGGTTTTAAGCAACAAGTTGATCTTGATTTCTTTGATACTTTTTCTCCGGTTACTAGAGTAACATCCATTAGACTGTTGATTGCAGTGGCTGCAATTCATGATTTAAAAATTCATCAAATGGATGTAAAAACAGCATTTTTAAATGGAGATCTAGATGAGGAGATTTACATGGACCAACCTGAAGGCTTTATGGAGCCTGGCCAAGAAAGCAAAGTGTGTAAGCTAACTAAATTCCTTTATGGTTTAAAACAAGCTCCTAAACAGTGGCATGAGAAATTTGATTCCTGCATGCTTGAGAATGGCTATAAGACTAATGAATGTGATAAGTGCATATATTATAAAACTTGTGAGAATGCACATGTGATTATTAGTCTATATGTGGATGATCTACTTATCTTTGGCTCTAATTTGCATATTATAAATGAGACTAAAAATATGCTTAATAGCCACTTTGATATGAAAGATCTTGGTGAAGCTAATTTTATTTTGGGAATTAAAGTTACCAAGACTGAGGATGGCATTTTTCTTGATCAGTCGCATTATGTTGAGAAAATTTTAAAGAAATATAATTTTCTAGACTGTAAATATGTTGCTACTCCTTTTGATGCAAGCATACATTTGTCTGTTGTAACAAATGAAAAAGAAGTGGTTAATCAAAAGGAATATGCTAGCATGATTGGTAGTTTGAGATATGCTACTGACTGTACTAGACCTGACATTGCATATGCTGTTAGAGTACTTAGCAGGTTTACTAGCAAACCAAGTCGAGATCATTGGCTAGCCATGGGAAGAATTATGAGATATTTATTTGGAACAAAAAATTATGGTTTGTTTTATAACAAGTATCCTGCGGTACTTGAGGGATATAGTGATGCCGATTGGAATACTTTGTCAGGTGATTCTCTCTCTACCTCGGGTTTTATTTTTACCTTGGGTGGTGGTGCTATATGTTGGAAGTCTAAAAAATAGACGATAATTGCTAATTCTACAATGGAAGCTGAGCTTATAGCGTTAGCTTCAGCATGTGAGGAAGCGAATTGGTTAAGAGATTTGTTACATGAAATTCCTTTTTGGGAAAAACCAATTCCTCCTATGTTAATTCGTTGTGATAGCACTGCTGCTATTGGTAGAGTGAACAATCATTTTTATAATGGTAAATCCAGACCTATTAGAAGGAAACACAGTAATGTGAGATCCTTTTTGAGTAATGGCATCATAACTGTGAATTATGTAAGATCTTGTGATAATCTTGCGGATCCATTAACCAAGGCCTTGGCGAGAGATAGGGTCTGGAATACATCGAGGGGGATGGGTTTGAAGCCTATAAAATCAAAAACCATGTATGAGGATACCCAACCTAGGGACCAGAGATCCTGTAACTAGGTTCAATGGGAAGAACGAATCATATGGTGGTTGTAAAAAATGCACTCTTTAATATTTTGTTATCCATCCCTATGATGTAAGTGCATTTGTCCTGTAATGTTGGAGGGTTGAGTTTTTATACTCTTAATGAAATTCTGTAGCTCGTGTTGAGTGGGGTGTGTAAATTACAGGAACATCCTTGACAGATTTCACCTATGTGAGCATGAAAGTGGGGCCGCTTTCTATGAGAACAAGGCTTATTCTCAAATATGCTCATGAAACTGGGATTAGCACAAGGCCGTAATGTGCTGGCTATTAAAGCTTATGTCAACACCTGGACTATTATGTGTGAGCAGTAATACTTTATTTCCCTTAAGCAGTCATAGTTCAAGTCTGAGACCACTACTGACTCTGGAGTAGAGGTTGCTGTTTCACTAATGAAGGTTCAATGCAGAGCACACCTTCATGATGCATACTAGTCTATCTTTGTTTGGTAATCTCTTTTATCCTTGTTGATATTAAAATGAGTGGGGGATTGTTGGACCATTTTAATATCTTATATTTATTTATTGATTTATCTTTTTCATAAATGAGGTTTTATTACTTTGGTAACCTCTTGGTCATAAATAGAGGTTTAATAGAATTTATGAACATGGTTAATGGTCATTATTTTTGGTGTAACTGTAAGGTCCTTATAGCCTATATATATAGTCTACTCTTTTCTATCTATAGAGATAAGCTATTTTCTATACAAGAGAGATTACTAGCAAAGAAGGGTGTTTTATTAGTGGAGCTTTGGGTTCACCATCTTGTGCAGAGTTGGCCTGAACCATACGACAAGTGGTCGGGCTGTTGTATCCTGGAGGGGACAAGTCATAGTATTGTGACTGCTGCATCGGTATTTGGATTCTTCCTACCGCAGTGGGCTTGATCTCCTTAAAGAAAACGAGATATCCGTGCCTCAGCCTGATCTATTTGTATTTCATTTTCTTTGCATCATTTATCAATAATATTGTTTAGTTTCTGGTATTTTCTCCAACACTATCATCCCATTTATAAAATTGATTGCAGCACTTCATTTTCAACCCAACAGAATGTAAAAGTGGAAAAATAAATAGAAGATAAAATACATATTGAATATTGAGAAAAACAAAAAATCAATATAGTTAAATTTAAAAACCACAGACTGGGTAACCAAAAAGTCAAAAATTCCTTGAGAAGCAAATTTGAGTCTCAAACTCTTACGGGAGGTCATAGTGTGGCCACCTGCTGCCCGTGTACATAGGGCCCTCCCATATCACACAGAATGTCAAACTGGTTTTAGAGATCCCCTGAATCTTTACTCAATACTATTACTAGGACAAACAGAATGCTATAAACCCCAACATGTAGGAGTTCATTGCTTCCTAAAAACTTCACTATAAATTGTTGCATCTTTCATGAATAAAATTTATAATCCAAATACATGCAACCCTTGGTCTTTTTTGGGTGGATAAGTCATAAATTAAAGACAAAATTTACACATTTACAAGGGGCATACCTCAGGTAATACAACAAATCCGCATCTCCCCCCCAAAAAAAAGGGGGGAACTAATACAAATAACTGATTAAAACTAAAATAAAACCAAAATAAATATAAAATTGTCCAATTATCAATTGGTCCCCAAGTACTTACTATCATCGAATAGATAATAGATGAATAGATATATGGACAATTTATACAAAAAGAAATTCAAATAAAACAATTAAACACGTCACAGCACTCCGTGACTAAAACAATCAAATTGACAACAAAATAAACCACGGCTGATCAAACAAATTTTAAGTGGCTGGACCCACCAAAAAAGATACGTGGGTCAACCACAACCTTTTAACCAAGCTCCATGTGGGGACTAGGAACACCCACCTCAACTCAAAACCATAATTTTAAAACCAAGTACTGGTTTTAAAACAAAACCGTGGGCCAGATTTTACCCACGTGAATCCTCTTTCCCAATGTCCAGCAGAGATAAAACAGTTGCCTAGACAACTCCCATTACACGGAACCCACGCAAATGCAGGAATGCCCAATGTGCGCGTACCCACACACGGCCCCACCAGACCGATTTGTACACAAAAGGGAGCGTGGATTACACCTCCTCCCACACAGTAGCATCGACGCCGGAAAAAAAAACCATCATCGGAAACTCGTTAACCTTGCGCTGGAACAGAAAAGAACCAGCTCACTCCATCGGACTGACTGTCACGCCCAGCTTACACCTCATCCCCGACGACGGCGGCAAAAATTGGAGACCACTGCATAGCTCCATTAACGACGCTAAGAAACTATACCACCAAGAACACCGGCGCTGGATAGCAACCCAATGCCAGGTAAAACAAAAACCCTTACGGCATGTAGCCCTATGCAAAGACAAGCCGAAGCAAAATCATACCAGCGAGCCCTTGAGGCAATGACAACACACCACCTGCACAAGATCGCCGGCGAACACAAACCTCCAATGAGGCCACCAACACCAGGCTGGTGCCATACAACAGACCACCCAGAAAACTGCCTGGGCATGAACACAACCGCCATGAACCAAAACTGGAAAACAACTGGACCAAAGCACCCATTTCCGACCATTGCCGAAGTGATATAGGCATCCAACCCGCAAACAACTCCAATACTGGATACAAGCTCGTAGAGTAGACCGGAGTAGACCAAGGCAGCAACACACCGCACAATCACGCCGGCAAAAAACGCCGGAGGAGAACAAAACCAGAGCAGAGAATTATTACGGGGAAGCCCTTGTCACTCCAAGCACTATACGCCAGAAAGAATCACCTTAGGCCAGAGATCAACCAACACCATGCCGACACCAGTAACTCGCAGAAGAAAAAAGCCGAAACTCCGGAACTGCAAGCCCAGATGAAGGTCACCATGAGAACAACTGAAACTAATCAAAATCCATAACAACAAACAAACAGGCCCCTCACACCCAAAGTCTAGGGTAGAGGAGTTAACCAACTGGCCAGGATAGCACCAGAACTGATAAAATAATGATGTATTATTGATTGATGTATATTGATTGATATTTATCTGTATATTACAATTCCTATATATAGAGGAGAAGATGGTAGTAGGTGTAGGTGGTAGTGGAGGTGGTAGGTGGAGTGGGTGGTAGTGGAGGTGGTAGGTGGGTGGTAGTTTACATTTTACAATTTACATTTTACATTAACAGCCCCCCTCAAACTCAAGGAGGATAGGTACTAGCCAACTTGAGTTTGGAGAGAGTAACAAAATAGAAAAATAAACTGATAAATAAAATAAAACAGGATAGGAGACACGGTATTGTCGTGTCGGACCGTTGTAGCAAACACTGTGTGGTCGTGTCAGACCGATGTAGAAGACAGTTTATGGAGTCATGTCGGACCGTTGTAGAAGACAGTTTACGGGGTCATGTCGGACCGTTGTAGCAGACAGTTTACGAGGTCATGCTGGACCGATGTAGCAGGACAGTTTACGAGGTCATGTCGGACCGATGTAGCAGGACAGTTTACGAGGTCATGTCGGACCGATGTAGCAGGACACTGTGTGGTCGTGTCAGACCGATGTAGAAGACAGTTTATGGGGTCATGTCGGACCGTTGTAGCAGACAGTTTACGGGGTCATGTCGGACCGTTGTAGCAGGACAGTTTACGAGGTCATGTCGGACCGATGTAGCAGGACAGTTTACGAGGTCATGTCGGACCGATGTAGCAGGACACTGTGTGGTCGTGTCAGACCGATGTAGAAGACAGTTTATGGGGTCATGTCGGACCGTTGTAGAATATTGTGGTGGTGCACCAAGGGGGCGACTTAGGGAGTGCGCCATGAGCGACTTATACATGATACTGTGTATAACCCCCCCTCAAACTCAAATAGGTGTGAAGGTAGAAACCTATTTGAGGTTGAAACAAAGGGATTGATAAAGCTGACCGGTGTAGAAGACACTGTATGAGTGTGTATATAGGCTGCCCAAAAGATATACATGAATGTAGATATCGAGCCCTCAAAAGTCGTGCCCTCAAAAGGTGTGCCCAATCTGTCAAAAGGCGTGCCATCAAAAGGCGTGCCATCAAAAGGCGTGCTCAGTTTGTCTGGCGTCAAGAGGCGCGCGATGCGCGTGGCTGCCTCGGCTATTTAACCAAGACGGAGCCTGAGGCCGAGGCAGAGGCAAAAAACCTGTGAAATTCTCTGAAAAACTCTTCGTTGTGCTGAGAGAGAGAGTCTGTAACACTCTGTTGCGAGAGATATTCTGTAACACTTTGTTGCCCAGAAAATGGCCTCGTCTTCCCGGAGTCTGCTCACTCTCTTTCCAGACCTCAACGAGTCAACAAGAGAGAAAACTGGTGCGGTGGCACTGGAACCTCAACCAAGCGCCCCGGAGTTTGCTCCGTTGAACTTTCTGATGCGGTCTGTGGAGCCAAAAATGGCGGTGCAGTCGGATGTGGAGGCCAATCAGTATACGTTGAAGTCATGTGTGGAAACCATGACGGCAGTTACAAACTTGTCGCACCGGCTGCAGAGTAGGACAAATAAGGTGCAGCAGTTAAACTCCCAGCTGGCTCTGCTCCAACGCATGTATAAGGATGCGCGAGCAGAGATAAGCGTGCTAAAGGCAGAAAACAAGGAGCTGAAGCGGAAGGCCACCGTGATGTTCCGATTTGGAGGGCCGCCATATGCTGCAGTGGAGGAGCAGGGAGTAGTGATCGTGCCCAGTGGAGTGGGAAACACGGAGGCAACACCGGCAAGGACCGCCCAGGACGGAGGCAAGAAGAAAAGACCGGCGGCAGAGTAGAGAAAAATCCCGCCTGTGGATGTGGTTGTTTGGTTTGTTTCGTTTTGTGTGGTCGTTTTTTTTTTTTTTTTGGTGTAAAATTGTGATCGGGATTGATCCCGGAGATGAATAAAATATGGTTGGTATGCAAAGCTATATGGGATGAATAGAATTGGAAAGAGATTAAAAAAAATGGGAAAGAAAAATAAAGAAAAAAAAATAATAAAAATATATTTGAAATCAAAAATGAAAGATGGGGGAAATAAGAAAAGTGGGTTGGAGAAAATAAATAAAAATAATAGAGTGTGAAATCAAACGGAGGAGAGATGATGTTTTTTTTTTTTTTTATATATATAATAAAAAAGAGATATATATATATATATATATAAAATAAAGAAAGTGGGGAAAGTGGTTGTGGATGCAAAGTGGGTTGGAAAGTGAAAAGATGAGAGAGAGAAGGCATGTGGGTGGTTGTCCATTGTGGAGGACAAACATAGTGGGTTATATTATATTCAGAAAGTGGGCGGTGAGATGAGAGAGAGAAGGCTTCTCTATATTGGGGTGTGAATGTATGGTGTGTATCTGGGTGTGTTGTGTAGCTCCAAGGGTGTGTGTTTGTCAGTGTGTATGTGTCTGTAGCTCTCAGTTGTGCGTGTGTATCAGTGTGTGATAGCCGTGTGTGCTGTGAGAAGATGAAGTTGGTGGTGTGTGTGTGTGAATGGTGTATGGTGTGTGTATGCCGTGAGTGTGTGGCCTCTCCCCGTGTATGTTTGTGATCTATATCAAAGAGTGAGTGAGGTATGTATGTGTGTGGTCTGCCTGTGTATTACTCCGTGTGAGTGTGTGGTCTGTGTCAATGGTGAAAGACAGAGATCAGCCAGAGAGATGGGTTGCAGCCGTGGGTCTCCAGTGTGTGTATGGTGTTTCTCTCCCAGTGCCTCACCTCCATCCTCCTTCTCCCTCATGTGTGTCGTCTGTCTCACTTGAACTCCAACCCAACTCCATGTTAGACTAAAAGCTTTTGACTGGTTTTTTTTTTTTTTTTTTTTTTTTTTTTTTTTTCATTGATGAGGGAGAGAGGACTGGTCAACCATCTCCTCGAGGGCGGAGGCGAAGATGCCGGCGGCGGAGATGAGGCTGCTGGTGGGGTGGAGATGTGGATGGCGGCGGCGAGGTAGTGGCCGATGATTGAGCTGATGATCATGGGTCTGTGAATTGATTGAGTGATGTGGTGCTTCCCGTGGCTGCTGCTACTGTGGTGTGGTGATGGCAGCGGTGGTGTCTGTGGCAGTGAGGTGCCGAGAGGGAGAGGGAGGTTTGAATTGGTTGAGATCCGGCGGGCGGTCAAGGCAAGGTTGCCGCCCGCCGGAAGGCGAAGAACACCAAGATCTTTAACCTATAGCTCTGATACCATGATAAAATAATGATGTATTATTGATTGATGTATATTGATTGATATTTATCTGTATATTACAATTCCTATATATAGAGGAGAAGATGGTAGTAGGTGTAGGTGGTAGGTGGAGTGGGTGGTAGTGGAGGTGGTAGGTGGGTGGTAGTTTACATTTTACAATTTACATTTTACATTAACAAGAACCATAGAAACCGGCGGGGGGAGCTTTATCTCTTTAGATTCTAAAGAGAGAGGCTCCGCTTTCTTCCCCAATTTAATTTTGGTTTTTTATTTCTTATGCAACCCTTGGTCATCAGCCAAACACCTAGAAATGCACAGGAGAAGCCCTAGAACCACTAAAGAATATTTTGGCAGTAAACAAATAATTAAAAAAAAAAACTACGATTGGCAATCCATAACATGTTACATAACCAAATCAATAGAAATTTTCATTGAAGAGCTATAAACACAACACAATTCAAAATACCTCATAAGCTCCTGTCTCTCTATGAATCCTTGCCGCTTGAGATCATAAAGTTGAAATGAAATTGCAAGGGAGAAAATTTTAGGTTAATTGAATAGAAATCAAATCAAAATCAAAATCCTAGAAATCAAATCAAAATCAAAGAGAGGTGAGAGAGGAGAAACTGAATTATTCGAATAAGCGATGCAATCCGAGGCTCTCACCGAACTAATCCAAGGCTCTCATCGAATTAATCCAAGGCTCGGAATTAGAATCAAATGCCAAGCTCGGAATCAATCGATTGGTGCTCGTGTAACCAACATCATCGGAGGGGCAGTGGCTGGTGGTTGCTCGTGTGCGGTGGTTGCTCGTGTGCTTGTGTGAGATATCGATGGAGAGAGAGAGAGAGAGAGACGTATATACAAAAAGAAAATAAATGTGAGAGTTAACAGATTGCCAATAAATCTGTTTTTTTTTACAACAATGATTCATCCCACTAAAAATATCACCACTAATAGCACTAATGTATTAAAAAAGTAATTAAAAAAAAAACACAACTTCAAGACTAAAACATCACATCATTTATGACGGGACCTACTGCCACCTAATTAGTGGGAGCACTAGGGGTGTTCGCGGATCGGTTTTGTGCGGTTTGCGGTTCGGTTTTGACCCGCCCGCATCTATGCGGTTTGGAAAAAAGTCAACCCGCAACCGCCCGCAGTGCGGTTTGCGGTTTGTGCGGATAGGGTTTGCAAATGTGCGGGCGGTTGCGGGCGGTTTGCGGTTTACACTTTTTTCTTTAAAAGTTCATTTTCGAGTTTTTTTTTCCCAGTTAATTTAGGCATCAGATTCATTTTATATATTTGAAATAACAATTTTTTGATGAGTTTACAAATAAAAATTTAATATCAATGCATTAAATGAAAGTACCCAAAATAAAGAGACCCTACACTAGCATTTTTGCCATGAAAAAAATGTATATCAATGCATTAAAGGTTGTACTAAATTAGAATTGCCAGTTCAGTAATCAATAATCAAATTATAAGTTCCATCGACCATTAGAAGGAAAATTTTATTAGGAAAAAGTGAATGAATCACTAATGAAAATCATATAAGAAACCAAATTTAAGACTTTATAATTCTACGGTATTAAGAAAGTTGAGAAATACTTAAAAATAAGGATCCTAGTATCATAGAGAATATAATAGTGCTCCTGTAAAAGTTACAAAGTTGGTATATAAAGAATAATAATAATAATAATTAAAGTGCGGGCGGTTTTTGCGGGTTGCGGGTTTAAACCGCGACCCGCCCGCAACCCGCAAATTTGTCATATTTCAAACCGCATCCGCCCGCATTATGTTTGCGAAACCGCCCATTTATATGCGGGTTGGGCGGATTGGGCGGTTTGAACGGTTCGAATAAACCGTTGCCCACCCCTACTAATTAGTGGGAGCAAGCATTTTTTTTTTTTAAAAAAAAAACTGATATTTTAAATCAGATTGCTAATAAATCTGTTAAAAAAACAAATGACAATTAATAAAAACAATCTGGAATGTACAGAATATGTAATTTTAACAATGTTAATAAATAAATAAAAAATTAGAGTAGAAATAAGTAGAAAAAAAGATTTAAGTATAAGTTTATAAATTATTTTTGTATTAAAAAAAAATCTAGATTATAACTAGAATATCTAGTTTATTAGAAAATAAATAAATAAAAATTTGTCATATCTACTAGAAATTTATAAATATTTAAGAACGGTAATTAAAATATAATTTTTCTAGAGAATGAGACGGTTTGAGATAAAAATAGGTATGGATCTAGAATGAAAGGGAGTGTGGGGTAAGTTTTTAAATATATATATTTTTTTTTTACTTTTTAAATTCAAATAATTTACATATACTTAGAAGGCAAAATATTTTTTTATTTTCTAAAAAAAATCACTAAATTCAAAAACATATGAAATTTAATATTTTACGACATGAAATGTGTGTTGTCTTAAATGCAAATATTTTATAACATATTTTTTTATGTCATAAAAATATATATTTTTTACAGCTTACTTTTGCATGCCATAAAAAAATCATATTGCATTTTTTTTTAATACAAGTTTTCACGACATTTATTAGCATGTCGTGTAAAGTTATAATATTCTACAACATGAAATGTATGTTGTCTTAAGTACAAATATTTTACGACATATTTTGTAAATCGTAAAAACATACATTTTTTACGACATACCTTTGCATACTATAAATATATGAATTAACGACTTGCATGGCATGTATGCTGTTATTGACAAAACATTACGGCTTGCAAAAAAAAAAAATATCGTAAAATGTACTAATTACGACATGTATTTAATGCATGCGGTAAACATGATGCTGTAAATAGTTAGTTTTGTTGTAGTGTAATAATGTTATTAGTGTTTTTGACTGAAAATAATCATTGAATTGGTTGAGGTTAATTAGCTAAGATTAGTAAATTTAAAATTTTACTCTAAAAAATATGACATATGCCACTTATATGCATATTTTTTTATTAAAAATATTAAGAATTGTAATCAATTTGACTAAATTGAAATAAAATTATAAATTCACAATCAAAATTGAGTCAATTGAAATTACAATGACCAAAATTATACAATTACTAAAGTACAAGGACTACTGTTACAATTTGTCCACTATTATACAAATTAACAACCTAGAATACGTCCAAAAAAATAATTTGAAACGTGCAAAGAAAATGAAATTTGTGGATTAGGTTTATTTTAAGTGTCGCTTATTAAATTCAAATTTACACTATGTACAAGGTACCTTTTGCTATGGCTCTAAACAAAATGAATAGTAGCAGGTACGACCAAGATTTGATTATTAGGGGGGCAAAAAAAACATAGGAAGATATGTGAAGTTAGATTAAAAGTAATGGATTTTTATGCAATTGACAATTGTAATTTTTCATGTAATTAATTGAAAATGAATAAATTCTTATTTTTGTTAAATATTTGATGTAACAGTTATATTATGTGATAGCATCGCTAATCAATTTGAGTTTTTCCATTGCAATAGCAAGAAATAATGATTGGCTAATGAAAGATAAAAATTATCAACTTAATTTCATTTGCAAAATGAATGATATAATTAAAAATATATTTTAAAACATAATATGTTATGGAGTTATTATGGTGTGCATTATTTAAAATGTGAATATCGTATACACGTTATCACAATAAATATTGCATAACTATAACAAATTGCAACTTCTTTCACCAAAATAGTTCATAACATTTTGCATCACAAATATGATTCGTAAGATTTACACTACATCATTCATAACATAACTATAATAACTCATACTTTCAGTTTCAATTTAGAGATGGACACTATAAATTGACTACTCGTAACTTTTGCTACACATAATACTACAAATATTTTAAACTTTCATAAATAAATAAATAAAAAAATCGATATATTTCTTATAATGGGTTTACATATAAATTGAAAATTCCACTATACACACCCCTTACTATATGCACCATTAAATTATTTCATTTTCTTCTTTAGTTATAACCAATTTTCTTATTTAATTATGACATTGTTTTAGTTATGACTCATGAAATCTTTGGTTATGCCTCATGTGTTATTTAGTTATGACATTTTTTTTTAAAGTTATTTAAGTTATGACTCAAAAAGTACGAAATTATATCATTTTCTTAGTTATAAAGTGCATATGGTACACACCTTTTAGGGGTGTGTACAATAATCTTTTTTGTTTATTATTGTATTATAAAGAGTTGTTAAAGAGAATGGTTAAAAGAAAAGACTATACCGCACCTTATAAATCTAGAAGAAAATGATATAATTTCATGCATTTTGAGTCATAACTAAATAAAAATAAAAAGTCATAACCAAATGCAAAAAAGTCATAACCAAAATCTCAAAATAATGTCATAACTAGGAATGTAAGAAAAAAAAATTCAATTAAATTGATTGAACCGGACTGAATCGGCTATATTTGGTCTATTTTTTAACAAGAATCGGTCTATGCAGTTTTTTAATATGATTTTTTTTTATTTTTCTGCTCGATATCCGTTCAAGCACGTTGTGTACCAAACTAAACCGAAACCGACCGCTTCAACATGTTTGCATTTATAATATATATATAATCTAATAATATAATGATATTAATAAGTATAATAAATTATTAACGTTAATTAATTAACTTTATCATCTCTATAACCTAAATTTGTAAATTTTTATTATATATAATCTTAATTTTAACTCATTATTCTTAAAACCTTAATATTTTATGGCTTTTTTTATTTGTAATTTTGTTAATTTAGAAATTGAAAAGTACTTATTAAATGGATGGATTGAATATATTTGAAGTGGTGGACAAATAACTAATTCAGTATTTTTACATACATTAGTGATTGTACTAAAAAGTGGCTTAATTTGAAATGTCATAAAATGATTAAACCGCACCAACTTAAACCGTTTCAATCGGTTCAATTTAATGCGGTTTGATGAGACAAGCGGTCTGTATTAATGTTCAAAATAATAAAACTAATATTATTAGTTCAGTGAAAATTTTTATTTAAATACCAACCTTACCTCGTTGATTACATCCCTAGTCATAACTAAAAATAAAAATAATATAATTAGAGATACATATAATATGAAGGGTGCATAATATAATTCTCTCAGTTAAAATTATAACAATTAAATAGGAGCAAGGCCCATAGAATAATTTATTTTTGTACAATCTTTTAAATTTATATGAAACTAAGCTTAAAAAATTAATGAGTTAATTTCGAAAGAACTTTTAACAAGTCAAATAATGCCAAGCTCAAATAATTTGATACATTTTATAGTCCTACGCTTCATATTAGCTTTTTTTAATGTTCAAAATAATATTTATTTATTAATTTGTATAATATACTCATTACACATTTATATGAATTTTATCATTGCATATTTAAGACCGTAAAATGAACCAAACTACTTGACTTTAACTTGTATTTCATTTGTTAAAAACTCGTTCGATATCGACTTGTTATGTAAATAAGTCAAATTTAAACAATTACCACTTGACTAAATAATTTTATATGTGCTATAAAAAATAAATTATTTAAATTTGATTCGTATTCAGCTCGTTAATGTAAACAAATTAAACTTAGAAATATTTTATAACTCGTTAAATTTTCAAGTTATATTTGAAGAACTCAGAGTTGGTTACAAGCATCAAAATCTTGAGTTATGTTTAAAGGATTGTTTTGGAAATATGGTTAAAAGATGATTTTTTGACTTTTTTTTAAAAAAAAATGTATAAAAAATCGTGAGAGATGTGATCCAAAATGGGTTAAAAGTTGGAAGATGACTTTTAATTATCTTTTCAAAATAGCCCAAAGTAAGCTTTATAATAAAAGAAAAAGGTTTCTATTTAACATTAAAATAGGCCTTACTCCAAGTTTATTATAATAATTCACATCATTTAATGTATAAGACTTGTTAAGTATATTATTCTTATAAAAAATGATGTTGATCAAATATCAATAATACTAGAAAGAAGTGTCACCCAAAAATGATTTATCTTCCTAATTTTGTCTCCCAAATCTACTCTAATAATGTGAAATTAAAGAGATTAAAAACGAGAAAAAAATATGAAACCACTTCACATAAGTTGGGTCACAAAATCAAAAACATATAGCGGGATTGGAATAAAAAATCATAATGCATACCATTTTTGGGTTGATAATGATGGGTGATGAGTTCCATATAGTTTTGTTGTTTTAGTGGGGGTGATGGTGAGGTTAGCATAGCCACATAATCATGACTTGGAATTAGGGGCACAACTTGGATAGGCTCAACCCGAGCAACCCGAACCCAGATCGAATTTTTTTAGGATTTAGGCAAGATATTTTCAAATTCGGTACGGGCTTGGGCAAATTCAGAAGCCTGAATTAAATTTGGACAAGTTTGGGCAAAGACATTAAACAATCCGAGCAACTCAAAACCCGAATTATACATATATAGATATATAAAAATATTAAATATATATAAATTATTAGCCATTATATGATATTAAAATAATTTAGATTATTAAATTATATTGAATATATATTATATATACAAATAACATAAAATCTTTTTTTTTTTTTAATTTTCACTCATAAATTGTAAAGATTACTATAGCGGCATCTCTCGTATATTATATAAATTATTTATTTTGATGGTATTAATGATTTTCTATATAAAAAAAATGCAAATAGAGTCAAATTTATTAATTTAATAATGTAGCTGTAAAAAAAAAAAAATTGAAATTTATTTACAATTTGGACAACTCGGGTTTAACTCGGGTCGGGCTTGGGCAGGTAATCTTGGGTTACACTTCGGGCTTTGGCGTGCCTGGGTAGATCTCAGTACAATTTGGGCTGGGCTTTGACAACCTCCCAACACGACCGAACCCGCCCAAATTGTACCCCTACTTGGAATTGGAAATGTCCATATACGCCATTTCGGATCTACCTCCCGAGAAAATATTGGATGATTTTTGAGTATCATGTTATAATTGATAAAGGAAATAGGACTTACAAATTTAATTTTAATAATTTAAAAATATAAAATGATATAATAAATTGTAATTAGTATGAGACATGAAAACGTGACATAAGCACCAATAATTTTTCCTACTTTCCCTTTCCTAGAAGAGTGATTGGGCCCACCAACCCTACCCTTTCAACGAAGAATCAGGATCTTCTCTGTTATCTCTCTCCTTAACTCCTTACCTGCTCGATCATTTGGCTCACTTTTGGGCCTAATTTTGATAATTCGAACCGTTCACATTTTAAGATTTGTTGAAAATATCATAGTTCTAAAAAATCAAATTGATTGGATATCAGAAAGCATGTGTTTAGAAAATTGTTTATTAAATTTTTTTTAAATATGGTTTGTAGTTCGATGATCCGAAAACTTAGTTTCTGATATTCGATCAACTTGATTTTTTACAAGTATAATATAATCAATAAATATTAAAATGTGAATTGTTCGGATTATCGAAATTGGGCCTAAAAATGAGCCCAATGACCCAACAAAAAGGGAGTTAAGAAGAGAGATGAAATGGATCGAAGAGCATATAATCCTAACACATGATTATACATGCAGGACAATGTCAGAAATGAAGCAAATCACAAGACATTTTTGATGATCGACAAATCATTCAACAATACTAGGGACCCAAAAAAAAAATTTTTGATTCATCCACACAATTTCTCCTCCCCCCACCCCCCAAAAAAAAAATGGCGTGGCAAGTAAAATTTGAAAAGTTGACCCACATTCAAATATTTTCTCGAAACTCTCTTTGTATGCATTTTGTTTTACCACCTCATTAGGTGATTATGGGGGAAGAAATTATGTGGATGTAACACTGCTGCCAAAAAAATTAGCAAATATTCTACAAAATAGCCACATGATGGGTGTGGCACCAACACCACATGGGACCCGCACCCATGTGAGTATTTTGTAGAATTTTTTGTAGTTCTTTTGGTAGCATTTTTATAAAGCTAGTTCATGCAGCACGATAAGTGCAACTGTTACCTGATTTTTATTTATTTATTTATTTATTTTCATTGTAGATAACATAAACAATAATTACTAAGAAGTTTAGAAGCATAGAAAGCCTTACTGAATTTTTGGCATCTCAAATGAGTTCCAGTCAAAAACAGAATCAACAGAACATGAAATGTCACTATATCAACTAAAGCATTCATACACTTGTGGCAGTTGACAAAGGCGAAATGGTTGTGTTACAGCACAACATATAAAAATTAATGAATTAATGAGGCATGGGTCAAAATTGAACCTCAGCTCGTAAGTTCTCGCCCCTACGCATAGCATTCAAGACTTGACGAATCTGTTACATGGAAGGACAGATGTTTTTACTTCAATGTTCCAACTTTTCTTAATCAGAAACTAAGCAGTTTTGATAGCAACAGAATGTGCGTTTACTAGCAAGATAGAAACTATAATTAACAGTGTCACAAATTATGCAATTAAGAATGTGCAAGAACAATTCAGACAATTACGACAATAAATAAACAGATCCATACAACTTTCATAATCTGGAATTATATTAAAATACACACACATGTATATGCCGCTAATGGCTGAATCCACACAATGCGGGCAGCCTACTCATGTGAGAAGATTGCCGTGGTTATAGCCTTTAGGGTGTGGACGTAGTAGGAATCTTCTACGATAAATTGATATATTAAATTCCACAGGAAGCTTCTGTCTTTATGTATGTCATATAAACATCAAATTTTTCTAACCCAAGTGCGATGCTTATAAATTAGGTATTTCCATATGTAGCCCTTTAACTCCCCAATGAGATATGTCTAAGCTTGTTTTAACCTTTAGACATCCTTTTTTACAAGCCCAAGCCCTATCCTTGCTTAAATATTCAACTCTAGGGCTTTAAAACTACAACATGTTATTTCTATGACTTAACACGGCCAAGGTTATGTTCTTGGGTATCGTTCACAGTGCTTAGAACAGTCGCCAAACAGTCCCAAAAATTTTCTCTTCACTCGCAAACCTTTATCGTCTTGTTAAGACATATAACCCTAACAATCTAAGTAATTTTACAAAGAACAGTCCCCTAACATCCCAAAAATAGAAACCTCTTCACGCTGCTCCACAGTAGTTTTGTGCTCACTAGTCACTACTAACAGGAGAGTGATGAACAAACTTGTCCTACATCACCCCCACACTTGTCCTACATCACATGTCCAGCTAACCATACTTGACAAGGCAATTCACAAAATCCTCACCTGCATAAGAAGACGGTCAACAAGACCAAAACAACTTGTCTACCAATCTGGGGGGACTAAAATAGTTCTTATTGACAATTCACCAATCTCTACAGATTTCACTCCATCAAATAGATTAATGAGATCAATGGAAACATGACTCTGCCATTCTCAAAGGAAAGCACAGCTCTACAAACTGATATATGCGGAATATTCATGACTAATCAACTTAATATTGCAATACTCCAAGGCAGCATGAATGAGCTTCATTTGAACCCATGTGCAAGTGTGTTAGAGAGAGAGTGAGTGAGAAATTAAGGATGAGATTAATATATAAATAAGAAAATATAACATCAAGCTTTACAGAATCAATGGCGGTAGCTAGGTAGGTATAGAGTAACACGTTTATTATAATAAACAGTTGATGGCCACAACAAAAATACTCATCCATAAATTTACAATTCGAGGTATTACAGTGTATTATTAACAGCATGTTATTGCTGAAGGGATAAAATTGTAAAATGATGACGGAGAAGTTATTCACAACGATGAAGTGATGTTGGAATTATGTCCATGATTTCTTACATGATTAAAAATGTTCAAGATGTTCAAGTTAAGTTGCAGTAATTATGACATAGCATTGACCCACAACAAAATGCTGCAATAAGAAAGTTGATGATTGTGTACTTGGAATTACAAAACCTTAGCAGTACCACTCAATTTCTAGGAACAAAGATACCATACTCAGGTAATATATCTTAACCAACTTTAAGCAAAGGATTAGTAAGCTTGGAAATCAGGGAAAAATTAAAACAAAAAACAAAGAACTTAGACCATAAACCTCAGATACCAGCCTGTGTCTCTCCTCAATATCATCAGCTAAAGCACGCCAACCATTCACATCATCACTAGGTAGCTCCAACAAAGCCAATCTTGGATATGGTGGATGATGGCCTTGGCTATTAGCTCCAGATGGCATTATTGTTTCCTCCGAAGAAGAAGGGCCTGAACGCGATGGGGGAAAGTGAGCTCTCAGAGCTTCAGACTCAGAATCAACAGATGGAAACAAAGTCCAAGGAGAAAATTCAGATAATCTTTGTTGATTTTGTGTTGAGGGGTTGCGATGAGGTGTCCACGCAGTGGGGAAAGGCCGTATAGCAGAGCTGGGGACACTTGTAGAAGTACTGGTATTTCCAGTAGATAAATTCCAATTATTTGAGTCTTGCACCGAATTTCTCATCTCAGTTGGAGGAACAACCATAGGATGCCCCATGCTATTTCTTGGGGTGCTTCTAAAACTTGCTTCCTCTCGCAATTATGAAGAACTTGAAGAACCACCAGCTCCTGAATTAAGAGTCCCATTACAAGGGAAAGAAAGTGTATTCCTTGGCAAATCAAGAATATGCATTGAATAAGACTGGTTTGGGGGATCATTTGAATTGGGTGCTACTATAGTTGTTGGTCTCAAGTCCAAAGAATCGGTAAAAGAGAGAGGTCTAGATGGCTGGAGAGGGGAGCACACTTCAGAATGGTTTATCACATTCCCTGTTGATGGTAAATTAAACCTAACAGATTCATGATGCCCAACATTTCCTCTCACGCCAAAAATTCTTGAGGAGCTTTCTGCAATTCTTGTCACACTTGAAGGAGGAAAAACGTCAGAAGCTACTCCACGCATACTAATGCCACTTCTTGGGTTTAGCTGTTCAGAAGGACCAATGCACGGAGAAATCTCTGGTGGTGGTGATATACTTAAGCTGCTAACGAGCAAAAACACCATGTCGTGGAAAGATTTCAGCATTTTGAAAGCAGTTTGAACTCCCACCTGGACAAGACTGTCCAGAAGTACCTTCAAGAGCCTTTCTCTTGTAGGATGAACCCCAATTGCCCAAAGACGAACTTGACTCACCCTCATTGTCCACCAAACAACCAGAATGACTAGAAGAATTCCCAGTGTTATTAGAAGAAGCATTAGCACTCAAGATCTGTTCTGTTTCTGGTCCGCTTACCTTGTACAAATTATGGAATGCATCTGGCTCCATGTCCTGCCCACCATCGCCACTACTGCCCATGCCCCCAGCATTTAAATTTATATTCAGAGAAACACGACTAGAACTGGAACTCTGCACAATTAAAGGTTTGTCAGTAACCTGATTACCACCAATACCATTGTTAACACTATCGCGAAGAAAGATGTTAGACGGTCCAGACCCAGGACGAACCAAAAATGAAGACGACCGACCATTTTCGATTTTCATACCATCACCAATGCCTTGGCCTTGTAAATTTTGACTAGAACGAGATTCCCCTAAATCCTAACCACTAAAACCCTGAGCACTATGACTAACAGCATTGGTGCAAGTATAGTTCCCTTCAGCAGAAGAAAGCATGCAATTTGGCAACCGGCTTTCCACTGGACTTAGCATGCTATTCCAAGTAGTTGACTGATTCATGCCAGTGTTATTGGAAACAAATTCCTGGTTAAGATCAACAGTTTCAGTAAAGGAATTGCCTGCACTCCTTTGCCCTTGCATTGGGGCTAATGTATTCCCCCAAAGGTATGTATATGTTGCAGAACAATATTTTTAACACTTGATCACAAAGAACACTGCTCAAGCAAACCTGAATTCACAAATCTGCAAAAGGGAAAACATCCTAGCTCAACCTAGTAGCTGAAAAACGCAAGCCATTCACAAATGCAATTAGGCCACTTACTTAAGATATTAGAACATATGATTTGAACCAAAAAATGAAAATAAGACTCGCTATTTGTACAGCTCTGTGCTTCTTCAACTCCACTTATAAGCATAGCCCAAGATGTAAAAGTAGAGTCCAAATATTGGTGGTTATTAGACAAGCAGGAGATATAAAGTAAAAGAAAAGATAAAAGTGTTGGAAAATTGGTTTTATAAATGCTTATTTTGAGCCAACTTAGAGCCCAAAATTGAGTGGACCCCAAACATCTTTTGGGATGGGTCCGAAGAGGTGACATATTCCTTGCCGCATGGCAAGTCATACGGTGAAGACGGTCTGTCAAAACCATTTATGAGTGAATAGAAACTTGACGTCGTTTTCGGGTTCTTGGAATAGACAATTAAAGAAGTAAATGTGGGTTTCTTTGAAATGGGTTGGGCCCCAAGGGGCACCCCAAGTTTGTAGAAGGGAGGAGTTATGGACAATTAGAACCTTGGCTAAAAACCACCACACACGCATTTGAATTTTTTCTTAATGAAATTGAATTCAAATTTTGTACCAAAATAGTGTTTAATTTTCTGTCTAAATTGTATCCGGTTTTCAGTCCATTTTCCAGCAGTTCAACAGGTTCAAACTGTCAAACAGATTGGGAAAAACTGCCAGTAATTCCGAGTAGTTTTAAAACTGCCAAACAGTTTGCATATCTGTTCAAAACTGTTTTAGATCTGTTGCACCTGGACAGATTCATTTTCGGACAGATTCAAATTCAAAACTGCCCGGGTAGTTTCAGCAGCTTCTGAACAGTTATATAACTGTACAGTTACCATATCTGTTCAGTTTCAAATCTGAATCTGTTCAAGTTCAAATTCATACCTTTTCGGGACTGTTTTTTGCCTATAAATACCAACCCTATTCCAACAGATTTCACATCCAAAAATTCATTCTTTCCTTTTAGTTTTGCTTATTTGCATTATTTATTCTTCATTCTAGTTTTAGAAAAAATTAAAGAGAATATAGAATACAAGGTTCTAGTTCGCCGGACAAATTTATTTGGAGTGCTACTACAAATTTGTGAAGATCATTGTACCATGGGAGATAGACGCCACTTAACCGTAAGCACCGTAGCAGGGTGAATCTGTCTTAAGGACAGAGTGTCACCCACTCGACTTGGTCTTTAAATATTTATTCGGTTCGGTAAAAATAAATTCAGTACGTTCTTCATTTTATTTGTTTGATTTTGTTTCAATTTATTATTTGTACACAGAAGATTGTTCCAACAATCTTAAGACAGATTCAAATTATTCTGTTTACAAAATTTTTCATTTGTTCCCTTTTCTCTTTCTTCTTCTTACAGAAATTATTTTCTGTGACTTTACAAATTAATATTCTGATTGGAAAAACAAATAGTGGTTATATGCGATTTGACAGATAATAGTAATATACTGTCTATTTTCTTTGACAACTAGTAGTAATATACTGGTGTCATTAATAATTCAGAATATTTATTTGTGGAAATTTGTCAAAAATTAATTTTGGTTTTCTTAAATAATTCTTGAGTGTTCATTAATTAAAAATAAATTTGAATTCATGGCTACTAAAACAAATGCTCAAACGAGTATTGGAATGGTGGCTGCAATTGTGCCAACCCCCTCTCCTGTTGTAACAGTACCGGTAAATCACGGTGAGAAGCCAAAAAAGTTCTCCGGAACTGATTTTAAAAGATGACAGTAGACAATGCTGTTTTATCTTACAACTCTGAACCTAGCACGCTTTCTCCATGAGGATGCTCCTATTTTGAAAGAGGATGAAACTGACCGGCAAGTGGTTACCGCGGTCGATGCCTGGAAACATGCTGATTTTCTTTGCCGGAACTACATCTTGAACGGGCTTGAAAACACATTATACAACGTCTACAGTCCTATCAAGACAGCAAAGGAACTTTGGGAGTCTTTGGAGAAAAAGTACAAAACGGAAGATGCTGACTCAAAGAAATTTGTGGTTGGCAAATTTCTGGACTTTGTGATGGTTGATTCTAAGACTGTGATCAGCCAAATTCAAGATCTCCAACTCATTCTGCATGACATTCATGCAGAAGGCATGTCTCTTAGTGAATCTTTCCAAGTTGCAGCTTTAATTGAGAAATTACCACAAGGCTGGAAAGAATTCAAGAACTACCTCAAACACAAGCGCAAAGAGATGTCTTTAGAGGATTTAATTGCGTGTTTGAGGATTGAGGAGGACAACCGCAATTTAGAGAAGCGGGCTGGTAAACATCCAATGAAGTCTAAGGCAAATGTGGTGAAACATGCTCCAAAAGCAAAGAAATGAAAATTTTCTGGAGAAAGTTCATCACAAGGCTCTAAAGGAGGGAAAACTAAAAAGTACAAGTTTAATGGCAAATGTTACATTTGTGACAAAGAGGGACATCGGGCCAAAGATTGTCGTAGCAAAAGCAAAAGAAAAAGAAGAACAAGCAAGAAGCCTGCTCAAGCCCATATGACCGAAGTGGATAATATTTCCAATGTTATAGATGACATCAATCTTTCTGCAGTTGTTTTCAAGGCAAATCTTGTTGGAAATCCTAAAGAATAGTGGGTGTACACTAGTGCTACTCGCCACACTTGTGCCGACAAAAAGATGTTCACATCTTATTCTACAGTGGACAACGGTGAACAACTTTTTATGGGCAACTCCTCAACTTCCAAAGTTGAAGGACAAGTGAAGATTGTTCTCAAGATGACATCTGGAAAGGAACTCATTCTCAACAATGTGCTGCATGTATCGGACATTCGCAAGAATCTTGTTTCCGGATCTTTATTGAGTAAGAATGGGTTTAGGCTAATGTTTGAGAGTGATAAATTTGTACTTACTAAGAATGGGATGTACGTAGGAAAATGTTACATGTCTGATGGCATTTTCAAAATGAATGTAATGACCGTTGTACCCTCAATTATTAATAAAAATATATCTTCTTCTTACTTGCTTGAGTCTTCAAATTTATGGCATGGTAGACTAGGACATGTTAATTATGGATCTTTACGTAGATTAATTAATATGGAATGTTTACCCAAATTTGACATTGATTCAAATCATAAATGTGAAATTTGCGTTAAGGCAAAATTATCCAAAACTCCTTTTCATTCAATTGAAAGAAGTACGGAACAACTTGAATTAATTCATAGTGACATTTGTGATTTTAAATCAATTTAAACAAGAGGTGGAAAAAAGTATTTTATCACTTTTATAGATGACTATACTAGATATAGTTATGTTTATTTAATTCAAACTAAGGATAAAGCTTTGGAAACTTTCATTCAATATAAGAATGAAGTTGAAAATCAACTTGGTAAGAAAATCAAAAAACTAAGAAGTGATAGAGGTGGTGAATATGAATCACCTTTTGGTGAGTTTTGTAAAGAACATGGAATAATTCATCAAACCACCGCTCCTTACTCACCTCAGCAAAATGGAATTGCTAAAAGGAAAAATAGGACTTTAAAAGAAAAGATGAATGCCATGCTAATAAGTTCTGGATTACCTCAGAACTTGTGAGGAGAAACAATACTTTCTGCTAATTATATTTTAAATAAAGTACCCCGAAAGAAAGTGAATCAAACACCTTATGAGTTGTGGCATGGGAGAGTACCATCCTACAAATACTTAAAAGTGTAGGAGTGTTTGGCTAAAGTGGCTATTCTTAGTCCTAAAAAGACTAAGACAGGTCCTAAAACCATTGATTGCATTTTCATTGGTTATGCTAAGAATAGTAGTGCATATCGGTTTTTGATTCATAAATCAGAACATTCCGAAATACATGTAAATACTATTATTGAATCTCGGAATGCATCATTCTTTGAACATGTATTTCCAAATAAGACTGGACAAGAGATTAGTGCTAATAAAAGATCTTTTGATGTTATTATTAGTAATGATCAAGAACAAGATTAAGAGAAAGAGATAGATCAAAATGAGGAAGAGGAACTTAGGCGTAGTAAACGTGCTAGAACCTCAAAATCTTTTGGTCCAGATTTTCTAACATATTTGTTAGAAAATGAGTCTTTAACTTTTAAAGAGGCTATGTCTAGTCCTGAAACTCCTTTTTGGAAAGAAGCTGTCAATAGTGAAGTTGAATCCATCTTGCAAAATCACACTTGGGAATTAGTGGACTTACCACCAGGTTGTAAACCTCTTGGGTACAAGTGGATTTTCAAGAGAAAAATGAAAACGGATGGATCAATTGACAAATACAAGGCAAGACTTGTGGTAAAAGGATATAGACAAAAAGAAGGTCTTGATTACTTTGACACATACTCACCGATTACTAGAATAACATCCATTAGAAAGTTAATTGCCATTGCATCTCTATACAATCTAGAAATTCATCAAATGGATGCGAAAACCGCTTTCTTAAATGATGAGTTAGATGAAGAAATTTACATGGAACAACCAGAAGGTTTTTTTGTTCCAGGAAAAGAAAAGAAAGTGTGTAAATTGATTAAATCACTATATGGTTTAAAACAAGCGCCAAAGCAATGGCATGAAAAATTTGACAAAGAAATTATGTCAAATGGATTCAAAATTAATGATTGTTCAAAATTTGAAAATTTTGGATTCAAATGGATTCAAAATTTGACAAAGCAACAATGTCAAATAGATAACAAATTTATGGTTTAAAACAAGCGCCAAAGCAATGGCATGAAACACACATGAATCATCCTCCCTAGATGTTAGCTAAGTCCATGACAATCAAGGACCTCCAAGTGAAAAGAACAGTGATCAAGTACCCTTCCAATAGGATTTCGATGAATGCAACAGACCTAACCACATCCGAGGAGCCTAACCCCACATCCCTATAGTCACATAAAAACACATATCACACCATATGTCCTAAGCATTCCATCTTGACCTAAGGACCTAATCGTGATCAACGTCACTTCCCACGAACCCAAAGTATTCGAGCCTATTGCTCTGATACCAACTTGTAACGTCTTGGCCAAACACACACCATAACATACACCACTACCATGTTTATAAACACCCACTAGATCATCTTTCTCATTGAACAAAGAGTTGATCATTTACATTACATACATTACATTCTCATGATGTTCAAAATATTCTCTCTTTGTTCAATGAACTAGATAACTTACAAAAATAAGGCCCCTTGGGCATACAACATTACAAACATAACAAGTAATTTTGTTACAAAAGCCCCAAAATAAACACATAACTATTAGAGTCCTCGACTTCAATTAGTTCCCAAAAGTTGATAAAGCTTGTGCTTGAACCGATTTTTCAATGAGGTTGCCCTTCATCAATTCATGAAAAATTAGATTAGGGTTGAGCTAGATGCCCAGTAAGAATACATATATCCATGTATTTAATCCTTGAACGAGATAATGGCATCCATGAGATAAAGTGTTTTAATAAGATTTGTTTTCATAAGAAACGGTCAACAATTCATAAGGAAGTATTTTGAGGTAATATGATAAATACAACTCACATCAATCATGCACTACAATCAAATATCCATAAACATGAGAAATAGACCACACTTCTCTCTACATGAACCCAAACAAGAACAACATTTACTTTTTAAAGACAACCCCCACATTCGCCAGCTACTATACGGTGGGAGGTGGGCACCCTAAGAAAATCATCCGTTTTTCCACTTTTGCCGGCTACTATACGGCGGGACTGTGTGGACACCCAAAAATATTTTTTTCACATTCGTCCAGCGATAAGCCTAGACAGGGCAATTGGGCACCTTTTTAAACTCCCCGCGCGCGTACCAACACAACACCATTTCTACACTTCACCGACACACACACAAGGACTCTTGCATGTCAACAATTTAAATCACATCTCAATCCCACATTTGAATCATCAAGCATAATCATAGATAAGCAACTCATAAATTTCAAAGAATTATAGCATTCAAGTCACCATCTCTCTAACCACATCAAATGCTACATTTCATTTCTCCTTTATTTATCCATGTTTATGATTCAAGAGGAAATTTCATCATACAAGTAATTCCTTTTAAATTAGATACTTAGGGTTTTACCAAATTTGGGGTTTATCATTCTTTGTCACTAACCTAATTTCTCAATCACATTTCTAATCATTTTTGAAAGGAAGAGATGAGAGATTTCTAACCATTGATAAACAAAAGAAAAGAAATAAAAAAAAGAAAAGAGGAATATGGGTTCAATATCACCAAACCTTAAATTAGTTCACAAATCACATTAAACACCATAAATCTCTTCAATGATGAAGACATACAAGGGTAAAAGTATCCCTACCTCAACTATAAAGCCAAATGTCCAAGCTCCTTCACGAATCTACCACCAACCCACAATCCAATTGGTTGAGAATGACCCTCTTCAAGTGCTCTCCGCCCCTAGCAAACGATTTCGGGTGAGTCACAAGTGTATGAGAGGTATTTGATGGCAGAAAGTTAGGGTTTCAAAGAGGGAGAGAAAAGGAATGAAGAACAGAAAAAGTGTTGTGACCAAATGATCTAAAATCGCTATGTTTAAAAAGCTGAGGTCGCGATCCTCGCTTAAGCGAAGGATTTGTCGCTCGAGCGACCAGAAACAACAAGTGGCCTCGCTCGAGCGCAAGAAGTTTCGCTCGAGCGCACAATTCAAAGCTTCAGGTCTGCCACAAAAGCAGACGCACGCTCGAGTGCAAGAGTTCTCGCTCGAGCGACGAAACGAATACACAAGCCTTGCTCGAGCGCCAAAAGGCTCGCTCGAGCGGAAACTGCATCTGAGAAAGAGACTTGAAGACCCTCAAAACTCGCTCGAGCGAAAGAAATCTCGCTCGAGCGAGGAAACAGATTTCACAAAGCTCGCTCGAGCACATGAAGCCTCGCTCGAGCCAAGAAACCAAAATCTGGGAAGGAAATATTTGGACCACTCAACAACTGTCCTGCCCTAAACACGCCTAACACAATCAAAAGCTCAGATTGAAGAGTTAAAGGAGAAAAAAACGGAATACAGATACATTATTAAACCGCGAAACCCAAGTCTGGAGTACGATGAAGGTCGGGTCCAAAACCTGGATCGCTCCAATCTTCCCCCCTAAAAGAATTTCGCCCCCGAAATTAATCTTGGTCACTAGCCTAATAAATATAAGGTAATCTCAACAAATGCAGATACATACATTCTAGTTTTCTATCATCTTCACTGAACTATTCATCCATGTTAACAATTCCAATCATAATTATATATACCTTTGCATAAACCAAGGTGCCAACAACAAGGAATAAGAGGAAATTTAGCTTACTTTCAACACTACAACTCTTGGAAGGAATACAAATACATTAACAATACCCAAGGTAGATATGTTACCACCTCATACTCATGGTCAAAACAAAAGACATTAGGAAATTGGTGGCTCAAGATCAACTTCATTAGTTACTTAAGAAGAGCAAGAAATGTTATACATCACAAATTTAAGAATAATTCGGGATACTTCTCACGAACTTCTGTTTCTCGTTCCCACGTTGCTTCCTCTACCCCGTGGTGATGCCATAATACCTTGACTAGGGGAATTGTATACCTCTCAACACCTATTCTCGTGCATCCAGAATTTGGATTGGTTTCTCCTCGTAAGATACTTCCTCATCTACTTCGATTTCTATCCAATCTAATACATGAGAGGGGTCAGGTTCATATTTACAGAGCATAGACACATGGAATACATTATGAACTCCCGAGAGCTGAGGACGTAATGCAAGACGATACGCCACTTCTCCAACCCGTTCAATGATATCAAAAGGGCCAATAAACCTTGGTGATAACTTCCCACTTCGGCCAAACCTCATCAGGCCCTTCCTAGGGAGATTTTTAGAAATACATAATCACCAATCTCAAAGGATAAGGGTCATCTTCTCCTATCTACATAACTCTTCTGCTGACTTTGAGCAGTGATTAATCGTTTACGAATGAGGGCAATTTTCTCGGTGGTTTCACGAACTAGGTCCGGGCCTAACAAAGGTGCATTTCCCACCTCAGTCCAATATACTGGAGATCTACATGGACGCCCATATAACGCCTCAAAAGGTGCCATTCCAATACTAGCTTGAAAGCTATTGTTATACGCGAATTCTACCAAGGGTAAATGCTTCTCCCATGGTCCTTTAAAATCTAGTGCACCGGCCCTCAATATATCTTCTAAAATTTGAATAACACGTTCGAATTGCCCATCGATTTGCGGGTGGTATGCCATACTAAAGTTTAATTGAGTTCCCAAGGTACTTTGAAAACTCTGCCACAATTTGACAGTAAAGCGAGGGTCCTTATCAGACACTATGCTGACTGGCACTCCATGGAGGCACTCCATGGAGGCGAACAATCTCACGAACATAAAGTTCCGCTAAAAATTCTACGGAGTCCCCCATACTCATGGCGAGAAAATGTGCCGACTTAGTAAGTCTGTCAACAATCACCCATACTGCATCATTACTTTTCTAAGTCCTAGGGAGACCAGAAACAAAATCCATGTTGACGTATACCCACTTCCATTCGGCAACTGGAAGGGGTTGCAATAGTCCTGCCGATCTTTGGTGTTCCGCCTTAACTTGTTGACATGTTAAACACTTGGACACAAAATAGGCTACATCCTTCTTTGTGCCCCTCTACCAAAATTGGTGGCTGAGATCATGATACATTTTGGTGCCCCCCGGGTGCACAGTGAAACAAGAATGATGAAAGTCTTTCAAAACCTCCTTTCTCATTGATTCAGGTACAAACAATCGGTCGAGATAACGAACACTAGAGTCCGCATAAACATTGAAACCCCTCTCTTCCTTTCCGAGATGAATTCTCCCTTTTATAGCTTCCACTTTTGGATCCCCCAGTTGTGCTTCATTACTCTTGCAACAAGAGTCGGTTATGCGACAGTGGCAAAAAGGGTAGCGTGTTCCGGAGACTCACCAAACTGTAAAGCAAACTCGCTAACGTCCCCATCATCTTCCACTCATTCATCGCTAGATTGGCCACTATACCCACAGACTTTCTACTCAAGGCATCCGCTACTACATTAGCTTTACCGGGGTGGTAGTATATCTCAAAATCATAGTCTTCTAGGAACTCTATCCATCTCTATTAACGTAAGTTTAAGTCTTCTGAGAGAATAAATATTTGAGGCTCTTGTGGTCAGAGAAGACTTCAAATTTCTCACCGTAGAGGTAGTGTCTCCACAACTTCAAAGCAAAAACAACTGCGGCGAGTTCTAGATCATGTGTCGGGTAGTTTCTTTCATGGGTCTTCAATTGGCGCAAACCATATGCCACCACCTTTCCTTGTTGTATTAAAACGTATCCCAATCCCTCTCTAGAAGTATCACAATACACCGTATAACCTAACCCTCGTTTCGGAATGATGAGAATTGGAGCGGTGGTCAATCTAAACGTTAACTCTTGGAAGGAGTTCTCACATGCTTCATTCCAAACAAACTTCACTCCCTTGCGGGTCAATCTTGTCAAGGGCGATGCTAAGGAAGAGAAATTCTTTACAAACCGGTGGTAGTAACCGGTTAAACCCAGAAAGTTACAAATCTCCGAGGCATTCTTAGGCTGCTCCTACTTTAACACGACTTCTATTTTTGATAAGTCCACCATAACCCCGTCTCCCGAAACTACGTGACCCAAGAACTTCACTTCTGAAAGCAGAATTCACACTTCTCATACTTTGCATATAACTGATGCTCTCTAAGAAGTTGCAAAACTGTATGAAGATGCTCTTCATGTTCTTTTTCGGAAAGCGAATAAATAAGAATATCATCTACGAAGACAACCACAAATTTATCAAGGAACTCCCGAAAGATCCTATTCATTAAATCCATGAACGTAGCTGGGGTGTTGGTCAATCCAAAAGGCATAATCAAGAACTCATAATGACCATATCGGGTTCGAAAGGCAGTTTTGGGAATGTCCTTTTCTCTAACTAGAATATGATGATAACCAGACCTTAAATCTATTTTGGAGAAACAACGAGAGTCCTTAAGTTGGTCAAAGAGGTCATCAATTCTAGGCAATGGGTATTTGTTCTTAACCGTGGCTTAATTCAATTTACGATAGTCTATACACAATCTCAAGGACCCATCATTCTTCTTCACAAACAAAGCCGAGGCTCCCCAAGGTGACATGTTAGGACGTATGAAGCCCTTACTAAGTAACTCTTGTAATTGTTCCTTCAGAACCACTAATTCAACCAGGGCAAATCTATATGGCGACAATGAAATGGGTGCCGTACCCGGAAACAAGTCTATGGTGAACTCTACCTCCCTGTAAGGTGGCAACTCCATGAGATCTTCAGGAAAAACATCAAGGTAATCACACACTACTCTTGGAAATTCCTCCCGAATTATATCACTACCGTCCTCTCGAAGGGTTGCTAGAAGAAAATTAATCTGCCCCCGGCCACGTAGGGAGTAAGAGAAGGGTAAGGACTTATCACACCTATCTCCCAGAAACGTAAAACAATCACCGTTTGTAGCACACACGGTAACCCTCTCCCAATGACAATCTATTATCGCCCAGTATGTGAACAACTAATCTATTCCGAGAATAACATCAAAACCCACCATTTCCAACAATATAAAATTAAATGAGAGTTGTCAACCGGCTACCTCAATAATACACCCTCGACATTCCCGGTTCAGAATGACCTTTCCCCCTACTGATGACTCTACAGTAAGCGGAGTCAGCAGTTGTCTACTCTCTATCCCCAACAATGATGTAAAAGACGTAGTAATAAATGAATGCGATGTTCCAGTGTCAATCAACACCTTAGCCCAAGTATTGAAAACGAGAAACGTACCTCTCACCACTGATGGCCCCGTAGCTGGCTCGGAGGTAGTGACAGCATATACTCTGCCTTGTGACCTTTGATCCCCCATGTCACTTCTCGGAACATAAGCTTGTGGTGTGGATTGAGCAGAGATGGCTCCTTAAGCTGCCCTAGGTGCTTGCTCTGTTTGAGTTGACTGATATGAGTGCCTCTGCCCTTGACCCATCTGTAGACCTCCAGACTACCTAGATCCCACCACTTTCAAAACCCTAGCCTTTTGTGGACAAAACTTCTTCAAATGCCCAGGTTGTCCACATTGTTAACAAGATTGTGGCTAGTTCCTATTTTGAGACTAACCCTGTGGCCACACAGACTGAGGCCGTGCTCCACCCTTCTGTCCACACTCCGCAGCCTTGTGACCCATCTGGCCACACCTATAACATGCACCGGTAACTCGGGGCATGTTTCCCGAACTCCCACCCGATACATAACTTGGAGATTTGGCTTGTTGTGGAGATGATTGCCAAGATGATGACGAACCCCTGGACCTCTTGGAAGAACCCGTGTCACTCCTGGTATCAGAGTGTCCTGATCTCTTAGACTTTTGCCTTGCCTCTTCGGCCTCCACAGTGATCTCTACATGGGCCGCTGCTTCAACTAAACGATCATAGTCACGAATCATGTTACCAACCACCTTCATCAAAATCTTCGGCCTCAACCTTTTTTCAAATTCAAGGCATTTCCTCTCTTCAGTAGCCACCAATTCGGGTGCAAAACGAGATAAGCTAGTAAACTTAGCCTCATATTCCGCCACCGATGTATCTAGTTGCAATAATTGCTCAAACTGTTTCCTCAATCGCTCCCTAGACATGGGAGAGAGGAATTTGTCTTGGAAAGCTTGCACAAATGCTCCCCAAGTATGCTCCACCCTATGCTTGACGAATTTCCACCATTGTCCGGCCTCCCCTTTCAATTGGTAGCCTGCCAACGCCACTCGTAACTCATGCTCTTGGATGTCTAGGATCTCGAAAGACTTGACTATTTGCTCCAACAACTCATTAACTTTCATTGGGTCGGGCTCACCACTGTTCTCAGCCGGATTAGAACGAAAGAACTCATTCTTCAGAAAGGAAGCTCTCGTTTCCCCCTCAATGGTCCTAGCCACTTGTTCGACTCTCAATATTTCCATGGACTTCCATGGAGCCCCTCCCATTTCCCTTGCCAAAGCCCCCATAGCTTCTTGGGCTGGTGGAACAGGTATGTTGTTTTGACCCACTCCTTCCTCTTGTGGAGGGATCTCAGGTTGAACGAGGATGTTCCTGCCACCTCGATCGGGTCTACCCCGAGGCCTAGTGCGCCCAGACATCTATAAAAAAAAACAAGGTTAAATTCAATAACAAGTTTCCGCACCTAAGTGCTCTACGTTCACTTCTCGTGCAACCCTCATGCGGTTATACATCAATCAATTCAAACAAATACTCAATATTCACATAGAAACACACATGAGTCATCCTCCCTAGATGTTAGCTAAGTCCATGACAATCAAGGACCTTCAAGTGGAAAGAACAGCGATCAAGTGCCCTTCCAATAGGATTTTGATGAATGAAACAGACCTAACCACATCCCAGGAGCCTAACCCCACATCCCTATAGTCACATAAAAGCACATATCACACCATATGTCCTAAGCATTCCATCTTGACCTAAGGACCCAATTGTGATCAATGTCACTTCCCACGAACCCAAAGTATTTGAGCCTATTGCTCTGATACCAACTTGTAACGCCCTGGCCAAACACACACCATAACATACACTACTACCATGTTCATAAACACCCACTAGATCATCTTTCTCATTGAACAAAGAGTTGAGCGTTTACATTACACACGTTACATTCTCATGATGTTCAAAATATTCTCTCTTTGTTCAGTGAACTAGATAACTTACAAAAATAAGGCCCCTTGGGCATACAACATTACAAACATAACAAGTAATTTTGTTACAAAAGCCCCAAAATAAATACATAACTATTAGAGTCCTTGACTTTAATTGGTTCCCAAAAGTTGATAAAGCTTGTGTTTGAACCGATCTTTTAATGAGGTTGCCCTTCATCAATTCCTAAAAAATTAGATTAGGGTTGAGCTAGATGTCTAGTAGGAATACATTTATCCATGTATTTAATCCTTGAACGAGATAATGGCATCCATGAGATAAAGTGTTCTAATAAGATTTGTTTTCATAAGAAACGGTCAACAATTCATAAGGAAGTATTTTGAGGTAATATGATAAATACAACTCACATCAATCATTCACTGCAATCAAATATCCACAAACATGAGAAATAGACCACACTTCTCTCTACATGAACCCAACCAAGAACAACATTTACTTTATAAAGACAACCCCCACATTCACCGGCTACTATACGGTGGGAGGTGGGCACCCTAAGAAAATCATCCGTTTTTCCACTTTTACTAGCTACTATATGGCGGGACTGTGTGGACACCCAAAAATATTTTTCCCACATTCGTCCAGCGATAAGCCTAAACAAGGCAATTGGGCA
This sequence comes from Camellia sinensis, assembly GCF_055761805.1. Taxonomy (NCBI): domain Eukaryota; kingdom Viridiplantae; phylum Streptophyta; class Magnoliopsida; order Ericales; family Theaceae; genus Camellia; species Camellia sinensis. Next base: position 32,523,062 of record NC_138962.1, read on the forward strand.
CCTTTTTAAACTCCTCGCACGGGTACCAACACAACACCATTTCTACACGTCACCGACACACACACAAGGATTCTTGCATGTCAACAATTTAAATCACATCTCAATCCCACATTTGAATCATCAAGCATAATCATAGATAAGCAACTCATAAATTTCAAAGAATTATAGGATTCAAGTCACCATCTCTCTAACCACATCAAATGCCACATTTCATTTCTCTTTTATTTATCCATGTTTATGATTCAAGAGGAAATTTCATCATTCAAGTAATTCCTATTAAATTAGATACTTAGGGTTTTACCAAATTTGGGGTTTCTCATTCTTTGCGACTAATCTAATTTCTCAATCAGATTTCTAATCATTTTTGAAAGAAAGAGATGAGAGATTTCTAACCATTGATAAACAAAAGAAAAGAAACAAAAAAAGAAAAGAGGAATATGGGTTCAATATCACCAAACCTTAAATTAGTTCACAAATCACATTGAACACCATAAATCTCTTCAATAATGAAGACATACAAGGGTAAAAGTATTCCTACATCAACTATAAAGCCAAATGTCCAAGCTCCTTCATGAATCTACCACCAACCCGCAATCCAATCAGTTGAGAATGACCCTCTTCAAGTGCTCTCTGTCCCTAGCAAACGATTTTAGGTGAGTCACAAGTGTATGAGAGGTATTTGATGGCAGAAAGTTAGGGTTTCAAAGAGGGAGAGAAAATGAATGAAGGACAGAAAAAATGTTGTGTCCAAATGATCTAAAATCGCTATGTTTAAAAAGCTGAGGCCGCGATCCTCGCTCGAGCGAAGGATTTGTCGCTCGAGCGACCAGAAACAACAAGTGGCCTCGCTCGAGAGCAAGAAGTTTCGCTCGAACGCACAATTCAAAGCTTCAGGTCTGTCACAAAAGCAGACGCACGCTCGAGCGCAAGAGTTCTCGCTCGAGCGACGAAACGAATACACAAGCCTCACTTGAGTGCCAAAAGGCTCGCTCGAGCGGAAACTGCGTCTGAGAAAGAAACCTAAAGACCCTCAAAACTCGCTCAAGCGAAAGAAATCTTGCTCGAGCGCAAGAAGCCTCGCTCGAGCGAAGAAGCCAAAATCTGGAAGGGAAATATTTGGACGACTCAATAACTATCCTGCCCCAAACATGCCTAACACAATCAAAAGCTCAGACTAAAGAGTTAATGGAGAAAAAAAAATAGAATACAAATACATTATTAAACCGCGAAACCCAAGTCTGGAGTACGATGTAGGTCGGGTCCAAAACCCGGATCGCTATAAAAGGAAAGTGTTTCTCAATTAGAGTATACCCAAATTATTGGAAGCTTAATGTACTTGATGAACTGCACTCGCCTAGATATAGCTTATGCAGAAGTAAATTAAGTAGATATAGAAGTAACCCAGGAGTAGAACACTGGAAAGCAATTATAAGGGTTCTAAGATACCTCAGATTTACTCGTAACATTGGGCTAAATTATACTAGATATCCAGTAATACTTGAAGGATACTGTGATGCAAATTGGATATCGGATACTAGAGACTTAAAGTCTACCAGTGGGTATGTTTTTACTCTTGGTAGTGAGGCTGTATCTTGGAAATCTTCCAAACAAACTTGCATTGCTAGGTCTACTATGGAATCAAAATTCATAGCTTTAGATAAAGCATGGGAAGAGGCAGAATGGCTTCGCCACTTCCTTGAAGATATTCCAATGTAGCCAAAACCATTGCCTACTAGATGCATACATTGTGATAGTCAATCAGCAATTGGTAAAGCACAGAGTCATATGTATAACAGTAAGTCACGTCACATTCGTCGTCGACATAACACCGTGAGACAACTACTCTCTAATGGAATTATTTCCATTGAATATGTGAAGTCTAAAGACAATATAGCGGATCCATTAACCAAAGGGTTAGCCAGAGAGTTAGTTGAGAATTCATCGAGGAGAATGGGACTTAAGCCTATTAAATAAGAGTTACCACATTGGCAACCCAACCTAGTTGACTGGAGATCCCAAGATCTAGGTTCAAAGAGACAACCTGAGTTGTGAATGACTCAAAAGGATCACTGGGGAGACAAATTCCTGCCCATTTCTAAGATGAAATAGTGATGTCTGCAGCATTTTAGGTTAAGTAATACTTTTAATGATTCTTATATCTAGGTATACCTAGTGGAGTATGGCAGGATATTATTCATAAGAATCACTTATATGAGTGTGAACTGAGCCGGTTCTATGAGATTTGTGAAGGGATACAATTCTCTAGAGCACTCATGAAAGACCAGGTTGTTCAAGGCCAAAATGAACACAATAGTGAGAATTAAACTGTGTTTAGGGATATACTGTGTGAGTTCTGTTGTCTTGGTTTACACAAACGACTGAACAGTTCAAGACATCATGTTCACTGGTTAGATAGTAAATCCGATAGTGTCTCACAAGGGAAGGTTCAAATCCAAAAGCTACCTATCCTTTGCAGAATATTTACAATTTTTGTACTCTCTGTAATTGGATCATGTTGTTGCATTTTCTCTCCGTCAAATTCCATTCATGTGGGAGATTGTTGGAAAATTGGTTTTTATAAAGGCTTATTTTGGGCCAACTTTGAGTCCAAAATTGAGTGGGCCCCAAACGTCTTTTGGGGTGGGTCCGAAGAGGTGACGTGTTCCTTGCCGCATGGCAAGTCACACGATGAAGACGGCTCGTCAAAATCATTTATGAGTAAATGGAAACTTGACGTCGTTTTCGGGTCCGTGGAATGGACAATTAAAGAAGTAAATGTGGGTTTCTTTGAAATGGGTTGTCCCACATTGAAACTTTAAGAGAGTTTGTGTATGTATATAAACTCTAGATTGCGGCACTTGGGTTGGGCCACAAGGGGCACCTCAAGTTTGTAAAAGGGAGGAGTTATGAACAATTAGAACCTTGGCTAAAAACCACCACACACGCCCGCGCACGCCGCCATCGTCCATCCGTCCGGCCGAGCCGAGCAATGCCGAGCGCGGGTGTGGGTCGGGTTAGTTCTAATATTAATTTTTTGGATATAATTTATTTGAATTTTTTCCAAAATTCTTAATGAAATTGAATTCAAATTTTGTACCAAAATAGAATTTAATTTTCTATCCAAATTGTATCCAGTTTTCAGTCCATTTTCCAGTAGTTCAACCGGTTCAAACTGTCCAACAGATTGGGAAAAACTGCCCAGCAGTTCCGAGTAGTTTTAAAACTGCCAAACAGTTTGTATATCTATTCAAAACTGTTTCAGATCTGTTGCACCTGGACAGATTCATTTTTGGACAGATTCAAATTCAAAACTGCCGAGGCAGTTTCAGCAGTTTCTAAACAGTTATATAACTGTACAGTTACCATATCTGTTCAGTTTCATATCTAAATATGTTCAAGAGTTTTGCACCTGTTCAAGTTCAAATTCATACCTTTTCGGGACTGTTTTTTCCCTATAAATACCAGCCCTATTCCAGCAGATTTCACATCCGAAAATTCATTCTTTCCTTCTAGTTTTGCTCCTTTGCATTATTTATTCTTCATTCTAGTTTTAGAAAAAATTAAAGAGAGTATAGAACACAAGGTTCTAGTTCGCCTGACAAATTTGTTTGGAGCGCCACTACAAATTTGTGAAGATCATTGTATCCTGGGAAATAGACGCCACTTAACCGTAAGTACCGTAGCGAGGCGAATCTGTCTTAAGGACAGAGTGTCACACACTCAACTTGGTCTTTAAATATTTATTCGGTTCGGTAAAAATAAATTTGGTACGTTCTTTATTTTATTTGTTTGATTTGGTTTCAATTTATGCTTTGTACAAATAAAATTGTTTCAACAATAAGCTCATTACTGCAACAGGTACTACCTACCTACCTACCGGCCAACATAGACAAATTGTTACTCAACCAGAATTGAGATGATGAATTATGCATTTACTTTCAACCATAAGAAAGAACCACCTTTAGTACTGCAAGATATTATTTTGGAACAAAATGAAACACAAAACAAGTGCAATTATGAGAAAGAAAATACATAATAAGCATACGGACATTTGAGAGCTCCAGGTACTTCTTCTGGACTTTTTATCACCTGACCTGAGTTTATTAGTGTGTTATTTTGAACTTGTGACCATACTCCAACTATTTGTTCACGTTGTTTCCCAAGTAACCCTAAATATAAACTATTCGAAGGAAAAATAATAATCAGCTATTAAAATGGTGCCAACCTAACCATAAAATTAATTAAACAGTAGGACGAGAAAGAAACAATATCATTTTTCATGCTCTCAAAACTTCCTACCAGAATAAAATATACACAAAAACATCTGCACGGCTCATTCACGAATTTATTTAAACAGTAAGATGAGAGGTATCTAAGCTTCAGAACTACGTCACAGAATCAGAACATGTGCAATAAACTGCTAAATCAATGCACAAGGAAAAGCTTCCCAAATATGATAAACCATTACTAAAATTTTAGTTTTTTGTAACGGTAAAATGCTGTCGCTAATACTCCTAATGCTGTCGCAAAAAATGACCTTTTGCGACGGCAAGAGGGGAGTCGCAACTGTGGGTGTTGCAAAAGAGTTTTTGTGACTGCACAGTGCCGCCGCTAATGTTTTGCGACGGCATTTTTGCCTTTTGCGACGGCAAATAATGTTTGAAATTCCTTTACTTTTTTGCGACGGCATTGTTTTACTGTCGCTAAAAATGTTATTTGAGACGGTAAAAAATGCCGTCGCTAATAATCTTTTTTTTTTTGCAACGTTTTTGCAACGGTGTGGTGCCGTCGCAAAAAGTATTAAAAAAATATAAAAATTTCTATTTTGCGACAGTGTACAACCGTCGCAAAAAGTTTTTAAAAAATAATAAAATTTCTATTTTAAATAATAAAATTTCTATTTTTTGCGACAGTTTAGTGCCGCCGCAAAAAGTGAAACCTGTAACAAAATCAATAAAAATCATCACAAAAAAAAAACATCCTATGATAAAATTATTAAAAATATTAAAATTTCTTCATAATAATATAAAAATTCCTATATAAAAATAACAATTTCTCCATAATAAAATATTCTTCCATTCATAATTACACATCAACAAAATTATCCCACTACATAATATTTCATAATACATATATAATGTTTAAATATATGATTTTGTTCATAGTTCAAAATAACATAAACCAAAATTAAATGTTTCTTATCATTCTTTGTAGATAACAAAAACAAAAATTAGCTAGATTCTCCACAGACATGCATTCCACAAGAAGCACACTCCTATATGGGAAATATCTGAAAAATAAAAATAAAAATAATTAATGACAATATAATTATGTGTTAATGTTAATTACAAAAAAACATAAAAATTTAACTACTATAGCATCAAATACAATATTTTTTTTGTTAGTCATCAAATCCCACATGGATAATTAAACATCTCAATCAAATACAAAAATAAAAATTTAACTACTATCTTAATCAAATAGACACTCATTCCATCAAAACTGCCAAACAGCTTCTTGCAAACTTCACAACCACCGTAAAAGCTATAATGACTTCACAGACTTCCATGACAAAGCAAAATCCAACCAGAATTTGGTTCAGTACATATATTTTTAATAAGTAGCATGGAAGTTTTATTTTAGCCGAGTGTATTCTAATTTTTGGCCTAATTCTTCTTTTGATGATCGATTCAACCTTATATTTCAACTCACCAACAAGTTTAGTGATGAGCGTAACGGCCCTATAGTTCTAATGGAGAAAAAAAAAACCTAAGATTAGCTTTCCAGGAAATTTCCAAATGAACCAAATAAAAAGGCATCAAGGAAGTTTCACATGTGTATACTAAATGTGTGTATACATATATATGAACTCTCCAGATAAAGGTCCTCCCTCTCTTTAACCTAATCAAACAAAATCTTTAATGATAACTATTTAACACAACCACATAATCCATGCCTTCAAAAGAATGCCCTTTCTATCCCCAAGTACACCACATTTTTCTTTCTTCTTTTTTTATCAGCTTCTTTCCCCAAATGCACCACATCAATCAAAGAGGGCAACATTCCAATTCTTGTTGTTTAGCTTACCAAAAAACACCCTTTTCACCCACTAATAACTTCTGCTAACATTCTGGACAACCCTCATAAAGCCTTAGAATCAAGGCCCACAAATGGCTAGCAATACAAAAACATACCAAGTTGAAAATTGAAATCCATTGTGAAAATAAAAAATAAGATTTAAACAACTTCCTAGTAAGTGATAGTAATACAAAATAAACAATAAAACACAATTCTACCTCTGTTTCATAGGTTGCCTTGCATTGTAAATTGAAATCCACTGTGTGGCAGGAACTCCTAGACGAACCTTCTTCTTAGGGAGCCCATCCTCATCCTCCTCAATATTCAATCTACTTCATTTTTGACCAACTTGATATATAATCTACCAATGATTACACAAACAGGATTTGTTAATAGCAAGGTTCACAAGAAAAGGAATCATAGTCATAAATTCAAAGATCACCAGAATCACCATTTGAGCACCATCAGTGTTTATTGGCCTTATAGCAGTGGTTCAATCAGTCCCTCGAACAGGGAGATTTGCTTGGAATAGTTAGGCTCTTCATCAAATTTCATGTTAATGGCAATTTCAAGAAATTGTTTTAGTGGTGCAGGGCAGAAGCAGCACATCATTTCAGGAGACGTTGCCATCTTCTTGATATTAGAGGTCTCTATCGAGAGAATTGGCCATTAACTAAAGTATTTTATTGCTGTCTAAAGTCAGGATTATGGTTACTTTAACAATCTGGACCCACCAACCAAAGATCAAAAAAGAGAAAAAGTGAAGACCTTGTTACTAATATACAATGATTCAAAAAGATGTAAAATCTTTAACCATTCTACAGCGGTAGATCACATTGTAACTAGTTAATCATGAACTACAAAAGCATGATTCCCCAGATATGTTACCTAGAAAGTATTTATAAAGTGTCTTTCAAAGGGAATTATTTGAATATAACATGCAAAATTGATGGTACAATAAAATAAAGTACAGAGAAGGAAAAGTTGTTAAAATAACAATCAAACTGTAAGATCTCACTATTAGCAATTTAGCATTATTCAAATTACATCAATAAACTCTAGTTTATGAGATTCAAAGCAAACAACCACAAACTTCAATCTGGATATTAAAATAACAAAGCAACCAATCACATCCCAATGTTTGGCATTACAGATAATTATTGTGATTCAAAAAGATTAATTCTATATCAGCAAAATCACTCATTAACAAAACCAAGCAGTCATAGAGACCTAATCAAGTTGTTTGAAGTTGACCAAGTGAATCTATACTATCTACAGTATTATATAAAGCACACAACTCATAAGATTTTGAAGGTTTGTTAAGCTATTCTTTTTTCTTCCAAAAGTACACATATTGTTAAACAGTTATCAATTTCAATCCATTTTCCTCATTTAACAAATCACCAAAAAATGTATACGTAAAATTGCAAACACATCACATTTGCACTTATTCTTCCAAAAATACACACATATTGTTAAACAGTTATCAATTTCAATCCATTTTCTTCATTTAACAAATCACACAAAAAATTGAGATGTAAAATTAGATATAATTTATGTTAAATTACAAATGCATCACATTTGCACCGACAAGCTAGTTTTTAAAAAAGTTACTAGACCCCATCAAGTACTCTGCCAAAAAGAAAAACTGATAACAAAAATAATAAAAATACAAAGCAAAACAAGCTATATGGCTAGAAGAAACCAACAGTGCGACACCAAAGAACAACCCAACAATCAAACAGTCAATTTTTCTTAAAAACCCAGATCATAACTAGCCATTATCAAATAGATCTACCAAATTGACACCCAAAACACATAGCTGCATCAAGATCTAAACTTTATCATTAAAAAACAAAAACCCAGATTAAAAAACAAAAACCCAAATAGAAGGAAAACTTACAAAGCAATCATCGTCAATGGTGAAGATATATTTCTTCTTAGAAACCATATACCCAAAGCAGCGATATGCAGAGTCCTTGAAGGAAATGCAAGAAGCCTTAGGACCTAAAATCCTGTTAATATTGTTATGATTATAGAGCTCGTAATCGAACCCATCAGGGACCTTGATGGTCTTCGAAGGGTCACCGTCCTGGACAATGATTCTCTCGATCAGTCGGATGGTTTTCAAAGTCTTCAAACCTCGCTAAGGGAGTCTTTTCGCTCAAATGCATGTTAGTATTCAAGGACTTGTATACCAGACGGGGAGGTGAGGAGGCTTCGAAGGTCTTGAAGGAGAGAGAAGAAATGAGAAATTGCTCGCCGCCGTCTACAACCGCTCGCCGGAGAGAGAGAGAGAGAGAGAGAGAAAGAGAGAGAGAGAACCCTAAGAAGAGATTAGGGATTTTGGTTGAACAGATTGGGGATTTTGGGTTTTGGGGGGGAGGGGGAGGGGGGAGTGGGAATGGAAAACAAGAAACAGATTGGGGATTTTGGGTTTTGGGGGAGGGGGGGAGCCAGATGGAAAGAGGGAGGGCGAAACCGGGCGGAATGGGAAATTTTTTTTTTTAATTTCCATCACAAATAAATATTTAAATAATATTTTTTTTTTCACGACGACAACAAAATTTATTTTTTGTTAAAATAATATTTTTTTTATAGTTAATGAATTTATTTATTTATTTTTCATTTTCTTTTAGTTATGAAGGTTGAAAATTTATTTGTTTCATTTTATTTTAATGAATAAAAAATTATTATTATTATTTTTATTTGGTAGAAGTAGGGATAATATTTTAATGAAAAATATTTTCCATTAAAATAAAGTTAATTTTTTGTGGTCAATGAAAAATATTTTTTTTGCGGCCCATTTTTTTTTACTAAAAGTCAAGAACTAATTTTTTGTGGTAGAGGATAGGGAGTGGCAGTAGTAGTAAAGGTGGTAGATAAGAGGTGATAGTGGTGGTGGTAGTGGTGGCGAAGGAGATTAGTGGTGAAGTTGTGGTAGTGGTAGAGGAGATAGAGTAGCGGTGGTGATGGAGAGGTAATGGTAGTAGTAGTGGTGGTAGTGGAGTAGTAGCGATGGTGGTAGTAATGATAGTCGTAGAGGTGGAGTGGCAACAGTGGTAGTAGTGGAATGGCATTTGCAGTAGTGGTGAAGGTGGTAGAGGAGATGGGTGGTGAGGGACAGATAGAGAAGAGAGAGAGAGAGAGAGAGAGAGAAAGACAGAGTGATGAGCGAGAGAGAGACAAAGTGGTCGCTAAAAGTGCATTTTCTTGTAGTGGAGAGCTCAGTCAATAGAGAAGATAAGAGGGAGAGAGTGAGCAAGGTGAACACAATGGAGGAGAGAGATAGACAGATAGGCAGACACATAGAGAGAAAGAGAGAGAGAGAAAAGTGATGAGTGAGAGAGAGACAGAGAAAGAAAGAGATATATAGAGAGAGAGACAGATACAGAGAGAGAAATAGATAGAGAGAGACAGATAGACAGAAAAAGAGAGAGAAACAAGAGATGAGCGAGAGATAGACAAAGAGAGAGAGAGAAAGAGAGCGAAAAGTGATGATCGAGAGAAAGACATAGAAAAATAGAGAGACGGAGAGAGAAGAAAGATGAGCGAGAGAGACAGAGAGAGAGATAGAGAGAAGAGAGATGAGAGATGAGCGAGAGACAATGAGAGAAAGAGAGATAGAGACAAAGACTGACAGACAGAGAAGAGTGATGAGTGAGAGAGAGAAGAGAGAGAGATAAAGAGTAAGAGACAGAAAAAGAGACAAAGAGAGAAGAGAGATGAATGAGAGAGACATAGAGAATAGAGATGAGCGAGAGAGACATAGAGAGAAGAGAGATGAGAGAGATAGAAAGAAGAGAGATGAGCGAGAGAGATAGAGAGAAGAGAGATGAGCGAAAGAGACAGAGAGAGAAAAGAGATGAGAAAAGAGATAAATGAGTGAGAGACACAAAGAGAGAAAGAGAGACAGACAAACAGAGAGAGAAGAGTGATGAATGAGAGAGAGAAAGAGAAGAGAGAGAGGAAGATGAAAAAATGGGTGAAAAGAGATAGACAGAAAAAGAGAGAGAAAAAGAGCGAAAAGAGATAAACGAGAGAGAGACATAGAGAGATGAGCGAGAGAGCGAGAGAAATAAAGAGAAGAGAGACAGAGAGAGAAGAGAGATGGACGAGAAAGACAGAGAGACAGAGACAGACAAACAAACAGAGAAGAGTGATGAGTGAGAGAGAGAAAGAGAAGAGAGACAGAGACAAAGACACAAAGAGAAAGAGAGAGACAGACAGACAAAGAAGAGTGATGAGTGAGAGAGAGAAAAAGAAGAGAGACAGAAACAGAGATAGAGAGACAAGAAGATGAAAAAATGGGTGAAAAGAGAAATATTATATCAAAAGAGTATGACGACGTCGTTTTTTTTTTTTGCGACAAAAAAATACCGTTGCATTTATTTAAACCATTTTGTGACTATATATATATGAAGGCGTCTCAAAGCCACAATATATATATATTTTTTACTCTTTTTTTTTTTTACAACGGTACCTATTACAATCGTAATTTTTTTTTTTTTTTTTGCGACAGCAATCTTTGCCATCGCAAATACTCTATTTTTTTACGACAACAAGTTGTTCCGTCGCAAAAAGTCATATTTTTCGCGATGGCAAGTTGTGCTGTCGCAAAAAGTCATATTTTTCGCGACGGCAAGTTGTGCCGTCTCAAAAAGTCACTTTTTGCGACGGCAAATATGCCGTCGCAAAAAGTTCCGTCTCTTATGCCCACTTTTCTTGTAGTGAACTACTGAGTGCGTTCATTATGTTTCTTAAGTTATAAGATATGGCTTTTTGCATAGATAAACTAAGAAAAATGATCCATGTAGCAAACTTCGAGTGATTTGGATTAAAGCTTGTTAACAGTGATCCAATTTGGAGGAATCCAATTGTTAACAGTGTGCTTTAATTTGGTATTCTTATCCGGTGATTTCCCTGGTATTCTCATCCAGTGCTTTAATAGTGTGCTTTAACTTTTTGGATTCATCTGAGTAGATTCTAGAACTCTAATTTTTTTTAAAAAATTATAACAAAACAAAATCCACTAAAAACCCACAATCCCAAACGACCCCTTAGTCATTTTTTTTTTTAAATTCACTTTGTTCTAACAGAGGCCTTTCCAATTCTCGAACAGTGAAAACGTGTTTAATTGGGCCAGTGGGCCTAATAGTTTGGATGGACTCTTGCTCATTGCTCTTTAACCATCTTTAGGAAAATGGGCTTTATCAATCTTGCTCAACAATTTGGGCCGCACTCTGCGACATACGATATGAGTAAAAATGGCCAATCACCCTCGACTTCAAACAATGATAATAATAATCACATTTTGTTTTTTTTTTATTTGATATTTCATGATTGTTTTGGTTGAATAGTCCTACTAGGGGTTCAACAGATATTTTGATCCACTCAAACCAATCGAATTGAACTGATCTGTCGCATTTTGAATGGATGCATGATGACGAGTAAACGGTTGCAGATTGATTTTTTTCAATCCGCTTAGTTTTGGAATGATGACGGATTTGAGATTCCTTTGCTTACAACCGAACCGCTAAACTGCGAGCACCTTAATAATTTGTAAGACTTTGTGTTTTCAATTTATTTAGATATTCTATTGTGTTTTCTATTTTGAGATCTTTTTATCAAGTGACAAGTGTTGATATTTGATATTTTTGTATGGAAAATATAAGGTTTAATTTTATCATTTTAAAAAAAATTAAATCAAATACTTTTTGAATAAAAAAAAAGTAATGAAATAGTTTTGATAATGCATGGTTTTGTTATAGTATGTATTTATCATTGATATTTGACAATTTACTTAATAATTTTTTGGTTATGTTGAGTTGAATTGTTATCTCAAAAAAAATGTTAACAAATTATTGTATTATATTCAAAATTTGTAAAAGTTTAAACCATCAAACTAATGCACATCTATCCACCAATCCGCTCAATCCGCATTCGCCAATTCGACGGACGGATGGCAGAATGAAGGTTCTACAGCGGTAACTGAACCACGAACACCCCTCGGTCCTACCACTCAAGTCTGTTAAATAATGCAGTAGTAAATATTACATAATAAACAAATTATAATACATTACAAATATAATCATTATAGTATTATTGTTTATATTTAAAATGATGAATAGAATTTCCTCGTGTAACAATTAAACTGCCGAAGATCTATGTCTTGGCATGAAAAAATTGCGTACACTTCAAAATTTGGGCTGAGATGTATATTTTGTAATGGAAAAAACAAAAAATAAAAAAGTGAAATAGAGTAATCTTGAACATCAAATTATACGTGCTTCGCTATAAGCCTATTTTGACACGCGAAAAATGACAATAGTGTTCCATTAAAAAAAAAATAATAATTTAAAAATTGACTGTCTCTCTCTCAAAGTTCACTATAAGAAATTGTACTTTTGGCGACTAAATTTTTAGTCGCCAAAAGTCATACTTTTAGTCGTTAAAAGATTTTCCCGACTAAATAATTTGGTCGCCAACTTGGTCGCGGAAAGACGGTCGACGAAAGTATTGGCAACTAAAAAAATTTTAGTCGCCGAAAGTCCTAAACTAGCGACTAAACAAGTAGTCGCCAAAAGTAAAGGTATTGACGACAAAAAAAATTTAGTCACTAAAAGGCTAAATTGGCAACTAATTTTTTAGTCGCCAAAAAATTACAATTAAATTTAACATCACATTTTCAGCTACTAAAATTTTTGTCGCCAAAACTTAATTTTTTTTTTGGCTACTAAATCATTAGTCACCTAAAGTCTTTTTTTTAAATGGCTGCTAAATGTTAAGTTGCCAAAAGGTTTGTTTCCATTTAATTATTTTTTTAGCTGCTAACTATTTAGTCACTAAAAATATTTAACTTCATTTTTGGCTACCAATTGTTTAGTCGTCAAAAATATCATTTTATATTTTTATTTTATTTTAATTAATTTGTCCACAACCTGTATGTATCTCACGCAACCTGTAATAAGTATACAAACAAAACAATACATGCATATTATCACCCATTCCATAACACGTATTTCACTTACAACCATCCAAAAAAGAGAATAACTTTTAATGGCAAATTTTTTACAAACCAAGTATATTCCAACTGAAAATAATAATTTCATACAAAATAAAAAGTAGTACAAAAACCACGTCCTCCATAGAGAAAAAAGGAATATCTACAATTCCATGCCAAAAATCATCTGTAAAAAATAAATAAATTAATCATTAGTATTGACCACATAGCATTGGCATATTTGAAATTATAAAAGAAAATTATATAATGCAAAATCTTTGCGTTACCCTTATGGGACTTCACAAGCAAGACTGTTACTTATATCAAGCAGTCCTCTTTCATGCCAAAAGGAATAATATAGCATCTAAATTTATGCAATCAGGAGGTTCCCTCAAATATAGGATTTCAATTGAACAGAAAACAACTTATAAGTGAAATGACATGGATTAAACAGCCAAACATTAAACATTAACAAACATTAAACAAATATCACAACCCAGAACTCATTCTATCCCCTCAATTCCAGCCAAACATTAAACAAACCCACTAGAAATGCTTTCATTTTTCTTTTTCTAGGAAAAACTCAACAACAATATTAATTAAGTTCTAAAAACATAGCTACAAGAAGCAGTTATATTGTCAAAGATACATGATAAAATAGGTGTAGAAATCTTAAAACCAGAATTAAAGAAAAATAATATGTAGTGTCTTATTTTTATTTGTAAGTCAATCTTCCAATGGAAAATGCAGCCTATAGGACATTTATAATTAGAAAGGATCTCTGCACCTTATCACTTTATTAATTATATCATGCATAAGGCTGTAATATAAGCATACATCTTGATGAGAATATTATGAGCATCAGTGACCTTTCACAATAGTAAAATTGAGACAACCCGTTTTGCCACAAACTAAAGCAAACAAATGTTACCAATAATTAAATATAAATTACACAAATTTTCTGAATCAGACTTAAATTTCCTTTTTCCTGAATTGTAATCCCAGAGTAAAACTTTCTAGTTCCCTAACCCTAGAAGTCAAAGATTTACCATATCTTCTGAACGAAATAATGGGACCATGCTCTAGAATACAAATTCAGAAAACATCAACAGCCCAAAACATCAAACTATATTGAAGAATATATTGTACATGTGAATTCAGAAGATGCAATTTATACATGATATGCTGCTATTGATCCAACATACTGATCATGTTTCCATCATACATTTGTTCATGTTTACACATTACAGTCCCTCTATTGTAATGTTTCATTATTCCATACCAGCAAGTGTTAACACAACGGAGAAAAATAAATTAATCTTTTCAGTAAGTAAATGTAAAAATAAATTGATAAAATGTACAAACGATCCTGACTCCCAATGAACAATTGATTGCAATACATAGAACAAAGTCAATACCTCTTTCTTCTTCAAGTCTACCAAGCATGACTCAAGCAGTCCATGGTAACTTGTATACCCACAGATTAAAACAGAACCCCTTGGGCCCATTCCATGTGCTAGGGCTGCCTAAAATAGGAGGGCCAAAACAACTTAGGCAAATGTCTAAAAAATAGTTAATATAAAAAAGTAAATAAAATGTTGTTGACCATTAATGATTAAACCCATTTGAAATTGTAGGATGTGAACTCAAGCCCAAGTAATTGTTGCTCAGAAAATAAAAGTAGCTTTCTAAACTTTTGAGGGTAGGTCCTTGTTTCAGCTTCTTGGTTACCACAGTCAGCATCATCTCCTACAACCATACAAAAGATCAAATGGGTCATACTAATATAACAGTTCATTGGGCTATCAATAGTTTAACTACTCTACAAATGAAACTCACATACAGAAGAACATTATTATTAAGAAGTGTGTGAGATCCATGCATGAAGAAGCCAGTAGTAGAAAGCCTTTACTTCTAAGACAACACCAACTATACATCAAACAACAAGTTCTATCATATTTTTTTATAGGGAAAAAAAAATTCCATAAAATTGAAAACATAAAATATTTCATTATAAACAAAACCTTAGACATCAATCATCATCACACCACTCACACTTGTAGTATATATAACATTAGCAATAGGGAATTTCTCACCAAAAATGATAAACACCCAAATACTATCTAACATTAGCAATAGTAACATCTCAAATACTGTTTAACATAAGGTCATATCTCTATAACCACTAGACATGATGAAGCTCGTTGTTTTGATCCATATTGTCAATTAATATTGCAATTCCTATCAAAAAAAATTATAAAACTAATAATAGTCCTACCTTGCATCACTAGTTGCTAATGAATTTGACAAATAGACCACAAATATTCTTCTGCATATCAACAACATACATATCTAGAAATTAAATTTCGAAATAGTCAATTTAGGCATCACAATACTGAAAGGACCAAGATAGGAAAAATTCAACCTCTCTCAACATTGGAATCTTACCATGGGCCTCTAATTCCTCTATAAACTATTTAAAAATGTCAAAACTATAAAGGTCCATACATATATGGGACATTTTACTTTATTTTACACTCTTCAATCCAAAAAGAAGTGATGTATAGTTGCTTCACCATGGCAGAAGAATCCCACTAAACTAAAATAATTTATTAAAAAAACATTAAATAGCAAATCATAAATAGGAATGGATCTCATACAACTTTTATTGCTGCATTTCTTTTACTCTATTTAGATAAAAAACAATGCTATAAATTTGCAAAATAGCTGTAAGGACTTGAATACTCTAAGGACAAGATTGGCCATGTTTGAGATAGATGGAGTAGTCTTCATGATTTTGTGTTGTTTAATGTATTTGTAGGTTTTCAAAGTCTTTACACTCAAATGACATGAGTAGAATGAATTTTGCGAAGCTTGCATGGATTTTTTTGAAGAAAGGATTATCCAATCAAATTTAAGAATAAAATCTAGAATTTTCAAATTGGAATTTCTTTGCGCAGCAATCGGTATTTTGAGCATATCTCCTCCTTATTACGATATTGGATGGAGATGATTTAAGCCGCATTGGAAAGCTAACTCAAAGGGCTACAAATCATTATTTCATAATAACTTCTTAATTCAACCATATTTGAGGTTAAAAATGAAGACAAATTCTGCACACAGGATAGATTGCAATCCCCAACTTTGAAAAATCATATTTCATTCATTTCAAGTCCAAACCATGCGAATCTTGTGTCTAAATTGAAACCCTAGATATCCAGTTTCAGATGAAACTAGCCACATATCAGAATTTGAAGTGTAGAGTGAGATATCAATGAAAAATCATATATGACTCAATGTGTTCAACAACTAACCACTAAATTTTACTTCCCAAATCTTCCATATTCAACCATTGTTGGTTGTGTTTATGAGCAAATCCCTGAATATTTGGGAGAAAATACTTTGTACATGTATTTGCTCTATAAACAGAGAGGTTGGGTTGATCAAAAGAGAGGAAAAGTGGAGAAGAGCGATAGAAAATCAAGTGTAGAGAAAATTTTCTTCCAAGTTCTCTTCCAAGAGAGCTATGACAATTTCTACAGTCATGTGTAGCTAATCTTCTCACCCTTAGGGCTTAGATGAAGCCCTACTCAAGAAACATTTGAGGTTTTGTAATTAATTCTTTAGTTGTATTATTTTTGGATATAATTGCAAAACATTTACAGCTTGCTTCCCGTGTTTGATTTATGTGATTTCAAATGCATGGTTGTGCAATAGTTTTATTTGTACATATATTGAGATCCTAAGATAGATCATGCTAAGGGAAGACGGACCGTTCCTACAACAATAGTTTTAGCGTAAGATGGATTCGTACCAATCGAAGAAGGTCTATGCCTAGAGTTTCAGTCTATGAATTTTCTGGACTATCATATTAATACTTGTAGTCATAATATATTATATCATAATTATCCATTAATTAATCTCCCAAGAACAATTACAATTGGCTCATGTTACACAAGCAGTGGTGGATTTGAACACCCTAACGAATTTTCTTCAACCAAACTTCATCATTCTTTTATATTTACTTATCATTTTCATCAAGTTCACATCATCAACCTTCTTTGATCAAGTAAAAATAATTTTCAATTTTAAACACTATAGTTAGCATGGCCTGGGGTATGCCCTTTGCATTTTCATATAGACCTTGCTACTTCTTCTTTCTTTCTTTTTTTTCTTCATATGCTTACCCACCAAAAAAAAAAAGTCCAATTATTACCAACCAACTAAATTTCCTAGAAATGTTATATGAAAGGGGAAAAATATCATCCCGAGGTCCACTTTCTCTTCAATTGGCTCTATGGTAGGGAAGGAAAATAGAGGGAAGGGAAAAAGTCAAAATGGGTTTCAACTATGATTGGCTCTAGCCTCTAGGGTAGTTGGTATTCTTCAAAATCTGCCTCCCTTGATCTTCAAGCGTGATTATAAAACGAATGGGTTTCAACTATGAATCAGAATGGGTTTCAACTATGAATGGGTTTCAACTACATGAGTGTTCTTCAACAAGTTTTAGGAATAAAGTGCCTAAAAAATCACGCTTGTATTGCACTTTATTCCACTACACTAAATCGATTATAAAACTAATTGCCAATAAAAAAAACTACAATACCAGGTTTTCCATCAATTGGAAGAGGACAAAACAAAACTTGCGTTTTTTCTGGGAAAACAAACGAGAGGGTTTGAGTAGGGAGGAGGAATATGAAATACCTTTAAACGTAGTGACGGCACTGGAGCACGATAAGAAGAAAGATGCATTGTTCTATACTGAAGACAATAAATAGCAAATCATATATAGGAAAGGATCTCATATAAATTCAATTCCAATTACGAAAAAACAAAGAATTAATATGAACATGTGTATATGCAATTGTGCATACAAATATGTATATACATATGTTATATTTATATATAGAGAGAGAGAGAGAGAGAGAGAGAGAGAGAGAGAGAGAGAGAGAAAGAAATCACCATCCAGACAGAAGATTGTTGATGTCCCGATGCCGTAGATGTAGACCCGCTAACCCAGCGAGGCCAGTACCCAACAAACCCATCTTCATCATCTGCAATTTTGAGGGCTAAGGTAATGAGTGGTAGCTGGGAGAAAAAGAGGTAGCTGGGAACCGCCGATCGAGCTTCCATGGGTGATGGATCTCAGGCGACGGTGACCAACAAGGAGGTGAATCGATGCTCCGGTTGCCGATGAACGCGAGGAGGAGCGACGGTGAGAGATGGAGGGGAGAGGAGCAGTAGAGAGGGAGAAGAAGAGGGATGCTGAAGAGAGAGAGAGAGAGAGAGAGAGAGAGGCGATGGATTTGTTTGGGGTTTGGTTTGCAAAATATATATATATATATATATATACATATGGTACAATTGGCGACCAAAATTGTTTTAGTCGCTAATTAATTTTATAAATCCCTCCAAAATTTAAAATGCCTCCCTCCAAAATGCCTCCCTCCAAATATTTAGTTCTTTGGTGACAAAAATTTATTAGTTGCTAAAAATAAATTTTTGGCGACCAAAATTTTGGTTGCCAAAAGATAAAAAGTAAATTTTTATTTTTCATTTGGCGACTAAATGGTTTTCGTAGCCAAAAGTCAATATACGGTGACTAACATATTTTTTGGTCGTTGAAAATATGTTTTTGGCGACCAAAAGTTTGGTTGCCAAAGATAAAAAATTACTTTTTATTTTACATTCGGCAACTAAATGGTTTTAGTAGCTTAAAATCAATATACAGCGACTAAAATAATTTTTTTGTCGCCAATTCTAGTATTTTTAGCGACTAAATTTTTTTTAGTCGCCAATAATCAATATATCTCAACTAAAAAAAATAGTATCTAAATATTATACTTCTGGCGACTAAAAAAATTTTTTGTCGCTAATTCCACAACTTTTGGCGATCCAGTCTACTACTACCCAAATGGCATCGCTACCCCATTGAGTCCTCGGAAGACCCACAACAAAATCCATCGTGACATACTCTCATTTCCACTCGGCTATAGGCAAGGGCTGTAACAAACCCGCTGGCCTCTGATACTCAGCCTTCACTTGTTGACAAGTATGGCACTTGGACACAAATGCTGCCACATCTTTCTTCATAGCCCTCCACCAAAACTGGCGACTCAGATCATGATACATCTTAGTGCCTCCCGGATGCACCACAAGGCATGAATGGTGAAACTCTCGGAGCACTTCCTCTCGACAAGACTCTGGTACAAACAAGCGGCCTCGGTACCTCACACTCAGGTCAGGATATACAATCAAACCCTTCTCTACCTTCCCATTGGATATATTTTCCCAGAGGGATTCTACCGCAAGGTCATCCTTCTGTGCCTCTAACACTTGATTCACAAGTGTAGGTTGTGAAACCATAGAAAACAAGGTCGCGCAACCATAGAAAACAAGGTCGCAGACACAACAGACTCACCCAGATGCAAGTCAAACTCGCCAAGAGCACCCAACATCTCCCATTCCCGGATAGCAATACAAGCTGCATCACTAATGGACTTCGTACTTAGGGCATCGGCCACAACATTGGCCTTCCCTGAATGATAATGCAACTCGAAGTCATAATCTTCTATGAACTCCATCCACTGTCTCTGCCTCAAATTCAAGTCTTTCTATGTAAACAGATACTTCAGACTCTTATGATCTGAGAACACTTCGAATCCCTCACCGTAAAGGTAGTGCCTCCAAATCTTCAAGGTAAAAATCACAGCTGCTAACTCTAGGTCATGAGTAGGGTAGTTTCTCTCGTGTGTTTTCAACTGACGTGAATCATAGGCTACTACTTCCCCCTCTTGCATCAATACACAACCCAAACACTCTCGTGAGGCATCACAATACACTGCATAACCCAAACCTCTCTCCGGAATAATCAAGACTGGAGCGGTGGTAAGTCTAACTTTAAGCTCTTGGAACGACTTTTCACAACTCTCACTTCACACAAACTTAACCCCTTTCTGCGTCAATCTAGTCAAAGGCAAAGCTAGCCTGGAGAAGTCTTTTACAAATCGACGGTAATAACCTGCC
Organism: Camellia sinensis; assembly: GCF_055761805.1. Taxonomy (NCBI): domain Eukaryota; kingdom Viridiplantae; phylum Streptophyta; class Magnoliopsida; order Ericales; family Theaceae; genus Camellia; species Camellia sinensis. The sequence continues at coordinate 32,543,169 of NC_138962.1, forward strand.
AATCCCAGAAAACTGCAGATCTCAAAGACACTCTTAGGCTGTGCCCAATCTTGCACTGCCTTTATCTTGGATAAATCAACAGACACTCCTTCCCCGGACACCACATGGCCTAAGAACTTAACCTCTTTTAGTTAGAACTCACACTTCCCAAACTTAGCGTACAGCTTATAGGCTCTAAGCAATTCAAGCACCACTCGCAAGTGTTCCTCATGCTCCTCCTCAGAAGGTGAATAGATCAGAATGTCGTCCACAAAAATGACTACAAAGCAATCTAAGAACTCCTAGAAGATCCGGTTCATCAAGTCCATAAACACAGCCCGTGTATTGGTGAGCCCAAAAGGCATCACCAGAAACTCGTAATGGCCATACCGCGTACGGAAACCCGTCTTTAAGATATCTTCCTCCCTGACCCTCAACTGATGGTAACCCGATCTTAAATCTATCTTTAAGAAATAGCGGGATCCTTTCAACTGGTCAAACAGATCATCCATACGAGGCATAGGGTATTTATTCTTAATCGTAGCTCGATTCAGTTTTCAGTAATCGATGCAAAGTCTCAAAGCCCCATCTTTCTTTTTAGCAAAGAGGGCCAGTGCTGCCCACAGCGAAGTACTAGGGTGAATAAAGCCCTTATCTAGCAACTCCTGGAGTTGAATCTTCAACTCACTCAACTCGGCTGGGGCAAAACGATACGGTGCCATGGAAATCGGTGTCGTGCCAGACACTAAGTCAATAGAGAACTCAATCTCCCGATGGGGTGGTAAACTAACGAGATCCTCGGAAAAAATGTCCGAGTACTCACAAACCACTCTTGGCAACTCAGTCCCGGTCTCATTACACTCACTACTCATAAGGCTGGCAAAAAGACAACTAAGCTCACTCCGCCCTCGCGAATCATACACCGGTGGTAAAACCCTACCAACCCAATCTCCCAAGAAATGGAAACAATCTCCATTCAAGGTACATACAGTAACCCTCTAACGGTAGCAATCTATAACAGCTCGGTATGACGATAACCAGTCCATATCCAAAATCACATCAAACCCAGACAGATCCATCAAAACAAAAGAGAAGGGAAGCCGATGATCGGCGACCTCTATATCACAGCCCCGACACCCCTGTTTCAAAACCAACTCACCCCTAACAGGTGATACTACACAAATAGGAGAAGCTAACTGTGCCAACTCCAGTCCCAAAACAGATGCAAAAGCAGAAGGTATAAAAGAGCGGGATGCACCCGTAACAATTAACACATTACCAATCGAGTTGCAAAACAAAATGGTGCCTCTCACAACAGACGGAGTCGGTACAAGATCCTGCACTGTAACGGCATACACGCGCCCTGTAGGTCTCTGATCTACCTGCTCACCTCTCGGAGCATAAGACTGCTACACAAACTGAGCCGAAGAGGCTCCCTGATTGGCCCTCGAGGCCTGAACTGACTGCGTTGGCTGGTGACTCTGTGTCTGCCTCGAACCAAACGCACTAGGTGTGCCACCTAACTGTGGGCAAAACCTCTTTAGGTGCCCCGCCTGCCCACACTGATAACAAATGAGCGGCTGGCCTCTGCCCTGACTCTGGCCCTGAGAACTGGCTGAAGATGATGCTGTTCACTGCCCCCCTCCTCTTTGCTGGCAAGTTGGAGACTTGTGGCCCAGCTGACCACATTTAAAACAGGTAATGTCTCCCTGACCACCTCTCCCTGAACCTGAACTTGGCACTAGAAAGGTAAACCTCGAATGTGCTCCCTGGGACTGCTGAGGGTTAGAACCCCTCTACCTCTTATTGTCCCCCTGGTCATCCTGACTCCTCCTAAAACCCCTCATCCTTTCTTCCTCAGCATGCATAATGGTCTCAAAATGGGCTGTAGCCACTACAAGGAGCCCATACTCCTTAATCATGGACCCGGCCACTCGAAACATGAGTCCAGTCCTCAACTTCTTCTCGAACTCCAAGCATCTACGCTCCTCAGTCGCCACCAACTCTGGTGCAAACCTTGACATATTGGTGAATGTAGCCTCAAACTCGGCCACTGGTGTATTCACTACTTGTGCTGACAGAACTGGTCTTTCAACTTCTCCCTAACAGTGGGAGGCAAGAACTTTTCCTGAAAGGCATCAACAAAAGCCTCCCAAGTCCCTTGAATACGCCCTCAAACAAACTTCCACCACTGACCCACGTCTCTCTTCAGCTGGAAGGACGCCAAGGTCACTCGCAAACCTCCGTCTTTGATGCCAAGCATCTCAAACGTCTTCGCCATCTGCTCTAGCCATTCATCAGCCTTCAGTGGCTCTTTAGGATCCCCCAAAAACTCGTCCGGATTTGACCGGAAAAACTCCCTCTTCATAAAAGACAGCCCTGCCTCGGCTACATGGGCCTGGACTTGATTCTCAGCCTTGAGAATGTCCATGGATTCCCTCAATGCTCCTACCATCTCGCGGGCTAAGGCGCCCATGGCCGACTAACCTATTGTTTCGGCCACGTTGGCCTGACCAATTCCCTCATTCTGTGCTGGAATTTCATCTAGTATAGGCATCTCCTGCCTCCTAGGCCTACCACGCCTACCACCACGTCCTCGTCCTGACATCCTAATAAAGGTAACAAAAGGATTAGCATATTTACAAATGTGCCGAAGCTATTTCACTCGCGTCCTAATACGATGGACAACTGTAATTCACTCCACATAAGCACATAATCAGATAAGTATTTACGAATTTCATTTCCGGATAATGACCGTCCCGAGACGTCATTAGAGTTCCAGTTAGAAACGGCAGTGATCAAGTGCCTTTCCAACAAGACTCCTAAAAACCCTTAGACCCAATCAACATCCTGAAAACTAAATCCCATACCCATATAGTCACGTAAACATGTTATCACATAAGCACATAACATTACACTTAAGTCTCTAATAAGCGAGACAAATCCATTGTGGTACTAACCATTTCCCACGTACTTAAAGTATTCAAACCCGGTACGCTCTGATACCAAGTTGTAACGCCCTCAAAATAAATGCATAAATCAACCATTCATAATATCCATCGACATAAGAAAATAAAATATATTCATTCATCAGAGTGTTTTCTACAAAAGGTATTACATGTTGACAACAAAAGTAAACGCCCTGCGGGCTCATCACTTTCCAAGTCAACACTTGGTTACAACAAAAGAGAGTTCTAACTCTTAGCATATTAAGCCCTTGGCTTAAGTTTACATTTAACATCAAAATAGAAAAAAAAAATAAATAAATAAACAAAAGAGTCTTCAACTCCCAAAACCTTCCAAGCTGAGACCTTGGAGACGGCATATCACCTGTACCTGAAAATGGTATCCCATATAGGGTGAGCCAAAGCCTAGTAGAGATATGCTAAACATAATATGAGAATTAACTAAAACATTAGCATTCGATAAATGTTCAACAATTCAAACTATCTCAGCCCTTTTTCATGATCAATCAACATTGACATTCATATTCCATTTTACTTCTACTATTTAACCAACCCCTTTCATTGACACAGTTCAATAATATCCAGACAGTGTGAAATGAGACTATAACTCAAACATCAACACTTCAATAACAAACATCATTCAACACTTCAATATTCTTGTCGTTTTACAGAACTACGTCCGAGGGAACCGACACCCAAATATATAAAAGATTTGCACCCTGGACACTCCGGCCAACTTAATTATCCATGGAGTCCAGCCCCTATCTCCTCCCACACAATATACATATACAATGTATTTAAACACATAGTCATATACCATGACCCAACAATTCACATATTCACTGTGTTAATTCTACTATCACATTCAATGACATAATCCAATTGATTAGTTTTAGTGTACCTAATCATCATGCAGTGTCTACAACAATCAAGACTATCCTCTACCGATAGCTCAAAACAATTATTTCTAAACAGATAAATAAATCTATCGAACAGATAATTTATTTCATTTTCCATCGGTGAGTGATTTATCAATCCAACTACACCATTCAACCACAATCCCATCTAATTTCATGATTTACAAATCAATTTCATATTCCCACAATTTACCAAATTAATTATACAAATTAATTATTTAACTTAATTAGGGCATTTTCCCCTTATTCACAAATATTGCCCCGAAGGCCAAATTTCACTTATATTCCACTCACAACCCCAATTTCAAGTCTCATATACATATATCAAGCTCAAAATTGGAAACCCCTCTTTTACACATTTCAAAATTTAAACCCTAACTTCTCAAAATCCCCCAATTTCTCCATTTACACAAAATGACTAATATCTATGTTAAAACTCATAAAAATGAGTAGTTTATCCTTACCTCAATGTTAGGAGTCCAAAGGAGAAGATAAAGAAACTTGAAAGTGCTCCAAATCCAAGATTTTTTGGATCAAAACGTAGCCCACGTGACACTCTACCCTTTTTACAAAGGACGTAGGATAGAAGAGCTATAAATGAAGCATATTTGTAGAGAGAAGGGGTATTTTAGAGAAAGAGATAGACAAAACTAGGGTTTAGAGGAAGAAGATGAAAAAAAAAGTGATGTATAACATGCTGCTGCCAATTGATATATTCGAGGCTCGCTGGAGTGAAGGAGTGGTCGCTCGAGCGACCAGACACAAACGGACCTCACTTGAGCGCAAGAAGCATCACTCGAGCAAAAAATGAAAAGCTTCATGTCTTCAACCCAGACGCACGCTCGAGCGCAAGAGTGCTCGCTCGAGCAAAGGAACACAAAACATAGAGCTCGCTCGCTCGAGCAACAAAAGCCTCGCTTGAGCGAAGAATACCAACCTTCAGGTTTTTCCAAGACGCAGACGCACGCTCGAGTACAAGAATTCTCACTCGAGCGAGGAGACACACCACACAAATCTTGCTCGAGTAAAGGAACCCTAGCTCGAGCGAAGGAATTAAAACCCAGTGCTCGTTCGAGCGACAAAAGCCTCGCTCGAGCGAAGAAACCAAAATCTAGACAGCAACCATTTGTTCTAACCCACAACCAACCTGTTCCAAACTCACCCAACACATCCTAAATTTCAAATACAAGGAATTAAAGGATGGAAAAGAGATATACACAACAACCACCCACGGAACCGAGTTCGGGATACACTGAATAATGGAGGAAAAACCGGAATCGCTATAGAACGAGACACGGTAAATTGCTTTTTAGCAAACCAAGAGATGAGATTAAGGCCAAGAAAAACACAAAACCCCGAGGTAGAACGGCGATCAAGACAGTCACCAGCCCAATTGGAATCAGTGTAGGAAGTAAGGATAAATGAACCAGGAGTAAAAGACAAACCTTGAGCCAAAGTGCCTTTATCATAACGGAGCAATCGCTTCACCAAAGAAAAATGGGCATTAGTGGGACATTGCATGTGTTCGCAAGCCTGGTTGACAGCGAGAGCAATGTCAGGCCGAGTGACAGTTAATTATTGCAAACCATCAACCAAATTGCGATACAAAGAGGGCTGGGAAAAGGGCAAACTATCAGCTAGGGCGGTAGAAGATTTAAGAGCCATGGGAGTGGGGCTAGGCTTGCAATCAACCACGCCAGCCCTAAAAAAAAGCTCACCAGCATATTTTTGTTAGGATAGAAAATAGCCATGAGAATGAGAGTGAACAGAAATGCCCAAAAAATAGGACACAAGGTCTAATTCCTTCATAGAGAAAACTGTATACATGTGAGAAAGGAGGGCCTCAATAAGAGTAGAATCACTGCCGGTGAGTAGAATGTCATCAACGTCCCAAACTGAGCTAAAGCTGCAACCAACTCTTCAGCATGTGTATGACAGATACACTAAGCCACCTAGAGCAAGATTAGTTAGATACAATTGCGATAGTCAAGATTAGTTAGATATACTGGTGTAACAGAATTCATTAGAGTATTGTCTATAAATATCTGTAACAATGCATTCCATGAAATAAGGAAAATATCTTCTTCACTTTTCTGTTATGATATCAGAGCACTTCAACTCCAACGAGTGAAGGTCCTTCAATGGCAAATCCACTTTCAAATTCATCTTCATCTTCATTCTGTGTTTTGCCTCCAAATCTTCATCTTCTTCTATCAAATTTCAATTCTCTGATTACAGTCAAACTAGATTCTACTAACTTTCTTATCAAAAAGAATACTTGTATTCATAAAATGAGGGAATATCCAACGTGAAATTTGTAATCATCAGCTATCACACATCCTAAAAAGACTAATTTAACCTTTTTTGTTTTTTTGTTTTTTTTTTTTTGGTTTTTGTCGCTTCATTTTTTTTCCCCCTTACATTTTTCTTTTTCACTTCTTTTCCATATACAAGTCTCCACAGATGCAAATTCATAATTGAAACATAAGCTTAAGGTGGACGTAAAATGAAAAATACTCGATATACACTACAAGAAATTTTACTTTTGCGACTAATATATTTGGTCGCCCATTTGGTCGCCAACAGGTTGTCGGGGAAACAATCAGCGACTAAAATTTTTTTGGTAGCCAAAAGTGACCTATTGGCGACTAAAATTTAGTCGCCATATATTTTTTTAAAAATAATTAAATATATATATTTTTTACTTTTAGTGACTAAATTATTTAGTAGCCAATTTGAGCATGTATTTTTGGCGACTAACTATTTTGTAGCCAAAAGTTTCACTTTTTGAGAATTAGCGACTAAAAATTTAGTAGCCAAAAGTTTCCTTTTTATAATTGGTGACTAAAAGTTTAGTAGCCAAAAGTTTCACTTTTTGACAATTGGCGACTAAAATATTCGTAGCCAAAAGCCAACCTGTGATATTTGTTTAGTCGCGAAAAGGTCTCATTTAGTTTTTATAATTTGTTCTATAATATTTTTTGCGTCACTTGTAACCTGTGCATATACAAAATTATTCATCCATTCATTCATTCGTTCCATTCTCAACCATTCAATAAAATTATTTCTCCACAACCTGTAACATTCAATTTTCAACCATATACAAAACTTAACTATTAACCGTATATATCGAAGAAAATAAGAATCCATAAACATAGTATAATCCAACAAATATATATACTATCCAAATCAACAATTAAAATCCAAATTAAAAAAAAAACCTTAATAACAAAACATATCAGGTGTACATGTTAAGAATAAACAAAAATATAATATAAATTGCGCCCATGCAAATATCATCAACCTGGCCCAAAAACATCATTGTATCCATGCTAACATCATCAATCTGTAACAAAAACATAATATCCATTAATATTTTATTGAATAACATTGCATTTACAATTATAAAAAAAAAAATACAATTACAGTAAAGCATGAAACCTCAATAGAACCCATCACCATGTACCAAACTTGGTAATTTGCTCTAAACATAAGTAATGGTAAGAAACATGAAACCTCAGCTTAAAAATAAGTTATATAAGAAAGATCTGTTAAGAATTATTTGAAAGAAAACAAAAAAAAAAAAAAAAAATGCACCCTATACTTGAGACATGAGACATGATTTCATCAGGTTAATATTTCATCACTCTTGCAACTACAACTCTATTTCACTTTTCTGTATGCAAAATTCAAGATATGCCTGGCATATTATAGCTCGACTTTTTCGCACGCCTTTTTGGAAACTCGAAATAAGCCCTACAGTTCGAACTCCTGCGGTTCTGAATCTAATATCACAAGTGCAATGTGAAATTGATAAAAACCATAGAGTCCAAATCCGACAAATTGTTTGGAAAATTGATTTTGAATCAAAAATGTCAAAATTAGACTGATTTGCCAAATACAGAGTCGCCACCTAAATATTTTTTATTTTGGGAAAATTTAAGAAACCCATGACTCGTGCCAAAGGCCACGTGTCCGTCATCACCAAAGTTGCCTCGACTCGGGAACTTGGGTACGAGAGAGGAAGGTCATGAATACATTTGAGCAACCCCGCTCGCCCGATCAAAGATCGGCCTCTACTAATCATGATATGATTTTTATCAACATTATATGCTCTTGTTCTGGTTATTAGGCTAGCATTTACTATGTGATGCATACACAAGGTATAGACTAGTTTGCTCGAATTGGAACAATTCAATTTCATGTTTTGTTTTTCAAAAAGAGTTTGATTTTGCCACTTTAACAAAGTGGGCTTAAAGTTTATGAATTTGCCACTTGACAATGTGGGCTTTAAACGTACATTCATTGAATCATTCCAATTCAAGCAACAAGCCTTCATTCACAAGCACTCAAATAGCTTAAACAAGTAAGCACTTAGCCTCATGGCAAGCATGCTAGTCATGACAGTCACTCACACTCATACAAGTATGCTTAAACACTAAAAACTCACTTAGTACTCCAATCTAAGATAAACGAGTTAGAAAAATATGCATGATTCATAACTATGCCAAATGTCTAATGCAACACATGCGATAAAGCAGCTAAATAGGCTCGGCTACTTAACATTTTATTTGCAACAATTTCATAGCATGCATTTAAACACATATTCAACGAAGTATTGAAACGCCAATGCAGTTAGAATGATGAGCCAAGCCTCGGTGCATGAATGGATGCAAGCATAAGGTATGCTAAACGAAACATGATGTCCCTAAACTAACCATCATAAGCAGTTAAATAAAAGGGAGAAAAATGTGGGGTTGGAAGACATACACATTATTACAACATTGACGCCCTCACGCAAGAGGGTCCAAATGAACTAAGCTAACTAGCTAATTAAGCTAAGCTAAGCTAATTATTACAAACCAAATGAATAAATAGCTAAACTACTTAACTACTTATTACAACACTTGAAATAAATTAACTAACTATTCTAAGCTAATTAATTAATTATTACAGCAAAACAAGCTAACTACTCTGCCTCGGGAAATGAGAGATGTGCATGCGCATGCTCGGTTTTCACCCGAAAAGACCTTCGTTTTGCTTCCGAATGCCTTTGTTTGCACAATTGAACACCAATACTGCTGCTCACTCTGCTCTGCCTTAACAACACTTTGCTGTGTTTTGCAACAATGGCACTAGTCGGCTATGGTTGAAGGCTGCCGGCTATGGATAATGGTCTGCCAGCCACTGATGCTCAAGTTTAGCCTACAGCAACTAGGGCTGCAAACGAGCCGAGCCGAGCCGAGCCGAGCTTTAGTGTGTTTGGGCTTGTTTATTAAGATTTTAACGAGCTCGAGTTGAATAAAAATTTAACGAACCGAGCTCGAGCCAAGTTGGCTTAGGCTCGACTCGAGCTCGAGCCTGTTCACAAACCTTAACGAGCCAAAAAATTTATAAATTCATACTTGCATGTGAGACTAAAGTTACAATTAAAATTTTGATTATACAATTATATATACAATATATATAAACATACTAAAAAAAAATCCATATTTTACTAAAATAATAATATCTACTACCACTATTATATAAATATACTATCTATAGTTAAGTATTATTTACATTTATATTATTTAAATATATAAATAGCATATTTCTCTTATTTTTTATACATAATTTTATATTATTTAATATATAAATAATAAATATTAAACGAGCCAGCTAACGAGCCAAGCTTTAGACTGTTTGGGCTTGTTTATTAAAAATTTAACGAGCTCGAGCTCGAGCTCGAGCTCGAATGGCAAAAAAAATTAACGAACCGAGTTCGAACAAGCTCTTACCGAGCCGAGCTCGAGCTTGTTCATGAACGACTCTGTTCATTTGCAGCCCTAATTGCAACAGAGGACAAACATAGCATATATAGGGTATTTCAAGGATTTGTTTGCATAACCCACCCCTCATTTTCATGAGAAAATCAAAGGAGTGGTGAACCTAAGCCACAAACCACCAATTCAAGCAATTTCATTGCACGATAGCTTGTGTACCCAAGAGTGCAACTTCAATAAATGCAAGTAAAAAAAAGACACAAACCTCCACCCTTTCATGAAAGATCAAGGGAAGTGGTGACCTTAGATCCTTGAATCATTTCATCACTAATGAGTATGAAATGGTTCAAGTTTCCATGTGTTCAATTAACGTCCGATTGAACATAACTAAATTATTATCTTGCTCACTTTTTAGTCCCAAGTTTTAATTACTCATTTTACTTTACCAACCATTCCTTAATCAAATTAAGTCCATCGGTGAATTAAAGTCCTCTAATAGAAAGAGGGCTCAAAACACAAGTTGCTTTGGGTATGAAAGAAGCATCATACCGTTGGTAATGAACCACCTAAAGGATTAAACCATTAAGTATGAAAGCTCAATTTCATGCTTTAAACAAACAAGTTGTTTGAACCACTTTCAAAGCAAAACAAAAAGCCAAGAAAGGAAGGAAAGTTGCAGAGATTATTAGGTGCTGAAAATGAGTGAGAAAAGCATAAATAAATGTTATCAACTCAAATAAGATGGTGTCTAAGGCCTAGAGAATACCAAAATCATGAGGACAATTACACTACAAGCATGCAAACCAAAGCTCAAATGAATTAACCAACCCAAAATAGAGTTAAAACAGTCCAAATCAGAGGTTAAATCATGTTGGAATTGAGCTAAAACAAGCTAGATTAAAATGCTAAAACATGGCACATGCTAGACTAGTAAGCAAGACACAAGAAGGGGAGGCTAACCCCTCCAAATTTGGACTTCAAAACATGATTTTGGACAGTGAAAAAGCTCTAAAAATCAATGTTTAAAAGCTTGGAAAAAGATAATAAAAAGGTAGGAAACACAAGGGCAAAGACTTCCAAAACAAGGTAGAAAGAAGGGTTATCAACCCCTCAACCTTTAATGGCCTTAAACCTAAGCTTCAGCCCAAAACACACATAGTTTTGACAGCCCAAAACAATGGAAAAACAGTAGGAGTATAAGCAAATAAAACAAATCTACAAGAAAAGTCTTATACCTTTGAAGAGAAGAGCAACTCTAAGCAACAAAACCACGAAAACAACACCCTCTAGAGCTCAAACCAAGCTCAAAAATACCTCACCTCAAAGGTGGTGAGATTTGGTTAAGGGTGTATAGGCAAAGGTTAAGGAATTGTAGGCAAAAGTGTAGAGAACTTGTAGATAGAGAGAGAGAGAATTGTAGAGAGAGAGGAAAATTTTTGAGTTTAAAATTTTCTAACCTTGCTAGAAGAGAGAGGGGGTCCCTATATATAGAAAACATGAATTTCCCTCAAGGAGATCCAGCCCTACACGTGGGGATAGATGCATGCATCTGTGCAAACAGATGGCATAGCTGGCATAAAATATCTGCAAAATACACTTGTAGCCGGCTGGCCATCAGTGGTGGTCGGTAAGCCATCACTAATGGCCAGCAAGCCACATCAGTGGTCGGCACCAGGTCGACAAGCAAAAAGAGGTGGCTGACAAGTCTCTAGCAGTGGCCAGCAGGCCACCAGACGTTGCAGGCTGAAAAAGATAGGCTTGGTCCAAAACTAGGTTTGAAAGGCTATCAGGGTTTACAAGGCTCAGAGTCATGGCATTCCGCTGAGGACTTCGAACGCTTGCCGAGCAAACAGACTCATCATCGGGTGTTCGTGCGAGGACATCCAAGTCGTAAGGGCTGTCAAAAATGGGGTGTCTACAGTTGCCCCTCTTTGACAGAACTCAGAGTCAAGAAATGACGTGAATGAATGTCAAAGCCCGAAGACAACCCATTTTGACAAGGCCGTAAGACTTGGACAAACAATTAAGACAGAAATAAATGGTTATGCCCGCAAGCTGACTATGTATCCCTTTGCAAGGAATCAAACCAGCGTAGTTCTGGGGCAAGATGCAAATGGTATGCATGATGTAACTCTGAAAGTTGGACTTACAGCCTCGTGAAGCCGGTTATTTTGAAAACTCATAATCATGCGCGACGATGCAATAAGTAATAACAAATACGATAAGCAAAATAACGAGAGAACAATACACGAATGAGTAGCTTCAAGCAAACAACACAGATTCTATGAAAAACGAACTAAAACACACTCTAACCACACCAAAACACGGGGGGAGGAAAGAAAACACCACTCAGGGTTGCGTTCACGCATCCTGGGAAACAAGAAGACGAAAATTGCTTGGGATCGCGTTTCACACGTCTCGAGAAACAAGAAACCACTTGGGGTCGTGTTTCACACGTCCTGAGAAACAATCACTCGGGCGCGTACTTCGTATGTCCTGAGGTAAAACCCACCCAGGGCTGCGTTTCACGCATCCTGAGAAACAACCACTCGGGCACATACTTCATACGTCCCGAGATAAAACGAGGTGTGCGATAGATGCACAAGTTAAGGGAGTGCGATAAATGCACAAAGTGAACAAGTGTGATAAATATACGAGTTGAGGGAGTGTGATAGATGCACAAAGTGAACAAGTGCGATAGATGCACAAAGTGAACAAGTACGATAGATGCACAAAGGAAACAAGTGTGATAGATACACGAGTTAAGGGAGTGCGATAGATGCACAAAGTGAACAATTGCAATAGATGCACGAGTTGAAGGAGTAGGTTCTCTTACCGAGACACAAATGATCTTATTCAGAACTCCTTTAAATGAATCGTACATACAATATCGTTTGCCTGCATAAGAAAGAAACTTAACAAGTGCGATACAACAATAATGCATGTTCTATGCAAGATAACAATCGAGAAACAATGTTAATTGAAGGCATATTCTATGCTTGACTCAACCGATGCAAGATGCGCATGCAACATACATGGAATGCATATTCTATGCAACAACGTGAAATGTATATTCTATGCAAGAACGTGAAATGCATATTCTATACAAGAACGTGAAATGCATATTCTATGCAAGGAACAACATGAATTCTATGCAAGAATGAAATGAAATGCATATTCTATACAAGGAATAAAAGTGTAATTTACCAAAAACAAATTCGGTAACAACTTCCGATTTACCTCTCGGACAAGTTGCAATATGTGTAAAAGGATACACCTCGTTCATGTTGACAAGTGACGAACATCGTGCACCGAAAACATAGTTTTGAGCATCCGTAGGCTTTCGTAGAGACCATTTGAAACCAACAGTGAACCATCCCTATACCCAAGGACACAAAACAGTATCAGGACTCCAAAGGAAGCCACCGGCCGGCCACAGGAGGCAGGCACCGGCCACGTGTCAGCCACGAGTGAGCTTTGCCGGCCACGGATAGGCCTTGCCGGCCCCATGCTGGCCACCGATGGCAATTCGAGGCAAAACCGACTTTTCAAGCTCGGGTCTTTAAATATAAGTGACAAGGGCTCATTTCTTTACAACCCTAAGATCGAAATCCTTCATTATCACTCTCTAGGCACTCTTTCTCTCTAGATTAGCACTTTTCTACGCATTTTCCAACGCCCCACGCGAAGTTGATTTGCTAAACCCTCTTTGTTTCTTCCATTTTGAACCGATTGAAATTTGATTTCGGTGATTTTTCTTGGAGTTTCACCACTTGAGGCTTATTTCCCTCGAGTTTCTCTCGAGTTCTGTACACTTTTCCTAGCTTTGACTTTTTCTTCCATTTTCTCTCTCATGGGGTTGACTTTTTCCAAGTTTACCCTATTTTTGACATTTTTCTTCACTTTTTACCTACTCCACACTCATTTTCAAATGGAGGATGATATTTCTTATGACGGAGCTCCTCCAGAGACTCCTTTAGTATTCCCACTTGTTGCTGAGGTAGTAGAGCCAACAGTTGGCCTTGAGGCCGACATTGAGGCAGAGTTCAAGCCTGAGGCCGAGCCACAGCCGCTACCACTGAGGGTACGACCTTTCGATCCAGAGAGATATCATCTCCAGACACACATCTTGCCTTCCAGAGGCATCAGACGCTTTACTGAGTTTACTCGTGGCGCACTGGAGTACCTCATACTAAGGGAGCCAACTTCTCACCTGTCAGCCATTGCCGTTAAGGTATGAACTCTGTTTTCATGCATTTCTGTCTTTCTTCACTTGCATTTCTTACACTACCTTTTATTTGACTATATTATCATCACTGTTTTATCTCATTCATCTGTTCTTTATCTGTTGCATCTATTCTCTGCCATAAGGTGAGTCTCGTGCCTTTAGAGGGTATGGCACTACGACCACACGAGACTGGTGTGACGAGCTCCCTGCTGGAGTCCGAGATATCATAGACGAGGCTGGCTTTGGCCTTTTCTGCTCTGGCCTGACGCGGGTCATCACGAGCAATCCTCTTCTGGGATTGCTCGTGGAGAGGTGGTGGGACACCACCAACTCCTTCTACTTTTTTACTACAGGAGAGATGACGATGACTCCCTATGACTTCGCCATGATCACCGGCTTAGACGTAGGAGGCGATCTGATCCCTCTTGATACAGACATGGAGGAGTGGGAGGTGGCCTGGTTTGAGCTGCTGGGAGCGTATCCACCCATATATCGGACAAGCATGGTCAGATACACCTAGTTTGCAGAACAGTTCAGAGGGATCGAGCCCGAGACGATAGAGGAGATAGAGCAGCATGTCAGGGGCTTTCTAATGTTTGTTTTCGGTATCACCTTGTTTTCGAACAGGTGGAACACCGTCAGCTTGTATCTACTGTGCGCCCTAGTGACCCTTCATCGGGTTCGTTTTTATGATTGGAGCGGTGCTGGCCTCACCACCTTATATGGCTATATGAGCTCGACCTCCCATCTGAGAGGAGACTTGATAGAGGCTACTGGCGAGCCTGGGAGGTCCGCATCTCATTTCCCTTTTAGCATTTTACATTTTCTGCTTTACATAGTTTCTACTTTACATCTGTTCAACACATGTGCTTTTTGCTTTGCACTTTCTGCAACTGCTTATACTGTTCATACATTGTGCTTTCTGCTTTGCACTTTCTACATCTGTACATTTGTTTATGCATTATGCTTTCTGCTTTATACTTTCTACATCTGTACATCTGTTTATGCATTGCGCTGACCATATATCCCTGCATTTTCTCCGCAGCTATGGGTCTATGCATATTTTCTGACTCTAGCCCCAGACCCTATAGAGGAGCTTTCATTGGCAGTTCTCTATTCACGGAGGTATGACGGTCGGCTCCAGCATAAGACCCGCAAGACCTTCACATTCTTCTGCCACTACTTCGACACGGTAGCTGCCCATGAGGTAACCCAAAACATAGTCATTTTTGCTTTAACACTGTTCTGATTCACATTACAACTAACAGCAATTAATCATCCGTACAACTTCTATTTGCAGATCCTATGGAAGCCATAGGCTATGATGCCAGCAGGGATTCAAGACCAGTATGTTGGGGCTTGGGGCACATTACGTTTCCGCATCCTACTCGAGGGACCAGTCTGCCGGACTTGGTTCCTGAGTGAGCGGTTTATGCGCCAGACTGTGGGCCTGCCCGACCCGATCATTCCGATGGCGCCACCTGAGTCCATGCGATCAGAGAACAACCTATCCGTCGCTGAGGTCATTTAGTTTATGGTGGGCTTGGATGCTGACTACTTCCGAGCAGAGGGTGACTATGCAACCTTCATCCATACACATCTGATGCCACCTCTGATCAGTGCTCATGGAGGTAAGAAGGCGAGAGCTCCTGCTGCGTGAGAGGCGCGTAGAGTGACCCGGGCGACTAGGGCCCGTGACAGAGGGGCTTTCCGGGCGGGGTAGAGGACCGGTTGGCCAGAGCTTCCGACCATGCTAACATGCTGGCAGTATAGTAGGAATGCTTACCAGATCCCGATTGAGCCTGTAGCAGCTGGGCACGAGCTTGTTGGGGTTCGAGGCCTGACTCCGATATGGACCACACTTTGCATTTTGCACCCCACATTTTATTTCAGATATGTTTATTGCGGATACTGATCATACAAATGCATGTCGCAGGCACCAATAAAGTGCACAGGGAGCTCTCCTCCCTGATGGGCATGGTACAGAGGAGAGAGGCACTGCTTAGTCTCTGCAGTATCTAGGTAATTCTCTTCAGTTTACGCTCCAGGCATCAAATTCCCACTGATACACCGACACTAACACTTCAACTGTAGTTTATTCCAAACTGTACTGATACACTGCACTGGCACACTACATTCACACATTATACTTACAAATTATATCTAATTTCTACATACACTCATTCTGCATACCAAGCTTGCATCTGATATGCACACTGAAACTAATATGTTGACAACTGTCCTTTTCAGATTTCGGATGTACCGGTGACAGCAGCAACACCATGACCAGCAGTACCTCCGACAGCAGTAGGGAGGAGAGGTAGAGGTAGAGGTGCTCGAGGTCAGAGCAGCCCTCCTGAGCCTACCTTAGGGGATGATGATGCTGAGACTAGTGGCTCGGAGGAGGCAGTGAGTTAGTATTCTAGGTCATCCGAGAGTGGAGATGATGATGCCGACTTAGGTTACGAGAGCGGAGGCGACGATACTGAGGAGAGGCAGAGAATGGCGACGATGCCGGCTCTGGTTCTGAGGCAGATTCAGACAGCAGCGCTGATGGAGACAATGCCCCAGAGTCCTCTCCTCCGAGGAAGAGGACGAAGAGGGCCTCTAGAGTATGAGGCTACTGGCGCTGATTTTTTTGTACTTTTGCTTAGTTTCTTTTGTTGGTAGCCTTAGCACATTGTATAGCTTCAGATAGCTTTTATTTTCTTCAAAAACTTGTATTCCTCTTTTATCAAAAACATGATCGGAATAAAACCTTGCAATTTTCTATGAAAAAGAGTTGTTATTTTTGCATCATGAGCACCATATTTGTATGAAAAATGGACATGGAATTGAATTGGCCAAGAGCACTCTTGATTGAAACAAATTCTTAATCGGGTAATGAACCGACCAACAAACGAAATAGAAAATGCAACATACAACTCAATAAGCAAAACGACAATAATTCGATAAACAAAACAACTCAAATACAACTCAACAAACCTGCTAAAACTAAATAGACTTAAAACAAGACCTTAAAACACTTGAAGAGCAAAATAAAACACATGTTTTCAGCATTGATCAGCACGCAGGTGAATAATAGGGTTAAGAAGAAGGCTGTCGGCCAAGAAAAGAGCTTGTCAGTCACCTGCCGACCACAAGGGGTGGCCTGTCGGCTACCAATATGCCTTGCCGGCCACCAATGTCGCTTGCCAGCTACCCGTCGGCCACATGCTGACCACCAAAGTGAAGGACCTTCAGATTGTTGACACTTGGCTTCCACTCACTGCCTTATCTTCTATAAAAGTTTGAGCTTCGTGATTTCTTCATTTCAGCAGCAAATTCTTCACAAATGGAGTCGTTTTTTGCCGAAAGACTCTCGGATTGGATTGCGACTTTAGACTACTCGAAAAATGTGAATTTCTGGGGTTTCGACATAAATGCACTTTCCTTCTGAGCTGTTCTCCACTTTGTTTTCTGTTCCTTCATGCCGCGGCTGGATACTGGAATCCAATTACATATGTCTTCAGCTTCGAGGGACAAAAGATATGCCCAACAATCGAAGAATTTCAGGCGCTAATAGAATCCCGACGCAATGAGAAAATCATACCTCAGCCCTGTTTTGGCCATATTCAAGCTTTAGGACGGATGTGTGGGCTCACTATGCACGAGGCTCGATCCTTAGTTCACAACGGAGAGCTGGATATTCCTAGCCTCATTCATCAATTTTCTGACATCGGTGACCGAGGCGACCTTCTTTTGGCAGGCTTTTAGGCAACATGCCCTTTGCTTGTGTATGCTGGCTCATTTTCTTCTTGCCCCAAATTTCAGCGGGTCTAGTATTCGGCTGATTAAAGTGGCCCAAGGTTTGAAAAAAGGCAAGAGTTGCATTGGCTTGACGCTGGCCGATACCTTAATGGGCTTAGACGCCTTTCATCGGTGAGAGACTACCAAATTCGCAAGGGATCCACTACTTCTGCAGGTATTGTTTCCTCCCTTTCTCATATGTGTTTCTCACATTGCTCGGCACTCATACTCTGTTTTTCTCTTAAATCCCTTTTCTCACTTTTCTCTCAACATACATCTCTCTATTTTTTAATCTCTCTTTTCTTTCATTCCTTCCCAGGTGTAGCTTATGGATAAGCTGAAGGTCGTGGACTCTTACCCTGAATATTCAGCTCGAGCATACTTCTTTCGTCAATATCTAATGGATTTTCCTAATGAGGGGTTGTGGTGCCATTGGATATGCAACAGGTCTGCTACTGACATAACTTGGCGTTGCCAATGGATTAACCTGATCGAGATGAGCTACAGCATGACTCGGCACCCTAGTATATAGCTGATAGGATTTACGCACTGTGTATTTTACTTTCCATTATGGTTCCAACATCAATTCGAGCATGACCAGACTTGCCCAGAAGAGGGGGTAGAGTACCCGGTTTCATCCCCATTGGAGGCTTACACTTGGTTAGGTACTTTACTACTTGGAGGACGAGAAAGCTTTTAGCCCCTGCCCCTAGTTTCAATTGCGCCCTTTCTGGCGAATGCTTAGCTTGGCTTGAGGATGAGGCACAAACTAGGCCAACTTTAGTTTAAGAAGCTTCCACAAGTACAAGTAGGAGACGCATGATCACCTGACTCATCTATGCCCCTAGTTTATTCCTTTGACCTTACTTTTCAAGTTTTTATGATGTAATAAAAGCAACTTTGATTTGTATCGAGAGTTGGAGAACTTTGTATTGAAATCAATGAAATTAAAGTTGTGAGCACTGGAAATTTTCCTTTTGGTCCAAAAATGGTCTAAGTTGTAAAAAGAAAAATTTGAACAAAATCAACTTTTATCAAAACTTTCCAAAACCATTTTCGAAAAGGATCGCCACTTCAACATGCACAGAATCAATCCTCGAGATGTACAACCCCGAATCAAAAGATCACAAATTGCCCCTTGTTTGAACACCACTGCTTAGCATTGTAACTAGCTCTTCTCCTCAAACTAAAGATCACAACTGAACTCATAGGTAAAGAATAGACAAAGATAACCTGGTCAGACACATGGACAAGACAGTTGATTTGGAGGTATTTACAGCCGAACTACAAGATGAAGTTGCCTACGTATCCCAAATATGAGAATTAGGCCTTACGTAGTTCAGTTCAAGTTCACTCGAGTATTAACACTTTCCTTTTGCGCTCTAACTTTTGCCAAAGTCGCCCTTTAGGGTTTTCAACCTTGCGAGCTCAGTTTTTTTTTTTTTTTTAATTTTTCATGCTCTAACTTTTGCCTAGGTCGCCCTTCCAGGTTTTTGGCCTAGTGAGCCTCTCAGGGATAGTATTTTTTCAACTTGTTCATGTTGATCGGTTAGGAAAATTCCAAGCCATCCAGGTCCATGAGAATAACAGCTTGTAGACACCCTATTTTGACCATTCCTAAGACTTGGGCATTTTCTTTTGAACATCCATGATTAAAATTAGAATATGTCAGCTTTAATTCCAAAACTCATGGCCAAATTATTTTATATCACTAATATTTTATTAATTTATAGTATTTTATAATTTTATAATTTTATGTATTTGTACATATTTTTTACATGTGTTTATATAAATTGGTATAATATATTTTTGATATTTTAGAAAATAATAAAGAAACAATAATAATAATAATAATAATAATAATAATAATAATAAAATTGAATTCAATATATATATAGATATATGCTTATACAAACTATATAGGATAAAATATATTATGGTCAGATGGGGTTTGGGGGTAAAAAGAGGATTTTCTTGCTAGATTCTGTGATGATGGAATAGGCATTACGATGATGTTTTTGTGGGTGGGAAAGGGTATTTGTTAGAGACAGAGAGAAGGGGATCAGGTGGTGAAAAGGTGGTTTTAAAAAAAGATAGAGTAATGCTAGGTTTCATAAAAAAATTTTCATGAAAATGATCATGAAAAATTTATAACCTTTAGATTATACTTAAAATAAAGCACTACACATTAATCAAGGTAATCCAAAGATCATAAATTTTTCATGATTAGTTTCATAAAAATTTTTTCATGATCCTATCTCTACTCAAAAAGATAAATATATCTGTGTCTCTACAATGGATATAAGCACGCACATGATGCATGTATAAAAAGCATAACGAATCCCCTCATTGAAGGACGACACACAAGCTCTCTCTCTCTTATCTCTCTGCTCACTGCATGGGCAAAAAGAGGATTAATCTGAGCTAAACAACACACACCAAACCAACCTCTCCCACTCAAAGAACACACAGAGACACACACGGAGGACATCTCTCTCGGGCTCTCTCTCTCTCTAAACCGAGAGACCAACCTAGATTGCTTTTCTACAACAAACCAGAGGCTGCTGTCATTTGGTACACTGACTTCTATCGTAGCTCCAAAGCACCGTCGTCGTCACCGAACACTCACGCTACTGCTGCAGTTGGCTAGTGCCGGCACCAGCTCTACTGTAATGTCAAGGTTGACGCTCGCTTGCACCGCCGACATCCAGTCCCAGCTCTACCTGTTGTAGACGCCGTCACCCGAGCTGCTATCGGTCTCTCCCTACTGCAACTTCGCCCCTTCTCGCAGACCACTGCTGCAACCATTGCGCCACCGTAATCTTCTCCACCCGCAGCCTACCAGTTTCATCCACTTGCTCACGGCAATCAGCACTACGCTGCTGACCTGCTCCAACCGCTGCTTCCAGCCGTGACTGATCACTGCCGAGCCACCACCGCTGCACTCCATGACCGAGCCACCATCATCTACACCCTCACTCACCTCGGCTGCTTCATGTTCCCTCCACCATCTTCTTAGGACAAACCTTAAACCAATCCAACACACCAAACCATGGTCTCTCTCTCTAGCTGGGTGACCAACTCAACCACTCCGATCACCTCCAACAACCACCGCAACAGTAGCCGCAGAAGCACCGTGCCGCCGCTACCAGTGCCCTCACCTCTAGCGACCTCCATCAAGAGGTAAAGCTTCCTTGCTGTTATTTCAATCTTTATTCATCTTTTTCTTGTGTTTTCATATTGTTTTGGGACTGTTTTGAGGTTGTTTTTCCACATCCAAACTGTGTAATTTGAAGTTCTAAAAGTGGGGAGGGGTCAGCCACCTTTCCTCATAATTACATCAGATTTAATCCTTTTATGATTGTACACCTTCTATAGTTTAATTTCAGCACATCTGTATGTTATTTGGGAGTAGTTTAATTTACTTCAATAAGTTTGTTTTACATATTTTGTTTGTGTTATATTAACCAATTAATCAACCTTGCAATAACCACTTCTGCAACCTCCCTCCATTCTTTGATGATTTTGATTAAAAAGTTATGAAAAATTAAGAGTGTGGTTCAAGTATAAGAAAGAAGTTTTTTCCATGCTTGATGATTTAATTTCTTAGGAGGTTCATTACCAAAGGCATAAAACTTTCTCATGCTTAATGGTTTAATCTCTCTGGAGGTTCATTACCAACGGCATAAAAAGCTTTCTTATACTAAAGTACAATCATGTATTTTCCAGTTCCTTTTATCACCAGTGTGTCTACTTTAAAGGGATTAATTGACCCTTGAAAATCGTCAAGGAAAGTGTCATTATCACTCATTATCAAGTTTGGATTTCAAGTCATTATCACTCACTATGGGTTTATCTAAGTCATTATCACTCTTTGGAGTTTGACTAGTCCTTGTTGCGCATCTTGAGTTTGACTTAAAATCTCTAACTTGTAAATAAGTTTGACTCTTCCTTTATAATTTTTCCTGAAGAATTTATCATCAATGTGTTTACTGGGATTAATTGACCCTTGGAAATCACCAAGGAAAATGTCATTATCACTTATTATCAAGTTTGGATTTCAAGTCATTATCGCTCACTATGGGTTTATCTAAGTCATTATTATTCTTTGGAGTTTGACTAGTCCTTGTTGTACATCTTGAGTTTGACTTAAAATTCCTAACTTGTAAATAAGTCTGACTCTTCCTTTATAATTTCCTCTGAAGAAAATAAGGTTTATTTACTCAGGTTAAGTCAACACTTGTTTTCCTTTATTGCATTTCGGACTTAGTAGATGTAAATATCACCGTAGACTTAATGGATTAAAGAAAAGGGAAGGTAATATAAAAGAGGCTAATAAAATTGAGCTTAAAATGCGCCAACCAACATAAAGAACTAATATGATTGATTGAATTCGGTCGGACGTTATATCGAGTTTATTGTGTCAAGGCTTATCTTACATTAGTCCATAATGTTTTGATGAATGTTGAAGCGTCTCTACTTCCCTTATTGAATTTGCTCTATGATAGGATGGAGGGGTGGTTATTATGCATTGCATTTATTGATCTTTGTTCTACCGTGTCCAAAATCATCTTGCAAATCAACTTGCAACCATAGATGGTTTGGGAATCGAGTTTGCCTCTCTCTTGAGTATTTTCCATGATAGAGAAGAGTAGAAGAGACAAACATGGCTAGGAATACCCTGTCTGCATGTTTGCACTGTTTCACCTCAGGCACAAAAAATAGATTTTTACAAAGAAAATAAGGTATGCTTGGATTTATTTGGGGCTCGACTAAGTCTTATTTTGGGTTGGCAAGGCTTCAATAAATTGCAAACAATACACTTTTGGTCGAAAGCAATGATAAGGTGAAACAGAACAAATCTTAACAAAGCAGACAGAGTAATTTCTGAAGAGCATCGTGCGATCATTACATATCATTTGTTGTCATAAATTAGACAGCTAGTTTTCATTATTATTCATTTGAATTTGTAATATTTATTTATTCAGACCCGCGGACATTCGGACCCTCCTACATGAGGGCGCAAACTTGTAATAATGTGTATGTCTTCCAACCCCACGTCTTTCTCCATTTTATTTATCTTCTTATGATGGTTACATTAGGGACATCATATTTTCAAATTAGCATTTCCATGACTTGCATCCATTCGTTTTGAATGCATAAAAGTTCGGTTCATCATATTATTCAAATGTCAAATTCAAACTCTTTACTTGAATACATGCTCTATCACATGCCTTGAATTGACTCGCATGTCATGCTAGTAGCCGAGCTTATTACTTGCACGTTGTATGTATTGCATTAGTTATATCGCATTAATTAGGTTCATGCATTTCTTCTAACTATTTACTTTCTTTTGACTTGTCTTCGGACATAAGGTAAGTTTTTATGCTTTAGCATATTGCATAAGTGCGATTGTTGTCATATCAAACATACTACCATGAGGCTAAATGCTTACTTGATATATCTGTTTGAATTCCTGTGGATGAAGGCTATTCACTGACATTGGGATACTTTGATTAATGTATATGTATGAGATCACCTTTTTCACGTGATACTTTGCCAAACACTTATTTTCAAAACAAACATGAAATCAAACGTTCTAACTGTTAGTGAAATTAGTCCATACTTGTATGTTAAAGATAAAACAAGAACATATACTGTACATAAAAATCACATCATAATTAGTAGAGGCCGATCTTTGATCGGGTGAGTAGGGTGCTCATTATTAACCTTCCCCTCTCATACCTAAGTTCCCGAACCAAAACACTTTGGTAACGACGGACTAATGGCCTTTGGCATGAGTCACGGGTTTCCTAAATTTTCCAAAATAAATATTTAGGTGGCGACTTTGATATCTGGCAAAGCAGTCCATTTTTGGCATTTGATTCAAAACATCAATTTTTCAAAAGAAATTGCCGAATTTGGACTCTTTTTGTGTTTCCACTATTTCACATTACACTTGTGAAATCAGATTCAGAACCAACACACGAGTAGAGTCCGAACTATAAGGGCTATTCATCCTTCTGAAAGGGAGCGCGAAAAGCCGAGCTATAGTTTTTAGCGACTCTGCTGGGGAATTAGAGAACTTGACTTGAAATTTATGATGTGAATTTTTATCTACACTTATATATTGTTTGCATTGCATTTGCATTAGTGCGCTTAAGTCCCTATGTTTGCCATCTGTTATTCCTGGACGGTTTGCTGGAGGCTTGCCTACAAAACTTGCCAAAAGGCTGACCAGTCATGGGCTCTGCCATGTTGGGAACACAACCCTTGGATCTGGATTATCGTTGTACCGTTTGATCCCTTTTTCACTTCTCGGTGTTAGGTGTGAAAGATCTATTAGGTAGTCCTGCTGAGGTACCCTCTGTGACTATTTAACCTAATGCATATAGTACGCTCTAGTGACTATTCCAAATTAGGACAGGATACCACCCGTATAGGATGCTATGAAACCATTTGCTTGAAATAGTGCAACCTAGATCATGTCAAAATTTAGGACAGGGTAACCCTACCCCCCTTATAGGGGTGTTTTGGTTCTTTTACATGGTATGTGCTTTTTCAGTGAAACTATACAGGGTGGTTCATATTAGTGGTACAAATGAGCAGTCAGTTTGAGAACGAAGTTCAGTGGGGATCACGGTTCAACTGCGTGTTGTGATTGTTGAAAATTGGGGCCGAAGTGCTGTCCGATTTTTGATTTTGTTTTGTTTTTGCATTTTGCTAGGTAGTTTTTTATCATAGCTTCAGAAAGACCCAATATCCCTCAAGTTGTTTGGACTCGTTCTCGCAAACTGTGTAAAACTCAAGATCTTGTTAACGGTCAGCCAGTGTTAGTTTCTCTCCCACCAGTTACTCAACAAAGAAGGAACAAACAAGCATCAACATCGGTATAGAGTACTCTGCCGACACTTATTCGTGCACATAATTCACCACTATCTCACCCACCTAGAACAAAGATGGCGCAGAATGTTGAAGAACTTGCTGCCATGATGGCAGCTGTTCAGAGAACCATGGATACCGTAAATCAACGAATGGTCGCACAAGATGAGGTCATCGCTGATCTGCGACGCCCATTTGGGGCATCTGCATCTACAGTACATCCAATCCCTACTACTCAGCCAAATCCCGATCTTCCTCCACAAGTGGCAAATCCCTAGATTCCAGATCCCCAAGAGGTGTTTCCACAGGCTCCAGCTTATGGGCCCTTGGCACAACCCCAGGGGGAACTCCCTCCATTTGACATCAACGATGATCTAGCCATGATAAAAATTTCCATGCTAGAGAAAGCGCTAAAAAAATCCCAAGGCTTCAATTCCATTCCAGACATTGAAGATGGGTACACTGAGGCTTCAGTCAAACTACCAGAGAAGTTTAAAATGCCCCACATCGACAGATTCGATGGAAGTGGGGATCCAATTGTACATGTCCGCCTGTTTTCAGATGTTCTGAAGCCAATGGGTCTTTCTCGTGCTCAGAAACTGTCTTTGTTTGGAAGAACTCTGTCTGATGTAGCGGCCATCTGGTATGCGAAACTAGAGGATTCTATAAAACAAAACTGGGAAGAATTATCTCAGGGGTTTGTTAACCAGTATTCATATAACACTCAGATCGAGGTAACCATCAGTGAGTTGGAGGCAACTACCCAGAACCCCAAAGAACCTTTTATTGACTTTGTTGCCAGATGGAGAGCAAAGGCAGGCCGGATGACAAGCAGACCCTCTAAAAGGGAGCAAGTCAGGCTAGTGGTCCACAATCTCAAGCCTAATATGCTACAAAGGACGATAGTGACTCTGTTGTCTACATTTTCTTCACTACACGAATTGGGAGTCCAAATTGAAAGTGCATTCAAGAAGGGAATTATCCATAGAACTAGTGAACCTGCAAGAAGGCCATTCACTCGGAGTACCAATGTTGGTACTAGCACTATTCCACGGTCTGCAGATGTTAGTATATTGGCTACATCGTCGGCCAAGATAACTGATCCCTTTGCTGCTGCTACAAACTCACAAACCGCACAAAAGGGTCAAACTTAGTACCAAAGAACTTTTTCCCCTCTCCATATGAGTCTAACCCGCGCCCTCAAGATGTTGCTGAAAAGGGGGCATCTCAAGCCTCTCGATCCATGACCTCTCCAAACCCACTGCCAGTTAGACATAAGCCAACTCAATATTGTTCCTTCCACCAACAACACGGCCATTCTACAGACTCATGCATTCGTTTACGTCATGAGATCCAAAATCTCATTGACAACAAAGTCATTGCCTCTCCTAAACCAAATGTGACGACTAACCCACTTCCCGCACATAACCAAGTTCCTCTCCTAGAAATATTAACCATATCCAAACACTATCACCTACCTTCAACCCCAGCACATATATTACCTTATCCCATCTACCAAAATCGGAGGTGGTTATTCCAAAAAGCACGGATATACGCACGATAGACTTAACCCCACAAATCCAATCCAAGCATATAGTGGCAGGAGCAGAGAAAGAGGAGAATACACCAAGGACCAGGCTGTCTGATACCTGTGTCATAGAAAAGGGGGCCTCACTTGCAGAGGAGTATGATCCCAGCTTTTACATTGTGGCCATTGATCAGCCAAAACCAGTGATCATATTGCTAGATGTTCTCAGTGTCAATGCTATCGGGGAGAGCCAATCAAGACAACACCATGACAAATGTCTTGAACAAAGCCTAAATGACTTGGCCGAGTGGGAGGAAGACCTAGCCCAGATGGAAGAAGACCTAGCCAATCTCTACTTTTTTGATGAAGAGGATACAAGTAGTGTCCAGTGGAATTCAAGTCAACCAGAAACAAACAACGGTTGGCTCAGTAACAAAGAGCTAGATGAGGAAGAACAGACAAGAGAGGTCAAGAAGAAAGCGGCTGAGGCTACATCCTTAATTAGCGCAGAACAAGTGTTGGAACAATTCCGACAGGAAAGAATGGAAGAAATCCAAAGGAAAATGGCCTTAGATGACGACAAAACAATGCCATTCCGAAATGCAGAAACCAAAACCATAGTGGAAAAGGAATGACATGCAGTTGATGAGAGGCATGATGTGAACATGCTTCAGGTGAAGCCTGATAAACACCTGGCCATGACTGCAGGGGAGTGGTGACAAGATAGTGATTTGAGTTACGCATACACGGATAAAGGGTGGAAATCCGATACCCCTGACAATATGTGGTACGTGGACAAGATCAATCACATGACTTAGAGTGGTCGGTACTTCAAACCTACGGTTGTAGATCAACCAGAATCCTCCAACAAAGAGGTTGTGAACACAAAAGAGAAGGATTGTGAAGAGAACATGGTCTTGAAGCAACTCAAGAAAATTCAGGCAGATGTATCAATCTGGGGACTGATAATGGCTTCCCGGGAGAATAGGCAAGCATTGCTAGAGGCAATGTGTCATGACCCGAACCCGCCCCTATGGGTTAAGGACATAACCGGCCAGTAATCAAAGGATTATCTACGGCCTCAAACCATTCCAGAGATAACTCATCAGAGTAAAGGGGCCAAACGGACGCAATTTCAAACTTTTGTCCATAGAGCTATTCTTATATGGCAATCAAAACTATATACAAACGTATCCAAAGTCCTTGCCAACATTACAAAATATAATAAGATAGCAAAAGGGCGAAGACGAGTCTCGTGCGTGAGATGTAAGGGCTGACTCTTCAAAACTTGGTTGTTCCACACAAACTTCACTGAGGCTGGGTTTGGACCTCTCTTGGCTCACTTACAAACACATAAATGAGCGTGAGCGAAAGCCCAGTGAATAATATCAAATAAAGAAGACACACGAACAGTATTTAGAACAATATACACCAAACGGCCTTAGGCCCAATTCATATTTCTATCAGGCATATATCTAAATATGTATAGGTCAAGTGACTGCGCTTCCAAACACATCAAACGGCCTTGGGCCCAATTCGTTCTTGTCCAACGGCCTTTGGCCCAATTATTTGTGTCATACGGCCTCTCACCCATCCATTCATGTCATACGGCCTCTGGCCCATTCATTCATGTCATACGGCCTCCGACCCATTCATTCATGTCGTACAGCCTCTAGCCCATTCATTCACGTCATACGGCCTCTGGCCCATTCATTCACGTCATACGGCCTCTGGCCCATTCATTCACGTCATACGGCCTCTGGCCTATCCATTCTTTCATTCATGTCAAACTGGCCTTTGGCCCATTCATTCTATCATTCATGTCAAACTAGCCTTTGGCCCATTCATTCTTTCATTCATGTCAAACTAGCTTTGGCCCATTGATTCTTTCATTCATGTTAGACTGGCCTCTGGCCCATTCATTTGACATAGCAAACATTTGTCCACCATTCAAATTAACAAACTTATAAGACTTACATAGGAGTAAGCAATTGGACAAATAACATACTTCAGATATCTTTATGAAAATATTACTCACAGTGATCGGCGGGATGATTTGCCTTGGAGCTCGACCCTACACATTCTATGAACACAATGGGTCACAAACAATTCAATCCGTTCTTAATTCACATATTCCTCTTTAGGCTTCTTTCTTATTCTTTTAATTCATTCATAATCCTCAATGCATGCCTAAGAGTACTTAGAAGTGAAAAAGAATAGAAAATGGAACACATAACACATTTACAAAATTTCAGAAACAGGGGTCCCCGCTCGAGTGTGGACTTCCCCGCTCGAGCGGACCCATTAGGTCTGCAAAAGTTCTGGTTACCTCATTTTTACGCACGGACATAAATTTGGTTATTCGAGCTGAAGGTCATTCCACATAGCTCCCGCTCGAGCGTACATCCATGACTGTAAAAATACTATGAGCCCATATTTTACGCTGGAGCGGCGGATCCCCCGTTTGAGCGGATGTCAAGAATTCTATATTTTCCAGAACTTGTTCTTGAGCTCAAATCCGACCTTCAAAGGTTCAAAACTCATAATTTTGGTTCCCAAACATGCAAATACATTATATATATCATGAGTACATAACCAATATGAGGCCAATTGCTCCAAATCATGGTTTAATTCTTCAAAATCAATCAACATTTTTGTATAGACATGGCTCATACTTTCAAACCTCATATGAGCTCCATATCTTCAATAACCAAACATGCATACAATCTTTTAACTCTAATTCCATTTCAAATGGGTCAAGTGATGCTTAAACACATAAAATGCATCCAAATCATGCTTGCATGTATGATCCTACAACTCAATTCTTCATGATTAACAAACTACATGATAGATTATACAATCATTGCTTATTTCTGATAATTCTATGCATGCATGTACATTCTAGCTTCATTTTCAACTAAATCTTTGCCATGAGCTACCAAGTCACTTCAATTCACAAAATCAGAAGTTCAACTCATGAATTAGGGGTTGATTACTTACCTAGGAGCTTCAAACACCCAATTTCTAGCTAATTCCTTGAGTTCAACCTCCAATACTAAAGCCTTGAGCCAAAATTTTCCAATTCTTCCTCTTTCCCTCTCTAGCCGACCCTCTCTCTCTATTCTTAGAGTGACTTCAGCCAAAATGAATAAAAGAGAGGAGTTGAGTGCATAGTGCCCCTTTTTATATAAGTCCCATTAATCATAATTATCAATATTAAATAATTTGAGTACTACACCAACAATTTAATCTAATTAATCTGATCCGAATCAATTTTCAATTAAATTTCACCGTAAGCTCTAAAAATTACGCCAATCACAATGGCGCAGTCAATTTCAGTTTCTGTGGCCGATAGGGCCTTCAATTTAAATTCCAAAGCAGATAATCAAACAGATATTCCTACGGTAAACAGATAGAAATTCAAAACCACATATTTTCACATAAATAGCACTCACTATCATATCAAACACATAATCACATTCATAATAAGGACCAATTAGCATAATACGGAACAGGGTTATCACACAATGAATCAGATCAAACTGCCTATTGACACTACCACTGATCAACTAGTGTCGTTAGTTACATCCGGAGAAGTTATGCCAATGATATCTTTCACGGATAAAGAGTTGTCACCTGAGGGTGCCAACCACAACCGACCCTTGTACGTAACTCTAGAGAGCCGAAAAAAGTGGATTCTGGTGGTGTTAGTGGATACTGGATCCGTAATTAATGTGTGCCCGGTACAGATTGCTTATGCCATAGGTTTGAGGCCTGTTGACTTCATGCCCACAACCCAATCCGTTCGAGCTTATGACAACACGAGCCGGGATGTTATGGGAACATTCAAAAGCCATATCCTAATCGGCCCCTCTGAACATGAGGTCGAATTCCATGTGATGGACGTACCGGCAACTTTCAATCTACTGTTAAAAAGGCCTTGGTTGCATCAGATAAAGGTTGTGTCATCAACAGTTCATTAGTTGGTGAAATACCCCTTTAAAGGTGGAATTGCTTCTGTGTACGATAACTCTGCGATCTATCCTCCCCAAGGGACTGCCACTCTAGTATTGGAAATCATGAATGGGGAAGAAGATGTATTCCTTTCTGGCTTCTTGCTGACAGAGGCCCGGGTGGTTTAGACCATCATGGCGAAAGGTAACGGAACTTGTGTGAGTGCTCAGTCCATCTATATGGTGAACAAACAGGGACATATGCTTGGATCAAGACTGGGCAGGAGTAGGAGGCAAGGAGGTCCTGTTACCAAATAGATGATTCACAATCCCCATGCTTTTGGGCTGGGATACAAATCTACTACGGAAGATTGGCAAAGGAAGGAAGCTGAGCTGAAAGGAAGAATTCACACAAAGAAGGCTAGGAAACAGTACGAGTTAGTCCACGAGCCAATACGGGGAACCTTAAACGGAGGCTTTGTCCGCCAAGGGGAAGATTTTCCCTTTCGTGGATTTCCAGAGCCTTGGTTTAACCAGGAGACAAAAACAATGTATCCCAGATTCGAGATCTTCTTTGGGCACCAGTTACTAGAAGAGGAAGATGAGCAGATGCACCTGAACACTAATGCAGATTAAGGCATGGCTGCAAATATGGATGTTGAAAAAGAAGACCTGTTGGGAAAAACACTAACTGACCTACTAACGAGTTCTACTATTGGAACTTAGTCTGACAACTTGGGGGATAATTTTACTATCTCAATGATCAGGGATAAACCAACTGCGGATTTCTCAAATCTTATTGTGGATGCATCTGAGGCTCCACATCTAGTCTGGAAATTTGAAAAGGAGATCATCATCAGCAGTTTTGAATCGGATGACGAGTCCAAATCTGATTCCATTAAGTCTGAGTCAGATTCGAGTTCTTCTAAGTCTGCTACTTCCGGGGGTGGTAACCCGGGTACCAAAGTCCTGTCAAAGTCGTCTTTTAGTTTTTCTTTTGAGTCAACTGTAACCGAGGACCCAGACTGTACTAATGGGAATGTCGTAGACTTTGTTTACTACTACTGGTCAACCATTGAAGAGGAGTGTATTGGCTTTGTACGGCGATGCCACAAATGTTAGATCCATGCCAATCGCATGAACATTCCACCGTCGAAGCTCTACAATATGACTTCGCCATGGCCTTTCTCGGTTTGAGGAATCGATGTTATTGGCGCAGTCACGCCAAAGAGGTCAAATGGGCACAAGTTTATTTTAGTAGCAATCGACTACTTCACAAAGTGGGTGGAGGCCCAGTCCTATTCCGTGCTGAAAGCATCGCATGTAGCCAAGTCCATCAAAAACAATATCATCTATAGATATGGGGTGCTTAATGAGATCATCTCAGATAATGGCTCACATTTCAAGAAAGAGGTGATAGACCTGCTTGAGAAATATAACGTGGTTTTTCGTAAGTCATCAACATATAGACCGCAAACCAATAGAGCCGTTGCGGCTGCAAATAAAAATATCAAGAGAATCCTGCAGAAGATAGTGGAAACCTACAGTGACTGGCCAGAGAAATTTCCATTTGCACTCTGGGGCTACAGAACATCAATCCGAACATCTATAGGGGCGACCCCCTATTCTCTAGTTTATGGGATGGAAGTTGTTCTGCCAATCGAGATTGAAGTACTGTCACTAAGAATTATGGCCGAATGTCAGATAGTAGAGGCAGATTGGCAACAGAGCATATTTGAAGAATAGATGTTGTTCGACGAAAGGAGGTTGAAGGCATTGTGTCACATTCAAGGCTACCAGCGTAGAATTGCTAGGGCTTTTAACAAGAAAGTCAAGTTCAGAAATCTCAAGGAATGAGACATGGTGCTCAAAGATAACCGAGCCCCTATCCATGACCCTAGGGGCAAGTTCAGACCCAATTGAACTGGCCCTTATATCATTAAGTCAATCTAGTCCGGAGGAGCAATTATTCTTATAGATTTGGATGGCCTGGAGTTTTCACAACCGATCAACATAGACAAGTTGAAGAAATATTATCCCTGAGAGGCTCACTAGGCCAAAAACCCGAAAGGGCAACCTAAGTAAAAGTTAGAGCATGAAAAATTAGGAATAAAGAAAAATTGAGCTCGCAAGGCCGAAAATCCGAAGGGGCAACCTTGGTAAAAATTAGAGTGCAAAATGAGAGAATAAATATTCGAGTGAACCCTTACCGAACTGCGTAAGGCTTGATTCTCATCTTTGGGATACGTAGGCAACTTCATCCCGAAGTTCGGCCATAACCATTTTCAACTCAGCTATCCTGTTCATCTGGTTTGATCAATCCATCATTTTCCACCGTTTGTCGGCTTGGTGCTTCCGTTTGGGCAGAAAGGTCAGTTACAAGATGAAGCAGTAATGATCAATGCAATTTAGGGGCAATTATGATTTAGAGTTGTACAGCTTAGGATTGATTCTGTGTGTATCCTGTGGTGACCATCTCCGAAAATGGGTTTTAAAAGTTTTTCAAATTTTATTTTTTACAACACAAAAGGAGACCTTTCAATATTCACTTTAATTTTATTGATTTCGCCACAAGTACATTCTCCAAAACAAAGTTGCTTTGACATAAAAACTTGAAAAGAAAAGACAAAGCAATGAAGTAGGGGCACAGATGAGTCAAGTGTCAATTCTCTATCTCTTTCTTGTACCTGTGAAAGTCTCTACTACCAAAGTTGGCCTAATTTGTTCCTCGTTCTCGAGCCAAGCCAAGTACTCACTCGGAGGGGTGCAACTGAAATTTAGGGCTGGAGTCAGAAATTCTCTCGTACTCCAAGAAGTGAGATAACGAGGCAAGTACAAACTACGAATGGGAAATAAAGTTGGGTACTCTATCCCTTTATTCGTATAAGTTTGATCATGTCCAAACTGGCGTTTAAACCTGAATGGAAAATAGAACACACAATGTGTAAGGCCAATCAACTGTATACCTAGTTGTCAAGATATGCTGTAACTCATTTTAGCCAAGTTAAGCCAGGGGCTACGCCAAGCAATGTCAGCTGCGGACCTGCTGCGCATCTAATCACACCACATTCCCTCTGAGGAGAACTCCACCAGTTGTAAGCGAAGAGAACAAGATCTAGCCGAGTACTTGGGGCAAGGGTCCATTACTTTTAACTTATCTATTAACCATACTTGGGAAGGGAAGGAAAATAAGAGAGAACAAAAGAATAGAGAGACATACGTTGAGAGAAAAGTAAGAAAGGATTTTGAGAGAAAAACAGAGATCGTGTGCTAAGTGATGTGAGGAATATAAATAAGAAGGGTCGGAAATAATACCTGGAGAAGTAATGGACTCCCCGCAAAACGAGTAGTCTCTCATTGATGAAAAGCATCTAAACCTGTCAAAGTCTCGGCCAACACTAACCCGATACAACTCTTACCCTCCTTAGGACATTGATCAGTTTAATACTAGCTCCACCTTGACTAGGGGCAAGAAGAAAGTGTGCAAGTAAGCATAAGCAAAGGGCATACTGACGATAACTCCGCCAAAGGAGGTTTTCTTTATCACCGGTAGGAGAAAACTGACTAATCAAATCCGGAATGCCTAATTCCCCATTGTGAGCCAAGGATCGAGCCTCGTGTAAAGTAAGCCCACACATCCGTCCTAAAGCTTGAGCATGGCCAAAACGGGGTTGAAGCATGATTTCCTTATCACGATGAGATTCTATCAATGCTTGAAATTCTTCATGTGTCGGACACATCTCTTGTGAACCAAAGCGGAATACATACGTGATTGGATTCCAGCACCGAGCAGTAACGTGGAGAAATGGAAAATAAAGTGAAGTGCGGCTCAATGGAAAAAGAGCATTTAAGCTGAAACCGCAAAAGTTCACCTTTTTCGAGCCATCCAAACTGATTGTCCAGTCTTGGAGCCTATGGATGGACAACATCTCCATTTTGAGAGCAAAATGTAAAAAACTTGTTCTTCTACCAGAAACATCAGTATGGGAGCACCATTTATAGAATTTTGGATTGAGCAGTGGGTGACAACTGGGCACCTACCAAATCTTCCACCATAATCCGGCCGTACCTCAGTGCAGAAAAGGCTGCTCTTTGTCCTCTTGTGTTGTGGATGTATTTTGAGTGTTTTGCTTATACCAAGTCAATTGTAATGGTTTTGACTTGTTTCCATTATGCTTTCTTATTATCGAATTGTATTGTACATTTTGTCTAGTTGAAAGTTGTTATCTGATTCATGAATCAAGCACAAGTATCTAGAAGATTATCATGCAAATTGTTGTCCATTCGTCATATGCAAACACAATACAAGAAATTCGCAAGATGAGATCATCCACAAAAAACCTGTTTTTATAAACTAGCGGGTCCAACACCGATCATTGTTTTACAAAATAAAACATAACACAAAAGAAAGGTTTTTCAAAAATAAAGAGTCTACCTAAAGCTAGTATTTAAAACCACAAAGAAAAAAAATAAAAATAAAAAAAATAATAAAAAAAAAATCCGATATCCTACAAAGTCCACCAGTGTAAATAAATACAACTTGTGGGATATCCAACCATTTCTGTAATTAGGGAGTGACCAGCTGTAGATTGCGTGGGCTTTATTTTGAATATTGTGAATGGCCCACACATTGACTGGCAATTTGAGAATGGTTTTATTCTGAGTTCTGAATTGAGTATTGAGTCTAAGTTTGATTCCACCAAGTTTGTAGATCTAGGATCAGACTCGAGTCATTCTAGTGAGTCAGAGTCTGTTGATTTCGATAGTGCTAACCTAGACATTTATGTCCTGTCTAGGCCTTCTTTGTCATTTTCTTTTGAGTCTGTTGTCAAAAGTCTATTGTTGTTGAGTCATAGTCTCTTTTCAATAATAAAAAAATATAAATAAAAAATGTCATAAAGTCTGCCTACTTCTCTATGCCTTTAATTCATTGCATTGACCAAAAATTAAAAAACTTTTTTTCAAAGACTCTGATAAAAACGAAGTGGAAGAAATTCCTCGGGATTTGTAAATTTTGATCAACTGAGAGGAAGAGAGGTTTGCTAAGCCCTTGATGAATAAAATCATTTTTGTTAATGTGGATACTGAGAAGGATCCTGGCTTGGTCCAAATTGGTTCTATCTTGTCTTCCTAAGAGTACGAGTGATTAGTCACTTTATGAAAAGATTTCAAAAACCTGTTTTTGCATGGTCCTACGAAGACATGCCTGGAATTGATTATACAGCATAGGATCCCTCTTGACGTGAGGTCCAACATCCTTAAGCTTTCAAACCGTGATTCAAAATATTCAATGATCAACCAAAGTGTAAGGCTTGCATAGCCGAAATGGAGGTAGCCCTTGAACTAGGGGCAATGATGTGATTCAGATTTGAAACATCCCTTGAACTAGGGGCAAAAGTATGAGGCCTGCATAGCCGAAATGGAGGCGGCCCTTGAACTAGGGGCAATGATGTGATTCAGATTAGAAACAGCCTTTGGGGCAAATAAGGTCAGATGTGATTTAGATTTGAAGCAGCCCTTGAACTAGGGGCAAAAGGTTGGATGTGATCAAAGAGTTAAAATTGGATCGTTTCCCAATGAAAACTGCCCAGAAAGTCGAAACTCAAAATTTAGGAGAAGAAGGACAATTGAGTTCCTATCCACTACACTAGGGGAAAATTTAGGCCCAATCAGCCTAGT
Organism: Camellia sinensis; assembly: GCF_055761805.1. NCBI lineage: Eukaryota > Viridiplantae > Streptophyta > Magnoliopsida > Ericales > Theaceae > Camellia > Camellia sinensis. Next base: position 32,578,855 of record NC_138962.1, read on the forward strand.
CCCTACATCATCATATCTACTGGTCAAGTGTAGCAGTTATTCTTATAGATGACCTAGAGATCTTACACCTAATCAACATGAACAACCAAAAAATGAAAGTAACCCTTGAGAGGCTCGCTGGGCTGAAAACCCAAAAAGGCGACCCAAGCAAAAGTTAGTGTAGAAAAAAAAAATAGAAAGTGATAAAAAAAATAAAAATGAAAAAATAAAAATAAATAAAAAAAAAAGAAAAATGAAAAAAAATGAAAAGCTCGCAAGGTTGAAAACCCGAAAGGGCAGCTTTGGCAAAAGTTAGAGCACAAAAGGAGAGTGTCAATACTCGAGTGAACCTTAGCCGGAACTACGTTGGCCTGGTTCCTATCTTTAGGATACGTAGGTAGCTTCATCTTGAAGTTCGGCCCTAATAAATTTTTAACTCATTCATCTCGTCCATGATTGATTGGTGTATCTTTAGTCGACTTGGCTATCCTATCTGCATTTGCTTGGCTCATTTTTGTTCTGCTTGGCTCATTTTTGTTCTGCTCAGTTCAGTTGGTGCGATTCAACTTGGCTCCATTCGATTCAGTTCAGTTCAGTTCAGTTCGTTCCAAGTCCACTCGACTTCATTCGGTTTGGATCGGCTCGGTTCGGCTATCACCATTAATTGTCTGGCTTGGGGCTATGCAGCTCAATGGTTGATTCCATGTTGGTTGAGTAGTGGCCATTCGCAAAAATGGGTTTTGATTAATTTGAATAAAGCTGACTAATTTTTCTTGAAAATTATTCCATTTGTGCAAAACCAGACCATTCTTTAGAGTTAAAAAGGGAAAATTTTCAGCGCTCATAGCTTAGCTTACATGATTTCAAAACAGAAAATGCAATAAATATGCTAATCTAACTCTCATGTTGATCAAAACATTTGTTACAAAAAAAATCAAGAGAAAAAAATCAAGGCAATGAACTAGGGGGCATAGTCGAGTCAGAGATTCTGTCTTCTCCACCACTCGAGTCAACTATTCAGTGTATTCATACCAGTCAGTGTATTCATACCAGTCAGTGTATTCATACCAGTCAGTGTATACAAGTGTGTTCCTTTCATACCAGTCAGTGTATATAAGTGTGTTTGGATTGTTTTGTGTTAAGTCATTTGTTTTTTTGATTCAGGTTAGTATGGAATCAATGTTCAGTTCAGAGTTCACAATTCAATCATTCTCCAAATTCAAACAAAATTGTTTTCAAGCTCAAAGTGATATGCCAGTCATGCCATTGATGTGAGAAATAAAGGAAATTGATTTTATAAAGTCAAGGGATGATATCCCCGATTACAGAGACCAAAAAAAACCATAAGAGAGAGAGAGAGAGAGAGAGAGAGAGTGGCATTTTCTCAATTTTCTGACAGCAGCTCGGCGGCGAAGATTACAACCGGCTTCATTTGCACACAGCTTCGTTACCTAACTTTACCATCAGTGGCCTCGCTTTATCTTTACTCCTTCGAATCTCTTAAAGACTCGGCCTTGGCAGAACTTCTGAAGGAGATTATTCCTCGCCGGCCATCAAATTGGTTGTGCAAAAAACTCCGAATCGAGCCACGGAGGTGGTCTGTCATTTTAGCTCTTTGTTTTGCTTTTTCAGCGCACTAATTTCTACTCGAGCGTCTTTGTACATACGTTGGAGAAGGGAGAGTTATGCATTTAACTGATGCACCTCACACATCCTGTCCTGCAGTCGACGGGACAAGTTGGAGACTGCAGTCACGGTCTCCACACATGACCTCAACATATACAAATTTGCTTCGATGTCAGACTGTGCCGTCATTATCTGTTCAACTGACATCGCTGGAAAGTTAAAAACAGGGGATGAAGGAGGAGCCCGTGGTTGAGGTTCAGGGGAGTTAGAATCAGTCATCTCTATCGTGGACTCGTTCTGGTCTGGAAAAAGAGTGAGAGAGCCATGTGAAGAAACCATAGCAGAGGAGAGTAATGCAAAAGAAAGAGGTTGCAAAGTGGTGGCAGAGAAAGTTTGCAGGCTTTCACTCTACCTTTCTCTTTCACAAGCCTCAACTTAAGAAAAGAGTGAAGAAGAAGACAAAGAGAGAGAAAGGCCGAGACGATCATTGACAATCGAGGCAGGATTGGATAGCCTGTCGGTCAGACGCCGCAATTGTTGAAATCGCACACCAAACGCAACGCTCGAAGAAGATGAAGGAAGAAAGAGTGAGACAAAAATAAGATAGGCGGGAAAGACATAGATATGTATATGTATTGTGTCTGTATACATACATCTTGTATATATATTATTTGTATATATATTTTTGTCAAAAGAAGTGGTTCAGCTTAGTGGTTGAGGACTGGGAGACTAAGCATGAGATCAGAGGTTGAGCTTGAGGTCAGAGGTTCAAGCCCCCACAACAATTGTTTCTTTTTGTTTTGTTCTAGTTTTATGTATATATGTCTCATATCTATGTATATATATTTGTTTGCATATCCTGTCACAGGAGTGGCTTGGCTCAGTGGTTTGGCTAAGTGGTTGAGGAACCAAGGAGCTAATCCTGAGGTCAGAGGTTTGAAACCCCTTATCCCCATAACCATGCATTTTGTTGCATTCTTTTTGCGTGTTTTGCGTATGCATACCATATATATCTCCCGCATATATCAGTGTATATGCCCATATATATATATATATATTTTAAAGAATGGGGGGTATGTGCATTTGGTGTTCATACCATCTTTTCGCCTTTCATTTTGTGCATCTATCGCACACTGATTTCACTTCAAGCGTCTACCGCACAATCTCAATCCATCACACTATTTGGCGCATCGCGTTGTACTGTGCATCGCACTATTTTGCCCATCACACTATCTTGTGCACTCACTGGTCTAGGAGACCTTAAATCCTCTGAAGGTGTAATTCCTTTGGTGTTTGTCGTGCCCGAACGACTTCAATGGTCTAGGAGACCTTAAATCCTCTAGAGCTGCAATTTCTTTGGTGTTTTTCGTGCCCGAACGACTTCATGCGGTCTGGTATAACCACCTGACCGTGTTTGTAATGAGTTCCTAGGAGACCAACTACGATGGTGGAAACTAGAGTTCGAATGGCGATGCCTAGAACGCAAAGGTTCGGAATTTTCGAGACTAAAGTCTAGTTTAAATACCCAGGGGTGTATCCCCGGCTTGAAATCTATATGGCAGCCCCATAGGCTGAGGAAGCGTGTATGCGCCTCAATTCTGGATACTAAACCAACCTAGTCTGTCACCCCGTTGGACAATAGGAAAAGTTGTGAATATGATTAGGAACATGTAAAGGTTACCCCTAATAATTCTACCATACCTTTATCCTCTCACATGAGACGTGTTTGGATTCATTCATCTTTTATCCTCTCGTGTGAGACGCGTTTGGATTCATTAATTATTTATCCTCTCGTGTGAGACGCGTTTGGATTCATTCATTATTTATCCTCTCGCGTGAGACGCGTTTGGATTCCTTCACCTTCCTCCTCTCGCGAAAATACGCGATTGGACTGCACCTTCCTCCTCTTGCGAAAATACGCAATTGGACTGCATCCTCCTCCTCTTGGGAAAAGACGCGTTTGGACTGCACCTTCCTCCTCTCGCGAAAAGACGTGATTGGACAGCACCTTCCTCCTCTCGCGAAAATACGCGATTGGACTGAACCTTCTTCCTCTCGCGAAAATACGCGATTGGACTGCACCTTCTTCCTCTCGCAAAAAGACGCGATTAGACTGCACCATTCTCCTCTCGCGAAAAGACGCGTTTGGATTGCACCTTCCTCCTCTCGCAAAAAGACGCGATTGGACTATACCCTTCTCCTCTCGCGAAAATACGCGATTGGACTGCACCCTCATCCTCTCACGAAAAGACACGTTTGGACTGCACCTTCCTCCTCTCGCAAAAAGACGCATTTAGACTACACCTTCCTCCTTTCGCGAAAATACGCGTTTGGACTGCACCCTCCTCCTCTTGCGAAAAGACGCGTTTGGACTGCACCTTCCTCCTCTCGCGAAAAGGCACGTTTGGACTGCACCTTCCTCCTCTCGCAAAAAGACGCATTTGGATTGCACCTTTCTCCTCTCGAAAAATGACGCGTTTGGACTGCACTTCCTCCTCTCGCGAAAAGACGCGATTGGACCGCACCGTCTTCCTCTCGCGAAAAGACGCGTTTGGACTGCACTCTCCTCCTCTCATGAAAAGACATGTTTGGACTGCACCCTCTTTCTCTCGCAAAAAGACGCGTTTGGACTGCACCTTCCTCCTCTCGCAAAAAGACGCGTTTGGACTGCACCTTCATTCTCTCGCAGAATGACGCGTTTGGACTACACCCTCCTTCTTTCGTGAAAAGACGCGTTTGGATTGCACCTTCCTCCTCTCGCAAAAAGACGTGTTTGGACTGTACCTTCCTCCTCTCGTGAAAAGGCGCGTTTGGACTGCACCTTCCTCCTCTCGCGAAAAGACGTATTTGGACTGCACCTTCCTCCTCTCGTGAAAAGACGCGTTTGGACTGCACCCTCCTCCTCTCGTGAAAAGACGCGTTTGGACTGCACCGTCCTCCTCTGACGAAAAGACGCGTTTGGACTGCACCTTCCTCATTTCGCAGAAAGACACATTTGGACTTCACCCTACTCCACTCCTCTCGCAAAAAGACGCATTTGGATTTCACTATGCCTCCTCTCGCAAACGGAGCGATTGGATTTCACTATTCCTCGTGTGAAACACGGTTTGATTTGTTTTGCTCTGATTTATGCTTTCGTTCAGTGTCACATCATTGTCTTGATTGCATTTCATTGCATGATCATAAGTTATGTGTTACATATTATTTTGCATCTTGCCCCTGAACTACGCTGGTTTGATTCCTTACAATGGGATACTGTAGACACCCCATTTTTGACCGTCCTCAAGACTTGGACGTCACCGTTTGAACACTCGGTGATTATCCATGTTTGTGTTCGTTTGGAGTTCCCGGAGGTCTCGGCTCGCGCGCCTTGCCTCAGGATCCCCGAACTCAACCGTTTAGTGTCTGGTTTTGCACCAAACACTTGCATCTTGCCCTTGAGAGGCAGGGTAGGGCTTGTAGACCATCCCCACCCACCACCGGCAGTGGCTAGAGGCCACCGGCTGGTGTTTTGCTGCCACCGGCAATTTTTATTGCCGGCCGGCACTTTTTGTTGCCAGTCAGCACTATTTTGTGCCGGTCGGCACTCTTTTTGGCCAAGATGGCATTTTGGCCGGCCGATTGCTGTTCATCTGCTTTTGCAGATATTTTTAGACAGCTGTCTTACTTTTGCATCCCTCCATACACGTGTATGAAGGGATCTCCCTCTTGTAAAGCTTGTCTTGTAAGCTTTACAAGAGATATAGAGGGAGAGTCTCTCTTGTTGGAGAAGGGGAGAGGCTTTAGACATTTTAGAGAGAGAAAAACACAGAGAGAAGCTCTGGTTCTAGGGTTTGAGTTAGATACATTCTCTATCTCTCTTTCCCTCTCATTTGTGCACTAGGTGTTTTGTGTCTTACTATTGCACACAAACACCTAGTGTTTCACCTTCCTCTTGGAGCTGAGGTTCTAAAGGGTTTGTTTTGAGATTTTGGTGTTAGATTCAAGCTAAAGGAGGCCATTGGAGCACCATTTGTAAAGGGGTCATCAAGGGTGAGAATCTAGTCCCATTTTCCCCCATTTTTGCATTGATTTTCTACTTGTCTTAGAGCTGTTTTTGTGCTTATTGTATAACATAAAAAAGTTCTGTTTTTAGACCCTCTTTGTTGTTTATTAAGAGTGTTTTGTTGTTTGAGGGTAGTTGACCACCCTTAAGCCTTGAAAGGCCTCATTTTAGGCCATTTTGTGCTAGCTCCGGGATTTTGGTGTTGGGGTCTCTTCACCACTGAAATCTTGAGGGATTTCAGTGGTGAAGATGATGCCTTGAAGTCCAAAGAAGGAGAGGGCCATCCCCTCTCCTTGTTGTCCTTGAAAAGGGCATCTCTTGGCCTCTTGAGAGAGCATTATGCTTGAGTGTGTGTTGAGCATGTTTGGTCTGTTTTTCATGCTTATATATCCATAATATAACATGATTTTAAGTTGGTTTTGGTATTCCATGCATGCTTAGCATAGTTGCCTTGTAATGCCATGTTTATGCCTTAATGTGCCTTAGGTTGTTAGCCTTTGTGGGAGCATGTTTTAGGCTTAGTCTTGTGAAGATTATATGCTTATTTTGCCATGTTTTAGGTTTGTCCATAAGTGCTTGGGTTGATTTTGGCATGCTTGATATAGCTCCTTTATATTTGGGCTTGTTAGCCTTGAGAGTGTGCATGTGTAGCATGCCATCTTTGCATTGTTTTGGTGATTTGGGATCATCCTATATGCCATTTCAGTCCCATTTCCATGCTTGTTTGATTGCCTTGCATGTCTCTTTAATGCTTTGTAAGCTTGTGTAGCAATGCTCCATGCTTTGGCGCTTATGCATGCTTTTGTTTCGAGTCATTTGAATGCCATTTAAGTGATTCTTGAAGTTTGTTTTAGCATGATTTTAGAGCTCATGTTGCATGCTAATTGTTCATGATTGTCCCTTTCAAGTGTGCTTAAGGGTTGTTCAATTATGCCTAAGTGTTGGCCTTTCAATATGTATATGTGTGCATGTGCATTTGGTCCGTCATTATAACACTTTGGCCCTTGTTTTAGGCCCTATTGGAGCTGCCTAAAACCATGCTTAAGACCACCTTAGCATTAGTTAGCATTGCTTCATGTTTGTTTGCATGATTGCATAAGTTTGTTGCCATGCCATGTTGCATCCTTAGCTTGTATGCCTAGGTTGCATTACATCTTGCATGCATTCCTTGTCCCTTGATTTGGTGATAGGGATTAGGACTTTGGTTTGATTTGGTTTGCATGCATTTGAAATCAAAGTTGCATACTTGGTTCTTTGGGCCATCATGCATGGAAATGCGTGATTGATGGTCCGAGAATCGAGGCACATGCCCCTTTGAGTCATTATCATGATAAGGGACATGGTTGGTGCACATATGCCTTGAATTGTGCTGCCATGCTTTGCCTTGCCCTCTGTTGCTGTGAGTTGCAGGTTCTGCAGGAATACTCTGCCGACCGGCAGTGTAAGGTGCCAGCCGGCAATAATTTATCTGCCGATAGCTTTTATTTTGTGCCGGTGGCAACATCTCAGTGCCGGTGGCAATTTCACCCAGCCAGTGGTGTCTCCCAGCATCCAAGGAAGCAGTCCTGAGGTTTTGGCAGCCTCCAGAGGAGCACAGGAAAGAAAACAGAGGCAGCCTATGCATGGCGGCGCGCTTCCCGAGGCGGTTTACTGTTTTCTTAGAATAATTAATTTGTTAATTAATTTGTAATATTTAATTAGCTCGCGTAGTTAATTAATTTGTAATATTTATTTGGTCCCTCCGAGCGAGGGCAAATCTGTAATGAGTGTGCGTGAGTGTGTGTATGTCTTCCAACCTCACGTCTTTCTTCCCTTTTATTTACCTGCTTATGATGGTAGATTAGGGCATGTTTAAATTCAGCATACCTTATGCTATGCATGCGTGCATTCATGCATTTTGTATTACATGCATTAGGCTCGGTACATCACGCTAACTGCATTCGTACTTCAAATCAAAAAGTGAATATGTGATAATTGTGCATTTTCACATGACATGTTTAGGATAGCCGAGCCTATTCTAGCAACATTTTGTATGCGATGCATTAGACACTCAACATGGACTTGGATCATGCATGTTTGCTAACGAGTTCTTTGTTTTGGCACGGAGTACGATGTAAGTATTTCCGCTTTAGCATATCGCATGAGTGTGAATGTTGCCATAACAGCATGCTTAACATGTGGCTAGATGCTTATGTGTTATAAACTACTTGAATGCCTGTGGGTGAAGGTTGGATTGTTTGAGTTGGAAGAACTCATTGAAATCTGTGTTTTAGCCTACTTGCGAGTAGCAAATTCCAAAGCATTTTCAAAACGAACGGATATGCAATGTCTCTTTCCAAATTAGGCAATCTAGTCTATACTTGTTTGCTGCGCGCATAACATAGTAATTCTAGGCTAATAAATGGAATAAGAACACATAACGTTTTCAAAATCGGATATCATGGTTAGTAGAGGCCGGTCTTCGGACCGGGCGAAAGGGGGTGCTCATAGCTGACCTTCCCCGATCGTACCCAAGCTCCCGAGCCGAGACAACTCCGGTGATGACGGACATGTGGCCTTCGACACCGAGTCAGGGTTTCCTAAATTTCCCATTTTAAAAAAAATATTTAGGTGGCGACTCTGTATCTGGCAAAGCAGTCCATGTTTGGCACTACTTTTTCAAAAATCTGTTTCTCAAAACGATTTGCCAGATTTGGACTCTTTGGTTCAGATTAAGAACCGTGACACAAATTGAGTCCGAACTGTAGTAGCGCGAGGGCCTCGCGGGCGCGTGCTACAGTTTCTGGCGACTCTGCTAGGGATTTTTAGAGAGCTTGACTCGAACTCGTGATATCCCGTTTTGATTTCATTTATGTGTTTCTTTGCATTGCATGTGCATTGGTGCGCCTAGGAACACGGTGTTTGCTATCTGCCATTCCTGAACGGTTTGTCGGAGGCTTGTCTTGTCAAGGCATGTCCATAAGGCTGACCGGCTATGGGCTCTGACAACATGGGAACACAAACCCCGGTTTACCGGGGTACCCTTTTGACCATTCGACGTAGTGCATATTCGGAATCCATAGTGACCCTTCCCAGCTAGGACAGGTTGCTTACCCGATTATAGGTTGTTTGAAACCGTTGTGTGCATAGTGAAACCCTAGCTCCTGACAAAATAGGACAGGGAAACCCTACCCCAACATAGGGGTGATTGAGCTCTCTTTATTTTCTATGTGCTTTTAGAGTGTTGCTCTACAGGAATGCACATGTCAGTTTGCAAGTTTGAGTATCAAACCTGGGGACACCAGTATCAGTATCAGTTGTGAGAATCAGTTATCCGCGGGTATCGGTTCAGTTTTCGGGAACAGTAATTTCTGGGAACAGTGATCAGCAGTAGGGTACAGTTGTCTGGCTACACCCGTGTTTGATCAGTTTGGGCTGAAATGCTGTCTGTTTTCCCTTTCAGTTCAGAAAGTTGCAGAGTTGATACAGAATAGCCAGTGTCTCCCCTTTGCTGAGGCAGGATTTATGGCGGCACAAAATTCAGAAGAAATTGTGGTCATGACGGCTGCATTGGAGCAGGGGACCGCTCCGCAGAGTGAGGCCAGCATCAGTATGTCATACCCGCCCAGGTCGCCCGTTGTGCACCCGGTTTGGGCTCCTCAGTTATACCAGGCTCATGAGCCCACCACCTTCGAAATAATGGGAATGATAGGTGACCTCCAAAGGTCTGTGGCAGACCTCGCCTATGGAATGTCGGCTTCACCGCCAGCGGCGCCATATGCCGGGAATTTTGTACCACAAGAGCCCCCGCTACTGGGGCGGATCGTAATAGAACTTAGCCAGCCAGAGGTGGCTTCCAGCTACAGCCGCGACATGCCAGTATCAACCCCGACCCTTGATCAGGCTGAGGCCAGGGGAAAGGACAAGGCAAAGGTAGACGCCGACCCTATTGAACAACTGCTGTGGGCAGTCGAGGCTCTGAAAGTCAGAGGGATGAACAAGCAACAAACATCCGCAATCATGATCAAAGCCGTGGAAGATGCTTTCCCCGCTCCAATCAAAGGCAGTTCAAGCCAGGAAGAAAATCGGGATGGGCCCCGTCATGCCCCTACAATTCCTGTCACTCCCAACCCTGCACCGGGAAAGGTTCAAAAAGCCAAGGCAGCGCCAGCCGATCCTTTCGCCAGCGCATCTGGCAAGAATCCTCAAACTGCAAAATACCTGCCCCGAGGGCGCAGGGTCTTTCACGACCTCCACATGCCTTTGTCTAGGGCATTGCTAATATTGGCGAAGAATGGGCATCTTAAGCCTTTGCAGCCCCGGCCACTCCCGAAGAATCTCTCCGCCACTCATGATGCTACCTTGTACTGCGCATACCATCAACAGTCCGGTCACAGTACCGATGGATGTTCCCGCCTTCGTCATGAAGTGCAGGATTTGATCGATAACAAGGTTATCCTACCACCCACCTCAGGCAAGCCCGTCACCACTTAGTTGTTGGATTTTGAGGGCTCAGATACTGCGAGTATGTAAAGTGGACCGCCTGCGGGCAACATTTGGTGTATTTTTGAAGCGTCTGGCACGCATTTTTGAGCATCGGTGAAACCGAGTTTTGTAAATCCTGGCTTGGATGTCGAGTCAGTCTTTTGTTTTGAGTCTGTCTCTTTGTCTTGAGTCAGTCTTTTTTTTTGCTTAAGGGTCTGTCTGATTATATCGAGTCAGTCCCCGTTGTATATAATACCAGGTGATTCTGGGGTTGTTGTCCCAAACACCGTTTTGTTTTGTAATTATTTTTGTTTTTTGTTTTTTGTTTTTTGTTTTGAGTCTGTTTCTGCCGAGGGGCCAGTTGCACCAACAAAGCCGAATGAAACAAGCTGTTGCTATCTCAAACTTCATGCTTGCTTTCAGCATAAGTGCCAGAGAATTTGATTGGGCTGACAGTACATCTCGCCTGCTCTCCTGCGCGCCAAACTCATTGCATTAACCTAAGTTTTCCAAAAACAAACTTTTTGAACACTGCGGTGATGAAAACGAAGAGGAAGGAATTCCTCGGGTTTTGCAAAATTTTGATCATTTTGAGAGAAAGAGAGGCGTGCTAAGCCTTTTAATGAATGAAATCATGCTTGTCGGCGTGAGTACTGAGAAGGATCCTGGCCTGATCCAGATTGGTTCCACACTACCTTCGGCGCGAGTGATTTGTCGCTTTCTTAAAAACTTTCAAAAACAAATGTTTTACGCGACCCTGTGAAGACTTGTGTGGAATCCCTCTTGTGGTCGCGCAGCCTAGGATCGCTCTCAGCCTCAAGATTCAACCTATTTGTTTTCCGACTTTGAGCCCGTTCAGAACGTTCCGGAAGTTCAACGGACAAACGCCGTGAAGGGTCTGTATGGCCAGTTTTGAAGCAGCCCTCGAGCAAGAGGCACCAAAGCCGAATCAGAAGGAGTAGACCTCACCGGAAGAAGCTTGTGGAGTAACCGGGATGGATTCTTTGCAAATCAGTGCAACAGCCGTTCTCCTGGACACAGAGAGGCTTCAATTCAAAAAACCATTTGACATGGACTTGCTACACTTTTTACCCTTTGAGAGGCTCGCTGGGCCGAAAACCCGGAAGGGCGACCCAGGAAAAAGTTAGAGCAAGAGAAAAATACAGAAAAGCAAAAAATAGCAAAAAAGCAAAAATACAAAAAATGCAAAAAAAAAGAAGAAAGAAGAAAAAGAAATGAAAAAGAAAAAAATAGAAAATGAAAAGAAGCTCGCAAGGTCGAAAACCCGCATTGGGCGCCTTGGCAAAAGTGAGAGCCAAACAAAGTGAAGGTTAAAATACCCGAGTGTACCTTACCCGGAACTACGTGAGGCTTGATTCCCATGTTTGGGATACGTAGGCAACTTCATCATGAAGTCCAGCCCCCAACACTTTCATAGCGTCTCAGTCCATGCAATGGTTTCGATTTCATCCCAAAGTCCAGTGGCCAACACCCTTCAAGGTGATTGTGTCCATATATGTGTTGTGACCGTCTTCGTCATCGCTGTGTCCAAGAGCTCGACCACCACCAATGAAGACTGTCTGCGGATTGCTGCGGCACCATCCCAAACAAGGGGCAACTTTTCGTTGCCACCAGCCGTCGTGAGACGCCATTCAAACTAGGGGCAACTTTCCGTTGCCTCCCACCCCCCTTCAAACCAGGGGCAATTTTCCATTGCCTCTGACCCGAGGTTGCGCATCTCGAAGAGTAAGTTCCATGCTCGTTGAGCATTGACTGTTTGAAAAATAGTTTTTGAAAATTTTTACTGAGGTTGACTATTTTCTCGAAAACTATTCCATTTTCCAAAATCGGACCATTGTCTTGGACCCAAAAGGAAAATTTTCAGTGCTTACAGCCTGACTTGCATGCTTTTCAAATCAAAAATCGAACGAGTACGTTAATCCGACTCTCATTTCGATCAAAACTGTTTTAGTAGAAAACAAAAACGAAAAGGATGGTTAAAATGATGAACTAGGGGCACAGTTGGGTCAGGTGTTCTGTCTTTCCCCCGTCATCAACGTACTTGCCAGAAGGGCACTCTACCCGCCAGAAGAAATAGCCGTGAGCTAACGGCATTGGGCTTGAACCCACACCGTTCTATTTATCCATCAATCACCCCGGGGAGGGATGAAAAATGAGAGAATGAAGAATAGAGAGGTGTAAGTTGAGAGAAAAGTGAGGAAAAGGGTTTTGAGAAAAAAATCGAGCTCGAGAGCCGAGTGATGTGAGAATCACAAATCAGAAAGGGTGGGAAACAATGCCAAGAGAAACTGGCCCCTCGTGATCTGAGGTCCCCCATTTTCGTTTACGCGTCTGTGTGTCGTGTCTCTTTGATCTGACGGTCTCGTCTTTTGTTTTTAGTCTTTTCCGAGCGTGTCTCGTTGTGTTTAGGTCGTGCACCTATATTTGAGTCCTCCCCGCTGTGTTCAGTTGTAGGCTCGACATCCCGGTCTGAAAAACCCTCATTCGATTTCAAGAATCATTTATGCTCAAGAATGCCGTGCCATTCTCTACGTTTGAGCGTATTTCGACTCCAACCGGTTCCATCTTTGAGGTCCGTCCTGTCAGATTGGGCTGTTTGTTTGAGAATTGCCGTGTGCAGAATGAACCGAATGCTGTGTTGTGGGTTGTATACAGATTAATCCCCAGTAGAGCAAGGGCTGTGTGTCCAGGATCAGGCAGTGGGCTGCTTGGGTTATTTTGCTGCTAGCTGTTTAAATTATCTGATTATTACAGTGCAAGTGTTTAATTTTCAGACAACCAATCAGTTCCATTTACATTGAGGTGTAACATGATGAGATGCAATGCAATACATGAGATATGTAAATGTAACACTTTTTTAAGCAAAAATTTGTTCATTTCATAATCTTTTTCAAATGTACAAGTTTTGGAAACAAAAATCTGCCTGCGGCAGTACATGGTAATCTATCTACCGACAAAAAAAGGGGGGAAAAGTACAAAGAAGAAAAGATAGCAAAAATCTGCATCCATGTCGAGCACTCCGGGGGGGGCCGTCAGTCCGTCCTAGTCCTCTTCCTGGACGAGGGTCCAGGAGCATCATCAGCGTCGTCATCAGAGCCCGAGCTGGAACCTCCTCCGGTCTCCTCCTCCGATGACTCGGACTCCGCCTCTGCCTCCGCCTCTGACTCCTCGTCGTCGTCGTCATCCGGGACTGGAGCTCGCGAGCTACTCCCGACATGAGTACGCCCTCCCCTGGTACGGGGAAATATCCTGCCCCCCTCATCTCTCCCCCGAGCAGAGACAGAAGGTCCGGCTGGAGCACCTCCCGCCATGGGAATCTGGAAAGGAGGCTAAAAAAGTACATAAAAGGGAAATGCATCAGTATACTATGAACAGTTTAAAGGTGCAGAATGCAATGTCGAGTATAGTGTATGAATGCCGTGAGCAGTTTAACAGTGCAGAATGCAGTATGTGAGTACAGTGTGAATGCCGTGAGCAGTCTATCAGTGCAGAATGCAGTGTGTGAGTACAGTGTATGAATGCCGTGGGCAGTTTAACAGTGCAGAATGCAGTGTATGCAGTGTGTCAGATGCTATGAGATCAGTGTATCGGGTGTTGTGCCGTGTATCAGATTATGCAAAGCAGTGTATGAGTGGTTTGAGGCCAATGTCAGAAGGACATACCGGTATGCTGTAGAGGGCTAGGAGATCAAATGTCCGCTGGAGCATCCCCATCATCGAGGCATTCATCGCCAACGACTGACGGGTGTACCCAGAAGAAGCCTGCAAAAGTATCAGATGCATCAATATTCTGTGGAATATCAAGTAAACTGAGATGAATGACTATACAAAAATGCAGTGATACATACCGGTGGTAAGTCGGGGACGTCAATGAACTCGTGACCAGCCGGTGGAGGGGCGAAGGGGATCTGATAGGTCGACCCACCCTGCCCCTGGAAAGTCAGTACAGCGGGCAGGGTAGGCCAGCCAACTCCCCGTCCTCCCTGCACTCCACCCCTATCACGGATCCGGGCCCTCCTCGAAGATCCAGCCCCTGCTCCCGCTCCGGCCCCAGCCGCCGATGCTACAGGCCTGGCTCCCTCTGCTCGACGGCCGCTCAAAGGTCGCATCAGGTACGTCCACACGTACTCCTGATAGTCGCCGGTGCCTCGGAAGCCGGCCTCCTCCCAGCCGATGGAGTAATCATCCAGCTGCTCAGTGGTGAGCCCCTCGGTCTCCCTCATGTCTGCAGGAGGGGGAACTGGGACTATCTGCTCAGGTAACCCTAGGGTCTGGCGTAGGAAACGCTCCCCCAGGTACCAAGCCCGACAGACCGGGCCCTCAAGCAGAATCCGGAAACGCGAGGTCTCCTCCACACCAGGGAACCGACCCCGCATTGCTGCCGGCATAAGAGCCCACGGCCGCCAAGTGATCTGAAAATGGCAGACAGTTTGTTATCTACTATTATTGAAATATACAGTTGGAAAGCGAAGCTTAAATGAACTGTAAGTAAAGCATACCTCCGCGGGGGTGATGGTGTCGAAATATCGGCGAAAGAAGCCGAATGTCTCCCGTGGTCGCCGGGTGAATCTCCCGTCGAAACGACTCGAAAATGGGACGGCCAGGGGAGTCTCCGCAACTGGCATGGGGGCAAGCCTAGGAAAGTAGGCGTAAACCCACAACTGCAAAACAGATGTCAGTATGACCATCAGATAAAGCAGGATATACAGAATAAAGCAGAAATAGCAGAGCTGTGTGTTGTGCAGTGTATTGTTTGCAGTGTACAGTGTGAGCAGTGTACAGTCAGTGTAAAGCAGAATGTATGTGTGTGCCGTGTGTACAGTATACAGCAAGTATAGAGCAGACTACAGTGTGTGCAGTGTATAAAGTACAGAAAGTACGAGACAGAAATGAAAAAGCAGAGAAGAAGTGTACCTCCCAAGCCCGCCAGTAACCTCCAAGTAGCTGGCCGCTGTCGCGCGAAGCCGAGCTCATATATCCATAAAGGGTGGCCAGAGCAGCACCGCCCCAGTCGTAGTGCAGGATGTCCCGGACGTCCACCAGTGCGCTGAGAAGGCAGAGAGGCATGGTGTTCGCCCGGTCGGTGAAGATGGTAGTCCCGAACAAGAACATGAGGAAGCCGCGAGCATACCTCTCCTCGTCCTCCGGGGTCATCTGCGCCTCCTCCTCCAACACGGGCTGGACTCGAAACTGGACCTCGAACCAGGAGTATCGGACGAAACCTGGGCGAGCTAGGGGTGGCGCCTCCCCTAGTAGATGGACCTGAGCGGCAGTCCACTCATCCATGTCTGTGTCAAAAGGGATCGGATCCCCCCCTACCCCGATGCCAGTGAGCATCGAGAAATCATGAGGGGTCATCGTCATATCCCCTGCAGCAGAGAAATGAAAAGAATCGGTGGTGTCCCACCATCTCTCCGCCAGAGCGGCAAGGAGAGGTCTGCATGTGGACAATCTGGAGAGCCCTCGGCAGAAGGTCCCGAAGCCCGCTCGGTCTATGATGCGTCGGACTGCGTCGGGGAGCTCATCATACCACTCCCGTGCACCAGTATTCCCATACCCGCGGATGGTATGGGAACCCTCCTGTAAACAGAAAATAACGGTGGCAAGACAACATTCAAAATGCAGTTTTGAAAGAACAGATATAGCATGTATGCAAGTTTGTCAGATTCAGGCAAATACCGGGTGCCGGTGTGCTTACAGTGAAATACGTGTGATGTGTCAACGTGCTTGGGTATTTCAAAACAGATATAGCATGCATGCAGGTTTGACAGATTCAGACAAATACTGGGTGCCAGTGTGTATGCAGTGAAAAACAGTGAGTGTAGTGTGTTTGAGTGATTCAGGGCTAGTGCAGTGTGTGTGCATGTGTCAGTCTCAAACAGATATCAGTTGTATGTATGTTTACAGTCAACTACGGTCTATGGTATATCAGATTCAAGTAGTTAAAGAGTACAACTAACTATGACAGTTTTTGTATCCTACATTGCGAAAAGTAAAACAGAAGACAGAGAATTACCTCAGAAGTGCCGAATGAAAGGTGGGAGGTAGGCTCACGCAGCAGTAGCTCAGGCGCCACATGCCTCTCGAAGCTCCGGAACTGACGCAGGCCGTCGGGGGAGAGAATATGGATCGCCGGCCGGTAGGTCGCTGGGTCGAACGGGCGCTCGCTCAGTGGTAAGAGCTCGACCCCGGGATCCATCTCGTGGTCCGGGGGAGTCCCGCCACGTGGAATGTCGTCCTCCATGTAGAGAATGATGTGAAAATGGCCCGAAAAAGGAAAACCGGACCGGAATACGAAGAGTCAACCGGAAAGTCAACTCCTGAGAGGGTCGGAAATGGCCGGGAAGGCCAGAATGTGAAAAGGCACGGAAATGAAGAGGAAAATGAGGGGAACAAACCCCGAAAAGGCTAGAACGCCAAACGAGACACCGAAACGAAAATGCGATCGGTGGAAAATGTTCGAAATGCGAAGAGAATCGCGAATCCGACGACGAAACGAGCGTAGAACGCGAAGAAACGGGCGAAGAATAAGAGAGAAACACTCTAGAGAGAGAGAGGGCAAGAGTTTTCGGCGGTAGGAAAGTGAGGAATAGGGTTTTGAAACCCTATTTTATAACACCCAAGGTGAAAAGTCAAAACTGCCCCGCATCAGCAACTGTTTGCCGGTCGGCAATGTTTTGTGCCGGCCGGCACTTTTTTGTGCCGATATAATTGTTTTTATGCCGATGTCCAGCCGGTGGCCTCCCCTTTCGGCCGGTGGGGTTCCCACAGCCTTGTTTAGGCCATTTGAGTTGTTTTGGGTCTTCATAGCTCAAGAATGTGCAAGAAAGTGCATCTCCGACGCTCAACCGGCCTCCGTTCTGACCGCGGGCCGTGTCTCCAGTGCGTGGTACTCGAATTCGTGCAAGGTGTATCCTTTTTGTATCCTTTTAAATTCAAAAGTTGCCCCATGTGTGTTGCACGCGTTCATCACACTACTTCGGTGCATTGCATCGCGCTGTCATGCGCCTCGAATTCGCGTTGTTGCACATGCTACATGCGTTGTAACACGCACCCCTTTGCATTGTCGTGCACATTTCTCATGCATTGTCATTGCATTTTTATTCCATGCATCGTCGTGCATTCCGAAACACGTGCGTTGTTACGCATTTAAGTCCATTTGCATTCCGTGTGGCATACGTGTCACACTTGCATACATTTCGCGCTACGGTCTGGCGAGACCTTAAACACGCACGGTCTGGCGAGACCTTAAACACGCGCACCGGTCTGGCGAGACCTTAAACACGCACGGTCTAGGAGACCTTAAATCCTTTGGAGGTGCGAAACCTTCGGCGCATTCCTCATGCAATATCCACGGTCTGGCGAGACCTTAAACACGCACGGTCTAGGAGACCTTAAATCCTTGGGAGGTGCGAAACCTCCGGTGCATTGATGTGCACGTTTTTTTTATTTGGCATATAAGTCCATTTGCATCAACTTACATTCCATACGGCATGCATGCCTCATTCTTGCATTGTCATGCATATTGCTAACAATATTGTACCTGTTAAGTTTGTTTTCTTTTCAGGAACGATATTGTATGTACGGTTCATTTGAGGCTGGAGCGACCAGACGAACCGGACAGGTATTTTGCGGTCTGGCGAGACCTTAAATACGCACGGTCTAGGAGACCTTAAATCCTTGGAAGGTGTAAGACCTTTGGCACACTGATGTGCGTAGTTCATTTGCATCATACATGCATGTATCTTAAGCCGCGTGTTGTCGCGCATTCCATGCAACATGCATTTCATGCATCATTTGCATTTCAAAAAACAAAAAAAAAAAACATGCATTGTTATGCATACATTTTGCATCCCGGTCTAGGAGACCTTAAATCCTCTAAAGGTGCAATTCCTTTGGTGTTTGTCGTGCCCGAACGACTTTCGGTGGTCTGGTAAAGCCACCTGCCTATGTTTGCGATGAGTTCCTAGAAGACCAACTGGGACGGTGGAAACTAGAGTTCGAACGGCTTATGCCTAGAACGCAAAGGTTCGGGAGTTCCGAGACTAGAGTCTGGTTTAAATACCCAGGGGTTTGCCCTCGGCTTGAAATCTGTATGGAAGCCCCATAGGTTGAGGCGGCATGTCTACGCCTCAATTCTGGATACTGAACCAACCTAGTATATTGACCTGTTGGTAAGATAGGGAAAGTTGCAATCATAGTCATTGCATCATAGTGCATTGTCATGCATTTCCATTGTAGCCTGCATACATTCATTGCGTTCTCTCCCAGTAGATCGCATCACACTGCATTGTCATGCATTTTTGTATCCATATCCATTTCATTGCATATTTGTAAATATTGCATTGTAGCTTGCATGCATTCATTGCATCACCTTCCATCCATGGCTTGCGCCTTTCCAGGTTGAGCTTGGTCTGGTATGTGCCCTTACTTTTCACGTAAAACACAGTTCTGCATGTGTATCGCGCCGATTCCACGCTGATATGTTGGTTGAGGGTTGCGGCACCTTTTCTGTGTTACACATGGCTCGTATGTGTCCATGCCTTTCCTAGGCAAGATTTGTTTTGGCTTGCGTGCCATATCCATTGTATCCATATCCATTTCATTGCATATTTGTAGATATTGCATTGTAGATTGCATGCATTCATTGCATCATCTTCCGCCTATGGCTTGCGCCTTTCCAGGTTGAGCTTGGTCTGGTATGTGCCCTTACTTTTCACGTAAAACACAGTTCTGCATGTGTATCGCGCCAATTCCACGCTGGTATGTTGGTTGAGGGTTGCGGCACCTTTTCTGTGTTAGACATGGCTTGTATGTGTACATGCCTTTCCTAGGCAAGATTTGGTTTGGCCCGCGTGCCATATTCATGTATTACATTGTAGTGTAATTTTTGCATCCGGCATTAGGATCGTAGTCCTTTCTCCAGCGGGTCGTTTCCCCACTTATGTCGATTCCACCCAATATTTGTTCTTGCGTCTGTCTACAATACTCATAGTTCAGTTGACCGTTCTATGGTAGACAGACTTGTTATCTCCATCAATCTATTTGACATAGGTGTGGTTTCGAACCGTTCGTGATTGGATCACGATTCAAATGCTTTGCATGTAGCTTGCATTTTTTCAATTACATTGCATCTTCATTTGCATTGTTTATACATTGTTTTGTATATATTGCATTTCGTTTTGCATCCACATTTGCATTGTCATGCATGTTGCTAACAATATTGAACCTGTTAAGTTTGTTTTCTTTGCAGGCACGATATTGTATGTACGGTTCATTTGAGGTTGGTGCAACCAGACGAGCCACACAAGTATTGTATCCTCCGAGTGAGACGTATTGAGAATTGCATAATTCTCTTACATCCTTTCTGCATTGTAGTGTAGTTCGGTGTATGCTAGCTTAAAACTGTCGCATGTTTGCTTCATTACAACTTTTCTTTGCATGATCATAGGTTATGCTCGGCTCTGTGCATTGTCTTGCATTTTGCCCCTGCCTTCGGGCGCATATCTTGATTGTCTTGCATGTTTGTCTAAGTCTTCGGCCTTGTCAAAAATGGGTCGTCTCTGGGCTTTGACATTCACTCCCGTCATTGTTATGACTTTCGAGTTCTGTCAAAGAGGGGCAACTGTAGACACCCCATTTTTGACCGTCCTCAAGACTTGGACGTCACCGTTTGAACACTCGGTGATTATCCATGTTTGTGTTCGTTTGGAGTTCCCGGAGGTCTCGGCTCGCGCGCCTTGCCTCAGGATCCCCGAACTCAACCGTTTAGTGTCTGGTTTTGCACCAAACACTTGCATCTTGCCCTTGAGAGGCAGGGTAGGGCTTGTAGACCATCCCCACCCACCACCGGCAGTGGCTAGAGGCCACCGGCTGGTGTTTTGCTGCCACCGGCAATTTTTATTGCCGGCCGGCACTTTTTGTTGCCGGTCAGCACTATTTTGTGCCGGTCGGCACTCTTTTTGGCCAAGATGGCATTTTGGCCGGCCGATTGCTGTTCATCTGCTTTTGCAGATATTTTTAGACAGTTGTCTTACTTTTGCATCCCTCCATACACGTGTATGGAGGGATCTCCCTCTTGTAAAGCTTGTCTTGTAAGCTTTACAAGAGATATAGAGGGAGAGTCTCTCTTGTTGGAGAAAGGGAGAGGCTTTAGACATTTTAGAGAGGGAAAAACACAGAGAGAAGCTCTGGTTCTAGGGTTTGAGTTAGATACATTCTCTATCTCTCTTTTCCTCTCATTTGTGCACTAGGTGTTTTGTGTCTTACTATTGCACACAAACACCTAGTGTTTCACCTTCCTCTTGGAGCTGAGGTTCTAAAGGGTTTGTTTTGAGATTTTGGTGTTGGATTCAAGCTAAAGGAGGCCATTGGAGCACCATTTGTAAAGGGGTCATCAAGGGTGAGAATCTAGTCCCATTTTCCCCCATTTTTGCATTGATTTTCTACTTGTCTTAGAGCTGTTTTTGTGCTTATTATATAACATAAAAAAGTTCTATTTTTAGACCCTCTTTGTTGTTTATTAAGAGTGTTTTGTTGTTTGAGGGTAGTTGACCACCCTTAAGCCTTGAAAGGCCTCATTTTAGGCCATTTTGTGCTAGCTCCGGGATCTTGAGGGATTTCAGTGGTGAAGATGATGCCTTGAAGTCCCAAGAAGGAGAGGGCCATCCCCTCTCCTTGTTGTCCTTGAAAAGGGCATCTCTTGGCCTCTTGAGAGAGCATTATGCTTGAGTGTGTGTTGAGCATGTTTGGTCTGTTCTTCATGCTTATATATCCATAATATAACATGATTTTAAGTTGGTTTTGGTATTCCACGCATGCTTAGCATAGTTGCCTTGTAATGCCATGTTTATGCCTTAATGTGCCTTAGGTTGTTAGCCTTTGTGGGAGCATGTCTTAGGCTTAGTCTTGTGAAGATTATATGCTTATTTTGCCATGTTTTAGGTCTGTCCATAAGTGCTTGGGTTGATTTTGGCATGCTTGATATAGCTCCTTTGTATTTGGGCTTGTTAGCCTTGAGAGTGTGCATGTGTAGCATGCCATCTTTGCATTGTTTTGGTGATTTGGGATCATCCTATATGCCATTTCAGTCCCATTTCCATGCTTGTTTGATTGCCTTGCATGTCTCTTTAATGCTTTGTAAGCTTGTGTAGCAATGCTCCATGCTTTGGTGCTTATGCATGCTTTTGTTTCGAGTCATTTGAATGCCATTTAAGTGATTCTTGAAGTTTGTTTTAGCATGATTTTAGAGCTCATGTTGCATGCTAATTGTTCATGATTGTCCCTTTCAAGTGTGCTTAAGGGTTGTTCAATTATGCCTAAGTGTTGGCCTTTCAATATGTATATGTGTGCATGTGCATTTGGTCCGTCATTATAACACTTTGGCCCTTGTTTTAGGCCCTATTGGAGCTGCCTAAAACCATGCTTAAGACCACCTTAGCATTAGTTAGCATTGCTTCATGTTTGTTTGCATGATTGCATAAGTTTGTTGCCATGCCATGTTGCATCCTTAGCTTGTATGCCTAGGTTGCATTACATCTTGCATGCATTCCTTGTCCCTTGATTTGGTGATAGGGATTAGGACTTTGGTTTGATTTGGTTTGCATGCATTTGAAATCAAAGTTGCATACTTGGTTCTTTGGGCCATCATGCATGGAAATGCGTGATTGATGGTCCGAGAATCGAGGCACATGCCCCTTTGAGTCATTATCATGATAAGGGACATGGTTGGTGCACATATGCCTTGAATTGTGCTGCCATGCTTTGCCTTGCCCTCTGTTGCTGTGAGTTGCAGGTTCTGCAGGAATACTCTGCCGACCGGCAGTGTAAGGTGCCAGCCGGCAATAATTTATCTGCCGATAGCTTTTATTTTGTGCCGGTGGCAACATCTCAGTGCCGGTGGCAATTTCACCCAGCCGGTGGTGTCTCCCAGCATCCAAGGAAGCAGTCCTGAGGTTTTGACAGCCTCCAGAGGAGCACAGGAAAGAAAACAGAGGCAGCATACGCATGGCGGCGCGCTTCCCGAGGCGGTTTACTGTTTTCTTAGAATAATTAATTTGTTAATTAATTTGTAATATTTAATTAGCTCGCGTAGTTAATTAATTTGTAATATTTATTTGGTCCCTCCGAGCGAGGGCAAATCTGTAATGAGTGTGCGTGAGTGTGTGTATGTCTTCCAACCTCACGTCTTTCTTCCCTTTTATTTACCTGCTTATGATGGTAGATTAGGGCATGTTTAAATTCAGCATACCTTATGCTATGCATGCGTGCATTCATGCATTTTGTATTACATGCATTAGGCTCGGTACATCACGCTAACTGCATTCGTATTTCAAATCAAAAAGTGAATATGTGATAATTGTGCATTTTCACATGACATGTTTAGGATAGCCGAGCCTATTCTAGCAACATTTTGTATGCGATGCATTAGACACTCAACATGGACTTGGATCATGCATGTTTGCTAACGAGTTCTTTGTTTTGGCACGGAGTACGATGTAAGTATTTCCGCTTTAGCATATCGCATGAGTGTGAATGTTGCCATAACAACAAGCTTAACATGTGGCTAGATGCTTATGTGTTATAAACTGCTTGAATGCCTGTGGGTGAAGGTTGGATTGTTTGAGTTGGAAGAACTCATTGAAATCCGTGTTTTAGCCTACTTGCGAGTAGCAAATTCCAAAGCATTTTCAAAACGAGCGGATATGCAATGTCTCTTTCCAAATTAGACAATCTAGTCTATACTTGATTGCTGCGCGCATAACATAGTAATTCTAGGCTAATAAATGGAATAAGAACACATAACGTTTTCAAAATCGGATATCATGGTTAGTAGAGGCCGGTCTTCGGACCGGGCGAAAGGGGGTGCTCATAGCTGACCTTCCCCGATCGTACCCAAGCTCCCGAGCCGAGACAACTCCGGTGATGACGGACATGTGGCCTTCGGCACCGAGTCAGGGTTTCCTAAATTTCCCATTTTAAAAAAAATATTTAGGTGGCGACTCTGTATCTGGCAAAGCAGTCCATGTTTGGCACTACTTTTTCAAAAATCTGTTTCTCAAAACGATTTGCCAGATTTGGACTCTTTGGTTCAGATTAAGAACCGTGACACAAATTGAGTCCGAACTGTAGTAGCGCGAGGGCCTCGCGGGCGCGTGCTACAGATACGTAAGCAATCTTCTGGTTCAACCACATGCATTGCATCTTGTTTATTTGCCCAAGTCTTACGGCCTTGTCAAAAGGGTCGTCTTCGGGCTTTGACATTCACTCATGTCGTGAAAATGACTTCAAGCTCTGTCAAAGAGGGGCAACTATAGACACTCCATTTTGACCAATCCTACGACTTGGGCACTTTCTTTTGAACACCCATGATGAAAATTAGAATATGCCAGCTTTAATTCCAAACCTCACCTATTTTGGCCAAATTATTTTATATCACTAATATTTTATTAACTTGTTGTATTTTATAATTATATAATTTTATGTGTTTGTACATATTTTTTGGGTGTGTTTATATAAATTGGTATAATATGTTTTTGATATTTTAGAAAATAATAATAATAAAAAAATTGAATTCAATATATATAGATATATGTTTATATAAACTATATAGGATAAAATATATTATGGTCAGATGGGGTTTGGGGTAAAAAGAGGATTTTCTTACTGGATTCTATAATGATGGAATAGGCATTATGATGATGTTTTTGTGGGTAGGGAAGAATATTTGTTAGAGACAGAGAGAAGGGGATCAGGTGGTGAAAAGGTGGTTTTAAAAAAAGATAAGGGAAAAGTTAAGGATCATGAAATTTTTTTCATGAAAATGATTATGAAAGATTTATAATCCTTGGATTACCTTGATTAGTGTGTGGTGCTTTATTCTAAGTGTAATTCAAGGGTCACAAAACTTTCATGATTATTGAAGGGGCTAAATGTGAAATGGGTCGGGTCCAAGCCTTGGGCCGGCCCAATCCACTAAAGTCTGAATCCAAGCGGGCTGGATGAATATATGAGCAAACCAATTGAGCCCAACTTTATGATCAACAGTCCACCCAGGTCCTCAAGCACTTAGGCCCAACCCGCAGTGGAAAGGCTAGTCCAGCCGTGTTGCTGGGCTAGGCCGAGCTGCGAGACTGAACCTATGGGCTGAGCAGAAAATGGGCCGAGCCCATACAAAGATATCCGAATGGATCAGCCTATCTCCATGATCCTGTAAAAGGCCGAGACAAGGCATAATGATGCCGAGCTGAGGCACAGCGGTACCGAGCTAAGGAAACCTCGCAAGGAAATGTGAAAGTTGTGAATGTGTACATGTGCAAGTTGCCACCTCAGCTGATCCCCTACACCTAGAGTCACAGAAGTTGTTGAATCAAAGGAATGTGGTTTGTTATTAGTATGACTACAATGAGTATATGCATTCAATCACAACTACCAGGTGGTCCCCCACCTTGAGCTATGCTAAAAGGACACCTGGCAGCATCCAAACTCCATGAACCCACCTTGAGAAGCAAGCAAGAAACGCTATATATACAACATGAACTTCACATTGAAGGTAACTGAACGATTCCAAGTAAAACTACAAGCTCAACTCGATATACATTCTCTCTCCGATCACTAATTCCAACACTGGAGGGGTTATCCGACCAACCCCGACCGGGCAGCTCTAACGATGCTTCTTGTGGTAGGAACCTCAATCCCTGGATAGTCCAACCGAGTGCGAATCCCCGATCTACTTTTATCTACTGCGGAATCCGGTACGCACAATTGGTGCGGTGAACGTGGATCACTTTATCTCTGAGCTCTGCACTCAGTTCCGGCGATGGGGATTGAGGACATTCCGTCTTCGACACATACTCCACAGACGGAGAAAACGACAGACAAAGGTTTGGCACTCCCAACAGTCCCAGAGGAACAAACTGGAAACAATAATCGAACCCCTGAATCCGTCGAGCATCGATTACCCTTCGCTGGAGGTTCTTCTCATTACTTTCTTCTGGAAAAGGATTATAGTGATCGAATCATAGACTCCATGGGGATGGAGATACAGGAGTTGAAAGCCCAACTTAAGAGGGTGCTGGGCGATCCGACGGAAAAGAAGACGGAAGCGGAGCCCTCTCGTTTGCGACGGAGGAGCTCATCCAGAGAGCCACCAGTGAAGAAGTTCCCCAGGAATGAGTCTGGGCAACAAAGCCAGCCTATCCCAGTACAGAGTGAGGCAACAAGAGTCACACCCGTGGGTCACGCCGGAGAAGGGCCAAGAGGCAGAAGACAGTTAGCCAACAGACTGAATACCCTCCTCAGGCCCTTCGTACTTGGTTGATTGGCAATAAGAAAACCGAATAACATCAGGATCACCTGGACCATACTGTTCACTAGAGAGAACACCGAGCGCTGGACAGGCTCGTCTCTTCGCCATTCTCCGCGGAGATTGAGACCATGAGACCTCTAAAGAAATTCACCCCACCAAAGTTCACTTCATACGACGGGAAGTCGGACCCGCTGACACATATTAGCCATTATAGACAGATGATGTCCCTATGGAACTGAGATGAGGCACTGATGTGTAAAGTCTTCCCATCCAGCTTGGGAGAAACTGGACTTCGATGGTTCGATCGTCTCCCCGCTGGATCGATCCATGGCTGGAAGCAGCTCTTTGAAGAGTTCCTAGCCAGGTTCGTCTCCAACACTAAGATCCCGAAGGAGCCGGATACACTGTTCGGTCTCCGAAAGAAGCAGGAGGAAACGCTGCGCAATTATGCCAGAAGGTACTGGGAAGAGTACAATGACCTTGAGGAAAATGTGTGCAGGGAACAAATGGTCGTTATGTCCTTCAAACAGGGTCTGCGCCCGGAAAGTAAGCTGAGACAATCACTTACCAAGTGCCGGCCACAGCTTTGAAAGATTTGCGTGCCAGGATTGAGTAGTATGCTCGTCTCGAAGATGATCAGATCCCTATCGAGGTAGTGTCAGCAGAACAAACAGCTCGGCACAAGAAGAGAACAGATCGAGGAGAACACCGAGGGATTGCAGTGAATGAAGTGGATAAGTCCAAATTCCATGAAGTCGTTGTGACTGTATTCAAAGAGCCAATCTATCGAATCCTGGAAAAGATCAAGAGAGAGCCCTTCTTTGTTTGGCCGTCGAAAATGTTGGGAGATCCAGCTCGGCGCAATCAGAAGCTCAGATGCACCTACCACCAAAACAGGGGGCACATGACTCAGAACTGCAGGGCATTGAAGCAACACTTGGAAGACCTAGTGGCAACCGGGCACCTAAGGGATTACATTGATCAGGATAAGGAAGTGGCCGAACTGGGAAAGCCGCCACCAAAATCGAATGTTGAGCACCCACCTCGGTTGATAATAAATGTGATCCACAGGACAGCGACTCAGGAATCTGATGAGGCACTGAAAGAAGAGATCGCTAAGGCTGCGCAAATTCAGAGGGTCATTTCAGTGGAGCCTGTATCGAAAAAGGTACGTACAGTACCCAAATCCCCCTTGTGCACTGTTTCATTTACTGGGAAAGATTTAGAAGGCATACAGCACCCACATACTGATGCACTGATTATAACTGTGGGAATTGGGAAACGATTTGACGTAAAACAAGTCCTAGTAGATCAAGGCAGTGCAGCAGACATATTGTATTATGATTTGTTCAGAAAGCTTGGTCTCTCCGAGCAGCACCTCACCCCAGCAGCAGCCCCGTTGGTCGGTTTCAATTCACAACCAGAATGGCCGCTTGTCAGAATAGTGTTGCCAGTCATGGCGGGAACAAAAACCCTCCAGATAAAGTTCTTGGTTATTAATACACCATCCTCTTACAACACCATGCTTGGCCGCCCATGGATTCATCAAATGGAGGCAGTCCCTTCAAACTACCACCAGCTCATCCGTTTCCCAACGGAACACGGAGTAGAGCAGATCTCAGGGGATCAAGTTGCGTCCAAACATTGCTTCATGGCAGCATTAAAGGCAAAGTAGCTCTGCAATCGGGTATAGATGGTAGAAGTGGCCAAACAGCTAGCCTTGGAAGATGTAGGGAGAACCCCAGAGGAAAAGATGGTAGAGGATTTGGAGAAAGTCTTGGTAAGAGAGGATGACCCAGAAAAGTACTTCCTTATCGGTACCTCACTAGACGCTGATGAGAAACTTCA
Organism: Camellia sinensis; assembly: GCF_055761805.1. NCBI lineage: Eukaryota > Viridiplantae > Streptophyta > Magnoliopsida > Ericales > Theaceae > Camellia > Camellia sinensis. The sequence continues at coordinate 32,606,144 of NC_138962.1, forward strand.
GCTGTTGGAACTGCTGAGGGAAAATATGGAGGTATTCGCATGGTCAGCATATGATACTCCAGGGTTGGACCCATAATTTGCTTGCCACAAGCTCAACATCAACCCTTCAGCTCAACCCATTGTGCAAAAAAGTTAGAGATCCTCAGTCGAGCACACCAAAGCAGTAATTACCGAAGTTGAAAAACTCCTGGCTTCAGGAGCAATCAGGGAAGTTCAGTACCCGTAATGGCTGTCCAACACAGTTGTAGTCAAGAAGAAGAACGGAAAATAGAGAGTTTGCGTTGACTTCACTTGCTTGAACAAAGCCTGCTCTAAAGATAGCTTTCCTCTGCCTCGCATTGATCAACTAGTAGACTCAACAGCAGGGCATGAGCGCATGAGTTTTCTGGACGCTTATAGTGGTTATCATCAGATACCACTGTTCGGTCCGAATCAAAAAAAGACAGCATTTATCACTCCGAGAGGAACTTACTACTACAGAGTGATGCCGTTCAGCCTCAAGAACACCGGGGCAACCTACCAGCAGATGGTCACTCGGATGTTCAAGGACCAACTGGGAAAAACCATGGAAGCTTATATAGATGATATGGTAGTCAAGAGCAAGTTCGCTACAGACCATCTTACAGACTTGAGAGAAGTTTTCAGCATCTTAAAGAACCATCAGCTTCGCCTCAATGCCTCGAAATGCGCTTTCGGGATAGGAACAGGGAAGTTCTTGGGATATATAGTCACTCACAGAGGAATTGAGGCGAATCCGGACCAAATAAAAGCAATACAAGATCTTGAAGTACCAACAAAGGCTAAGGAGCTGCAGAAACTGGCCAGAATGGCGGCCGCACTGAATCGGTTCATCAGCAAATCTTCAAATCGGATAAAGCCCTTCTTCCAGCTTTTAAAGAAAAGGGCAGCATTTGAATAGAGTTCCGAGTGCACCAAAACACTGCAAAGTCTCAAAAAATAACTCAGTACACCTCCCCTTCTGTCTACTCCAGAGCCAGGAGAGGAGCTGTACCTCTATCTAGCAGTCTCAGATCATGCCGTAAGCGCAGTATTAATTCGAGAGGTTAACAAGGAACAGAGGCATGTATACTACGTTAGTAAGACTTTACTAGATGCCGAGACATGGTATCTACCATTGGAAAAGTTAGCTTACGCACTGCTTATTGCCTCGAGGAAGTTACAACATTACTTCCAGGGGCATACCATCAATGTCTTCACTGATTTCTCTGGCAGAACAGCAAAATGGGCAGTAGAACTTGGCGAGTTTGACATTCAGTATCAACCCAAGACAGCAATTAAGGCCCAGGTCTTGGCAGATTTCGTCGCAGAATTTGGCTCCACCCAGAGTACCGAACCAGGGAACCCAAGTTCGGTACAGGTGCCACGCATCAACGAACAAGGAAAGCCCTGCGCTTCGGAAGCCTGGAAACTCTTCATCGGAAACATTTGGCAGCTCTATGTTGACGGGTCATCCAATAACCGAGGTTCGGAGGCAGGAGTAGTACTTATCTCACCAGAAGGATTTATCTGGGAACAGGCTCTCAGGCTCGGTTGCAAGGCTTCGAACAACGAGGCAGAGTACGAAGCGTTGTTGGCTGGCTTACGCAGTGCCGAACACTTTAGTGCAAAACAACTTCTTGTTTTCAGCGATTCACAGCTAGTGGCAAACCAGCTTTCTGGGGTCTACGAAACACGGGATGAAAGAATGGCCATGTACACAGGCAAGGCCAAAGGTTTACTCAAAAAGTTTCAATCCATACGAGTGGAACGAATTAATCGGGATAAAAACGGCCATGCTGATGCTTTGGCTTGTCTCAGCTCATCAGTGGATACCAAAGATACCAGAAAAGTTTGGGTTGAGTTCGTGCCAGAGCCAAGCATTGCATCTCTAGTCCTCTGCAGCAGCATAGAGCCGAGTTGGATGGATCCAATACTTGCTTTTCTAAAATCTGGTACTCTCCCCGAAGACAAGAAGGAAGCCAACAAAGTCAGACACAAGTCAGCTCGGTTTTGGATCTCACCATCCGGGAAGCTGTACAGACGTTCCTATCTTGGCCCTTATCTTCTTTGTGTGCATCCAAATCTGGTCAAGAATGTTCTCTACGAAATTCACGATGGGATTTGCGGATGCCACGTTGGCGAAAGGTCGCTGGCGTATCGAGCCCTCACTCACGGGTATTGGTGGCCACGGATGAAACAAGATGCTCAACAGTACGTACAGAAGTGTGATAAATGTCAGAGGTTTGCTCCATTCATTCATCAGCCAGCCAAACCTCTCACCCCACTCACCAACCCATGGCCCTTTGCCCAATGGGGTTTGGATATTGTTGGACCATTGGCGCGATGCACTGGGAACAAGCGATTCTTCATTATAGCAACTAACTATTTTACTAAATGGGTTGAAGTCGAGGCATTGGCAAATATAAAAGAGGCAGATACGAAGCGGTTTGTTATGAGAAATGTGGTGGTGCGTTTCGGCATCCCGCGGGTACTAATTGCGGACAATGGAACACAGTTTGATGGTAAGATCTTCAGAAAGTTCTGTGCCGACCTCAGACTTATAACGTATCAGCAGCAGCTCATCAAGAGTTTCAACCAAAAAGTTTTCCCAAGGCAATTTACACCAGGAGAATTGGTCTTGAGGAAAGTTATGGATCACAAAAAGGTACCTGGCGAGGGCAAACTTGGGCCTAACTGGGAAGGTCCCTACAAAGTCACAGTTGTCGTTGGAAATGGAGCCTACTACCTAGAGGATCTTAATGGCAGAGCTATACCTCGGCCCTGGAACGTAGCAAATTTCAAGAAATACTATCGATAGAATTGTCCCCCACTCTCTCTATCAGAATGTAAAGGCATTTATCTGTTGACCAATGCAAATGTTTCCCCACTTCTCTCAAATTTATCAAATTCTTGTAATTAGCTTTGATGTTTATCAAACAGAATTAGCTTTGGTTCTTACCAAACGGAAATAGCTTTGATGTTTATCAAACGGAATTAGCTTTGGTTCTTACCAAACGGAATTAACTTTGGTTCTTACCAAACGGAATTAGCTTTGATGATTATCAAACGGAATTAGCTTTGGTCCTCACCAAATGGAATTAGCTTTGATGTTTATCAAACGGAGTTAACTTTGGTCTTAACCCAAATGGACTTAGTTTCAGAATGACTGGACGAAATTTAAATTTGGTTACCACTCAAACATGCTAAGTGGAATTGCTTGGTGAAATAATGTTTGGCAACTAAATTGGACTATAGCCAAGTGGAATTGCTTGGTGGAAACCACACTAACATATCTTAAGTAAACGTCTTTGAATCCACAGAATTCCTTAAGTACCAACACGTCAACACTTCAGTACTGATTTAAACAAACAGAGTTGGAACAAGCGTGACCAGGCTCTGTCAGGAGTAAACTCCCAGCATTAGTCTTACTTAACTCCAGGTGTGGGCAAACAATTGTTTTTTCAAACCAACCTGGACCTGAGTAAGACACCTCTTCATGCCTTTATCTCATTCAAACGCATCTGCGCTATCAAAGTTGCAACAGACTTAAGCAGTTCTATCTAAGAGCACAATCTTCAGTACCAATCTTACTTAGCTCCAGGTGGGGGCAAACAATTGTTTTCTTTTAAAACCAACCTGGACCTAAGTAAGATCCACTTACAAACTCAAGCACAGCCATACCACATATCCGTTAGCCACACCGAGCATTAGTTCGGCCCCGAGGTTCCAATAGTGCTCGGCCGGGGGAAAACAGTACAAAGCCACACTGAGCATCAGTTTGGCCCCGAGGTCCCAACAGTGCTCGGCCGGGGGCAAACAGTACAAAGCCACACCGAGCATCAGTTCGGCCCCAAGGCCCCAACAATGCTCGGCCGGGGGCAAGCAGTACAGAATCAGATAAAGCATCTATTTAAAAGCAGTACAAAACCAGACCGAGCATCTATTCGGCCCCGAGGTCCCAACAGTGCTCGATCGGGGGCAGGCAGTAGAGAAAACATTCAGACATAAAAGCCAAACAGCATCAGACTGCAAGTTCAAAGAGAAAATTCTATCATCCAACAAAAGGCACAGATGGCCTCATAACCAGCAGCAAAGAAAAGAAAAGAGAAAAGAAAAATTGTCTTGGCATGTGCAGAAAGAAAGCTCATCCTAGAGACCGAGCCACGATACATCAAAACAAAAAAGCAAAAAAGTTCAAATCCTTTCAACATCAACTTTCAGTAACAGAGGGAAACTCAGGAGCAGCATCAACAATTTTGTCCAGGCCGTCTGGGGGAGGAAAAGTAGAGGCAGCTCTAACTTCCTGAGAAGTAGAAGCCTCCTTAACCACATCTCCTGCGACTTCGGTCTCCAGGGTTTCAATCCCTTCAATATCCACCGTTTCTGCGGCAGCATTATTGTCTTGGGTCTTGTTTGCAGAATCAGCTTCTGGGGAAACTTCAACTGGAAGAACAGCAGGGGTGGAAACAGTCTTCGAACCTAAGGATCTCGAAGGAACGGGAACATCCTGAAACAGGGAAGAGCCTTCAGGAACCAGCACAGCAGCCAAAGCACTCGTCTAACCCTTTAGAAAGAGCTTGTCTCGCAGTACTAGCACTTCCTCCTTATACGCCGCCCCAACTTCATTCCAGCCTTGTTGCCAATGCTTGGCCTCCAAAACAGAGCGCTTGATGGCCATCACGGCAATAACGGCTTCCAGTTCGGCCACATTCCCCTCGAGTTGAGCCTGCGTCCCAATAGGAGCCTCCTTCAATTTTTCAGCTGAAGCAACAATCTTGTTCAACCAAAATGTTTCCCTCTCTGCGGTTCGGCATCCTTCCTTCTCTGTCTCCAAGCTTACCGTCAGTCTCTCAGCGTTCATTACGGCCTCCAGCACGGCCCTTTCTAGCTCTTCAGCACGGGTAATGGACAGATGCATTCTCTAGATACACTGCAAAGGACAATGAAGAACTAAGAGAAAATGAGACAACAACGCAACAATAAAGACAAGTAAAACGAGGAAACAATTACAGCAGTCATGTAACAACCCTCATACTGTTTACCGATTAATGACTGACTGATTACCGATAAACATTGATTACCGTTAAACTGAACTGATTATGACTGATAATTGGACCGGTTAAAGTACTGAACTGACTGACTGAAAACTGGAACTGAATTGACTGAGTGTGTATATTAAATTGTATTCTATCTGTTTGATTGATTATTTGCTCTGTTTGTGTTTTATGTTTAAACTGCTAATTGAAGGCCTTATCGGCGGCCGAATCCGAAATTGATTAAAGTTTTATGATCATCATAATTTGTGTGATTTTATGGTGTAATTATCTGAAAACTGATTAGGTATGATTAAATTAGATTAAACATTGATCAATTGCAAACTTTGACTTATTTACCAAACTTGCCACTAAGTGGGCCACTATCTCACACATTGAGCCTTACACTTGATCATAACATAATTCCCTCAACCCTTTTCTTGAGCCTTGCCGACCTAGAGAGTAGAGAGGGAGAGAAATTGGTTTTTCACCTTGAATTGCTTGGAAACTTGAAGAATTGCTTGGTAATTGAAGTGTAGATTGCTAAATTAAACCTCTAAACTTGCATTCGAGGAACCTAGGTAAGGATTTCATCTTCTCATTCTTGTGTTGAGCTAAGTCTTGCATGGTCCATGATAAATTGTAGAGCTAAGCCATGTTTTGGTTCATATATGTTGACATAGGGCATAATTCATGCATGCATGTTTGAATTGTTGGATTTTGAGTTGAGTTCATGGCAAATTGTTGCATGCATGTCCATGTTTTGAGTGTAGGCCATGATTTCATCATGTTTTGGAAATAATTGGCTCTTTAGAGCATCAAATTGAAGCTTTAAATTGGTTTGAATTCATGCTTGTTTGCATGTTCATCTTGTTCTTGAAATTGATTTGAAAGTAAGTTTGAACTAAACACCCTTGGGCTTTGATTCCTCAAATTGAGCTTTGAACCATGTTATTCTATGTGTTTATAAAGGTTTTCCAGAAAAATGGGCCAAAGAGGATTGGTTTTGATGCATTTGAACTTGGTTTTGAGCTTAGAGGTGCAATATGGAATTTCCAGATTCTGCACTTCCGCTCGAGCGGGGGAAGTGACGCTCAAGCGTGGAATCCGAGCATCCAGCATCTCTGCACTGTTTTGCCATCCGCTCGAGCGGAGGACTGGGCGCTCGAGCGGAGTCTTGTGTCTCAAGCTCGAGCGGGCGTCGAGCGTTCGTCGACCGGAGATTCCACCCATCCAGCACTTTTGACTTTTTTTGCAGAACGCTCGAGCGGGTGATTATACGCTCGAGCAAGTACCTTTGTTTGCACGTCTGCTCGAGCGGAGTGACTTACGCTCGAGCGGGACTCTGTTTTCTGAAAATGTTTTCTAAGTACATCTTTGCATCCTCATCCCATTCTAGGCATTCTTAGGCCTAGTTTAAGGCATATTGTTGAGGAGATAGATGTATAACACACCGAGGCATTAGGGATTAAATTCTGATATTTCCCAACTGTGTAGCTTAGTGTGTGTTCAACCTGTGAACTGTGTAGGGTTGGCATTTCGAGGAGACGCTCTAGCCTACTGTAGCCCAGAACTCTGTGAGTAACAATTGTGTAAAGATATGTTCAACTGATTATCTTTGAATACTGAACTGAACTGTTTACTGAACTGGTATTACTGAATGAATGTATGTCCTTTATTTCTGAACTATACTGTGGCATCCTTAGCACCTACTGTTTACTGTTACTGTCACAGAGATCTCTGTCGGTTCTCTCGTGGAGCCACTACTGTTTACTGACTGATGGCCATCATTACTGTTCGGTCTTTTAAGACCTACTGTTACTGATATGCTAATGGATGTACCACATATGACTGTTTACCGTACTGAGCAACTAAAATACTGATTGAAATGAACTATTTTCATTACTGTAAGGACATTCATTCTAAACCCCTTTACGCTTTATGTTATTCACTGGGCTTTAGCTCACTGCTTATATATATATGTAGGTGTACAGGCACCGGATCAAAGCTAGAGGCGTCAAGGTTATTCCAGTTTTGTCAAGCCAACCACCGTGCCTCACTGCGAGGTTCCGAGTTCGCCATGCTATGGCTTGGGGTGTCTTTCCCCCCCCCCCCGGCTGATCCCTGTTACTGTTTTGTATCACTGCATAGACTGTTATTCACTGAACTGTACTGTTATCAAGGGATTAGATCCCTGTACTGAATGTCTGTAAATGCTTGTATAGCCTGTACTGTTGTGATTATATGAATGCATGAAAAATCTTTTTGGCATACAGACTGTCACAGCTCAATGGACATTATTTATTTACTGTATTGGCTTCCGCTAGGCCCTGTACTCTGTTTTACTGTACTACTGTTCTGTAGGCCTTCGGTAATCTCGGATTACTGGCCGGTTACGGTGCTAAACCCATAGGGCCGGGTTTGGGTCGTGACAAGTCATCATCTGAAGGGTTCCCTTCAGGATAGGAATATCACGGTGCCCATTATGGTTGGCCATGTCAACCGGCATTAACAAAAACTTAGTCAAATCAAAGGCAAAATCTTGTGAAGCAATAACTGAATCAGAAGTGGAAATGGGTCTGCCTTTATGCGACATTGGCGGCTCCCATTTCTCAAAAGTCTCATCCTCAGCAGGATCCTCAGAAGCTTCCCCCACCACTGCTTTGCCAGCCTCTCTTCTTCTCTTTTTCGCTCGCGCAGCGACCGAAGCTGAGGGCTCAGCAGCAGTCGCAGGGGTCCCAAAAGCTCCTACCTCCATCTTCACTTCCATTAGGCTCTTCACCTCGGTCCTTTCCGGTGGGGTTTCCAAAACATTGGAGGCTCC